>NC_136813.1:39904744-41242126 GCF_951394365.1 Tetrao urogallus | reverse complement strand
CTCTGAATTGAACATGGTACCCACTTCTGCTTCTCATGAGTTCTCTGCAATCATTTATATTGGTCATTTGCAACATGAGGAACACTCAGCTGTTTTTGTATTTTTATGTATCATCTACACTCAAACAAAGCATGAACAGGCCTGCATACTCAGGCTACAAACACTGCAAAACTTAAGAACATTCACATCAACTAGTAAGCATGACTAAACCCCAAATGCAGGCATAGAAAAATTTCACACACACGTACAGGAGACAGTGGTCCATTCGCATGCTTGCTAAACTAACAACAGAAGCAAGCTGTCAAGTTGTTTATTCTTAGCAAAGCTTTTCCAGTTTTGTAATTTACATGCATTACTACTTTATTTCTTCGAGCTATGCCTGTTGGCCTCTGATCCTTTAAGCAATTTGTTTTGATAGGTAAAGTCCAAACATAAAAACCAGGAAACCTTCTGCTAATCTAGAGCAATCAATTGCTTATTTACATAGGTATATATTAATTCTTCAATAGCCCTTACATAAAGGGAAAAGAGGAGGGATTCCAGATGAGTAATGTATAGTCCCAGAATCCGCACAAATCCAAAATCTATAGAATTGTTTCCACATACAAAAAAAAAAAAAAAAAAAAAAAAAAAAAAAATCTCAACAAAGAAATCCAATTCTGTTATCTTACTGGAATGCCTTAAAAAAAAAACTTATTGTCACCTTTAGTTTTCACAGCTGCTTCTCTGTGAGGCACGCAGCTATCAGAAGATGCAATTTGGATCCACTTTCTGTCTTTCTCTGAGTGAAATAAGAACCTCATACATCTACATTGTGGCCAAGCTCACAAACCATGCCTGAGCTATGCATGCACAATCCACTGCTGGTGTACCTTCATCAATGCAATTAAACACCAATCACACACTGGAAAATTCTAAAAAGAAATGTGATATTTTAATTCAAAATGATGATGATAGAACTCAGCTGGTGGAAACAACAGTCTTTATGAAATTAAGGGTATTATTCTGGCTTGAATAAAAGAATGCCATTGTGCTGTAACATACGCAGGCTGCTGCTTTGCTGAAAGCTGCACCTTAAAAACTATCTACTGAAAGAAGCATGCTCCTGTCCAAATGACAGTTCCACACTGTTTACTAAATTTCACTAAATTTCAAAAATTAACCTCTGCTTTCCCAAAGGTTTTCTCTAACTATCACCTTCACTACTAGCAACTTCACTAGAGATGTCTGAACTAAGAAAGAGAAGCTGCTAAAGAGAACAGTCAGCACTGTACAGAAATAATTTTACTGTGTGCTTCATCTGATCCCACTAGTCTCAATATTTTAGCACTTATTCTGAAGTTCAAAAGAAGACTGGGTTACCTAATTTAACTTCAGTGTCAAACTCCAGCTAGCACAGAATTCTCAAGTTCAAAACCTACAGTTTCTCATTCATGAAGCACAAACCTTAAGTATTGGCAGTGGTTTCAGTAAAAGTTTACAAACAACTTCAAAATTAACCACCCTGGAAAATAAATATCAAATGCAGCATAGAAGTCTAAAGGCCACGAGATAACAAACTGTGGGGGATATTTTAATAATTACGAAGCATAACTGTACAATTCCAAGTTGAACACTGCTGCAAGGATGTGAAATAACCACTCATGGAGAAGTAATATCTTCTGTGTAAATCATCTGAACTACGTCAATCGTTTAGCAAACAGAAAAAAAGACAAATGGGACAAAAATAACGTGCACTTGTTAGTAGATTATATGCTTAGATACCAAATACCTTAGTTACATTTGAACAAAATGCACATTCACCAAAATAGTTTACGCTTGGTCAGCACTAGAGGATGAATGCTTCTCTAATAAGGACCACTATATAATAAAAGAAAGGGACGTGGCAATAACAGACTGAGCTGCAGCTCAAGGAATTTATTCCCAGTTCCACTATTTGCTCAAGGTTAAATAGCAAAATTAGTCACTAAGGCCCCTGCCTGACAATACAAAGGCTTTGGCAGCAGCTCTACCTTAAGGATTTCCTGATCTCTCTTTCCCTTCCAGCCGTTTCTGTTTGCTGCCCTGTGATTATGCCAACACAACTCTGATTCACACTGTGAATCAGGACCAAAGAGTCAATTTCTCTGTTTGGGTTTTTCTAATATGCATTTCTAATGCCCAAATTAACTCACTCATCTGATTTACAGCATGCTCGCACAAGTGAGCATGTTAGTATACAGCTGCAAGTCTGGCACATTGCCATACAGGAGCGGGGAAGGGCCTGGTGAAAGAGGAGCTTGCCATGCCAACAACCTAAGAGACCCCAGTGATGGCAACCCAGCCAGAGGCTCAGCCTGCTTCCTGGACTTCTGCCAAAGCTCAAGTTTGAGGCATGAGGCTAGCTTCCTATTATTTCAACATACTTTGAGGTATTCTTAAAAATAAAAATTGTACAAGACAGTCATACAACTAACAGTAGCAAGCAGACTGTAATACAGTCTAGTTGATTTCTTAAGGTAACTACTTCCAGAAAATATCCACTGGAAATGCTAACACCTGTATACATATATTTTTCAGTGTCTCCTTGCAGTAGAGCAGTGTATTTTAGGTAGTTATGTTTAGGTCGACTTATTTCAAAGCTTTTAATATATATACCCAACAGTTTGGATTTTGTTTTCCAAACTTGGATCCCTGAGATCCTAATACATGTTAAATTCTGGAAACTATCAATTAGTAGCGGCAGATCACTCCCATACTTGACTTAATGTTTTCCAGAGAGAACATCAATGTGGGGCTCAAGAAGAAAACCAAGATACGAGATGTCAGTACAATTCTGGAAGATTATTTTGTAGAATCCCTTTAAGAAACGATGGCTTTCTGAGTATCTGCTTTTAGTGTAGAAACATTCTGGAAATGTAGATATGGATTTAAAAAAAAAAAAAAAAAAAAAAAGATATATCAGAGTCTTCCCTTTCCCTAAATGAGTTATCTGCTGAAAAGTAGTAATGGGTCATTAGAGATAAGAAAGTTCTGCATCCATTTACAGGGAGGAAGAAGGGACAGAGACACTCCCACTGATAGAAAGGAATGTGCCAGTGACAAATGCACTGTGCCTAGTGCCAAACCCTGCCCTTGGTGATGAATAGCCCAGAAACCCCAACAGCTGCCAAAGCTATCTGTTACCCATCCCTTCCTCCATGCTACATATCTTACTAATACAGGAATTCACAAACAGAACGCAGATTTCTGTGTCAACAGAAGTATTGGTGTTCTCCTTCTGACCTTCTAATGACCAATGCTGAGGTTCCACCACCCAGATGACCTAGGAAAGACTTGGCCAACCCCTGCTTTAGCTCAGGAGCAGCCAAAGCCCTCTGCCAAGCTCCTCACCAAGCTCTAGGCACTGCAGCCCGACACCGGCACCTTAACTTACGTGTCTGAGGAAGACTTTGAAGGGTTCGAAGGATTCTCCACCCACTACTACCAAGGTATGTCACGCAGGAGAGCAGCACCGTCCGTCCAACTAGCAGCAGGCTTGTGCTAAATTTTAACCTCTTTGGACACCTACTCAATTGCTATTAATATTGCCGTTATCAGATTTCACTGGATTCCCACATGCTGCTCAGAATAGAAAGGCTTCAATGGACGGCAGGACCGCGGCATGGGCACAGAGACACGAGGACATTCCTCCAGCCAGTGCTTGTATTCTCAGCAAACTGATATTCAACCTTGAGAGCCACCGCTCACTGCTGAGATTATTGGAAACAAAATGATCTGGTACTGCAGAAGCACTCGAGAACAGCTTTGGAAAACACACCTTCCTACTTGACTGCTCTATAAATACAAAAAGCACATGTACTTTCCATAGCAACGTATCCACCGCACCCCCATGCCACTTACATTGTAACTGTATACAGTGTCAGGTGTAAAATGATGGCAGAAAGCGTTTCTCCATACCCCTACGAAACCAGCAACATGCAGCAGGGAGCTCCGCCAGCCCTGCTGGCAGAGTAGCCTGTCCCCAGCCCGCACCTTCACCTGCTAAAGAAGGGGCTGGGGGTGGGAAGGAGGGGGGGGATGCCCAAGAGGGGAAGGGCAGAGAAAGAATTGGGCAGGACAACACCCTCCGTGGGAACATGGCCTGGTTCACTGCCTCAGAGCCCAGCCCATCACATCACCTCAGAGAGCAGTGCTTCCTAGCTGATCTCACCCATTACGCCAAGCTATTCTTAAACCTCTTATCAAAACAAAAACAGGCACTTCTAGAAATGTGCATCAGCCCCAGCAAGTTACAGGACACTCATATTATCCATTTCCTCACGCTCTTTTCCTACCCCTCCCTGGGTGGTCCATCTCTGCCAGCTTCCTCGTAGCTCAGCCTAAGCCACAAGCTTCCCCAAGGAAGAAACTAATAGTAGGGAAGATGAGATACCAGTCAAATAAAACCAAAACAATCCAAAACAATAAGACGACAAAAAAACAAAACAAGTGCCAAAGGAACAAGCCTGTGCTGAGGAACCTGGTTGATAACCCCCCTCAGGTCAGGGGCTGGCAGGGAGAAAGGGAGGGAGCATCACTGCAGTAACACCTCCAGAGAAAGAGGAGGCAGAGAATGTGAGCAGGCAGCTCACATTCTCTGTGTGAGCTTCCTGCTCATATTTTGAGGTATATTAAAGAATTTTACAGCATTTGTAATAGTTACTGTTGCTTTGTTGACTGGTCCCTTTTTGCATGGTTTATCTACATTAAC
This sequence comes from Tetrao urogallus, assembly GCF_951394365.1. NCBI lineage: Eukaryota > Metazoa > Chordata > Aves > Galliformes > Phasianidae > Tetrao > Tetrao urogallus. Next base: position 41,237,394 of record NC_136813.1, on the reverse strand, counting down.
TTCGCTTGCACTGTTTTGAAGATCTCTCCCTTGGTTCTCCCATACCACACTAGATCATTTTTGTGTGAATTTTGAAGATGAATTTGAAAAGAAATCCATATTGGAACTTATGCTTGTGTTAGCTTTCTTTCCAAAAGGGTTAGCTGGTGTTTCTGTAGGGTCTCACTGAATAACAAAGATCAAAGTAGGCAATTCAGTGAGATCCTGTGAGTTTTTTGAAATACATACAAGAATACACAAATGTACAGTTGTTAACTAGCACAGAAATAGTACTAAAAGATACAGAAAAATATTCTGTATGAAGCATATTATTTGCATTAGCAGAACTGCAGCAACCATGGCAACTCAGTATTATTTCAAGACAAAGCCAATATTCACTTTCTTTACTGCCTGATGTGACTTCACTATTATTTAATTTAATGGTTCCACAATTATTGTCCTTTTTACTTTCACTCCTATATCCCCTCTTCCCACAGAAGGATTCTAGTGGTGATTTTACAGAACAGTCCTCAGTGCTGACTCACTTATTCCTTCTGAGTACTGCTCAGATACTGCTGCACCCACTCAGGGTATGGATAAACAACTCATTGCAAGGTAAGTTAGGGTAAATATTTTCCATGTACCTACTACACCATAGCAACTGCCTGTGTGCATTCTTACCCAGGATTAATACAATTGTTCAGTTAGGAAGAAGCATTCAATGGTGGTCCCTGATGGATTGCTAGGAATTGGCAGATGATACATTTTGCTCACTGAGACAGATTTTTCATACAATGGCCTGGGTTGAAAAGGACCACAATGATCATCTAATTTCAACTGCCATACTATGGGCAGGATCGCCAACCACAAGACCAAGACCAGGCTGCCCGGAGCCACATCTAGCCTGGCCTTGAATGCCTCCAAGGATGGGGCATCCACAACCTCCTTGGGCAACCTGTTCCTGTGCGTCACCACCCTCTGTGTGAAAAACTTCGTCCTAATATCTAACCTAAACCTCCCATCTTAGTTTAAAACCATTCCCCTCTATTTTTATAACGTATATAATCAGATGGGGGGGGGGGGGGGAAGAAAAACAAAACAAAACAAACCTACCTTCAATCTCCTGCCCTGCTTTATGCTCAGAGAAAAAAACTGTTAAACATAATCCTTTATTTTTGCATCAAACAAATAGGCTGTGATGCACAAACCTGTGCATAAACAAAATAGTATACCAATTTTTAACACCCAACTTCAGGAGTTTTCATTAACTTTGAGGGGTGTCTGTAAACCCCATGCATATACATGATATATATGCCTATATATATATATATATATATATATATATATAATGTAATTTATACATGATATTCAGCAAAGAACGTATTAGCTGACAAAAAAAAAAAAATGTGACTGGTAGTAATTTATACTGAGTATTGCTAAACTCATGTCTGCATTCATGGTGAGTTTCACCACTGCAAGGAGGTATTTACTTGGTTGCTGTTCTAATACATACACAGAATACAATTAAACACATAGAAGTGAACTGCTAAAAGCAAGAACTACACTTTCCCCATCCATCGTTTGCAAATCAGAGGTGGTCAAGACTTACTGTACTCCAGTCACCACCTCTTCAGGGAAGCCAAGAGTAGTAATAACAGGTAAGCATACAAAAATTAATTCATCTTTCTGAGAGAAGACAGGTAAATGTAGACTGCAATCAGGGCCCCTGCATTTTGGGGTATGTGGGAAATGCAGGAGCTGAAAGTAACTTGAACATATTTCTGATGGCTAATGTTTTCCTCTACAGCAATTCAAATGTAATGCTGGCAAAAGTATTATATACGAGAACAAAATTTATTTAGCATTCTAAACTAAGAATTCTCTGGAAAAATCTCTGGATGAATGATGATGTTCAGACTGATGGACTGGTTATCTTATTTCAGATGTCTGTATTATGCTTTGGTTAAGCTACACAGGAAAGGACATGCCTTTCGCCAGCCACTAGGTGAAAAGAGGCAGCCAACTCAGCTATAAAGGCCAGACTTTCCCATTCCTTTGCACTTCAAAATAACTAAGCCTGCAAAAAACTGAAGCAGATGAAATATCCACTAGCTTGAACAGTCTCAATATTGACACGAATACTGTCGATCCTTTAATGCTAGCTGAGGACAAAATCTGAAAAAATAATTGTGTTAGTGTCAACCCCAGCCCCTCTTTTTAAGTTCAAGCCACATTGTTAAAGAACAAATACTTCAGCATTTTAAAGGGGGATTACTAAAAGCACAGCTTTTGGGAAAATATGCTAGAGCTGAGATTTTGGAGAGAATTCAGATTATTTGTAGAAATGGAAGAGTGAAGTTCAGAAAATGGATCTACAAGGTAAGTGCAATTAATTCCATGATGAACATTTTGGAAACAAGTTAAAGCTATGTTGGAATTTGCCCATAAGTAGAAATAAATCACTACTGCATGACCACATCATTTAGTTTACTAACCGCGTTTGGGATAAAACCTTTAAAAGACTACTGGGCTTTCAGTGTAGTATTTTGGCAAATTATCTCACAACCAAATAAGAAGCACTGAAGAAATTGTAATGCTTCCTTTTTGAGATTTTTCCAGATTTTGTTTCTTTGAGTTACCCTAGCAACAGGGATAACAACATCACATAAAAACATGAGACATGGGATGAACTTGACTTTTCTCTGCCAACGCCAGTTCCCTATTAACTTGAGTTGAAGCATATGCACCCAAAGAAGTGAGGTACCAAGATCACAGAAACATCAGTGGTCCTTAACATTTCCTATCTTTTCTTGATTTACCTTCATACGGAGAGGCAGAGTCAGATCCAGAAAAGAAAGCTTCAATTAACACAGTCAAACATAAATTTATTCAACCTTATCAGAAATAATTCTGGAAAAGAATATAATTTCTTGAATCAACTCTTCCAGAAGCCATCAAAAACAAGGCATAATAATCAAGTTTGAAAGTGCACTACTCAGCAGAAAATGTGCCCTGTTGTTTCAGGGAGCAGACAAGATTCAAGGTGACCAAATACTTTCATCCCTAATTGCCACAATTCCCATCTCCTGTCCTGAGTTCCTGCAACACATTCATGTTATGGAGCTACTTAAAGATGTGGGTGTTAACTATTCTTTGTTTAGGTTAGTTACAACTTCAGATTTATTTCTGTCATGTATGAAATGACTAAATTCAATTTGTTGCAATCAATATCACCAGATAAGTGTTTGCTTTCTGGAGGATAAAGAAACTGTCAGCCCTAGTGGACAAAAGTGTTTTAAAGCTACTATAAGCAGCCAAGTCAGGTAGAGGCTATTTTTAAACATTTGCTCAAAACATTAAACTTTTGAATCAGGTTTTCTGGCCAAGTTTTTAATGTTGGAAAAATGAATCCTTCTTTGCTGCAAAGTGAGAGAATGGGTAGATGTCCAAATACTTGCTTTGCCAGAATGTTAGAAGGTCTGTGTGGGAGGCAAAAAGGAGGTGGCAAAAAAAAGCTAGCCTAACCATATAACTCTGAGGCTGGAGAATTTATATAATGCAATATTCTGAGCATCCCAACCTACTGAAATCAAATGTGCTGGAGTTTCTGTAGTACAGTTAGAGGAGTTTGAAAATACAAACTTGAACAAAATTAATAATATAGGAAAATAATCCTAGCCACAGAACTGCCACAGAACTGTACATGATCTCATACCATTGCTTTTCACTGGTACCCATAAAGCATGTAATTTGTAGCATGAAACTGATGACTGAGCAAAAAACTTTGATTCACTAATTAAGACACTACCAAAACGCTCCAACAAGCTATTACAACTCAATCTGGTGGCAGAGAGGGAATGGAACAAAAAGATCCAATTCTGCTCCAAGTGAGGCCATGGCAATATTCCCAACATTTTTAATGAGTGCATGAGTAAACGCTAAATTAGGAGTCTTCCTTCTCATGAGAAAAGAGATACTAATGTATTAACTCTTGGAAACTACAGTTCACTGTCTGCAGAATTTTACCAACCGTCTGGCCAGAAGTAGGCTCCTTAAAACACACATGGTGGCTGTAAGCTATCCTTCCCAGAAGTCACTCAAACTGCAGAGCCTGGATAACAAAAACAACCCTTAATTTCTGGGAGGTTACTATAGAAATCCTTCACCCCAAAATCCACAATTCCCACACAACTGGGCAGACATTTTGATCCAGAGAAGGTTAGCAGAAACCTGAGAATTCTCATCTAGGGATCCATGGCTTCTGCAGATGAAGGATCTCCCTATTAGCTATGAATGCAATCATTATTGCATTTAATCATTGCAATGATTATTTCAGACTAAAGATTAAGCTGCAACGTATGTCAGTGGCAACAGTGAGCTACAACAAGGCTCAGCTTCTGAGAAAAGAGTCCACACATTGCATAGCAACTGCTAATCCACATCTGCTACTTTGGAAATGTCTCCAGAAGCAGCCATTTTCATCTTAGGTTTTTAGTTCTCTTTGAGTTTAGAAGTCCCAACAATAATACTGCTGTGACAACATAACTGTTTTCCAGTTCAGTGAAAAGCCAAGTCCTCATTATTCTCCACTGAGAGTTAAAATATAGAGAGAATGAGAAAGTTGCTAACCTACTTGCAACAAGAAAAATCACACAGGTTACAACTGAAGAAGAATCACACAGGAAGCCAATTCAGAAGGCTCATTACCAGGGTGCACAACGGAATAATAAGACTCAGAATAACTCCAAGGTCTCCAATTCTTTTCAACTCCAAACTAACAAAACTACAAAAGTTAGTTAACCAGAACAATGAAAGAATAGCCAGTAAAATCCTCAAATGAAGAGAATAAATAAGTCTCTGCTGATGGTTTAGGAGAAGGTTGTTGACTCAGAGATAGTATATATGAGTGATAAGCAAATATGAAGATAATACTGAAGATTGCCAGATGGCAAATTGTTGAGCCATGTTATCCGCACAATGCTGCCTGGATATGAAGAGCTACACTACACATTTTTGCAACATGTTTTTCCCCTTTCTTTCTACATAGCAATACACAGGTGGAAAAGGCTGCTATGAAAAATATGGCTAGAGTGCTCTTTACATATTATTCTCCCTACACGTGAGTACAGATGCAATTCGTGCTCCAATGTATCTACTGAAGTCTGTATCTTTAAGTTTCGTAAGTATTCTCAGTGGTTTTTAGCAAGTGAAAGTACGGAGATGCAACAGCCATTATCATCAAGGCAGTATTATTTATGGCAGAGTACAAGTCTTTTAATATACTCAAAAATAGCATATACTGCAGTGTAAGTTACGTTATTATAAAAATGAGTCTTACATAAACCAGTTCCATCAAAAACATTTCATGCTACAACAGACCAGACATCTGTTGGATGTTAATTTATTGGGAGACACTGATTCAGAAGTATTTTGGCAGTCAGATATTTATTGCTCAGTCAAAAAAAAAAAAAAAAAAAAAAAAAAAAGATTACAAACTACAAACGTTAAATCCTCTATCACACTTCCCTTGGACAACAGCACATTGAGTACATGTAAAAGTATGCACCTCAAATTTTTCGCAGATAGGAAAGAATCTGTGGAAGCTTTCCCCAGGGAAAGAAATCCAGAACCGCAGAAGGAACTCTGAACAGAATGTCAGGTATGTAACTTTTAATAATAGTTCATTTAATTACACAGTTACCTAAGCTTCTTAAGAGGTGGAGGAAAAAGCACAACAACTAACACACACAGGACAGGTACGCAGGTGAATATATTTGAGTTTTCTGTATAATAAAGTTACCAACCAAATCCAAGCAATGTTTTATGAAGAAAAGCTGCCAGGAAAAAGAACAACAGATTAAAGACATGAGGTGTCATCCTCTACAAAGAGAAAAATTCCCATCAAGAGCACTCCCTAACCTCTTTTTAAGCAGTGACGCTGGAATTTTAGCACTGATGAAGACTGATACAAGCATGGAAATCAGCAGGCTATGCGTGAAATAAGTAAGACTTTTAGTATACATGAGTGCACATATATTTAAATATACGCTGTGCTCAATTCTACTGCATAAAGTCTTAAATGCACTCATTTTGAGTGTTTAACCAACTACCAACCCATCTGTTCGCTAACATGCTCCTCATCTCACAGCAGTATCTAGAGATGAAAAGTGCTTTGAAATTATGATTTTTTTTTTAAAGGCTTTTATTTTTGCTAATTTCAGTTTGCGCAGTAGATTCTGCATTTCACATGTACAACCAAGCCTTAACTGAAGTGCTTTCACAAAAAGAAAAGTGACCAGGGAGTAACGCCAGTGATACGACAGCTCCAGTACAATCATTACCAAAATTAAACCAAAAAGCAATTTTCCCCCCATGAACACAACATTGTACACTTTTTTTTTTTTTTTTTTTGAAATTTTAGAATGAGCTGCAATTTGCTTTGTTTAATGAACCAACATTTTCTGCCTTCTCTCTTCTACTGGGCCTTTAAGATGACCATCTACATCCAGTTTGCCTAACGCTTTTCTTTGTTTCCCTACACTTCTGTGTGAATCATCACTTACAAGCTATTATTTCAAAGAACCAGACACTTTCAAATCCTGTCTACAAACAAACTTCAGTTATATCCTCCACCATTAAGAAAAGTACAACCTGATTTTTTTCTGATAAGTACCTACTAATTTTTTTCAATATAAGGGTTGGGATGTTACACGCCTTAATAAGGAAATACATGAAAACCTCTACAACTACCTTTTGTAATACCATTAAAGAATAACTGCCACCTGTCCTCTATTTCAAAGCGTGTACTCTGTGGAGGCTGACCCTGCGTTGCTGTTTGTTTTGCAAGTTGCCTGGCAAAGAAGCCTGAGCAATGGAGAACAAAACCAGAAAGAAGCCATCTTCATCAGGTATCCCATTCCAAAATAGCTGGAGAGCAATCAAAAGACTATTCCAAACCATAGAAGTGGTAGCATGTGGATCACCTACAGCAAAGGGACTTAAAACTGAGGCGATGCTACTCTCTCTTCATTTACAGGAAAATGCAGACTAGGATATTGTACAGGCAAATATTGACCTTAATACACTAGTTTTGAAATTGAAGGCAGCCCTTGAAATTAAAAATACATTTACTAAGAAGTCACGGTACCAAGAGCTGAAGTAACCTGAAATAGTTAGCTGGAGAATCCTCTCATGGCTTGAGGTAGAAAAAAAAACACTATTTAGTAACTTTCCTCCACCACTCTCACTGCTATTTAATTCTGCTTGTGAGGAACCTTGTCTCTCCTGTGTCCACAGATGCACAAATAACAGGAACATGTTCCATTAAGCCTTGTATGCCAAAGCCTACATGCAATTAAGCCTGACCAAACAGTTTCTAGGAGCTTGAAGATATTTGCTTTCCTGACAAAAATCCTGCACACAAGAGCTCCTCACATAAGTACGTATGCCTTTGGTATGTTTCCATCAAAAAGATTCCTGCACCAGGAAATAAAAGCTAGCTTCTTTCTTGTTTGACTGATTAGACAGCAACATGCCACTTTTACATGATGGAAACCACATAAACACATTCCTGGACAACAGGAGAGAAGAGAAATTCAGTGTGTTCACTGCTTCCCCACATCCCCTGGACTGGAATTAATCTTATACAGAGCCTTTCAGTGCAGGTTCCCTAATGAAACCTACACCTGTAGCTATGCAAATGCAAACCATTCTCCCTTAATAGGCGCTGTATTTGACAACGTAAAAATGGATTTCTTACAATGCTTCTGGGAGCAGAAGAGATCCATTTCTCCATACATCACAGTTAACAAAAGGAGACCAACTGGATTCATTTACACTAGCTTTGAATCACATTTTATCGTAATTCCTTTCTGTCCTGACTACAATGTCTTCTAACAGTACCCATATCACAATGCAGAAATTTAGGCAGAGTTCAGGTTAGATATTTACACCAACCAGCACAGAAGAGAAATACTACATGTTCTGTGGGAAGGGAAAGATGGATGAGGAGAAAGCCATGGTGTGATTCTGCTTCAGTGGGATGCAGTTGCTTGTGCTGACAATGTGCTCAAGAGGCGTCATGGTGGGTTCATACTGGCTATGGTAGCGAAGATATTACTGCTCCCATGGCCCAGGAGTCGAGTCAACCCAACATAGCTGATCATGCAGATCTATCTATCTATGCAGTTCAAGCAAAGTGAAAGAAAGGAAGCTGTGTGCTGTCTGAACAGATCGTGCTACACTGGAAGCAGACTGGTTTTTGACCTACTTAATCATTTCAGTCATGTGCTCATATTTGAGCTGCTTAAAGAAAATGGGCCTTGAATTTTTATGTTCTTTCATATCTTCATGCTCAGTGTATATTTCTATTTAGACAGCTTTTCAAGCCATTGCAGTTTTTCACTGCAGAATTCATGTTGGACTGGGTGATTCTGTGGGTCTTTTCCAACCTCAGTGACTCTATGATTCTATGTTTTAGGGAAAAGTATAAATGAAAAGCTTAAAGTCCTACGGAGAAAGGATATTTGATGCACTAAGATTTTCTTTCTATTATCAACTCCATTTCAGTTGATGTTTCAGTTCACTGAAGATTTCACAACTGGCACTTGAACTGGATTTCACAAATTGGAATCCAATGCTTGCATTCAGATTTAGTCTTCTGCAGCTATCTTTACCTTCTCCAAATACCACACACTTCTCTGCCTTTTCACCATAGAACCTCATGGTGTAAATATGCTTTCTGATTAAGTCAAGAAGCCCCAACACTTCCCTCCAACTTTTTTCCTGATAAAACTTACACAGTCCATTAAAAGAAGGAAATTTACCAAGAGACTTTGGCAGACACATAACACAGTATAAGCACAGAGTACCTGCCTAATTTACTCTAAGTATCCAAACCAACACTGCACAGTTGTCCTGCATCAGTACTGTGAAGTCAGGTGATAAGCTAAATTTGTCCTGCATGCACAGCTGAGCGCAGCTACTGTGCAGCCATTACCCACATGAACCCAGGCAAACAAAGCTCAGGAATGCAGGGCTTGTTGGCTGCCATCAGCCCATGGATTCATAGGCTTATCATCGTGAACAACAAAAAAGAATACAATTTAAAAAAAAAATACTGAATACAATAAAAACAAGTGCAGTTGCATTATTTTTGTGACAATCACCACCCTAGACTGACTATACCATCTGAAAAACTGGACATTTCTGCACAGGGTATGTCTTAATTAAACCAACTAGCTTGTTGAATGCATTCACAATTTATTCAAATTGTACTAGAAAAGGAATTTGGTCACAACTAAAAGAGGAGATTGTCTCAGAATGACAAAATGTTTATAAAAACAAAAGCTATTCTTTTGCAAGATAATTATTTTCCTCTTAAAGGAAAAAAAAAAAAACATAATGAAGTGGCAAATAATACTAATAAATAACTAGCGCTAAGTGACTTGTGTGATTTCTCAACAGCAGTCAACATCCAATGCAAGAGATGAGCTCAGATTTCAAAGAATAGAACGTTCTGCACAGCAAAAGTGAGTGTTGTGCAGGATGAGCACAGCAGAGGAATCTCATTACTGATGCATCTTATTCTGTGCTCACTCAAGCTGGGTGGGCGTGCCTTCTGCATAACCATCTGATGCGTGACCTTAGTTACATTACCAATGCCAAAATCAGTAACAAACCATCTTAAATTAACTGATATTTTTAGAGGATAAGTAGGTTTTAGCTAACGATTCTGAATGTAGTTCATGCAAATATGCATGCCAGTTTATCTGCAGAAAATTTCACCTATTCCTACCTATTACTCCTACGAAGCTTTTACTAAAATGCCAAATTGTTTAATAAGAAAAAACAAATGTGAAACATTCTAAGAATTCATAATAATATATATATAATTTTTCTACCTCCATGATTGCAAAACCTGGTTTTGTGTAGTAATAGTCAAATATTAGTCTAGATTAAGAGATTTATGATCTTTCCCAACTGCAATTTCAATCACCTCCTCAGATACTTCGGTATACAATGTTCCATTCCTGCTAAAGCTTAACAATGGTAGATTGTCTGACTGATTTAGCAAAGCAAATTAATTGCTTCCATGGAAGTTCATCTGATTTCCTTCCTTAGTCATACTTCTTGAAGGAAGATATCATAAATTTACAGAAGTTCAAATCAGCTTTCACTGGATGTGATCTTTGCAGCTCAGGCAGGAACATCACACAGGGCCATACCAAAACCTTGCTGAGCCATCCTCCTGTGCAAAGTTAAGTGGCTGCCTAAGGAAGAGTGAAAATAGAGCAAGCAAGATGCTTCTCCCTCAGGGACTTCCCAAACTAGATGTGGTTTCCCTGTATTTTTTTATAATATTTTTTTTTTATAATATAATTTTTATATATATGTATTTTTTTTTAAATAATTCTTCAGAGATTTCTCTTCCATGAACTTCTCCACTACCCCATGAAGTAAACTTTTATCTTATACAACACCATTTGACAAGGAAACCTACAACCCCCACATTTGGAGGATTGCTTTATAAGAATGAGATGCAGCAACCAGCTCAACTACTCTGCTATACCATTTCCTAGTGAGGTTTTCATATTTATTATTCGTTACTTTGTCCACCTTCCCTTGGCTTTAAGAGGGATTCATCCTACCTCTTTCTGGCTAAGGAGTTCTATCACGTTTAAATCACCAGCAGGAGCTAATTCCCATTTTTGGTACAAGCATCATAAGGATGAAGATTTTTCAATGCCACTGTTTTGGCTTTTGGGGTATCTGGGGAAGTGAGAGGAACAGGCAAGTGATCAAGCTCCAAAGCTTCAAGCAGTATGACACTGGCAAACTATTGTGCTGCTGTGGCTAATCTGTAATGTGCCATTGTTTCTTCTAGTTCTAATAATTCTTAGCAATGCTTGGGTTTTATTTCTGGGTGGGGCTTTCTGTTTTATGGGTTTTTTATTTTGTTTTGTTTTGGGTTTTTTTTGACTGCTATTGAACAAATACTTTCACAAAACTATTAACCCTGTTATTTCAGTCCTGAGTAGCATTATCTGTCCCATATTTCATCATTTTCTATATGAAATAAGAATTCTTCTGACTTTCCTGTTCTCAGTTAAGTAACCCAAGTTTTCCTCGTATTTTACATATATAAAGAACAATATTTCTAAAAAATTAGCAAAAGATTATTGAAAGCTTCTTACTAGAGTAGGCTATACTGATGAATTTGGACAGATTAGGATATTAGTTTGTAGAATTAATCAGTAATTCCCTAATTGCACAGATCTGTGATGGAAACTGATCACATCTTAAAGTCAAACAATATATTGTGCCTTCTGTTAGTTTAAGCATTTTTAGCTAACATTTTACCAAGCACATCTCTTATTCCCGGAAAATGATCGCAGCTGAGAACATCTCATAGACATCAACAGGTCATAGAGTTAAAAAGCATAAATTATTGCATCATAAATCTGACAAGCATATTTGAGCACTTATTCACAAGGCACAAGTGGCTGTCTGTAATTTAATATCATTTGCAAAAGTAAAAGCATTTTGAACTTAGCCTCCCTTTCCCCACCCCAGTTGACTATTTTATCATTTTAGGCATTGGAATCCACGTCAGTTGACGAGTATCTTTACGTACTGGGTTCAAAGGTGTGTACATGTTTACATTCATTAAACGTCTTTTCTAGAAGGGAAAGGAAAGGGGAAATGCAATACATATTACTAACCTCTTTAGTCCGAGTAACATGCCACAGTGACTTTCACATTTTTCCTTCTGAGTCAGTTTCTGATACGCCCCAGCACCGAGCTGGGAGCACCAGGAGGGCACAGCCAAAAACTCAGAGGGTAGGGCTGAGTTTAGAAAACTGGCCCTACAGAAACCTATAAACCTTTCTGATTTTCAAGGAGGACAAAGTCCCAGTCTTGAGCTAGGACTAACTAGCCACTGCAATGGCACAATGGGGTGAGGAGCAGGGCCTGGAGGATGGTAAGAAAGGAAACATGGGTTAAGGCTGATGGTCATGATTATCCCAGCTTTCCTCAGTGCTTGTTATGCCACATATAGTGGCCACATTCAGTTCAGTACAAAACAGGACATTACTAAAATGGAGCAAGTCGAGTGGGGAGGCCAGTAAGATGGTTGCAGATAGAGCTTTGTAGTCCAGCTTTTTCAGCATGGAAAAATGGTGAAGAGTTCTTTAGATGTGGGTTTTGGTTTTTGGTTTGTTGTTTTGGTGGTTTTTGGTTTTTTTTTCCTTTTTAAATGTTTGTTTTGTTTTTGTTTTTTAAAGACATTAAAGATCTCTATCATTAAAAAAAATATATATATATATATGCCTTTATGTGGCTAAGCATGCTGTTATTTAGCAGTCTTCTCCCCACAAAGCACTCTCTTTTAACCATGTGACAGAACATAATTTCATTTAACTGATGTCAGTGACAGCACGGGGAAAAAAAAAGCCTGCAGCCTGCTCAATGTGTGCTCTGTAAAGATATTTGCATTTCTTATTGAACTATAATACTCAGTAGAAAGTCTGTTAATAGCACCTTGAAGAACACTGTTTGAGTACTTGAGTTAAGCAGTAATAATGAGTTGAAATCTTTGAAAGCATTGCAACAATGATATTAATCATAATAAAGGAATAAGACTGGCTCAAAGCAGAACTTGATACTGAATAAGATCTACAGATATCAATACACTATTCAGCCTTACTTTGTCTAACCACAGAGTACAGTTAATTGACAAACTCTTGTGTTCACAAAAACGTTTAAGTCAGCTTCACTTAATATATAAAATAAGAGCTTTTTCTTTTCATTCTAGCTTCAGCAATTTAGCAGCAAAGCGCAACTAAAGACAGTAAAGTTGTGCACATGTTTCTGTATGATTGACATGAAGGCAATGCAAGCTTATTCTTTATAGAAGTCCATTAACTCCCAAACTCAGACACAACTGAAGTTTTCTATCTAAACAAACAAACAAGCCCACAACAAAGAAGAGCAAAAACGCAGGTTTTATCTGTATCTTCCTTCAAAACTTGCTACTGCTCATCCAACTTGATTGCCTTATTTTGTAAACTGAACTATATCCTGAGAAGCTAAGAGACTGATCTGCATGCTTGCAAATGAATACAGTGCTGAGGGAATCTTAAGAGGTTGGATGATTCTTCTCTTAGTACAAAGACCGAAGAAAAAAAAACAAAACAAAACAAAAAAAAAACCACTGAAAAGAGCACTGAAAAGCATTGTAAAGACTTCTAGTAGTAAGTTTTTTGAGTATACAAAGCCATTTTTTCAGAGATACTTTTAAAATATTATCTTTCAGCAAAAAGTTATTGCAACTTCCTTCAGCAAATCATTCAGTTTTGTAGCATAGATATTTAAATTCCCATGTAAGGTTAGGAATACATGCCACTATAGCTACCTGAAATACTGTCTGCATTACTAACACACTCTAATGTCATTTTTCCAAATGCGTTAAGGCAATTTTCTGTACACTTCTAGGCACAAATATAGAACCCTAGAAGTTTTCATTCCTTCAGCAAAATCATCTCACAAAATAGATGAATGGTAATCAAACACCATCAAGATTATGGTCCCATAAAATGGTAGATTACCAATTAAATCACTCAATAGACAAAGTGAACCATCTCAGACATTTCTCTTCATGATTAGAAACTTCAGAAAAAGTTCAAAGATTACATAATGCCACACCCAACATTTTATAGCCTGGAGCTTAACCTTGGCAGGTACAGTTCAAAGTCTGGAACACATTTGATTACCTCCAGCGGTTTTACTGAAACGATTTAAAGCTAATGCAAATTAGTGACATGTGTGAGTACTGTACACTGAGCACAATAGTTGGACATGACTGATGAAATATACTCATCTTCATTGTTAACTCTGCCTAACAATTATTAAGAGTTGATACAAGTTAAACATGAAATGCATGATGTTGAAGTTTTCACGAGTAATATAAATACAACAATTTTAACGCTTAAAATAGGATATGTGAATATAACTCACATATATGAAAATGCCCACAGCAAAGAGGAAATTTCCATGCTTACAGAGTCATAGGAACATTTCTAAAGTCATTCTGAATTGAGGGTGCTGCACTTTTCCATTTCAAGGGAAGTATCACTAAGAAACTTGGTTACCACAATAAAAACTTATTACAACCACATGTGCAAGAAATGCTATTTCCCTAGAAGTCAGAAAATGACTTTTAAAAACAGAGTTCATTATTTTAATTAAATTTCGGTTAAAAGGCTTTCATTCCAGAAAACCCTGTCTTCCATTCCCTTCCCCTCAACTTGAATTCAAAGATACTCTCTTTGTGCCTTTGGGTTGGTTGACTTTTCAGTCATTCTGGTACAATCTGGAGACCTTACACAAGTACTATCATTTTTCTTGCACTGAAGCAATTGGCTTTCATCCAGTCCACAATTTTCTATTCTACACAGAATAAAAAAGGCAGGAAAGGGTGGATCCCTTTTGTGTGTTTGGGGTAGGTATTTTTGTTTTGTTGTTTTGTTTTTAAGGCAAATTATAACTAGCTTTTTCAACTCATATTGTGTGTTTCTTAGAAAAATTAAATCAGTACAGCAGACTCAGGCTCAGAGCCACTATGTACTCTCATTATAAACCTGAAGTTCTTGGGTTTAAAAAAAAATCAAGAAAGTATAGCAAGTCTACTAGAATATTAGATATGCAAGACTCAAATATAAATTTGATACCATCAACAACAAAGCTGAACTCTGAGCAACATGACTACAAATTGACTTGCATTCTCTCTCTTTTTTTTTTTAATTGCTATCTTTTGGTTAGACTATCTACATCAAAATTTAAAATATGACAGTTCTTTGTGAAGCATAATATGGGATATGACTATCAAAAGAGTTTCTCATTACCTCTCAAAACTTTAGCTAAGTCAATTGTCAGACAGTTCAAACTGCTGAGTGCTACTAGCAAAGCAAGCCTAAAGAAATCCCCCAAAGGCTGAGATGTGGCACTGCTTTCACAATTGAAACTTTCCTTTATATGCATGGATGCGTATAAATAGATATATCATCTTCCTCCACCCCCACTTTTCCATTCTCTTTTTAACTTGGTTGTTCAGTATTCATGATTGAATTACAAGCATTCGAAGAGTCACAGACCCTCTGTTTCTTCTTACCAAACCACCGTTTCTTTTAAATAGCACTCTATTTCTCAACTCATTTTTTCACAGTACATTCTGGTAAAAAGCTTTCATTCCTACTGCAGCATTAGGAAGAACAGAACTGATCTTCCTAAAAGACAGCCAAGATTCATATGTAGGCATCAACATGACTGCAGATGATACGGGTTACCAAAAGAAATTCCTAAGAGTGCTGACAATAATTGCACACTCAAAAGACCGTCTTTTTAGGGCTTCCTACAGAGATTGCATTCTTAAATTATCTATTTAGTAATGGTAATGTTCATCACACATGAATAAGAATTTTACTTTGCCTTCACTGACCCTTCAGAAGAAAGTATCTTCAAAAGTATCAGGAAGAAATTCTCTACTGTGAGGGTAGTGAGACACTGGAACAGATTGCCCAGTGAGGGTTGTAGATGCCCCCTCCCTGGAAGCACTCAAGGCCAGTCTGGATGGGGCTTTGAGCAACCTGGTCTAGAGGGAGGTGTCCCTGTCTACAGCAGAGAGGTTGGAACTAGATGATCTTAAAGGTCCCTTCCAACCCAAGCTATTCTATGATTCTATGAAAGAGCAACACAGATGGAATCAGGAAACCCAGCACGTTTCTGAAGAACAGTCGTTGAAGAACGTGAAGTTATGAGGAATATCAATTTATTCAGAAAAATGAAAGTAAGATATGTTTTCATGTAAAAAGTTAGAGTCTATTTGATAGTGTGTAGCTATTGTCTTAAGATACCAAGAACATCAACTGGCAGATGCTACATCTGTTTTCAACCCCTTTTTGCAACTTCAGTGGTGTTTTCAGCACCCAACATTATCTGGGCATTTAGCAGTTGCATCAGAAAAGACAAGTGAGGAAATTTCACCACTGAAAGGAAGCACTGGTGTTATCCCATAAGTCAGATATGACTTATGGAATAAAGAAAGCAGGTACCAGAGGATGTTTTCTGTTTGGTTTAACCCAGTGCTAAGGCAGCTTACTTTATGACAGCCCGTAGGAGGAAAGGGTGGCTTAGTGAGGGGCAACACTTGTGATACGGCTTGTAGAGATTCTGTACATCTGTTTTAAAAAGTTTGTCTGTATAACTCTGTATTGCTCATTCTTTTTAAAGCTTAATCATAAGAAAACTACACAAACTTTTTTCTGCTCTGGACAAGTAGAGAAACAGAGGATACAGGTTTATAATCACATCACTTAACAGGCATTTCATTTTCAAGCTATATTTCAAACATCTATATTCCAAACAATTTTTTTCATATCTTCAATTTATAAAGTATTACCTCTGAAGAGAGGCTGTAAGAGAGCCTGTCTCAAAAATTTAGTATCTGAAATTCATGCACACAAGGGCAAGCATTACAGTTGTTACTCCTTTCTGCATGGCTTTAGATACATAGATCTTTGTCCTAGAGAAAGCACTGCATCCATTTTTTTTTCCCCAGGATTATTTTTTGCTTGAGGAAACTAAAATAAATAGTTGTTCATAAGGAACTATAGATCGATAGTTAAAACTATCTAGAAGTTAGAAATACTGAAGTTAAAATCAGATCTCTATTAATTCATGTGGTTTATGCACTTAATTCCAATTCAGCCAGATTTCTCAGTCAAGATTTTCTGCTTGTTTTATGATGCATAATGATTGCATAATTCAGCGTACAAGTTTGATGCTGAATAAGAAGTACACAGAGGCCAAAAGTTGAAGGCCTTACCAAATACCATATTCGGAAACACAGTACCTTCCGAGATATTTCTAGCTACCTTATCAAAATTCTTTGTTTCAGACAAAACCTACTCTAAATATAACCCCATCCTAATAACATTAATAGAAGTCAAGTATTTTGATATTTATTGAAGAATGAAATTAAAGTACTAAAATTAACATTAGGATGCAGGAGCTTGTGGTAGTTTTAAGCAAAGCTTGCAATTTAAGAATAATGCAGTGAATTCTTTTTCCCAAAATTTGGTTTAGTGCATTTAATATTTTCATATACTATCCTACAATAGTTTGTATTTATAATTCGTATTCCATGAAACTAAGGAATTCTTTTACTCTTTTCAGATAGAGTTATTAATTTGCTTAGGAAAAAAAAAAAAGATTAATTTTAGTTCAGGTATTGGTCCTACTGTTCAGGCTGCCTCCTTTAAAACTGATCATTGGGATAGCAAATTCAATCAGAACAGAAGTTTTTTATCTGCCTAGGGAAATTCTCATTTCTTGGCTTTATTTTGCTAAGAACCCTTCTACAGCTGGGAACAACTGGGTGTGTCACTTTTAAAGAGCTGGGTAAGGAAGTGCTTAGCATTTTTAAATAGTAACTGTGCTGTCAACTGCAAGTCCCTAGGCTCGTATGACATTCCTACTGTAACAGATTGAAAAAAGCATCAAAAGAAATATTAAGACAGCCTTGCATTACTAAAAAAAAATAAATCTGCTGTGCTTTAAAATAATATTTCTAATTGGAAATGATTTTAAGAAATTTTAAAAATATACTTAGAATTTAGGATGGTCACAGGCACTTAATCAAATAACTAAGATGTACATATGACTGTGAGAAATAAGTCCATCTGGATAATTTTTATTGGAAAGCATGACACATTGCTGTACTCTACTACTGAGCAATTTCAGCAACATCTGCAGATTTACAGAAATACCAGAAGATAAATCTCAGACATTAATCTATACTCTCGTGTTCGTTGGCAGAAGAGACGCCATCCATACTGGTATATTTTTCCACATCACAACAACTAATCTCATCACTGATCTTGCAAAGCATAAAGCTTGCAATCCTTTGAACAGCAGCCAGTAATTTTAACCATCTCTCTTCACACAAACTTCTCAACAATAAAATTTTAAGCTGCTATTTCTTTGCAAAAAGGATAATCACATAATCACTTGGAACTCAGAGTCTCATACTGGAAATGTAAGAGCATTCCTGTCCTAGAGATAAGTAGTAATTACAGAGAAGAATTTCATATTGCCCTTATACATCACCTCAGACACCATTAAAAAAAAAATCTACAAAGTAAAACAAAGTACAACTGAAAGTGTCAACTTCATTACCAGATAGGAATATTTTTTGTTAGCATAGCTTTGGGCAAGCCGAGGGTCTTACCTCATGCCCCTATGACTCAAAAAATACTCAGTACAAACAAACAAGAGCTTGGTATCTCTTAATGGCTCAACATAATCATATATAATTGATGACACAAAGATATGGTGGTATCAGCTAGAGTGAAAAGGAGAAAGCACCTCAGAAACAGGGTATGAGGAGAAAATAAACAAAGTAGAAGGAGAAGATAACTCTTCCTGCTGGGAAGGAAGTCTAGCCAGGTGGAATACAACAAAGGCTTGATAAGGTGCCAAACAATAGGAGCCCACAATACAAGAGGCCCCAAAAGTAAGTGTTAGGAGGAAATGCTTCTGCACATAATGCATCATTAGACTGGAAGCGTTCCCACTGCAAATGTCCAGTATCAGAGTTATTATGGGGGTCAAATAGCAATGAGACAAATTCACACTGGGCAACCATGGCTCATAGAAACGCAGCTTCCCAGTCAGAGTCATCCACTGGTTTTACTATGACATATTAAGACAACTCTGGTGTCCTCCTTAGTGTTAAAGGAGGAATCCACTCTTTCTGTAGCACCCTCCTCCTTACAAACTCTTCACATACAACAGGAGCTATATATTTTCTATCTGGTAGTACATAGTAGTAGCCTACCAGAATATTATGTACTGTTCACAGCAATCCCAGCCTCAAAAGCTAACTGTTCAAGCAACAGTTTGTCCAATCTACTTTGGGTAGATAAAATGTACACGCTAACAGTGGTGCAACCATAGAAAACTGGAATACAAACCGAGGTGTAAAAATACATGCTGCTTCAGGCATACTTTAATATTATCCTGTATAACCTATCACAGCTAATTCAAAATGAGGGCAATTAGCTTCAGGTGATGATGGCAAAAGAAATTTGCTTAGGTATGCCAGATAGCCAAAAGTGAAATGTAATCTTTTTCATATGCCTTTTCTCATATGCCGCCTTTTTTTTTTTTTTTTTTTTTTTTTTTTTTTTTTTTTTTTAATAAAAGTTTTTACTTCATGACAAGAGTGATTTACTTTCAGTGCTGAAACCAAGGTTAACAGAGGACAACAGAAAAACCATGCATGAAACAGTATTCCCTTTCTGATGACTGGTATCCTCAAAATTTTGAAATAGCTTATTCTGCTTGAATGTCTGACATTACTTATTTCTATTACATTAAAAAATTAGATCAGAAATTTTTGATCAGACAGCATTTCTCTCCTGACACATACAACTTTCTCTGGAAACCTTTTAAAGACTTGCTTGCCATCTGGATGATCAAATAATGTACAATTGACTTTTCAATGGAGATTTATCTTGGTATAACTTATTTCCTTCACTTCTTGGAACAAAACTTCCCTCCTGTCCCTCTCCAAACTTCTAAATACATCAAAACCTGTTATCATAGCTTAGTTAAGACTTTACAACGTGGTCAGATACAAAAGCTTTACATTACTCCGTAAGTCCTTTAAACATACTGTGGAGCTGTTATATGACACAATGTGTGGAAAGTCAGACTTACATTAAAACAAATTAAAGAGCATGCCTATAGTGCTGCCAGCTCTCTTGAATCTAGCCCAGACTCCCTGCATTGTTTTCCATAAGAAGCAATCAAATCTGATTTTCTGAAAACACTAATTAATCTATTACCAAGCAGGTATGATGTAATATGCCAATTGCCTTATGACAAATTCACATTCCAGCCTTACTCTTTGCTCCTGGAATCAGAACTGGTAGCACTGCAAAGATCCAAAGAAACAAAACAAAACAAAACGCTCCACAGTTACAGACCCAACTAGAGTAATTTCATGGCTGACCTCACTTGGGCACTGTGGTTAACGTAGGGACAGGTTGGACAACACAGTTTGCACAACAGTTTGCTAACTCTACCTTACTGACCTCCCCGGGTTTCAGTTTGCCATTTACACCACTGAGGACAAGCTCCTGACAGCACCCAACCAACTCATCTATACCCTTAGAGCAAACCTCAACCAAAATAACTTTAGCAAGGGTTTTTGTGGATAACGAAAGCTTGGCAGAGCTCACCAAGCCTCCAGCTTACAACATGACATATGAGCCAGCATAGAAGATACCAGCGTTATGGAGGGGTGCCAAATCCCCAACATATTAGCAAGAAATTATTTTTCAGATATGAGTCAAAGACAGGGGAAAGGAGAGAGAAAAAAAAAAAAAAAAAAAAGCATTTCCATCTTAAGTGTCAAACATCAAAACGGTATGAACTTTCACTCTGTAACCAAATAAATATGGCAACACGGTACCATCCAGTCCACCTATACAAGAGATTTCTCTTTAATTAAAACAAGTAGATGTCATTTCACCTTACTTTTTTCCTGGTATGTACAGAAGGATTACTGCCCGTTCCTCATTAATAAAGCCAATACATTAAGACATGAATCAGTTCTTAACATTTCACTTGACAGGTTTTCAGAACAGTCCACAAAAAAACCTCTTCCTGTTTGGAGACTTTACAATAAATTCATCCTTTGTACCAACACAACAAAAGAAACTAATACTGTAACAAAGCAAGAAGCCCCATTAAGACATCTTTTGGTAACCTGTTTAGTGCCTACATATGAAAGTTCCACATTAATCTCTCAGAAATAATAAAAGCAATAAACTCATATTAGAAGACACAGTAGACCTGAAATTAGAGAATCCAGTAATTACATCTCAGAACCAAATTACTTCTATTTCACAGAAAAAAAACTTCCTCCTCTGTAAAAACAAGACAATTACTCTGCGTAATTCTGTCCTTGGTTTCTACTCTCACATATTTTGAGAGAAGGTGCAACACTCAGTGACATACACCTGGTTAAAATTTGGAGCAGAGGAAATAGCAGTCCTTCGGGAATACCATGCCAAAGCTTCACTGCAATTCAGACAAGCATCAGAAAAAACACTTCAGCCTTTCAGATTTCACATCAATAATCTCAAAACAAAGGAAAGTGATGCTTGTTGTATCATTTAGCAGTTAATTTTACTGTAAGCTTAAAATAACCTAAGCAAATTTCATTTCATATATGAAATGTTGTAAATATTCATTAACAATTACTTTGCTTATGTGAGGTTTAATGATAATTAGTTTCTGAAATTAAATTCGTGCAAACCTTATTGACTAGTTTCAAGAACACATAAACCTTCACCACAGTATTCAGAACTGCTCTTACCAGATTAAAAGAAGAAATTTCCGTAGGCAAACATAAAAAAAAAAAGTCTCAGAAACATATTCAGCTAAGCTTAGAGGGAGAGAGGGAGAAGGGAGGGGAAAAAACAAAACCACAAAACTCACTTGACTGTAACTCGATTGGACAAATCCTGAAGGTCTCCTGGATGAAAAAGTTGAGCTTCTTTCAATCCAATATTTTCACAAGCTTTCAGAAAAACATTTATATTATCCTGTGGAGAGAAGTAGAAAGCAGTTGCTGAGTTAGAAGCGCTAGGCACTAAGCAGGTTTTGCAAGATGATTAGTGCGAGCCTCTAAATGTCAAAGTCCAGCTCATGGAAATAAAAATAAAAAAAGCAAATCTGGATCATAAATACAGATCGTTTCTCGTATACACATACAGCCGGTGATCTTGGTGACTGACTGATACGTTAAAGATTACCTGGCATATAGCAGCAGCTAGCCAGTAGGCAGCAATCTCTGCTTTGATGTCAGCTCTGTTCAGCAAACAAACGCCCTCTTTCCAGCTTTGCACGACAAGCCTCACCTCTTGCCTTTAAAAATAACCCCAGCTACTGACATTCACCACCCAGAAACTCTTGGCAGGAGAGGAAGAGGAGGAACACACTGTTTCTATGATTACAGACCAATTATGGAATACTGCACCTGGAAACTGGGTTTGGTTGCTGAGCAAGCTCCTGAGAGACAGAAACCAAACTGTATTCAGCCCTGCTGCTTCCTCAGTTGTGGGGATTGCTCTCCTTGTTGGTCCTCCCCTTCCTCTTCCCCCCTCCCCCCCACCTCTCCGTAGCACCAATGTATAACAAAACATAGGTGTAGTAGTGTATTGCAGCACTCACCTGCTGCACCTGCTACAGATCAACAGTATGGCAAGGCTAAAGGGGGGGGAGGGGGGGGGAAGGGAACCTCACACGATTTAGTGAGAGATTATACAACTTGTGATCTCTTTCCACTTCATAAACAATAGGCAATAGGCAAGAAATTCCTTCTCGTTAACGTGGAATGCTATCAACAACAAAAGAATTTGCCCTCTTGCGCACTTCTCAGTTTGGTTGAAAGCCACAGGAAAAGGTACACAGTTACTTAGCTCATAAACTGCACACAGCCATGTTATGCTGTAGGTTTACAAAGTCAAGATACTTATATCAGAGTTTCACAGTATGAAAAAGCTACACTTCAGCAATTTAATACACTTTAATCCCCCACCTTTTTTTTTTTAATTACACATAATCACTGAGCATAACTCACTAAAAAGAAGTCCACAAAAAGTAACAGCTGCTTCAAATACATCAAGAAGCAAAACAAATACTTAAAGAAAAAAAAAGTAAATCCAAGAATTCCCTCAACCTTCTGTTTTGAAGGTCCCCAGGATTCCCCTTATTTCTTATCAGTCTGCAAACATGATATTAATCAAGGAAAATATTTGAACAAGGTAGTCCTTATGCAGGCTGCGGTTCTGTGTTACCACATCCATAAGATCTCAGCTGTCTCTCAAACCATCACTATTATGCCCCAAGGTTTGAAACACAGTGTGCTGTAGTGGGTACTGTTCTACTGGGGATTGAAGGGGAAGAGAGAAATGCCATGGCAGTGGCAATGTGGGACATGATATGGTGCTGCATGAGCAGCCAGGAACAATAAAGGACAGGTAGCCTCACCTCTCACCAGCTCCTGCAGCACCCAAAAGGCTGCTTGCACAAGCAGTCAAGCTAGAGCTTTGCGTCAGCGTACCCATAGTACAGTTTTCCTTCCCATCCTCCTTGCACCTTCATGTAACACCAGCTTACAAATGGCATTTTTTACTGAAAGTGCCAGCTTAGTACCAAGACTCGAGACTTAAAGGCAGTTTCCTTTTGTATAGGAGAGGCCACAATTTGCAATTCTACTGCAAGTTCCAAGGCAGTGTGCTCTGATGGGTTTACCAATTGCCAAAAGTCACAGTAATCTAGTAAATAGATCATCAACTGAACTGCAGAGAATGCCTGCGCTGTGCACATAAACAAGGAAGAAGAGTCAGAGACTTAAAAAAACTGATGCTGCCCACACCCCAAGTGTAATGAAAACATGAGCACTTGCTCATCACTGGTGTACAACAGCACTGTACAACAACAAAATTGTTGGCATATGAGAGAATTTGAGGTGTTGTAACAACTGAACTAAGACATCAAACTCCTGATAAACAACATATATGGCACCTACAATGCATGAGTTAACACCTTCAGAAACAGGTCAAAGAAAGGGGGAAATAAAAATGTGGCACAAAACTCAGCTAGGCATGGCACTCACTGACATGTAGAATGGAATAGCTTAAAATCTTCCTCTCCCCAATTCCCAAGCAAGTAGTTTGATCATGCTTGACACTGGTCTAGGTAACTCCGAGCTTTCCGTAAAGCTGGCGTCTGGTATTTACATCGAAGCAGCAAGATCATCCAGAAGGTTATAGCACAAGTTTGGATATTGACATAAGATAGTGTAGCATTAACAAATTAGCCCTTCTGGATACTGTACTTGTAAAGGTCTGTTGATCATTTCTAGTCACCACAGAAAATCACTGAAGATACAAATCCCAAAATAGCTGGCAGCCATTTTAAAGTCTTACAGAATAAAAAATCTGAAAATGAATTTTAAGTAGTACCAGAGAAATAAGCAGAAAAAAATGACAAGCTGTCAAGCTTGCAATTAGATTCATCATTAGAAATGTGAATGGGAACATTGTTCGGTGATTAAAGTGCTCAAATATAGTAACCATCATGCTATTCCTTCTACCAATGTATGAAATATAACTATACTTTTGTAAGACTAATGGTTGATGCTTTTTCCATTTCAAACGCTGTACTGGAATTTTAATCTCATCATACTACACAAAAAAGAAAAAAACTCAGACCTCAAACTGAAAAAGGACAGATCTATTTCCTTGTGACTTCAAAGCACACAAGCAATGTGTTTGAGAACACATTGAGTAGTTTAACGTGTGTTCCTATATGCCTTCTGCAAACAAGATGCTCTCAATCTTTGTAAGCCATGGCTGAGTGTCTGATTTTAAGAAAGATTCAAATCAGCAGAACTGCACAGAAAGACGTCGTATGTTGAGAAAAAGACAAGGAACCTAAATAATAAGCAGAGAATGTGGTTTGGTTATGCCAAGAAAATCACACTATGGTTTTGGTTGGAAGGAGTTCTAGAGCTCATTTAGCCCCAACCCCGCTGCTGTAGGCAGGGACACCTTTCACTAGATCAGATTGCTCAAAGCCTCATCCAACCTGGCCTTGACCATTTCTTGCAGGGATGGGACATCCACAACTCTGGGCAACTTGTGTCAGTGCCTTACCACTCTTATAGTGAAGAATTTCCTCTTTATCCCTAATATAAAATCAACCTTCCTCTAGTTTAGTCGTTACTCTTTGTCTTATCACTGTAAATCCCTGAGATAATGAATCCCATCTCATCTTCCCTGTAGGCCTCCGTTAGGTACTGGAATTTCCTTAAGAAGAGCCGTCTCTTCTTAAGACTGAATAACAATCAAACTCTGTTTAGAGGAGAGGCACTCTAATCATCTTCATGGCCCTCCTCTGGACCTGCTCCAACAAGTCCATGTACTTCTTATGTTTGAAACCTAGAGCTGAATGCAGCACTCCACATGAGGCTTCATGAGAATGAAGTAGAGGGGGACAATCATCTCCCTATCCCTGCTGGCCACACCTCTTTTAATGCAGCCTGGGATACTATTGGCTTTCTGAATTGCACACACATACTACTGCCTCACATTGGGTTTTTCCATCAGCCAACACCCCCTCAAGTCCTTATCTGCAGGACTCTGCTGAATCCATTCTCCACGCAGCCTGTATTTGTGCTCGAGATTGCCCTGACCTATGTGCAGGACACCTTATACCTGGCCTTATTGAACTACATGAAATTCACACATACCCACCTCTCAAGTCCGTTAAGGCTGATCTGGACAGTATACCTTCCCTCCAGCATGTTGACTGCACCACTCAGACCACATCATCTGCAAACTTGCTGAGGGCACATTCAATCACGCTGCCCATGTCACTGATAATGTTGTTAAATAACATTGGTCCCAATCTTGACACCTGAGGAACATCACTCATCATGGTCTTTACCTGGACATCAAGCTTTTGGCCACAAATCACTGAATGCAGCTACTCAGCCAGTTACTTATCAATGAGCAGTCCACCCTTCAAACCCATCTCTCTCCAATTTAGAGACAAGGATGTCATGCACAACAACATCACATGATTTCCACAAGTCCAGGCAGATGCCTGCTGCTCTTCCCTTATTCACCAAGACTTGTACCGCTGTTGCAAAAGGCAACAAAATTCATCAGGCAAGATTTGCCTTCAGTAAAGTGATGTGTGCTGTTACCAGTAACTTCTGTTTTCCCCATGCCTTCACACAGTTTCCAGGAGGATCTGCTCTCCGTGACCTTGTCAGACACAGAGGCGAGACTGACCAGCCTATGGTCCCTGGGCTGTATGAACTGTGAGAGGAGAGGCAATACTGTTACCTTCTAAGCCTGCAAGGGGAGTAACAGCAAAGGGAAAAGAATAACTGGCCATTCCCAAAGCCCATGATATGAGAATATACAGTCAAACAGATTACATACACACAGGTTTCTGACCATTAGAAGACACTGAACTAATAGTGATAACAGTGACAAAAATCAACTAGATGTTTTCAATATAGAGCCTCATCAATGCACATCCATGAGCATCTAGAACTAGAATTAGGATGACACCATTACATTTTTTTTAAAGTCATAACAAAAATAAAGCCTGAAGTGTTAACCACAAAATTCAAGTGCAGTCTGTTTTTATTGCATTTATACTCTTTGTAAATTTTTCCTGGGAGGCTGAAAGGACACAGAGAGGAGAGGTTGTATGCTTTTCCCTATTCTATGTGTATGAGGAAAGAATAGAGCATTTTAGATGCTCCAAGCACAACTTCAGTTTCCCACAAGCTGTACAGACTCACTTTAAAAGCACACCGCAAAATGCTGACTAGGTATAGCTTTTACCATCCAACATTTCATTTTTGCCACAAACTTCAAAGTAAACCACACCCAAACCCTCTGTGAAGTTGTAACATAAGAGAGGCTGAGCCTGCAGTGGGAAGCAGGTCAAGCACTTGGCACTTAAATATTGCAGTTAGAAAGAATGACAACTGATACCACACGCTTTCAGGCATGCACCTGCCTTTCTGGTCCCCACAAGGAATCATAGAGCCTTCCCCTAGGCCTGTTGCTAAGGCATTCCCCTCTAACCAATATTTAAGATGAGACAGGGTGGCATGTCACTGCAAGGAACAGCCTTTGTCTTTCCATACCTCATCTTCACACAGAAACAGTATTAGTAAGACCGAGGTCTGTGCCCTCCCCTTCAAAATCCCAAGCATGGCTGCATTCCTATCTCCTGCAAAGTCAGAGATGGGAGAAGAGGAAAGAGATGGATCTTTTCTATAGTGGTACTTCCCAGTTGGTCCTTGCTTGACCTTAGCACTGTTTCTGCTCCCTAAAAAAGGGCAGTGGAACTGGGCCAGAGCATGGTAGCTGCAGCAGGTGGATGTGGTTGGAAAGGTAGGACTGCCATGGTGTCCTACTGTCAATCCCATCACTGTCCTCCAGACTGCAAAGAAGGCAGTCTCTGTGTGGAAAAATGCATGAACCTGCATACTTTTCCTTTAAAAAATAATGTTAATTTGATAAAGTAATTAAAAATAAGGAGAGAATCACAAGTGACAATGGTGCTATGGTTGCTTCTCCTAAAATAGAAGAAAAAGTAGCATAAACAACAGGGAAAGAAAATTATAGATGCAAAAATGTTCAAAAAAAGAATTCCAGTAGACAAAACTGAAATGTGAGAGTGTAAGTAAAATATAAAAAATAATTTTAAAAAAAAATCTCTATAACATAAAAATTAGAGAGCATGAAAAGGATTTAGAGAGATCTCCATACAAGGATGTGCAACCATCATCTTATTTTGACTACACACGTGCAACACAAGATCACACTAAATTCATCGTGCATATGTGAGTTCCAGTTTAATTAAAAAATAAATTCCTCATCGTGATTATCTGGGTGAGGCAGGAATATTAATTTAAACAAGTGTGTAAATACATTTACTTTCTTTAGGGTGCAGCCATGTTGTGTGGTAAGCCTGCCTTCTTCCTAGTTAACTGTTTCTCTGAAACTCTGCACTTAAACATGGTGAGATCTTGAAACCATACAAGTTATAGCACATCTTTCAATTCAGTTGGCACCTGGGAGAAAAACAATTTAATTAACATTGTGTTTTTATGTTTTTTCTGGCTGCGTAGGCCAATAAGCATAGACAGTTCTCCATATAATCACCTGCTCTTATGCAAAATAGCCCCCACCTCAGTTAAAGCTTTTCTTCTGCCATTTGAGTTTGTATTGTTGTTGCTGCAGTTTCTAGATTTTATTTTTATCCCACCCACCGCCCTACCCCTTGCAGAATGTGAAGGAAGGGAACAGAATTTCACACTGGCACCCTGTGCTCCCAGGACCATGGAAAGGATTTGCACCAAAGTGCTATAGCATCACCCAAACTGCTACTTGGTGCAAGGATCTGTTTTTAATTCCCAGGTTTCCCCCCCACCACCACCTTCTCACTAAAAACAAACACTTAGCACCAACAGTGCCTAGCAACAAAAGTGACATTTTAGGAAGAGAGTGATGCATTTTTTTTAGCTACCGAAGTCTGAAAAACATGTTAATAACCCACATTTAACAGGCATTTCTTAGTATCGTACTTATGAAGACATTTAGTATAATGTTGCAAGATAACTCCATGTCTTCATGACAAAGCTTCTTGACATCTGCATTCCCCCAAGAAAGGGTGCATTTCAAGACAAAAAGAGGGATCTCTTGTTTGTTTTCAAGGCATTAAGTATTTTTCACATACACAGCACTGTACTAACCACTAAAGCTAGGTCAAATCAGTTAAATACAGTGTTTAGAGCGGTGTTTTGCAACAGCATCACAGAAGAGCTACACGTTGTTTATGTTCAAAGGCGGGGTAAGGGAAGAAACCTGCAAAAGGATCTTGTTTGACAAGTTGGGTGACCTGCTCTTCCTCGGAGGTACATTTCGATTATTAACACTTGTAGGTGCAAGGGGGGGGGGATTAAAGGGTGAGGGGGGAGAGCCAAGAACAGTTGAATCTTATGGTCTGACCACAGACCTGGGAGCCACGAACTGCAATTAGTACTTGGCCTTGCACGACAGACTGCTTCACATTTGTCCCATCCATAAAATGCAACTACCTATGCACTTACAGCTCTTGTTATTTCAGTAGAAGACTGCCAATGGGTTCAATCTTGAACTGGAGATAGGAGGAGCGGGTGTAATAGTTGAACTACTTTTTTCTCAACTTTTTAGTTTGAAAATAAAGAATAAAAATAATTTTTAAGAGTTCTGCAAGCATAATTTAACTTAGAATGACCTCAGGGCTTCTGTTCTATAAGTCATCCCACCTACAGCAACATTCATGGAGCACTACATTGGCTAAAGACCAGAAATTGTGCTAATTGCTTTACCACTCCCCAGTGTGCACCCTTCACTGTTTTTCCATAGCATGTAGAATATTAAATTATGAATTATTTTATAATCCTTAACAGGCAAGTCTTCCCACAGCATGCTCTGTGCAAGATTACAGATACAAGGTACAAACTCCTTTTGTGTGAGCTACCCGCTCCAAGTATCAACAATTTTAAATAAGATCCTTGAAGAGTAACATCCCCCTTTGCTGTGCACTTCACTCACCTACTGACATTGCAATTGGTCTCACTAGAGTTGAACCATTATGAAAATCAACTTCTGAAACAGCCTTAGATAAGAACCATTTTGATTTCAGACAAGATGGCCCATCCATCCCCAGATCTTCATTCCCAGCTGTGACATTCCCAGCCCCTAGCAATCCCCACCACTGCAGTTAATGACCAGCAGAAGACCTACCCAGTTTACCTCATTGTCTCCATCCTCTTGATGCACTGAGTGCCATGGGTTATTTTCAACAGTAGTAATGGCATTACGACACACAGAAAAACACCTTGTTTTTTGTTTTGTTTTTGTTTTTTTGGTTGTTGTTTTTTTTTTAAGGGGGAGTTTCATATTTCTGGTGTTCAAGGTAACTGATGTAGGAAGGGACCAATTGTCTTCACATTTGAAATCCCTTTCAGGCCTACCCCACTTCCTGATTGTGCTGCTGTGTAAACTTCACTAAGGTAATCCAGCAACAATATATAACCCAGATGAACAGCAATAAGAGCAATTAACAAGTTGTAAACTACAGGTGCGTTTCAGGGATGTCACTGTTACCAAATAAGGCAAACCACAGAGAAAAGGGGCAAAAGTACAGCACTCAGACAACCTGAGCCTACAGGACTTTCAGTCAAGAGCATTCTGTGCAGTTTTCAGCTTTAACTCCACTTTGGACAACTACAAAGGGAACTGAATTCACTCACCCACAGGCATGCTGACTGTAAAGCAAGGAAGGAATCAAAATGCTGTGTTATGGAATAGCATCCTTGTTTAGAAAACCCTTACCTTTCCCACTACTTACAGACACCTGTGTGAAAGTCAGGAAAAATCGAGTGATGTGCTTTTCACCTTGAACTGCTTATAAAAAACAACAGACTTTACACACTTAATTTTACAAGTACTCCAATGCCAAGTTACGCTACCAGACAGAGTTGCAATGACAGTAATCCACTTAAAGGTGCAACTCACCTGAAGCCTAATGACTAATAAAATAAGAACTCTTGTTCTTGAAACATTAAAAATTTTGGCAAAGCTTGCTTTTACTTTTTGCCATCCCCACTCCTCCCACCCCCACCTCCCCATTTTCTTTAACACATTTTTGTCTGGTTTTGCTCACACAGGCTAATCATTTTATATGGATTAAATCCAGAGCTTCACTCGTCCATAGGACTTGAAACAGAAAATCTCTCAGATCCTCAATTCACATGGTCTTTGATTTTCAACTATGATTTGCTACCTGTTTCTTCTTAAACAAGAATTTGGAAGCTCCCTTTAACTTTGACTTCTTCAGCAGCCACTTACAAACATCGTTGGTTTCCTGGGAGGAGTTGCATACCACCACCTTTTTTTTTTTTTTTGGAATGCTGCTGCCCTGACAGAGTTTATCCCATGGAGTAAAACAGCTCTCCCAGATTTGGAGATGATCTGCTTTGCAGCCCATCCTAACTTCTGAGCAGCATCCAGCTTCCTCCTGTCCCTCCCTGCTCTCATGCCCCACAGAAAGAAAGCTTGGCCACCTCAGTTGCAGCAGCAATTCCACGCATTAGGTGTTGGCATGGTATTTATTCTTTTACATACATCACCGGAGGAGAATGATTCAGCATGGGTACGGAGGTGTTCAGACAAGTGTTGAAAGATGTGGTATGAGGATTGCGTACCAAACAGAAAGGCAAGTAGCATAGCTATATAACTCCAGCTATACCACAAAGAACAAGTATCACTGCTGCAATTAACATCTAGTTTCTTTGGAAATTGCTGGGAATTTCAAATGCCACACATCAGTAAATATCTAACATGCCAGCAAGAAAACTGCTACAGTGTCTACCCTATGAAGATTTCACACATTAAAAAAACCCATAACAAAATGGTCTGCTGCAAGTCTCAAATCTTCACTTCCTTGGCAACGGTGGAAGAAATCAGATTTTAAATGTCACCAGTATAATTTGAGGTGTGTACCTTTTCTACATGGTTGAATTTTGTTTTTTTTAGTTAGGAAGGAATGTTCGTAAAGGAACACAAAGAGTCACCAGGTATTTGAGGAAATAAAAATAGCATGCAACTGACAGTAAACAGAAAGTAAACAAACAATAAAGCAGAGACTTACAGCTGATTAAGTTGAAAAACAGAATTCTTTGCAGTTTATTTGATAACCGTAGTTTGTTAAATGCTGGCAAGATGGGAGAAAAAAAATCAAACTTCTTTTTGGAGCTTTAGTTTAGAGCTGGAGAAAGGATTAAAAATTTACACATTAGAAGATGCTTTAAGCTAGTCCTATTATTTTACAGCTGTTTTACAAAAATATTTAATTAATTAGCATTCTGTGATTACCCCCCACTACTCTGCCCTTGTAAAGCCCTATCTGGAGTACTGCATCCAGGCCCGGGACCTCCAGCACATGAAAGATATGGAGTTGTTGGAGCAGATCCAGAGGAGAGTCATAAAGATGATCAGGGGGCTAGAGTACCTCTTCTGTTAGGAAAGGCTGAGGCAGCTGGGCTCTTTCAGCCTGGAGAAGAGAAGACTCTGGGGAGACCTCATTGTAGGCTTTGAGTACTCAAATGGAAGTCACAAGCATGAAGGAGACAGACTTTGTAAAATATCTGATAGCAATAAGAGAAAGGGTAGCAGTTTCAAGTTAAAAGAGGGAAGATTTAAACTAAATGTTACAGGAAAAAATTTTACTGCAGCAGTGATGTACTGGAATAGGTTGTCTAGAGAAGCTGTGGATGTGCCACCCCTGTAGGTGCTCAAGGACAGTTTGGATACAGCCCTGGGCAGCCTAATCTAGTGGGTGGCAGATCTGCCTATGGCAAGCAGGTTGGAACTTTGATTTAATTTAAAAGGTGATCTTCAATTTCCTCTCCAACTTAAGCCATTCTATGACATCTCTTTCCAGTAACTCATTGGAAGTGTCAGTCTGAAACAGATGATCTTATTTAAAATATTACTTTCAATTCACAGTAATGAACCAATATTCACAGTACTTGCTATCCCCTGACCAGAGAACAAGCCTAGCAGCTGAACCATCAGGGTGTGCACTTCTCGGGGTCCTCGCTATACAATTTCTCCCCGTTTACATCCTCTTTATATATTTCATTCTGTCATCACCTCCCAGAACACTGTCAATTTAATAGAGCATATGGGTTTCATTCTGCCCAATAGAAGTTTTAAGCAGCTACTAAAAATGTCACAAAGAGTTTTCATCAACCTCCCCTTTCCCCACACCCTAAATTTCAAAGTGTTTAAGCAACAACCAAAAACAATTAAAGGAAATTCATAGCTAAGGCTGAAACATGCCGTATGTTTTCAAGAAAAAGGGCACAAAACATCAGTAAACCACTGCAGTGATTACATACTCCCACTATCAGGCACTGAAAAACTACAGAACAATATCATCTCCAACTATTAATAGCCATACTTCCTTTCTAGTATACAGATCTCTTTTCTTAATTGTGTAACAAGGGTATTTTCATACAAGCCATATTTCTCTTTCCCATAAGACAGCAGAAGCAGAACAAAAATGATTTTTGAACATACTTATCAATTCCTGCATTACTCCTGACATTTATTAATTTGTAGTTTGATGTTTTCCAAACTTGCTCCAAACATGTTTTGTTTAGCTGTACAATCTACGAGAGTTAAAATTCTATCCCTGTCCTGATTTTCCTGGTTTATTTCACACTGCCCATGCTCTGCTTGCTTGAGGGAAAGCACTTTGAGATGTAACATTTCAAAAGATTTTTATGGTAAAATATATGCTTAAGAATTTAAAGAAGTTCTTAGTGATCAGGTTTCTAAAATGCTTCATAGTTTATGAATTTACTTTTTTTTTTTTTTTTTTTTTTTTAAGATCAGAATTTTCAGCCCACAGGCTCTATTGTCCATGATTCTCCCAGATTTTAAGTAATGTCTGCTCAGGAGTTTGAAGTAATGGTAACTGTAGTACCCAAATTTTACATTGGAGATGTACAAGCTAATGTCCAATTGCCCTTATTTTTACACTGTTGACAAAATACAAACTTCAATTCCTTAGCTAAAAAAAGAAAAGTTGTTTGACATGGCTATCTATTTGAGATACCATCCCTGTGTCACCTCCCAGGTGAAAAAGTATTTTCTTAGACTAGTATAAAATTCTTTTATGTCCAGGAAACTTGTTTGAGCACTAGAGCTGGACCACTGATCAAAGAAAAAAATTTCCCCTCCCATCTAATTGGACTTGTCAGAACAAAACTAGATACTTAAGGTGCATCCCAGTTACCTACTTGGTAACAGTGGTGTAGAAGTCCTCACTTAGTTTAAGCCTTTGTGAAGTCTGGAGATGTTATTGCAAACAGTGCCATCAAATACCATTACACATTGAAATGCTCTTTAGTATTTAATGGTATCATTTACCAGAGCAGACAGGTTTCAAGCTACACATAGGGCTGAAATATCTGGAGGAGAAAAAAAAAAAAAAAAAAAAAAAAAAAGCATGGAGAACTTAGCAACTCAAATTACCTCAAGTTTAATAGTAAGAGATAGCAAAACATCATTGCTTAGAAATAAATTTCTTCACTGAAAATGTCTTACATCCCAACAGGAAAACTGGAAGTAACAGTTTTTGTAAGAATTCTGTTACCTGCAGCATAAAAAGGATATTGAATGAAGCTAAATCGATAACTACTACAATAAAGAGGAAAATGATTTATTTTTCTGTCATCTGAAATGCTACTGAGCATTTCTGCCTAAAAATTCATGGAGTGCCTCATGAAGGAAAGCAGTTGTGATGGGAGGTGAATGAAGAGCACAAGTTCTGTAGAACTATGTCCACTACACTTTCTCCCTGATCTGCTCAGCTTTTAGACATAAATTTATGAATTAAAATCACAAGAAATGATAATTGCCACTGTAAAGCAAACAAATCTCCATCCACATAAGTAAAGATTGTGCTAAGTAGCTGCAAGCCTGTTGACTACTTGTCTTCTGAACTCTTTAACAACTTTCTGAGCACACTCATCTAGAAAATCGAATATTACACCTCTGCCTTCTGTTTGCACACTGGAATTATAATTATTTTTTTTCCCTGAAAAAACATGCATCATCTTGCGCTTTGCCTTATGAAAAGCAACATCAGTCTAACTGGCTTGCAAGCAAGAGCACATTAAGCACTTATGCAACTTCACTCCTTGTAAAAGTGCTGCTCACACACTCACCTACCTCTGAATTGACAGTCCAAAGAGGAATACAATTCACAAGACAGCTCAGCCATGAGGAAAAGGTGCTGCAGTGGAAGCAGACTTTGAGGCAGAGCTCAGAGTTGCATTAGCTGTGATGGGCCCTAGCACTTGTCAGGAAGGTGACATCAAACCTTCCAGAGAATGGGCAACATTCCACATCCCTCAGTACAACTCTCCCTCAGTATGCCAACCCTCTCGTCACTGCAAAAAGAAACATTAGACGAGCAAGCAGAGCAGCTTAGATGGTTATTAACTCATTAGTTGGCTCTCAACCAAAACTTATAATGAGGCTATTTCTTATAAGAGATTTTGGATACTGTTAGTTGCTGCACTACCAGCAACCCCATCCAGGTTTAAGACTTAATTTTTGGCGAGTTTTTTGCATTTTGTGGTGGGTTTTGTTTTTTTCGCTTTCTTACCAAGACCAACATAGCTTTTATGCTACTTGTTCTATGCATTTGTGCATTTGTCCTCTCACATTTTCCATACAGAATAGAAAGAGGAGGTATTCTCATACCACACAAGGTACTACTAATATTATTCAAGTAATCCCCACTAGTTGATTTCTGGAACAGAAATCGAATAAGCAAAAAAAAACTTATTAAAAAAAAAAAAAAAAAAAAAACCACACTGAAATACAGGAAGACCAGAAGCACAGAGCTGTGCAAAGGCTATATTAAAAAAAAACAAGGAGTTGACAGCAAGATAAAGCAAATACAACCAGAACTTTCAGCACAAAGGAGTGATTCCAAAGAACTTGAGAATTAGAGCTGCTTTAAAAGATCTGTTAAAAAGAATGTGAATTAAAAACATCATTTTTAATTTTTATTTTTTATTTTTTTATTTTTTTTAAATCGGAAAACATGACTAATTTGAGTTTAAGTAATTTAGCAAAGGAAATTCATAGCTAAATCCTACATGAAATAATGAAGATTAAAAGCATCCTATAGCGAAGTGAAAATTTCATTTACTTGCCATTCCCCTGCAGCAATTAAAAGCTGTGTCAGGAAAACATTCCCACAGAAAAGAAAATTTTGGCCAGCTCTACCTGATGACAACAGATAAGGAAATACCAGGGCGGCTCCAAGGTTTGCCAAGTGTTAGATACAAAGGCTCAGAAAAATATTTTTTTTCATGGTAGTGTTTTACCTTCTCCACCCCATCTTTATCTCCCTTTCATTTTGTTATAATTTTCTTCCACATT
The DNA here is from genome assembly GCF_951394365.1 of Tetrao urogallus. NCBI lineage: Eukaryota > Metazoa > Chordata > Aves > Galliformes > Phasianidae > Tetrao > Tetrao urogallus. The sequence continues at coordinate 41,201,731 of NC_136813.1, read as the reverse complement.
TCTGCCTTCTTATCCTTATTATCCCCTACCTTGCTGGTTTAGGAGGTACCTGTTGATGTCCATAACAAAGTAGCTCTCCCTTGATTTTTCAGGTAGTTGTTTTGGTGTGCAAGAGAAATGAATACCTTCTGATACATTAAAAAAGTGCATTATGTAACACAGTTGTTATAGTGGATTGCATTAAAGAAGGAATGATGTTTGTGTAGCACTTGTCTGAAGAGCTTCTTGGCCTACGTGAACCAGAAATGTAACTCTTCACCCTAAAGCAACCCTGGTTACGCGCTAGAACAACAAAAATAAAATCCTACTCTCCAACATCTCTGATGCACACCTTCAAACCCAGAACTGCTTACAGGTGAACAATTTCATTCTCTTGTGTGAAAGGGAAACAAAAGCTCACAATAAATAAGTAAAAATGCACACACACACACACACACACACAAAAAATACAACCCGGCAGCCAATGCCATTTTTGCCAAAGCTAAAATAAAGAACTGTATGAAGATGATGTTTGGTGCTCATTCATACAGCTCTCACACGGTTAGTTGGCAGCACCTCTATTCATTTGAGATGAGAAATCAGCTTTGAGAAATAAAAATAAGTTGATTGCACTGCATTTGCAATTCTTAAAAACCAACAGCTCTCCACTCTGCCCTGTGGTCTGACCACAGCCCATCATGATGTGATGATGCACTTCCCAACCACAGAGTGGAGCAAAGCTTTGCATTTCCACTTTACTAACAGGAGCTGCAAGGAAAAGTAGATGGTCTTAAACACCAAGATCTGGACATCGCAGGGTAGGCAAAAAAGCTAGCCTTATCCTCCCACTATCTCATGATTTTTTCTGCTTCAATCTCAGTTCAAATTCTTCGTTCAGCCAATTAAGTTGGAAAAGTAAGTATTTTGAGGAACAAAAGCACTGCAGACAAAGATGGGTCTCAAAATACTCAGGAGAGCCTTGATGGAAAATGTATTCAGACTACGAAGTGCTCTTCCTGGTCTGATCATATGCAAACTCTTCACATGCTGGGATTCAAGCTGAAAAGCAGAGAATACATGCTTATTGAGTATGGTTTTTTTTTTTTTTTTTTTTTTTTTTAAAGTGGGGGCTGGTGGAGGTACTTTTGTAAAGCATTAATTTTATTTCTCCCTGAGAATTCTAAGCTAAATCATTTTGCAAGTTTTATTAAATAACTTCAAGGCTGCAAAATTTGTTCCACTCTTTCCTCTTGCCCATTTCACTACTAAAGGAGAAAAAAAAAAAAAAAAAAAAAAAAAAAAAAGAATAAGAAAACGACATTTTTAAAAAAAGTCTTCAAAACAACATACAGCAAGAAAAACAATATACTTGTTTTTATGTGTAATACTAATAATTAGAGGTATTTCTTTCTTTTTTGGGGGGGGGGGAGGGGGGAGAGGGGGGAAAGGGAAGAGGAAAAAGGGCGTTGCTAGGAAAAAAAAAAATCACTTTGAATTAAAAAACATACTGGAGGATTTATTTTCCCTTTCTCAGAAACCTTGGAGGAACACCAGGCTGAGGAAAGAGCAAAAGGAATGAGGCATCCACTAACCAAGACGTTATTTCAGTGCCCGGTGCTAGGAGAAGTGGGGACTGCTCTTTAGCATAAGGCAGTTCTTCAGATTGTGAAGAAATTGGTCTGCTACTCATTTTTCACATTCAAAGCACAGCTCCATCTTGCTGACAGATGGAGCAAGTCATAAATTTGTAATTCTTTGCCTAGATATAACTCAGGCTGTTCTAAAAATCAATATAAACAGGGTTTTCTCCATAACGGGAGCAAAGCAGTGGGAATAAGTTCAACCCAGCAAGATTCATCAATGCAAGTCGTTTTCTTTAAATCACATCTCCCTGACATAGGTTTATAGGAAATAAGCATGGACCACAAAAAGTAGATTTAAGGCAAGCTGAACTTTCATTATCTTGTACAATGCAATTCATCTTCCACAAATCTCTGATCCTTCAGTTACCTGGATCACATGCCCCAGAAATGCCAAAGAGCTTCACAAGCAGCTACTCAGTACTAGTTTGCTTGCCTACTCTGCTGTACGGGGGAAAATACATGGATTGCTCTTTTGTCTTATACAATTGGAAGGATATACAGAAACTTGCTCTTCACTTGCCATATAATATTTCAGAAAAAAGTCTTTAACAAATGGCATTCTCTCAGTGTAGTGGTGTTTATTGCCTTCACTGTCCTTTTAAAGGAAATCAAAGTAGTCAAGCACAAGAGAATTCCCCTCAGGAATCCTGCAAAAGCACATCGCTCTTTCTGAAACCCACTGCATGCTGTTAAAAATCAACCTGCTGCAAACCACAGCCTTCTGCAGCTACCGATGGAATTAGTCCTTTGTACCTTGGTGGCTGCACGTGCTGTAGCTCAGGGACCCCCCCCTGAGTGACTGACATTTTCCTTGGTCACTCATCACTGACCAAGAATGACAAGGAAATCAGAGATGGCTACACAGGAACTCACCTGGGCAAGCTGGCATTGAGCTAGGACTAACCCAAATGGGCACACTGCTCTGTAAAATGGGCAGCTGTCACAGCAGGTGTCTCCAGCAGCCAAGCCCTGTTACTTGCTGCTGGAATAAGAGTTAAACTTGAGGGCTGGCCTAAGTGCTTCTTGTCACCATCAGGAGATGGATCTGTTCAGCCCTCTATTTCCTGCTACTGCCATTTGTCTTCAAGAACTTTGGTTGTGGTCTCATCCCTCAATGGCTAAGTTCAGTTTTCCAAACAAACACACATGAATCAAAGATAGAAAAAATATATATTTTTTTTTTTTAAAAAAAAAAAAAAGGGTTAAAACAACTATTAGCTGTCACACAAGCCATGGGGGACACATGTCTCCAACAAAAAAAAAAAAAGGAACATCAGCATTGCAGCACCAGCTTAAAGAATTTTTAAATTTGCCCAGTACCAGCACTTCTATTAACTGGATGCCAAGTTTCATTTCAGTGTTTAATCATCAAACCATGTATTTATTTATCCCTTCCATCACGATTATACCTGAACCACTGAGATCCACACCCATAGTTACTAAACCGCACTATAATCAAACTAGCGATCAGTATAACCACACTAGCGATGCAAGCTGAAGCTTACTTTCAGTTGACTAAAATGAGCTTGGAATTTAGATGATCCTTCTAATGTCAAGTTTCTATTAGGTTTTTGAGAATTAAAGGGTTCCAAAAGCAAGTGAAATAAATTAATAATTCACTTAATTTATAAAATAAAACCAACAAAAAAACACATCTCAGTCACCTACCTCTATTTTAAAAAGTATAGCACACAATATTCCATAAAACCCAGACTCTTTTGTTATTCACACAGGCTTTCATTTCCTATTTTACTCAAGAAATTTGTTTTCAGAATAACTACAAAGACAAACAACATAATGAACCCCTTCTGGAGATTCAACCAGATACTTATGTTGAGCATTGTACTTCTATACTGCTGAGAAAACTGTCATGCATTTGAAGCAAACAAAACTTCAGAGGAGAGAGAAAAGAAAAGTCAAATGCATTAACTCCCTAGAGAAAAAAAGAAAATCTGAAGAAATTCCAAGGTCCAAAAGGACTGTGAAGAAGCTGTAGAGAGAACATGATCAAATGATCAAAGACTCAAATGCAAGTTGTAGCATCTGTTTATCCTTTAGAAATAAATTCTACCTCTTGAAGTTAAAATTTCCATCTGGTTTAAAAAAAAAAAAAAAAAAAAAAAAAAAAAAAAAAAAAAAGTCCCCCTACCAGTAAGGTTTCCAAATCTTATAAAGGTCTGGTGGGGAGCAATTAACGTAAGATTGAAAGACACTGAATACAGCAGAAGTGAGAGTTGTGGAAGTGTACATGAAGCCATGGAAAACACAGTCTAGAAGCTGACTTGTGGGAGAATCAACTAACAAGCAGTGAAAGTATTTCCAGAACATAGCAAGCAAACCAGATAATTCCTGGCAAGCTCTACACTTAGGAGCACAATAAACCTTGCTTTTCTATACTGGAAAGTAAAGCAGAGAAATTTTCAGTAGAAGTTGTTGAATGTGAATCCTTTCCATCCATAAATCCTGCAGTTCATCAGCTGCAATATTCTAAACCTAGTAGGTACTAACGCTTGCGTTTCTACAAATGCACAGAACTGTAGGTTTTAGTATGAGTTATATACATTCAGGGATGAAAGCTGAACTCTCCAAAGCTGTTTAAATTAGCATGACACTCTCAAGTCGGGAGACATACATACACACATACCCATTATTGCCATCATAATCACAATGTTGTGAAACCAAAGTATTTCTGTAAAACTATTTCCACAGGTTAACACAAAATATCCGCTGTCTCAAGGACCACCTTTAAGTGGTACTTTAATAATAACAACAATAGCAGTGGATGGTCATGGTTTATGAGATTCATTCACCCTTTCTCCCTTTTCTTTTTGAAGACTTGTAGGAACTAGTAACAATGATACACACCAAATAAGAAAAGAAAGCTAAACACCTAATGAATACTCCAAATTTGCGTGTCTGTAAACAACAAAAGAACCATGTGAAATTAAAAAGGTATTCCATTTCATAGTTCAAGACAACACGACACCACAAAAAATGAAATCTAGCCTATGGTTTTCGGTCTGGACAGATGGTTACTTCAGAGGCAATTCAGGCAATCAAGTGACTGATAAAATAACAGTACCATCTTCCCCAGAATCATTTTGAGTTCTTTTTTTGGATGCTTCACAGGAAAAGAATGTGCAGCACTCATTCACAAGCCTAATACCCTGAGCTTTCCGGGACAAAGACAACTAATACTTTGCACATTCATTTGATGTGGAAATGGACTTTCTGAGCTTGGACAATAATGTATGGCAAGTTAACCCAATCTTATGACCTCTAGGTAAGTTAAATACAGTTTCCTCTAAAGAATTGCATAGCTGATGCAAAAGCAGATGTTTGCTGTCCTATGTCCTCAATTGAAGTTCTAGAGATATTTTGTCTTCTACAAAATCAGGAAACTTCCCCTAACATTATGATTGCATATTTACCATAAGGTGGAATCTTCTGCTTCTGGTAGGAATCACACACATATCCCTATTTGCTTTGTGTCTTTTAAAAAAGAAGTTTTGGCCACAGGACTAAGAGACAGTTATCCTGTAAGTTAGGAACAACTTAGAAGGCTAATTTATCTGGAGAAAAAAAAAACGGCAAAAAAGAATTCAATTTGCTTACCCTCTTAAAGGTTTTCTGATCCTAAATGGCTAAAAAATTCAGTGTATGGTCTCTGACCAGCACATTTACCAAATAGCATACAGGAATTCTTAAATTTCCTGTGTAAATGATTCCATGCGTTACTTTTCCCCCCCTCTGCAGACGATTTTCAGCCACAATATCTTCTGCTAAATCTCTTAAGTGAAGCCTTAAGAGAGATTTCTGCATCAGAGTTATTTTAATGCAACCTAGGCTTTACTGTGGGTGGGGAGATGCAGCTTCTAAAAATAATCAGGTTGCAAGAAATATTCCTTAGCTTGTTCTTTCCCTAACAGAGGGGATTCTGAAGTGGTTTGTGAGTATAATGCAACAATAGCCTTTGAATAAAGAAAGGTAATGCTGTATAGGCTTGTGCTCAGGAGCCACCAGTACTTGATATAGGAATGATGAAGCTCCATAGAGTGACAAGTTGATTCAAGTTACAGATTCAGATCATTGTAAGGATAATCTTTGCTTTCCAATTTAATGTGTAAGTGGTAACACGTTGACCAAAAATTCATGGTATAATCCTGTACACTTGGTATGCTTTTTAATGAGTCCATGGTGAGACCAACAGGCAAGAGGGTGCTTATCAAGCACTAATTAAGCAGAGCATGGAGTCATAACACAGATACTAGATTTGCTGTCATTACTTACCAAGCCAGCAATTGGAGTTGACAGACGATTTATTTTCCTAACAATGCCAGGTTTGATCTTGTTAATCAAACTACAAAGAAATCATATGAATTTATGTTACATAATTTTATTTAAGTCTGAATATCATTGCTTACTAAGAAAAACTTTGCATGCATTACTCACTGCTATGACTTGAATCAAATAAATCTGAATCTATTAACACATGCCCCTATTATTATTATTATTATTTTTAAGTCAGTTTACCAAAAAACCAAAAATCAACCAATAGAAGATTATAGAAGCAAAAATGGGACAAGTCATAAAAATAAGATGGTTGATAAAGGCAGAGTAAGAAAGAAAGAAAAAAAAAAACAAACAAACAGAAGCAGATAGGCAGATACAAGGAGAAATGAATTTATGTTTAACTGGTTGGACTGGATGATCTTGGAGGTCTTTTCCAAATGTGTTGATTCTACAATTGGTGATTCTATGTTTCTGCTAAATTGGTGGTGATGTTAACTAGACTGAAATTTCACATTTAAAGATTTTTCATATCTTCTATATCAAATTTTATCAGAAGAATACATATAAAAACATTAATTTTCAGTGTTCCTTATAAGAGGTCTGATATTCCCGTAGGAAACCAGCTCAGATTTCATATGCTACCAGCCCCAGTATGATGTCTGCAACAATATTTTTTTGTAAATATTTTACACATGCAAGTTATTTTTTTGTTTTGTTTTGTTTTCCAGTTGGACAGGAGGACTGAGCCTCACAATATCACTTGTACTTCATATAGAATTTACAATAAAACTGAAAAACGGAACAGATGCACATCTTGTCATGCATTGAGGACAAGGCAAGGTATTCCTTGCACCTTTATTCCCAGGTTCTCAGTCATGTTGGTAGGGAAATCCCATGATTCACTGAAATATACACTAGACCACTGGACCAACAAAGAGGTTGGACCTCATGACACCCTGTAGGCTTTATCCACCTACATCTGAGGAATTTGGACTTGCTCCCTCTCCTTGTTGCTGCTTGTTTGGCCAGACCCCTTAACCACACAAAACATCAATTGGGTTTTGTGATCTACCCACACCAAAGCAGAGTCAGCTCCAGAAGTTCAAAATTATACAAGGGAAAAGGCATTATTTTTTTTTTTTTTTCTCCTTTGCTCAAACAGCAAATATATTTGGAAAATAAACAAAAAGAACAGAGTTTATGCATACATAATGAAATGGAAGAGATTTCTAAGCACCTGCAGAATAAGAGACAAAGATAACAGATCCTGAGATGTTTCAGCTTCATTGTTATCAAACAAAATACACTTGGTGACTTTTCCATCAAGAGAAAAGAAAAAAAAGAAATTAAAAAAAAAAAAAGCTACTGTTTTCTTCCAAATGCATTACATATTTGCTTTATGTGCTTCAGAACACAAAGTAGCATGTAACAGAAAACTTCCTTCCTCTAAAGAGGAGATCCAGTATAATGTAAAAGGATTTATTTTGTCAACTGATTAGTCAGTTGACACACATACTGGTCAGTAAGTCAAACAAACTAACTGAGCTGCCACTAGAATAAGTGGTGAAAGTATAGATTTGATCTGTATAAGCCATATATATCACCTCCAATGATAATGTATCTGTGTAAATTAAACAAGTCATGCCAGGGGAAACCAAGGCAACATGCAATGCTGTGGCTAGTTTATCTCCATTATTTAATATCTTCTGTTTTCTTTACTTTGCTGAAAACTGGACATTTGAAAGTCTTCCATATTTTGTTCTTTTCCATTTCCAGTGAACTCTTATGGAAATCACTTATCTTTGTACTTCAAGGTATGTCAAATTTAAAAGTTATGATACAGGAGAACAGCTGTATGATTTAGTGCAGTATAATTAGATGTCTTTTCCTTTAAAGATTGCTACACGACTCCTGAAGAAAACTGCTCAGATGAAGAAATTACTGCATGTTTTTCTCACATGTAGCTATTAATTACAGATAAATTTAACTGATCTGCATTTGGCAGATGGATGCTCATATTCTTTTGCCAAATAAGTGTCAACAATGAAGATATCAAAGAGTTAGAGTATATCACTTCATTGCCATTGCTTAAAGACTTGATTTAAAAGTTACAGCTGAATACAATACACACATCCCACTAAGTAGATACATCAAGTAAGGAAGTAGCTTCTTGTTAAAGCAATAGCTGTTTTATTACCACAGTCAATATAGTTCACATGTGATTACATAAGCAACAAAAAAATAAAACTTCCATCCCTACAAAACCATTCAGTCTTAAAAAAGAAAAACAAAAGCACCCCCTCACACCAAAATGACAATTACAGAAGCAACTAGCAAGATAGTCTGAAAGGTGAAGTGCCCAAAGGAAAAAAAAAAAATGAGAGAACAAATAGGAAATCGAATAACATTCACAGAAGTAAAGATGTGGGAATGTTGCCTGTTTTGCATTTACTTTGGTTATTGTGATACACACTGAAACAAATAAATAAAAAACAGAGAATTATACCTTCATAAATATTTTCTGAAATGGCTGAACTGATAATGGATACCTCCAAGATACAAGGCATTTTTAAATGTCCAATGTAGTCTTTGAATGGGACACTTACACCTATATTTCCTTAAAATAGAAGGTGGTTAACTCCAGTTTCAGCCTTGGAAAATTATTCTAATAAGTATAAAACCAATTACAGATAGATCTGATGAGTGGATGTTTTATACCTCTGACTCAGTCTACTAGCGAAACCTAACAAGTCTCATTATTGCCAAGTCTATAATACACATAAACAAAAGAAAGCTTTTTTGAGAAAGTGTTCTAGAAAAAGCTGAGGTCAGAGTACTGTTTGCTGTTGAAAGCAGTAACTAGTTCAGTCCAAATGCTACTGAAACCTGGGCTGCAACATTTTATGATTTTAAGTTGCCTTTGAGTATGCCAAGTGACATCCTATAGATAATGTTAATGATGTACTTGGATGTGATTGTAAGATGGCCAAATAACTCCTTTTCTATTTTATACTGAAGAGAAATTTCAGTAATTAGTATTACTAAAAAAAGCAAAACAAAAAACAAAGCAGAGGCCTAAACTTATTTTTAATTTATGATTTAATCACATTCATTATTGAAATAAACTACTTTTTTGGTATCAGGTTTTCTGGGAAGAATCACTGTCTTTCAGGATTTAGAAAACAAGGGTTCACAATGATTCTTTTACTTGAAGCAGGCAAAACAAAACAACAGTGATTATATAAGTAACTGAGTGCTTCCATCAAAGTCACTGGCCACACCACCTTGCATGAGCTGAAGAGAAAGTCCAGTAGCACTAAGAGCATTATAAGCAATAAAACTAAGCAAAGGCCAGAGGATCAGCACAATGCTCCAGCTAAGATAAATGTGTGACAACACATGGAATACATAGATCCAGAAAGTGGACGTTTGCCACGGGAAGGAAGAACAGCTTTCAAACAAGGATAAAAAAACCATACAGTTTAATACATTGTTGGCACTTAACTCAAAACAACCAGGCCAAGAAGGAAAGAGGCTGATAGAAACCTGAAGCATTTTTATATAATAAGTCAATACTCACTCGCACAACAGGACTCCATTTTCTAAAGCTGCTCGAAAGTCTTTGGTTCCAAAGCTTTTCCCAGTAACTGTCTACAAAAATAAGAATTAGAGGTCAATTTGAGACATGCATACAAAAATCAGGATAAGAAAAATTGAGAAGTAAAAAAAAAAAAACTTCAGTTCAACACGTACTTCACAGTATGCACTATTTTCTTGTATTAATTTCAAAATAAAAAGTTTTCTAAAACAGTTGTGCCTCAAAAGAAGTCAGATTTAACATCTTCAAATAGTTTCTGCTGGTGCAAATCAATCTTCAGCTAAATCATGTGGGCATACTTGTTTTCTAAATTTTCTATATACTAGCTATACTGGAAAGCATAAAAGAAATCTGAAACAGAACCATAAAGAAAAAAAAGCGTGGAGTCTTTTCTCATTTAAATCTTCTACTTCATTTCACATCTTGAACACTCATGATACCCAGCATGAAATATATTACCTTTTTTTTTTCCCTGCCACTTGCATCTAAGGCAGTGCGATTGAAGAACCTCTCTGGCAAGTCTTTATTACCACATGTACATAAACACCTATTAGCTGGAAAACAGTAAGACTATACTAGTGGGGCTACTTTTCATATACAAGGTGAAAAGCAATGGACAAGAATGTCAAACAAAGGACTTTAAGGCACCCGAAGCCAAAACTATTGCCTATAGGTTTTCAACAAAGCTGTTTTCCACATAAGAGATTTGCTCCTGGTATTAATTCACTCCATCTCAAGTGAAGAGTGATACACTGGTGATCTCTTAGGCTTAAATTCATTTGGATTCTTCTTACTTGGTTTCCCCGCAGCAAAGGTTCCTTTATCAACACCCAGATTGGTAGCCCACACACAACTCAGGAAGGGAGAAAAGTTTTTAGAGACAGAGTTTTATTCCAGCTACATACAAAAATCAAACAAAGAAAAGCATTTATTTTTGTTAGCTTAGGTGTCTCCAGGTTCAGGCATTAGCTTGTCATAAAATTCCTTTTGAGGATCCTGACCATCCCCAGTGCTGCACAGGACTTCAGGCACACAATTAAAAGTGTTGTGGAATCTATGTGCATCCAGACCAACAGTTGCTACTTGCCACAGTAATTAAAGAAATTAGTGGTGAAACAAATGAGCAATGCCTGGCGAAAGAGCAAAGGAGAAGACACAGTGCTTTAAGGACCTGCTAAATTATCACCCTGTTATTTTTCATAAATTGCTAGAGGAACATATACTGTCACCAGAATCCTTGGACTTAAGCTATGTTAAAAAAAAAAAAAAAAAAATGTTGCTTGTTTTTCAAATTCAACAACTTGAACTTCAATCGCTATAGAGAAAAAAATTAGACGTTACGAACATCTTCCGATTTTAATTTTTTTTTTTTTTAACCCATAAGACCCCAACCAACTTTTAAAGAGGTCAAACTTTATTCTCATTTTAGAGTTCTTTCTGACATCTATGGGACTACACAGTACATTTGTTTGGTTTAATGCAAACAGTTCATTCCTAAGTCATGCACGCAATATGCAATGAGGTGTTTCCTTTACCCTAATGTCACTGGCCAGAGTTGGGCCCATCTCAAAACTGCAATGACTTAGATATCTGGGAACAACCTTCATGCTGAAATTCCTTTAAAATAAATAAATAAATAATCAGAACTGCACATAGATAAGGAGGTCACTAAAACATTATACTAAGAAGTCAGGGAGGAAATACGACTGAAGAGACACTGAACTTCAGCACAGATCCTTCAGACCTCAATAGTGCTACATTTCAAGGTATAATAATATTTCTATGGCACTTCCTGAGGTAATTTCTAAGCAAATAAAAAAAAAAAAAAAAAAGAGGCACGGAGTACTTTCGACTGCCACAAAGCTTTCTGTCAACCCCAGCTAGCTAGAAGCATTCTTCAACTTCAAGAGAGTCCAGTTTCCCAGTTTCGGCACAAAATTGCAAATTCTAGTGTTAACTGTACAGACTCTTAAAATTACATTAACACAGGGAGTCATTGCACTGAAAGCCTTTTGACTAAGTTATTTACGCAGCCATTGAGGAAATCAGTGTTGATTTGGTGTATAGGATGGAGCAGTCAGACTGACATCGCAATTCATAGATTTTAAAGACTGTGGTTTGTTGACATAAAAATAAAAGGTATCAGAACTGCCAAGTTAGTTTTTATCAATATTGATTTATAAAGGATAAGTAATAATTAAGTAGTTAAGAGGTATTCTCAATAAACAATTTAATATCGATGGCTTAAAACTGAAATATTTTCCCAGTTGCACTACACCTTGAATTTGTTGATGCCAGAAAAGAAAAAAAAAAGAACTGTGCTCCATTTTAAGCCAAGCTGTCACACAGAGACAGAGATATTTTCTCATAAAGGACTTTCATCCAGCTTATACTCATTGCAAGGCACCAATCATGGCTCTAGCTATTGTAGTCTACATAGCAACAAGGTACCATTAAAAATTGGAAAGCCATGGATCGGCGCAGATTTCCCCAGCTTCTAAGGATGTGAGTAAGACAAAATAAATCCCACCCCAAGATACTACATCTTCAAACAATGTCTGCTATTTGTGAGTCACTGTTTATTCATTAAAACTGGTTATACTGGGAGTGGTACTCTTATGTAATTGTCAGAATTGATTTTGGATAATTTGTCAACCACTTAAGCCATGTGATTCAAACAATAAAAAGAATATCTGCCAAAAGTGGTTTTTATCCATGTCTGAACACAGTCTCCTAAATTCTCTCTCCTTTCCTTCATTTGGCTTCCTTCTATGTTTGTTTGCTGCTTTTGTTTGTTTGGTTGTTTTTTTCGTTTGCTTGTTTTTTTGTTTGTTTGCTTGTTGTTTTTAATATAAAGAAGGCAAAGACATAATTAAAGACCAGACCATAAATCACATTTAATTGCTCTTATAAAACAGTTTGGTTTCAGTTTTGTAGGAAGGCGTCCCCAAATACTTTGTAACTTGGCAATTGCCAAATCCAAGCAATTTACTTCAAACTGCAAGTAAATTAAATGCTTACACATACGTGGAGAGGGCTAATTTAACTTCAGGTTTGCAGTGATTTCTTTAGGAGGTGGCAATTCAAGAAAACATAACCAAAGACCAACCACTCACAAGATGGCATGACTGAACAAAAAGAACATGGTGCAGAAAAATATCTTAATTATATGTCACAGTACCAAAATTAACAATGAGTACACTTCTTTGGCTTGTCCTGCTGGAGGACAAATAAAGCTGGTCATATGTTGCCTTGCCCTAAAAGCCACTAAAAATGGAAAACTCTTTCAGTGTTAACAGGCAACACCGAGTTTGCATCAAATTGCTTCCATGGTTTACACCAATTTGAATGCATCCCAAGAGAGACTGCTGTCATACAGGGCTGTAGGTTTCAAATGGGTTGGCTTCTCACACACACACACACACACACACACACCCCTCACAAAATGCAAAAGACCAGCAGCTTTATTACCTTAATTTTGCTGTGGTGAAAACACTACAGCCAGACTCTCCCCATTCAATAAAAAACAAGAACACCTCACTTAACATACCTGGACACACTGGTTAACTGTTCCCCCATCACAAAAAAGTTAGCTGCTCAAACCTAAGAGGAAGGCATTTTATCATACCCAAATCATGGCCTGAATGAAACAATACCACAGAACACCTAAGAACTCACCAGCCATTTGTCTACTCTGAAGCTCAAATTTCCTAAGTCCTGCTTTCTTGGTCTTGTTCACAGCTCCTCCGATAAGCCACTTTCAGACCACACAACCTCAAGTTGATTAAGGACCTCACACATTGATTTTAAAGAAATACTAAAGAAATACTAATTACATCAGTGTGAAGTGCTCAACACCACAGTGTAAACCAATAGGTTAGGGATGGAAGATTCAAGACAAGAACCAAACAATATGAGGTAGAAATAGCCTTAATATAGAATCACACAAAGATCTCAGAAAGCAAGCAATTTATCAGACAGTGATCTTAAGTACACCAAACTGATTTATGAACTTCATGTCTTGAACTAAGTCTGCAGCAACAAAAGCCAAGCTTAACACTGTGCTGCAGAGAGGATGACTAACATGCTGTAAAGAACCAGGGCAATGATACAAATGTAATGTCATGGCAAAGCCCCTGCTGCAGGATTTCAGTTATACCTGCCAGGTTCCCTGGGTTCCACCACACTGCCTGCCTCAGCAGAGCTGGGCCTGTGCCATTAACTAAGGAAAGGAGAGATCACATCACATATGTGTCACTGTCTGAAATATTACCTTGTTAATGGCCTTTTTCCCCTCTTTTTTCCCCAAGTACCAAAAAATCTGGATCAGGTTACCAGGGCATGTGATTCCATCATTACATGATCTCCACATTATTTATCTCCATTTACAACACTCACTTGGCTCTAACCACACAAAAACATCATTTCCAAACTGTACTCTTACTGTGTACAGTAATATGCACAAGAGTTATGTAGGCTACACCTACAGCCAACAAGCAAGATTTCAAGAAACTGGCAATGCTCTTCCTCTCTGAATTTCGTAAGAAGTCTAACATTGCCATGGTTTTATGCAGTAGTTGATTAATTTTCTCAAACCTCTCCCCGAGGGCAGATGATAGGAACAATATTCAGAGCATTGCTGTACCTAATCTTGAACACACAAGTAGCAAAATGACAGAGGCCACCATTTGGGTAAAAAAGCTTTGGCTTTGCAGCAAACAGCCAAACCATAGAGGTTACTAGCTTTCTGAAAGCCAAAATTGGAAAAGAAAAACTCATTTCTGATGCAAGCAGGACCTGCTTCTCAAGACTCCTGAATTTAGGGCCCTGAGAAGAGAATCACAGACTCATATGGTTGGTAAGGACCTCCTGGAGATTATCAACTCCAACCCTTTTACTAAAGCAGGTTCCCTACAGTGTAGGCATTTATATCATCCAGCTACACTACATGTAGCAGAAGGGATGCCTGATTCAAAGCAGCCAAAGCAGTCTAAAAGGAATCCCTATCACCATTTAATTCATGGTCCAACAAACCCTGAGACATGCTCAAGAGCTGGTACCCACAGAGGCTTTCACTGGAAACTGTCCAGCAACTAACTTGAGACACTGCCTACCTTAAAAACTTTATGAGTCAAGAGCAATGTCTGGATTTCTGAGACTACAGAAGGAAGTTTTTTTTTTTCTGTGATTCTGTGAAGCTCTTCTTTTAGATTCCTCATAACTTGCTGCTAAAATCCATGACAGGCATGACTCCAGTGAGGAGAATAGACTGAACAGTTGGGAATAACAGCAAAAATAAGAGGGCTAAAAGAGATGAAGGTTTCTCACATTGATCATTTACACTGTTCCATGTGAATGGGGTCCTCTGTGTATCCATAACACAGTTTTCCATTTTGAATGATTCCTGTTCTATTGCTGCAAAGTTGTACCATCCTATTTGAACCCATACCCCAAATCCCTAGACATAGTTTCATTTTAGAGGATGTGGAAATTTTTCAGTCTTCAGCCAAAAATGCCTTTGATAACAAATCAGAACAGACATTTATGAAAGGAAAAGACTGATTATTGAAGACAACTTAGAGTAATTTTCTATCATCATCATAATGATGGGGTCTTACTGTGGTATGCTTGCTGAAAGAGGCATGCCAAGACTCACAGAATACCATAACTGCCTTTTTTTTTTTTTTTTTTTTTTAAAAAAAAAAACACACAAAAGATGAAGAAAAACAATCGATAAGGGAAAAGCAAGGAGACATGATAGTGTAAGTGTAAGAATTACAAATCTCTCCACATCATCTACTTCTGCTCTGGGATTTTATGTCTTTTCAGCTCTTCTGTCAAATTCTGAAGGATGTAAGTGAAGACTTCATTAGAATGTTTATGAGAATCCCTGACTTGGAGAAAAAATGCTGCAGAAAGAGCAAGGATATTTTCCATAAACAGTTGAGATTAAGCAATTCAGTCACAAACAAGATCATCCCAGAAGTGACAGCAAGATGAATAAGCTTATACTGTTGCTTATACTGATGGCTGTATTGACAGGTGTCAAACTAAGAAAAAAATCTCATATTACTTTGGTTGTATGATAAGTTCTCATTGAATAAGCAGATTGGCAAGATAAACTGAATGGAAATAGGTGTTTCAGCAGGAGATAAAACTTGTAAATTGAAAGATACTAATCTCTGAAGGGACAAAAAGAATAAAACCACTGCAGATTTACTGTATCAGTGTAATATCCAAATAAATCAGATGTGCCTATTAATTCTGCAAACAGTTTTAATGTGCACCATTTCTAAACTCAACTCACACATCATAGTGGTGCCTTGGAACTGGATGTTTATTTCTGCCATAGGAGAAAGAAACATGAACAAGGAGCAAAGCTATGAAGGAACAGTTTTCAGAAAAGCAATCTACTGAATTAACATGAAAAGTAGAGGATATAGATTCCATTTTAATTGTGATCCCACTTTCATGGCTCGGATATTTTTAATGATTATGTTTCATAATGCACATGCTCTCATGCCAGCCAAGTTTTGAATTTGCCTATTGTGAAAGTAAGTCATTTCATTTGCTGTTTCCTTTTTTTTTTTTTTCCCCCCCTGAAACACCTACCCCTTTGGCACTACATTGTTACCTGATTTACAGTTCATAATACCTCTTCAAGCTGATGGATAAAGTGATCAAGAAATAAATGAATCTGTGCACAGCTGTGTCTCAGCTGGACTTCTATATAGTGTCAGCCTGAGTAACACAGATGAAGAAACAGAGAGGTTGCTCTGGATAGAAAATCAGTAAGTTCTGAAAAATGCCCTAGGGTGTTGAAATAAAAAGAGTCAAGGAATATGAGCAACAAAGCAGCTCAGTAAAGAGAACAGGTGGGAACATCACAACAGCATGCACGCAGCACACAAACAGAAGGTTTTGCAGAGCTGGCTGAACAGATCAATCACAAAAGAAAACCATGACCTTCCTGTCATCCTGAAACTTCCCCCTTCACACCAAGTGAAGGGGTTGCGTTTAGGAAGCACCTCATCTTCTGATCACACAGGCTACTTACCCCTACCCACCCACCAAACTGCTTGTCTCCAGCACCAAAAACCACAGCAACTGGCCCATGGGCTCCCAACACCCACAGATCCATAGCCACAGGATACTGGAAATGAGATAAGGATAACATCTGGACTTCGCTCAGATTCTTCAGGCTTAACATACCCTAAAATACAGTGATTCAGCGCCCAAATGAGGCAGGCAGTACATGATTGAGGAGTTGACTGGCCACGCGTCATCGCCTAGAACTTCAAGTTCAGACAGTAAAAACAGGAGAAAAACTGAAAATCTCTGGAGTCTGTCCATACTACCATTTTACTAAAGGAGGAAAACAGAGCTCACAACAACAGCAGCGCTCGAATTTCAGATGAAGTAGAAAAAACATTTTTTTTGGTTTCACACATTTCCATTCAAACCGGGCTGTTACTTGGAATATTAATAGATGAAGATATATTAACAGATACTAAAACCACATTTGTTTAGGGCACATGTAAAGAAAGAAACTGAAGCAAATCAAATTTCTCTATTAGAATCCTAGAATTACAAGGTTGGAAAAAACCTACAAGATCATCTAGTCCAACCATCCTCCCATCACCATTACTACCACAAGCTGCTAAACCACATCTCATAGCTCCTCATCCAGATGCCTCTTGAACACTGCCAAGGACAGCGACTCCACCACCTCCCTGGCCAGGTCATTCCAGTGCCTGACCACCCTCTGAGAGAAAAAGTTTCTCCTTATGTGTAACCTAAACCTCCTCTGGTACAACTTGCGGCCATTTCCTCAGGTCCTGTTTGTTGCCTGGGAGAAGAGGCCAAACCCCTCCTCATCACAACCTCCCTTCAGGATGCTGTAGAGTGCAATCAGGTCTCCTCTGAGCCTCCTCTTCTCCAGACTAAACAATCCCAGCTTCCTCAGCCACTCCTCATAAGATTTGTGCTCCAGACCCCTCACCAGTTTCATTGCCCTTCTCTGGACACATTCTAGGGCCTTTCTTTCTTGTAGTGAGGGGCTCAAAACTGAACACAGTACTTGAGGTACGGCCTCACCAGTGCTGAGTACAGGGGGATGATTACCTCCCTGCTCCTGCTCTTCTCTTCTTGCTTTTAACTGATGTTATCACAATAACTCAATCTTTAAATATCATGTTCTCACTCATTCAAAACCAAAAATAAATGCAACTTGATGGTTGCATTTTCTAGGTTAATTACCCAGTTTAACTGTCATTGTGATTCCTGGTCAGAGAATAATTATCTACAGTTCTCCAGAGTGGATGGTTGGTGCCACGAACAAATCAGAGATCTAACTGCAAGGTTTATAACCATGTTCAGCAGAAGGAAAAAAGGCATGTGGTAAAAAAGAATATGCATGCTACAGGGAAATGCTTTAGATACCATTGCTTTCATGTGTTTAAAGAAGTTATTCATGCATGGAAGTTATTTTATGCTATTACTGGAAATAGAATCATAGAATAGTTTGGGGTGGAAGGGACCTTTAATATCATCTAGTTCCAACCCCCTGCTATACACAGGGATACCTCCCTCTAGAACAGGTTGCTCACAGCCCCATCCAGCCTGATCTTGAATGCCTCCAAGGAGGGGGCATCCACAACCCTCTCTGGACAACCTGTTCCAGTGTCTCACCACCCTCACAGTAAAGAGTTTCTTCCCAATATCTAGTCTAAATCTACCCTCTTCCAGTTTAAAGCTATTTCTCCTTGTCCTGTCACTACCTACCCTTATAAAAAGTTCCTTCCCAGCCTTCCTGTGGGCCCCCTTCAGGAAAGAATTTTGAAAAGCTTTTTCAATCTTTTCAATTTTTCAATCTTTACTGGAAGCAGTGCAGCATACCAAGACATGCTCTGCGCAAGTTGCAGTCAAAAATGTTCACCAAATCCCACCTCATCTCAAGCATCAACCCACGTGCACATAAATACAGTTTAGGGAAGCAACAGTTTTCTAAATACATCTTCTCTCCCATCCTTACATTCCCCAACTTCTACATCTCTTTACATGGGCTTAGTTTTCCAACCCATTTCACAGTCTTATTTAACTTGTTAACAAGTGAACAGATGGGCAACATGTAAAAGATATCGTGCAGAAAAATATTTCACAGAGCCAGAAGACACCACAGAAGCAATTAGTGTCACACAAAGAGTATGAAAAAAAATAGCCATGACACCAGCTCCTTTCAAGTGATGGCACTTAACATGAATTGCAGCATTTTGAAATTCCGGTGTTCTATATAACTGTTGCTAGATAACATCAAGTGAAAATTACATAAATTAATGCTAAGTTCACTGACTCCAGATGTAGAAATATTATGCTCTTCTTTTCAATTGGAATAATTTTCAAGGGGAAAAACCAGCTCAAGGGAACTCCATTGGCTGCACACATTTAAATCAAAATAAAAGCGAGATCACAAAACTCCTGAGAGTAATGCTAATTTTTCAGAAAAAAACAAATCTACAAAAAATGTAGAAGAAGTGAGAAAGCAGAAGCTATAAACAACTGTGGCGTAAGGAGAAATGATTTTAAAAGATTTCATCAAAAGGCTAAAATTTAAAGGAATATAAACAAACAGAAGTAATTATATTGGGTTATTTGAAATACACCGTACGTGCACTGAGTCACTAAAATGGAAGCGAGGCTTAGGAAGGCTCCATTTCCCACCACTCACAGCAGTGTATTGCATTACAGATAACGAGCTCATAATATTACAGTATTTGATGGCAGAGACCATTGCCGCTGCCACGCAGCACCACCTAATGAGAGACGCCAGGTACAGCACAACCAGAAGCTTTATTCTGACAAGGTGTTCCTCACTTAGACAGAAGATGAAAGAAATTGCCTTTGGCAAAGAAATTAAATAATTGCAGTCAGAGGACTGCTGGCTACAGATGAAATTGAAGTCCAAGGGAGCTGCAGAAGGATGGTGTGTATCTCAAGAGACAAGAGAAACAGAACTGCAGGAGGCAGAGCACACAGTACTCCAGATGGGACCTCACAAAGGCAGAGCAGGTTGGGACTATCACCTCTCCCTCTGCTTTTTTGATGCAGCCCAGAATACAGTTGGCCTTTTGGGCTGCAAGTGCACACTGTTGTCATCCGTGCACACCACTGCCCTGACATCTGTTTATTTCTTACAGAGATCAGTCAGCTTTTGAGAATTTAAGATAATGACACCACTGGCAAACTCTGGCTCTGCAGGGAACTCTTCTGCTTGGTACCTCCATTTGCAACACAGAGGAAATGTTTGCACCTATTATAGTTGTAGGTGGCCTTAAGTAAAGTCACCAGGATGACTAGAATCAGCTAACTCAGAAGGGAAGCAGGGAGTGACAATTACTGCTGTGACCACACAGAGAAACATCTTAAACTGTCGCTCACCTTTCATCTTCCAATTCAGGCTAAGAACTGATAGAGCCCAAATGTTAGTCAACCACCTCCAGCATGACACTTCCTTCAGCCATTTTATTGCTTAACTGCAAATGCAGCTTTACTTTTTTTTTTTTTTTTTTTTTTTTTTTTAAAGGAACCAAACTGGTTTGACAGAGCACTTCCCTCCTCACCAGGGTGTGTTTAGAAGAACCAAAGATAAGTTTGACTGTCATAGCAGCTATGCATCGTTGCTACGTTTACTGCCCAGAGGTAGTATGTAATTACTAATCAAAGGCAGTCAACCTCCCCCCCTTATTTCAGAAGACAATTATAATTTGTTATGACCTCCCCACAGAAATGATAACTTCTCTTTGCCAACAATTCTATTCCCTGCAAGGGTGAGGCAGAAGTTTCCCACAGTTTTCACACTGGCCCTATTAAACACTTGAAATGTGAATCCTCAATATCACTGAAATAAACTTCTTTTCGATACTATTAAAAAATTTCATGTTGCTGAAAATTTTCATCTACTTTTCTCTGGAGGGAGTAGTATATCCACAGTATATCAAATAATTTAACTGCATTTACCTGATATACCCTATCTCAAAGAAGGACACTGACCTAGACTAGTATATAAAAGAAATAGGCAGGTTCTTCCAACCTCTAGTGTGATGCTTCATGTATATTCATATAACTTCCTCCAATAACAAGGTCATAATGATTTTTTAAAATCCCACAAAAAATGCAATACGCACGCACACATAGAAGTATTTTATACAGAGCTATAGAATATTATTGGGTAACTACTCGGTTCCATTCAATTGTAGCATGAGGCTTATATACTTAAACCACAGAAAAGACACAGCTTCTGGGTGATAAACAAATGCACACACTTGGGGTATTTTTCACCTATCACTTAACTTGCTTTTGTCTTTAAATAACAATGCACAAAATGACAAGATGTTATTAATACTCCATACAGATTTTCGTAAACAGAATAGCATCCTTCTCATGAAAGACTGAGATTTTCTTCCACTGCGGGCAAGATGCCTCAAACATTTGCACGGGGGCCCCTGCTGTTTCTTATGATCTGCTGCCTTCCAAGGTGCACAGATTTCATGAATGTCTGAAACTGTGCCTAGCAACACAGACAAAGCAGATTGCCCACAATTTAAACATTCTCTTCTCTATGTATTCCATTAAGTTATAACAATTTCTGTTGCTTGATGTGCTAAATGATTATCATGTCTAAATGAAGATTTATACCATTTTACTTGCAGTTCAGTAGAGCAGCTGAAGACATTTTTCCTATCATAACAAAAACGGGAAATATTTTTAACATTAGGTCACTGCTTTATCAAAGCAGAGCGATGTCTATGCTCTTTTATTTGGAGCTTCAGACAGAAAGGAATGGTTCTTTGTATCATCAATGCTATTTCCTGTGTAAGATAGGATTTTCTTCGAGGGCATCACAAAATTATGCTTTTTTTTTGAGGGGGGGGGGGGGGGGAGGGAAAGACATCCACTTAAATATTTTCTATGCAAACAAAGTTGGATTCAGCCTCAGCTCAAAGCATCCAAATACTGCTTGCACAAGTACAGACTAACACATGAATTATCCTGTTGAATTAAACTAGTTGTCCATCCAGCCCAGCATCCTGTAGTGACCTGCACCAGGTATGTCAGCACGTTCGCAGGGTGGAGAGAGAAAGCCGAGGGAGGATACCAGAGCTTTCATATTTAAAGAACAGGAATCCTCACCTTCTCTATAATTAAGTGGCAAAAAAAAAAAAAAAAAAAAAAAAAAAAAAAAAAACACAAACCAGATTGGAAGAGCAGCGAAACTTCTCACAAACAATTCTCTTGCATCAGAAATCATTACATTGTGGGAAAACATCACCCACAACAACATTTCCAACCTACCCCACATCCCATACTGCAAATAAATATTTAAGCACGTAAATCTTGGGCGGGGGGGGGAAGGTTTGTGGCATAGAGTTGGGTAGGGGAACTTGTGTCAGAAGAAAAATGGAAGTAGTTGAAATGTTAAATCTATACAATGCCTTCTTTTAACTAAGGTATGCAACAATTAACACGTTATTAAAAACTCATGTATTCAAGGCTGGCCAACTTTCTCCACGACCGCTATATCAGTTTGAGGGTCTGCATTTATATTGGGTTTAAATTCACACCAAATCTGCATGTAGTTGGAACACTGATCTCACATATCTTCTGACATGCTCTGACCTCTGCTGTTGTGAAGTGGAATTTATTTTGACTTTTTTTCCTTTAAAATGCCACACTGAGATGAATAAGAGATTTTCAGTATCTGCAATTACCCATAACGAAGAAACAATGGGAAAAAATACTTTCATTTTACACCATGAAGCTTAAAAAAAAAAAAAAAAAAATCCAAGCTTTTATTTTCCCCCTCACATTTTTATCATCTAGTCATTTATTATAAAATCCATACTTGGCTGTTACATAAAAGCACATGCCCTATTTTTTTAGCATTTAAATTTTACATATGCTACTAAATAGTCCCAGCAACTTTTTTTCTCTGAGAATGCATTGTTTCAGGTGCAAGTACTGTAGTACTGTATTTGACAGCATTATGACTGATACTAACAAAATCACCTACCACATCAAAGTACAAACTCTACCACTAACAAAAGCCTATTCAAACATCTGGTTTTAGGCAAACTATTTTCCATCTCAGTCGCATTTTCACTGTTCTACAATAGACCAGCAAGCTCTTTTATGTACATGTCTAAGAAGTACGTACTGAATTCTGACAGTCCTATTTGGAAACCCACTCTTTCCCTCATGAAAATGTCTCCTTCCAGACCCTGATCTTGAAAGATGAAGGCACAGATCTTTACTGTACTCATTACCAATGCTCAAAGAACGTTTGCTCTTCCTCCCCCACTGTCACTTCAAAATAAAAATTGCATCTATAAGTTGCATGATTTCCATCAAACTTCCTGATCTCCCTTGGCTTCAATATGGTCAAGTATTTGATCAAATATTCACAATTAGGAGAAACCTCAAACTGCATCTCCCAGTCAGGTAATATTTTTGACTAAGGAGCAGACAGACCACAGCACAGCACCCAGGAAGTGTTTTACCACTGAATATCCCTTCTAATCCACCATATTTTACCAGAAAAGCAACACTAACCTCAAATCATCAACTTTACCCCAATGCCAAAAACTCCACTTTCTTCATTGTGGCTTTCTCTTATGAGTGTAAACACAAAACAGCTTTGTTACTGTTCTTCGGCAGTAGTTCCTTCCAAAAACACCCATTTTCATCAACAACCATACTAAAATTAATGTTTTTTTTATTACTGTTCTGCTGTGGGTACGGATACACAAGTTAAACAACATTTTTAGCTTGGACAAACATTAAAATTTGCCTTAACACCTTTACTAAAGTAAAAGCAGAAAATGCAACAGCCCAATACAAATAAGCTACTAAATCTGGAGGGATCCTCAACCAAATTGACAAAAGAAGCCAACACTGAAATTCAGCATAGCACCACGCGCCATAACACAGATGTCCAGGGTACAGCCTCATTAATAACATTAACCATTCTAACAATCCACCTCACATGGTTTCTTTTGCCTTTAGTTACAGACACCATCTGCTGGAAACTGTAACAGCAAAGCTCTCAAAAATGTTTGAGAGCTCAAAAAGCTTCATTAAACAATATCTACTCATACCTACCACCAGCAAGGAATCCAGGCAATGGGTTATACCTATTGATATGTATTGTACAGAATATTGGTATATGTTCTATATGTTTAAATGTTACTATTAAAATAGGGAACAACTTTAAATAAGGCAGCTGAAGTGCCTTATTCTCTGATTTTTATTAATAGAACAGTTTTTCACTGTGTAGGACAGATGCCTCAGTTCTGCTCAGTGTTTAAAGGCAACATTGTATACAACCAGCGCTACAACTTGGCTCAAAGCATTATTTGCTCTTTTCAAGGCTGTTACAAAATTTGTTAAGCGTTCAAACAAATCAGCAATGTGCTACAATTAGTTCAGTTTTGTGTACCAGAGTATTTGAGCGAAAATGTGATAAGAAACTGGACAGTTTAAAATGGAGAGGTATGGTTAAGTGGATAATTTGGAGGAACAAATTTGCAAAATGAAAGTGAACAAAAGTCCTGTAACTAGCATAATAAAGAAGTCAAGGAAGTTAAAGTGAGAAGAATAACTAGCAAAGACAAAGGAACGGAAAAAATTCCATAGCCATACTGAAAGGAAAAGAAGAAAAGGAGAGGTAGGAGAGGATGGGTCAGGTATGAGGAAGCTGAATAAATAATCAATGAGAAGTTGGGTACAATGTTCAAAGAGCTACCTGTCAGATTCCTCACAGAAGGATGAGATGGGGGAATAAACCACTGAGAGCATAAAAGAAGTGTACAAGATGGTCAAGCCTGGGGAAACTTAATAAGGTCCTTACACACTCTGGAGCATGCTCTGCCATTAGCAGTCACCTTTAACTCAAAGGGCTAGAAAGGTCTAGCCGATTAAAAAAAATACAAGTCCTTTAGTGGTGTGAGGGTAAGAGAAGAAAACAGAATGGGAACTAGAAAGTTATTTAGTCTAACCCCCAAATTTAGTTTCTAGAAAGCTATTCACATCTGCTGAGATCTTTCCCACACCAATCTGTAACTTTTTCAGGGGAAAAAAAAAAAAAAACCCACTTTGGTTTGAAGCATGGCACAAAACTAATTTTTTTATCTTGCTTTACTACAGTAACTGGTATAAAACACAAGAACAAAAGCAATAAATGGGTTATAGATGGACTTAAATTATGCAACCAGTACACAGTTGCATGACTGTGTAAAGATAGATACTAGAAATCCAGTCTAGGTAAAAAGATTTAAAGGCCATGTTGTGGCCAGTAAGAAAAGATTATGTACTTAAGAAAAGTTGTACAAACATTACAGAAGAAAACATGAACTTGAATCATTCTCCTCATTAATTGCAGATCTTTAGACTGATGCTCCAAGAAAATATTCAGCAGAGCCTCATTACAAAATCTTAAAACGGGAAGACTGGATGTGAAAAAAGGATATTTGTGTACCTCCCAGGATGACATTTTTTTCTTCAATAACAGACTTAGACTCCGTTTGCAGCAAGCTCTGTGCAATGCTGCTGCATTAAGTGGGTGCTCACCACTCTCCATTGGTGTTGTAGTTGTCTTGCCCATAGTTTGGCACCACCTGGAGCATACACTGTTGCTGGCATTGCAGTTGAAGACAGAAGAGAGAAGAGGCTTAAACTGGAGGAAGCAAATTGTTGTTGTTATAAAGAGTTAAGAAACAGAAGGAACACTAGGTTATCGAGTTTATCAAAGCAGAAAAAGTATTAGTTTAATTTAATTTGCAGCAAAGAAGATTGTCACATATTTGGATAGAAAAATTAACCAACATTAAGTACTATAGACCAGTTTGCCTGTTTTTAAGAGGTTAAAAAAAAGAAAAGATACATACCAGGAATGGCCTAGGTATAAAAATATCTGGTCTTACAAGAGAGTGGTCACGAACTACATGACCTCTGAGCCCTGCACAGTTGCAACGTGAAAGACATTATTACTCAGTCTCATCATCTGAATACCAAACCAAGAGAAAATTCTTAATTAAGCATGTATGCATTCATGGGATTTACGGCATAAGATAGAACAAAAAGAGCTTATGTCTTCTTGGTGTTGTTTTGGAAATTAAGTACATCACAGCAACTGTTCAGAAAACACAATAAGCTGAAAGTACAAAAATATCTACCAACAAATCAATTTATTTTAAAATGCACACTCTAAACATCAAGTCAGAAATTAAAAAAAAATAATAAAATGCTTCTTGTGATCTGACACTGTTAAAGCAAAAAAAGAAAATTTGTATATGCACGGATGGAGTGAACAAGCACTTCCCATCTCCCCTAAGACACAAGTACCTATAATTATACAGATCAGAATAATTACCATGTCTGAAGATGCACATTTTAAATGGCTCTTACTATCGTATATAACCCAAAAGAGACCTTTTATTACTGATGTAATGCTAAAAAAAAAAAAAAAAAAAAAAAAATTGCATAGAAAAGTAAGTTTTATGAGAATTTAGAAACCAAGCTGCTAGCTGTATCCAGCATAATATATGCACAGTATATGCATAGTAAAAAATTCTGCTTATAAATTATTCTATTCAGCCTGCTAATTCCCATCACTGGCTGTGGATGGGCACAAAAGAAACTGACCACTCCTTAAGCACAAGGTAACTGATACTGCATAGCTGAAGGACAGTGCTGGCCTGGGACTGCTGGAGATGCTGTAGAAGGACCGAAGGGCAAGGTGGAGGGTTGCCTACTGATGCTTCCTGCATCTCCACCAAAATTACTTGGTCGTATCAGACAACAATAGTTTCAATTTCTTTTCCTCAATATAAAGTTGCCTTTATCTGAAAACAAGAAAGCGTTAAAAATGGACTTAGAAGCTCTGATGGACACCAGAATGTTCCTGGACACCTCCAATTACAGAATTATATGGGAGTAGGGTAGGTAGCAAGGCAAAGGGTTGCTACAGTTACTCCTGTGTGTTCTTTGAAGAACCTCCTGAAACCACATTAGAAAAATAACAAACCTGCTTTTATTTTTTGGAAGGGAACACTCAAAATAAGAACAGGTTTGGACTCCATTACACAACTTTTGGTCACAGGTGCTACATGAATCCACCTGCTCAAGGCCTGTCAGTTCAGGTACACAAAAAACATCAATTTTTTGCCACCTCAAGGCAGACAATGCAAGAATCCACACAATCTTTCTACCAGAGGAAAGAACTGAAGGAATGTGGGATAAAAACAGGGATCTCAGGAATATCTGCTGTTCATAGCTCCATTAGAGAAATGGAGTCAGAAAGGTGAGAACAGTTGTTGCCTGCCCCTTTACTAGTGAGCCAGAACAGTGCCCACATAACCCTGCCTCCAGTTATCAGCGAGGACGTGGCTTTGCTACACTCTGGTTTGTCAGTGTTGCTGCTCCTCACCTTGCTTATGTTTAGGGCTGGACAAGGCTCAAGTCTTTGAAAAATCCAGTTCCACTGCCACTTCAGTCCTGCACCACATTAACACCGATTTTAGGCAGAACTCACTGGACCCTGGACAGCTGAGACAATTCTTAGGCTTGGTGAGCAAACACTTAATAATAGCAGTAGCAACCTAAAGAAATCCCAAACATGGGAGTTAAAGGCTGGTAGATCACAAGTAGCTCTCTAGAGTTTTGTTAGGATAAAACTTCAGAAGATACGGTGCCCCCCCCTCCCCCAAAACAAACAAACAAAACACCACAAACCAAAAACCAAACAAAAATCAAACAAAAAAACCCGCACAGTCAGAAAGCAGAGTGTAGTAAAGGCTACATATACCTGAATGTGTGCCAAATTCAGACTCTTGTCTCTGTCAAAAGATATGTCTATGAAAATTGACTGTCAGGCCTTTACAGATCTATCAATAGAGACTGATGACTGGAGATATGGGGTCAATAAAGACAACCTAAGGGTATGGCCCATCTTTCATTCAATGGCTTTCACTCAAAGCAAGTTGAAAGTAATTATCATCCAAGAAAACTAACAAAAGAGGTTATTCTTACCAACACAGAGGAAAAATATAGTAAGTCCACAATATAGATTCTCCAAATAATAACAATTTAAAAAAGTATAATGAAACAATTCTGAAAAATCCATTCTATATTTATTTTAAAATTACTTGTTCCAGAATGAAAGCTTTCCCTTATAAACACTTTAATGGCAAGCTAAGAACCTCTGTAAACTACCTTCTGAACCCTTGGATTACAGCAAGTCACAGCACACTGCAATGTTTTTTTTCATCAAATCTAAAACTTTTCACAAAGTGAAGCTAGAAGAAGCAATAAACATTTTGCTGGCTAACAAAAGGTCTTGTTAGTAATTGTTGATACCAGTGTACCTGCTAAAAAAAAAAATAATGTGGAAAACACTACGGCTGAAAATTCATCATAGCTCTGTATAGTAATTTTGCAAACATTGCATTTCATGTGATGCTACTTGAAAATGCACAACATTACTCCGATTAACAGAAAGTAACTGATACAAAATACCAGCTCAACTCCTTGATGCTATTCCTCCCCCTTCTCCCCCTTCCCCCATAAATGAAACATTTGTTCAATTCACAACATCTGAGCTTCAAATACACATTTTTTCAGTATGACATAGAGAGGGTTATTTTAAGATGCTGGAATGTCATTAATTTGTGCCCCTTACCTCAGCAATTTGTAAACGATTAGCTCTAAAGCACTGAAACAAAGTAAAGCCTGTCTAAGCCCATTTTATCCAGCTACTAGTGTTTAATTTAAACATGATTTCAAGACACAATGCCAAAAATCAGCACTACTGCTTATTATAAAATAGAAAAGGAAGCCTGATGCACAATTACATACACACACACACACATACATACACACACACACACACACACAGGAAGACAAGAACAAGTTTAGAACTTGGTCATTTTGAATTCCTGCCATTTCGGAGAAGCATCATGTTTCTGCTGGTAAGAAAATCCCCAGGGAGCAAGTCTAGCTTGAGATGTCACTGTCAAGCTTTTTCCTGTCGATATGAGGAGATGAATAGGAAAATGATTAAGCACCATGCTATCTAAATACCTATTTAGATTCCTGCACAAGGGGGTTACAAGCAATCTAAAAAAGCTAAAAATTGTGTATTTCAGGAAAGAAACAGGAAGCTCAAGAAAGTTTGTGCGAGTTTGCCTCTGAGACAACACAGCAAATTTGAACGTGGCAGCAGACACTACTTCGAGTTTGTTTGTTTAGATCTGTGAAACAGAACACACCTAAGGCTTCTTTTTTTTTTTCATCCCCAACAGTTCATTCATTCAACATCAAGGCTTTGGTCTGAAGTTTAAGGCCCTCTATTTTTCTGTTTTGTTTTAGGCTAGCCTTAAAGAAGCAGTGAATTGGTAACACCATTCAGCAAGAAATACAAGTTACCCTGTTTTTGGGCACCTCGAGAATGCATTTATTTCAAGTTCTTCAAGTATGAAGGGAAAAAAAATGTATATATATAAATCTGAACTTCAAAAATTTTCTGCTGTAATGAATGACTTGCTCTAACTAGAATTTAGAGGAGGATAATCACTATGAAAGAACAGAAAAAAAATTTTTTTTTTTTTAAGTGTGGCTCCTGTATACATACCTGCTCCAACCAACTTTCAAAGAGCAACAAGTATTTTAACTGGATATTTTTATTACACAGCTACCTGAGGATTCATTTTTTTAATGATTCTACGGGTCTTGCTTATTCAAAAGGATGTTGAAGACAAAGGACCTCACAGTGGAAAAGAAATCTGAAAGAGATTATCTAAAGAGAAAAGCGTTCTAGAACAAGAGAAATGAAAACCATCTAAATCCCAGATGTAGTTTTTGTCTGTTTGTTTTAGAAAAAAAAGTCTGCTTTTATTTATTTAGAACCGTTATCTGGATTATTATTTTTTTTTTTTTAATGTTTATCCATTTAAGAGATATGCTAACAAGGATGGTATCACACTACAGCAGAGAACCCCTATCTGGGATATCCATAATCCATAATTCCATAATCCCACAACAAAGATTTCAAGTTTTCAGTCTCTTCCATAGCAATTGTTTTTCCTCCCTGCTGAAAATACTTTCTCTTTTGTGTTTAAAGTTCTCATATGTAGGCATCCTGCCCCAATAGCTCTGAGCAGAGATTTTCCCATTCAACTCAGTATGGCCATTTCCTACCTCTGATGGAGGACACCAAAGCCATCAGGTCGCGTAATATCCTACACAACAAATGCTCAAATCTACCAGCACACATACAAATAGAAGTCAGCAGAAAGTTGCAATACATTAATTCACCACAATACTGAGTTTAATTCAAACATCACTAAAGGAAATCTAGAGGAGATAGGAAACAAGACTGATTTCAGGACTGTAGCACAAGTTACAGCAGAAGGTCCACATGAGGATATTCAGAACAGAGAAAGCCCCACTCTCTCCAGACTGCTTTTGATCTGGAACTTAAACAATCTTTATTTGATCTAAAAACCACACACACGCTCCCCCCCCAGCACCCATCCTCCAGCCATGCTGCCATGGCAGATACTCAGCACTAACCATCTTCAACTTTCTCCCCCGCAAGCTTAATTTCTACATTCCTAAACAAATATTAATAATAAAATAAATTTGTGTGGTTTTCATGTAAGGGGGTAATTAAGATTTCAGTTTAGCAGCTGATTTTTAGTTGGCCTTAGACCAAGAGGAGCTTGAAAGAAACTATTACACAAGAATAAGATTCTGAATAATCTTTTAAGTTATTAGTGGCAGCTTGATGTGGCCCTCAGACTTCAAAGAGCCCTTTATAAGAAAATAGGACAAAGTCAGAAGTCTTCAACATCGCTTACGGTAAATAAGATAGATAAATTTCTAGCTACTAGAAAGTTGATGCTTTCTGATGAAAGCAAATTAGAAAACTGATGAAAGCATATTAGAACAGACTGAACTTTGCATAAGCTTCATTAACATTTTAGAAACCTTGAATTATCCCGTAGGTTTTTGAATATAAGATGACTAATTTGGAAAGTAAACAGCAAATAGTTCAGTAACAGAAGAATTCAGATCAAGTTTCTGCTATCTGGCTGTCAACAGATGCTTGAGAGAACACAGCACCAGATTCTAGCAGAACATATGCCCAGGCATTTCCTGCCAACTTACGAAGAATGCATCAGGTCCTGCCATTCTGGGCACACACGCTTTGGAATCTCCTAGTTTTCTACTGCTCGCTCTTAAAGATTCCCATTTCCCCAGTTATGAACACACTGGTATGCAGACAAAACTGATGGTCCTTAGAGCTGGCATTAGAGGAACTGCACATCAAGGTCTACTACTAAATAACTACACTGCTGATAATTAGACCACATAGAAACAAGGATCTTCCCCTTACCAGAATTCACTGATGAGAAAAAAAAAAAAAAGCAGCAACATATGGTTTAAAATTAGCGTAGTGTGAAATGAGAAGCGCAAACCTTCAAGTGGAAAGTTGCCTAATGTAATTTTGACAATTACCATTTAAGAAGCAGATCAAAGAAGTGCATCATTTACATTCTTCAAACATTAAGTTTTCAAGATCAAAGACCTCAAGTATTTCCAGACTGCATATATGGGAGTAACTTGGTTAGAGTAATGAACCTATGCAGAGAGAGAGAACACGAGCTGCTGGTTTGCTCTGTGCAGCAGTTTCCCCATTGTCTGAGACTGTAACAAGTGGTGTCTGCAAATCAGCAAGTGCTGTTTGACACTATATAAATAGAAGCAAGAGGCTTCAGGCTCTAAATCAGCATTACACCGAGGTTCTGACTGCTGGAGACCTCCCTCCCTGGAACCAGTCACTGCTTCAGAGATTTTTCACAACTTCAGGCTGACAGCTATGGCTTAACAGCGCACACACAGTGTCCCAGAAGTCATTTAAGACTTTACTGCTGGTCACTGTAGTACTGAAACAAAACTGTGTTTTCATGGCAGTGCTCTTACCTAATAGTGCCAGAAGTTCAATAGCAAGAAGTGCCCTATATAGATATTCCAAAACATGTCAGTGTAAAGGTATGGAAATGAAAAAAAAGAAACTTATTATCAACAAAATTGATGTTTTAATGACTACTGGAAGTTTCTCTAACAGACTCTGGTCAAATTCAGTGTAAAGTAGAAAGTGTCCTGGCACTTATATCCAGGAAACAATCAAACATTTAGTTCATGCTGAAGATTCATGGTTACTATTTAGGGCCTCTCAAAAAACGTGACTCACAATTCAAGATTAAAACCAGATTTTCCTAGCAGAAAGCTAAAAAGCATTACTGATGTAAAACCTGCTCTTAAAACAAGAGAATATCATTAAAGCTGGACCAGGAAACAGGAGCTGTTCATGGATCTTGAAGAGACTTCTTTTATTAAGTCAAGAAGCGCAACATCACAAGTACAGCAACATTCAGTTCCTGATTGTTAATGTTATCATAGCATGCAATAAGAAAAGCTGTGGTTTTCAATCCTCAAAATCCTCAGTACTGCCCATTGGACTGGTGACAGCCACAGGGTGGATTTTCTAATTTTATTTTATTTTTTATCTGCACCTCCCTCACACTTCTCACTTCCTTTCTGAATTACATGATTAAAACCATATTAAAAGCAACAGGAGAGGATAACATTCACAATGAGATGTAATTTCTTCTAACATGGTACTACACATCCAATATACTAAAGGAAGAGGCATATGTACCTTCCAGTACTTGAAGGGAGCTTATAAGCAGGAGGAAGACTGACTTTTTACACAGACTGATATAAACAGGACTAGGAGGAATGGTTCTAAAGTAAAAGAGGGTAGATTCAGGTTAGATGTTAGGAAGAAATTCTTAACACAAAAGGTGGAGGGGCACTGTCACAGGCTGCCCGGAGAACTGGTTGCCCCATCCCTGAAGGCCAGGTCAGGTGGGACTCCGGGCAGCCTCATCTGTTGAGTGGCAGCCCTGCCCACGTTAGGGGGTTGGAAATAGGTGATTTTTTAAGGTCCTTTTCAACCCTAAGCCATTTTGTAATTCTATGAAAAACATGAAGAGGATTTAAAGCAGTTTGCTTAAAAGAAATTTCTGATACACATTTCCCATGGTAAGGACATTACATTCCACAACTAGGGTTAACAAGCTCTTAGAGATGAACAGCAACTGTGTTTTTATAATAGCTGAGGAACCTGTGTATTATTAGTACTCTGGGAAACAAATTTTCTGACAGACAAAAGAAACTACATAGAAGCATGTTCTGTACTTTCTTTTCCCAGAAAACAGTAGTTGAGCACTATCCAGACTCATTAGTTGATGAAAAGGATTAGCTGTGTCCAGTGAAATTAACTCACAGTATCCTAGGCTCAAAGGACAGTTATGGTGCACAAGGCTATGGAATACATAGGTATTCATGATAGATGCAAATTAGCTGACATAATTTTCTGTGTTACTATGGCCACATTTCTTCATATAGACAACCAAGGTCGGGCAGATAGAAACAGCCAAAGGTCTTAAACCTGCATCTCTGATAAAAATTAAATCCACAATGTGCAATGTAAGCAACATTATACACATCTGTAGATCAAAACATTGTTTAATTGGCTAAAAACTGGCACATAACACATCTATCTTGACAAGCAATCTACTAAGTGCTCATTTCAAAACAGTACTACTTCTTGCATCAAGAAATGAAGACACACTGTTTTTTTTAACCTGAGCAAAGGAGCATATAGCAGGATGGGGATAAGAGTCTCAAGATTCGGATCTCCTCTCCACATTCTCCCCAGTAATAAGATCTGTTAAACCAAGCCTGCATCAGATTCATCGGCTCCCAGACTCCACACAATAGTGACAAGGTAAGAATAAAGATAACACATTCATAACAGTGCTAGAACAGCTTAGTTAGAGATAATGCCCTAAGGAAATTAGAAAATAAAGACTGTGGTGAGAAAGGCAGGCAGATCTTTAAAAACAGATGATAGACACCAACATCCTTCACATTTCACTCCCTTCTATGTGAAAGGTAGAAGATCTCTGTCACACAATCACAAAGCACACCCTTCCTCTATCCTGCCTCCTAGGCTGAAAGGTAGAGGAAAGGCAGCAATCCTGTGAGTCACCCCTGGAAATCTGCACACATCAAACATCTACTCACCAGATACTGGAAACAAATTAATGTCAGCCTACCAGCTCCAAAGACTCTGCAGAACAACACTGCTCCAAACTTACATTTTGTTGCCATGATTAATAGATACGGTTCTTTCAAGTGACTTGCCCACATATGAAGACCAAATCTTGCTGCTGAAATGTACACACTATTTTTCAACCTGACAAAATTGATCATCATACTGAGAACCAGACGATTAATAGCACCGCTCTTCAGTACAATATATCCTAAGTTTAGGAAAAGAACCTGCTCACTATAAATTTCAAGGAAAGCTAATTTACACAAGGAAAGATCAAAGATTCCACTGGAAAATGGAATGTCACAAGCTGGGAAGGTAAGAAAGAAAGGGAAGGAAAGAAAGAATCATGTGAGCACACATTTTCAGCCAGAACTTACAACAGACTTTTATGCCCAGTGGTAGGTAAAATAGATAAGGTACTAATTTTACAAACACAAAATTTAAAAGTAGATTAAGCGAGAATTAGAATAAATTCATAAATTCAGAATACAGTGAGACAGCATTCCCTTCCCTCCCATCTTTTAAATTCCCCAAATGCAAAACAGTGCATTCAAGCCAATACTTTCCAGAAAAATTCATAACTGAAATACTCACAAAGCAAGAAATTCACTCCTGTAAGAAGAAAAAGTAGCTATTTCCAAATAATCTTAGAAGCACATTTCTCATCCTCATATTACCAATCTTTCTCCTCTGTCATTGCTCCACAGCGCAGGGTTCCCAAATGTAGACACCAACACTTGACATGCAGAACTTCCTGGAGTCTTCGCAATGCTCCCAAATGAGATTACAGCCCATGTCTGCAAGCCCTATCCCAAAGTCACAGAGGACTTTTTGATTTTATCAGATGCATGGAAGCTAGGTCATTAGTGAGCAACCTAGTCTGTGCATTTCAATGAGGATTTGTCTTTGAAAAATCTGTCCACACACAAGGCTCACACTAGTGAAGCAATACGTTCCTGAATA
The DNA here is from genome assembly GCF_951394365.1 of Tetrao urogallus. NCBI lineage: Eukaryota > Metazoa > Chordata > Aves > Galliformes > Phasianidae > Tetrao > Tetrao urogallus. Next base: position 41,167,014 of record NC_136813.1, on the reverse strand, counting down.
ATCATTAAGTCAATGTTTATTATATCAGGCTTTTTTTTTCCCCTTCACAGCATCAGGCAAATGTCTGTGAAAGATATCCATCTGTACCTGGAGCTCATGCCTTCTTCCTCACCCCATTTTTAGCCAGCCCAAGTAAGAGCAACTCGATACGATCTTTTTATTGAATCATAAAACTCATAGTGAAGATTCCCAGCTGGCCTTTCAAAAAAAAATTAAATAAAGGCTTTTAGTCAGCTAAGATAAATAATATCATTGTTAGAACCCTTTCCTATTTCCGATCAACCTGATCTAACTCTAAGATGCTCCTGTTCATCACAGGGGAGTTGAACTAAATTTTTATGGATCTCTTCCAACTCAAACAAATTAATGATTCTATGATCCTACTTGCAAACTAATCTAAAAATCAGATGACCAGCTCATTTTTCATCAGAATCATGTTTTCAGGTGCGCTGAGAATGTACATTTTGTCAGAGGTGGCATTTACACAAAGACAGCACAACACAAGCAGGTACAGAATCTTTTCCTGGAGTGGAAATGCAGCTTCACCTAACCTGAAATAGCATCCAAAGAAGCGCTTCAAGGCAGCACAACAGCTGTTGCTACAAAAACCACACACCGGTAACGTCAAACCTTGATCTTAAGTTTTCTTCATATTCTCCACAGTCACTTTGACATCTGGCTTCATTTGCTTGTATTCTTTACTGCATCATGATTTACTAACTGATAAGTCTTTCGAGCACATAGAAACTCTCAGAGCTAACTCCACAAGCTGGATTGTTCAAATTCCTTCCTGAAGGAAATAAATAAATGAGAAATAGCAGGGCCAATAAAGCACTTCCAGGAAAGAATTTGCAGGTAAGGCTGAAGACAAGATCTGGGATTCAATTGTGCCCATGAATGGCAGGTGATCACTGCAGAACTGTTGGGCCAGACAGCCCAACACCATTTAAGAGATCATCTCTCAAACCATGAAACTCCAACAAGCTGCAAGAGCTGCTTCTGCCATAGTGGAAGCTGGTTTATAAGCATATCAAATTCTCTTAAATGCCTCAACTCAGAAACTCCTGGCAGAGTTTCTACTTAAAACAGTTTCAACTGTATTTATAAGGCTTACGAAATTAATCCTGAAGAAGTTCTTTATGGGCGTAAACCAGACTCCCTAATTCAGGTGTCTAGCTTATACTTCAACCCCAGGCACTCAGTGAACGGCTCCCAACTCATGTAATGAAGAGAGGCAGGTAATGAACAGAAGCAGGTGATTCGAGAGGCCTCCAGGCTTGTCTAAATTCAGTTGTCTGCTTTTTCATCATCTGCACAGAGAACCTGCAACAGCTTGGATGCAACTAACAAGTTGCTACCAAAATGTGAACTCAGCCATTGCTACCACCTGCCTGGTGAGAGCATGGATGGCTGTCACCTCCCAGGAGCCAAATGCTATAAAGCCAATATTGAATCAATTGCTTCTCCTCACACCCCATTTTCTTCTTGATTTTACACATGCTACTAACCTAAATCACAATCAAAAAGCTCTCTATCATCAGATGGACTTCCTGAATCAGGTCACCAGAGGCACTGTCACCACAAGAGGAGGCAGGAGAAGCATAGGCCAAGTGCTGGAGTTTCACTAACGCCTCACAGTACCATAGAAACCACACTGCTCTTGGAGGAGAGGCTGATCCAATGTTTAAAATTTTCTTTATGTTATCTGAATTTATTCCAAGCTAAATATTCATTTAAACATGTTATATGAGAATGATAATGACTTTTTCTAGCCAAGCTATATTAGTAACTGTTTCTCAAAATTAGTACATCGAGTTTATTTTCTAATGGAATCAGAAAGGCTGGAAAAGACCACTAAAATCATCTAGTCTAACCATCAGCCCATCACCACCAATTTCACTAAACCACGTCCCTCAGTGCCACACCTACATGTTTCTTGAACACCTCCAGGGTTGGTAACTCTGCCACCTCCCTGGGCAGCCCACTCCAACACCTCAGCACTTTCTGAGAACATATTTTTCCTAACATCCAGCCTGAACAACCTGGTGCAGCTTGAATCCATTGCCTCTCATCCTATCCCTGTTACCTGGGAGAAGAGGCTGATCCTCACTTCAGTACAACCTCCCTTCAGGTAGTTGTAGAGAGCAAATAGTAATGATTTGGAGCTGAATATGACTTTCACATTACCTGGTCAGAAAAAAAAAAAAAAAGAAAAAAAAGAAGTGCCAACGCATCCTGCGCTGGAAAACAGAAAAAGCACATCTCCTAAACCTCATGCCCTCCTAAGGTAATTCCAGATGCTTTGTAGCACAAACGCAAGACACTGCTGAAACTGTTTCTTTTCAAAATGTAACACAAATGAAGGCTTCACAGCTATTTAACTGGAAAGTAATATAGTATAAGACAAATCCATACACCTTTCTTCTCACTGGGGGGAAAATAAAAAAAAATCTTGCACTATTCATTAAAGGTCAGATTTGCAGCTACTTACAGAAGCTCACAGTACAAGCAACCAGAGAACTTTTTTAAAATAACTTACTCACTGCATTCATTTCAAATGAGATTTTCCATTGGACTGACAGCATTCAGATATGTAAAAAACAGCCAAAACAAAACACTCCTTCCACTCTAATTCATGTAATATGAAAGGTGTGTCAAGCGCACACCATAGATTAGCAGAAGCATTTCTAGCACATTGAGTATCAGAACAGACATCAACTTGCATTAAACTGCTGAAGATGGAAAATCCATTTTATAAATGATAGTTAAATTTAGGTCAGTCTCATTTAGGAAAAAAAAGAAAAAAAGAAAAAAAAAGAAAGTGGTGGCTTTTTCTTTTTTCTTTTGCTTGAATTTCTTCCTAAGTGAAAAGAACTTAAAAGACAGGGAGTGGTAGGTACAAGGAACAGCTGGAGTGTATCTGGTTCTTAAAACACAATAAACCCAAGTGTTTTCCAAAGCACTGCAAAGACAGTCTAATACAGTATACCCACATGCTCTTTAAAAACCTTTAGTATTTGAATCAAGGAAAGCGTTTAAAAAAGAAAAGGTGCTAAAAGAAGCCTACTGTAATCTAAACAAGCCAAACATGGAAATCATCATCTCACCTCCTCCCCCAGACTACAAGAGGAAAACACACTTGACCTCATGAAACTAAAGGAAACTAAAGGAAGATCAGCTCACAGTTCCAAAACAAAACAAAAAAGCCAGGAGGAGAAGAACAATAGTGACTCCACAACTGACTCGAGTTGGTAACCACATAATACAGAATAAAAGAAAACTCCAGTCAAAGTTTTCTGTAGAACTCCTTAAATAGCACTGCATTTTCCATATGTATATGGCATTTCTATCTTCAACGAGTTAATAATTCCCTATGAAGTGCCTGCAGATGCTGATTTCATATAAAATTTTAAAACAATGCTGAAAACTACAAAGAGGCAACTGTCCACAAAGGAAATAGCTCAGCCAAAAGCTATGCATGCCCATCACTCAGTTGTGCAAAGACTGACTTCAGCCATCTAAGAAATGTGAACGCAGAGTTAGCTTGAAAAAAAATAAAAATATACATATAACTCACCTTGTAGACTCCTAGAAATAGATTTTACTTGTTTTCCAGAAAAACAAACAAGATCAGCCCTGTTTTTTCTCTCAAACATACCTCCCTATATTCCACAGATACCCAAGAACCAGGAGGATGGGACAAGGTAATAGAGAGAGATTTTCACCCAGATAAAACAATACTGTCCCCTCTCCATCTAAATCATCATATTGCTATGCCTGCAATATGACTTTTTGTCAAAGTGCTTTCATAGTTCGCAGCCAATGAAAACACTGTTTCCAGGATTTACATTCCTATAATATGTACTTAACAGCATGTATACTTCTGTATCAATTCACATTTGTATATTAATTGGATACACTTAAATGCAATCCATGCAAAGGCTCCCTGCCAACAACCTACACACAATAACGAAGTACTGATGCAGATACCTAATGGAGGCTTAAATACATCCCTTATGCAGAAGTGAGCCAGAAGTTTGGCTGGAGTGCTGCAAGAAGTTCTCCAGAACCCAGCCCACCCAGGTTTTATGACTTGACAGAATTAGCTGCTATTAGACATGGCTTAAGCAACACAATACACAGGATTTGCCTCTTCTTTCAAACATCTTTCACTCTGACACCATTCAGGACATTGACAGACTCCCTGCACACCACCTGAAAATACCTTATTCAGAACCAAGAAAAACCTTTTCATAACAAATTAGTACCATTGAAATAAATGTACTATGAGAACAGGATTTGAACAGTAAGATCAGCTTCTACCTCTACAGTTACTTCTCCTGTCTGCCATCCCAGACCGTATGCATTAGATTCATGCTTCAGGGAAAAACAAAACCAAACAACCACTGAGGTAGGATCTCTATGCAAATAAAGAAAAAACATTGCTGCTAGACCTCGTGCTGCATTTGCAGAAGCCATAAAAATATACAGTAGAAAGGCAGGCTCTGAATGGTTTCAACAAAAAGAAGCATTTGGTGACCACATGTCAGAAACCATTCATTGGATTTGATTGCTATACAGTTAGTCCAAACCAAAAGATTTTCGTAAGCAGTACTGGCTCTCCAGTACTTTTTATCCTCTATCCAGTACTCTTTTTATCCTGAAGCTGACCTTTTTCTCCAAGCAGCTCCTCAAATTTGCTTTTCAACTTTCCTGGGCAAGGGCGTATGCACTTCTCTTCCCTGGTAAAAGGCAAAAAGCAACACACAAAACGTGACAAACATTTTTAAATTACAAAGGAGGACAGTTTTTGACTCTGAAAAAGCACACTGTAATGCAGTAATAAATGAAGTTGCTCATACACACAAGAGTATTCAGGTAGTGCTGGACTATTTTACTGCCTGTGTAATGGCCGTAGGCAAGACTGGAACAGCAGGGCTGTGTTCATTGCACTCAAGGTTTAGAGAGGGACCTCAGTGTGCCTTATCTTCAGAAATCTCAGCAGCAAAATGCCCCTCTACATCAACACTGGGCAGCATTAGTGACAGAAAGGCCTCTCCTGTTACATGGTGTGAGGAACAGATCCCAGACTAATGGATTCCACTTGCAGTCCCAAGACTGATGCTCTCAATGGCAGCATCAAATGAAATCAGTAACCTTCAGAACTTCAGTAATCCCAGTCCAGCCATGTAGGGGGGGGAGAAGGGGGGGGAAGAATATCAGATATTGAGAGGCTGTCTAACAGTTTGCACTACTTAAAGTTGCTTGGCCCAACACCTCGTTTTCACTTCAATGGTTTTGTCTAAGTCTCTCTGCTTGGTTTTCCTGGAGCTGCTTTGCTTCACTCCGGCAACTCATTCAGGCACACGCACTCTTCCCATTTTCCCACTCTCTCTCAGACAGAATTTGTATATGGCACGCATTCGGCTGCTCTGGGGGAAAAAAAAAAAAAAAAAGAAAAAAAAAGAAAAAGAAATCCAAGCTATATTCGCCCCAGGGCACTCTAAGTAAAGATTTACAGACTTCGGGTCAGGTTTCAAGTTACTTCAGCAAACAATTTCAAACCATAGACATTCACCTGAAGATTAGGGCTCATTTGAAAGACAGAGCATGAGTGTAAAGCAGAGTGGTTTTACAAGAAAACAGCCCACTTGAGCTCCTCTAACACAGTACTGGGTGTTTTGGGGAGAAGGCCCACGTTCCGCAATTAGTGCATACATGGACTTGGAGGGGGTCTGAGGAGAGGAAGAGGTTGGATTGCCCTCCCACATCTTGGACTGTCTGCAGGGAAACAGCCTTGGCAGTGTGGGATAGTTCATAGCTGGAGGAGAAGGCTGGGTTTTGAGGAATAGCTTTGGCTCTCTGAAGTTATAATACAGAACAGAACCTTGTAAAATTATATAAAGCCTGGCTATTTCTAGCTTTGGCAAACACAGCTCTACCTTACAGTGCCTGCTCCTAAGCTGTTATTTCAGTGCTCTGTTCAGGTCTGAGCACACACCACGTGCCCAGGCAAGGTGCTCCAAAAAGGTCAAGCTGTGTGTGACTCTGAAGAGCAGCAGTTATTTTGCACAGAGCTCAGAAGACCCCAAAGCCCAGATACAAGAACCCAACAGCACCGAACAAGGCTGGGCTCCACAAAAGCCATCAGCATGGGAGCACCTGACAAGAGTCATAGTTTTGTGCAGAAAATAACTACCCTTTCACTGAAGCCCATGTGTGAGGCCATCAACCCTGCAAGAGTGACTAATCGTCCCAATTAGAAGCTTGTATACCTAGACGAGCAGCAGCACTCCCCACCAGTTCTCCACAGTACACAAGAACTCTTTTACAAGAGGCTTGGGGATGTGGCTTCATAAAGACTAGAGGCTTCATCCGTATTATCATAAAACACACCTGAACAACAACAAAGTAATTTTAAAAAAGAGAATGGCTTCCAGTGTTTTGAGGTACGGGGTTTCTTTCCCCTTTCTGTTTAATTTCCCTCCCATCCTGGTAAACACTCATTCCCGTAGCAGAAACACACATCACCCTCAGCTTCAATGCTGGAGCTCAAGCTAACCAATTTATTTCTCTTTAAATCTGAGAAAATAAGAAGTTCTTTATTGAAATACAGAAGTATGCCAACATTGATTTTATTAGCAAAGCGAAGCATGAAGAGTTCACAGAGGGCTCATTTTGCCTATTGTCCTAAAAATATATGAGGCAGTGTTTGCATGCTTTCATCTTGCTCTAGAGTTAGGGGAAACTGGCACGCAAAACCTTACTGAAACACTCAAAAGCCTATAAATATTTGGGAATCTGCCTGACCTTCAGAACTAATTGCCGAATCATTAGGATTGAGGGTTGCTTCAGGTTTCACTCTCAATCACACATGTATCAGAGCTTGCACCAAGGCTCACAAAACCTCAGGACGTCTCATTACTCTAAAAATATCTTTATTCTTCCTATAGAACGGAAATGGTTGGCTGTGTGTTTTCAGTCTGTCTGGATTTAAGAAGCAGAGCCATACAACAGACCCTCTGAAATGGAAACCTCACTTCATACTGAAATAAATATTTACATTTCCCTTCAACACTACAGAATTTTTAACATCCTGTTTATCAATACCTTCAGGTTTACAAGTCACTGTTTAAAATAAAAGTTTATCCAGGGGGTAAGCTTAAAAGTTTTTCTCATTTTAAAATGAGAAAAGCTTTCACATCACAGAAACAAAGTATAAGGGTGCACATTTGATGGGGCAGGGAGGGAGCTGAGTGCATGCTCACTTTCTGCTATAGAAACAAGAGCATAGACTTCACACATCCATAGCGTGGTTATCTTTCCCACGTGCTGCTGGTTGGTGGAAAGATGCTTTGCTGAATGCTACAGTCAGCCAACAACAAGTGGATAAAATAAATAAATGAGCCCTTAAAACAGTAGTTTCATGCTAGTACAGCATTCCGTAATCACCTAAAATAAGCTTTGCCAATTTAATAAGAGGCAGTGCAAGAAATACACAGATGAGAGAGGACTGCTTTTAGGGATTTAGGCTCGTGGATAGAGCTTGCACACACGGGAAAATCAGGACTTCTTTAACTGCTGAAAGCCACAGACAGCAAGCACAGACCGGGCACCTGAGGCAGTTTCATGACACCCGTGCCAGGCGCTGGGCTCACATCTCTCTGCCGGTAGACTTTAAGCACCAGATGTCATCGTTTTACAGATAAAACCAAGCAGCCCGAACTCAGGTTTTGGAAAGCCCGCAAAGACGTGGCTTAAAAAGAACGAGTAACACCCTCCTTTGAACGTTTGCTCTTTAGAAAGTTAGAGGCAACGTCCTTCCAACAGCATAAGCTGTCCCGGCGTGCCCCGTCCCGCACGGCTCCGCCTGTGCCCACACCGCGTTCAGGTGCGGCCGTTCGCAGCCGTTCCCCGCTGCGACGAACGACCGCGCGCAACGAGCGCAGGAAGGCACGCGCTTATGTCAGGCTGTGAGCAGTCAGACAGCAGCGTTTGAAAGAAAAGTGAAGGGAAAAAAAAAGAGAGAGAGAGAGAGAGAGAGATAGAAAAAAGTAGGCGACCGTGATTGCAGGTTAGTGCTTCCTAAAATCTTCACCGGCAGGAAGAGGAGCGCCTCTAATCCCAGCCGCCTCAGAGCGGCGAAGAAATAACTTCAGAGAACGGCAAGCACAATCAGAAATCACGAGCCTCAGTTACAGGCGCGCAGCCCCGCCGGCCTCTAAGGGGATTTGGGGAGGGGAGCGGGCCAAGACCCACACGCCTGCTGAGAGCAGCAGCCGTTCGTAAGGAAACAAACTCGGGAGCTCTCCCCCTGTTCGGCGGGGTGCAGCGCTACGGACGGGGAGACAGCGAGCCCCGGGGTAGGCAGAGGGGCACAGCCCCGGGGTGGGGCGGGGGACGCGATACCGGGCAGCGCCTCACCTCCACCCATCTCTGCGCCTCTGCGAACGCCGCCTCGCAGCCGCACTCGGCATCCTCTCTGCCGTCCATGGCCGGGAAAAAGAGTGCGTGGCGAGCGCTCGGTCCTCCGCCGGGACGGGCGCGCGGAACAGCCGCTGTCATTCAGCCGCCGCCTTTTAACGCTCCCGTCGCCGTCTCCACCTCCTCCCCTTCCTTCTCCTCCTCCCCCCGCTCCCGGCAGGGAGCTCGCTAGCGCTCGGCGGCCGCAGGAATGCCAGGAAGCCGCTCGCTGTAAAACAACACCGCGCCCGTCCGGGAGGGGCTGAGGGGCCGCGGTCCCCGCCCGCCCCCGTGCCCCCGGCGCCCCTCGTCTGCCCACGAGGCGGGGGCGGCCCCGGCGCATACCGGGAATTGCTGGGCACAATCGCACCTTTCAGCGCCGCCACCTGCCCGGCCCGGAGCTCCCGCCGTCCGCCCCAGGCCTGGGCCTGCTCCTGCCCGAGCTCGGCTCCCGGTGACGGCGAGGAACCGACACCTCGCGTGGGAGCCACGTTGCGAGCTCCCACTGTGCACCAAGTGGCGAAGCTCAGGTGTGGGTCAGAGCTCAGCTCCAGTGCTTCCTGCTGCACCTGAAGGCCATTTACCCAGCTCTGCTCTTGCTTTCAGTACCACCCTTACAGCACAGAAACCACTGCTTTAATTCTGTCTCCTCCCCTGTGCATCGCTATTTCTTCAGAACTTCTCTCCAACAGTGATCCCATAACTCCCAGAGCTAAACATCTGAGACCTGGTGCCAAGCCTCTCTCCTCCCAGCTCAACCATAGAAGGGGGTTGGAAGGGACCTTAAAGATCACCTAGTTCCAACCTCACTGCCATGGGCAGGGCTGCCACTCACCAGTTCAGGCTGCCCAGGGCCCCATGCAACCTCCAGGGATGGGGCACCCATAGCCTGGGCTGCCTGTTCCACTGCCTCCCCTCTCACTGAAAAATATCCCCAACCTCTAATCTAAATCTCCCCTCTTTTAGTTTAAAACCATTCCCCCTCATCCTATCACTATCTACCTGTGTAAGAAGTGGGTTTCCTTCCTGTTTATAAGCTCTCTTTAAGTATCAGAAGACTGCAATGAGGTCTCCCTGGAGAATTCTCTTCTCCAGGCTGAACAAGCCCAGCTCCCTCAGACTGTCAATGCACGGCTGGGCCCTACAGCAACCCCAGCCATAGGGGAGCTGGGATTGCACTGCTCCAAAGCTTCTTCCACTCTGAACCGGCTGCTGGAACAGAGGTATGCTAGCTGAACAGGGTGCGGGGTTGGGCACCTTCACAGCAGAGAAGTGAAAGATCAAGAAAAAAGCTGTTTGCTAATATAGCCAAGGCTAGCACTAGAGTTTTGTGTGTTTAAGAAGTACTTACCATTTATTTAAGATTTATTAAGATGATTTTCTACTTCAGCTTGTCATAACGCTTTTCTTTCTCTAACTTTTCTGTAATCAGAAATGAGTTGCCAGCTGCAGCTCTTATGTGTATGGTTAGTGGCAAAATATGGTTCTCTTTTTAAGGACAAGGAGAAAACAGAACATGTGCTGTGCACGAATCAGCTTCTCCTTAGCTGCTTACCTGGAAGCACATCTCACTGCTGATTTGCAGACAGCATCCTTAGAACAGGAGCGAAGATCTTCAGAGATAACACAGTCACCCCAAGGAGGTGTCAGCTATCATATTGCAGCACGTGGGGATTGGGATTGAGCAGTACACAAAGGCATGGAAACCCAATGATTTTGACTGAAGTTCCACAGCAGACATCTCACATCTATTGAAGTTACGAATACACTGAAATGATATCATTAAATCATACCATTGAGAGGAGTTAAGGCATCTGAGGACCTGAGTGACATGAAGAAGGTTCACGTCACTGCTGTTTATAAGAAGGGGAGCAAGGAGGACCCAGGGATCTACAAGTTGGTGAGTCTCACCTCTGTGTCTGGGAAGATCATGGAACAGATCCTCCTGGACATGCTTGATCACATGAGGTGTGAGAGTGTGTGCTTGATCACATGAGTGTGTGATCTGAGACAGCCAGCACGGCTTCACCAGGGGAAGGTCATGCCTACCCAATGAGGTGGCCTTCTATGATGTGCTGATGGCATTGGTAGACAAAGGGAAGGCAACTGATGTCATTTACCTGGACTTGAGCAAGGCCTTTGACATGGTCCCCCACCACATCCTTATCTCCAAATTGGATGGATGTGAATTTGATGGGTGGACCACCCAATGGATAAGGAATTGGTTGAAAGGCTGCAGACAGAGGGTGGTCGTCAATGGTTCTATGTCCAGGTGAAGGCTGGTAATGAGCTGCATCCCCCAGGGGTCTGTCTTGGGACCGGTGCTCTTTAACATCTTTATCAATGACATTGATGACGGAATCGAGTGCACCATCAGCAAACTTGATGAGTGGTGAAGCTGAGTGGTGCGGTTGACATGGTGGAAGGAAGGGATGCCATTCGTAGGGACCTCAACAGCCTGGAAAGGTGGGCCTGGGTGAACCTAATGAGGTTCAACACAGCAAAGTGCAAGGTTTTGCATTTGAGCCGGTGGAATCCCAGGCATCCATACAGACTGGAAGGAGCAGTCCTTGAGAGCAGCTCTGCAGAGGACCTGGGGGTCCTGATGGATGAAAAGCTGAATATGAACCAGCAGTGTGCCCTTGCAGCTCAGAAAGTAAATGGTATCTTGGGCTCCATTAGAAGAGGGATGGCCAGCAGGGACAGGGAGGTGATTGTCCCCCTCTCCTCTGCTCTTGTGAGGCCCCATCTGGAGTACTGTGTCCAGGTCTGGAGCCCCCAGTACAAGAAAGACAGAGAGCTGTTGGAGAGGGTCCAGAGGAGGGCCACAAAGATGATCAGAGGGCTGGAGCACCTTCCCTTTGAAGATAGGCTGAGGGAGCTGGGCTTGTTCAGCCTGGAGAAAAGAAGGCTGCAAGGTGACCTAATTGCAGCCTTTCAGTACCTAAAGGGAGCCTACAAACAGGAGGGGAGTCAACTCTTTGAAAGGGCGGATAACAGCAGGACAAAGGAAAATGGTTTTAAATTTAGGGAGGGAGGGGAGATTTAAGTTGGACGTCAGGGGGAAATTCTTTACAGAGAGAGTGGTGAGGTGCCGGAACAGGCTGCCCAGAGAGGTTGTGGATGCCCCATCCCTGGAGGTGTTCAAGACCAGATTGGATGGGGTCCTGGGCAGCCTAGTCAGTATTAAATGAGGAGGTTGGCAGCCCTGCCTGCAGCAGAGGGGTTGGAGGATGGTGATCCTTGAGGTCCTTTCCAACTCAAGCTATTGTATGATTCTATGATTCTATGATATGGAGGCAGAGATGAATGAAATAATGACAAAAGTTGTAATTTTGAAGATTTCTGCCCCAAGTCACATCAGCCACAATAAAAAAAATGTAAAGAATCTGCATTTCTGATTTCTGGTTGTTTTATGCACTTAATAGCTTATCAAATCACTTAAACATGATTAACGTTTGAAATCCTCAAGCAGAAGGATTCTCAGTTACTCACTGAGAAACAGAAGTTCCAATACGAGCCATTTCCTTTTCAAAACGAACTTTAAATTGTCACAGATACAATTTTTCTGTGTGAGCACAAACAAGTAAAGCAGCTTAATGCTCTCACTAACAAGTCACCGGAGGCCTAGGTCAGGAAAAGCTTACAGGCACTGGGCACCACTGCTAATTATTAGTGTCAAGTGCAGCAAACATAGCATCAGTCTGAGCTGCTAAACAAAGCCTTTCCCTGTGCGTGCTCCTGTGGATAACCCAAGCTAGACTCTGCCACGTTCTTTTCATAGGCCATTCTACAAATATTTGGTATAATAATATTTTCCATCAAGGCGGATTTCTTCCCCTCTTAAGGGAAGTCCATATTTGTTCTCTAAATGTGAGCTGTACATTCCCTTTTTACTATGTCTTAGCATTTTGGTTACTAGGAACACCTTCTCTTTGCCCAGTTTAAAATCTTAATGATGCAGCCATGGCTGAAGGGAAAAAAAGCACATTACTCCGGTTCTTACCTTCTCAGTTTCTCAACAAAGCACTTGTGGTATCATGGGAAAATTTATGCCAATATACTTAAAAGAGTCTGAGCAATTCGGAGTGCTTAATAGCAGCACAGCTTCACCCAGCCAGAATTACAGAAGCGCTGAGCATGCCTCACCTCCTGGCTCCTACATGCACCATTTCCATATGAAGTTACATACAGACAGCCCCAGCTGCAGGAGCTGAGGAGGCATTTTCTGGCAGTCGCCAGCGCTGAATGCCTGCAGCCAAACAATGCTACACACAAGCTGGCGAGGCCTGGCAGAGCTGCACAACTTTGGACATAACAGCAGAATTTTCCCAGAGAGCCTGAGCTAATACACATGGATCGTAGAAGGATGGCAATTGTAAGCCTTTAGAGCCTGTGGCCAGGACCTGGCAGGAGGATACATGGCAGCTACATGTTCCTGACACCTAGCTCAGTCACGTCCTTTCAGTTCCATGGGTATTCCAGCATTTTGCAGATCCACTTCCTGCCTGCATTTCTCTAGGTAGATGCCAACACCTAGAATCACTGAGATTAGAAAAGACCACTAAGACCATCTAGTCCAACTGTCAGCCTGTCATCACCATGCCTCTAACCCCCCTGTCCCTCAGTGCCACATCTACACATTTCTTGAACACCTCCAGAGATGGTGACCACCACTCTGTGGGCAGTGTGTGTGTCAAAACACAGCCCTGTCAGCACAGGAAGGCCACTATGCTGTCCACACAAGGTAGGACACTGCAGTGTGGTCTAGCAACACTTCAACCTAACTGTGCAAGGAATGTGCACATGAAGTGCACTGAAAAAAAAAAAAGGAAAAAAAAAAAAGCAAGAAAGAAGGGAAACTTATGCAGGAGAACTGATCTGAAGTTTACAAACCTTATAGCCAATACACCAAGAATTCTTACAAATAAACTTCTCCTTAATATCCAAGATGTATTTTTCCAGCGTGATCATGAAAAATCCCACCCCAACTTTAGTTTTCTAGCCCCAATTTTCCTTTATCATAACTTCACTTAATCAGTCCTCATTCTCAATTAAAACCCCAGTTTTGAAGCGATTTTACAATAAGCAACTGCACAAAGATGTATTCTCCACATTACCTAAGAATACCAAGTGGAGCACTGAAAAGCATGTGAATACTTCCCTGAAGTAGATAACTAAAGTAGCTTTGAACTGTAATTGTTCTCCTTCTTTCCTCTTCAACCTCTCCCTGCAGTAAAAATACCTTATCTGTACCTCTAGTTTCTTAACTGTGATCCTCTGAGTCACATTTATAACATAAAATGTGCTTTACCCTAATTATACTGTGACCACTTTATAGTGGATTTTGCTATTATGAGCAGGAAGGCAACACAGTTGTTCTGTTTATTTAATAAGGCCTTTGATTTTTATTTAAAAGCATGTTTCAGGGCTTTACTAATGACCACAACAAGAGAAATGCACATATTAATGATAGTATGTTTTATTGGGCTGAAGAAAATGCTCCACGTGGAAGCTCATTAGTATTGTTCTTCCCTCTCACTTTTCCAGCCAGCTCACTCATAGGAAACAGACTCCTGTTGTTAGTGGACTCTCCAGGTGAGATTTTTAGACAGACACTCTGACTTCTTTAGAAGAGCCAGAGATGCTCTTAAGTGATAATACAGACTCCCAGGCCTCTTTTTCCTTCTTCTGAAAGAAAATTCTGCCAAGCTGCTTCTGGCATAATTCCATTTGTTTTTCTTGCAATGACAGTTAACAGAGAATGAAAGCACCTATGGGACACTAAGAGTTCAGTTTCCTTTGGCAGTGGTCTTGACTGGAAGCAAACCTCAATAACTTCACTGCAAAGCAGCAAGTAAATACTTATCTGAAATATGCACAATAAACAAAACCTACTCGCACAACAATCCTAAACCACAAGATTGCTTAGGGGAAAAAAAAAAAAAAAAAAAAAAAAAAGCAAACAAAAAAGTTTTATCATTACTACTTCAAGTGTAGAAATTGGTCAACAGTACTTTGAGATCCAGGGGATGGGTAAAGGGAAGGGTATCACACAGCAGTCAGTAGTGCCACCTGACACATTTACAACAGATATTCCTACATGGAATAGAAGTATATAGCCATCACGTCCATCTGAAGATCTACGGAATGTGGCCTTGTTCTAAAAAACTTCACTGAAACAGTTATGACTTTTTCTAGCTTTTATTTCAGTTAGGTGAGATGCTTCATTTTGTTTATTCACTCGTGTGTTCCCTGTGCAGTCCTACCATTAGTGACCACATTAATCACTACTTGGTTTTTCTGAGGTAAAAATTCATGTTGTTTTTCCACAAATACAAATCGCATACACTGGTTTAACTAATAAATTATTAAAAAGCTTTAACATTATTAGGCTTGAAAAGCAAAATTAATGTTCTTCAAAATGTAAATATAAGAATTTAAAAAATATTATTCCTGAGCACCAGTAAGAAGAAACAGTTCTGGCTTTCTTTTTCTTCCATGTATTTATAAATAATTCAATGAAAAAAAAAAGTGGCTTTATCTTCTAAGCTACCTGCAAAAGTTCTTATAGTATGATTGTATTATTTTAATTAAAAGATGCAAGTAACCTCACATTTCAAGTTTTTGCCCAGTATCCCATATTCCACTCAAAATATTATATGCAAAATGGTATGAGCAAGAGTCCCACTCTGAACTAGCTCATAATTATGATGATGAGATATCACAGGCACTGATTTCCAAAACTATTAAGGGGGTAGAAGGAGAAAACCCCGCCACACAGAAGTCTTGCACAGAATGCATGCGTGTACATAAATACATGAATTTGCTTCAGGAACAAGCAGCAAGTTGTATCAAGGACAAATGCAAAGTTTATTCCACATGTGCTACAATTAACGGACATGTTAGGGAAGTATCAAAACTTGTACTATTAACGTACAGCAACAGTTATCTTGTTACAACACATTGCAGTAGGTTAGCCCAAGTGGAAAAGTTTTTAAGCTGCAGACAGTGCAATTGCGTTAAATCTTAATTCTTCTGGGTCACGTTCCATGAATTTCTTGCAAACTTCTATTGCATCCTATGGGAAACATAAATAAATAAATAAACAACAACAGAACAGCCACAGCTATAAAATCACACTTACTCAAAAAAGCAATTGAAATGCAAAGATACACTTCACACAAATTATGGTCAATGTGTAGTTTTCCATAAAGTATTACTAAATAATATCACAAACTTACATATACTGCATTTCTGATCCGAGTCACTGCTATTCAGGATTATTTCTAGCACAAGAGAACAAATGTTTTGTGCAAAACCAGAACAGTGAGTTTTGTGACCGAGTATTACTTCATGCAACAGATGTTGCCTGACTTTCCAAATGCATCTCTGAAGTTTGCCTTTATTCTGAAGTGTACTGCTTTATTCTGTGTTTTTTCCTTTGTCTCAAGATGAACAAAAGATGTGTGGGGTAAGTGATTGATTACAAATAACTCTTTTATCTAGCTTTAGGGTGCAATATGGAGAACACATGTTATCAGTATAACAGGAAAAAAAAAGAAAGAACTCTACCGAGCTTCTTCCCTTGCCCAAACAAACACAAACTGTATATATACTTTACAGATATTAGTAAATATTATTAAACTACATTTTGGTTTTTTTTTGTTTTTTTTTTTTCTCTGGTTTTTCTTCCTTCTTCTTCCTTCTGTCTTCCTTCTGTAAAGCTAACCCAGTCTGGTTACTACAGAAGTCAGATGCACAGACTTCTCTTAGCTTCAACTTCTGATCATTTTGTCAGGATAGCAGTTTACCTTCTCAATTAAATGTAAATTCCTTTGAGATCAATTTCTCAGTGAAACAGCTCCTGACACAAGCACACAAAACTAACTACAGAAGGAGACTAGACAATTTTCACATGGTCTGATAGTGATAAGACAAGGGGTAATGGATTTAAACTAAAAGAAGGGAGATTCAGGTTAGATGTTCGGAGGTGATTCATTACTCAGAGGGCGGTGAGGCAGTGGCACAGCTGCCCAGAGAAGCTATGGATGCCCCATCCCTGTAGGTGCTCAAGGCCAGGTTGGATGGGGCCCTGGGCAGCCTGAGCTGGTGGGGGGCAGCCCTGCCCCGGTGCTAGGGGAGTTGGAACTAGGTGATCCTTAAGGTCCCTTCCAATCAAGCCGTTCTGTGATTCTATAACAACGATTATTAGAAAGGAAGAAGGGGCAGAAGGAGTAAGTGTTGGAAAGCAAATCAACTTCTTTCTACTTTGGCATGTATTAAACTCTAACTAAGTCAACTAAAAGAAAAATGATAAATTACATTTTCAATTTAATCACTTCCCTCATACACAATTTGAAATCAGGTGCATGAAAATCTCATCAGAGAAGAAAAGCCAGTTTGATCTTCTGTTATGCTCGCCTCTTCTTACACTTCCTTGTTCTCATATTATGATACTCTTTTAACCAGAATCACAATCCAACCATAAATATAACAAGACTGAATTTTGTATACCACTTATGAGCAATTTCTATTCCTACCTCTAAAAAAGAATCATCACTAGTTTCCCCATGGTTTATTGGGAATGGCTTGCGTCCATCTGTGAAAACATAAAGCAGTACTAATGAATAAATTTATAAAATTAAAATAGAAAAGTTTGAGTTTTTTGCCAATAAAATAAATGAACAGATTTTTTTCGCTCTTCACTTATAAAGATGATACTTTCTTTTTCTTAAAAGTATCTTTTCTTAAAAGCATCACACAAACACACAAATGACTACTCCCTAATTTCTCCTCCAATTATTACTTTTTAACAGTCATCAATTATGCACATTCTGTTATATTAAAAATACCTGAAGTGATACCTCTACTGGTTTATTTGAAAATGTGAGGCTATGAATTGCAACTTCTTTACTGCTGGGATAGCACTTCAGCTTTTCAAGTGGAAAAGAATGATTTCAATGACACTGGAATTACCCAGACTGACTGCTGTGTATCTGTGATCTTTGACGACCACCATCAGGGACTGAATGACACATGAGAACACTAAACTTCAAAGAACATAAGTGAAACCTTATTCTCATTTAAATTAAACAAATTAACAACTCCAATAAGCCAGGCATTAAGTATTTTCACAACATTAAAAAAATGATCACTTGCAATATAACAACACTATAGTTCTCAGTATATTTAAAACAATTCTATTCATAGAAATATGCCTGAGGTTACAAATGAAGAGCTAACGCTATGAGAACATTTGTCAGGATATCTTAAGTGTTCTCTAGACCAAATTCCTTTTTGGCTCTGCCCACCTTTTTAAAGATTTCCCTTCCTCACAGATTCCACTGAAATCAATAGTACATCCAAATGGCATTTTTCATAACTGAAAATAGATTTTATGTTAATTCGTTTTTATATTTAGAATCACAAACACTCTCTTGTTCATATAAAACCCAGAACTGAAGATATAACAATACAAATTCTTCTGAACATGCCAAGGAAACAAACTGAATGCCCAGTATGGTTGCAAGCTAAATTTAATTACATTTTTTACATACAACTTGGCAGAATAACATTTTAATTTCATCTGCCTATAAATAACATGTCTTCTATGGCAAAAACATCAGAAGCATTTAGCATTCATGTGGTTTCCCAGCATTTTCTGACTGCCAAAGCCCACATGCTGGCCACAGTGACTGAAACCAGTGAATGAACCTAAAAAACTTTCTCCCATTTTCCTACTTAATTATTTTTTGCTTTCTTCTGCTAGTTCAGAGAGATGTTACTTTATGAACTTGGGAACTTGTTACTTTAAGAACTAGGAAAATAGTACTAGCATACAGTTGAACTAAACTAAACCAAATGCCCGTTTGGGTTTTGTTTGTTTGTTTGTTTTCATCGAATAAAAAACTGAAGTGGCTTTTATCTTGTATCACCCTTATAGAATATAGCAAAATATGATAAATATAACAGTGTGCTCTTGAGCAAATTTATGCACAATGAAGAAGTAATATGGAAGTAACTGCACACAGCTGAACAAAGCCCATTCATCATGCTTTGAAATTTAAGAGTCAGAACATATTTAGATTACATTACAGTAGCAGTTGCCTCACTATTTGATCTGTAGTACACTGACAGACATCAGTAAAACAGAGGTGTGCACCAATGATCAGTTCATGACTGATCATTGATATTAACCCACAGATTCACCTTAGGATTAATATAAACATTTCTAACACATTGCTTCTGTCCCAGGTAATAATTAACTGTCACCTGCTAAGGGCATTGCTTACTTAAATGTTGACTAAAAAAAAAAGTAGCAAGCGTTCCCACTATAAAACCCAGGAAAAAATATGTTAAGAAAGACGAGTGACTTGCAGTTTTTAAATTCCTATCTACTTGATAGTTTTCTGAAGTGGCTGCAGCAAAGCCTGGTTGCCCAGCAACATGTTTTAGATTGGAATCATTAGAGAATATCTGAGCTAAACAATCTGAAGAAAGAAAAAATAGCTTTAACCAATTCAGAAAACAGAGATTACTGTTTTGAAGTTAACTAAATTAAGATAGATTAAAAAGTAACCAGCCTATAACAAATGGAGATTATTATCTTCCAGTATTCTATACAATTTCAATGTTAACTGTATCATGCTATTTAATAATACAGCTAACATTTGCAAAGTTGCATACAATACATTTATTAAGCAATTTAAAGACATAAGTATAACAGTATTTTCAGAAATACACATTCATCAATTCTTTCTTGCTTCCTGTCTTATCAAATAATAAAAGAAGATCAGAGACAGTCTAATATTGTGTGTCATTTTGTCTTGACAGAGAATTTGAGAGAAGAAGAATCCAAAAAAAAGCAGTGGGAAAACAGCTGCAGTCATTTGATAGAAACTCTTCCCACCACCCCCAAACCCTACAATGCAAAAGAACCAAAGCCCTCCATTAAATCAAATACTCTTGTCTCAAACTGATAGTCAACAAGATTACTACTTGTATTTGTCTTTAAACAAATGTAGAGCAGATAAGAAAATGTCCTTACCCAATTCATAGAGATGACCACCTACGTTAACTAATGCAATAAAGTGAAGATCTACTTTTTCATCTATACTTGGTGCCTGCAAAACAAACAAAAACCATATTGCATTCACTAAAACTCATCCCAGTATGATTAATGAGAATATATCATAATGTGCAAAACACCTGTCCAAGAGATACGGCAAGTGAAAACCACATTCTGGATTTGGGCAGAATGGAAGACATCACACTGCAAAACATTATGAAATATAAGGAAGCTTCCTGCAAATACATGTATTAGTAAGAATCATCTCACTTAAGTAAGCAGAAGTATTTTCAATTACAGTTTTATATAAAAGCTTTATTTTGCCATTACTGAGTTAGAAGTTGTGTCAACTCGAATACATTAGCACTAAAAATAGATATTCATATAAATAGCAGGTCCTTCAGTAACGCACATCTCATCACAAAGCAATACAGGACTGAAAATTCTGAACCTACAGTATTTTAAAACTTATTCACTTAGTCAAAGTGAATGCAAGTCACTTGTAGGACAGTTAACCTTTTCTTTCCTTGCAGACAGCAGAAACAGATGAAACTCCCAGGGTACTGCTCACACATCTCTTATGCAGAAAGGAAGGATGAAAAACTGAGAGGGATACAGAGCTGTGTTGCACTCAGAGACATCTGGAATTTCAAAGCAGCATCATAGGAATCATCGCTACATATTGAGAATGGACTGAAGTGCACTGACAGCACCAAGTGACATGAAAAAAACATGGTTAGTTGGTAAACATCTATCCAGCCCAGTGTTGCCAATCGCAGAATACAAAAGATTTTTCAGAAGAAAACAGAGCATGCTCTTCTCTGGCAGCACATTCCCAGTGTCAAGTTTGGTAAGAAGTGTTGTCAGAACGTCTGAGCCAAAAGCTGCACCACCACTGTTATGTTCAGTAGCAGCTGATGGTCTTATTCCTTCATGAATTTGTCCAGTCTGCTACTGAGCTCTATTTCACAATTAAGAAGATACTGTTTTGAGTGAATGGATAAAAGCACTTCAGTTACTTCTAAAGAAATTATCAAGAATGTGACTTGTATTTCATACATTTTCTCCTCCATCTTTACTCTGATACTTCTGTGAATTTCATAAAGCATCTCAAAAATCTAAATCTGGCAGAAACAGATTACCGTGTAAAATGAGTTGTGGAGAATCTTATGTTTACATCACGTTTTTAAGACCCCATTAAAACTTTCCTTCTTCCTTACGGTCATGAAGAAAGACTTGAAAAGATGACCCAAGCTGCTTGATGAAACTCAAGCAAATGATCAAAACAATACAGTAAAGGACAAGGTGGCACCATAAGTCTTTCAACCGAACAAGAATGCCAAAGAAGACAGAATTACAGAGAAACTGCCAACAGCTTATAGAAATTCCATACAGGAAGTTCAAAAAAGACAGAAAAAAAAAAAAAAAAAAAAAAAAAAGAAAAAAGGTGGGGAACCCTCTCACACACAACCTCCTCCAATCCTCACTGATCCTCCATGACCAGTTAATGTATAAAAGATAAAAATACTCTGTTTCACCTCTGTTTCAGAGGGCAGAGAACGTCAGCTTCAGCATGATGTCTATTGTGGAAAGCTACACCTCTGGCCAAGTTTTCAGCTTTTAATAAAGCCTGTGTGAATGCTTAGAAGAAGAGAACATAGCTCTAAAAATTCAGCTTGTATGCTCATCACTAGGTCATAATACAAAAGCAATTATGAAGGATTTTCTCTTGTTTACTTTTCTCAAAGACTACTAATATCAGCTTCAGTTAGGTTTGAGAGCACCTGTTCCTTTGGTTTTTCACACAGAAGCCCATTCAATGTCTAGGAGGCAGCAGATTTGCATTATCATATTGAAGAAGAAAAAATAAAAGTCTAAACATGATCAGTGTCTAGCTAGGATTCAGAACTGACTTCTAAGACCCAAGATTCACTTTTCAAGTCTTCTGAACAGCTGTACCACTCAGTGAATAAAAAAAAAAATTACACTTATTTCCCATCCAGAAAAGATAGAGGACATATATCAGCATCTTGGGTAGCTTACAGAAACTTACGTTATGTCTGTACCCTTAGTATAAGGAACAGGTTGTGATGTCCACTGACTCATATAACCACTCTTCCAATCTACTTCTTTGAAAAAAAAAGTCTGAAAAATAATAACCTGAAGATTTGAATAGAAAAAAAAGGCTTAGCACTTAAAAGTGATGGTTCTAAGTACACAACAATCACAATTTGTTCTCAGGGTGTTGAGGTAACTTTTGATAGTAATGTAGTGTGACTTCATGGATTCCCATTCTCTCGTACTTCACTGTTTTTAGCACTGTTTTTAGTTGCTCTGTAGACAACTTTCCAATCGTTTTGAACTCCTCATTCTCATCATATAATGTATACTATAGCAGCCATTTTCTCTTCTTCCTTCCAAACTCTCTCATTCTCTGTATAACAAAAGCCTTTTCATTACTAAAAGTGTTCCAGTGTCCACAGAGGGGACAGTCAGGGTTTTGGACATCTCTAGAGGTCCCTTCCAGCCCTTACAATATTGCGATTCTGTGATTAAATGACCAATTCCTAATCTCTCACAAGATTTAACAGCCTTCTCTACTAGCCTGAACATTTCAATTCAACAGTAAAATAAAAAATAAAAAGACAGCAATTGTATACACCTCTCAAGCACTACTTCATATAATCAAAATAGTACCCCTATTTTTCACTAGCAGATTTCTAATCAGTAATTTCTAAAATAACACTTCTTACACTTTCCTACTGTGTCAACCATATCCTTTCCTACCTTCCATCGTACCAAGAAGCTCTTTGAGTTCACCTTTCACCATTACATTGTCATTACTTTGCTCACAAACAACATTCTTCATTCTTCTTGTTGCACAAACTTTTAGCAACTTGGTAGTACACTCCTAAGTCAACGAAGCCCGGTCATATCAGCTTCTCTAATAATGCTTCTTTCATCTGCATTTCTTGGGCAAACTCACGAGTGGGGGGAAAAGCAACAAAAAATCTGTCTTGCTCTTATGAAAGTATTGAGAAACTCCTCACTTCATTCTGCTTAAAATTTATTTATAAAAGACCACAATATAAAGCCAGATTCAATGTTACATGAGAGGTTCTTCCGATGGAATCTTTTTATTACTTCTCCTTTCTACTTAAGAAAATGGAGCAAGGCAAGAGGCCTCTCAAACCAATTTAGTACAATGCTTTGTGTTACAGGTAGCAATCAGAAAAATAAACATGGAAAAAAATAAAAAGCAAACAAAAACCCAACACAATAACACCAACAAAACCTCTTTTTGCATTCAGTCAAGAAAATGACATTGAAAATCTATCAGATTCTGAAAGAAGAGAGGTAAAGACTGATAAGGAAAATAATTTTGCAGAATCTTGAGGAACTGAACTGAATGATAAAGCTAAAAGTAATAAGTCTAAGAGAATAAAAACTATAGTAGTTTATGTGTACAATTTCACTCACAATAAATTAGGAGAAGACAAAGAAAAATCTATTCTAAGTGATGTTTGTGCAAAAGAACATTAGCATGGTTTAGATTCAATAAGTTCTGAAGGGGAAAAAGTTATGCATTTGCAGCTGGGTAGATTAGGCACCTGTAATTTCCATTTTGAGGCACAAAGTGCACCTACACTACCTTTAAGCAAATTTACTGTGTGTGTGTGTGTGTGTGATAGGCATTTGAATCCTTGTTGAAAGACTGCAGTTGAAACAATGACCACTGGAATAATGATCACGAACTTCACAGAGATTATTTCTGATTCATTCTCACAAAACAGTCACATCTCTATTCATGATCAATGTACCACAGAGAGCTTACTGCATTTGCTATGCTCAAGAGCTTCAAAACCAAACATGCACAGCTTACTGCAGATAAAGATCCACTGTCTAGATAAAAGACAGGTGCAGAGCAACTGTCTCAAAAATGAGTAAGAAGTTCCTTCGCTAAACATTATCTAATTTGTTTGTCTAGCATGCTGTCCCTCTAAAGCTTATGAATTTTATGTCTCAAGCTGTAGCTACAACATACAAGTGGGAGGCTAGCTGCAGGATAGCAGCAACTAATTTTGAATGAGAGGATGACAAGAAGGTGAAATTCAGAGATGGGATCTATCAGTGACCAGAGAATCTAGATATAGAATACTTACACAAACAGAAATCTATCTGTAAATATGTAAGTGAGATGGATTATTCAACAGTGTACAGTTCAAGATGCATTCCTTATATTTTTAAGAAATAAGAATGTTAATCTGACACAGGAATCAAAGGCTGAGCACTCAGGGAGAAAAAAAAGAACAGCTCGTGTTTTCTTATTTGAGAAGTGTAAAAAAAGAGAATATGGAGAGATTAGCGTGTTATATAAAAAGGAACAAAATGATCCCAAGGCGAGCAGAGGCACTAATCTTCAAGAACGGATGAACTGGAAGAGCAAGAGATCATTACAGTTGTTGAGAAAAATTCTATATGAAGTATGTTGTTATCCACAGATTAAAAATTCACCATGTTTACTGCAAATTTATCAGATGTGCACAGAACATTTCAGGATAATGTTTTCAATACTTTTTTTTCTATTATGTTCTGCAGATATCCGGAGACCTTATCTAAAACATCAAAGGAAAATTACAACTATGGAAGGTGGTTTTATTTAAAGAGCAGAAAAACAGTTTCCTACCACTGACTTCCACTCTTAATTTTGAAACAATTATTTTCTGTCAGTGTTTAGGACTAGAAACGTACTTAAAATTACTTTAGAAAATGTATACAGGATGTCCCTACCACCCCTGAAATTTAAGTCAATTTTTAATAAAAGCAATTCAATCATTTTCTTATAAGCTCTACTAATGCCCAAAATACTGCCTGCTTTTTGCAAATTATGCTGATTTATACAGGGTTCGTATCTTTCCAAATATATGTTATAAAGAACTGTAAAGACAAGAAGAACCTTTTAGTTACCAACACATATCGCACTATATTATATTCAGTGACAAAGTTTTGTATGTAGGACTTAGAATTTTAATCTGCCAAATTGGAGAATCAAGGATCTAAGTGGAGTAAATGAATATTATTTTAGTGCTATCTTAGAAGCTTCTGTTTTGCCACATAGAGTTCTTTTGAAGGGCGCCTACTTTTTGAATTAAATTACAGTTTGTAAATTATCAGAACAAACACTCACTGCTAATGGATGAGGAGTTGATTTCAGAAAGACTACAGTAGTTAACAGTGTTTCTAGCATAATCATAATATGCTGTAACTTCCATCTTTGGTTACATCATGGTTAATTTAGCATTGAAATGAACTGTAGCCATAGCACAGTATAGAAATACTGTCTATTTTGTGCATGCAATTTTTTTCTACATTTTGAAGATAAATTTGTGCCCTGTAAGTGAAAAAGAGAAAACAACAGGGTAACAGAAAAAAAAAGGGGGAAAAGGAAAAATGCTTTAGCACATTCGATGACTAGTTCTTATTTATTAAAATATCTTCACCTTCAACTAGAAGGTCTGCCTAGAAAGAAACTGGATTAAGAAACAGATGTCAAGTGAGAAAGTACGTGAGCCCCTTGGAATTACATGAAACACTTCATCATATCGAAACACTCAAAAACCATTAAGTAAGACTTAGAATAAAAGAAAAGGAGACTAGTTTTAGGATATGAGAACATAAGGCAGATCTCAAACACATAGAAGAAATAATGTCATTCAACAAGAAATGAGAAGCCCCTTGCTTTAGCAAATCCAAATGAAAGACCATGAAGATGAGATAAAAAGAAGAAGCTGGATTTGGAGCCTGTGGACAACAACAACAACAAAAAAGGAAAGCCACTTCATGAAGGGCAAGCTTCATCTACACTTTGAAAATGACTTGGCACATGTCCTGAATCAAAAATACTTGAACAGCAAAATATGGAGTGATGTACTCTTGCTGTCCAATATGGGGGAAAGAAAAAAAAAATAAGGAAGAACAAAATCCTAAGAATGGCTGAGAAAGGATCCCAACAAAAATTATAATATGATGCCTTGAAGACTGAAGTATCTGGCAGAATGCCATTTGTGTCAGAGTAAGAAAAGACTGAAGATGGACTACACTTACAACAGAATGAAGCCCAACAGATGGAAGGCGTATCAAGGGCCGCCAACGACGCAGACGGATTGACGGACTGGTAGCTTTTGCAGGACCTACATGATTACGTTTAGCCCAGGAGAGGGATGCAGACTGACACAATTGCGAAGCCTTCGTTCTGCTGTGGCTAACCTGAGGCTGCGATGAGGATGGTGGTGAAGACAGCGAAGACGATGGCGACTACATAAACATTAGAAAAGAACATACTTAGCTCACTTAAACTTGAAGCAACACAGCTAAAAAGGCAACCGCAAAGATGTCCACTATTTATTATACTGTCCTTTAACTGAATGATTCTAAATAGGTAACAATCAAGACTATGTTGCATTTGAATGAGATGACAAAAGAACATTGAAACTAAGCAAGGACTTGGTTCAAATCTGAGGTTTATCTCCTAATAAGATAGAGGTTATTCACACCCAGTGAACTTTGTAGTAAGAACATAAGTTAACTGACTCATTCTAAAGACAGTTGGAAAGCAAGGAGAAAGGAGATAAAGTAACATCATGGAAGGAATAGCTGACAGCAGCAAGAGTTATCAATCTTTTCTATAGTTACAAAAAAATGCAACAACTATTTGGCAATTTGGGAAAGCTATGTTGTGCTCCTCACAGATCTAAAACAAATTGTTTAACTCGTGTGGATAGAGCCCAGAGTTTCTTTACTGTTCCATGTCTAACATAAAAGGAAAGCAAAGAAGAAGGGAATCTTACCGTGGTGAGGTATGCAACTTCCTAAGTTTTTCACCTATTCTTCTAAAATAGCAGGCCAGTGGCAGTATTGCCATTAAGACTCTGGATCCCTTTAGTATCCGTGGAAGCAGTGGGACTATGTTAAACCATTCAAATTGTTACTATTAGAAGAAAGACCACAGAAGTGTTAAAAAACGGCTCTCAGCTGCAACTGACAAAGTTACAGAAATTATATTAAGATCAGAAAGGACCATTGTGATGATTTAGTTTTGATCTTCTGTCCCACACAGGCCACAGGACCAATAAACTTTTGTTTGGATTAGAACACATTCACCAAAAAAACCTCATACATTCAAACTTAACAATTTATTGACTACCAAAATAAATCTGAGAAAGTCAAAATTTCAAACAATCAGGTTGACACAGGTTGACTACCGAAACAGTAATGGTTTCATATGGTTTAGAAAATACATTAGTATTAAATGATAACGGTTTCTTTTCTACTCCTGCTGAATGATGCTATGAATATGGAACAGTGGATTACACTAGTCCTTCTGACCGTGATGTCAAATTAGGGGCTCACATCTAGCTGATGATAAACCTCTAGCTTATCACTCATCATTGCTTCATCCTCTCCGCTCATAAAAAAAATCCTCTGTGTCATCTTCATTTTGCTGCACAGACTAGATTCAAACCAGGTAAGACTGCACTGAGCAAGGGATCTGAAGGCCAACAAAAAAGCTATTTTTAAGGCATTTTTTTTTGAAGCCAGCAATAGTGCTACACCTGTGCTAAGGGGCTAGCAGCTTGTGGGCAAGCTACTAAGTGAGCAGAGATGGAGCTGGCACATTAGCAGCAGAGTTTAAACACCCTACAAATGTGTCATCACCTGCCCTTGGCACCTGGTGATAAGCTTTAAATAATCTCGGAGAGCACAGCAGGTGAGTAACTACTGTTACTACCCACTGAGAATGGGTCAGTGAGTGAGCATAGTCTGCGCCGTCCATACAGTGCTGCAGCTGTGGGTGTGGGAAGTGGGTCAAGTGGTGAGGAACTAGGTGTTGTCCCTCCTTGCTCAGGAAACCAGCTCTCCTCCTGACAGTCTCTGAGACTGCAGGCCTAAACATGTTACCACCAGACAGTGGGCTTATTCCAAGAAAACTGTGGCAACCCAGATGGAGAAACTGCCCAGAAATGTGGCTGTTCAGGTCTTCATCTGCAAGGAATGCCTGAGCCTGCTGCCGCCCAGGGAGGATAGCAGGGATTCCACCTGTGTGAGGTGTGAACAGGTGGATGAGCTGCTCAGCCTGATAGTAGAGCTCAAGAAGGAGGTGAGGGAATATGAGTGGGAGATCGACTGCTGGAGTGACTCACTGGTGTGTCAAAGGGAAGGGTGTGAGGGAGATACCCACAGAAAAGTGGTTGACCCCCCCGCCTTGTCACAGTCAGGCAGACCTGACAGATGAGGAGAGTTGGAAAAGAGTCCCAACTTGGTGTCACGGGAGCCCCCCCGCCTGCCTACCCTGCTTCCCCAGCTCCCACTAAGCTTACAGAAATTGCGCTACTGCCAGCACTCGTTCTCATGAGAGACTTCAACTTCCCTGATATACGCTGGAAATATAATACAGTGCAGAGGAAGCAGACCAAGAGATTTCTAGAGGGCGTGGAAGATAGCTTCCTTACACAGCTGGTACGAGAGCCTACCAGGGGTGTTGCCCTGCTAGAGCTGCTCTTCACTAACACTGAAGGACTGGTGGGAGATGTGAAGGTTGGGAATGTCTTGGGCAGAGCAACCATGAAATTGTAGAATTCTCTGTTCTGGGAGATGTCAGAAGGGTGACTGGCAAAACTGTTAGCTTGAACTACCAGGGGGCAGACTTTGACCTGTTCAGAATGCTTGTTGCAGGGGTCCCTTGGGAGTCACTCCTGAAGCAGTAAGGGGTCCAGGAAGCCTGGACGCTCCTCAAGATGGAAATCTTAAAGGCACAAGAACAGGCTGTCCCTGAATGCCATACAGCAAGCTGTAGGGGAAGAAGACCAGTGTGGATGAACCAGGAACTGTTGTTGAGACTCCAGAAAAAAAAGAGAGTCTGTGTCCTCTGGAAGAAGGGACAGGCTACTTGGGGAGATTACAAGGAGGTTGCTAAGGTATGCCGGGAGGAAGTTAGGAAGGCAAAAGCCCAACTTGAACTCAGATTGGCCACTGCAGTAAAAGAGAATAAGAAATCCTTTCATAAATATATCAACGATAAGAGAAGAACCAGGGAGAATTTCTATCCTTTACTTGATGCAGCTGTGAATGTGACCATTGAGGATAAGGAGAAGGCTGAAGTCCTCAATGCCGCCTTTACACCTGTCTTTAATAGGCAGATTAGTTATCCTCAGGGCACTTTACGCCCTGATCTGGAAGTCTGGAGTGCTACACAGAATACACTGCTGGTGATTCAGGTGGAGACATTTAGAGAGCTCCTCCTCCACCTGGACTGCCACAAGTCCATGGGATCGGATGGGCTGCACCCTCGGGTGCTGAGGGAGCTGGCGGTGGTGATTGCAGAGCCACTTTCTGCCATCCACCTGTGCTCCTGGTTGCCTCGAGAGGTCCCAGAGGATTGGAGGCTTGCCAATGTGACTCCCATCTACAAGAAGGGTCATAAGGAGGATCCAGGGAACTACAGGCCTATCAGCCTGACCTCGGTACCAGGGAAAGTCATGGAGCAAATCATCTTGGGTGAGATCACATGGCACGTGCGTGGTGTCCAGGGGATCAGGCCCAGCCAGCACGGGTTCATGAAAGGCAGGTTGTGCTTGAGCAACCTCATCTCCTTCTATGACTGGGTGACTAGTCTGGTAGATGAGGGAAAGGCTGTTGATGTAGTCTACCTAGACTTCAGCAAAGTCTTTGACACCGTGAAACGGTCTCTCACAGGCTTCTTCTGGGGAAACTGGCTGCCTGCGGCCTGGACAGGTATACCCTTCTTTGGGTAAGGAACTGGCTAGAGGGCCGTGCCCAACGGATAGTGGTTGATGAAGTCCAGCTGGTGATCCGTTTCAAGTGGTGTCCGCCAGGGGTCAGTACTGGGGTCCATCTTGTTTAATATCCTTACTGATGACCTAGAAGAGGGGATTGAGTGTACCCTCAGTAAGTTTGTATATGACACCAAGCTGAGAGGTGGTGTTGATCTGCCTGAGGGTAGGGAGGCCCTGCAGAGGGATCTGGATAAGCTGGATCGCTGGGCCAAGGTGAATGGGATGAGGTTCAACAAGGCCAAGTGCCAGGTCCTGCACTTTGGCCACAACAACCTCTTGCAGCGCTACAGGCTGGGGGCTAAGTGGCTGGATGACTGTGAAGAGGAAAGGGACCTGGGGGTGCTGGTTGATGCTCAGCTGAACATGAGCCGACAGTGTACCCAGGTGGCCAAGAGGGCCAACAGCATCCTGGCCTGCATTAGAAATAGTGTGGCCAGCAGGAGCAGGGAGGTGATCATCCCCCTCTACTCAGCACTGGTGAGGCCACATCTCGAGAGTACTGAACACAGTAGTGTTCAATTTTGGGCCCCTCACTACAAGAAAGACACTGAGACCCTGGAATGTGTCCAGAGAAGGGCAACGAAACTGGTGAGAGTCTGGAGCACAAGTCTTATGAGGAGCTGCTGAGGGAGTTGGAATTGTTTAGTCTGGAGAAGAGGAGGCTCAGAGGAGACGTGATTGCACTCTACAACTTCCTGAAGGGAGGCTGTGATGAGTAGGGTTTTGGCCTCTTCTCCCAGGCAGCAAACTAGACCCAAGGAAACAGCCACAAGTTGTACCAGAGGAGGTTTAGATTAGACATAAGGAAGAACTTTTTCTCTCAGAGAGTGGTCAGGCACTGGAATGGAGTCACTGTGCCTGGCAGTGTTCAAGAGGTATCTGGATGAGGAGCTACGAGATATGGTTTAATATCTTGTGATAGTAACGGTAATGGGAGGACGGTTGGACTAGATGATCTTGTAGGCCGTTTCCAACCTTGCAATTATATGATTCAGTCTGTCAGAGAATCCCTCACTTTCTCTCTGGAAATAAACTTCTTTTTTGTGATAATTACATAGATTAATTCAGCCTCAGAAAAATACTCTTTGAAGCTAATCTGGAAGGCAACACAGACTATGCTGTGATGTCTTGTGCTCACCATTGACTTACTATCTATTGATCTTCACATTGACAATAGATTTTAACTTGTAATTTTATGTTGCCTTCTGTATCACTGATAGAAATTGTTTAGAGCTGTGGGTCTTATAAGCAATCCTTGCAGGGCTCCACAAGAAAACATATCTGTTGATTAAATACCCCACTCAGCTGGGCTGAGATGCCAGCTGCTCATGAATGCATTGAAGTTGCAGACTGGCCACTGCCATTCACTGCGATGTGTCCCACATTATTTACTCAGCAGAACAATGTTAAATTTTAGTAACTGAGCAGTAGGTAGATTTCTCTGAAAAACTGATTTTCATTTTGTTTAATCAAAGCATAAACACCAGTCAAAACCATTTACTTATTTGCAGCATTTTTGAAGCATTTCACCTTTTTCCTTGTTCAATTTTCTTTTTTTTTTTTTTCCCCGTCAGGAGTGAGACAATGAATTACTTCTTTCTATTCCCATATTGCTGCTCTCATAACACAAGGACAGACATAAGAATTCTTCACGAAGAACAAGCACAAGTACAGCAGGACTTTTAGGGTTCAAAGATAAGCAAGAAGCATTAAGTCTCATAGCCTGTCCACAGAATCAAGTTCTCCAGAATTTTTTCCCCCAGTTCTTATTCTCAGGCATTCTGAATCTCAGTACCACTGCAGGAGAGTACAAGGATTAAGTCTCCAATCCAAACTGTAACTATAGAAGGAAGAAGAATTTAGCTTTGACAACACTTTCAAGAGTCAGAAACTTACAGATGAAGTATAATAGCCATTAGACACTTGTACCATGTCTTTGGGGGGGGGGGGTTGTTGTTGTTATTTTTTTCTTTTTTTCTTTTCCCCAAATTACATGAAGTGATTTAAAATGAGATCTTTTATATTTAGGTAACATAACAGGTGGTTTTAGAACAATTCAAGATCAGCTTGCCTAAGAAAATTTCAAAAGATGACTGTTAAGACCTGTAAGCCACAGCTCCAAGATCACCCCACATTTGACAGACTCCCAACTTTCAGAGGGCACCATAAGATTAAAACACACAGCAGGACAGAAATTTAAAGAGTTAATGCTAACCAGAAGTTTGTGATAAAAGATAACAAGCACCAGATTATGTTTTACTATTTGGTAAGCTTCTGCTATCAAAATAGACAAGGGTGTCAGTCTTCATGGAAACTGCAATATAACAACTGCTTACTTGGAAGCAGTGAAAGAAATAAAATTGAAGATCTGTTGAGAAAAGGAATTCACCCTGGCTTTGATGCATTCCACCGATGCTGATTATTTTTTCTATGAAAAAAATTCAGTACTCTTAGTTTAACTGCTTAGAAACTATCAGTAACAGTTTGAACACCATCAATCTTTATATTTAATAGCCCAGAGATGACCAAAATTATGAAATATGTTTTTATGGAGTTTTTGATTTTGTCAACACATTTACCATAATTCCACACTCCTACCATTCTTAATGACAATGCTTAATTTTTCTTTTGTAGTTAATAATGTTAAAATAATGAGAACATATTAAAAACACCCCTTAACTAAAATGACCCCAAAAGAGATGAGGTAGTTAAAAAAAAACAGCGTACATATTATATAAATTGAATAAAATACAATTCACATTATAACATAAAGCAAATACTACCAATGCCTTTTTATTTCCAGATGAGTACTCTTCCTCATTTTAACATTCCATTCATGGAAACTTTTTAACTTTTAATTACTATACTGGTTTGTCTTTGTCTGATTGACCCCTTGTGAGGTCAATCAGACAAAGAGAAACACTCTCTCCACTGAAAATGTACTTCTGCATTGCAAGACTGAAATTTCAACAGACAGCAAATGGGAATTCTGCCAAAGCAAAGTTAATACTGGATTCTATGTAATTAACAACTCTATAATAGCCATAAAATTCCATTCTCTGCTTTAATAATAAGCATAAATTAAGCTTTTGTCAGCTGAAATTATTTGCAACTGAATATTAAAAATACATATATTACAACAGAACTACATGACAGTATTAGTATGAAATTAATGCTAAATATACATCATCAAATAAAGGACACAAAGCAGTATATGTCACATTTAATTTAAAATGTGGAAGACAAATCAGAACCTTGAACATTCTATTCAGACAATACTCACTAACAGCTAGCAAACTGCAGAGAAAAGAAACTAACTTCACAAGATGAAAAAAAAAAATCACATGAGCATGCTTTAGTGCTGAAAATCGTAACATCTCAGATATTTGAAGTGGTAAAAGAAAAAGCCTGAAATAGAATTCAATGTTATTGTCAGATAAACCAGTAAACACATTAGTAGTCCATAACACAAAAATACATTACTAAGAAATTAAAAGTCCAAAAAGAAGGTTTAGGAAATCAATTTCTGCTCCACTCTGTAACTTATTTCTTTGTATAGCTGCTAATAAAGCTTAGAACCATTTAAATCTTAAGGTCTCAAGGAAACTCATGCTGTAAAGTTTCCAGAGGTCCAAGAACTGTGCAAGTTTAAAAATGCACATATTTAATAATGCTGAGTAGCTCCAGTCCCAGCTCATGCCCAAATCTATCAGACTTTAGAAAGACAATCTGTCTGCTCAGTCCAGACAAGTATCTCAGTTTGTGTGTAACACACTGAAGATCTGACAGGATTGAGCAGGGTTTGCCATTGCAATCATTTCTTTCCAAGTAGAAATATTTATTACTGATTAATTTCCTACTGGTTACGAAAATTTGTCCATCTATGATCTTGAAGTTCAGGGCACTCCTTTAGTGGAAAGCTTATGCATCTTCCTCTTTCAGCCTCTAGGGAGGGATCCTTGTCTGTCAACTGACAAACTATACAGGGACCAGGGCTTTCTTCTTTCCTCCATTTTAAGGTACTACCACTGTGTGGATACAAATGCTAGTTGAGCTGGGACAGAGATCAAAGGAGGTCTGACTGCATATCATCATCACTAGAAGCTTTGGAAATAGGAGGAGATAAAAAACAGTTAGCCCTGGTCTTTGTTTCCACAATTAGACATATGCACAGCCCAGGGATCAGAGGCCCCGTCATATGTCCTGCACATGCTCAGTTGAGTTGATCTATAAGCACACAACAATTCTGCCCAATAAACTGCTTGTAGCCACATTACATAGTACATGCACAGTAAGCCATGTAGTAGAGAAGGAGGAATGTTGAGAAGGCACTAAAAAAAATGCAACTTTTCCAGCCAAAAGGGCAACATAAGAGTTATCTTAGCTTTAAGATTATATTCACAAATGATATTTCATATATATCATTTTTCCACCACCTTCTGAGGCCTTCTTTGCTTTGCTTAAGTAACTTGCTCATGATTGGATTAAACACAGTATATTAAAGAATCTGTATTGCAATACAATGTGCAATGCAGAGCATGTTTTTCTTTCTTAAAAGTCAATGATCTTAGTATTTTTCCATATCCAAATTAAATCTACACATTACAGAGTCTGAAAAGATCCTTCTTCTCTTCCTTCCTTCACTTCTTTAACATCTTTATTAAGCCTGTTTTGGTCGCACTCTTGAAGGATGTTAGTTTCCTCCCAGCTTTTTTAAAAAGATGAACATCCAGAACACTGAAAATAAGCCTGTCAAAGGAAGTATCCCAGAAGTAGATTCTTGTCGACCTCTGGGTGGATTATGAGCTCATCTGCAACAGCACACCAACAGAATTCACACAAGCAGGAGATATGAAAACCTCAGATGCAGGAAAGGCCTTATTTCCTAACTAAAACTTCATTATATACAATGCAGTCCTGCACAACATACAAACTGACAGGAAATCAAGGTTCATGATGTTTAGTGTTCAAGGATCTATTATCAGCATTAATACGTATTGAAAGTGTGACTAGTTTTCAAACTGAATTGGACTATACCTGCCAGCTGAACAACTTTTGCACCAGTACATTTAATGAGTGTTTCTGCAACCAGTAAGGAGAAAATCTTCACAGTATTCTTTATGTCATTTCAATAAGGGATTAAGATGGACAGTATTCTGAGACTATTACTTATCTAAACATATGGATAAAGACATAGCTTAAATACAAGCAAGACTGCTGAGATCAGAGCACCCAAAAAGCCTTTCCAAAATTAGTTATAATTTATCTGTCTCTCAAGTCCTATATTTAAGTTCTATGGCCTATGTTAGGCAAAAGTCAAGCTAGATTATCACAATGGTGACTTCTGTGATCAAAAATTAGTAGATTTACAAAAAGATCCAAACTTTGGGGAGCTCTGTAAAATCCTGATTAACTACGTTTTTTAAACAGCTTTTACTCTGAAAGATATTTTTTCTTAAAATCAACCAAACAGCACTGTTGCACACCCAAGTACATATTTTTAGTATCCTTCCTAGAGGAAAGCAGCTTGATGCAACATTAGTTGCCCGAGTAATTTTAACCAACCAACTAGCTCCAGCTGTATGAGTATAGTGGTAACTGTCTCAAAGATGATAAGTTCATTCTGCTTTTTTTTTTTTTCCTCCTGGATTAGTGATTGGATAAAGAGAGACAGATCAGTTTCTCTGCTGCCTGAGGAAAAAATCTCGAGTGTGAAGTCAACCACTACCTGTCATAAGGAGCCTGCAAGGTGCCAGTGAGCAAGAATGTCTAGAACCTGCTACTTACTCTCTCTGATACATATAGTGCAGGAACAGCACCAGAATGATATGGATTGGAGACATGTGAGATGTAAAACCGTAGAAACATTTTGCTACTTTCACTTGTTCACCATTTCTCTTGCTATTTGAATTCACCAGCTAATTTATGGGTGCGAATATCCTCTATAGTTTTATTTAATCCTAAGAAGCAGAGTTCCTCTGTACAAACTTCATAATTAAGCATAAGGCTCAGTTCAGAGCAATGCCGTATTAATAACTTCTTAGTTATTTGCTCAGAACAGTACAGGAAACAGATTGATGCATGTCTCCAAGACTGACACACAAGTCATACAGGGTAATGCCATAAGTCAAAGCCTAACCAAATATAATTTCCAAAACCTTTTCACACTACTCTAGTATACTTATTTTTACACTTCTTGCTGCATAAGCTGAAAAAAGAAAAAGCTATAGGCAGCGTCACTGACTTTACAGAATGCTAGCATAGACAAAAATCATCTTAGAAGCATTTGCATAATTGTTTTTATATTCTCCAGAAATGCAAGTGTTTCTTTACAAGATTGTATGGATTATTCAGAAGAAACACTGAGGAATATGGGCTATTTAAAAAAAAAAAAATCAGTCCCATATGTTCCTGGCAAAAATGAAAGGGAAGCTCCTTTATACTTCTGCTCTATCAATAAATTCTAATCCCACAGGGAGCCAGAGATCTTTGAAAGTTCAAGTTTTACAGCAGTTGAGAACAAAGCTAACGACTGTTAACTGTGATCAAAGTCTAACTTAGTGCATTCCAAGCAAGATTATAGTTTTCAGGACACACTAAACAAGTTTACAGACTACAGTTGGCAGTTACAGTTCAAGTTATGGAAGAAGTCAAGCTGGGGTAGTTTTTTGAGTGCCACCAATTTCAATTCATGTGAAAAACATTCTTGCTCATACTTATGAATGCTGGTGGGCACAACTATTTCTGTTTTTGGTGAACATCTGAGACTAGTTCTTAACTCTGACAGCCAGACACCAGTTTTGTTTTCGAAAAGTTAAGGGGTTTTTTTTTTTTTTTCATAGCAGTCCAATGAGGTGCAAGAATGCTGCTTTCATTTGAGCTGGCAGCTCAAGCGCACCACCTCAATCTTCTCATTTCAGAGCCTCATGTGGCCACGCAGACAGTTCTGGTAGCCAGAGCTGTAAGATGGTAAACACGCATACACAGTATACAAAAAAGAACAAGGAGGAGATGTTACAGAATCAAAGGCAGTGTGTTCTCTGCTCCTAGAGACAGCTGATATATTTTATATTCCAGTTCTGTTCTCTTCTCTCTTACATAATAGCTACTAACTGAAATACTATATATAAAACTTCACTGACTTGGACAGCCTCAATATCCTGTAAGGAAAAAGCAGAAAAAAAAAAAAAAAAAAAGAAAAAAAAAGTAACAGTAGTAACAGTAATCCTAGAGGCTCCTAATTTTCTCCTAAGAATTTAGATCACTGATATCAGAAGCTCTTATTATTTTCCAACCAGTATCAAATACATAGGCATTTCAAGTGGCCTTTAAACAAATCAACTTGCATTTATTTGTTTGCTTGAAACATTATTCTGGGCTATGCTGGAATAACATTTAAAGAAGTAACCTTTCTAAATACTACAAATCATGTGCTGCTAAGCACTAATGCATTGCTAAAACTTCCCTGTCCAAAACACACTCAGTCTTAAATGTGGGAAGTGTTTCTACATGCCACAAATACCAGAAGACACACAAAAAAGTTTGAATTTTAAAACAAAAAGTGATAAGGAAAGCCATATGTAAGCATTCAGCAATACCTTGATTTTGCACAAACAGGTCATCAATTATGTAACTCTACAACTATTTGAGTATTTGCTGCCTATGTCAGCAAAAGCTGATGCAAGTCTAGTTTGTTAAGCTCCATGAGTTTGCTTCTGGCACTTCTCTGACGCCATTAGCTCCTACAAGACCATAGAACAAGCTGTTTCATGAAGCTGACAGAAGACAGTTAGTTGCATTTTGTTTTTGTTTTCCGAAGGTAACCTGATAATACAGAACAATTTCAAATTGTCACAGACACGCAGCTGGCCAAAACTTCATATACAATTACCTATACAGGATTTGAACAAGACTTAAGCATGTTAAAGCATTCAGAAAAGCAGACGCTAAATGCAGATCACTCTCTAAATTTTATTCATTGGCCAAGGGCCAATTAGAATTTTAAAATACATTTCATATGCTATAGTTTGCCTTTTTCTGCACTACAGAACCAAACTGCAGTTGATTGTGAAGTAGCTGATATGGATGTTAGCAACACATAAGTAGAACTTTTTGTTCTTTTACCCACATTATTACAGCCATATATTAAGAAGGTAATTTATTTCAAGTATCACTATAGATAATTTCTAGCTAGAACAGCTTTTCAAAGTTACCATAGCAAATGATCTGGATCTGTGTATATCGTTTCTTTTCTCCTTAGATTATAAGGGGAAATATGCAACTTCTTCATTAACGATCACTGCCAATTGGATGGTTTACATGGATTCTCTAGCATCCACGGATTGCATTCTTTTTATTGTTTTTGAATAATTGTTATAAGAGGATATCAGAAGTGTTAAGATTTGTGGTAGCTCAAGGTTTCAGCAGTTTCTGAACTGCAGAAGAGGGTACTGCAAGAACAAAAAAGAAACTACTGCTCAGCGAGATGTGACAATATAAGGTCCAGCTTAAAAGACTGTGCAGTTCTCCAAAGGAGCAGGTTATCTTCCAATACTTCAAGGGAGGGGGAAGGCTGTTTACAAGGGTGGATAGTGATAAGACAAGGGGGAATGGCCTTAAACTGAGACAGGGGAGGTTTAGGTTAGATATTAGGAGGAAGTTTTTCCACACAGAAGGTGGTGATGCAGTGGAACAGGTTGCCCAGAGAGGTTGTGCTTGCCCCATTCCTGGAGGCACTCATGGCCAGGCTGGATGTGGCTCTGGGCAGCCTGGTCTGGTGGTTGGCACTCTGCACATAGCAGGAGGGTTGAAAATAGATCATCATTGTGGCCCTTTTCAACCCAGGTCATTCTATGATTCTATAATGTCTTTCATTATCTTCAGACATTTGAGGCATTAAGAACAGAAGTATGTGCCCAACCAAAAAATTAGGAAAAAAACAAAGACTACCCATTAACTACTTGAGTAGTTAACAACTGTATTGGTGTCATCAACAGCCGCCTTTCAGGAGTGAGAGAGGCAAAAGGTTTATAAAAAAATAGAAAAAAAAGCAGGTAATGAATTTTTGTTGCCTTTTGGAGCATGGCTGTCATCCCTACCAAAAGAATCAACAAAAGAAACAGATTTAAAAAGAAAAAAAAGTCTACAACTTCTGCTCAAAGCTGATGCTGGAAACCCCTGTCATATGCCACGGGATCTGTCCAGCTTTATCAAAAGCATATAGACCATTTTTAGGCACCTTCAGATATGAAATAACAGACATTTGAGAAGGAGTAAGTTCCAGCATCATAAATGGCAAGAGAAAGAATGTTGCAACAGTCTTAAATTAATTGCCCTCCTTCAGATTGGCAGTGGAACACATGACAAGAATCAAATCACCCTTAAAATCCATAAGATCAACACCATGCTTCTCCAGAAAAATTATTCACAGATTTTCCTGCTTGTTACTTTCAAATCATTTTAAACAGCCCTATCTTATTTAAACAGATAAATATCTGTATCACTGTTTTATCTATTTATTTTAGTGTAGTAAAGAAGTAAAATCATGGAGCCAAAAAATCCAGCAGTGTTAACACAAAAATTGAATAAAAACTGGTCCAAATGTGGCCTAAGAGAGAAATCCAAATCCATAATCTTTTTACATTGCAAGCCATTAATTAATTACTGAAATGAAAACCACTCAACTGTTCTTAAAGATTTCATCTCTTTGAAAGAATAACAAGAGTTGAAGAAAGTATTAAAGTGTTTATACAAGAAAAAAACAAAAGCCAAGTAAAATTCTTTAAAACTCACATTTTAATATAAAAAACCTACTTCAAATGCTTATTTCTAACACAGTCTCTAGTTAGCCACAAGAGCCTTGAATGTATTACCAAAAATTACACAAAATGGCTAGGAACACAGGCTTATTGTTGCCCTTTTTGTTGCTTTTTAAACTAGGCAAATGAATCTCAGATATGAAAGGTGGAAGCCCTATTAATAAATCCATCAAGACAGAGTACTACATACTCCATACTCTATAGCTGTTAATTTCAATCAATTTGCTTAGCAATTCATCATAACACTT
The DNA here is from genome assembly GCF_951394365.1 of Tetrao urogallus. Lineage (NCBI taxonomy): Eukaryota > Metazoa > Chordata > Aves > Galliformes > Phasianidae > Tetrao > Tetrao urogallus. The sequence goes on along the minus strand of NC_136813.1, from coordinate 41,127,560 downwards.
CACCTAAATAGATCACACATTAATGATAAATGCCAGAAGTGGAAGGAGCACCTCTTCTCTTTCTTGCAGCAACCACTAATTGAACCCAGCAGTTCACTAATATCAAAATTACACAGTTATTACCCTGTCAAATAACTATTTTCCTTTTCCCTCTTTTTTTCCCCCTCATCTAGAACTTTTCTCTAAAACACAGAAACTATAATTCTGATGACCAGCTGTTCTAATCTAGAAATAAATCCTACCACCTGCAGACAAGAAAAAAATGAACAAATGAAATATGTAGATATGGGCAAGATAGCATTGATTTACTCATATTATTCTTCTTTTATGTCTAGGTAGACCTGTGTTGTTTACAGGTTTGAAATACTCATGTACATGGAACAAAAACAAGAGCAGAAAATCCAATAGCGAAGTGTAAAAATAAAGAAGTCATTGAGATTTAAAAAACAAAAAACAAAAAAGCTCACTCCTTATTTAGCAAGATTCTAAGGAGAAATCAACAATTAGAGACTTCATTTAGCAGCATTAAAGGTGGAATCCTAAAAACCTCAGAGCCCAGAAGAAATATCACCACAGGAGAACCCACCAGTATTCTATTTTTGTAACATTCACATCTGAAGATTACAGAAAATTTCTTGCTTTTTTTTTCTTTTTTCCCTCAACAAGATAATGACCAATGGTGTAACTGCATTTTGCAGGAGAGAGAGGAAGAACAGAACCTTGAAAGCAAGCAGTAGTCTCTTACCCAAATCAGCAAATCTGACTGCCATACTTTACTTTTTGGGAAATGATTCCATTCACTGCTGACTTTAAGCAATGTCTGCAGAAGTATTTGAGTTGACAGTAGTATGCAACATCTATCTGAAGCACAGAACTACTTGCAGAGCAGGTTGCTCTTAAGAACTACACAAACCAAGTTATTCATGTTGAAATAGTAAGCCAGTTCACTCTCTTAATTTTTAATTCTGTATGAGACCTGAAAAGACTTTTTGTTTGCAATGACTAATAAGCAACTACATAAGTCACTTTATTTAAAGGAAAGATTTGTATGAAATATGTCTTTGCTATTAAGTGGTGGTAAGTACGAAACAAAACCCAAGATTTTTAGGAAGGAAAATATATTCCTTTCCAGTGCTCTGAAAGGAAGTCTAAATTCCCAGGAAAAGATATGAAGGAGGAATGAGATTCTCTTATTTCTTCATCCGAAAATGTGAGAAACTTACCCTGCAGGACAAGTCAACATCCTTGTATGACATGCATACATTAACTTCAGCATCTACAAGGGCATGCTGTTCATCAGTCCCTTCATCATTACATGAAACAGCAACAGTTTGTGTTCCACTGAAGGGAACAGACTATAAGATTAACTCATGCTTAACCGCACATTACGTTTGTCAGTATATTCACATTTCACATATTTTGCTTTGCTTAAGAGGAACCCTACTTTAAAACAAAGCAATTCCTCCTGTGGAGATGAAAAGAGAGGCCTCACTGCCAACTCAATCACACTATGGTAGGACAGGATCTTCAGGCCATTAAATCCTTCAGCACAACTTGTTTATTTCTTCCTTCTTTGGTTAATGAATCAAAAGTATTCAGAAAAATAGTCCCAGGACACGTATTCAAGCCATTGTACTATTTCAACCTCAGAAACAGGACAGGAAAAAGCTACTTTGCCAGTCTAATGAATATCCACATTGAATTACCAAGGTCAGTACTTATTCAGTATTTTTGTTTAAATACTTTTTTTTTGTTTGCTGAGACAATCTTGTAAACTTTTATTATGAAAAAAGTCAGCATCTTTTGTCATTATTCAAAAAGATGAAAACTTGCATGACTTCAACCAGGAAACCAATTAATTTGAGGAAGGCTAAGAAATTAACTGTCCCTTATTAAGGGAATCTATTATTACTTAAAAAGCTTCCTGAATCCTTATAAAGTCACTCTGGAATTATATAGCCCTTCCATCCTCTTTTTCAATCATTCCATAGTTTCTGTAAGAGTACATAGACAAAGTATTCCCTGGATCAATGTCACAGTATCCCAGAACAATTAAATAAGTTTTTTTAGTTTCACAAGTGTCTAAGTGAGATATTCAGTCTTTAGCAATGTGTAGAATCCATAATTCTCCATAATACCTCTCTTACTGAGACTGCCAAGAATACCTGGAAAAGGACTATTTGAAAAGAGACCAGAATATTTCAAGTCTCACATTTGGAAGACAAAGAGAAATCTGAAGTTGTACAGACATCTTATTGAAAAGCAGAACCATCCCTGACTAATTTAGAGAAAGTTCAGAAGAGTTTTAAAATAATCAAAACAACTCATACCACCGTAAAGGAAGACGAATATCAATATTAGAAATGATTAGAACAATTAAGTTCCATCCACTCTTCATTTTGAACGATTAGGTATAGGTTTCCAGATAGTGGGATGGGGGGAGGAAGCAGAAAGGTCTGCTTTGCTTTCTTCTGCAATGTGTAGAATATACACCACAAGCCGTAAGATGAAAAAAAACTTCACCCATTGTACTTCAAAAATAGCAAAAATGAAGTAGGTGAGCCACTGAAGTCATAGACAAAGCAGTGCTATCAACAACCTGATCAATTTTTCTTCTGTATAACAGATACTGAAATCTGAACTAGAAAGATGAAGAACCACCTTAGTATGAACAGAGACAGAAAATGCCGACTGTTAAACCTGCATATACCTTCTCAGTAACTGACAGAGATGCTCTGCTTTTGAGCCTGAAAACAAACCAACTGCCATGGGAACTTTAATAAACTCTTCCCTCTCTCCCAAAAAATAATCAAAAACAAACAAACAAAAAAAACACGACAGAAAACACTACATACCTTCCTTCACAAAACTTCACCAAGGTCAGTTTTTTACTCAGTATCAATCTTACAACTCAATAAAAATAAATGTGTTACACAGATTCTTCCAAACCTGATTTAATTTTTGAAGCTCTGTTCCCATATTTGATGAACTACAGCAAAGCATAACATGGAGCATACACAGAGTTGACAGGTAAAATAGGAAGGGTTTAATCATACATAAAGGAGCATTGTGTAGTACTGATCAAAAAGCACAGTAAATCTCTTTATTCCAAGACACAGATCTACATTTCTTTGTTGTATTATTTTATGGCACTCAATCTTTTGGGATAAAAAATTTAAGAATGTTTCTATTAGTGAAAATTCATCTGAAGTAATATCTATACACAAACAACATGAGCTCTGTAGTATTTCTTTTACTGAATGAAAACATTTCAAACACTTACGCAATGTTGATTCATTTGTATGGTTACTATGAATTGTATGTCTCAATGTCCTAATCTCAACTTTGATTAAAGCACAATTTCTGGCTCTTCTACAGCGAAATAAACACTGAAGAGATCATCTGTGTTATTGTTACAAAGGCCTGTAAAGTTTCACGTGCATTTGTTTCCTCCACAATGCCATTTTATGCCGTAACTGTTGACTGATGCAATAGTGCAAACTAAGCAATAATCTCATTTCTCAATAAGTCCTTAATATGATTGTTTTAAACTCCATTATATTCCATTCAAAGTAGCTATTGACAAATGTGTTAAACAAAGAAAACAAAATGAATACCTCAGTCTGACCTTCATGGGCACTGGATTCATGAGTGACACGAATTGCCTAAAATTGAAGTACATTTCAATCAGATTTTACATAAGGTATTATTACTTATATTACTTTAAGAATCAATGTATACTCTTCTTTTTAATCAAATGCTATAGCTGTAAGTTCTTTTGTTCAGTGCTTATAATAGACAGGTAAAGAAATTAGATAACAAATATCTCCACTTCCAAGGAGAAATTTCATCAGACTCAATTCAACTCAAACACGTAACAGTTTGTAATTGCTCTTTAACACACAGAAAACAGTGGTTTTGTTAAGAATCAGTTCCTGGCTTAAATAAACTCAACACTCAGGTAGAAGCTGTGATTGGACATCTTGTGTCCAGCATTTCCGCAGAACATTTTATTAAATCTCTACCATTCTTGCTTGCTAGTACTTCCCTCAGTCATATTTAACATCCTTATTTGCAAGAGTGTCACAATAAGGTTGAATTGAACTCAATCTTGCAAGTTCTTACATTATTCATTTTGACAGGTGATCATTACCATCACGAGCAACAGCACTGTTCTGACCTTCTGTCAATGGCTAGATCTTCCATCACATCCTCTGAATCAGCACTGATAATGATGCAACTAACCACACTATCGGCTCACTCATCTAATTGTCAGGAATTACGAGGGAAGAGAAAGGATATTTCAGTTGAACTGGTTCCTTGTGTACTACAGCTAAAGGCATAAATGGACGGAGGAAGCAGGACTGTCCTTTCAGTCCACTCTGCTGGCAAGTACAAATACTTCAAACTACCAAAGCAGGTATTTTTGCAGCAACTATCTGATCACAAGCTCACACAAACTCTTATTGTTTAAGTAATTTACTAGATCACGCCCCAAAGACAGTACTTGGTCATGCAAATAATTCTTAAATTGTTTAAAAAGAAGAAAAAAAAAAATACCAACTTCGTAAGTTTCTAGATATTTGGCCCTCTCTTCAGGAGTCATAGATAAAGAATCTTCTAGGAACTTTTTCAATGATGAATTGGTTTCTTAAATATAAAAAAAGACACACATTAACATACTTTGTATCATGCTTTAGCTCCTACATCATTCAAATCTTACAGATTGCTTGAATCCAATAAAAGATTTAAAGATATAATCACACAACATGAACGCCTACTACAAGAGGAATTGCTACCTGCTGCAGATTGAAGTGTTTTGAGTGCTCTAGACTTGAATTAGTGTGAAATACTGGTTTTATAATTATAGGCAGAAGCACTCTTTCAGCAGAGATGCACAGAGAAAATAGTATACAACCTGTCAGTCCCTCCATATCTTCCCCAGTAGTAAGGAAAAAAACAGCAATACAACGAAAACAACCAAGCAACCAAATAACACTTACCAAAGTTCATTTTCTCTCTGTTGTTGGCAATAGCATGAATTAGCCCAATTGTCCCACAGGCATTGTTGATAGTTTGCTTCATGAAATACACCGATGATTTGACATCTTGCCCCTTAGCTTTTATCCTCTCTTCTTCTTCTGTTCTGAAGGTTTCATACTACAATTAAAGTTTCAGAATTTTCACAAACAATATAGATACTGGCTATGTTATCCAAAATGCAAAAATAATTTGCATAAGTAACAGCTGCCTCATAAAACCAAAACTCGTTTTGCAACTCTTAACAGAACCAGCTTATGTAGATTTGCTCAACTGAAAAACTCAGCATCATATCTATATCAGAAAAAAAAAAGTCACACTTAAATTATCATTTTGAAATATGTGTTATCTAATGGTATTTCAAAAATGTTCAAAATACTTCCTTGATCTGAGCACCAGTCATCATCTCTCTTTATATCAACAAGTTTTTAAGGATAGAGGTCTCAAAAGCATTATCAAGCCAACTGTAATACTTCACACGTTTAACCAGTATGAAGCATTCTTACAACTTCAGTCTTTTTATACTACATTTTTATCTAGGAATATTAAGATTCATATAATGTTCACAGCTTCAAAATGGCTCTTTAAAAGCCATAATCATAAGATAAACATTTATTTTTCTGTAGTAATAAAAACAATTTAGTTTGAGTCAACAATCTCAAATACTACTGTAAAGCTTATCACTGATTAAGAACTAGCAAAAAAAATCTCTTATGTTGTGCAATGGGTTTTTTTCCCTCCCAAGATGACACCTCAAATAGAAAAGGATGATAAAAAAGACAACAAAACCAATGTAAATGTTATAGAAGATGCTGCTATTTCCTCCTTTTGCCTAGCTTAGGTCATCTTCAGGCACAAAATACTGAAGTAGGTGGACTTTTTATGTAATTATGATGAATTAGAGTTTGAATGTTGAACAGAATGAGGAATGTATGAAAATTTTCTCAGTCAATAACAGACAAATTTTTCCAGCATAAGGATTGTACTCTGCAGCTTATCTCAATGTTCCGAACATTCTAAATAATAGCAAGTGCATTCAGAAAGCATTTTAAATTGAAACCACTTATCAACAAATTAATAAGGAAAGTCTTAATTAAGGAAAAAATGTCATGGAATGTATTATACAGATCAGATTAGAGAAGCAATACAGCTTCCAATCATTCCCTGTAAAAAAAAAATCATTGCTGAGAATGCTAAAAATACAACTTTGAGCAAGGATTGACCCAGATCACCTCAAGAGTTTGCTTCCAATATGGGCCATCCCTTGATACAGATTCACTGGAACAGGCTCAAAATGCCCAAGACTCACACTGTTCCACTCTCTACAACCTACAATGCAGACAAAGCAAGTCATTAATCTTTAAACTAGACAATAACCCTAAGATTATCTGTATACTAACAAGGGTATCCAGCCCTAAAAGCAAACTGATACATACTGAGGGGAAAAGAATGGGTGGGAGTAAGCAGTAAAAATATATATATACTCTTCCACCTTAAACCAACTGTCCAAGAAATAAAAGCTATATTGATGCTGATGACTGAATTGAAGATGACTGAAGTTTCATCAGTGGAGCAAAACAAAAGCTCAAGAAATACTTGCAATTGATAATGTTCCACACTCCACTGTGCTCCTGCTATTGAGGCCTTCTGCTAAAAGTAGCAGAACTGTGCCATTTCAGAGTGCAGTTTAAATTTTTGAATTGTCCGCAAGAGAAAACTACTTGATGTTTGTCTTCTCCCCAGTCCAATTAAAACACTTGAAGATAAACTGGAAATATACACATAAGGTGTGTAAAGAAAGTTATCAAATAAGCATTCTGTTGTTTGTTTCTAATCAAGAGGTCTCTGAATAAAATTTAACTCTCATTTTGATTCTAACACCAAGGCACAAGGTTCGCATAACAGTCTGAGTTGGAAGGAACCTTAAAAATCTTCTAGTTCCAACCTCTCTCCCATGGCCAGGGCTATCCTCCACTAAATCAGGTTGCTCAAACTCTCGTCCAACAGATCATTCCCATTTCACTTACAACAAAAGTGATCAGCTCATTACTAAATAAACATTTACCTTTTCTGTTATTGGAAAGAGAAGAAGCACTGCACATACAGGTCTTGGCACCATGCTAAGCAGTTCCGGTTCCATACCATAGACATCTACAAATTGCCAGTTCGGATGTATACCCAACTGCTTGAGAAACTGGAAAAGAAGATACCGAGTAATACTAAGTGAGCAGTCAAACACACATAAGAAGCATAATTAAGCATTTGCAATGTGAAATACAACACCATACACTTTCCAAAATCTTAAAATAATAAATAAATAAATTAAATTGTGCTACATCAGGCTGAACAGTGCTAACAAAGACACACAAAATCCCAATGTTTTACATGTCATATATAAAGCTTAAATAGCTTTATGAAATGAAAGAAGCAAGCACTATTTACTAAGACATTAAACCCATTCTGAAAGGGTGGGGGTTTTTTGTTTTTGTTTCTGTTTTTTTTTTTTTTGGTCACCCATTAAGTACTGAATATTCACCTTAACTGGAAATCATAGGTCAGAGCATATATGAAGAAACTCGTGACGTTACTTCATACCACGAGTACTTCAGAATATCTGATGCCAGCTGCTTATATTGCAGGTGTTGGGTTCCAGTAATTCAAAACTGGGGTCTTTGATGGTGTTGTGGTTTTGTGGTTTTTTGTTTTTTTTTTTGTCAGTATTCCACATCAGAACACCATGTGGACCAGTGGGAGTTAAAGAGTTAATGTTCTGATTCCGTTAACTGCCATTTATGGGCATTTTGAGTATCCAGGTGGGAGGGGAGGAGCTGGCGGGAAGAGGAAGGGGGGTGGAGCTCCGGAGGACCCCAGAGTCTGCCTCTCCCTCTGGCCCAGGCTCAGCCGTCTCAGCTTGCCGCGAAGAAGAGCACGTGCTTCCCTCGCACTATCGTGGTTTGTCTCGTACTTTGGGTACTCTTGTCTCTCTCATTTTGTTTGATTCGGTTAAATTTAGTGAATTACCGTTTGTTGTCAGAACGGTCAGGTCGCTGCTGTTGTGTTTTCTCTGTTAAAACTACCTGCTAGCTTTCTACCCTTCCCCCTCTCCCAGAGCGAGGCCCGGGGCCAGCTGGGTGGCGCGGCAAGCCGTTAGTACCCCGTCCTTTTTTTTTTTTATCATTCGCTCCTTTATGTTTGGGGTGGTTTTTTTTGTTTGTTTGTTTTTCTTCAGTTTTTTTGTTGTTGTTGTTTGGTTGGTTTTTTTTTTTACTTTTTCCCGGGGCCTGTGCCCCCCTGTCATGGACTTACATATAGGGATAACCCCGTGACAGATGGTCTTATGAACAGAGACAAAAACACACCTTTCTCTAGGTGTACCTTTTAAGATGCCCTTTTACATTTCTTGAAATCAGGAATACTTTGAAATTACGACGGAGTAACATACTTTGAAATAGAGTAATAATCACAGCTCTTCAAGTAATTCTCTGTTGCTTCTTCAGAACTTCTGAAAGGAGTTTAAGTCAAAACCTTTTGTCATCTTTTCTATACTACATGTAGACATCAAAATACAAAAAAGTGATTTTGGATCTGTTACCTAACACTGCTACTTAATAAGGAAGGAAAGAGCAACTATAATATCTATTAAACTTGGGACAACCATAACCTAAAACACAAGTGCTTGAGTTTTTTAAACAGATATTCCCTATTTATTAAGGTAAGCTTTGTGTAGAAGCACAGATGGTTAAGCAGGCCATCTGGTCCAACTCCCCTGTTTCAGTAGGGACAGGAAGAGCAGGTTGCTCTGAACCACATTCAAGTGGCTTTTGTAGAACTCCAAAGGTGGAGACCCCACAGTATCTCTGGGCAGCCTGTGCCAGTGCTCCATCACCCACACAGCACTGAAGGGCTTCCTAGTGTTCAACAGGAAACCCTCATGCTCCAGTTCTTGAAGAGAAAGACTCCCTTAAAAGCTTCATCATACTTCCTATTCAGTGCTATCTGAGGAAACCTCTTTATTGATATACCTGCAGTGAAGATGTTAAGGCTAAGAAGAGGCTAAGAAGAGCAAACCCAAGTCATAAAATCACAGAATGGTCTGGGTTGAAAAGGCCCACTGTGATTATGTAGTTTCAACCCCTTTGCTATGTGCAGGGTCAGCAACCACCAGACCAGGCTGCCCAGAGCCACATCCAGCCTGGCCTTGAATGCCTCCAGGGATGGGACATCCACAGCCTCCTTGGGTAACCTGTTCCAGTGCATCACCACCCTCTGAGTGAAAAACTTCCTCCTAATATTTAATCTAAACCTCCCCTGTCTCAGTTTAAAACCATTCCAGTCCCCCTTGTTCTATCACTATCCACCCTTGTAAATAGTCGTTTTAATACTTGGAGATTACAACAGCAACGAAAACTGGTTGACATAAAAATGGACAACAGGATGAGGTTTTAAATGGAAAATGAAGAATAAGGTCATGTAAGCAACTGAAATCAAAATCAAACCCAAGAAAAATCAACTAATTCAGAACTTTTCGGTATTACCTCACATTTTGTTTCTTAACATGCCATTTTCATACTAATGAATAGCCGTCTTCAAGCGCACAATGCTTTATGACACAGAGAAGCTGAATTTTTTTCTGGACTACCGAGCGAAAAAAATTCCATTTAAAGTGTGATATATCCAGAAAATTCTTGTCACAATTCTGTTTCTTCAGTGTGTTTAAAAAAAGCTATACTGACTAACAGACTCCTTGTCTTCACAATAAAATTTACGTATTTCCAATGCAATCCACCAAGCAGTTTTGAAACTTTGTGCTCACTATGACCAGGTACTGCTGTACCCTTGAAACAGAATCAGATCAACACAGATAGCAATTCAATCTATAACACAGTAATCTAGACTAACTAGCTGAGTTGGTTTTCCTCTGAAACTACTCTTACTGAACCAAAGCTTCAAAAAGCTCTGAGGCTGACTCTGGAGGTAGAGCTATCAGGTCAGAGATTCACAACAGACAATTATGCAATTACGCATTATGCTGGAAAAAACAAAACAAAACAAAACAAAAAAATGTTTCTGCACATCACAAGTGCTTTCACTCTGTATGGGAACAACTGCTAAATCACGGCCTGAGCCTCTGATTAACCACCTGAGACGAACAATGAGTCAGCCCTGGGAGAACAGGTGAAGGTAATTCACCTGTGCTACTGGAAGGGGTGGAGCCTGGCTCCACCTCTCCTATACCCCATTTAAGAGCTCACTATAAATGGAGAGAGATCTCTTTTGGAGATTGTTCCTCTTGGAGACTTCTCAGTGAGCCCAGAACAAGAGTAAGCTTTCCATCTATTCTGCTTTGGCATAATAACCTGTTCAGCCCAACTTTCCTGTATATTTCTTAATTATAACATCTGTATATTCATTGATTATACACTTGGTGAGCCAGCAGGCCAAATATACTAAAATTTACATAATGTCCTTTCTAGGGAATTTCTATGAATGAGTCAAGGGGTGAGAACATCACCCCACTAGATAAAATAATTCTGGAGCAGATTCCAAGATCTGTGGGATCTCCCTATTATGAATTAGTGAATCATTGAGAAATGGGGTCCTCTACACATTATGGGAAATGTTGCCCCATATCACATCGCAGACTCTGTTGAGAGGCTTACCAAAGAATAACAATTAGCTGCCTCTGCAATGGCATGGCCATAAGTGCTTTAAATCATGCTGAAATGAGGAATTATACGGCAGAAAATGAAAACCAACTTTTGAGAGACCATATCGAAAAATTACAGCAAGAACTTGGCATATTAACAGGGAAGAAACCAATTCTGCATCTTCCGATAGATCAAGTTTTCAACATCTCAATAGACACTGAACAGACTCCTGAATCAGCAGACTTTGCTGATCAGGAAAACAAAAATTCTAATAGATCTCAAAGCTCTGATTGTGACATATCTGCTAGAGGACTGTCCTGTTATAACTCAGAAAACAAGGAAAGTACAGGATAGACTGGCAGGGGTGCTGCCTGATCAGTGGCCTCCTGCCCAGACTCATTTGCATGTAACAGCCCAGCCATACACGGCAACAGAACTGATGGATTTAGTACAGTGATTTCGGCAGAAGCCTAGAGAAAGCGTGCCACCTTGGTTATTAAAACTGTGGGATTCTGGAGCAGAAAGTGTTATGGTGAATGGCCCAGAAATATCCAAGTGGGCCACCATGACTGTCCATCCTGCCCTCAGGCAGAGGTTATATGCAGGTGTTCAATATCTTAATGAAAACCATTCTATAATAAAATGGTTAATGGCGGCCTGCCGTATGGTATGGCCAAATAAATCTGATATACCTCTACATACAGGGATGTGGTCCTACATAGAAGACCATCAAAATTACATGCACAAATGGGGCATAAGGGAAGCAATTTATGAAGACACTTTTGATGGCCATGATATGGTCAAATTCTCAAAGAGGATGAGAGACTTGATTCTACAGCAACCCCCCCCTCCCATTTATATGGCACTCTGGTCTCTGTATTAAATCCCCTGGTAGCCTCAGAAGCGGTAGTCCAGCAGGCTGCCCAGTTGGTGGCTGACTTATGAGAAACAGAATGCCTACAGACTAGGCACAACATTCTGACATTAGAAGAAGCCGAGGTCCTGTTGGTGATTAAAACCAAGAGGCTGGCTACTTGAGCTCCTCAATCAGGATCCCTAAGGGTTTCCCGAAAACAAACATTTAATGATTTAATTCGGGCTGGCATCCAATTTGCTAAAATTGACAACCAGCTGAACCATGTCCTTTACCCTCTAGACAAGTAAAGCTCATTTCCTGAGATAATTAAACTAGTCTCTGTATATGTGTGATGCCTTTAAGAAATGTCCCTGACTGTACCAAGAATGGCTGTATCCAGCTTCTGTCATTCACTCTCTATTTTAATTTTTACATCCCCCCATAAGTCACAGGTGTCAAGAAAGTCTATGGACTAATTTTTTTTTTTTTTTTTTGTAGCTTACTCTCATAGCACTGAAGGATTAAAAATGGGACCAAAGGCCTGAAAACTATATTGGAACGTAACTAAGACCTGGAAAATAAGACCTATTTGCTCTGTAGTCAACCTTGCCTACTTTAACTGCACTACCTGAAGCCACTGCTTCAGTTTCATGACTAGCTCCAGTCAATTAGCAGTATCTACCTGTAACAAGGGCATGAGTTGGTGGCACTGTATCTTACCTAGGAAGCAAGGATGTTTCTCAGAACACAGAAGAACAAGAAAGACAAATTTATCTACTGATGTACTTCCCTGTTTATCTACACCTATTATGAAACCGATCATGGATTGCAAGCCAAACTGAAAAGAAGAAAACAGCTTATGCCTGATATTTTCACTCCCGATGCTTGTAAGCAGCCTAGCTTGGTTTTGTAGTAGAAAAAACTGAGAACGAGATATGCAGATGGATACCATCTTAAAAGCAGTGCACAAATAAAACCACTTTCTTTCATTCCGCTCAGCAGAAGTTTCAGGAGAGGTTCACAAACAAAGGCAGCATAAATCACTTGCAGCCCCAAGTTTTCCTGATGTCACAGTTCGCAAATTAGAGCTTTGCAAATGCTGAATGATTAACTTTCTACACTGAAGGTGGTCTGACGATACCTTGTAATCCATTCCACCAGACTGCAGAAGTGGAAGAAAAAGAGCATGTTGTGACAAATCAGCACTGCATTATGCATTTTGTTTTTAAGATCACTACAGATACTACACTACATTTGATCTTACCCAGATGGCCAAGAAGTGGCAATACGAAATATGTGCACAGACTGGGAGAGGAGCGCACCAAGAGCAGCCCCAAGGAAAAGGACCTAGGGCTTTTGGTGGCCAGCAAAGATAAGAGCATCCTCCCCTACTCTGATCTCATGAGGCCCCATTTGGAGTACTGCATCCGGGTGTAGGGCACCCAGCACAAGAAGGATGTGAAGCTGTTGGAACAAGTCCAGGGAAGGGCCAAAAGGATGATCAGAGGGCCGGATCATCTCTCCTATGAAGAAAGGTTGAACGGGTAGGACTTGTTCAGCCTGGAGAAGTCTCTGGGGAAGCCTCCTTGTAGCTTTCAAGTACTTGAAGGTAGGTATAAACACAAGGGGGAACAAGTTTTTAAATGTTCTGATAGCAGTAAGACAAGGAGGAATGGTTCTAAATCAAAGGGAGATCTAGGTTCAGTGTTGGGCAGAAACTCTTACAGGGTGGTGAGGTACTGGCACAGCTGCCCAAAGAAGCTGTGGATGCCCAATTCCTGGAGGTTCTCAAGGCCTCATTGTAAGCCCCTTTTATCAGGTGACAGGGAAGAAGAATGATTTTACGTGGTGTCCTGAACAGCAGCAGGCTTTTGAGCAGATTAATCAGGAGATAGCCTGTGCTGTGGCCCTGGGGCCAGTACAAATGGGACAGGGTATAAAGAACATCTTCTACACTGCTGCTGGAGAGAAAGGTCCCACTTTGGAGTTTGTGGCAAAGAGCCTCAGGAGAGACCTGAGGCTGACCCCTGGGATTCTGGAGTTGAGCATACACAGGGTACACTCTGACTAAAAAGGAAATCTTAGACATGTATTAGAGGGTTTGGGCTGCTTCTGAAGTAGTCGGTACTCCAAAAAGCCCACTACACCCAGAAAAGATTGCATCTCTTTCTTATTAGCAGGCAGAGACATGGCAGTGATTTTGTTGACCACATCTGACAGGATGTGATGACTCCCATCTTGTCACTTTATGCCTAAGATCTGAATTTCCTGGGCAGATCCTTTCACTTTGCTTCGCTTAATAGTGAAACCATCACACAGAAGGATCTGGATTATTTGCTGTCCTTCCTCAAAAACTTTCCTGGCTGTGTTGCCCCACACAATGATGTCATCAATGTACTGTAAGTGCTCAGGAGCACCGCCCTGTTCCAGTGCAGCTTGGATCAACCCATGGCAAATAGCTGGGCTGTGTTTCCACCCTCGGGGCAAATGATTCCAGATATTCTGAATGCCCCTCCAGGTGAAAGCAAACTGTGGCCTGCATTCTTTGGCCAAAGAAATGGAGAAGAATGCATCGGCAATGTCATTTCATATTGGAGTTCTAACATGTCTGGTACAGCAGCACTCAGTGGGAGTGTGACTTCATTCAGGCCACGGTAATCCACTGTCAGCCTCCATTCTCCACTGGCTTTATGCACTGACCATATAGGACTATTAAAAGGCGAGAGAGTTTTGCTGATCACTCCCTGATTCTCCAGTTGATGAATCAACTTATGAATGGGGAGCAAGGAATCCCTGTTGGTGCAGCATTGTTGTCTGTGCATCGTTTTTGTAGCAATCAGAAACTGTTGTGTTTTCACTCGTAGCAACTCCACAACAGATGAATCTTCTGATAGGCCAGGCAAAACAGACAACTGCTTAACACCTTCTGTGTCTACAACAGCTATTCCAAAAGCTCATCGATACCCTTTGGGATCCTTAAAATATCCCCTTCTGAGGTAATCAATACCAAGTATACATGGAGCCCCTGGGCCAGTCACAATAGGGTGCTTTTGCCAGTCTTTACCAGTGAGGCTGATTTCGGCCTCCAACATAATCAGCTCTTCAGAACCCCCAGTCACCACGTGAATATAAATTTATTCTGTCCATTGGTGACCCGAGGGCATTAGAGAGCACTGTGTACCAGCATCCACCAGGGCCTTATATTTCTGTGGTTCTGATGTGCCAGGCTGTTTAATCCACACAGTCCAATACACTCTATTATTTTACTGGTACCCTCCGTCACCCCTCTATTTGTTATCTCAGTTGTCTGTAGCAACTGGAGCAATCACCTTTTTGGAGAAGTTGACCTTGGTGGTTGATTTGTCGTGCAATTCCTTTACCTGTGCTTAAACACAGGAGTAGGTTGTTTATGCTACTTCTTCATACCTTCTCTATGGTCACGTAGGTAATTCCAACAGTAAGATGCAGTCTTACTGTTGTCACTTGCTCGAGCAGGAAGACATCTTATTTTGATAGCTGAGATGTTGGATGATGCAAGTTGGGAGGAAACCAAGTTGATCAGCCTCTCCAGTAGGCTGTTTTGGGAATCCTGATCCCCATTGGATCTATCTGGTACCACCATGGATCCATCAGCATTAAGCAAGGTAGACAGTTTGTCTATTTTATCTTCTTGTTTGTTCTCCATTCTGTGCAGCTTTTCAGCTACCTTTGCAATGGCTGAAACACAAGCTCATAGAGGGCTTAAATGTAACTCAAAGTCTTGAAGTGTATTAATCAGTTCATTTATAAGGGGTCTTTTTTTCCCTCTGCCATACATTGCTGCAGATACCTTTCTGACATACTGACATACCTTTCTGGTGCTGTCCTTGTGAATACACACCACATATTTGGTGTATACCTGACTCCCTCAGGATCATGCTCTTGGTCTGGATCATTAGGAATGAAAGTGGGGCTATGTATCATTTCCACCACAGTATATTCTCTGAAATAACAGATGCCTTTTTCCATATCAGTCCATTTTTTTTTCCTCAGGCATCAGATCGTCTTGAAGGGTTATCTTTCATCTATGGCTAACAGCATCTGCTTCCAGAGGGTGAAGGCCTGGTTCTGGCATGTACTAATACCTATATCAATGACTGAGTCCTTAGCAGTGCCACCCAGTTGGTGAGCTTCCTCTACTATCTGGCCACAGACTGTTGGCCCCATTATCCCAACATGAAAGTAACCAGGTAACAATAGGCTCATTTCGGTGATGTGAAAAGTCTTTTCTAAGACTTCTAATTTCATTCATTTTTAGAGATCAATCAACAATGTCTTGCCCCCTCTTACTCTTTCAGGACTTCTTGTTGCCCTCCTGGGCGCTGGTGACTGCAGTCTTACTGAGGGCCCCTCCACTGGACTCAGGGGCACTTCTCCGGATCTCAGAGCCACTCCTCTGGACATCTTTCCTCCTCTACTCTTATAGAGGCTGCTTCCTTTACTTTCCCTCCTCTTTCAGTTCCAACTGCGTCGAGATTCATTTCATCTTCTGTCCTTGTACAGGGGCAAATGACATCAATTGTTGTGCCTCCTGTGATTGATCAGGTTGATCAGTTCTGATGCTCTCACTCTCCAGGTTGGCTCAGAGTCTGTCTCGTTTGATTATGAGAGTATTTAGTTCAGATTGGAGGGTGTCTCACTCAGTTTGAAGGCTATCGAGTTTGGATTGAAGGGATCTCGCTTGGATTCAAAGGTGTCTCGTCGAGATTGGAGATACTTTCTCTCAGCTCAGAGATCTTCCCTTCTGAGAGACTTTCTTTCTCAGCTTGGAGACTCTCTTGCCAGGTTTTGAGATTCTCTCTCCTGACTAGGAGAATCTTTCTCAATCCAGAGATTCTCTGTCTCAGCTTGGAGACTCTGCTTCTTGAATAGGAGACTCTCTTTCTAGACCTGGAGATTCTCCCTCTCAGGTCAGAGTCTCTCCTGGGAACACTCCTTCTCTGCTTGGAGACTCTCGCTCATTTAGTATTGTCTCCCAGAGAGCGCCCCTTTCAGCTCAGAGACTCTCGTGCAAACTCTCAACCTGGAGATTCTGTTTCTAGACCTGGAGATTCTCCCTTTCAGCATGGAGACTCTCTCTCAATTTCAGAAACTCTCTCCCTCTCTGGGATAGTATTGAATAAGGCCCGATAAGCATTAGCCAGGATTAGCCCAAATCATTTATGCCTCCTCAGATCTGCCTGAGCCACAACATCCCTGTCTCAAATATCTGTTTAATCTCTTTCAGATGCTCAGGAGTAAAGTTCCATCACACCAAAGATGTTCATCTCTCTAAAGTCTCTCCCAAACCTCTCCACACTCCCTGCCACTCAGTATTCTCTGGTTTTAAGGAAGGCTTCCTCAAAATATGATAAATACAAATACTGAGTAAAATGATGAACAGTATATTCAGGGAGATTAACAATGTGATCAGATGAGCATTCAAAAAAATGCATAAAGGATTCAAAGGAGAGACTGGAACCTGTTTAAAAGTCACAAGTTCCGTAAAATTAGCAGCTCCATGTGCAAACAGGTTTAAAAGAGAAGGAGGAATCTCTTTTTTTTCATCTCTTTACAGAAGAAAGATAGCAGTGCTCAAAGTTTACAAATATCCCAGAATACTGGCAGTCTGCCTAGACTTTCAAGGTCAAGTTTTTCAGTGAACACCTGTGAAAGAAGTAAACTTTTCCAAGGAAGCTCTCTAAAAGCTAAAAGGCAGCTTTTGCCCACATTCTCCACCAATAGAAGAAGGGCTTACATACAAAGGAATTTTGATTACAATATAACACTTAGGCAATTGTTTATGGGCTGGTTCAGTCCAGTTCCATGACTAGCAGGGCAGAAGGATTTTGCAAAATCCATGCCTCCGGAAAAGGGAAACAGGGGACCCCAAAATAATTAAAAACAGTGGCAACAATCTGAGGAGAAACAAAACTAATTTACTAAATATAGTATCGGAATGCAAGATAACACTCTATAATAGAGTGTAATTAGAATTGAAGCTAATAAATCAAATATAATGAGAGAGTGTTCAAAAGGTCGATAGGCCTCACCATAAAGCTGAGGTGAGATGCGCAGTCCAGCTGAGCAGCAGGGAGGAGAGCCTGATGAAGAAGAGTACTTCAGGTGACCTTGCCAGTGGTTGTATCTCCTCTCTGACTGCAAAGCCCCTTGGGTATGTAGTTCTTCTCTTCCAAACAAGTGCTCAGAACTGGAGCATTAACAGTTTAATTCCCAGTTCATGATTCCCAATTAAATGATGTCATGATGTGGAATACCAATAACCAAAAATCATAAAACTATGACACACTTAAGAATCCATGCATGTTATAGTTATGGAGCTCTGTTTAAGAGTTCACTATCACACCTTACAACAGTATCAACATTAACGTGAGCAGTATGTTCTAATGACACTCTAATACTAAAGTAAAATAAATAACATTAAACATTAAATAAAATAACATTAAAAATTCAAAACACACACGTAAACAAGCAGGAAAAACAAACCACAAAGAAGCATGTGGATAGATGTCCACAGGTCTGTGCATTAACTTATTTCTAGACACACAAACAACAACCATATGAAATATCCCATATTACTTTCATCCTTAAGAATTCTACTATAGAGTACAAAGCAACACAAATCCGAACCTCCCAAAAAAACCCAAACAGAATCTGTCCTTGCAGTTAACAGGATTAGTTTAAAATGTGTTTGTAACTTCATCTGAATATCAAATTACTATTATTATTGTTTTAAACACAGGTGGGATATGAGTAACTGGTGACTAACAGTCACATTGTTATACAGTTTACCAATATAAAAATAAGATTAAAAAAAAAACATGATTAATGATGCAAAGTATACTCCTGTTTAATAGAGATCTTTAGTTTTTTCTTTTTTTCTTCTTTTCTTCCCAGTAGAAGAAGATATGCCTCAGTCTAAAATTCTAAATAACTACAACTGTTGCTCAGTTAAGGCTGGAAAGACACATTAAGAGAGAAAAAATCTAACTTATCTAAAGATAAATACTAGCAAGAAAATCCGTGTGAAGCAAAATTCACTTATCCACGATCCTCCACAATGAACTGATATCATCTGTCATGGATGCAAAGCCTATGAGCAAAGGAGGCTTTGAGAAAAAGAACAGTTTCTTTAACATTCTTGCAGGATTTTTTCCATATAACAACAAGACAACTATACAAGAGTTGGAAAAAAGTTACTTCCTCTTCCTCCTTGATTTCTAATGTACAGCTGATAAGACTTTATTCGTACCACAATTAACTCACCCAGCATCTGGAAAGTGAGAAAAAAGACCAGTAGTACTGTAATTTCTCTAGCACTCACTCATAATTATTTTCTTCCAAATTAGAATTTAATGTCTGAATTTCAATAGTTTTTAAGAATCTGAATCAAGGAAAGTAAAGCTCACAGCAGGGGTGGCTAATTTTAACTCAAAGCTGGGATTAAAAAATTCTTTAGTTGCTCCATGGCAGTAACAATATAAGAATCATAAAATTAGTTCTAAGAACATCACCTTACTGCTGGAAACTTCATAATCTTTTGGCTCAAAGACATCTGCAGCAAAATCAGTAAGCCTGCTGGGATCAACATCTGACCTCTTGTACTTGTTGAAGATATTCAGAATAAAGGCTGAGTGCAATGCATGGCAACAGAATGAGTATTTTTCCTTCTTGTGTTCTCAAAAGACTGTAAGTGCCAGATAAGCCACATTTCCTTTCTCAAGTGTGGATTCTACTGTGCTGGAAAAACCAAGTGTAACTAATTATGCTGATATAGTCATGAGTAAGTGTAAATACGGTAAAATGTATCATTTCTTATTATCAGTCAAAGAGGAAGACTACAACACTGGAATGTATGCAGAGCCATACATACTAGCCCACAAAGTCAGCACATGCATAACCAGAACTAGTACATAAATCTATAATAACGTTGTAACTAAAAAAAGTAAGGCAAAACCCACCCTCACCCCATCCACAACAGGGATTACCTTACGTTAACAGCCTGACCACTTCCCCGCTGCAGAACACCCGTGTTCTCTGCACCTTTACAAGGGTCCTTAACTGCACTGCACACACACACACACAGCTTTCCCAGGAGGCCCCCGAAGGCCCGGCACCAGAAGGCAGAAGCCCTCCTCTCGTTGGGGATACAGGAGCCTCTGCTATACGAAAATGAAAAGCGACGTGCCCGAGCCGCAGGGGAACCGCGCTACCTCCGAGAGAAGGCGCTTACCTGATTGGTGACCTGAAAAAAAAGAAGAAACGGAGATGGGTTACGAACATAGTGGAGCCTGAGAGCTGGCACCCACCCCCAGCCACCAGCACCCCCACGGCCAAACCCAGCACCTCCACGCCGCCACCCCTCCCTCCCTTCCAGGTCAGCGCCCTTTCTCCCCGCCGCTATCCAGTCACCCTCCCGCGGCACTCACGTCGGGGTTGGCCTCCAGCGGCAGCCAGCGATGCGGCTCCATGGCGGCGGGCAGCACGATGCTGACAGCGCCCGGCGCCTCCTCGCCTCAGCGCTGACCCGGGGCCGCGCCACCGAGCCGACCGAGACCGGGGGGAGCCACGGGGGAAAGCAGCCCTCCCGCACCCTCACGCACAGCTCGCCCGCCCTGCCGAACAGCCGAGCGAGACGCCAGGCAACCCGTCGAACGCCTTTCCCCGCAGATACTCCCACACAACAACGGTCAGAAAATTCCCCCTTGCTCGCCCGTCGGCTCCCCCCGGCAATGGATTCTCCCAGCGGGACACAGGGTGGTGCCTCAGCCGCCCCGCCCCGTGCTCCCTCCCACTGGAACCTGCGCAGCGAGCGGCAGCCACGGGGGGGCGCCTTCACGGCGCTGCGCCCCGCAGTCGCCTCCCGCCCCGCTCCGCCCAGAGAGCGCTCGGAGCCCGGTGGCAGCAGCTGCTGTTGGAACGGAATGGTCTTTAAGGTCCATTCCGCAGTTCCGCGGTTCCGTGTTCATCAGCAGGGCAAACCCGTAAGAAAAGGAATGCGGAGTTGAAAAGAACAGTGTTTAAGAAAACACATTCGCAGACATGCAGCAGAGGTTTTAAATGGTTCAAAGGGAACCTGTTTTACGGTGCACTCAAAGCAGTGGCAGCAAGTTGCCTCACTCCGGTAGTGAGCTCCATTTTCTCTTCTAAAGCTGTGAATCCTCTCAGGTCTTCCCACCCCAGAAGCATATATGGTCACTTTTTGCCCTTTTGGCTAAGATCAAGCGAAGTATAATATAGAAAGATGGATGGAGTACTGGTAGCCAGGGTGCCTACCTCCTGCCCTCTGCTTGGAGCACTGCCATCAGGCAGCCAGTGGGAGGCAAGAAGCTGTAAGAAGAAAAAGCAACGACACCAATGTCCCTTCAGTGGACTGCAAGGGAACTGCCACCTGCTCGTCATCATGGGGTCAGAGTGCGAGCGAGCAGCTGCACATTCATTTCACGGGGTGGATGCCTGGAAAAACTTTTTATGATAGCCTTAATCCAGGCCCCATGGCCCATCCAGCTTTCACTGCCATGAAGAGATTCAGAGCAGCAGGATGCCAGTGGCTGAGCTGTGCTTACGCCCAAAGTGAGCAGACAGGGCGTAGCAAAGAGATGCTGAGCCAGCTTACAGGCAAACCACAATCCCACAGCAGGGAGTGTAATGAGAGCAGTGTTACTGCAGAGACAGAGTAGCAAGGTGACAGGAGGCCAGGAGAGGCAGGGGTTATAGACACCACACAGCTGAGGCCCTGGCATTGGAGAAATGCAGCTGGTACCAGAAATGCTTTCTGCCTTCCATCTGAAGAGCTATATGCAGAACTTTGTGTAGTTCTTTAGTGAGGGCTGATGTAAATAGTGCCCTATTCTGTACGTTACATTTGTGAAATGGAGTAAATTACCTAGTTTTTATTTTACCCCTGTTACTAGTAAGCAGGACTATTGCTACATGCCTTTGCCTGAACATTCTCTATTGACCTATAAATAACATCATAGTGCAGCTCTTTAGCAATCCAGTCTATTGCTGTCTCATGAGATTTGTCTCTTTCTATACAATGTGTTTCCTCACATTCAGCTCTCAATCCTTTTCTAGCTAGAAGGTGGGCCTTTACTCTCAGTTTGCAGTCACTGCCATTACCTATTTTCCTCTGCCACACAGAGCTTCAGGAATTATATTTACAAAAGGCAAAGCTGTCTAAACACAAGTTAATACTGTGGATGGACTGCTACCTGAAATCATTAAATACTTAACCACCTGCTTCTCCAAATTCAAAGAACTACGCATATGTTTGCAGACAATACTGAATTAGAGGAGCTGTTGACTCCCTGAAGAACAGAGAAACCTCACAGAGAGATCTTGTCAAATTGGAGGGGTAGGAAATCACCAAGTGCATGAGTTCAACAACAGCAAGCACTGGATTTTGCATCAGGATATCCGTATGGACTGGGGGTGCAAAGCTGGAGAACAGTCATGCAGAAAGGGATCTGGAGGTGCTGGTTTAGAACAGTCAGCAGTGTGCCCTGGCAGCCAAAGGGGACAGCCATACTCTGGGATGCATCAGGACCAGCACAGCCACCAGGTGAGGACAGAGGTTGTCCTGCTCTGCTCTGTGCTGACACGCTCACCTGCAAGGTGGGGCTCTACAGTAAAGTGCAGGTTTAGGCACTACAATCTAAGAAGGACGTAAAGCTATCAGAGAGCATCCAAAGGAGAGTTACACAGATGATGAAGGGTCCAAAGGGCAAGATGTGTGAGGAGCAGCTGAGGTCTGTTCAGGCCAGAGCAAAGGAGGCTGAGGGGAGGCTTTGTGGCAGACTACAGAATGGCATGGAGCTACATCAGGAAAAGGTTCTGCACCAGAGGGTGCTTGAGCACTGAACAGTCTCCTCAGGGCAGTGGTCATGGCACCAAGCTGCCAGAGTTCAAGGAGTGTTTGGACAATGCTCTTACACATAGGGTTTGGATTTTAGGTGGTCTTCTGTAGAGCCAGGAGTTGGTCTTGTCCTTTCCAAATGAGGGCATTACATGATTCTGTATCTATGAAAATAACCCCAAAACAAATTTTCAGCAAATGATTTGGAGTAATTCTATAATTACCAAACCATCACATTCAACTTCACATTATTTCCACATCTTGGAAAATGAATGAAAAATAACAAATATTAGTCATATCGCTAAAGGCACTAGTGAGACACTTGATTAAATTCTAATATAAATAGTGTGTAAACTTCAGTAGTTAACACAGGAAAGTATTTAATAGTTAACTAAGTTAAGAACAAAAAGATGGTTAAGTCATGTCCCTGCTATCACAGGCAGATCTTACCTGCATGAACATCACAAGTGTTTTGACAGTCATGAGGTCATAAAAACACATATTTCTCAAAAGTATTTTGACACTTTAATTAGATACTTTAAAAGGGAGAGGCTACGTGCCTTAATGTATAAAGTTCATAAACACACATATCATGTTGCACAATAATTTCCTGTTGCTTGAAATATATTCTAAATTATTTCATTTAAATGTACTGGAAATAGATAACTTTAAACTAGGCAGCAATACTGTGCGATGAGTTACATTTTACTCATCAATCACAAACAGTCTTACTGTGGATCTAACAAAACTGTAGCATTATAACATAGAAAAAAAGCTAAAAAGTAAACTGCTTAGTAGGAAAAAAATCTAAGTATATTTACTATTGTTAAAAGCTGGCACTGTTGAAGGATCAGTGTTGTTTTAGGGTTTCATTTGCACACTAAACTTACTGCATTCAGCAAGAAACATCGCTAAAGATGGTTCTAGCTGCAGTTTTATATTGTGTCTATTTTCCCATTGAGCTGAAGACCCACTTGACCTATGCAAATCATTCGTGGACTGCAGTTCACTCACAGATGACCAGATTCAGTGATCCACCTGCATAAAGCATAGTTGCTAGATGCATCTGTAACAAGCCCAGTACACCTTATGTTTTGCACACAAACTCAATAGCACGTGATTAATATACCCAATGCTGTTAATCCCTGGAGAATACAAACAAAATCCAGTGCAGGTTAATAACAAACTAAATGGAATTAATAGCCTGCTGCATCAACCATGTGTGATTTGTGCAGAAATTGCCTCACCAATCTGTTCCCGGGAAGATCATGGAACAGATATGGAATATATGTTGAGGCACATGAAGAACAAGTAGGTGATCTGAGACAGACAGCATGGCTTCACCAAAGGCAAATCATGCTTCACCAATCATCCTATGATGGAGTAATGATATCAGAGTAGACTATTCAGTGGATAATGAATTGGTTGGAATGTAGCAGCCAGAGGGCTTTGGTAAATGGTTCTGTGTCCAGGTGGAGGCTAGTGATGAATGGTGCCCCACAGGGGTCTGTCTTGGAACCCGTTGGAATCTTTATCAGTGACATAGATGATGGGATTGAGTGCATGCCCAGCAAGTTTGATGATGATACCAAGCTGTGTGATGCAGTTGACACAACAGAAGGAAGGACCAGAAGTGGCTTGAAAAGTGGGCCCATGTGAACATAATTACATTCAACAAGCCTGAGTGCAAGGTTTTGCACTTTGATCATGGCAATCCCTGATATTTATACTGACTGGGAGAAGAACACTTTGAGAGTAGCTGTGCTGAGAAAGACATAGGGGTCCTGGTAGATGAAAGATTTAACATGAGCCAACAGTGTGCACTTGCAGACAGAAAGGCCAACAGTATCCCGGGCTGCATCAACAGAAGGGGACCAGCAGGAAGAGGGAGGAGATTGTCCCTTTTTACTCTGCCCTTGTGAGGCCCCATCTGGAGTACTGCGTCCAGGTCTGGGACCCTCAGGACAAGAAGGACATCAAGTTGGAGGAGCAGGTCCAAGGGAAGGCCACAGAGATGTTCAGAGGGCTGGAGCACCACTCCTACAAAGACAGACTGAAGGAGCTGGGCTCGTTCAGCATGGAGAAGTCAGGGGAAACCTCAACGCGGCATTCCAGTACTTAAAGAGAGCTTATAAAAAGGAGGGAAATCAACTTTTTACGTGGGCAGATAGCAATAGGACAAGGAGGGGGGAGGAAGGGTTGAACTAAGAGGGAAGATTTGGATTAGATGTCGAAGACATTTTTCACTGTGACAACAGTGAGGTGCTGGAACACGCTGCCCAGAAAAGCTATGGATGTCCCTTTCCTGGAGGTGTTCAAGAAACATGCAGATATGGCATTAAAGGACATTGGTTAGTGGGCATGGTGATGATGGGTTGGCAGTTGGACTAGATGATCTCAGTGGCCTTTTCCAACCTTAACGACTTTATAATTCTAGGAGAACCCCAAGCTCCCCCCCCCATGCCTGCCCTGAGCTATTGGGCGACGCCCAGCGAGCAGGAGCCTGAAAAGGCGCCAACACACAAACCCCACCCTCCCTGAGCCTGGCGCCGAGAAGACAGCGCATGCGTCCTGCTCAGCCGCCTGCACCGCTCCGCCCCCGTCTCGCTCGGAGCCAATCAGAGCGCCGAACGCTGTGTGGCGGATGTGGGTTGTTGTCGGGATCGCGGTGCTATGGCTGCTGGCTCCGCTGTGCTGCTGACGCGGGCTCTGGAGGCGCTGGGTGAGGGGACTGGAGCTGAGGGGAAGTAGGGAAGAGCCCAGCCCCGGGTCTGTGGGTTAGCGGGAAGGCCAGCTGGGGGTTCCTTGTTCTTGGTGGGTCGCGCCGATGAGAGCCTGTTCCTCAGGTAGCGGTGCGGCCTGTTTCCGAGGGGCTCTGGGGAGACTGATACTCCTCCAGCGGCTTACGGGGGGTCCCTGCTGCCCGGAGGAGGTCCGGACAGGGTCCCTCTCTCGGCTGCGGTGAGCAGAGCTCGGGGGCAGCAGCTCGTTGCTGCTGGTCCTCAGTGCCCGAGGGCAGCCCTGGGCCCGGCTTTCTGGGAAGTTTTTGCAGAAGGGGACTTTTTGTTTGACTGTAGGACTGACAAACTGTGCATTTGCATAGGCTCTGCTTGGGTTTCGGAGGTATCTGTTATTCCCATTCCTGATCTGTTAATATAATAAAGGATGAAGTCTGTTAAATAAAGCTCTGCTCTTGAGGTAAATAAAACCATGCAAGCCTATGACTTCTACAAAGATGACTTATTGCTAATAAAGCTCAAAGGACTTGCTTCTGGTCACTACTGTTTGTGTTTTTCAGATGTTGGTGGTGCAGCAGATAAGATTAATTTGATACCTCAAGACTTCTTTGCAGAACTAGTAAGTAGAACAGTAAGGGGGATATGGAAGGGCTTCAGGCACACAGATTTCAGCAAACCTCCTTCAGCTCGCTGCTTTCTGTATGTTGCAAAGTGGAGCTTATGTATGTATGATGTAGGTTTACATTAAATAGACCAGTCCTACCAGAGCAGAGTGATGGCTAAAAGTTTGTTTTCATTACTGAAGATACTTAAGGTTTTGGTTTTGTTTGTTGTCTTAATGAGATATAGAGCTCGATAGTCCAGAAAAAAATTCAGCTTCTCTGTGTCATAAAGCATTGTGCACTTGAAGAAGACAGCTATTCATTAGTATGAAAATGGCATGTTAAGAAACAAAATGTGAGGTAATACCGAAAAGTTCTGAATTAGTTGATTTTTCTTGGGTTTGATTTTGATTTCAGTTGCTTACATGACCTTATTCTTCATTTTCCATTTAAAACCTCATCCTGTTGTCCATTTTTATGTCAACCAGTTTTTGTTGCTGTTGTAATCTCCAAGTATTAAAACGACTGTTTACAAGGGTGGATAGTGATAGAACAAGGGGGACTGGAATGGTTTTAAACTGAGACAGGGGCGGTCTAGGTTAGATAGTAGGAGGAAGTTTTTCACTCAGAGGGTGGTGATGCACTGGAACAGGTTGCCCAAGGAGGCTGTGGATGTCCCATCCCTGGAAGCATTCAAGGCCAGGCTGGATGTGGCTCTGGGCAGCCTGGTCTGGTGGTTGGTGACCCTGCACATAGCAAAGGGGTTGAAACTACATGATCACGGTGGGCCTTTTCAACTCAGGCCATTCAATGATTTTTTTCAGACTTGCTCATCTAGTTAATTAAAGCATGCTTTGAAAATATTTTCAAATTTATTTTCTTTGCAGTGTGAGCAGATAATTCAACATCTTAACCATAAGATCCCAGGTGTAAATACAGTTGAACTGTGTCAGGTAAGTTTGGATATTAGCACTTAAAAGCAAGCGTAATAGTGGTATGTATTGTGATATATGCATTCTGCAGGTCAAATTATTTGTGTGTGTATATGTATGTATTTATAAAAAAATTTTTAAACTCAGAAGTTGATATCACTTAATTATTTGATCATCCTGTCTTTAGAGACTGCAGACATCTGGGATTGAAGTTAATGTTGGTGACGTGGCAAAAATAACTAACACTGTGTCCTTTTTGTTTAGGTAAGCACACAATAATTTATATTTTCTTTATCTTCCTTTTTTTTTTTTTTTTTTTTTCCCCCTTCAAATAAACCTAATAGCAATGTTACAACATAACATCCAAAGCATGTATGAAATAAAATGATTTGGGAAAAGGGCTTAGTTTGTGTTCATAAGGTTAAAAAAGCGTAGTACCTACATACATAGACTCAGTAACTACAAAAATAGAGAGGCAATTGTTCTTCTTAGAACCTGTCTGTAAGCTTTGGAACCAGAGTGCTTTTCCCTCTTTTTTTTTTTTTTTTTTTCTCTCTTGATGTTTTCATGGGAGTTAATTGAGTAGTGCTTTTTGCGGCCTTTCCTCTAGACTCACTGCCTTTTCATTTGGGAGTTTATTGCATCATTTGACTCCTGTTAGTGCAAATTATACCATTGCCTGGAGGTCCTTAAATACCTCTTGGTGTTTCTTAAATTGCTTCTCCTAAATGTTTAATTAAACTGCTACATTTCAAAGTTAATAATACTGGTTAATAGTCTTAAATTCTTGGAGAATTAAACAGATATGTGTTGTTTGGATTTTCCTATAGCACAGCAGCCAGGAACAATCTCTCTACGGAGGAGCTCATCGCTGCCTTGGGCAGCACAGTCAACACGCTGCCTAAACATGCGATACAGGTTATTCGTCATGTATGGAATGAGCAGGGCAAATCTGTTGATGTGTCAGAAGATAAAGGAAATATGACCACAGTGGGCCAGGTAACTACACAATACAGTGCATGTGAACTAATGATTTTTCAGAATTGGCAGTGCTTCACTGTGCCTGTTGTATTGTCAAGCACAAAGCAGTGCCTTGATTGCCCAGAAGTTTGCTGGCTGTTTGTTGCCGGATTTTTGACAAGAGAAATATGTACAATAAAGGACATTGAAATCCTGTCTCATATTTTTGCTTGAATGATAAATATACATTTCATAGTGCTGTTAGGGAAGGTGAGTGACAGTATGGCAGACAATAGTACTAGCTAATTATGTAAATGTTATTTGAATTATTCTTTAGAGTTGATAGCATCAGCACTTGAATTCATTATTCTTTGTCTCCCTTAAGTTTAAGCTTTATTTTAAAGATAACTTCTGTCAATTTCCAGCATTTCTTTTATTTGTTGAAAAAATAAGTGTTCATATGCATTTTGAGATTTTTCTTAACACCAACAGTTAAGAGTATAAAATTAGAAAAAATAATGAGGAAAAAGAAGTCTTTGTTTGAAGCTGGATAGTAAGCTTCTGAAAGCTCACCTTATTTCTTTGTTAAATATTTCTACCTGTCATGAAAGGGTAAAAATGATAACTTATTCAGTCTGAAATGTGTTTACAATATTCTTTATATGGAACAGTTACTTATAGTTTCATTTTTTTCAGTTATTGCTTCTGTGAAATTTTTGTGTACTCAGCTTTTTCTCATGTTTCCATTTGATTTAGAGGCTTCTAAAGAGAACATGTCAAACACACAAATGATATACAAGCCAGGTGAACTCTGTGACTTAAGCTTCTATTCCTAGAACTTCTTGAATATTGTCAGTATTTTACAAAGTGAAACAGACGAAGTGAAATAAATGATCATTTTTCTTTCCACAACTAAAGGGAACAGGAGATCAGAATAATATCTGACTGTGTGTGTTCATTTCCTATTTGGGTATGCTGCGAATGTCCTATATTGTCTATCAAAACATCTGTCCAAAACTATAGCAACAGTAGGCTAGATTTCTTTAGTACTTTTTCCAATAACTTTTTTCTCTGCAGTTTGTAGATATTAAATGGAAACTGGGAGTTGCAATGAGCTCTGACACCTGCAGGTCTCTGAAGTATCCGTATGTTACAGTGACACTAAAAGTAGCAGACCCCTCAGGACAAATAACCAACAAATGTTTTGAAATGACAGTCCCACAGTTCAAGGTCTGTAATCCTCTGTCATCCCTTTTCATGTGATTCAGTCTTTTTGGTGACAAAGTTGTGAAAAAGCAAATGCGTACTTCATATACAGTTGTGATGCTTGCTAATATGGAAATCGAAAGACTGAACACTAAATAATTGTTTAAAGTACTGAAGATAACTACCTATTTTGTGACATTTAATTCTGTACCGCCTAGCCTGAAATGTTAATTCAGCAGCAGTTTGTTCTCTTACACTTAGCAGAAAAGGCAGATCTAAAAGTGTCCTCAATTCCATCCCTCTGCCTTACCAAAAATGGTGACTATTCTGATTCTGTGAAATTGCTAACCTCAGGTTAAGTCCTGGCAGTTGGACAGAAGAGAATTTAAGGAAGGTATTATGAATTCTTGAGTGTTCTGAAATCTTGTATTCCGTCTGGTTGAAACCTACTTCACAGTTTGCTGTTCAGCTGATATGAGAAAGGGATGCTTGCTCTGTGTGAGAAATATGGATTATTTCAACTGGGAATAGAAGTGTTTGCCTGAGAAGTATTTAGGTTTTGTTATGTTTTTTTTTCTTTTGAGGTTTAGCAGTTATTTCGAGTGTTTTCCCATAGCATCATCTCCTATCAATAAGCACAGCCATACAAATAATTAATCATACGTACGACTGAATAGTTAATGCATCCAGATGGCAACCATCTCACAAAAAGAAATGTTCAAACTTCCAGTTCAACATGCAGATTGTAATTGGAGAAAGAAGGAATGTGAGAAACGTAAAGTGATTTTGCCTAATGTGATAGTTTGCAGTTAAGTTTAGGCTTTTCTTTGTGCAACTGAAATTTATATTCTTGCTTTTCAGAACTTCTTCAGGCAGTTCAAGGAAATGGCAGCTATTCTTGAAACAGTTTGAACAGAACTGTTCTTGATACTGAAATTTCTGAGAGATTTGTATCAGGTAAACTTTATGTCCTGTGCAGAACAAATACATGCCTTGCTGAACAATGGCAGTATCCTTATCCTTTTGGTGGGTATTTGTCACAGTCATCCTTACATTGCTGTGAAGTTTTCTTCGCTTCTGAAAACTTGAAGCCAATTCTGTTTATAAAAGTGGTCAGCTTTGTTTATCCTGATAAACAAAAGATCAGGCTCTGTACAGAAAAATGTCACAGTAGGCTTTTTACTCTCTGAGAGTGAAAAACTACATTTAAGAAACTACACATTTAGCTCCAGAGTACAGAAAGATGTGAAAATGTTAATTTGACTGAGAAAATACTAAGAGAAGCGTAAATCCCACATTAAAGTTTCGTCTGTAAAATTGAGATGTGGTTGGAATCAATAGTAATATTAACTGTATGGAGTATATGAAATTACACGTGGCAAGCATACAATTATTCTTGAAGAATAGCAATGTCAAGTAGTTAGTTGCAGGTATTTGCACACCAGGCTTTCAGTTTTCTTTTAAATGGAATATGCACTTGTTCTAATGGCTTGACTATTTTGAATACTTATTTCTCACCACCCAGACTTCTGAAAATTAAATTTCCCTGGAAACCTACTTTTTTCTCCGAAATGAAGCCTGGAGATTAATTTTAAATATAGGAAGAAAGTTGAAATTAATTCCAGAGCATTTTAATGTGTTTTTTCCTTTGTATTTAATCCAGCTCTAATCTGTGGCACTCTGCTTGATGTTCTTCGTACCAGCCTGATTTCTGATTAAATTAAAATATTGATGTGGCTGCCTCACTCTGTGCTCTGAACTAGATAAACTGGGAAGAGGCTTAAAAGTTCAGGCTAGTGCATTAGTCATACACATCAGAGAAATGACTATACTGAAAGTCAACAAGTGTTTGGCAGGAGTCTGGTGGACTGCGTTGCTTTCTCACGCAGATGTCCTAACCAGAAAAATTTTGACTTTAATTCTGAAGGTGAATGGGGACGTTTTCAAAGGGAGAGTGATAAATGGCAGTATGCTTGCATTTCATTTTTTCTTCTGTTTAACCTTTAGAACTAGAAGTATAGCAGGGTCTTTAAAAAATACTACTGTTGCATTTCAAGACTTGCTGGTAATGTAGTAAGGCAGATAAATCTGAAGAGAGACAATTCACGCTGATAAGCTGCTGGAATTTATGCCGTGGCTTCAGACTAAGAAGCAGTGTTGTTGGGATGGATCTTTACATAAGAACATCTGCCTTTCTAATGCACATAAATAGTTTATTTTCTTAGAAGCTGGCTGAACATCAGTGATGCGAGTTTTGCCCACTTTTGTCTCATGAAAATGGACTGCAACACAGAGCAGACTGCAGTCTTCCTATAGAGATACACTCCCACTCTGTAAGCATTATGCATAGTACATAAAAACAATACTTGGAGTTACTTAGATCTCAAATAAATGAAACGTTGTCTTTAACAAAAGACAGTAGAAGCTTTGGCCATCAATCCTTCCTCTGTGCTGCAGAAGTCAAAGGTATTTGCTTCATGTCTGGGGAGAGCAGAATGTTGTTCTGTTGACTGTGTCAGTAGAGTGCCACAGGATGGCAAACTGGAAGTCTTATCCTCAGACCTTTTCCCTTATCAGATTACAAGGTTTGAATGTGGTGCAAAAAATCATCTCTGTGTTTGGAAAACTGATACGAGCAGCTGATATTTTTCATTGTTTACTTTTTTTTTTTTTTTAAGTTGAAATGTAGGGCTTCTGTAGCCAGAAAATATTGTCGTGCCGTGGCCTAGTGAATTAATTGGTTTTAATCACTGTAAGAATTCCAGAACTTTTTGTTGTTGGTGGTGGTTTTATTTTGTAAAGCTAGAGCATTACAAGTACTTCCATTTGTTCTAGTGCATTTAAGTTTTTCAGATAGCTGGAAATATTTGTGCCTTCTCTAGAACTGGATGGAAGATTTCGTTAATAATGTCTTAGCTTCTAGAAACAGCAGTTTAGTACATTCTGAAAGATAATGAGGAAAAGTTCAGTTGTCATTCTTGTTTGGCCCATAACCAAGGGGAAAAAAAAACAAAAAACAAAAAACAAAAACACAAGCTTCTGAAGAGTGTAACTGTTATGTTTTTTCAAATTATATGTTCCAGATGTACTAATGAATGTTTTTGAAGCATCACTGCACTCTTATCAAGTTGGAGGGCTGGGTGGAAATTGCCTAGGCATGTGCGATACACCAGCACAACTGTCTGAGAATTTTGAGGTGTTTATGGACACCTAGGAGATGTGATTAAAAGCTGGCTCTGTACTCAAACTTGGAGGTTGGTCCTGATCAGTATCTGTAGGAATTCCTATACTGAGTAATGGAAGAACTACGTATTTTATTTTAAAAAACAAATACTTGGCAGGGTAGCAATATGAACGTGTTCAAACAAGCTCTTGAATTGTTTGTTGATATGTGCAGGAGCCAAATATTTTCAAAGAGAATCGGATGTTCCTGATGTGTTCCTAATTCTACTTGTTGACTGAGACAAAATTGTTTAACACAAATATTTTTGTAAGTTCACAAACATTCATTAAACATGGAGGTAACAAAAATAAAAGATGGTCTTTTTTTTTTTTTTTGCTACAAGACTACTGCATGGAAGTCTGTCTCTTAAATACTGAAGAAAGTCTGAATATATGAAGAAAGGTTGAGAGAACTGGGCTTGTTTAGCCTGGAAAAGAGAAGGCTCCAGGGAAACCTCATTGTGGCCTTCTAGTACTTGAAGGGAGCATATAAACAGCAGGGGGAATGACAGTTTATGAGGATGGATAGTGATAGGACAAGGGGGAATGGTTTTGAACAGGGAGGCTTAGGTTAGATATTAGGAGGAAGTTTTTCACTCAGAGGGTGGTGCAGTTGGCACATGTTGTCCAAGGAGGTTGTGGATGCCCCATCCCTGGAAGCATTCAAGGCCAGGCTGGATGTGGCTCTGGGCAGCCTGGTCTGGTGGTTGGTGACCCTGCACACAGCAGTGGGGCTGAAACTAGATGATCATTGTGGTCCTTTTCAATCCAGGCTTTATAATTCTATGATACTGCTGTGGGTAAATTTAAGGATCAGACCAGACTATACCTAAGCTTCTTTCCTTATTAAGTTAGGATGAGGTTCAGACAACTGCAGTCATTCTGTCAGAAAGTGGTAATGTTGCTGACAGTTATGTGCAGGCTGTAAGGAATATTTGTATCAATTACAGCTAGACAAGTGCTATATGCGTTGCATGCAAGTGGGTTTCTTTCCTTATGTGTATTTAGGACACAAATGTGCAGTTTTTCTTTTCAACAATTGCCCAGAACAGGGTAAGAAGAAGGAAAATGGAGAGAAGAAAGGGTATTACCCAGTAAACAAAACCAGGGGAGGGACTAATGAAGGAATCTCCTGGCAACTCTGTTGCTCTGCTCTCTGGCAGCTCTGTCTTCAGTGTGTGTGGCACTTTTTTTTCCCGCGTTATTTTCAAACACACCAGTCCCTTTGTTATTTAGTATACGAATGAAAAAAGGCTCACAGAAAGAATACATAAATGACTCCAGTCATTTCTGTGTACTACTGCTGCATATATTTAGCTACAGGTCATGGCCAATGGAAAAACTGTCTCTAAGTCACTTAGTTTTTGCTTCCAGTGAATTGTGCTGCCTTTCTTTAACCGTGTTTCAGAAGTATTTTCACAGTGAACAAGGTTACTTACCTTACCCACCCCCCCCACTTATTACTATTAATTTTTTTTACTGTATTTGTATCCCAGGAGTTATGCTAGCCTTGACTCACTAAAAATAAAATAGAGAGATGCTCTTGTGGAGAGAAAGAACTGTTTCTTCTTTTTGTTTGCTCTCTTCCTTAGCATACGAGTGCTTTATTACCCTCTTACTGTGAGTACAATGAGAGGGCAGTTTCCAGCACTTTACAGAAAATAGGATTATTCTGCTTAGTCTTTATGAGTACCAGAACATCATAAAAAAAATTGAGTCATTTAATCTACCTGCAAAAAAATGCCCCATCTTTTGAGAAGTACTGTAGCAGCTGAGGAACTTAAGGTTCAACAGCCCCTATCCTATCCAATACTCTGTGGTTGACTTTTTCCCTTTTTCTTCTGTAGTAGGCACTAATTTTACAAATATCGTACGACTCCTGGTGGCACTGCTAGCTTAATGGACCCTTACTTTGTTTAGGAATTTGGCTCTATGCAGGTCGGTGTATGATGTTCAAAGTGCCTAGAGCTGGGTTTAGTGTTCATGGTATGTTGCTTCATTGCTCCTTTCCTAATGCCTGTAGAGGAGGCTCAATCACTTCATAAATTACTGAATTTGTCACTGTGGACTTTAGTTCAAATGTTTGCTTCTACCACACGGCACTGTCGATACATATTTATCCACCTTTTCTCATAGCACTGGAGTTGTGCATGGGACTAGTGGGATGATGGTTGGCATTTTGGTATGCCCAGTTCTGGATTTTTGGGAGGACTTTGACTGTCATAGAGACTTTCTTGGAGGAAGGAGGAAAAGCGACCTGCCATTTTAACTGAGTTTCTGATACATGTTTCTACTCAGGATCTTGTGTTATTGAGAAAGTAATAAAGCTGAGGCTGCTGATGATCTTCTTAGAGATGGCCGATTGTGTTTCTTCTTCTTTGCCCCAATTTTCTGCAGTGTCAGATCACATTTCATCTGACTTAACTGTGAGAACTGAACAGTTCTGTGCTTTTGTCCATTATGTGTAGGTGCCAGCTTCCAAATGTTGTTAGTGTTTACGTTACAAAATATGTTTATAAGTTGGGTATTTCTGTTTCAGTTTTGTACTTCACATACTTTAAAACAGTAACCTTAATATGTGTGTAATACAAAGGGAGAATTCTATTACTTGATGTAATGCATGTCTATTATACAGTGGTTTTTTTTTAAGATGAAATTGTCATAGCATTGGTCACAAGGTGGCACTGCTACATAGAGTCTTAGAAGACAGTAATCCTTTGGGAGTGTAACTGACAAGGGGGTAAGGATTTCTTGTTCTCTACTTATAATGTAAACTACATACTCATTTTGTTATAACTTCCATGCTACTTTTTGCATTTTATGGAAATACTGTAACTTTTCTGTTAATTAACAACAACAACAAAAATTCCATCAACACAAAGAAAAATCAGCTTCTTACTAATAACAGAATTACGTTCCATAGCTTCTGTATTTGCAGTAGCTCAAGACAGTAGTTTTTAATTCTACATTATACTTCCGCATTATGACTTGCTCTTCAAATAGCATCATGTTTTTACTGAGATCTATTACAGTTTCATTTTTTTTTCCTGTATATATGTTTCTCAGATTTTTCTACATCAGTATCTTGTTCACAGAACAATCACTGGCATTTTTCTATTCAAAGTTGTCACGCTTTTTAACAACCCTAACATCGTTCCTCCATATTTTGTTATGTAGCTTTTCAGTGTTTTTATGCCATTTTCCTTACTAATATGCTTCTTAGCCATGCAGGTGTTTGTATTGCTTAATTCCACTTCTGAATTACTTCTGAATCTGAAAGGTAATGTTCTGATGTTTCTGCCACTACTGAATTTGGTAGCAATTTTTCTGGTTTGCTAAAGGGCCAGAATTTCAGCATTCCTGGTGTCCAAGGTGGCTTAAAGGTATGTTTTTAAGAAAAAAAAAATTCACCTGAGAGCTAGGCCACATTAAAACAAAGTGAGCTTTTCTCTTCCTAACTGGCAAGCAGTAGATGCTGTAGCCATGCATGAAATTTGAGAGAGGTGTTTAGAAGTTTACATTTGAAATGAGAAATGGAATTGTCTCACCTGAATTACTGGTGTGCAATACTGTTCTCACAGTTGAGAATGTGGGAAGAGGGGAGATGCTCAGCAGTTGACAGAGTCAAGACAACAGATGTCGATTTACCTACAGTGGAGTCAAGGAAGACTTTTTGAAAAGAGGATTAAGAGATTCCCATCTGTTCTCTGCCCCTTTTTTTTTTTTTTTTTTTTTCTTTTGGCAGCTACATTGGCACCGTTCATGGTATTGTGTTGAGACTGCATGTGTCCTGTATTTCATGGTAAGCTTTACCTTATCTCACCAGACATACAGTTGAGTTATGAAGGAAGATTTTAGTGTTGGTACAGTGTTGAAGTAATGAGGGCTTTTGCATTTTCCTCTTGAGTAAATAAAATTTGTGACATATTGTACAATCAGTAGGTGTACAGAAGTTAGGCTAAGTAGGATTATCGCGGTGGAAAGATAATAAATGGAAAATGCTCATCAGTGTTATAAACTTGCAATAAACTCCACAAGGAGCGATCTCCAGAAAGAGATCTTTCCTCAGTGGCAGTCAGCACTTAAACAGGATCTAAGAGAGGTGGAGCCAGGCTGCACCCCTTCTGGTACACATGTGAATTGCCTTCACCTGTGCTCCTGCAGCTGAATCATTGTTTGCCTCAGGTGGTCAATCAGAGGTCCAGGCAGTGATCAACAGTTCCCATACACTCCACCCCTCCATGGTGTGAACCACTGACTGGGTTAACTAAAGGGTGAGCCTTTCCTATTACAGAGATCCGACACATCGCGATGCTTATACAGTTTCCTGTCACAATGTATGTTGACACAATTTAAGGTGAGCGATGATTGGTGAAGGTTTGTGTTCTTGCATGGGCCAGCGGTTGATGGTGTTATGGGAGGCATATAATCATGAGCTGCAAGTCCATCTATGTTTCATCAGTTCCATGTAGGTCATCACTAGGTGTTGCACATGATCTGGCAGCCACACTGGAACGCTTTGAGGATATTTTGTTCCTTCCGGCAGTCCTAGAGGCTAAAAGACTGGGGGAGTAGTACAGATGTTTCAGAGGTACCAGGAGGGGAAGTTCTGCCCTCCAGGGCAAGATACAGGCCGTATTTCTATCCTGGGTCAACACTTCAGCTTGTACTGGGGCATATCCCAGCCACCTGCACCATACCTTTTGGCCAGATATCTGTGGCTGCATAATTGTATCTGACTAAAGGAGATGTCCTGATCTACTATACGGACATGACGGGAGTAATGAAGATTGGAGTGTTGACCGCAATATCCATAGGCCACGTACCTATCACCAGAGGGTCTACCGAGCCTCCCACCTCCAACAATCTCCCCCAAGGTGCAAGTACGCCACACCACTTAGGTCCTACCTGCACCATCCAAGGACATTTTATTCTATGGGTATCCGGATCTAAATTCTCAGGGGCAGAGAGAAGAAGATTATTTTCATTACCAATCTGGGGTCTTACCTGATTATCAGTGCCTGTAATTTGGATCCTAAGTGAGGAGGCCCATGTTGTCTGTAGCATTTTCAGGGCACTGGGTCTGCCATCTTGAGGTCTTTTCTTCAGGTTCCGCAGGGTTTCGCAGAGTCTCTTTGTCCACCCCTGCAGGGACTGAGAGTCTGTCTTCAGGACAGCCTTGAGAATACCATTATAATGTTCAATGAGGCCTGCCCACGTTGAATTATATGGCAGGTGGAATTGCCATTTGCTGTTTTCTTCTGCACAGCATTGTATCATTGCACCAGTAAAATGGGTCCCTTGGTTATTCTTGATGACTTGAGGTGTCCTGTAGGCAGGAATCAGTTTAGTAATTGCTTTGATGCTATATGTTTGGTTTGCTTTTGGCATCAGATAGGCCTGCAGTAGCCCACTTACAGTATTGATGCAGGTCAGGGCATATCTCACCCCCTCAGACCGAGGAAGGGACCCAGTGTAATCGACCTCTACAGCCATCACTGGAGAGGATTGTGTCCTCTAGCAAGGTGGGCTGTTGTTTCAGGCAATGATCTCGGTCTCATCTTAGAGCAAGTGTAGCAGTCTCAGCATGCCTGGGTGATGTCAGATAGTTGTATTGGCAGTCCCTATGCTTTAGCAGCTGCCCACATTATCTTTTGTCCTGCGTGCCGTAGCTTGTGATGCAACCAGTGGGTGATGTTCTCAGATGGTGAATTCTCAGTCCATTGAACTTGGGCCAGTGTGTCAGCTTCATCTCTTCCCAGTGACTGTAGGGGTTGGTGACCAGAGACATGGTAGACATGTACAGTCCTGTGTTTAACTGTATTCCGTATGTCTAACCATGTCTTTGCCCCAGATTGGTCAGGCATGGATAGTCCATTCTTGGGTGGCCCACTCTGCACCCCAAAGAGTGAGCCTCCAGTACACAGCCCAACTATCTGTGCAGATGTTCAGGATACTATCACTGGGTTTTTTGGTTGTAACCATCCACACGGCTCGCAGTTCTGCCTATCGGCTGCTCTGACCATCCCCCTCATCAAACCAGGCTTTCAGTGGAGGGATGGTATGCTATTGGTCTCTACTTGCTCAGGCTGCCCTTGCTGGACCCATCTGTGTACCAAGCATCTTCAGGGATAGGATATTTTCCCTCCTGAACGGGACTCTTCTCTGGTGGAGCAACCAGTGTTTCTTTTGGTGCATCAATGTGATACCTCACTGGGCCCAGGACTTTATGAAGTTCTTCTTTTAATGCTGATGAGGACAGACTACTCCTCTGGCTGAGATAAGTGACCCATGGTGCCACCATTTGTGCTTGGGCCACCATACCGTTCCGATAACTCTTACCCTTGGTTTCTTTGGGTAGTTTTGGAATCCTTCAGAAACTCCTGTCTCCACAGCTGAAGGAGGATGTGATTGGGCTGATGGTCGATCTTCACAAATTGGACCCCAGCCCAAATAACGTCACTGAACATCTGTTTTCGCGAGACCCTTAGAGGCCCCAACTGAGGATTCTGCACAGGTGGCCTCTTGGTTTTAACTACTGGAAGCACCTCTGCTTCTTCTACTACTCAGATATTGCGCCTAGCATGCAGACGCTCTGTCTCCCCCAGATCAGCTACTCACCAGGCAACCTGTTGAACCACAGCTTCCGAGGTCACCAGAGGGTTTAATATAGAAACTAAGGTCCCATACAGGTGAGAAGAAGCCTGTTGTAAGATTGAATCTCGCATACCTGCCGAAAACCTTACCATATCTGGGCTATCAAATGAGTCCTCGTATACCGCTTCTCTCATGCCTAATTCACGAATATAATTTTGAAGGTCCTCCATGGAGGACAATAATCCTGTGTTTAATGGAATATCTGATTTGTTCGGCCAAACCATGTCGCATGCTGCCATTAACCAGTCTATTATTGAATGATTCTCATTGCTATACTGAACAGCAGCATACAGTCTCTGCCTGATGGCAGGGTGTATCATCATGGTGGCCAACTTTGATACTTCTGGCCCATTAACCATGATGCTTTCTGCCTCTGAATCCCATGATCTAAGTAACCATGTGGGTACACTCTCTCTTGGCCTCTGCCAAAATCACTGCACCATATCCATTAATTCTGTTGGTGTATATGGCCTAGCTGTTATGTGTAAATGTGTTTCGGCAGGGGGCCATTGGTCAGGAGGCACCCCTGCTGGTCTATCTTGTACTTTCTTTGTCTTTTGGGTTATAACAGGACAGAGTTCCAAGGAATCCGCCATAAGTGGAACCGCTAGATCTGACTTAGAGTATTTGTTTTCCTGTTCAACCAGGACAGGAATGTTACTTCACTATGGTAACACACTGTGGTGTTTCAGGCGGTAGCATGGGTACTGCATATGTTTCAAGCCACCCAGTGGTTGCCTCCACCATGGTGAGCACATAACGCTTACCATTGCGAGATCGTGGCAAGGTGATATAATCAACTTTCCCACAATACGACAAGATCCATCTGTGAACAGGGCATATTTCCTTTTCATTTTCTGGGAGTTCATTGTATGGTGGGGCCTCTTTAGCACATGATACCTTTTCTACTGGCGGTGTTCCAAACTTTTTGCCTTCAGGCCAGTCCACAATCACCTCTAGGATTCCTGGACGGCTGAGGTTCCCCATCTGCGCACGCTTCGTAATCAACGCAATCCACTTACTCCAAGTGGCATCAGTTGCATGATGGGTGAAGGGAAACTTTCCCTTGAACATCCAGTTCAGCACTGGCAGTCGAGGTGACAGAAGGAGCAGTATAGTCAATAGGTTTCAGTACCAATTACTTCGGAAGCAGCCTGAACCTCCTCATAAGCGGCTAAGATCTCCTTCTCAGTTGGAGTGTAGCACTCTTCAGACCCTCTGTACGCCCTACTCGAAAATCCCAGGGGTTGGCCTCTGGTCTCTCCTGAGGCTCTTTGCCACACGCTCCAAGTGGGACCTTTCTCTCCAGCAGCAGTGTAGAGGAAGTTCTTCACATCCTGTTCCATCTGTACTGGCCCCAGGGCCACAGCACGGGCTATCTCTTGTTTGATCTGCTCAAAACCCTGCTGCTGCTGCTCAGGACCCCACACAAAATCATTCTTCTTCTGTGTCACCTGATAAAGAGGGCTTACAATGAAGCTGTAGTTTGGAACACGCATTCTCCAAAAACCCACTACACCCAGAAACGATTGTCTCTTTCTTAATAGTGGAAGGGTGGAGACATGGCAGTGATTTTGTCGACCACATCTGTCGGGATGTGACGATGGCCATCTTGCCACTTTATACCTAGGAGCTGAATTTCCTGGGCAGGTCCTTTCACTTTGCTTCGCTTAATAGCAAAACCAGCATGCAGAAAGATCTGGATTATTTGCCCTTCTTTCTCAAAAACTTCCTTTGCTGTGTTGCCCCACACAATGATGTCATCAATGTACTGTAAGTGCTCAGGAGCACCTCCCTGTTCCAGTGTGGCTTGGATCAACCCATGGCAAATGGTTGGGCTGTGTTTCCACCCTTGGGGCAAACGATTCCAGGTATACTGAAAGCCCATCCAGGTGAAAGCAAACTGTGGTCTAGATTCTTTGGCCAAAGGAATGGAGAAAAGGGCATTAGCAATGTCAATGGTGGCATACCATTTGGCTGCTTTTGACTCTGGTTCATACTGGAGTTCTAACATGTCCGGCACAGCAGCACTCAATGAGGGTGTGACTTCATTCAGGCCACGGTAATCCACTGTCAGCCTCCATTCTCCACTGGCTTTACGCACTGGCCATGTGGGGCTGTTAAAAGGTGAGTGAGTTTTGCTAATCACTCCCTGATTCTCTAGCTGACGAATCTAGCTTCTGAATGGGGAGCAAGGAATCCCTGTTGGTGCAGCATTGTTGTCTGTGCATCATTTTTGTAGCAATTGGTACCTGTTGCTCTTCCCCTTGTAGCAACCTCACAACAGATGGATCTTCTGATAGGCCAGTCAAAACAGACAACTGCTTAACACCTTCTGTGTCTACAACAGCTATTCCGGAGGCCCATCGATACCCTTTGGGAACCTTAAAATATCCCCTTCTGAGGTAATCAATACCAAGTATACATGGAGCCCCTGGGCCAGTCACAATAGGGTGCTTTTGCCAGTCTTTACCAGTGAGGCTGATTTCGGCCTCCAACATAATCAGCTCTTCAGAACCCCCAGTCACCACGTGAATATAAATTTATTCTGTCCATTGGTGACCCGAGGGCATTAGAGAGCACTGTGTACCAGCATCCACCAGGGCCTTATATTTCTGTGGTTCTGATGTGCCAGGCTGTTTAATCCACACAGTCCAATATACTCTATTATCCCTTCCCCCCCGCCCTCTCCTGGCTGGGGGCAGGGCCCCTCTATTTGTTATCTCAGTTGTCTGTAGCAACTGGAGCAATCACCTTTTTGGAGAAGTTAACCTTAATGGTTGATTTGTCTTGTAATTCTTGTGCTTTAAGTGTGGGAGTAGGTTGTTTATGCCACTCCTTCATATCTTCTCCATGGTCACATAGGTAATGCCACAAGGCAAAACATGACATAGTCTTACTGTGGTCACTTGCTTGAGCAGGAGGATGTCTTCTTTTGATAGCTGAGACATTGGATGACACTGGCTGGGAGGAAATCAAGTTGATCAGCCTCTCCAGTAGGCTGTTTTGTGAATTCTGTTCCTCATTGGATGTATCTGTTACCACCATGGATTCATCAGCATCAGGCACGATTGATAGTTTGTCTATTGTATCTTCTTGTTTGTTCTCCATT
This sequence comes from Tetrao urogallus, assembly GCF_951394365.1. NCBI lineage: Eukaryota > Metazoa > Chordata > Aves > Galliformes > Phasianidae > Tetrao > Tetrao urogallus. The sequence continues at coordinate 41,085,690 of NC_136813.1, read as the reverse complement.
CTGTCCAGCTTTTCAGCTACCTTTGCAATGGCTGAAACACAAGCTCATAGAGGGCTTAAATGTAACTCAAAGTCTTGAAGTTTATTAACCAATTCATTTATAAGGGGTCTTCTTTCCCCTCTGCCATACATTGCTGCAAATGTACTGGCGTACCTTTCTGGTGCAGTCTTTGTGAATGTACGCCACATGTTTGGTGTACACATGACTCTCTCAGGATCATGCTCTTGGTTTTACTCATCAGGAATGAAATCGGGGCTATGTAGTGTTTCCACCACAGCATATTCTCTCAAATAACGGATGCCTTTTTCTATATCAGCCCATTTCTTTTTCTCAGGCATCAGATCGTCTTTGAAGGGGCATCTTTCTTTTACAGCTAACAGCATCCTCTTCCAGAGGCTGAAGGCCTGATTCTGGCATGTACCAATGCCTCTGTCAATGGCTGAGTCCCTAGCAATGCCACCCAGTTGGCGAGCTTCTCCACTATCCAGCCACACGCTGTTGGCACCATTGTCCCGGCATCAAAGTAAACAAGTAGCAATAGGCTCATTTGGGTGACGTGAGAAGTCTTTTCTCAGACTTCAAATTTCATTCATTTTCAGAGATCAGTCAACAATGGTAACGATATCTTGCTCACCTCTTACTATTTCAGGACTTCTTGTTGTTGCCCTCATAGGTGTTGGTGACCATGGTCTTACTGAGGGCCTGTCTCCTGGACTCAAGGGTGCTTCTCCTGGATCTCGGAGCCACTCCTCTGGACCTCTTTCCTCCTCTTTCTTCTCTTCTAACTGAGTCGAGATTCGTTTCGTTTTCCATCTTCTTACAAGGGGGACTGACATCAATTGTGGTGCCTCCTGTAGTTGATCAGGTTGGTCAGTTCCAATGCTCCCATCCTCTAGCTCAGCTTGGAGCCTGTCTTGTTCGATTATGAGAGTATCTAGCTTAGATTGGAGGGTGTCTTATTGAGATTGAAGATTGTCGAGTTTGGATTGCAGGGAGTCTCTCTCAATTTGGAGGGCATCTGTCTCAGATTGGAGGTCTTCTCTTTGGACCAGGAGACTCGCTCATTTTGTACTGTTTCCCTGAGACTCTCCCTTTCAGTTTCACAAACTCTCTCCCTCTCCAGAATAGTATTGAATAAGGCCCAATAAGCATTAGCCAGGCCCCAAATCATTTGTGCCTCCTCAGATCTGCCTGAGCCGCAACATTCCTGCCTCAAGTAGCTGTTTAAGCTCTCAGGGTCTTTCAGGTGTTCAGGAGTAAAGTTCCACGACACTGAAGATTTCCATCTGTCTAAAGTCTCTTCCAGGCCTCTCCACACTCCCTGCCACTCAGTATTCTCCAGTTTTGGGGAGGACTTTCTCAAAATATAATAAATACTAATACTGAGTTGAAATTATGAGCAATACATTCAGGGAGATTAACAATGCAAGCAGGTGAGCATAAAGGATTCAGAGGAGAGACTGGAAAGCTGCTTAAAAATCCCCAGTCCTGTAAAATTAGCAGCTCCCTCTGGAGTTGTATGCCACATTGTATGAAGATACCAAGTACATATTTTCATCAGTGTTTTCAATCGACTGTATATACCTATTGCTCCATAGAGCAAAGTGACAAACTTAATGCCCAGTATGTTTTGAGCATTAGAAGAGAAACAGTGGCGAGTGAAAATGTTGAAGAGCATGGTCCCAAGACCGACCCCTGAGGGACACCGCTTGTGATTGGCCTCCACCCTGACATAGAACCATTGATGACAACCCTTTGGCTGCGTCCAGCCAGCCAATTCCTCATCCACTGAACAGTCCATCCTTCAAATCCGCACCTCGCCAATTTAGAGAAAGGGATGTGGTGAGGGATCACGTCAAAGGCTTTGCAGAATTCAGGTTGATAACATCCATCGCCCTTCCCCCGTCCACTGAAGCCGTCACTCCATCACAGCGTGCCACCAGATTGGTCAGGCAAGATCTGCCCTTGGTGAAGCCATGCTGGCTGTCTTGAATCACCTCTTTGGCTTGTATGTGCCTTAGCATAGCTTCTAGGAGGATCTGTTCCATGATCTTCACAGGCACAGAGGTGAGGTACACTGGCTGTATTTCCCCGGGTCTTCCTTTCTCCCTTTCTTAAAAGTGGGAGTAACATTTCCCTTTTTCCAGTCACTGGGGACCTCACCAGACAGCCATGATATTTCAAATACGATGGAGAGCAGCTCTGCAACCACATCAGCCATCTCTTTCTGAACTCTAGGACAGATATCATCCTAGCCATGTGGACTTATACATGTTCAATTTCATGAGGAGGACTCAGACTTGTTTAACTGTTACAGTGTGTCAACGGTTTAACGGGCTGGTTCGGCCCGGTTCCGTGACGAGCGGGGCGGAGGGATCCGCAGATCCGCGCCTCCGGAAAAAAAAGAAACAGGGGAGCCCAAAATAATTAAAAACAGCGGCAACGATCTGAGGAGAAACAAACTAATTTACTAAGTATATTATCGGAATGCAAGATAACACACTATAATACAATATAATCAGAATTGAAGCTAATAAATCAAATATAATGAGAGAGAGAATGTCCGAAAGGTGGATAGGCCTCACCACAACGCTGAGGTGAGACGCGCAGTCCAGTTGAGCAGCAGGGAGACAGGAGCAGCGCCCGCGACGAAGGGCAGGCGAGAAAGAGCGATCAGGCGACCTTGCAGGAGTTAAACCTCCTCTCCCTGACCGCAAGGTCCCCTGGGGAATGTAGTTCTTCTTCTCTTCAGGGCAGGTACCCAGGACTTGAGCATTGACAGTTAAAGTCCCAGTGCCCCACATGATGTTATGATGTGGAATACCGAAAGCCAAAAATCACAAAACCATGACACAGTGGGACAGAAACTACTCCCCACACTCTCACCTACAGACTCATGGTCCTGGCAGACACGGAAGGCCTGGCCACCCGTGAAGACTGAGGCAAAGTACTCATTGAGTCCATCAGCTTTTTCTGTGTCTGAGGAAGCCAGCTCCTCATTACCTTTTATCAGAGGGAGAATGCTGTCCTTGGCCTGTCTCTTCCTGCCTATGTACCTGTAGAAACCCTTCTTGTTATCTTTCACATTCCTCACCATGTTCAGCTCCATCTGCATCTTGACTTTCCTTAATCCTATCTCTACACTCATGGACAACAGCCCTGTATTCCTCCCAGGATACACAACCCTGTACATTTCCCTCTTTTCTCTCAGTTTAAGTTGCAGTTCCTTGCAGAGCCACAATGATTCAGCTGCCTCCCCTGCTCGACTTCTTCTGCTGGGAGATGGAGAGCCGTTGCGCCCTCAGAAGGGTATCCTTAAAGAGCTGCCAGCTCTGTTCTGTGCCCATGCCCTTAGGGACAGTTTCCCAGGGGATCCCATCCAGCAGTTCCTTGAGCAGCCAGAAGTTTGCTCTTCTAAAGCACAGGGTCCTAGTTCTGCTTTTTGCCAGGCCCACATTCTTCAAGATCACAAATACCACCAACGCATGGTCACTACAGCTCAGGCTGCCTCCAATCTTAACATCTCTATTGCTCTCCTCTGCATTACTGAGCACCAGGTCCAGTAAGGCTTCACTTTGCGTTAGTCCATCTATTACCGGACCAGGAAGTTGTCCTGGATTGTCTGCCACCATGCCACTATCCCAGCAGATATCCAGGTGGTTGAAATCCTCCATCAGGACAAGAGCCCACAAGTGCGACGCCTCCTGCAGCTGAAGCAAGGAGGCCTTGTCAACAGCCTCTTCTTGATCAGGTGGCCTGTAGCAGACCCCATCACTAGATGCCCTTTACTGGACCGATCCTTGATTTTTACCCACAAGCTCTCAACCTGATCGTGGCTGTTCCTCAGAATCACAAAATGACAGAAACACCGAGCTTGGAAAAGACCTACAAGATCATCTGCCAATCCACTTATCACCAATAGTTGTCACTAAACCATATCCCTCAACACAACATCCAGCCTTTCCTTGAACACCCCCAGGCTCGGTGACTCCACCACCTCCCTGGGCAGTCCATTCCAGTGCCTGACCACCCTTTCTGAAAAGTAATACTTCCTCATGTCCAGCCTGAATCTCCCCTGCCGTAGCTTGAAGCCATTCCCTCTGGTCCTATCACTAATGACGCGAGAGAAGAGGCTGACCCCCAGCTCACTACAACCTCCCTTCAGGAAGTTATAGAGAGCAATGAGGTCTCCCCTGAGTCTCCTCTTCTCCAGGCTGAACATTCCCAGCTCCTTCAGCCTCTCCTCATATGGCCTGTGTTCCAGACCCCTCACCAGTTTTGCTGCCCTGCTTTGAACCCCCTCCAGGGCCTCAATGTCTTTCTTGCAGCGAGGGGCCCAAAACTGGACACAGTACTCAAGGTGTGGTTTTCAATAGAACTGAGTACAGGGGGACAATCACTTCCCTTTTCCTGGTGGCAACACCGTTCCTGATGCACCTGGCTCTTGGCCACCTGGGCACACTGCTGGCTCGTGTTCAGCTGAGCATCAATCAATACCCCCAAGTCCATTTCCTCTACACAGCCTTCCAGCCACTCCACCCCAAGCTTGTAATGCTGCCTGGGGTTGTTGTGGCCAAAGTGCAGGACCCAACATTTGGACTTGTTGAAACTCATCCCACTGGATTCAGACCAGCTATCCAGCCTGTCCAGATCCCTCTGTAGGGCCTTGCTACTCCCAGGCAGGTTGACACTTCCAGTCAACTTGGTGTCATTCGCATACTTACTGAGGGTGCATTCAACGTCGTCATCCGGGTCATCAATAAAGATATTGAAGAGGACAGGCCCCAGCACTCATGACTGGTCGCCAACTGGATTTAGCTCCATTCACCACCACTCTCTGGGCCCAGCCTTCCAGCCAAGAGTATACCTGTCCAAGCCACAGGCTGCCAGCTTCTGCAGAATACTGTGGGAGACAGTGTCAAAAGCTTTGCTGAAGTCTAGGTACACTACATCAACAGCCTTTCACTCATACACCAGACAGGTTACTAGATCATAGAAGGAGATCAGGTTGGTCAAGCAGGACCTGCCCTTGGTGAACCCATACTGGCTAGGTCTGATTCCCCCCGTTGTCCCGCACACGCCACATGATCTCCCTCATGACAATCTGCTTTATAACCTTCTCTGGCACTGAGGTCAGGTTAACAGGCCTGTAGTTTCCCAGGTTCTCCTTACATCCCTTCCTGTAGATGGGAGTCACATTGGCAAGCCTCCAGTCTTCTGAGACCTCACCAGTCAACAAGGAGCGCAGATAGATAATGGCAAGTGGCTCAACTATCACCTCTGCCAGTTTCCTCAGCACTCTCGGGTGAATCTCATCCGGCCCCATGGACTTACGACAGTCCAGCTGGAGTAGTAGGTCTCTGACTGCATCCTCCTGAATCACGGGGGTTCAGTCCGCACCCCAGCTGAGACTACCAGGTCAGAGAGTGGAGTTTCCTGAGGATACCTGGTCTGACCTCTAGAGACAGACATAAAGAAGGCATTCAGAACCTCTGCCTTTTCCTTATCCTCAGTGGTCATGTTCCCAGACTCATCCAGTAAAGAATGGAGATTTTTCTTAGTCTTCTTCTTACTGTATTTGTAAAAGAGTTTCTTGTTCCTTTTTACCCCACCGGCCAGGTTGAGTTGAAGCTGGGCTTTTGCCTTTCTGATTTTCTCTATACACATCTTAACAACTTCTCTGTACTCTTTCTAAGTTGCCCATCCCTTCTCCCACAGGAGGTAGATTCTCTTTTTCTCCTGGAGCCTCAAGAATAGCTCCCTGTTCATCCATGCTGGTCTTCTTCCCCGCAGACTCATTTTGCGGCTCAGGGGGACAGCCAGCTCCTGTGCCTTTAAGACTTCCTTCTTGAAGAGTGACCAGCGGTCTTGGACCCCTTTACTCTCTAAGACTGAAACTCAGGGGATTCCCCCTACTAGTCTTCTGAATAATTCCAAGTCCACCCTCAGGAAGTCCAAGGTAGCAGTTTCGCTGTTCCCCCTCCTGGCTCCACCAAGAATCAAGAACTCTGCCATTTCGTGGTCACTCTGTCCGACACAGCCCCTGACCTTCACATCTCCTACCAGACCTTCTCTGTTTGTGAGCAGCAGGTCTAGAGGGGCAGCTCCTCTCATCGGCTCTCTCACCAGTTGCATCAGAAAATTATCCTTCATACACTCCAGTCATGAGAGAGGTCCCACCATGTTTCCGTAATGGCAACGAGGTCATAGTTAGCCTGCCACACAACGGCTTCCAACTCTTCTTGTTTGTTGTCCATGCTGCGTGCATTGGTGTAGATGCACTTCAGCTGATCCCCTCGCCACACCCCTAATCCCATTACCACTCCCCCAGGCTCATTTCTAGTGGGCCTGTTTTTTTCCCCTTCCCCCTTCGTATCTAGTTTAAAACCCTCTCTACAAGTCCCGCAAACTCCTGGGCAGGGATCCGTTTCCCCCTTTGGGATAGGTGATACCTGTCGGCAGCCCTCATATGAGGTGCCGAGTAGACTGCTCCATGATCAAAGAACCCAAAACAACCAATATTCTTGCATTTGCAGACACAGTCTTCACAATCTATCCACTTCCTAACATAGAGCGCAACTCCCCCACCCCTCCTACCCTGTCTATCCCTTCTGAAAAGTCTATAGTCCTCAATCAGGGTATTCCAATCATGGGATTCATCCCACCGTGTTTCCGTGGCAGCAATTAGGTCATACTTTCCCAATTGCACCACAGTTTCTAGCTCCTCCTGTTTATTTCCCATGTTGCATGGATTGGTACAGAGGCACTTCAATTACCGGCCTCATTGCCTTCTCAAAGCAGCCCTCCCTAATACTTCCAGGACAAATCTGGGGTTTTCCCTTACTGCCTGCCAAGGTGACAGCATCCCCATGTGCTTCTCTGTCACCTAGTACACCCCCTTCCCCCATCAAATCTAATTTATAGTCCTGCTAACCAGCCCAGCCAGCTTGTTCCCAAGAATATTGTGGCCCTTCTAGTCAGTTGGCTCTCCGCATTCTCCCTTTCTCAAGGCTGTGTCCCAAGGCACAGAACCCAAAGTCTTGAGTGCGACATCATTCGCAAAGCCATTCATTCAGCATGTCCACCCTCCTCCTTTTGTGCAGATTCCAGTCACCAATGAGAGGACAAAGGAGAACACAACTCACACTCCTGATCCCTTCAGCGGTCTTCCCAGAGCCCTGAAGTCCTCAGCCTTTCTGCTTCCTCCTTTAGCCCTACCACCAAGCTGAGCAGATCATCCACCTGCTCACATCGCACACAGCTAGTATCCAGGCTGCCCTCCTGTAGCAGTGACAGGGCCAGGCATTCTCTGCAGTCTGAGACCTGAACTGTGGCATGGGCATTTATGCTTTCAGTCTGGATCTCTGTGTTCCTTTTAGCAGCAGCTCGCCACCGTGTGGTGACCATGGATGCACCTTGCTGTGTCCAGAAACCAACGACTGTTTCACTTCGTCTGAACAGTCCATGTGATTCACACACCCCGACTCCTCTTCTCTGCCCCCATGGTTTTTTCTAGGCAGAGGGCATGGATGCAGAGCCGTTGTCCTGGAAACACCCACTTCACGTCAGCTGCTCTCGAGAGCTGCCAGGCTGCTCTGTTATCTCGGGGTTACCTGTATGAAGGAACCGACCGAAAGCCCCCTGTACCTCACAGTCAATCACTGCAGTTCTGGCTGGGACAGCTCCGAAGCAGCGAACTGCGGCAATCAAGGGCTTCTTCTGGGTTTGATTTTGTACCCTTCTAATAAAATGTTACAGGTGATGCCCAGTTTATGCTTATTTGCTTTTAGCTTTCCTAAGACAAGCTTATCCCTCTACCCAGAAAAACTGTGGGTACTCCATGCTGGAGGCATTCAAGGCCAGGTTGGATGGGGCCCTGGGCAGCCTGAGCTGGTGGGTGGCAGCCCTGCCCGTGGTGGGGTGTTGGAACTAGATGTCTTTTAATGTCCCTTCCAACCCAAGCTATTCTATAATTCTATGATTTTAGGATGATGATGGGAAGGGCTATGCTTGAGGTCTTTTCCAAGTGCTAGCATTAAAGCTGAAGAGTGCAGCTGATTATCCATAAACCAGAATACATTTAACCAGATGATTAATGCGTCAAAAAGAAGAACAAAATGTTCAGGAGATGAGCACAGTTGTTTTTAACACTATTAAATGAACTATCATCATCACAAGTATTGGCATCAGTTCTGTTTGTTGTGGGTTATGTGACTGGTTGTATTCTGTGTTCGCTCTCTGCCCATGTATCCAGCATACAGGGAGCCCCAGCTCCAGGTTTGTTTCAGAGAGCAGACAGACAGGGTTAAGGCTTGCCATGGTACCACACTGCTGGAAGTTACTGTTGCTGTTGTTCCCTATGTGAATGCAAGGATAGTCAATAAACCAGTTTATTTTAAACTGTGTAAACTTCACAGTGGGTTTGGATGCTGTCTGACTGGAAAAAGCTCTGTCCGTGGAGGAGCCCAGTTACTAAGTAGGTCACTCTCAAACTAATGCCCCCTATTTATTTCCATGTAAACTACAACAGATACAAAGAGCACAATAACAATATTTGATAAAGCAAATTCTTAGCTACAAACACTATTTTTCAAAAAGTCACTACCATTATCTGTGCATTTTCACCAGTGATGAATGAGAGCCTGGATGCCCCTCTTGTAAAAATCCGTACCACTGGAGGTGACCCACTGTTGCCACTGCTGACCCATATCACGCACTGCTTCTCAGTGCTCACATCCACTGTTTGGTCTCCATCAGCATTCTGCAAGCATCAGTGGATGTCAGTGGGAGCCACTTTTTCTGCATGGAGGAATTCAGTGACACACCTTTGCTTCATACATGCTTCCATGTCAGACACCATTTGTCAGACTGCCCCACTGCTGCCATCTATTGCACAGCAACAACATGTAACAATATTGGTGGGAAGGTCCAGCCTCTACTGCCATACCTCCAATATCCACCTGTGATGTTGCGGACCAACAAAGAATCATAAGATCATTTAAGTCGGAAAGGATCTCTACGATCATCTAGTCAACCACCAACCCACCACCACCATGCTCCTAAACCACATCCCCACAACTCATCAGTAAGTGAAGTGCAAACAGAGTCCTGGTCTGATGAACAGCGTTTCATACAGAGGTGTGGAAAAGGTGGCTAGGGATTCCTCCTCACGCTATGATTCAGATTCTAGAAGGCTGGTGAAGCTCAGGGACGCTGGGATGAACCACCAGATGCTCTAGAGCCTCCTGGCAGCAGTAAGGAGGCACCTAGGGCACAACAAGCTCTGATTCCCCACAACCCACACCAGGCCTTGCCATAGACTGCGAGTTGCCACTCTCTGTATCAGCCTGCCCAGGGTCCCATCCAACCCGGCCTTGAGAATATAATCTAATATAAATATAAAATAAAATATAATTATACAGAAGTGCAGAGCTTCTACAAGCGGCATAGGGGAACAGCCCCCGCAGCCCTCCCACCTCCTTCTCCCCTCCTCGTGCCGTTCTTTCCGAGGCGCTCCTCCTCCCCCTGCAGCGCTGCGGACGAGGCGACCACTCGGGCCAGGCCAGGCCGGGCCGGGCCGGGCCGCAGCCGGCGCCTCGAACGCGCTCCACCGCTTCGCCCTCTGCCCCGCCTCACAGCCCACTCGGGGCGTAGCTTCGGCGCTCCTCCCCGGGGTGGCTCGGAGTGGGCGGGCGACTCCGCCGTCCTTCCCCGCCCCGCGGGCTGACTCCGCTCGGGAAGGAGGTGCGGTGCAGAGCTGCAGCGGGGTCGAAACGGAGCGCGGTAGAATGCGCGCGTAACGGCAGCTCCGGCTCCGCCACCCTGCTGAGTGCAGGCCCCGCGGCCGCGCCTCCACCGCGGTGTCGGCCATGGAGAAGCCGGAGGAGGGAGAGCCGCTCTCCCACCCACTGGAGCAGCAGCCCGAGCCGCCTCCGCAGCCGCCTGGGGAGAAGCGCTTCAGGCTATGGTACGTGGGCTCGGCGTGCCTGGACCGGCGCACCACGCTGCCCATGCTGCCTTGGCTGATGGCCGAGATCCGGAGGCGCGGGCAGCGGCAGGAGCCCGGCGGCGCGTTGGGCGGCGGCGTGCCGGCCCGCGAGGTGCTGCTGCTGCTCGGATCGCCCACGCTGCGCTGCGTGCCCGCCGGCCCCGCCAGCCCCGGCCCCGGGCGGCCCGCCAGCCCTGCGCCCGCCGTCTTCATCTTCGAGCACAAGGCGCAGCACATCGCCCGCTTCATCCACAACAGCCACGACCTCACCTACTTCGCCTACCTGATCAAGGCGCAGCCCGACAACCCCGACTCCCCCATGGCCTGCCACGTCTTCCGGGCCACCGACCCCAACCAGGCGAGTGGGGTTACGGGGCGGGGGCGGTGCCTGGGACTGCGAGGTGCCGAGCGACCCCCGCCCCGTGCAAGGGGTTCAGTCGGACCCTTGGTGGGCAGGTTGCGTTGCCCCGACCGCAGTGTGGCGTGGGAGCTGGGCAGTCGGGTGGTGCTGAGCACCGGTTGTGCGGAAACTGTTTTTTTGGGGCCCGGCGGGTCATACTAAGGACACCTGGCTGTGCTCAGGCACACTCCGGCAGCTCTGGGTCTGGGTGGAGGCAGTGCTGGGAAAACGCCAACTGGGAAAAAAAAAACGAACAGTAGGGCTCTTTTTCTGCCTTTTGAACGGGCTTTGGCTCACGCATCACATGTGCAGGAGCAGCTCCTAGAGGTGTGACAGGCAGGTTCGACCATTGGTTTAGCATGGCTGCAGCAGAGGCCTTTAGATAAGAGTACTTGGTCTGAGAAAGGCAAGACACCTTTCCTTGTTTTTTCAGAGGCAAAGAAGTCAGTGCCAAAGAGAGGAAAAAAAAAAAAAAAAAAAAAAAAAAAAAAAAAAAAGTGGAGGAAAACAAGAAGGATGTGGAAGGAGTATTGTGATATAGTGATAGGACAAGGTGTAATGACCTTAAACTAGCAAAGAGGAGATCTAGATTAAGTGCAAGGAAGAAATTCATCATTATGAAGGTGGTGAGGCACTGGCAGAGGCCGCACAGAGAAGCTGAGGGTGCCACATCATGGAGGTGCTCTTTGCCAGGTTGGATGGGGCCGTGCAGCCTCACCTGCTGAGTGGCAGCCCTGCCCATGGCAAGGGGTTGGAACTAGCTGAAGGTCCCTCTAATGCAAACCATTCTATGAAAATCACATGCAATTAGAAATACTACTATTTACCAAAACCACTCAGAGGATTTACCAAAAGTTTTTAGTGTATTTATTTTGATTTGAGCAAAGACACTGCCAGAGCTTGTTATGTTGGAGAGATTTAGATTGTGTATGTAGCTGTGGATTGATCTGCCCTCTGGGACAGGACAGGAGGCATCCCAAGCAGAGGTGACTGTGTAGCTTGTTGGCAGCTGCAGCCCTGCTGAGCTCTGCCAGGAAAAGGGGTCAGGAGGGAGCACGCGTAAGGAGCATGGAAAGGAGGCATCGTGGCTGGCGATTGTGCAGCCAAGATGTCCTTTTATGAATGTCGCCATATGGGCTGAAGGAACCAAGACTGCTGGCAGGACACATTGGATTGAGCATTATTTATTGGATAGCTCTGGTCTGGTGCCGTGACGTGGGACCTTGTGCTGTGAAGTACTGGCTGTAAATTACTCTTGCATGTAGTATTTCTCATGGTTGCATTTACACTAAAGGTGATCTTTTTGATTAAGCCATTTATCTTTATGTCTTTGTTCCTTGAGGAGAATGTCTTTACATGCGTAGTAATAGTGCAAGTTGATACAGTAGATAAAGACTTAGTATTGAAGGAAGGTATTATTCTGAATCCATTCCCTTTTGTAAGTTCCTATGTTGTTCTGACAACTTAGTCTAAGTTTTATCTGCAATATGTTTTTTTAACCTTTTAATCATTAATAAAGAATAGGAGGCCCTCAGACAAAGATTGTGTGGCTCAGGCTCCTAGACAGATGAGCCCTAACAGGGATAGTAGATGCACAGCCAGCATTTCAATTCATGGGTTTCTAACAGACATTTTTTTCAGGTACCAAAAAGGAAATAATACAGGAATTTATTTCCTTCCTAAGTTGTGCTACCAACTGGAGAGGTTTGGTTGGCTCAGTCTGTGCAGCTCTCTGTCCTGGGTCCCTGCTTATTCTCAGTTCTGAGTGGATGCAGCCAGGCTGCATCTCACCTCGTGTTGTTAGGAGTTGCTAGCTCCTAAGGTCTTCTTTTGGAGCTCATTTATTATAAAACAGGTGTTCTTGCACATTTTCAAGATCTTTACACATGTACACACTTCATCAAAAGTGCATGCTTCTGATTCATTGTGGTTATGAGCTTCATGGTACGTATTGGGTTAGAAATTAATTTTCATGTCTGTTATTTTAAGGTGATTTTGTTTTTGATCTTGGGCTGTGGTTCCTTCCAGTCAGCACAAGCTGGCACTGCTGCTGAGAGAGGGAGTCCTGCTCTCCTCCCCTCAGCTGCTCACCCTTTCCTTCTGGCCTTGTCCTTGTGCCAGCGCAGCATGCACAGTGAACAGGGGATTTGCCAGGTTGGCTTTTGAACACTTTTCTTGAACCATGGTAATACTGGCACAGTGGTTTAGAAGCACACTGGGTCGCTCTGGATGAAGAAAGGGTGCAGGAGCTGTTTTGTGGTCTGTGGGTTAGAAGACAACTGTCCATTGTTTTCATTGGTGGATGAATCCATCAAACTAAGATGGCAACAACAGGTTTTCAAGATGATAGTGCTGGTGAAGTAATTCAAGATGCAGCATGGTGGAAGTTTTGGCTTTGAGCCCATTGCTTTGCCTGCAAGGTATGTTCTACCATGTCTGAGGTGCATGTGCATTCACCGTTCCCATGAAATGAGCTGCTATTCACGAAGGAAACCTATACGTCTTTCCAATTCCTGCACATTTTTAAAGTAGGTGATCAATCAAAAGCCAATGCAGCATATGTTCTGATAACATCAGGTAGGAAGACAGCATGTTATTTGTCTTGACTGAAGAAAATACTGGTGTGAGGTGGTACGTCCTTATGTTTTAATTGAAAACCTACAACTTGTGGTAGAGCAGAAAAGCAGGAGTCGTTGGATGGGTTCCTGTTTTGGAGCAGTACCTTGGCCTCAGACCAGTTCTCAGCAGTCCGTATGGTGGTGAATGCTAAGATACTTTTGATAGGGGGTCCCTTTCTTTTACTCTTTGACTCCAAGGGGAGGGAAGCCTCTGGAGCTCTCTGGCTGGCTGGAGTGGGAACAAAAGTTTTTTTATTCTTTTCCTCTGCAATTGCTGCAATGTTTGCTGCTCCTGATAACTTTTGAAAGCAGCAGCCAGCTGAAGAGGATGAGGGTAGTTGTCTAGCTTAGTGCTGGCAAGCAGCTTCTTAACAGCAGCCAGGGATGTTTGTTCTGTGTTGCTGTCATTTGAGAATTAGGTAGGATGTACAGAGTCTGTCTGTAGACTTAGATGACAGCATTGTCTCTTTTTAAATCTGGCAGATTTTCTTCAGAACCACAGGAACAGATTGGTTTGGTTTTTTTTTTTTTGGGTTGTTGTAAAGCCAGTTAATTTCTAAGTAGAGCAGACACACCTTGCTGTCAGCCATCAAGAAAAGCCCTTCTGAGTAGTGATTTCAACCAAACTGTTTTTTTTTTTTTTAACCACAGAACACCAAATTTCTTGCATAAAACAGATTTTGATTGAAGCAGAACGATATTGTTCGACAGTTGCCTTGAGTTCCCTGATCTCTGGGAGGAGGCACAGGACTGATGTGCTTTTACACTTTTTTTTTTCCTTACGCTTTTCTAGTTGTTATACTTTCTTCTCAATACATGAGCCCGTCAAATGAGCTGTTTTTTTTTGTTTTTTTTTTTTAAACTTCAACTTGCATCTTATATCTAATCATACTGTGAATGATTGTTATCACCGAAGATACATAATTGTGCTTCCTCCAGTTAAGCAAAAACTTATTGGTGCGTTTTGTGTTTCTTGTAGAAACTTTTTAAACAGTGATCTGTGTATACTGCCATGGGGTTTCAGGACCAGTCTGAACTGACCTTGAAAGAAAACTTCTCTATTGCATGGACCTCAGTATGGTTGAGCTTCTGTGTGTCTTGAACTGTGGTTTTCTGCTGTAGCCACAAGTTTGTGGGACGAGGCTGTCTCAAGCCGAAGTAGAAGTAGTGGAGCATTTTGCTGACCAAGTAAAGTTGTGGTAGGAGCTGGAGAGGCAGAAGGCTAGAGATAAGAGCTGAATGTAGCCTGCCTGTAGCCCGGGTCCATGCTCAGTTGTCACTGCACAGGATCAGTCAGATTGGCTTGTCTATCACAAGTGAGTATTAGTTGTCTGTGCAAAGCAAGGCCATAGGACAGTGTGTTGTGAAAAACAAGACAGCAGTACAAAATGTTTAGGTTTTGTTGTCTGAAGGAGGCTTCTATGCTGTAATAATATGACACCCTGTAAGGTTTATGATTAGAAAATACGAGTTAGAAACATTTGAAGAAGGTTAGTGAACTTCCTATTCAGATTTGTTTTGTGCTTTAATTTTCACATGACTTAGGAGCATGGGTTGAATGCATGCAAATTTTTGGAATATTCAATTACACTTGTACAGCATTGTTTCAATTAATACTGATGAATCTTGCACAGGTTAAGTCATCAGATAAGTTGTTTTTAAAAGGAATAACAAACATGATGAAAAAAAAAAACATGGGCTTTGACGGTAATGAGAGAGATGTATGGCTTGGTTAAAGTAGACTTGAGCATATTTGGATTGCAGAAGAAAGAGGTGAGCCTTGCTTTCCCAGTCTTACCATGAAAACAAGATTTGGAGAGATCATAACAAAATGTTTTCTAAGATTATGTGGGTTAGAATTTAATTCATTAGTTGAGAAACTGACAAGCTGTGGCTCAAAACAAAATGGATGCTGAAGACTTGCAGTGAATGCAGAATTGTTCTGCAAGCAGCCTCATTATCTCCAGCCTACATGGGCTACAAAGGCTCAGATGCAAAGTCTTGCTGTCATTGCTTTGGTTTAAAAATGTCTGGCAAAGTTTAGAAATGGAACTGAAAGTGGAGAGCTTAAGGTTTCATTTTTTCCTTAATGTCAGAATCAGCACTTTTTTTTTTCTTAATAGGTATATTTCACTTTAGGTTGTATAGCTATCTTTAATGTCCAGTTCTGAAAAAAAAAAAAAAATTGTCCATAATAATTTTCTGCCAAGTCTCAAATTGAAGGAATAATAAAACCAAATTTGTTAGCTGTTCCTTTGTGCTGCTATGTAGCCTTTTATCTCTGATTAATGTTTAGCAGAAAGGAATGATTTTGAGTGCTCTCTTACCTATTTAATTCATGTATTTTTCTTTTTTGCAGTTCCTGAGAACCACCCAATTATTTGGGAACAGAAGGAATGTTACTGGGGACTGCATTTTTCAGAAGGATAAAATAAAATATAGAGTGATAAGTATATGAAATGATGTAAGCTCAATGAACAGGCAACATACTGATCAGAAAAGAAGGCTGTTTGTTTTAATGAAAGCAGCTTTTGTGCACACCAAATCAAATTTTATTCTGAGGTTGTTTCTGTTTTTCTATTCTGTTTCTCAAATTTCAAAAATAATTAAATAGAGAAATAACTGCCAGAAAGTTTGGCTACATTATGTATATGATGACAATGGGGAGAACCTGATTTCTACTGATTTCTCAGACCAAAGTTGGTGTTCATGAAAGTGAATGTTTAAAAAAAAGTTTTGATTTCTGTCAGCCATTGTAGAATGGTAGCGTGACTGACTGCTTCCCATCTCTGCTTTTTCTTAGAAGTTGGTATTGCTTTTGATGTGTGCAGTCCACCCTTCTTTGCATCTCTTCCACTCGCTTTTCCAATTAACTTGGATCTCTCTGAGCATCTTGAGTTTTTCTGAGGCAGTGAGGTGAACTCAGACGAATTTCAGAGGCCAGGCATGAGGGCTGCTGTGTAGGCTGTGGGTCCTAGAACTTTTAGCAGTGCTGATTTGGTCCCCTCGTGGCGCCAGCTGTCTGTCCTTTGCCACCTGGTTCTGGTTTTGTGGTTTCACTTACTCTCTCGAATTCAGAGAAGAGGGGGAAAGGGAGAATTTTTCTGTGTAATAAGTTGTATTATTTGTCTCATCTGTGAATTATGGCATTGTCTACCTCCACTGGCTGCAGTGTTCTGGGGCGTCTTTAGAGGCCGCAAGGAGATCATGGGGTACAAAGGCCAGACCTGCTGGATCTCTTGTAGAAGTCATGAACTGTGGGCAGCCAGACAACAAAATGAAGGCAGTAAAGTGACGTAACTTAAACAGGACCTGTGATGTTCTGTTCTGTAGAGTCTGTAATACCGTGCCTACCACCGTATTCTTTTGGGCACAAATAGGTGCATCCAGACTATATATAATAACATGCCTTCCAAATAAATCACAGTCAGTAATGCAAGAAACTCTATGGTCATGTCATAAACATTGTATTTGCTCTGAAGAAGTCTTCAAAATAGGAAGACAGTAAGGAGTGTTAGAAAGGAACCGAAAGCTTGAAATGCAGAGGTGGTTGCATCAAGGCTGCACAAAGGATACCACAGAATGCACATTGTGGTTACCAGAGAATGCACATTGCATTTGTGTATGAATGAGTTCTTTGGTGAGCATATTTCCCCTTTCCAGATGTTTTAATTAGGTGACAACTGGTAGATCAGTGAGGCAGGCAAACAAACAGAGTGGTTGTCCTGTTGGTCTGAGAGTAGTCTGGTAATTCAATCTTCCTCTCAGCATTTGTCAGAGGTAAGCCTGTTTGTACCATCAGGGATTAGTTCTAGTAGTATATTTAGGGCTACAGGGAAAACAATGTTAAACAAACAAACAAGCCACCAAACAAACAAAAACACATGCAGACATCCCCAAGGGCTCGTTTAGCCCAAATCACAGTCTAACCTTTTTAGTCTTTGCATGCTTTCAAGGCTTGAAAAGTGAAGTGACACCTACTTAAAGCCATCTCTCTTAGGAGTGAGACCACTACTTGGTCCCGCCCTCCCTGCCGCAAGGAATTAGGGCTTCTGTGAAGTTAATTGCTCTGTTCTCTGGAGTGGTGGTGCTGGTGGGATTGTTCTGTTCTCTGAGTGTTCTCTCTGAGCAGAGAAGAATCATGCAGCAGAGCAGTGCCCCAGTATCTTCTGTCCCTCCTGAAGTGCAGTGTTGTATGCTGACTTCAGCTGCAGTACTTAACATATCTTTTCTGTTCTTATACCTGTCTTCAGTTCCTTAAGTCAACTGAATAAAAACCTGAGGTGTACTTCAAAAGCTGTCATACCATGAAGACTGTTTAGACAGTGCAGATTATGTATAGTAAGTACATGTAAAACATGTCTTAAATTATGTTTTTCTGTTCAGAGCTTCTGAAAAGTGTCACATTAATAAGCAATTACCTGCATGCATTGCAATCCTCTTCAGCTTGAATAAGACAGGCAAAATATTTCAGCTGATTAACTGCAAAAAAAAAAAAAAAGTGGTGTTTTGCTTCAATGGATTCTCAGTTGCATTTAGAAATTCTAGTTATTGCCTCCAAGGAATTCTAAATCACATTTTGTGGCTTTGTTAGTTACTTGTAACAGTGAGTTATCTTCATCTCTGTTTAAGTGGATTGCTTTCTCACAGAATTTTTAATTTGGTTTTCTATCATTCTATTTCTTTGCACTTAAAGAATTTCAGATTTCTTCTGAAAATGTGAAAGGGTACCATGGTAAGGTTTACCTTGCTTTGCATCTCTGGAACCACTGATTGTACAGTATTGGGCAGGTATTGCACTTTACTGAGGGATTACATTAGTTTAAAATGCGAACACGACAGAGGATCCTTGTTCAGAGTTCAAAGGCTATATGAAAAGGCTTGTAAAAGCTCCTAGATGGTGAGATAAAACCAATCCCATACAAGCTTGTATTTTTCCCTACTCCCATTTTTGTCACTGTGGTTTCCCTCCTGCTGTTGCAACTTCTATTTACTGTGAATTTCAGTCACGTAGTTCATTTTTGTGCACTGATAAACCATAACAACTAGTCTGCTTAGTTAAAATGACCAGGGTTGTGTTTTAATTCATTAATCTTCTTGACAAGAACACGTAGATCTGCACAGTGCTGTTTAGAGATCTGCTGTTTAGAGATCTAAAAACATGTTGTGGTAAGTAAGAATATTATCCTCTGGGGCATAGCAATGACTGGCTTCCAGACTGTTCACAGTTTTGTGAGTGAGACTAATAAATATTTAATTTTTTAGGATGATGTTAAATATACTTCATGTACTCTGTGACTTGGATATGGGTTTCCTGTTGTGCTCATTTTAAACAGGAAGAAGTGTCCCATGAACACTGTGAGCAGCCAGTGGTCTGTGGGTTCTTGAGTATTCCTAAACCAGAGTAAATATTCAGACACAGAGCTGTGAAAGATTAGGATGTGTGATGTTGTAACTCAGTGAAACATTTATATATCCCTTCTCATGGTTTGTTTCTTGCTTTGCCTTAATTATTCTTAAAACTGGAAATCAAGTTATGCAGGAGCTTCCAAAGAATAATAGAACTAGGGTAGCACATACTAATAGGGCTGTGTTTGCCAGAGAGAAACAAGTTGCTTTCTTTGGGACCACTCTTCTGGAAGTGTAGAAACAAAGAAGCACACAGATTCTGGTTGTGCGCTGTGCTGAAGTTTGGTGTATGAAGTTGATGTGTATTGGGTGGGCTGCAGTGCCCCAAAAGCTCAGCGATTCCTGCCTGCCCTACTCAGTCATAGCATGAAAAATTATGGGCTTGGTAGTGTATGATACAGAAATTAATTTTTCCTAGCTCACAGATTTGAAAGAAGCAATACTGTGTGTACAGAGTGCTTCTGCACTTGGCAGTGAAAATAAATATCAGACTGCAGTCAATATTATGGTACTTTTGTGGCAATTGAGGCAGTTTGGAACACAGATTCCCTTGCAAGCCTTTAGAGTTGCACCAAGGAAAATAAACAAGAAAAAAAACCTGAAATAAGCAGAAAAAGGTAATTTCAGATGTTGATGTCTTTAGTTTGCAGATTCTTTAGGATCTTTAGGTAAGATTTCAAGAAACATGCTACTCTTTCTGTAGCATTTGGTTTAGGCTCACATACAGGACTTTGTTTTTTGTAGAGAAAATTTCTAAACAACATGCCTTTTGTAGAAAAAACTTCTGGTCTGACTCCCCTCATACTCAATGGGAGTCGCTTAATTTTCTGTGCAGCAGGACTGCCAGCTTGAGCACTGCAGAGCAGTTTGTAAATAGGATCATCTTTTTTTGTAAACCATCTGCAGGTTGGATGGGGCCCTGAGCGGCCTGGTTTAGTGGTTGGCAGCCCTGCCCATGGCAGGGGGTTGGAGCTCAGTGATCTTTGATATCCTTTCCAACCTAAGCCATGTCATCATTCTATGAAGCACACGCGGCTGGTGCGTGGCATGTGTGTGCATGTGCTCAGATTTAGCACTGAGGAGAGTTAGCACTGGGGAAATGTGCTGACCTGAAGATGAGAGCAATTTGGGTGCAAGGCAACATGACTAAAGCCAGCTCAGAAGGAGAGGGTTTACATCCTGGCACGATGCCTCTTCACGCCTCAGATTCCATCTCTGTTCAGTGCAAGGAAGAACTAAAAATAATACCTGCAGTTCAGTGTGGTGGCATGAAGTTTGCGAAATGAATGTGTTTCCCCCACAGCGACCTTCCCTCTTCAAAATCTTCCAAAGAAGAAGGAGATGGAAAAAAAAAAAAACTTACAAAGAGCATATCGGTCCATCTGTATGAGCTTTGTTTCTTGAATTTCTTCTCTTTTGCTCAATCTGCAGTTGTCTTTAAAACACACAGTAACACAGTTGGGGTATGAGAAATGTGGAGACCAACCCAAGGTGCTGAATTAATGGGCTTGGTGTTTCTCTGTTAATACTCTGTGTGAGTATTTTGTTTCTGTGTATTCATCCAGTGTTCTGCATTTCAGTAGTTTTATTTCATGTTATATCCTTGCTAATTTTTGTTGTTGCTGTGTGGGAATTTGAAAGTGAAAATTGTAGACAGCTTATGTGTGCCTACGCAGCCTCATATACCTAATAAGGTAAAAATGCACTGATAAATTGCTTATTGCTATGCTACATATTTCAGTCTTTTTAGGTAATGTTTTGAAGCGTGCTCACATCTATATAATAACTTTCATTTGGATTAGAATACTGGCTGCAAGCAATACTGTGTGAAGTGTAAGGTTTGAACTTGGGATCACCTGACTTTCTTGACCGAACATTCGAGTATTACATATGATATTCTTCTTTCCATCATTTTTAAGGTACTCAAGTCTGCTATTATTCACAAGATACAGAAAAAAACTTCATTTTAGCCCTCTGCTGGCCAGCTGTGTGGCAATAAAGGACAAGCTCCATGGTGTCCTGCTGCTGAAGTGTCATAATTCACTTGAGCATCCTGTTGCTATGTGGGCCCCTGTGTTACAGAGAGCAGCTTGCATAAATTCAGTGCATCCTTGTTTCTCAAGGGCTGTTGTTGTGTGGCAATGAGAATCTGTGCTAAGCTGTGCAGAATCTGCTTCATGCTTTCAATGCCTTTTGGTTTCAGAACACCACTCAGACAACGGCTTGAGTCTGTGTCTTGAGGATCCTGCTCTCAAATCAGGAATCATTTCCAGTAGTCATTCTGCCAGAATTGTGCAGTGTTTCCCAATAAGTTCACCAGCTGCTGGAAGGTGATACTGTTTTACTGGTCTGTAGCATGTCTCAGGTTTTTGTACTGCTTTAAATATTACCCCGTAGTCAAATACGGCAGTCTCTTGCTGCTTACTCTGTCATAAAAATTATAGTCTTGACGTTTTTTGTTCCTTCTGGTGCTATTGCTATTAAAATGTCAAAATACCTTTCAGTTCTATTTGATAATCAGGTGAATAAGGATTTGACATGTTTCTAACTCAGATGCAGTGAGTGGTGTTACTGTCATTTGGAGCCCAGTGGAGACCTGGGGGAATGTGGCAGTTTCAGTTGGCACATGGATTAGCTGGCCTTGTTTGCAGGCACCAGGAGCATTCTTCAGCAGGAACATGCCTGCTGAAGGGTTGTTTTCTCTAGCTGATACGCATGAATAGCCACAGTGAAGTCAGGAGTAAGAACTTTATGGCATAAAGTTAGGGGAATCTGCTGCAGAAATCAGAGCTGCATATAGAAAAGCAGGGAATGCAGATTGGCTGCATACTTGTTACCAACACGTGCATTAGTTTTCAAATTTGCAATTGTCTACAGTCTTGCTACTATATGGGCATACAAGGCTGCTGTTTGTTATTTTCTTGTGTTATGACTCTTGCTCTTCTGTTTTCTCAAATCGTTGAAATTGTCCCAATCTAAGGACTAATCTATCTGATGCAAGAGTTTTCAGTACTTCACATAGTACTGTTAGCTACGAATACTCACCTCTGTGCCTGGGAAGATCATGGAACAGATCCTCCTAGAAGCTATGTTAAGGCACATATGAGACAAAGAGGTGATTCGAGACAGCCAGCATGGCTTCACCAAGGGCAGATCTTGCCTGACCAGTCTGGTGGCATGCTGTGATGGAGTGACGCCTTCAGTGGATGGGGGAAGGGCGATGGATGTCATCTACCTAAATTCTGCAAAGCCTTTGATGTGCTCCCTCACCACATCCTTTTCTCTAAATTGGAGAGGTGCGGATTTGAAGGATGGACTGTTCAGTGGATGAGGAATTGGCTGGCTGGACACAGCCAAAGGGTTGCAATCAATGGTTCTGTGTCAGGGTGGAGGCTGATCACAAGAGGTGTCCCTCAGGGGTCAGTCTTGGAACTGGTGCTCTTCAACATTTTCACCAATGACACGGATGATGGCATCGAATGCATCCTCAGGAAGCTTGCGGACAGCAAGTCAATACATTGGAAAGCAGGGAAGCCATCCAGAGGGACCTGGACAGGCTGGAGAAGTGAGCTGATGAAAACCTAATGAGGTTCAATATGGCCGAGTGCAGGATGGTGTACCTGGGTTGGGGCAATCCCAGGTATTTATACAGAGTGGGGGAAGATCTCCTTGAGAACAGCCCTGTGGAAAAGGACTTGGTGGTCCGGGTAGACAAGAAACTGGGCATGAGCCAGCAGTGTGCGCTTGCAGCCTAGAAGGCCAACTGTGTTCTGGTCTGCATTAAAAAAAGGGGTGGCCAGCAGGGAGAGGGAGGTGATTGTCCGCCTCTACTCAGCTCTTGTGAAGCTCCATCTGGAGTACTGCATCCAGGCCTGGGGTCCCAGTGCAGGAAGGATGTGAATCTCTTGGAATGAGTCCAGAGGAAGGCCATTATGATCAGAGGGCTGGAGCACCTCTCCTATGAGGAAAGGTTGAAGGAACTGGGCTTGTTTAGACTGGAGAAGAGAAGGCTCTGTGGAGACCTCACTGTGGCCTTCTAATACTTGAAGGGTGCATACAAGCAGGAGGGGGAACGACTGATTATGAGGGTGGTTAGTGGTAAAACAAGGGGAAATGGTTTTAAATTGAGGTAGGGCAGGTTCAGGTTAGATATTAGGAGGAAGTTTTTCACTCAGGGTGGTGACGCACTGGAACAGGTTGCCTAAGTAGGCTGTGGATGCCCCATCCCTGGAGACATTCAAGGCCAGGCTGGATGTGGCTCTGGGCAGCCTGGTCTGGTGGTTGGCAGCCCTGCACATAGCAGGGGGGTTGAAACTAGATGATCACTGTAGTCCTTTTCAACCCAGGCCATTCTATGATTCTATTATATAATTCTGATCCAGGGGGAAAAAGGGAAGGAAATTTGCTTTTTCCCACAACCCTCCAGGATTCAAATTAAAAGTTGAAAGGAGAAAAAAAGCATTCATTCTTTTGTATATTGCTGGTAGTTGAGCTTTTCAGATATAGTTATCAGGATGATGATGATTTTGAGTTACTTCATGTTGCATTCATGAGGGTCATTTCTATTTGAATAGTGGTGTTCTAATGTTTTACCACATTAAGTCTACTTTATGTTTGAAGTTTATATTTTCACCTTCACACCCATTAAAAAAAAAAAAACGAGAAACAAACAAACAAACAAAAAAAACCACTACCTTGGCATATTGTTATTTTTAAATCAACATCACGTGGCTGATAAGAAGCGAAAAATTGCTTCTTTTATGACCACATCACTCATATCATGTTTTAGAAAGTATGGTTAATAAAAAAACAGAAAACAAACACAACAGCCTGCTTTGGAGGAAGGGGATGCTGTGCTGTGTGTTAAAAAGCTGTTGTCTTAGCAGAATAACTCCTGGAGCATGGCATGAACAGCTGAGTCATTTACTGCTGGTACTGAGACAAATTGCTGCTGAAGGATGCTTGTTACTGCTTGGCTGCCCCTGCAGCTGGTAGATGGCCAGGCTGAGAGTAAAGTAAACTTGAGCCTGGTAGGAACTGCTGTGGAAAAAGTAAACCAGATAAGAGTAGTCTAATCTCTGGAACATTTAATTGGTTCAGCAACATTCTCTAATGGCTGAGCTTTTAAAATGTGCAAATATTCATGACATTGAGATAATCATGGATTTCTCGTTTATTTTTCAGTATGAACTGTCAAGTAGTAGTAAAAAAGTACTGTTTTTTCCTTTGCCGTTAATGCAGTTACAGTTGGTATATTAACTTGTATAGTCATTGGAGGTATCTTAACAACTACTTCCGTGCATCTTAATGTTGTACATGACTGCTATTGTAGATCACTGTCCTCATATTTTGTATAGCTAATGAGGTTTGAATGTTTGTAGTATGAACCTCAGTGGATGCTTTCCTTGCAACTGAGTTAAAATTAATCCTTTCGAAAATTTATACTCAATTCATGGTCTTTGAACATCATGCCTATTGGAAGATTGTTTTAACAGATCAGTTGCTGACAACTATTTTCTTTAAAGCATGTCTAGTTCTAACCATCAGTCAAATGTTTCTGTATATAAGATACTGTTTGAAATTTGATTTGATGGTAAGGTGTGCTTGTACTTTGTTTAACAGTGCCTGAGCCTTTTAGCTCTCAAATGGTTTTTTTTTTTTCCAAGCAGGTGGGCTCAAAACTGAATGCGAAGAATATCATAACCCTCTGCCCCAGTGCACTGTGGCTGCAGGAGAGCAGTAGAGGTTTTCATGAGCCCTCTGTTCTTTCTCTGCTCTTCAAGAAATGTTCAAGTTCACAAAGAGCTGAAACAGCATATCACAGAATTTCAGAGTACCATTTCTGTTCCATTTCAGAGACTCTGTGGCAGAGTAGGTTAAAATACTGGGGGAAGAGGGAGCAATTAGAAATCTGTAATGTTTCTGTAGTTGTGTTTGTGCTGGATGAACCTTTAGAGTCAGCATGGAGGAAGGGAAGCTTGTAGTGTTCTGTTTGACAGTCAGACTCCTGATTAATTATCTCTGACAAATACATTTATTCCAGTTTTTAAATCATGTTATTGCTAAAAGCAGGCATGGTCAGTTGCTTGTTTGCTCACATAGGTAGCATTGCAAATTTGCAGACTAAATAAAAACTGCCTATAAAAAAATGCCTTCTTGTGAATCATGCCTCCCATTAACTTCAGTAGTTTATTCACATGAATTACATCTGGACCTTCATACCTTCATAGATTGAAGTACTGTGGAGAGTCAAATGTATGCTTATGTCCAGTAAGCTCAGAGTACTACAGTAAATCTTCATCACGCATTTCACCTAGTTATTTCTTTCTATTGACTTGGACATTCTCAGCCTGTAGTAGAGCATGTGACATTATACATCAGTGCATACCTCTTACTCCAGCCCAGCTAGTATGAATTAAGAAATGGCATGATCTGAAGAAAGAGAAGACAGTAGCTACAGCCATAAAGTGCATATTTTCTAAGGATGCTTTTGCATGAAAACATACTTGAATGAGTCAGGTGTGGAATTAGATTCATGAAGGTATTTTTTCTCCGTGACATTGCAAATTTTTTTTTTTTTTTAAGTTGGAAATAAGTTTAATTACAGTAGATACAATCTGTTAGAGCTGTGTACATTTAGAAGGAAGTAATGGTTTTGTGCATGTACTCTTTTTTTCTTTTTTGCTTACGTGTGCAAATGCTTATTAGGACTTTTAAAAAAAAAAAAAAAAAAAAAATCAGGTATTTGCAGAAATGATAGTACCAGTAATAGTTAATATTCCAATGTAGCAAAAGTGGCTCTTTAGAGCCTTTAGGGTAATCTCATGCCCCAACATTTCTCTAGCTTTTCTGTGAAGGAAGATTTTGTCTCTTAAATTTCTCTGCAGCTTCTGCCATTATATTTTCTTAAATAATTTTAACTTTCTGATTCTAAATCTGTAACTTTACCTGAAAGAGTCGCACCCTTCCATGCATTCTCTGACAGAACAGCATAGAACAGAAATGTCCACGCCTTGCAAAAACAAATACATGGGAACATCTAGAACTTGTAAAGTAATTTGAATGCTGTCAAGCATAACTTAGTGCACAGGGTTGATCTAGCTGGTTCTGTAGTTTAACAAAAAGGAGTCTGCAAAACGCAGTGCTTATGCCTGCTTTGAATGAATGTAGAACTCTTTCTTGTAGAACAGATCTTAAAATGTTCAGCTCCCTGTACGTCATGTAAATAATTCCTTTCCTGTGAGCTAGAAGTCTAGAACATGCGGCAGGAATTGTATTTGTGGTTTCTAATACAGTATTTTATTGCAGGTTATTTCCCAGTTTAGAAACAACCTTCTGTGTGACCTTGCAGTCGTGCTGCCTTGTTCAGAGCTGCAGTTCCTGTCTTGACGTGATATGTAGTTACCCTGTGTTATAGCTGAGCTGACTCTACAGATACAGCTATTGTGCAGAGCTCTCCTATTTTGGCAATGTTTTATACACTTAAGTACTTAGAAGTGATGATTCTTTCAAAGCTTATTTCTAAGGGTGCTGACCTTTAGGTTTTCTTGTGCAAGTCTGGTTGTCTTCAGGGAATTTGCTTATGGGTATAAATTTTCCAGAAATTGGCTGGAAGCCTGAGATTCAACTTGGGGGGTTAATCTGGAGAACAGTGTAGTTAGGGGCTCTTTTCTAAATAAAGTCCAGTAGGTTTATGAAAGGTTGTATTAAATCTTTAATTTTTTACAGAGGCTTTTAAAAATTAATTTATTCACTAGCTGCTTTGAAATATGCTTTAACAAGAATGTATCTAGAATTCTCCCAGAGAATGCATGGAAGGGTGCGACTCTTTCAGGTAAAGTTATAGATTTAGAATCAGAAAGAAGAAAGTTAAAATTATTTAAGAAAATATAATGGCAGAATAATCTCCTAGCATTCTCTTCACTTGAATATGAGTAGTACTTCACTATCACGGTCACAAAGTTGGAAAGGTCCTACCAGATCATGTAGTCCAATGATCCTCCCATCACCAGTACTACTCACTAAGCTACTAAACCCTATCTCGTCGCTCCTCATCCAGATGCCTCTTGAACACTGCCAGGGACGGCAACTCTACCACCTCCCTGGGCAGCCATTGCAGTGCCTGACCACTCTGAGAGAAGTTGTTTCTCCTTATGTCTGATCCAAACCTCCTCTGGTACAACTTGCAGCCATTTCCTCGGGTCCTGTTTGTTCCCTGGGAGAAGAGGCCAAATCCCTCCTCATTACAATGTGCGTTCAGGAAGTTGTAGAGTGCAATGAGGTCTCCTCTGAGCCTCCCCTTCTCTAGACTCAACAATCTGCGCTCCCTCAGCTGCTCCTCATAAGACTTGTGCTCCAGACCCCTCACCAGTTTCATTGCCCTTCTCTGGACATGTCCCAGGGCGTATGGAGTATTAACTTGAAGAATACTATGAAGTATTAGCTTGAAGAAAGTACAAAAATATCCTAAAAAGATGCTATTATTTGATTGAGCACAAAGTCAGGTACTCTAGGACGTACTTTTGGCTCTTTCTTCTAAATAGTGTGTGTTTGTGTTATTTTCATTTTTTTAGATTGTAGATTTGTGACATTCTTATAATGTTGGGTTATCTGCAGACTAAGTTTTTTTGATCAGAATTCTGCCACAGATGTTGACAGTGATTGTAGCAATACCTGCAGATGGCAGAAAGCACAAAAAAAATCCAAAGTGAAACAAACCAAAACTGTAGAAAACAACTAGGAGGCTTTTTTTTTTTTTTTTTTTTTTTTTTTTTTTTTTTTTTTCAAACAAGCATTACAAATGCATTATGCATTGATGTCCTTATGAAGTGCCTCAAAGAAATTTCTGAGCATCTGGATGTTCTACAAGAACTTGATTAAATTCATTTTTACATTTGTGAGAATAAGGGAGGAGGTGCCTCAATTTAAGAAAGAAAAAGAAATCTCAGAAAGGGATTTCTTTGACTGAATAGGCATAAAAAGTACCTGTTACTTGAATGCTTGACTTCAGGTATTTAGGGACTGTCCTGTGAAAACAGCTTGCATACTCAGACTTTCTACCTTTGTCTGTTCCTTCTGTAACATCCCAGCTCAGACTTCAGGACTTCAGATCAGCCACTCAAAATCTGAGAAGCTCTCAAAGCATTTTGAGCACTTTATTTAACACCACAGAGGACCACAGCAGTAGAAGTGGCATTCTCTTTCACTACAGTTCATCTTCTGTAGCTATAAATTTCTGTTCCTTAGGCCGTGTGCAGCTAACTTGCTTATAACCGGAGCAAGAGGGTCGTCTTCCAATGCAGTTCTGGTTCTTTCACAGATCTTGTCCATTTTTGTCAGGAATGAACCAGTGTTTTTGTGGGGAGAAAAGAATCTCTCTTTTAGCTACCAGTCTCTTCACGTGAAGTCCAGAGCTTAAGTAATCTCTAGCTTGATCACAGAATGGCTTGGGTTGGAAGGGACCTCAAGGGTTATCAAGCTCCAACCCCCCTGCCACAGGCAGGGCTGCCAACCATATATAATCCATATCTAATCACCAAGCTTTTAGAAAAAGAAATTTTGAAGAAAAAAAACTCAAATGAAGAAAAACCCTCAAACCACCAAACCTTCATGTCAGAAAAAGCTAATGCCCTAAAAAATTGTCAACAACCTCTCTGTGAATCTGTGTCCCTTTTGAAGTATTTGGATAGCTATTGTAGAAGACTGTCATCCTTCAGAGCTAATGGGGGGCGGAGAAGGAGACATTAATATTTTCCAGATGTTTAGTGAGAAAAAGCATTTCAGATCCTGGAGTGAGAATTCCAGCCTGCAGTAGGTTCTCCTTGTTCTCATGTAATGCATTCTGCTTCCAGCTTAGCTTTGCCTAATTTTATTCCTTTGTCATCATGCCTCCTTTTCTGTTTGCCGACTGCTGCTGTTAAGCTTGTTTGCACTCTGTATGACTCAAATGTCTCAGATCTTTTTCTGACCTCTGTTTTTGTCAGTGTTTCTATTTTGGCAGTTCTTCGTCTGTTTCAGGCCCTCATCAATTTCTGAGGCTTATTTTTACCATATTCCTTCTGTGAAGTCTTTAACCAGTCTCTACTATTTTTCAGCTTCACCTGCAATTCAGTGTCTTTTCCCAGTCCTCCTTCCCTTCCCACTCCTAAATTTCTGGACTTTCAGTATTATTCTGTGATTAATTTCACTCTCCCTTGTCTCTTCACCCTTCTCTTGCAAGTTTTCTTTTTTCCTCTCCTTAGCCATAACTTTTTTCCCCATATCTCTACATATTTGGTTTAAATCCTATCCCTGCAGTGCTCAAATCATATGCATTCTTACAGAAGTAGATTGCTAAAGGTTGGCTGAAAGTATTTCCAGGGTCTAGTGAGCATCCAGGGCATCTTCCCACTTATATATATTTATTTATTATCAAACATCTGTTAGCTAATGTCTTGCCAAACTGAAGAGCCTGAGTATCCAGATGCTGTGGAGGAGTTGCTTGGAATGAGTTTTTAATGTGAACAAAAACCAAATGAAAAATGTGATTCTTTCTTAGCAGTGATTGAACTGTTTCGAAGATGTCAGTCCTGAAAGCTGGATAAAATTGTGGTCTAAATCCAGTGCCTTGCAGGATGTATTAATGGTTAACCTGAGCATGCTTTCATTGCAGGAGTCATATGCAATCCTGATTTTAAAGCTATGGATTGGAAAAAAAAAAAATCTAAAATGATGCTTTTTTGTAGAGAAATGTCCATTATTTTAGTTTGCTGAAGATGTCATTCTTCATGCAGATTGTCTGGGATGTGGATGCTGTCTCTTCCTCAAGACATTTTCATCTCAGAAGTGATGAGAATTTTACTAAAAATGTGGGGGGAGGAGTGAGGGGGAAGGAAGAATGAACATGAATGTGTTATGAATTAATTTATTCTCAGACATGGGTATGTGGAATGAGCAAGCATGCTTGTACTTGGATTAATATAGCAGATGTTTCCATTTTGTGCTTGAGGTTATGAAAGGACTTAGGAGGACTTGAAGTCCTACTGTTTCCCTTTAGCACTTTGAACATTAGATAAATATTTCCATCTCTAATACCAAATGCTCATTACTAAAAGACTTTACTTTTCCCTGAATTATGCTTACAACTCCATAATACATAATGATAAGCCAATTTTTGAAACCTGACAAGTAAAATCAATTACAAGCTCTACTCTTTTAGATAAGATTTTCCATGCTGTGAACACAGGCTAAATAGAATTTCTGCTTGTTCTAAAATCTGGATGCTAGATGTCATGGAATCATAGAATCATAAAGATTGGAGAAGATTTCTCGTGTCGTGTAATCCAACCACCTACCCATCACCACCATGCCCACTAAATTATATCCCTGAGCATCATATCTACACGTTTCTTAAACACCTCTAGGAATGGAGTCAAATGGATCTATACAGAGAGTTGAACCCATCAAAAGATAAGCAGCTTATCTCTCTGGCCTCTTGTCAGAATGCAGGTTTCTTCTGAGAAAGGAGAGTAGCCGTTTAGAAGGATTGGGTGTATTTTCTCAGATGTGGGAAAGGTGTGTGTGCCCACTTGAATCACTGTTGTTAGATATGGTAGGGTTGCTCCCTAAGTGTGAATATGAGAAAGGGAGATGGGGAGGGGGCCAGAACAACCCTTATTTTGTCTCTTAAAAGACAGTGTTGAAATCCACAGATGCCTTTAGTGTTTGGAAACCAGCAGGCTGAAAATAGAAGTTATTCTTAAATACAGTGGTGTTTCTTTGAGTTCACCAAAGCTCTGCACCACTGTGATGCAGCAGCCACAGATCTGGTGAATGATTGGCTTTGTTAAGTGGGTCTTAGTGCCTGGCTTATCAGATGCCAAGATTTCTAGTGCTGCAGAAATTTATTGATTTAGAATTATCATTTCCATTAATGTTTTACAAGAATAATGTGCTTTCTGATGTACTCTGAGCAATAATTGCGTATGGTGTTTTAAACACTGGAGTGCCATATGTTCTCTTCACATAGACTAGCAGACCAGCTAGGTGTAGGAAGGAACTAGAATTTTCATTGGTACATGAGGGTCTGGAAACATTGTGGGATCACTTTGAGGAGGGACAGAAGATGATGATGCAGTTATCCGATCCTTTTACTGGCTGTCTGCTAGCTGCATTTTGGAACTAACACCAAGTGGCAGAGCATCTTTCTGGTGTGACTGTGTTAGTACAGAGAAGGGAAGGTCATCAGAGCTGAGCTCATCCCTTCTGCCTTTGAACTAGACACTGAAGATAGAATATTGGGTCTATATATTGTATGCAGCCTGGTGAGGCAGTGAAGCCTGTATATGTGAAGTCTGGTGCTCTTATTGAAACTAGAGAGTTCTTCTAAAGAGCTGCTTTTCAGGTCAGAGCAAAATGAGGTAACATGGGCTAAATGTATTTAGCCATGAGCTAAATACAAGTTATTTATTTGGTGCATGATACAAATTATCTTGATTAATGGAAAATAGGAGAATCCAATTGCTTTCCATAATATAATATTTCAGAACAGCAAAACTGCTAATTTAGAGGTGCTGGGAGATACTAGAGTTGATGAATCCTCTATTCAATTCAGTAAATATAATTTTGTTTTTAAGAAAAAAGTATTCCGATAGCATTAAAAGTATTTTCCTGTGTATTTTAAATTACTTCAATCGTGCTTCTGTTAGTAAAGAGCTATTATAGTCTGTAAAAATTTCTCTTAGCTGCATTTGGATTTGAGACACTGTGGTAAGACTGCTCCATGCCTAGCTGAAAGTAACTGGTCTCATTTTTGAGAATAGAGTTCCTAGTAAATACATGTTCATTAAACATAATTTCAAAAATGATTACTAATTTACTGAGTTTCACTAAAAAGGGCACCTTTTTGTAGCCCACTGTGTAGTAATTGGCCTAAATACGCAATAGCTACTTTTAAAACTCTTAGTATGTTGTAACAGCAAATGTAGTTCTCTTTTAGAGAAAAGGACTGCCAGCTATATTCTTTTGGGACAGCTATTGAATTTTTGAGACACATTTCTATCATTTTTTCAGATATCTTCATATCTCAATTGTAACAGATCTAGATTGTATCTGTAATTACAGAGGTACCTGTCTGCACAAGCTTCGTATCTCTTGGTGTCAACGTTTTACAGGCTGTTTCGGCTCAGTTCCGTGACCTGTGGGGTGGAGGAAAAAAATCCATGCCTCTGGAAAAAGGGAACAGGGGACCCCAAAATAATTAAAAACAGTGGCAACGATCTGAGGAGAAACAAACTAACTTACTAAATATATTATTGGAATGGAAGATAGCACACTATAATACGATATAATTAGAATTGAAGCCAATAAATCAAATATAATGAGAGAGAGAATGTCCGAAAGGTGAATAGGCCTCACCACAACGCTGAGGTGAGATGCGCAGTCCAGTTGAGCAGCAGGGAGACAGGAGGAGAGCCGACAAAGAAGAGCAGACGAGAAAGAGCACATCAGGTGACCTTGCCAGGAGTTGTATCTCCTCTGTGTGACCGCAAAGTCCCCTGGGGAATGCAGTTCTTCTTCTCTTCTGGGCAGGTACCCAGGAATTGAGCATTAACAGTTAAACTCCCAGTGCCCCACATGATGTTATGATGTGGAATACCGAAAACCAAAAATCACAAAACCATGACACTTGGAAGATTCCTTCTATATTTATTGGTATTGACTGCTCTATTCATTTTCACGTATGTATATACATATAATAAAAGCACAGTGGATAATGTTTTTTCATTTTTCCTAACTTTTGAAGGTCTCAATTGTACTACAGAGCAACATCAAGATGTTGCTGCCTTGCATCCAGCCAACACCCTACACTGCAGAGTACCGTATTTTTATCCTAATAGAAATAATCAATTGACAAGGAATAAAAACTATCATGAGTTATGATTTCTGGGTTTTGTATGTGTGTGTGTATATATATATACATATATACATATAAATATATATACACAGACTGTGGTATATGAAAAGAGGAGACCAACCATTCATTAAGATTCCTTTACTGTGATTTTTTTTCTTTTTTTTTAACAGATAATGAGCCAATGAGGTTTAGAAACCTTTGGATCAGGCTACGTAGTAGGAGCAGTTGAGTGTTCAACAATTACTTACCAGGTTATCATTTCAGTTAGGAATGCAACAAGAAGGAGTTTTGTTTTTTTCACAGGAGGAGGTTGTGGATGCCCCATCCCTGGAGGCATTCAAGGTGAGGCTGGATGTGGCTCTGGGCAGCCTGGTCTAGTGGTTGGCAACCCTGCACATAGCAGGGGAATTGAAAGTATGTGAAAGATGATCGTTGTGGTTCTTTTCAACTCAGGCTATTCTCTAAGATTGCCTTACATACCCAACAGATTATCAGTCTATTTTAGCTGCTCAGAACAAGTTCTATAGAGCCTTAGTGTAAGTTGAGCAAAAGTACTAAAGCTCGCACAGACATTCTGCACAAAGTAGTCTATTCCAGTTTTCACATAAAAGACTGTGACAGAGATTTATCTTTTCGGGGAAATATCCCTAGGTATCACTGTCAGAAAATAAATGAGCTTCATTGTTGGTATTTGTAATGTGGGAGAGTCAGGGTGTTTTTCAGGTCATAGATCTGGTTTCCTCCATCTATGGGTTTTCACCGCTTCTTCCACCTCCTACATCCTTTTTTTTTTTTTTTTTCACTAGGCGTAAAGCCCACAGAACAGGAAGGGAGTCACTGTGAAACCCAGAAGATACCCTGGCCTGAAGCCCAAGTCCACCTGAGCATTCAAAGGGTGTTGCGGATTAAACCCACCTGGCAGGTGTATTACTGCTGTGTTGTCATGATTTGTCATGTGTTACAGAAAATAATCAGGATCTGCCTTGGGAAACAAGACATACCAAGATAAATCCGTCTTCCTTAGCAATTGGGCTTGTTTTCTGATCAGAATATTTTTCATCTGCTCTGCCTGTTTTTGGAAGCAGCTGTTTGGCAACCAGCTGCTCCCAGATTCCCAGTGTGGGAAGATCCAAGCCACATCCCATGTCAGTGATGCTGTTCTCCCAAGCTCCAGTCCGATCTTCAGAGCAGTAAGTCAGAGTAGAACTCCTCACGTGCATATCCTTAGGCCATCACTCGTATATTATGACTGATCAAAAGAAAGCCCCCAGAACACCAAAATACTTCTGTGGAACATAACCTCCAAGCATCCTGAGCAAGTATTCATTTTTATGCAAGAACTGTTCCTAATGTATTAAAGATTAATGTCTATATAGATATATAATCCAGAATAAACATCCTGTGGTGCTAAAGTAAAAAATTCCTTTCCATTTAATGATAATCACTTGTATTTTTAAGTGTTCCTCAAATAGCTCTAAAATTTGGTATTTAGCTGGACATTGTCCCATGGAGTAGCCAGAGAAGAATATGATACTGTTCTAAATTACATCCATTTGCTTTGAATTTTCATCAAGGAAATCTGTTCATTTGCTTTTCTGTTGTACTTTCAGTGGTAAGGACAATTAATTATTCAAGCTGATGAAAGTACTGATTAATCTCAGAAATATTAACATAATTGAACTTTCAGATATTTGTTGAAGAAACTATAAGTTTTCCCCAGAGCTTCTGGAAGGAAAAACATGCTTTAGTTTTTTATGTTGATGCCTTAAGGTATGAACTGTGTACTCCTATTCCTCAGTGCATGTAGCACACTTCATTTTAGGCTAATTTATTTTAAGGCAAAGCATAGGTTTAGGTAATGAGTTTCAGTACAGGCACAAATTACTAGCTATGTAGGATTAGCTGTAGTACTGGTGGCCTAGGATAAAAAAAAAAAAAAACACCATCCTGAAATTCGTATATACAAGATAGCCATGCTGCGTCAGAAAGGGTGATGTTACTGCTTAGACTCAGAAAATATCAAGAATGGTTTTTTTTTGTTTTTTGTTTTTTTTTTTTTTTTTTTTTTTTTTTAATTAAAAATACTGAACAGGAAAAAATACACTAAGGAACAAAGAAAGTAATATATCCATGTGAGTGAATTCAGACATCCAGTTTTTTATGGGAAAAATACCCTGAAGTCTAAAGTAACATTGACTGTGATGAATTTTCTTTGACATCTGTAGCATGATGCAGCCTGAGAAACAATTTTTCATTTTGCAATATTAATTTGCGTTGTATAGATCCCCATGAATTAGGGTTCCCAAAGTTTACATAAAAAAACAATATTATAATGTTAACCAATAAGGAAGCATTGGCCAGTAAGTCATTCTGAAGGGTTTTCTTTCAGTACAACTTGAGAGTCTGATCGTAAGATTATTAATATTTTCGCAAGCATCAAAGCTCCAAGAATCCAATAAATTTTAACCTAAAATGAAAAGTTCATACATAATTAAGAAGAGTATGGTGTAGGAGTGCTTAGGTCTGATGAACTTTTCTTTGTCCATTTCAAGTATGTGACAACAGAGAAGTGATATGAGTGCTGACTTCCCAAATTTACTCAGGCTTTCAGTATCTTTGCTCACAATTAGCTAGAGATTGCAGGTTCTTTCACAGTCAAAATATACTTCCAGCTTTCAGTAGGGAGATTGAAGTTGGTCACTTGTACTCCCGGGGTTTCTGTGAAGCTGAAAGTAAACTGAAAGTAAACCATCTCATTCACATAAGTAAGGGGGATATTAGCGTTAGCCCAGAATGGTAATATTTGCTTTTTCTCACATACAACAGTCATGAAATACAGAAAGTTCTGCATGTTTTGATGATTTTTAAATCCTCATGGATATAGCCACTTCCAAGGCAACCTTTTCACTCACTGCTTAAATGTATGACAACACACAAAAAACAAGTGACAGTAGGAGGTAGTTGGAGGCAGTGGATCTTGGAGCATTTTCCCCATCCGGTACCTGTAGGAGAAAAACATGTATTGCACTGCTTACTGTTGCTACCTTTATTTCAATATTTCCCTGTTACAGCCCATATACTACTTCTCTGTTGGAAAACTTGGGAACATTGGTCAGGATTTTACAAGGAAAATACCTTTGGACATGGGGTATCTTCACCATGGGACAAGAAAAAGATCAAATGAACATCACTGGAGTGACTTCCCTTCAGGTTCTCTTTTACAAGGAAGATGCTGAGGGATGCAGGAAGGAAGTGAGAAAGGCAGAAGCCCATCTTGAACTCAGGTTGGCCACTGCAGTAAAAGAGAATAAGAAATCCTTTTATAAATATATCAACAATAAGAGAAGAACCAGGGAGAATTTCTATCCTTTACTTTATGCAGCGGGGAATGTGACCACTGAGGATAAGGAGAAGGCTGAGGTTGTCCACACCGTCTGTACATCTGCCTTTAATAGGTGGATCAGGGCACTTTGTGCCTTGATCTGGAAGTCTGGGATGCTACACAGAATACACGGCTGGTGATTCAGGTGGAGACACTTAGAGAGCTCCTCTTCATCTGGACTGCCACAAGTCCATGGGACTGGACTGGCTCCACCCTTGAGTGCTGAGGGAGTCGGTGGGGGTGATTGCCAAGCCGCTTTCCGCCATCTACCTGTGGTGCTGGTTGTCTGGAGAGATCCCAGAGGATTGGAGGCTTACCGATGTAACTCCCATCAACAAGAAGGGCCGTAAGGAGGATCGCCCTGACCTCAGTACTAGGGAAAGTTATGGAGCAAATCATCTTGGGTGAGATCACACGGCACGTGCGTGGTGTCCAGGGGATCAGACCCAGCCAGCACAGGTTCATGAAAGGCAGGTTGTGCTTGAGCAACCTCATCTCCTTCTACAACTGGGTGACCAAACTGTTAGACAAGGATAAGGCTGTTGGTGTAGTCTACCTAGACTTCAGTAAAGCCTTTGACATGGTCTCTCACAGGCTTCTTCTGGGGAAACTGGCTGCCTGCGGCCTGGACAGGTATACCCTTCTTTGGGTAAGGAACTGGCTAGAGGGCTGTGCTCAATGGGCAGTTGTTAATGGAGTTAAATCCAGCTGGTGACCCGTTTCAAGTGGTGTCCCCCAGGGGTCGGTACTGGGGTCCATCTTGTTTAATATCCGTACTGATGACCTAGATGAGGGGACTGAGTGTACCCTCAGTAAGTTTGCATGTGACACCAAGCTGGGAGGTGGTGTTGATCTGCCTGAGGGTAGGGACGCCCTGCAGAGGTATCTGGATAAGCTGGAACGCTGGGCCAAGGTGAATGGGATGAGGTTTAACAAGGCCAAGTGCTGGGTCCTGCACTTTGGGCAGAACAACCCCATGTAGTGCTACAGGTTTGGGGATGAGTGGTTGGATGACTGTGAAGAGGAAAGGGACCTGGGGGTGTTGGTTGATGCTCGGCTGAACATGAGCCGACAGTGTGCCCAGGTGGCCAAGAGGGCCAACGGCATCCTGGCCTGCATTAGAAATAGTGTGGCCAGCAGGAGCAGGGAGGTGATCATCCCCCTCTACTCAGCACTGGTGAGGCCGCACCTCAAGTACTGTGTTCAGTTTTGGGCCCCTCACTACAGGAAAGACAGTGAGGCGCTGGAACGTGTCCAGAGAAGGGCAACAAAACTGGTGAGGGGTCTGGAGCACAAGTCTTATGAGGAGCGGCTGAGGGAGCTGGGATTGTTCAGTCTGGAGGAGACCTCATTGCACTCTACAACTTCCTGAAGGGAGGCTGTGATGAGGAGGGATTTGGCCTCTTCTCTCGGAGAACAAAGAGAACCCGAGGAAATGTCTGCAAGTTGTACCAGAGGAGGTTTAGATTAGACATAAGGAGAAACTTTTTCTCTCAGAGAGTGGTCAGGCACTGGAATGGCTGCCCAGGGAGGTGGTAGAGTCGCCGTTCCTGGCAGTGTTGAAGAGGCATCTGGATGAGGAGCTAACGGTTTAGTAGCTTGTGGTAGCAATGGTGATCAGAGGATGGTTGGATGAGATGATCTTGTAAGTCGTTTCCAACCTTGAGATTCTATGATTCTCTTTCGTGCAGAACAATCTGCAGGACTATCTGTTAAGTTCCTAATATTTCTAACAATCAGCAGGCTGCTCGCTGTGTTGTTTCAGTTTGTAATTCAAACTCCTGTATTTTGATTGAAGGAGAAGAATGTCAGTTACTTGAGACTTCCTCAGAAGTTTTTTCAGAAATTAAAATGCTTTAACAGTGATATTAGTTACACCGATAAATATTTGCATTTAGGCAAAAGCCTTAAAAAAAGCCTGTTTTGGATATACTGATTTTCCTGTTGCTTTTAGTTGCCTAAGTTATTTGCTTGAGGGCAGCGAGGCGGCTTCCCATACTGGCCAAAGGCAGTACGTCAGCTAAATACGCTGGAAGGTAACTTGACACTTTAAAAACCAAAGTTGTATGAAATAGGGATAAACTGTGAAGATGCTTCTGCTGTAGTAATTGAGTTGATGTTATTTATACTTCATCTGCTTCTATATTTAATTATATTGCAATATAAGTTCTAGTTGGAATACAGTTACAAGCTGACATATGATGCTTTTAAGCAATAACACAGTGCTGTGCTTTCCTGGAAAAAATAGAATATCAGATAAAATATGCCATAGTTGACAGGCAGTATTAATTTTGACAGTAAGTTTTAAAGCTGTGTCGTTAGAAAGAACTCTAGCAGATGTGCACATTTGCTGAAGAATATGGATTTGCAGATTATCGCATGTGTTATGACTTGTAAATTGACAACTTGAAAGCTTCTCCCTTTGCTGTGCCTGCAACTGTGTTCTCAGTCTCCACGATCTGAAAAGCTGAAAAAATGCTAACAGAGGATCTCTCAGATTTGTTAGCTAGTTTTGTGATGCAGTTCCATAGCTACAACTGAGTAATGGCACATTGCAAAAGTGTACATTTGCTAGTTACCATGCAAAACAACCCAAAAATGAAGAAAATATTTCTTTGAGAAGGAGAGAGAAGTGTTGGATTATATGATATCCATTATAATGTTTTTATTTTAAAATAAATTTGAGAGTTTCTCAGGGATAGACTGAGGTGGAGGAAGAATGAGCCAGTGCTGAAGATGGCTGGAGGAATGGTAGCAGCAAATGCCAGAAAGCTCTGGACAGCTCAAGAGGGGAGAACAGCTCAAGAGCAGCTCACATCCAAGTCTGGGTGTCCATAGACCTAGTCACCGTGACTCCACAAAGCTGTAAAGTAAGAGAAGAGCAGACTGCTGTTTACAAGAAATGCTGAGATTCCCTAAGCTTTATACTTTACTGATTTTTTTTTATGATATTATTTCATGTTCTTGTGAGTGTATTGGATATGTACCATACATAATTCAAAAAAAAAAAAAAAAGCTAAATGGTTGTCTTCAATCCAAGCTCAATTTTCTGAGGTTGACTTAGCAGGTTGACTTACTGCCAACTGGGGAAAAAAAAACAAAAAAGAAAGAAAAAAAGAAAGTTGGATTAAATCATAGAATTGTAAAGGTTGGAAAAGACCACTGAGATCATCTAGTTCAACCACCGACCCATTACCACCATGCCCAATGACCATGTCCCTCAGTACCACATCTTAATATTTATCGAACACGTCCAGGGACGGTGACTCCACTGCCTTCTTGGGCAGCTTTTGCCAATGCCTCACCACTCCTTCTCAGAAGAAATTTTTCCTGATATCCAGTTGAAAAGGCAGCTAGCCAATGAAGTACTCAAAAAGAAACTGCAACTTTTAGCCAGAAAAAAAAAAATTCTGGAAGTCACAGAAGTGGTCTGTAGTAGATGGTCTGCTATGTTGGAGCTCTTATTTTTTCACATGAACTCTGTTCTCTAGTCATAAAACTATTATTCGTTGTTTTTCTCTATTTGCCTTTGTTTTTCTGCTCATACTGTTGCTGAATTTCCATGATATTGCCCACATAATAAGACTGTTCAGGGTAGCAATGATAGAACAGGTTCTTTAACTGTATGGGTTGTACTTGCAGCGCATCCTAGATTAGACCTTTCAGAAAGCAATCCTAAAACAACAGCCTTCGGTTGGAAACTTTAGAACAGTTACGTTCTTGGGATATCTGTTATTTCTCTGTGGATTTTGTATTGAATAAAAGCTTGTATGGGATGAGAAAAAAAGAAAAAAAACTGAAAAGGTGTTGCATGTGTATTTCTTTACTTGTACAGATTTATAAGTTACCTAAATATGGAGGTTGATGGGTACCTTGGTGCAGTGTGGCGTGGATATAGCTGGCAGAGCTGAGACTCCAGTGCAGTGGAACTAGTTCTTCAAGAGTCTGTGAGGAGGACCACTTTATGCACTGTGGTGTGTTTAGAAGGAATCTAAGTTCATATTTTAAGATTGCCCATGCTGTAAAATAAAAATAAGAAGTAGATATCCTTCCCTTAATTCAGAGGTTCACAAAAAGTTGAACCTTGTCCAGAAGGCTTAACGTTGCAATAATTGTTGATGCTGTAATGCTCTGTAAATGTAACAGAATTGTTAAAGGTTATTGCTGATCACCAACCCAGTCAGCAGGCTGGGGAATAAGAATGGGGTCCTTTAGCGTGGATGTTCTTGTAGTCCTGGAAGAGGACAAAAGCTGATGCTAAGAAAAAAATCAGCTGTAATGCAGACATCCTGAATTACTGATCAATCTATTAGCTTTCTGGATCCAAAGAGTTGTTACTCAGTTGTTCCAGCTTGTATCTCATATTGAGGCATATGTGAAAAATTAGTTCAAAATCGTATTGTTGTACACTGTATTTCACAAAGTGCTACCTTTATAAAATAACAACTTCATCAGTGGTCTAGCGTGCATTAGTTCATCGAACAGGAGTTTTGGTGTTCACAGAGGTGTACAACTATGGTATATTGTGAATCCAATACCATTTCACTCAGTGTGTTACACTTAATGCTGTTTTGTTCTCCCCTCTGTATTGATACTGAAAAGCACGCAATTTATCACTCATTTTAACGTTCTGGAAGGATAATGTTATTTTGAACAGCATGTGCTGGATGTGGTGGTGTTTTGTGTGAAGTACAATCTTGAGTGGTAGATTAAATCTTATTACAATGAAGCTGATAGCATTAGCAGATGAGGACTCTCTTGCACAGCTGAACAGCTAGAGTCAATGCTGCATTGCGGAGGGTGATGTGAAAGCATAATGACGTGGTATTGTCCTCAGAGAGCATCTTTTGCTGATTGATGTACTTCCTGCTGATGCCATCTATTCTGGAAAGTTATTCTTGAGTCCAACACCAAACAGATCAGAGGCCTGTGTTCAAGCTTGCCTGACTAGCTCCCTTGAAGAGGGAGTGGGCAGTGCCCACACTGCTGTGCATCTGCTTGTAGTTTGGCCTGGGTTTCTTGTAGAGCAGGCACAGGGCAGGTAGGCAGGTAACGCAGTACTTCACAGTGTAGGTGGTTCACAGTGCTTCTAATGTGAAGTGTTCTGGGTTGGATCGCATAAGCACTATGATGGTATGGTGTTGAAGGGATTATATAATGTCCTGAAAATGGGATGAAGGGAGGATAACAAGTGGTTAAGGATGAAGAGCAGCAGTTGAGGGTTAGTATTGTGATACTAAGGGAGGAAAAAACAGTAAAATCTTCTACCATCTTACTGTTACCCTTCTTGTAAAGGGGCTCTGCAGCAACAGATTATTGTTCCCTAATGTCTTATGTTTGAGCAGGGCAACTTGGTAGGACTATGAGAGCCAACAGCGATCCTGGGAATGGAAAGGCATCAGCCAGTATTTCTAAGAGATTTTGACGGCAACTGAAATGTTGCAGCCTCACCTCCTGTCCTGTGTGCAAGATTGGGTGCACACAGAAGGGTGTAAAAGTACTAGAGAGCAAACAAAGGAGAGCTGCAAAGATGGTGATGCTCCAAACAGCCAGATGTGTGGGGAGCAGCTGAGGTCTGCTCAATGCAGAGCAGAGGAGCTGAGGGGAGGTCTGATAGTGGCTGCAGCTCCTCACAGGGAACAGAGGGTCTGCACTGAGCTCTGCTCTGTGTGACACTGACAGGGCCCGAAGGAACAGCATGGAGCTGCGTCAGGGGAGGTGCAGCTGGGGGTTAGGGACAGGGTCTGCTCCTGAGGTGGATCAGGCACTAAACAGGCTTCTCAGGGCAGTGGTTATGGCATCGAGCTGCTGGAGCTCAAGGAGCATTTGGACTGTGCTCTCAGACATAGGGTTTGGACTTTGAGTGGTGCTGTGTGGAGCCAAGTGCTGGACTCAGATATCCTTGTGGATCCCTTCCAACTCAGGATATGCTATGGTTTTCCTATACAAAAGATTTCCTCTCAGGATTGTCTCTTCAGAGGCTCAGTTCAAGTTACTGAATGAGTTAGAAGCAACTGTAGCCGCTCAAGACTTAAGGCACTCAAGTATGTGAGGCAAAGGATTGAATTCATCATGGAAAAGTTTCTGGGTGCTTGGAGTGAGCTTTAGGTGAAGCTGACTGTTGGAAAGCATCTAAATCTAATTGAGTCCCCACACCACTGTAAACAAAATCTTTTTACTGATGAAGAGGCAGCTTCTTTCTCAGTGAAGAGAGAACTATAGAGAACAAATGGGTAATGCTGATCCATCTTCCTCGGTATGTGATAAATGTGTTTTGGCATCCATTTCTGTGGATCATTTCCTTTCATTTTATGCATGAAGTAGGACATTAAGAAATTGTTCATTTTACTGATGCAAAGTAGAGCAACATTTCTGAATCTGTATTTGGTTAGTAAAGCACTTACGTAGAAATAGTCAATCCATTTTACTTAGTGTTTGTACTCATTTTGACTAGTTATAACTTCATAGAAGCATAGGCCTGGGTTGAAAAGGACCACAGTGATCATCTGGTTTTAACCCACCTGCCATGGGCAGGGTTGCCAACCACCAGACCAGGCTGCCCAGAGCCACATCCAGCCTGGCCTTGAATGCCTCCAGGGATGGGGCATCCACAACCTCCTTGGGCAACCTGTTCCAGTGTGTCACCACCCTCTGAGTGAAAAACTTCCTCCTAATATCTAACCTAAACCTCCCCATTTCAGTTTAAAACCATTCCCCCTTGTTCTGTCACTATCCACCCTCGTAAGCAGCCGTTCCTCCTCCTGTTTATAAGCTCCCTTCAAGTACTGGAAGGCCACAATCAGGTTCCCCCAGAGCCTTCTCTTCTCCAGTCTAAACAAGCCCAGTTTCCTCAACCTTTCCTCATAGGAAAGGTGCTTCAGCCCTCTGATCATCTTAGTGGTTCTCAAATGCCTCATGAGGTTTGGGTTTCACTGCTTTTGCATTTAATTAATGAGAAAAATGAAGAGTCTGAATTTCAGAGCCAGAAATATTTTGCTAATAGTATCAGGAAATGTTTTCACAACAGGGCTGTCAAATTGCCTGCTGATTTCAAGTATCATGATTTTTTTAAAAAGTAATATTTTTCTGACAGAATGTGTGAAATTTCACACTGCAGTTTAATATTAATAATGAAATCACTTCTCTGCCAGACTGAAAAATAAATCTCTAACAGTGGAGTCACAAACTATCCTTGAGTACAGCTGTGTACTGTGAGTGCTGATGTTCTCTTGTTCAGTGTTGGTTCCCTAATGCTTGTTTTTCATAGCCTGCAGGTAGAAATGTATGCATCGCTAATCCTGATGTTACAGCAAATGCAAAACATTAAGGAGATTTTCAGACTTTTCAAAATAAATTGCTGTGTAATAATTTTGGTATTTGTTTTCCTCTGTGATGTCTTGGTATTATGATTTGCCTGGTTTGTGATAGCATGTATGGAAGCGAGGCTCAGTTGCTCAGCTGCAGGAGTTACAAGGTCAAATATTGAATTCACACTGGGGCTTAGAGAGTCTGTTATGCAAATACTAGTGTAAGGTACACTTGCTGATGAACTACAGACGTATTAGGAAAATTAGGTGGTAATGGAGATTGAAGAGAAAAATCCAATAAAAAGTGCATTTATTATCATTTACAAAATACTGGTCTTCATCTCCTTTATCGACAATTTAAAAAGACATGAGTTTTCCCATTGCTAATTTCTGCACTTGATCTCACTGGACAGCAGAAGTTCATGCCACTCGAGTGGTTAAGAGCCCACATAATATTTGCTCAGACAACATTTCTTGACATGTGCTTCAGCTATGCCCAATTGGAC
Source organism: Tetrao urogallus (assembly GCF_951394365.1). Lineage (NCBI taxonomy): Eukaryota > Metazoa > Chordata > Aves > Galliformes > Phasianidae > Tetrao > Tetrao urogallus. The sequence continues at coordinate 41,042,186 of NC_136813.1, read as the reverse complement.
ACATCACAGTTACAGTCACCAAATTTTTGCAGAGTGGGGATTTTAACCTAATCTGTGTTTGTTCCATTGATTGCACCGATGAACAAACTTTACTCTTCCATCAATTTCCATTTAAAGAAATACAAACAGAAGTATTAATCAATTTAAGGTTTAAGTGTTTCTGCAGCAACATTTATGATCAAGTACTACATGCACTAGAAAAATGCTGGAGGTGATGAGGAGAAAAGAAGGATTATTGCAGGAAGAGCTGAAATAGACTATTAAAAAACCCGAATCTGTATGTCTCAGCATCAGTGTGTTTAAAGGGTAATATTTGAGTTCTTCTATGTCAGTTAATATATCTACCAAGAATCAGTCATATTCCCTCCTTTTTTATAATTTTGTATAAAAGTACTGTATCTTTCCATTGGCTTGTAAGGATTGCATCTCTAGTGAGACAGGAGATAAGTCATCTTTTTTTTTTAAAGTATTTCAATTTCAAACAGTTCTCTATCTGTTCATTTGTGTTGTTCAGAGTGCCTTAAGCAATGTACATATGGTGCCAAACTTCCACTTGTTCCAGTGCTTTTTTTAAATTTTAGAACCTAGAGGAACTGCATGTAGTCACAAATAAATGCTTGAAATGTAACTTTGCTCTTGTAATGCTTAAAGAGTTTCAGTGTCTGATTATGCTACTTAATTTACAAAAAAATGATGAACCCGTAGTTACCTTAGCTGTAACATTCTTCACTTGTGCTTCATCTCAAGGTCTATAGTGGCTTTTGAGAAGCTGCTTGTGATTAGTAGTTCACTCCTCAGGTACTTGCATTTATTGTTAATGCAGCAAGTAGTTAGGTAGGTATGTATCACTATGTAGGGCACTACTTGTTTATTCTTGCCTGTGCCCTCTCCCACTTCTCTGAGAACAAGAAAGCTCCAATTCTGCACCCTCTCTGGCTGCAGCATCCTCATCCCACTGCTCCTGTATGGTGCTTCCTGTCCATCTCATGTGTCTATGTTTGCAAGTGTGGAGCTTGCAAGATGCTTCTAGCACTGTGTAAAAGAGGCCCTCGAGCTGCTGTTCACAGAGTAAGTATCTGTGTAGTAGCTATTTTTAAAAAGTAAAGCTTTGAAGTGCTTCAAATAACACAATGGTGTGTGTACCTTTTGATAAAAAGGATGTTCGATACAAATAGGAGAAAATACTGAAATACTAAGATAAGCAAATTTTGCCTTTATGAACAATGATTCCCAAGGGAGAACTGACAGTGATCAAAGTTTACCAAAGCAAAACTACTTTCTCCCAGTTCATAATGGCTGAATAAACAAATATCCTTGATTAAAAAGAAAGTGGGCAAAAGCACACTAGTGGCTGTTGGTGTTACTGCCCAGTTCTGAAGGAGATGAGTATATTGCAAAGCCCAGGTCAACTCTGTGCCCTGTGATGAACATCAGTTCAAGTATGCCTGGGTCGTCTTCTTAACTGTTTTTATTTAGGCTGTGGTTTTTTTCCTCCTCTGGAAAATGAGGGCTGGATTTTGCTCAAGGGGAGTGGTCCATAATGGGGCAGAACATAATTCATCTCATGCCAAATACCAATACTTGATATCAATGATCTTTGACTCAAATATTGCTCTTGGGTACATTTATCATTCTAATTCTTCTATAATGTGGCAGGAAAAACAGTTGTGAATAATTGTTAGCAGAGAAAATCTGCAGACATTGGGAGCTGAAACAGCTGTTGGAGCTGTGTAACGAAACCCCAAAATGTTGGCAGTGTTTTGGACCTGGAAGGGAATTTTTTTTGTTGGTAAACATTAGCAGTGGTTTCAGAATGGCGCATGTTCTTTTCACACTGTGTGTGATACTGTATTACACTGCACATGTAAAATGTAATCTTTAAAAGCTGTGTTTTCACCTCTCTCCACCCAAACAGAATACCTTGTGGGGAATGCATAACTGATAAATTCTCATGCTGTGAATTTGAATTCCACTTTTGACTGACTAGCAGTGACACCTTGGGTGATCAGTTTCTACTCCACAGTCACATTAAGCATTTCTAACTTGGAGGAAACATGCCAGGTGGCAGCCCTGTTGTTGGGCTTGCATTAGGTGGGTGCCTAGGATCCTCAGACCTAACAAAGTAGTTTAACACCACCCTTGAGTGCATCTCCTCTTAAACCCAAGCTGTTGTCCATTAGACTGCACTACCTATTTGGAAAGCCTTCAGACCAGCCCTGAGATGGGTACAGGTCAGAGCACAATACATATTCCAACTCTTGTTCAAACCTGTTGCTTTGCAACAAAGGTACAGGGAAAAGTGCTCAGGTGCTCACTGCTCTGTAGTTACTAAGAAATATCTTCTGGGTTTTGCTTAGATAGACTAACATGGTTGATCATCAGCTGCAAAAATGTCAGTTGCTGAAAAACTGTGAGTTGAAGATCTCACAGTTTTTTTTTTTTGAAGATCTGATTTCTGTTTGATCATTAAAACACTTAAGTATTTTAAGCCTCTCTTCCATTTAAGCTTCTTTGGTAATATAGTTTGATTCAAAGAGGGAGGATTAGATATGAGGTTCTTTATTAGGAATTTTTGTACAATGTAACTTCATATCCAATATACACAGAATATGTGATCTTGTGAGTGACTTCAACTTAGTCATTTATTCTGTAAGTTATTTCCCTTCCATTAAATTGGTTGCATGCTTCCTTTCAGATGCTTAGACTCATCTGTGGGATATACTGAAGGATCTCAAAAGGATCCACTGAATGGTGATATGTTACTCTGACTTCATTGTTCCAAGTACTGAGATTTAGGCAAGTTGTTAACTTTAGTGTTATCAGTAAGTATAGGTGCTGCACCTGCAAGCATAAACTTGTCTTCTCTCAATCTATCTGAAAACCTTTCTGTTTTGGGTGCATCCAACTAGTTCAGGTTTTGTACTTGGAGATACTGTGTTGAATACCTTTATCAGTACATCTCCTTGGTGCAGAAGACATCTCAAGTTTACGCTAATGGATTTTGGAGAATCTACAAGATCAAATTACTTATGTAGCAGTAATATTTTATAACATGGTGAGATAGTTATTTCCTTGACTTGTTACCATTTTCAAGAATAAAGAACTGGTAGATAGTTCTGTACTGCCAGATAGTATCATAACTGCTGCTGTACCAAGAGCAGCTATGCTATTCTAGCAGACTATTGGATGGGAACAAATCATGGCATCTTTTGGAATAGTTAATGGCATAATAGTTGGCTTCTGAGACTACTGTAAATGGATTTTCTGTTGTAGGTGGTATGATTGGATGTATTCTTAGTCTGTTTTATTGGTGGTTTGTCTAACGTAAAACTCTTGGGTCTCACTGAAAGCCTGTGTAAAATAAAAGACAAAATAAGAAGTTGTGAAATAATGGAAGTAGATTCTATATATGTTATGCCCTTACCAGAAGTGCTGAATGGGGAAAAAAAAAAATTACTCTGCAGTGCAGTAATGGCTTCTTTGCAGGCATGATTTCATTGTAACTATTAACCAAATTGAATTAACTCTTTCTCTTGATTCTTAGAGTGGTAGATGTATAAAGGGAAGGAGTTTCTTCTACAACTGACATTTGTGTAGGGGTAGTAGAACTTGAATCTGCAACTGATTCTACCCTGTCATACTTTTCCCTCCCCCACATCTTTTTCTGCAGTTCCATTTTATTCATCAGATGATTAGTACACATGAATAAGTTATGATAATATTCCTCACCATCTTTTATTTACCACCCACTAAATTATTAATCCAGTATCATTATTACTGGGTATTACTCATAATAGTCACGTCTAAAACATAAGAAGTCAAATTTTGTTTGACAGTCCCAGAACTATTGCATTTGTGAATTGCTTTAGCTCACTTTATCAAAATTATGAGACTCAGACTAAGTTTTAAAATGTTATGTGACTATCTTGGATTTGAAGATCCCTGGCTAGCCAAATGTAGTGGTGCTACCAGTGGCCTAAGGAGGAGTAGGTCAGGGAAGGCTTGCACTTGAGAAACCAACTGATGACTGTCGGTCACTGTGTTGGTTTTCACGTGAAACTTATTGCCCGGGTTCTCATCAGATAATAAGAAAAGTCTGCATTGCTGCAAAACAAATACTTCTGCCATTCTGTGAGTTATGGACTTTCTCGTTTTGATCCACTTCTGTTTTAAAGAGATAACAAAGTTGTATTGTAATCTGTGGATCCTCCATTCCTGGATGTGTTCAAGGCCAGGTTGGATGAGGCCCTGAGCAGCCTGGCCTTGTATCACATCTGGAGGTTGGCAGCACTGCCTGTGGCAGGGAGGTTGGAGCTTGGTGATCCTTGAGGTCCCTTCCAACCCACCCAAGCCATTCTATGATTCTTGGGCTCTATTTAAGGGGAGAGGGGAATCAGATCAAAGTAGAGAAGCCTTTGAACTTAGACTTTAATAAACTATGAAGTAATTAAATTCTATTTTTTTTCACATTATGACAACATTTTTTTGTTTGCTTAAATGATAAAGTAGTGGAAAGGCAGCATTTGAGCAGACAGGTTTGTTTGTTCCTTCTCTCCACTGTTAGCAAGTAAGAATAATTCCTCTCTAGCTTCCTAGCCAAACAAGTGCAGCAGCAGAAGAGAGAAACCTCTTTATTTAAAAAAAAAAAAAAAAAAAAAAAAAAAAAAAAGCAGCTGTGTCCACTGTCAGGGATTAGGTAAGGTGACTCACTTAAAAAAACAGCACAAGAAAAAAATCATCCATTACCCACCCAAAAACTTTTGGGCTACGTAGCAGGACTATTTTTTAACTTTAAAACTTTGATGCAGAAAGTTGTAGCCCAATCCTGTAGTTTTTTTTTTTTTCCTATTGCATGGGGTTTGCAATTACTGTATGGAAATCTTACTGCTGTACACTGATGTGTGTTAGACCTAAGGCACTGCATGTAAGGCATATAAAATGCTGATCTTGTGGCTGAATTTGAGAGGTCTCTTTCATAGACACCTGCTTACTAGGAACCATTCTAGAAAGCAGCTATCTGGACTTTTCCGGGCATGGATGTGAAAGGAGACAGCTTATAGCATGCATCTTTACAAAGCAGAAACATTGGTGGGACAGGAGGTTAGTGGTTTACTGTCAGAATAAGCAGAGGTTTTCCTTTTTTTTTTTTTTTTTTTTTTTTTTTTTAATCTCTTTGAACACCTCTGAAAAGTGAGTTAATTTTCCTCCAAGCAGATAGACTCCAATGAATTTGATTTTATAACCTTCACCTTTTATAGGCAAACTCGCTAAGCAGATCTGCTAAATAAAACAACTTGTGCTTGTGAGTATAATGAACACAGTAGTAAACAAGTTCACTTTTTGCCCTTCATAGTACGATGAAGAATACTTTCTCAGTTTCCTCCGTGAAGATTAAACACGCTTGCACAGGGTCCTCAATCAACTCTGAGAAAGCAACAGAACAGTAGGAACGAAGCCAGGCATTGCAGCTGCTCAGCCACACCTCTGTTCCTTTGTCAAGTGCTCTGAAGCCCACTGTGCGTGCTGCAAGGTTTATTTACTGCACTTTTGCATTTGGTTCTTGCTCTCTTCCTTGCTGACCTCAAAATAAAATCCCGCTGTCCAGTTCTTGGCTGTCTGTGTGGGAAACTGGTAGCCAGTAACATGCAACTGACTGACTGCTGTGTAAAAACGTGAAGGTTGAAATGTAAAAGGCTCCTTTCTGTTAGAGTAAAGCACTGGTGATGTATTGAGGCATGAGAACAGCCCTACAACTAAGCTACTGCTCCAAAGCAGCAGATGTGGAGGCAGTAGTTAGTGGTTGCCACGTGATCATTTTCTGCATTAAAGTTAGAAGTCTCCCCTGTTAGTGCTTCTATCAGTGGGTCACTGTAGCAAAGGTATGCAATAGGACCTGTGCTGTCCTTTCAGTTCAGGGACTGCTACTGCGTTGGAACAGTGTGATTAAATCTAGGTGTTAAAATAGGCTGTTTGAAGAAGAAGTCTGTTTTAGAATATATGGATAGTAATGACAGTGTAAAGCATCTCTGTTTTTTAACCATCTGCGGTGGGTCAACCTTGTCCAGCATCTAGACATGCGCCCAGTAGCTCACTCATCCCCTCCAAGTGGGAAGGAGGAGAAAATGAGATGGAGAATTGCATAGGTTGATCTAAAGTGAGATCACTTACCAATTATCATCACAGCAAAACATACTGGACTGAAAGAAAATTATATTTTTGCCAATTGAAATCAGTTTGGATGTTGAGAAACAAAGGCAAAAAGTAAAACAGCTCCCCTCTTCCCTTCTTTCCAACTTCACTTCTTCATTCCTACCATTCTCCACAGTACAGGGCAATGAAGAATTCCAGGTCCTGGTGAGTCTGTAACAGCTCCTCTCTTCTGCTCTTTCCTCCACATGCTTTGCCCATGTTTTGGTGTGGGTCCTTTTCACGGGCTGTGGGGGAATCCCTGCTCCCGCTTCTGGAGCACCTCCTCCCCTCCTTTCTCTGCCGCCTTGGTGTTTGCAGGATTGTTTCTTGCACTTCTTACAGCACTGCTTGTGTGGTGTTTTGCCCTTTACGTACAATTTCCTGAAGCACTACCATGTTTGTTGGTTGGCTGGGCTTAGTCATGCCTTGCGTTTTTAATCAGGAAATGGAAAGATCAAATTAAACCAAGCATTGGATACCTCATTCCTTTTAGGGCTCATCACGTCATCACGTCTGTTTGGCCTCCTTTGACCATCACTGCACTACCTGCAGTGTCTGTAATGGGGCTCAGTACATGTGCTCCAGGACTGTGGAAATGTAAGAGTGCCTCAGTGCAGAGTGTTTTATCATAGAAAGGCAGTATATGTTATGCTAGATAATGGAGAGCAGTGTTCAGATAAGCGGTGAAATAATATAAATACAGCTTTGTTCTTAAAGTGATTAAGGGATGTCTTCTATTAGAAAGGGCAGCTCCTTCTCCTACTCAATCTTTTAGATATTTTAAATGACCTATGGACTTCAGAGCTTTGAAACACTATTTTTTGCCAGTTTTTGAACAGCAGCTAGAAAGTTTCCTAGCCATAGGTTTTTTACCTATATTCAGAGAAAACTTGCTCACAAAGCTTGTGAAGGTGCTGGGTAGCACTGGTGTGGGAAAACTTTTGATACTTGTAAATGAGCATTTGGAATTCTTTTACCTTTTATGGGCATGAGCTTTTAAGTAGACCCTGAAAAAAAAAAGAAAAAAAAAAGAAAACACACACAAAAAACATTAAAAAAACACACCACTACGATGTTGTAATATTATTTACAGCTGTAAGGCTGCAGAGAAACCTGATAGCAGCCCTTCATTATCTAAAGGGAAGCTATAAGAAGGGGACAAACTCTGTATGAGGTCTTTTTGTCTTTTGTGATAGAACAAGGTGAAAGAGTTTCCATTTAAAATGGGAGATTTAGGCTTGATATAAGGAAAAAGTTTTTTATAATTAAAATGATCGAGTACTGGAACAGGTTGCCCAGAGAGGTGGTGTATGTCCTGTCCCTGGAGACATCCAAGGTCAGGCTGGATGGGGCTCTGATTAACCTGACGGAGCTGTAGGTATCCCTGTTCAGGGGAGCTGAGCTAGATGACCTCTAAGGGTCCCTTCCAACTCAAATGATTCTGTGATTCTAGGAGGGACAAATATGGCAACAAACATTAGTGATGTGATATCCTGAGAAAATACCAGGGGAGATCTTTAGCATCACAGCTTCCAGGTGTGTCTCTTGCTTGTTGGCTGTGTGTTTAGCACCAACTGCTAAAGAAGGTTCTCATCTGGCAGGGGTTCTACCTTTCCTCTTGTCACTACTCATACAATTCTTTGTGCCAATTTCAGGCTTTGCCCTTGTGCTCCCTGCAAGCAAGGTGAAACAGACTGTTTTGCTTTTTGTTCATTAACATTTTGATAAATTCCTGGAGCATGTGTGTGTGGCTTTAGCAGCTGGAGTTGCTTTGCTCTTCATCTCTTCCCCTAGCTAATTTCAGCCCATAAAATATCAGGACTTGCTCTGAAGGCAGAACTCTGCTTGGTTTGAGAGGATTGGTGCCATGTCAGTAACTACTTGCTTTTTGGGTATTACTGAGCTGTTAGCTGCATGTCAGCTTCCTGTCAGGTTCCTTCTGAGAACTGCAGAGCACAAAGTGTTGTATTCTTCCATGTTTTAACATAATAAGGGATTTGTAAAAGCTTAACTACCACATACTTTGTTCTTGTGAGACTAAAAAGTCTTGGGATTTGACCGCTTCAATAGCTGCATGTCCTCTTTTCTCCCCTAAAAACCATGATAAATTAAACCCTAATAAAGAAATCAAAGAACATGAATTAGAGGCAGTGGATGATAGCTTTCTCCATCAAGTATCCTCCTCTATTTTCCAAAGCCTTTTTCTAAAATTGGAGAAAATAGATGTAGAAAATAGGGAAGCTTGCCACAGGTTATAGAGAAAATTATAAAATAAGGGGTATTCTTATTAAATCCTTGTGTAGTACATAAGTCATCTTCTAAATACTTTTATGTCTTTTTGTTTGCTTGATTAACAATAGAGTATTCCATTAACTGGGTAAAAATTATGCAAGGACTTTTTTGTTAGAAGAGTGACAGCTCTGTTACTGTAGGCTTCCAGATTATGAAATGTGGTCATTTAAAGACTGTGGGGGGAAAATCCTGATTTTTGAGAGGAAGGTGTGCATCCCTTAAGTTTTATTAAGGTGTGGCAATTTGTGAAGCATGTGTGTCATAAGCAGTTCTTAACTGCTTGGGAGTCTGCAGCTGATAATTGGTGTAGCTATATGTTAACAATACAAGACTCCTAGAAAAAAAAAAAAATTGCCTGCAAGGTGACTGTTTCTGGTAAAATAATTTTTACAGTCAGCTTATATTACAGCAGCATTACCTTACTTTAGTCTTTGTTTCCTGCCTATATTGATAGGCCCACAAAAAAACCCAAAATGTTAGCACTATTGTTCTTTACTTATCTGAACTGTAAAGTCATCAAATATTTATCATTGGAAATAAGTCTTGTAACTCTTACATTTTGTACTGCGCTCTCATGTGTTACACCAGGATGTTATTATATGACATATTTGCTATTATCTAATGTGTCTCTTAGAAGTTCTGCCTTGAAATTAGCTTTCTGCTTACCTGAGCTCTGCTTACTTACATCCACCTGAGCCAGACTGATTTCCAGAAGTGATGAGTACTCAGTCTTGATGCTTTAGGGAACTATTTGGAAGACTTGTTGTTCTTTGATCTGCGCTCGTACCTAAAACTTCAGACCTGTTAACTGGACCAGTTATAGCAAAATTTGTTCTGTGTTCCCGTAATTAGCTGAGCTTGCAGGGGATGCTTTTTTTGTAAGCTCTTATTTTAGCGTGTTCTTAACATTAACTGATTTCTAATGGGTGCTTGAAGTACTTTCCTCTTGTGAAGTTAGTATGAAAAAGGGCACAAGTTTGAATTTGCTGTTGGGTAGTACTTTTTACAATACATGAGAAAATGCTGTTGAGCCCCGTGATTTCCTTGTGGCAACTCTGTTCTTCTGAATTCCCTATCCAGAGGGCTGTGGTCAGCCTCAGGCATAATTTCAATTAGACTAACAATTATTATGAGGCTGCTACTAATGGAAAGTAATACTGTCTCAATTATTACATGCTGGTGAGTGATTTGAATAGCTCTTCATATGTAATGCATCTTTGAAGCAGTCACATAGGCTGAGCAAAGATTCAGATAAACAGGAGGCTCTTGGCATAGAATAGGTCCTTTCATACCTTTTCACTACTTGGGAAAAGTAAGCATGTGTAAAAACAGAAATCACAGATCAAACAGAAATGAAATCTCAGCTCTGCACAGTGTGTAGTAGAGGTCAGTTGTCTCGTGTAGTAGAGGCAGTAGAAGCTCACTTACCATCACCTCATATACTCTTCAAAAAGCCTGTAGTAGTTCTGCTGTGATATAAAATTGAACATCCGAGACTGAGCTAGTCATGCCCAAAGTTCCCATGAAGGGAAACAAGATGTAAAAATCATTTTACAAGAATTGAACTAAGTAGGGCAGCCTCACCCATGCCAGCGTCAACTCTGACTGCTCTTGTATACCACTTAAAAATGTTTTATATACCAAACCAATATTTATATTCCAAACAAAGCACTTTGTTTGGAAGAACAGACGTGTTTGCTTACATTTTTATATTGCTTTTACTTACAGTTTGTCATTGTGTTAATATACATCATAATCCTTTTATAGTGGCCTCCTCGCACACACAAAAAATAATCTAACATGTGTCAGCCTGATTCCTTTTTATCTAAAGATATGAAAATGCTAATATATTGAGCTTTACTCACTTCTGTTCATGTAAATACAAATCCATACAAACTAAATTCCATCTTAGTCTTTGAATTTAGTTGACCTTCTTAAATGAACTGGACATTTTTCACATTTTGCTGACTAGTTGGCTTCATGTGAATTTCTGAACATTTGTAGTTTTAATAATGCTTTTTTGATAAGCCGTGAATCATTTACTCCTGCTCCACTGTAAAACTCAGTTTTGAAGCATGTGAGACTGTGCTGCATATGATTGAAAAATGTCCTGACAGAATAAATCTAACTAGTGTTGCATGTTTCTGTCATGTTTAGAATAAACTTCAAAGTGGAAATGGTTATTGTGTCTCTCTATAGTTCATCAATATCTACTGCATGGAAAAGTATGAAATTGTTTTAGAAGGTCTTACAGGTGACACAGCATGTGAAAGAAGGTATGCACGCCAGTTCCCCCCCCTCCTCCTCCCTTCCCCCCCACAAGAGACTTGGAGAGTAAGATGTATCTTGTCTTCCTAGAGATGATGAGCAGATATATAATGAAATGTGCTTACCCTCATTGAGACAAGTGGCATATGTACTTGCTTGATTTGCAAAACAAGTTTCAGCCTTGACTTCAGAGAGAACAGGACATCCAGACATAATCAAGAATAAATTCCATTGTAGATAATTCCCAGATAGGGGAAACTCCCCTGGGAGAGAGAGGGTAGATGAGGAGAAGGGGGAGGAATGTAGTTTACTCCTTCAGGAAGCTTATTTTTCTATTCCCATCAGTAGCCTCATGTTTACTGATAACTCTCCTCAGCAAATTGAGTTGCAGTTGCAGAAAGTATTTCATAATCTGAACTGTCTTTAATGTTTTTTTTTTTTGTTTGTTTGTTTTTAAAAAAAGTAATAAATTAGTTTCAGCTGCAGAATGGTGTAACGGGATAAAATGAGTTCTAAAATCAGTTCTAAGAGGAAACTCTTTTTAAGAAAGAATAACTCTCGCTCCTACTTCTTAAACTTGAAGTTACTTAAAGCCCACTCTTGCTTTGATTACAGCTGAGCATGAGAAGTTATATCCTAGCTGAAATGATTTAAGAAACTCCTGTGGTGTTCTGAAGCAAATGGGATTTTCATTATCCTTTAAAATAACTTGCTGTCGTAAGAATTCTGTTAGGTCAGTGGTGAAAGTACTCTTCCCTTCTCATTTATCCCTGTGTGAGTCCTAAAGTGAGCATTTAGATTAGAGGTTAGAAACAGCCATAGCACAGAAATTGCTCTGTTATGTCTAAATACATTTTCACCAAACCCTAGACACTGGGTCTCTGCTGACATGCAAGGAGTATACCTTCATGCATAGGTACCCAAGTAGGATTTGCTAATAATACTAGGAAGATGGAGATGCTGGCAGAAGTAGTGAAGCCATGTGGTCTTCCAGATTCCAGAAATCCTTGGAATATTTATGGTCTTACTGCTAGGATGTGATAAAGCCTTTCTTGCTGTGAATGCTGTTAGCAGTATTAGCTCTGTAAGTTCACAGAATCATAGAGTAGCTTGCATAGCTGGAAGGGACCTCAAAACCCACACAGTTCCAACCCCCCTGCCATGGGCAGGGCTGCCACCCACCAGCTCAGGTTGTCCAGGGCCCCATCCAACCTGGCCTTGAACACCTCCAGGGATGCGGCACTCACAGCTTCTCTGGGCAGCTGTGCCAGGGCCTCACAACCCTCTGAATCAAAATTTCTCTCCTAACATCTAAGCTAAATTTCCACTGTTTTAATTTAACACTGTTCAGTTCCAGCTGACATCTTTGTCTGACCTGCATAGACAGGAGCCAGTCCCAGCAGCTGGTTCCCTAAATCTTTCACTTACCAGGAGCTGGTGGATGGACTATCTTACAGTTGATGCTGTCGGGCAGTTGCTAGCTTAGAAATAACTACCATGCCTACTGAAGTGAGAAAACAAAGATTAGTTGGGAGCACTTGAGACAAGGAATATCTATCAGCAGCAATTAGTGATGCATTGCAAACGTTCTTTTACCTGAGGTAAAACGTTTGCTTAAAAACAAAGCCTCCTGCCCCACCGCATGTTTTCAGCTCCCTTCCATCTGTCTTGGTTCTCTGTATTGATTGCATATTGTGTTCTCTCCCTTATATGGTAACTGCCTGCCTTCGTGCCCTTTGCCTACAGTTTTACAGAGCTTAGTATAACAACCAAACCAAAACAACTGTTTCATAAGCTTTCTGGGAATATATGCAGTCTCCTGGGTCTTTTTCCCCTTAGATTGCTCGTTTTGTGTATCACTGTTGGTGCAGCAATCTTGTTTACTGTTTTTTTTACTTCTTTGACTGGCGTCAGAGCTTTCTGGGAAATCATCTCCAGTTCTATTACCCCTGAGTCCTATGAGCTGTGCTCTTTTACATTTTTTCATTTTATTTATTTATTTATTTTTACTATTGATGGCAACTCTGTAGCTATTTTGGAATTCCTCTGCATAAAAAAAATAAAATAGTGCTTCCAGCTATTAAATCTGAGATACTCTCGTACATTCAGCTGTCTGGATTTAATTTTGAATACCTTATCTAACTGTATTCTTTTCACAGCTAATATAAGCTTCTGATGAAATCATAGTATTATAACAGCTAGAGATTGACAAGATTAGACTCGTGACTCCCAGCGAGAGTAGGGCTGGGTGTTTTGGGGTGTGCTAGCTATGCCTTTGGGCATAGTGTTAGTGCTTTTTCTATCCCCACCAGTCAGGCAAAGCAGTGATTCAAGAATTGGATTCAAGGAGTGGTGCTGGAGGAAACCAGGTTAAGTGAGTTCTTCCTGCTCCACCAGGTACCTTCAGCTCCAAGCAGCTGAGAATTCAGCATCTGGATCAACAGGGCTTCCTGAGGCTTTTTTATTCCTTGTATTTATTGTGGGGTCATTTGTTGGTCATTATCTGGGAAAATGATTGCATTGCTGTTTGCTTACGTGTTTTATAGTCTTGTAAGATAAAGCAGTTCCTCTTGTAAGGTGTGAGTTTTCCATGCCAGCTGGAACTTGCACAAGTGGATGCTTCTAAACTGCTAGAAAAGTAACGAACATTACTTGACAGGAGTAGAGAAGCTGCTGAAAAGCTGTTACAGTCCATGTTTTTTCTCCCATGTGCACACTGGCTGATAAATACTGGTTTATCTTTCACAGTTTCATAGTGAATGCCCCTTCTAGCAAAGGAGTCTTCAGAAGTTTCAAAAAAACTTTTGTAAAAGTTTGTAATCTTACTGTACTTTCATTACTGCAGTTAGAACTTTCTGGGAAAACATCAAGTTGGAAAAGACATAACTCTTGGGTTTCTGATGATTGGGTTAGATGATCTTTGGTGTCTTTTCCAACCTTAATGGTTCTATGTTTTTGTGTCATTAAGGAATTTCCAGCATTGTTAAGGAGTTTTGTTGCAGTTATTGCAGTACCTGATCATGCCCTGGGCTACAGCCAGTTCTCTTAGAATGGAATCTCATTTTCCCCGATCTCCTGGAGTTCACGATGAATTAATAAACACATAGCGACAGCGTCTTCAGTGATAGAAGGGCAGCAGCTGTTCTAACAAATGAGTTGTAAATGTCATGTTGCATCCATGGAGGTCAGATACAGGTGGTTTTCAATGAAATGTGGGCTCATAGTCATTTTAGGAGTTGTGGTTGAGGAGCACTAAAACCTTGATCTCTCAATTAGGGAAAAGCCACTTTACCGGGGTGTGCTAATTTCTTAGTCAGTATGTGAGTTCATGTTTTTAAAGTTAAAATCTTGAGAATTTGTTTAAATTTACTGAATTAAAAAAAAAAATCTGGCTTAAACATCATATATGGAGCACTTACTTGTCTTAGTACTTGCACCTTAAAGCTAGAATTCCTTATCTTCCAATCTGCATTTGAGGACTTGCCATAAATGGGCAAAATGCTTCAATGAGCTGTCCTTTTTTTTTTTTTTTTTTTTTTTTTTTAAAAGGAAATGAATCACAGAATGGCCCGGGTTGGGAGGGACCTCAAGGGTCATGAAAATCCAACCCCCTGCCACAAACAGGGCCACCAACATCCCCATTTAGTACTAGACCAGGCTGCCCAGGGACCCATCCAATCTGGCCTTGAACACGTCTAGGGATAGGGCATCCACAACCTTTCTGGGCAGCCTGTTCCATCACTTCATCACTCTCATACTAAAGAACCTCCTCCCTCAACTTAAAATCATTTCCCCTTGTCCTGCTGTTATCCACCCTTTCAAAGAGTTGATTCCCCTCCTGTTTGTAGGCTCCCTTTAGGTACTGAGAAGCTGCAATGAGGTCACCCCGCAGCCTTCTTTTCTCCAGGCTGAACAAGCCCAGCTCCCTCAGCCTGTCTTTGTAGGGGAGGTGCTCCAGTCCCCTGATCATCTTTGTGGCTCTCCTCTGGACCCTCTCCAACAGCTCTCTGTCTTTCTTATACTAGGAGCTCCAGACCTGGACGCATTGTTCCAGATGGGCCTCACAAAAGCAGAGTAGAGGGGGACAATCACCTCCCTGTCCCTGCTGGCCACCCCTCTTCTGATGGAGCCCAGGATATCATTTGCTTTCCAAGCTGCAAGAGCACACTGCTGGCTCATGTTAAGCTTTACATCCATCAAGACCCCCCCAGGTCCTTCTCTCAAGGACTGCTCCTTCCAGTCTGTATGGATGCCTGGGATTCCTCCGGCCCAAGTGCAAAACCTTGCACTTTGTTGTGCTGAACCTCATTAGATTTACCCAGGCCCACCTTCGAAGTTCATTGAGGTCCCTCTGAATGGAATCTCTTCCTTCCACTGTGTCAACTGTACCACTCAGCTTGGTGTCATTACAGACTTGCTGAGTGTGCACTCAGTTCTGTCGTTGATGTCACTGATAATGTAGGGAATGTGTTAATTGCTTGGGAAGTCCACACGACCATCTTACACAGTAAGCTCCTTTAATAATAGGGCGTTAAAAAATTTCAGAGATCTAAAGAGCGACATTGTCTTTAGTAAATCTTTCTAAAAAATGAAATGCTGAGTGAAGTTCACAGCACTGTTTTGAACTTCATATTTCTTTTCTGAATTTGTGCTTTCATACTTGAGGAAAACATGGGATGAAGCAGTGGGAAAGTTCAAGATGAATGGATGTTGCAAGCATGCTGTAAAAGGCACTCAAGGCCAGGCTGGACGTGGCTCGGGGCAACCTCGTCTAGTGGTTGGCGACCCTGCAACATAACAGGGGTTTGAAACTAGATGATCACTGTGGTCCTTTTCAACCCAGGCCATTCTGTGATTTGTATAATCAATAAATATTAAGATGTTATCTTTACAAAATAAACAAGAGAGTTAGGCAAAGCAGATTATGATAACAAAAAGAGAATAGATAGAAAGCTTACCCGTATCCTAGGCTCACTTACAAAACTCCAGCAAAGCAGATCTCCAGACAAGATCCTTTCCCACTGGTAGCCAGCTCTTAAATAGGTCTAGGAGAGGTGGAGCCAGGCTCCACCCCTTCTGGCAGCACAGGTGAATTGCCTTCACCTGTGCTCCTGTGGCTGACCATGGCTCGCCTTGGGTGATTAATCAGAGGTTCAGGCCATGACCCAGCAGTTCCCATACAGTGGTTCTATGACTACATCCTGAACTTGGAAACAAGCCTGAGAATACTTGTGTACGCTTACAGTATGTTACTGGTAGATTAATTGGGGCTTACTGTTTTACATGTTCTAAGGAAGAACATGCAAAACTTTAGACAGTTGTGTTTATCTGTACTGACACTTCTGTGGATTGCAAAGTATTCAAGCAGTGTGTATGTGAGCTGTCTCTGAAAGGTGGAAAAGCAGAAGTTTGATTGGCTTAAACTTAGGAGCAAAATATCATATGTACCTTCCTCACGGAAAACAGTGTTCCTGTTGCACTGCCATCCATTCAGTTCTTTGATATAGCTTGGTGCAGTGCGAGCATAGAAGCATAAAAAAAGGCATCCGTTGTCTACTGAGGCATCCAAACAATCTTGTACCTCTTACACATTCTTTCCTGTTAAGTAACTTGATCCACCTTCTATCATTATACTGCTTATTTAAATTTGGATACTTGGCACAGAGCATCTTGTGCGCATGTTGTGCACAGAATGCGTTAGGTGATCCATGAGTTTCCAGAAGCGCATTAGCTAACATGGCAGGTTCTCCAAGTGAAAGTTGTGCAGTTTTTGTAGGCTTTTCTATCTGGTGAATGCACTGAGACCAAACAGGGCAAGTAGTTCTTGGGTTGATCTCAAGTAAGATTTATTTTGACTAATGATTTTTTTTTTCTATTTAATTTTTATCTTGCCTATCAAAATATCTCGCTCCTTTTAGACTGGTATCATGATCTTCAGGTCTACCTTCAGCAGGAATGTGTGGTGTCCTAAAAATGTATCATAAGTTTGAATAGCAGAGTAAAACAAGTGCATTGCTTCATAGTAATCCTTTAGAATGATCTGGGTTGAAAAGGACCACAATGATCATCTATTTTCAACCCCCTTGCTACGTGCAGGGTTGCAAACCACTAGACCAGGCTGCCCTGAGCCACATCCAGTCTGGCCTTGAATGCCTCCAGGGATGGGGATTTACAACCTCCTTGAGCAATCTGTTCCAGTGTGTAGTAACAAACCTAACTGGGTTCTGAACGGAGACCTAGAAAACAGAATAGGCCAGGCAAATAGGTAAACTGTGTCTCCTGTAAGCAGAACTTTACTGAGTGTAATCGTGAAAGGGTTTTTTTGGCTTATTCGTTGTGTTTTGCTGTAGGCTTTGGCATGAACAGCAGAAGTGTGGAAGCACCAGCTGCTAGGATGAGTGTCAGCTAGAAGCTTCAGAAGCTGTTTTTGGTGGCTCCTTCTTTGCCAGAGCCCATGTTCTGTTCTCCTTGCTACTGGCTTTGTTTTATGTTAGCGCGGACTTGCAGCAGAATGATCCAGACTTGATGGAAGAAGTTTATTGCTGGCTGCTGAGAGCGTGACTTGATGTTCTGTAAGCTGTTTTTTGTTTTTGTTTTTTTTTTGAAGTACATGCACTAAATGCAGATGGGTTGCAGAAATGCTGAGCAGTTCTGTTATTCTTTTCCTTTGCAATAGCATTTCTCTTGACTGCAAATCCTCATTTCAGTAAAACTAAAGATGCTGGTAGTCCTTCAGCGCTAAGTCAATTGAAAGACACAAATTCTTCTGTTCCAGTTTCTAAATATCTGACATAAAGCCCACAAATCGATTGTGTGACTGCCTACATTGAATCACTCTGAAGTTGGTCTTTTTATCTCTTTATGAGAAAGATGCATTTTTAATAGCGAGCACTTGAGGAGCATTGTCCTCAGTGTGCGATGCAGCAGACTGCAGCAGAGGTAGGAGTGCAGAAGGGCTGTGTGATCAGTACGGTACTGCCTGGATGGGTCTAAAAGCATTTGTATCAGGGGAGCTAGCAGTTACAGCGGTTTGTTTCCTGTCTTTCTGGGTTGAGAAGAGTTATTGATATATAGGCTTCAGCTGGCATTTGGGTGTGCTTTTATGTGAGATTAAGAACCTTCCTTCAGTGTGGAATGCCCGATATGCAGCAGGATATGATACGTGGCTTATTTGTTTCAGCCTGTGCTTTGGTGCAGCAGCTGGCTTCTCCTCTCCCATCTTGTGGCTGTGCAGCTTAACCCTATCTGAAATGGGAGTAATGTCTGTCTGATTCCTGTAAAAATTTGCTCATTTTTGTGGTTTCTAGTCAATGGGTGTTGAACTTTGAATAATGAACAAAACATTGAGTATGGAATTCTGGGACAGCATTTTGCTTCTCTTTGTTCCTCTCTGCTTTCTGTTTGTTTTCAAATACGCACAGATCACCAGTGGGACTGCAGCTATTCAAATAGAGGCAGCTCCCAGTCCCAAGCCAGGAAGCGCTTGGCCCCCGAAGTGTAACGTCTGCTGCGCTGCCAGGCTGCAAACTGAGCAGTAGATGTGCTCAGCGTTGCCAGATGACCACCAGCCCCTGCTGAGTGTAGATCTTCTCAACTCTCACTGATAGCAGGAATCTGCTGCTGAGTGTTTGTGCTCTCTGCACCAAGGTTCGGTGACAGCTTTGCCTGGACATGCCTCTGCTCCTGAGCTGGAGCCCATGCCGTAAGGTAATTACTACATGTGGGGCATTTGCTTCTCTCCTTTCCAAGTCTGCTGGTAAGATCTGATGCTAATGGGAACCAGGTGGTGGAGTGAGAAAGGCAGAGTGGCTCTGGTGCTCTGTGTGTAATCTCCTTACTAGAACTGCTGTCATTAGGCAGCCAGAGTTATTAGGCTTATTTGTCAGATTAGTCCTTCATATTGATGGCTTTAAGCCTTGTGCTAAGAAGAGAGGCTCTGCTTTGTTCCTGAATTCCAGACAGAAATTAGCAGAGATCAGAAACAACTAGAAAAGTTGTGGCATAATGAAATCCTCTGTAGCTCTGGATGTGAAACTATCCAGCAAATGCATTTTGCTTTTTTTGTGATATTCATAGCATTAAAATGTTGCTTTTGCTTAAAATGGAGAGTGTTAATTACTGCTGTCTGAATGAATGATGACTCTCCAGCAAAAAGGTGAGCTCCACCTTTGTTTGGTGAAGGCTGCTGTAAATTCAAAGAATGTTTATTTTTTTTAGCACTCTGATTTCTGTCACTGCTATTCAAGAAAGCGTGTGGTATCTCCATGGAGATACTCTGCCTGGAATTGTGACAAAAAAAAAGCATGGAGGAGAACCGCTGCATGCATGATTTAGTAGACTTGATGTACTCTCTATTTTACAACTTCTAGCTATAAGTGGTAGGCACCTTATCGTTAAGTTTCTTGTTCTTTCTAAAGCAAGGTTGATAAAATTGGACGTTATTAAAGCAAAAATCTCATTGCGTGACACAAGAATTTCTAAGAAAGTTTCAGTTTGATGTTAAATATTTTCATGTGGTCTTCCTTTGCTGACTTTGTTGTTAATTAAGTCAGATGAAAGAAACCTGCATCAGAGCTGTCAGGTTAAATGATGTCCCTCCCCATCATGAAAGTACATTTCTGTATTGAACACAGTTATGCTTCCTGATGTATAGTACAACTTACTCTTACTGTATTTGTATGTATTTGTACAGTTTATACATGAGGAAGGTGTTTGTTCTTCTTATGTAACCCTCTTGCAGGTGTGGTGTGATTTAACCTGCTCATCTTCATGCAGCTGTATGTTCACTCCCCAGCATTGGGATGGGGGAGAGAATTAAAATAAAAGATAAAACTCATGGGTTGATTATGAAGACAGTTTTTGGACAGAAAAGGGAGGGAAAATAATAGCAATAAAATTATAAAAATAATAATGACAGTAAAATAGTAATGATAAAAGAGTATGCAAAGCAAATGATGTGCAGTGCAATTGCTCATCACCAGCCAACCTTTGCCCAGCCATTCCCTGAGCAGCAGCAACCCCCCCTGAATCAGCTCCCTCAGTTTTATTGTTCAGCACAGCACCATATGGTGTAAGATATTCCTTTGGCCACTTTGGGTCTGCTGTCCTGGTTCTTTCTCCCCATCTCCTTTTGAGGATCTGAAAAGTGCTTGACTTAATGTAAGCACTACTTAGCAACAATCAAAAATGCAGGTGCATTATCAACATTAGTCTCATCTTAAAACGAATAAACAGCACTGTTATCAGCTACTAGGAAGAAAGTATCTCAGCTGAAACAAGAACATGTAGTCACAAAGGACAGGATTGGATGGAGACTCTGAACTGCAGAGCTGAAATCAGCAGATCTAGAATATATTAATATACTTTTTTTTTTTCTTTTTTTTTTCCCTCCGAGGTTAAGTGCTGCAGCATTAATCTTAACTAGCTGGACAAATAGGTTAAGCACCACAGTAGTTCATAATGTTTGTATGACCAAAATTGTGGGTTGCCAAGTGCAAATGGAATAGCTTGGAGGTCCATGTGGCTGAAGTTGTTGCTTTTTTTTTAGTTTCAGCTTACCAAAGCCCTACAGTTCACTGGAAAGAGTGTAATGCCTATCACATTTTATTTCTTATGTTCAGAGCTGAATCTTATTGTAGATGGTGCAGAACTTTACTAGTGACATCCATTCCGATTTGAGCACAGCTGATGTTCCTTATTGGATCAACGCACTGAATCGGATCTAACTAGGTAGAGTGATTCATACAACACTAGGCTATTCAAATATGCATGATAACTGATTTAGATTCCCAAGTGGCTTTTTCCTTGATTAGACTTATCAGATGCATCATGTTTCCTCAGAGTGAAATATTGCCTCATTAAAGTTGTCGTAAAGCTATTCTTACTTTCCTCTCACCTTTGGACATTTTATTTTTGTGAAACCAAGTTTTGGAGGCAATTCTCTTCGCGCTGAGGATTTTTGGTATGGGCCCTGAAGAAAGACCTCTGTTCTTTTGAGTTCTTGAGTTCTCTTGGCTCTTACACATTGCTGAACAATTGCTCTCAACTGTTAGCCTTGGATAACATCTCAATAATTCCACACAGTTACTGAGATTTAGAAGGATTAGCTATGAACACTATTTCAAGAGTATTAAAGTTGAAGTACCACTTTTGTCTCTTAAATGTGTACATCTCTCAGCATCCTGTAAGGGAGCAAAGCTCATCTGAAGCCCACACATCCTTTTTGTGTGGCTGTCCTCAATTATTTTTTCCTCCACCTTGTGTTGGTAGTGGGAGACAAGCCATGTGTAAGACCTTGACTTTGTTGAGCCTCAAGAGATTCCCCTGGGCACACTGCTTGAGCCTATGTAGGTCTCTCTGAATGGCATCCTGTCCTTTGAGAATGTTGACTGTACCACGCAGCTTGGTGTCACCTGCAAACTTGGTGAGGATGCACTCAATCCAACTGTTGATGTCACCAATGAGCATCGATCTCAGCAGCGATCCCTTAAAGATACTGCTTGTCACTGATCTCCATCCAGACATTGAGTCATTGACCACCACTCTTTGAGTATGATCTCACAACCAGTTCCTCATCCACTGAACAGTCCACCTATCAAATTCATGTCTTTCCAATTTGGGGAGAAAAATGTTATGGAGGACTGTATCAGAGGCCTTACTGAAGTCCAGGTAAATGACATTACAGGATCAGAATGGTTTGAGTCAGAAGGGAGCTTTAAAGGCCACAGGGTCCAACCTCTCTGCAATGAACAGGGACATGAGAGCTCCCATCTCTGGCTCTTCCCTTGTCCACTGCTGCAATTACATCAACATTGACTACATAGAAAACTAGGTTGGTCAGGCAGGACTTGACCTTGGTGAAGCCATAGTGGATGTCCCATATCACCTCCCTCTCCTCTGTACACCTTAGCATAGGGTCCAGGAGGATCCGTTTTATGCTTCCCTGGCTCCGAGGAGAGGCTGACAGGATGGTAGTTCCCTGGGTCATCCTTTCTACCTTTTGTAAAAATGTGTGTTACAGTAATAATGTGACAGTGCACTTCTCATCAAAAATCTAAGGAAATTTAATGAGTGATAAATATAGGCATGTCCTGTATTACACTTTCAGTTCCTCCTGGTTTGACAGCAACTGTCCCAGAAAAGTGCCATAGAACTATCAGCTCATACTTTTTCACCTGAGAAGCCCTCTATGACTCCCTTTGGAATGTAGTCATCTGCTTTTCTGCTTAGCAGTTTTGGGTAATGAGACCTGAGAGAATTAATTCTCCTTACAGAATTCCAGCACTCTCTCCACTGGATTTGTTAGGGCTGAAAGTATGCCTCTGCAAATACACTGCCTATCTTCCTCTACCAGTCTCCTTGCTTGAAGTAACTTTCTTTGAAGTTTCGTGATAAAAATTCTGAATACACAAGGTAAAATGCTTGTTTAAATACTTTAAGCATTTATTTCCTTTCAGTGTAGGTGAATGAAAAAAAATTGCTTAACTTTTTTTGCTCTACTGTAACTGACTGCCAGCGTTTATGTCCAGGAAGATGTGAAGTATCCATATTTGTTTAAATAATAAGCATCCCGTTTCTCCCCTTTAGCTGCTTAATTTCATGAGACTACTGTAGGAAAGTATTAGAAGTTTGAAACACTTCAGTAAGTTTTGGAACCGGATGGGCTTCATCCTAGGGTGCTGAGGGAGTTGGCGGGGGTGCTGGCTTAGCACCTGGTTGACTGGAGAGGTTCCAGAGGATTGGAGGCTTACTGATGTGACTCCCATCTACAAGAAGGGCTGTAAGGAGGATTCAGGAAACTACAGGCCTGTCAGCCTGACGTCAGTGCCAGGGAAGGTCATGGAACAAATCCTCTTGGGAGAGATCTCATGGCTCGTGCGCGACATCCACGGGATCAGGCCCAGCCAGCACGGGTTCATGAAAGGCAGGTTGTGTTTGACCAACCTCATCTCCTTCTACGACTGGGTAACCAGACTGGTAGATGAGGGAAAGGCTGTTGATGTAGTCTACCTAGACTTCAGCAAAGCCTTTGACATGGTCTCTCACGGTATCCTTCTGCGGAAACTGGCTGCCTGTGGCCTGGACAGTTTTACCCTCGGTTGGATAAGGAACTGGCTGGAGGGCTGTGTTCAACGGTGGTGGTTAATGGAGTGAAGTCTAGCTGGAGACCTGCTTCAAGTGGTGTCCCCCAGGGGTCGGTGCTGGGGCCCATCCTGTTTAATATCTTCATTGACGACTTAGATGAAGGGATTGAGTGTACCCTGAGTAAGGTTGCCAGTGACACCAAGTTGGGAGGTGGTGTTGATCTGCCTGAGGGTAGGGACGCCCTGCAGAGGGATCTAGATAAGCTGGATCGCTGGGCCAAGGTGAATGGGATGAGGTTCAACAAGGCCAAGTGTCGGGTCCTGCACTTTGGCCACAACAACCCCATGCAGTGCTATAGGCTTGGGGATGAGTAGTTGGATGACTGTGAAGAGGAAAGGGACCTGGGGGTGTTGGTTGATGCTTGGCTGAACATGAGCCGACAGTGTGCCCAGGTGGCCAAGAGGGCCAACAGCATCCTGGCCTGCATTAGAAATAGTGTGGCCAGCAGGAGCAGGGAGGTGATCATCCCCCTGTACTCAGCACTGGTGAGGCCGCATCTCGAGTACTGTGTTCAGTTTTGGGCCCCTCACTAAAGGAAAGACATTGAGGCGCTGGAACATGTCCAGAGAAGGGCAACAAAACTGGTGAGGGGTCTGGAGCACAAGTCTTACGAGGAGCTGCTGAGGGAGCTGGGATTGTTGAGTCTGGAGAAGAGGAGGCTTAGGGGAGACCTTATTGCACTCTACAACTTCCTGAAGGGAGGTTGTGATGAAAAAGGGTCTGGCCTCTTCTCCCAGGCAAATAGTAGGACCCGAGGAAATGGCCAGAAGTTGTACCAGAGGAGGTTTAGGTTGGACATTAGGAGAAACTTTTTCTCTGAGAGAGCGGTCAGGCACTGCAATGGCTGCCCAGGGAGGTGGTGGAGTCGCAGTCCCTGGCAGTGTTCAAGAGGCGCCTGGACGAGGAGCTACGAGATATGGTTTAGTAGCTTGTGGTACTGGGAATGGGAGGGTGGTTGGACTAGATGTTCTTGCAGGTCGTTTCCAACCTTTCGATTCTATGATGCTATGATTTTGTATGTTTCCCTAGCCTAGTTATTCTTAATGCTACTAAACTGACTTCTAAAAATATTTAAGGAGATTCATCCCATTAATTCACTATTTTTAATCTCCATTCTGCTTACTCATTTTTCTAACTTTGCTGTGCAATTTCAATGTGAACTACTAATGAGCTAATTTTCAAATCCAAAAAAAGTTACACAACTTTGGTGTAATTGTGATGGTGACTAGGGCTTCTTGCAAAAAGAAAAAAAGTCAGTGAGAAAAACTGTCTCTTGGAAGATGAATCAGCATGGATGCTTTGAGAGATGTCTGCCTCCAGCTGAACTGGCACAGGTTGTGGGCTAGTGCACAATGGGCAATGGTAAAGCAGTCTGCCAGTGAGAATGAATAGAGATTAAATACAGCCTACCGTCTGCACTGTATCAAGACTAACTTTTGGCCTCATTGAAAACCAAGATGATGATGATGTCTGTAAGGACAAAAGCTAAAGGTCAGTAGATCATAGAGTAATTGGATTAATTTTGCAACAAATGAAGTGGAAGGAGATTCGCGTTTGAATGCCCAATGGAGGAGGGGTGTGTAACGGGAGATGGTGATTGAGACCAAGTAATTTTCCACCATGAGTTGCAAAAGTGTTGGCATACAAGATCACTGCCTAATTAGCATGTTTCAGATTGTATCATGACTGGAATAAAGCAACCCTGTAGGAAGCAAAGTTTATTTTCTAAGTTGTGGTTTCAGAATTACATTTTCTCTTTTTATTTTTCTTTATTTCTTTTGGAAAAAAAAATAAATGTTATACAAGTACTAAGAAGCTATATGAAATACAACATTCACTACTGATTGATTGCATTGGATAGGTAACCACAGAGAATTGATCTCTCTTGCAAGGAAAGTATTATAGATAGCCTCCCTGCATCTCATTGTAACTCACATCCTTCCAAATATATGTGCCATTTGTTATCCTGGAAAAGATGAGAGCTGGTGACAAAGAGGCTAGGTTTATCCAGAGGTGGATACTGTTGAAAGAAGTAAAATCACTTGATCAGCTGTTGGTAGACTTACATGAATCTTGGTTGTTTTTCAGTGAAGGCAAAAAAAAAAAAAAAGGAAGGGGGATCTTGTACATTAAGTATGCTGATACTGAAGGCTTTCTTTAAGGTGACTGGGATGATGGAGGTGGTACTTAAAAGACTGGGTGATACAGGGCTGAAATTAAGAATTTCTGCTACAGTGATATGCAGTTTGGCCTTATATGGATATAGTAGGAACCTGTAGGCAAAAACAGTGCAGGAGAAGAGAGATGTAAGTGTTCTGTGATGACTGAGACAGCAAGAAAATGAAACATTAATGCTCTCATAGAGCTGCAGAACAGAGAAGGCAGTATTAGTAAAAGGAAAAAAAGAGTAGATGCAGACATCTGTCAGTAGACTTTAAGCTCATTGATTTGGTAGTTTAAAACCTTATATTCTGAAACAGATCCCTGTGAAAAATATTAGAAATTATTTGCTTTGATTCCACTTCAGAAATGGTCTGTACAGAATTTCAAATTTGCTTTTATTTTGACAGCGAAGAAGTAGTGGCACTCTATTGAATAAGTCATGGGAATATTTACAGTAACAGCCATTTTTTCTTTATCTGTGCTCTCTTTTGTGCCTGCTAAAGAGACCTTTTAAACTGTCCTTTAGGTTCCTGATGTCATCAGCAGCATAAGACAAGTCTCCAAAGCAGCACTGAAAGAAGATGCCAAACCAAGTAAGGATAGCGAAGATGCTTTCTATAACTCTCAAAAATTTGAGGTCTTGTACTGTGGGAAGGTTACAGTGGCTCACAAGAAAGCTCCCTCATCATTAATTGATGATTGCATTGAGAAATTCAGTCTTCATGAGCGTCAGCGCCTGAAACTACTCAATGAACAGCGGAATAATGAGTCAAGTTTGGACTTAGCTCTGTGTGAAGGAAATGCACCAGCTTCTCCATTGGATAGTCCATTTGAGGAGCTGGAAAGTCCAAATACCCCCACAGGGCATGCTGTGATGTTTACAATTGGCAGCCAGAACAATTTGACCAACCTGGCCAGCACCCGTAGCTCCTTTCCAGAGCGAATTTTGGAGGACTCTGGCTTCGATGAGCAGCAGGAATTTCGTTCCCGGTGCAGCAGTGTCACTGCAGTTATGCAAAGAAGGGTTCATGATGCAAACCTGAAGCCACGCAGAAGACATGCAAGTGCACCCAGTCATGTTCAGCCTTCTGATTCTGAGAAGAACAGGACAATGTTGTTTCAGGTGTGTCCTAGGAGTTTGTCACTTGTCGAGTATGAAGCTGAGACAAGTCTTGTAAGATAAGTTGTATGTGTCCGGTGTGGTTTCATGATTTCTCAGAAATATTTATTCATAAATAATTGGAATAAAAGCAACTGGGTTTTAAGGCAGTCAGCACAATTCACGAGCCCAGATAGATTCTTAAAGAAAAAGAAACTATTTGTGCTCAACAAAAGCTGAGTTTCTGAGGACAGATTTGAGTATTTCATATGTAATTCTGGTTGAGATTTGATGAGATGCTGGTGAGATCTGGGGCTCAGTTAAAAAAAAAAAAAGTATTTTATTCAAAAAGATAATCCGTGACAATTTCATTATGAATATATCCTGTTTTGTTGTCGCTGTTCAATTAAAAAGAAGCTCCTAAGTTTGCAGCTGTATGCTTGAGCCAGCTCCTTTATGATAAATTGTGCTGATGTTAAACTTGTCTTTCCCAGATAAGTAATATTTCTACTTGCACTGAGGCCTTCTTGTTTCTAGCCTCTGTACAACCAGTGAATGTACAGATGTTATAGTTATGAGGCATATCAGAGAGCTTGTCTACATAGCTATTACACCAAAGCAGAAAAGATAGGATGCTTACCCATATCCTGGGCTCACTTACAAAAATCCAGCAGAGCAGATCTCCAGAAGAGATCCTTTCCCACCAGTAGACAGCTCTTAAGTAGGTCTAGACAGCTCTTAAGTAGGTCTAGGAGATGTAGAGCCAGGCTTCACCCCTTCCAGCAACACAGGTGAATTGCCTTCACCTGTGCTCCTGTGGCTGACTCATTGCTCGCTTTACGTGATCAATCAGAGGTTCAGGCCATGACCCAGCAGTTCCCATACAGCCTCACATCCTTTCTTCTGTTGCCTGAAGTGCGTTTGACATCTTCTGTGCTTGTATTGAGAAAATAGAAGGACACTTAAGGGAGGTGAGCCATAAAATGAAAGCAAATAAATTTTGAGCCTTAAAATAACAGGGAGCTACATGCTTGTTTTTTTGTCTTTCTGTTTGCATTTAAGATCATTCTTGCCTTTATTCTCTCAGTTAAGTGCTAACTGAAGTGAGAATGTATTGCCCTTTGGTCCATGACTATCACTAGTAATGAAAAGGATTTAGTTGCAAAATCCCCTAAGCTCTTTGGAGAAAGTTCTGTATGCTTGAGGAGTGGTTTGGGAAAACTGAAAGATAACTGGCTGCGGAACCTCTACTTTTTAATTCATAATTGGTATAAAACCTGAAAGAATCACTAAGGTTAGCGTATATCTCAGTTGATCTGTGGAATTGTTGTGGTGCTGGTGGTTTTGAGGTTCTAGCTTATGATTTTTTATTTTCCTTTTTAAATCAAACCATCCACAGATTGTGTAGTTCTGCTGTTTTCTTTACTGGATCTTATCATTTAGCCACATTGTATCAAAGATCTTAATAATCTGCCAAATATGTGATCTTTTGACCAAAATAACTCAAAATGAAAAAGTCCACCCTCCACAGCTATCTTCTTTCTAAATCTTTTTTCTATTGAATGGAGTGTTTTGTTCTTGCTGAAATACTATTAGCCAATATAGGCTTAATTATGGCAACGTTACTCCTACTGAGTGAGCCAGTATGCTGAAGGTGCTGTGTGAAATGGAAAGAGGTAGATTTTTGACATTTTTCTTGCTATTAGCACTGTGCCTCCAAGGCAATCATAAACTAGACTTTCTTGTTCTTTCTGTTTTTTTTTTTGTTTGTTTTTTTGTTTGTTTTTTTTTCCAAGGTTGGAAGATTTGAAGTTAACCTCATCAGTCCAGACACCAAATCAGTTGTGCTTGAAAAGAATTTTAAAGATATCTCTTCATGTTCTCAGGTAAGCTTTAATGGGAAGCAATGTATAGGTTATTAGAAAAAAAGGGCGAATGGTTTTAAACTGTGATGGGAGGTTTAGGGTTAGGGTTATTAGGAGGAAGTATTTCACATAGGGTAGTGATGCACAGGAACAGGTTGCCCAATGAGGCTGTGGATGCCCCATCCCTGGAAGCATTCAAGGCCAGGCTGGATGTGGCTCTGGGCGGCCTGTTCTAGTGGTTGACAGGCCTGCACATAGCAGGGGGGTTGAAACGAGATGATCATTGTGGTCCTTTACAGCCCAGGCCATTCTGTGAAAAAGAATTGATCTGTTCTTAGCTTGGTTGCCTTACTAGCTTACAGAAAACTGAAAAAATAAGTTGTTTTTTTTTTCTTCAGAATTCTGTGCTGTTCTCCTTTATTCAGTCTCAAAGGCCACTTTTTAAAAGTTTATCCCATCTGTCTAAATTATGATAAATAGTAGATTGCTGCTTTATCCCATTTAATTTAAAAATAGGGAAGATTTTGAGAGGTTGTGATGAATGTGTATATTGACTCTGCACAAAGTTGACTGGAAAATGTCATTGACTTCTTTGGGGAAGAATATATCCAGCTGCAATGGCTGGGTATTAAATTGCGATTGTTTCATAAACAGTTGCAGCAGACGAAGTAGTGATTTTCCTTTACAGTACCGAGAGCTGTTATTTAAGTCAGGGACTATACTTGTCTGGTAGCAGTAATGAGTAGATTCTGCAAAAAAAAAAAACCAACCCGACAACACTGTCATTCCCAAAGAGCTTAAATACAGAAATGATGAACACAGAATAATCAACATGAGCTGCAGTAGTGGTAACTTTCATCACTGGTCAAAAAGCCAAGTATAAACTGTTCTGCTTTGGAAGAACATTGGATTTAATTTTGGAAGCAGCTTAATATCCATTCAGGATGCTCTGAGAGTGCTGTTTCTGAGTAGCTGATCTCCTGAAAGCCTCTGGAGTGAAGGGAGAAGCACATCAGTAAGCCTTTCAGAAAAACAGATTACCTGCATCATTTCTTCTAGAGAATATGGTAATAGGTGCACCTAGCTTTCTGCAGCTTGTAAATGTGTCTTATGAAAAGTGGATCATGGAGACTGAGGGATTTGTTGTCCTATCTTGCTGTTGTTCAACAGCTGTTACTTGTGATGCTTTGTGTTTTGAAGCCTTTTTTTAAATTACCTTCTCCCATGCAGGTGCATTATTTCAGGCCACCTTAAACGCTGTTATTCTAGTTTGAAGTATGCTTTCTGGCATACTCTAGGCCTGCATTGCACCCCTCATTTTAATGCTAATTAGAAATCTGCTCCTGTATGGCTGTGCTACTAGTGTTAATATGAATTAAGAACTTTTCACTTCTTGAAAATCAAAGGGGCATTAGACTGCCCAGAGGTCAAGGCTTTTAGGTGGAGTCTGTCTACAGCTAGTAGTGGAAAAATGCATGTGCAAATATAGAGTGGAACAATATAATCAGGCAGTTATTTATTAATAACTGTACAGTGAATATAGATAAAATATTCTTAAAGCAGTGTTACAGAAAGCAGAATTGGTAGATGGTTTGACTCTTTCTTCCATCTGACTGCCAAACTGAGTGGTGTACTGAGCTGAATAAAAGTGATGGTTATTATGTACTGGATTCTGGTGTTGTATGTATATACCTAAAATGGGCAAACAGAACTGTGTTAGACATGGACAACTTTTGTTCTGCTAACTTCAAAGAATCATATTTCAAACTGAGGGACATGGTTAGTGGACGTGGTGGTTGATGGATTGATGGTTGGATTAGATCTTGGTGGTCTTTTCCAAATTTAATTTTTCTATGGTGGAGACAAGCAAGACCACTGCAGACCTCTGACATCTTGCTTTTCCTTCAGTAAAATAATTGTATATGGTCAATAATGTCAGGTAATGCTGCATGTTGGGTTTTGGAAGTGGAGGATTTTGCTGTCATTTGGAGAAATGTTTTTGTCATTTTGCGTGCCTGAATAACTTACAGACTGGTAATACTATGGGTTTCTCAATTAATGCAAAAAATACTTCAGAGAAGCCAGTTTTTGGTTTTTTTTCCCCCTATGTTCAGTAAATATGAAATATGTAATTTGTCCAAGTAAGGGTTTGCTTGCATAAAGATCATCAGTATTTCTTTCAAGAACTCTGCTAGCCACAGGGCTTCTCTGTTGTGGATTTATAGGGAAGTGATTTACTATGTGATGTGAGACTGCAGCTTATTAATGTTTGTTCTCTGAGCTTTGAAAACAATGAAAAAGATGTTCTTTTCAACTTGCATTCTGGATTTTCTTAGTCTGGTGTAATAAAGCTGTTTTATTCTATAGTTTGAGTATGGTTGATTGGCTACGTTTAGTTCATTATCTGCACTTTTCATAATTGTCAAATCAGCAGATAAAATGGACAGGAGATCCCTGTGTGTGCACTGTCAGGCAGTTGAAGAAGTTTCCTTGTTTCAGCTTTCCTGATCTTGAGAGAACTGAGAAAAACGAGAAAGGTGTGTGTGATTTGGCGTTCTGAGTCAGACTATTCTTGAAGAAAAGTGGTGGGGGAACATATTGTACTGTTTGTGCTTTGGTGCAAGTGTCATGTCCTTCTCCCCCACGCATGTTCTCCTGCAGAGCCTGACAAATCTGACAGCAGTAGGCTTGTCCAGGCATGGTCAGCAATGAGGGAACTGGCATCTCTCTGATACACTTCAAGTAAACACAACCTCCTCGCAAAACAAAGCAACCCTTTGCTGTTATATCAATTAAAATGTGTGTATCCATCTGTTTTGTTTTGTTTTGTTTTTAATTATTCTTCTGTAGATAGCGTGTTACATGAAAATGGATTCAGTTAAGTCAGAATTGGTGTGGACTGTGGTAAAATAATGGAAATTGTACCCTCTTAGAAAGTCTCTGCACTTAAGTTTCTCTTAAGTGGCACAAATGTAACCTCTGGAATTTTGTTTTTAGTTTTAAAATCTGCTGGGATTAGCAACAATATGTTCAGTCTGTCACGTAGTGTGTTACCAGTTTTGTCTGGAGTGTTCTCTGTAGGGACAGACAAGTTGTTTGGCCTCCTCCCCTCTTCTATGACATAGGTGTTTTCTTTGGAGATGGATCCAAGCAACTAAGTTCTGCTTTCTGATGTATTTGAACTTGAGAGATTAAGCTTTCTTCTGGAGAGAATCTGCTATTACCATACTTAGATGATAAAAACATTGGCAAGAGCTTTAACAATAGTGAGTCATGTTCCATGAATTGAGACTGTGAATATCGTGCTTCTTAGGAAGCAGCTGTCTTTGATCTTCTCCGTGCTGTTTTTAGCAAGGCAGCGTTCCCTCTCAAGCAGTTAGAATAGTATCTTGAAATAAAACATCAGTAGTAATGCGTAGGAATTCATGAAACTTCTAGTATGTAACAGTCTAAAAACAGAATTTATTTAAGAATCCAGTTGGAATTCTACATGCCTTTACTCATTTCCTGTTCCTTTTTGTGTTGTTCAGTCTTTATTTACAGGAAAGAGAAGATCTGTTGCTACTTTGATGCTACTCCAGTCCCATGTTCTAGTGTGGGCTTAGTGCATGCAGCCTTCACTGTAGGGACTGTTCCAAACACAGAATCTCACAAAATCACAGAATGGCCTGGGTTGGAAGGGACCTCAAGGACCGTGATCTCCAACACCCCTGCCACATTTAATACTAGACCAGCCTGCCCAGGGCCCCATCCAACTTGGTCTTGGACACCTCCAGGGATGGGGCATTCACAGTCTCTCTAGACAGCCTGTTCCAGCACCTCACCACTCTCACAGTGAAGAACTTCCTCCTGATATCCTACCTAAATCTTCCGTCCCTCAACTTAAAACCACTTCCCCTTGTCCTGCTGTTCTCTACGGCCTTGAACTGCTTTGTTGTCTTCCCTGAATATCTATTCTCCTCAAGGAATACATTCAGGTCCAGATCTATTGTTTTGTAACTACAGCTTTATGTAATTTCTTAATCCAAAAAAGAAAAAATAAATAAAAATTAACTATTGAATTTGTACAATAGATCATTAGAAGGATGTATTTATAGTTTCTCAAATTTTTGTGTTGATTAGTATTGGAGTCCGGTGATTAGTTTTGGTTTCACTTTGAAAACTAAACATGTTTCTAAAGTAGTTCACTAATGCTGATTTTTAAACTATTTTAAACACAATATTTTTTCATTAAAAAAACCTCTTTTTTAGGGTATAAAACACGTTGATCACTTTGGCTTCATTTGCCGGGAATCTGTTGAACCTGCTTTAAGCCAGTATGTTTGCTATGTGTTCCAGTGTGCAAGTGAGTCTCTGGTGAGTATTTATAAACGATCCCAACATCTCCTTCAGATTGTGTCTAAAACATTTCTGAAACCGTGGCAATCTTTGTTCTACTCTGTAAACTAAGCCTCAGTGGTCATGTCTCACACCTCTGAACCTCAGTTGTGAATTTGAAACTAAGATACAGGAAGCACACACGTTCTGTCCTATAGACTTATGCTGGTGCTCTGCTGATGTGGATGTCAATAACAAATAGAAAAAATAGAAAAAGTCCAGGGTTCATACATTTAAGCTGCAAGCATGTTTGGACTCTGTGTTTGTAACTGTTGCATTTCTAATTGTTGAGACGCTTGGTTCCCTATTAATCATACAATTACTTGTTTTGAATTAGTAACAAAGCTGATGATAAAACCCAAGCAGATTTTTCAAGATAGTATTTCTACAACCCGTTTTTGCATGTGGCTTCTGTGTTTTTTCTATATTCTGTTTTGCTCCTCAGGAGAGAAAAATAACAACATCTAATCAAAGAGGCAGAAAACCTGAATTCACACATGGTATGTGTGCAACTAAAAAATCCAATAAAAATTTCATAAAGGGTGTATTTGTTGGCTGAGCTACCTGGTGCCAGTGATTTAAATGATAGAGGTAACTGCTTGATGTGAGACTTATGAAATCAATGGAATCTCTGTTCTGACTTGAAATGCTAAGTGACTTATTGATAAATCTGACAATGCATAATTTGGTTCAGAGGCGCTTAAATTGTGGTCTGTGAAGAAACAAAATATCTGTGAATCCTTCCACATGGTCAAATACTATTTTGCATGTGAATGTCCACATTGCAATACGAAGTGGACATTCCCAATCTACCTTCAAAGGCAATCCCTTGGACATCAGCAGGAGTTTGACTTTGTCAATGTAGAGCTGCGAAACGTTGTGTTTTCCAAATTCAGTGCTGTCAGGCAGGCTGTGTTAGTTGACTTTTCATTGGCTCTAAACCTAGTTACAGTTCCCATGATTTTGGTGTAGTCACAATCTGTATGCTTAGTACTGTTCTGTTTATCTTTCATTTGAGGCATCTTTGCTAGCTTACTCTTAACAGTTACATGTTGGTATTATGAGGTGGACATTCATTTTACCACAGCCTGCATTATTGCTAAAGAGAGCACTTAGGAAATGCTGTCCGTGCTTAAGACTCTTTTTAAAGAAGTAAATGGGTACAACCTAAAATATTGTCTTCAATCTTATTTCCTGCTGATGCGAAGGCATGGGTAAACAGCTTTTAATAAGGATTGTGTTAGCCTCAAATACAAACAGGGTGACTCAAGTGGTGGCCAGTCTAGTGGTCTTTTGATCTGGAGTAAAGTGAATGTGGGGGAAGATCCTGTCTGCTAGCAGGGTTAGGTCTGTGGGGCTTTGTGCTGAAGGGTGAGTGGTTATTGGAGAAATATAATTGAGGGGGACTAATGTAGTTTGCAGGAGAAACTTGAAGCTAAAGAGAAGAAATTAATTTTTTATTTAGCCAGTAACCATGAGTATAGTTTGATATTCAAAGTTATGCTTTTAACTGAGTTTTAAGATGGTGAACATCTTATTTCAGTGGAGACTGAGGAAATATGGAATCGAGGATAACCTTTTTTTCAGGCCGAAAATGTGCTTGCAGTTGAACAGTAGAAACTTGGAAACGTAGTTTGAGATCCTTGCACAGAGTAACTGATAAACTCATTTCCAAAATGATGATTGTGTTATCATTTTTACTATTAGTGGAAACTTACTATCTGTCTCTGAAGCTCTTTTCAAACGCACTGGCAGGTGAGTGTCTAGAAGTATTCGGGTGCCTGTGGATGCAGATATATCCTAGACACAATGCAAGTTAGATGTGAAGGCCCTTCTAAATACAGACTTCTGTCTTCCACCCTTATGTGTCCATTTACCTTTTGAAATTATCTACATCACTAAATCCTCTGCATCAGCAAAGTAGTTGGAGGTTTCAGAAAATTCCAGTGTTGAAGTTCAGGTAGCAAACTGTGTCTTTGCCTTTGTCTTAGAATGGGCAGAAAGCAGGGGATAAAACTTTGAACTCTAGAAGACAGCAAACAGGTTGTTTGATGGCAAAGCACCTGTTTCTGGGTGTAAGGTATGAACCTTATTTGATGTATATGGCATGCACTGTTGTTTACATGTTATCTTTTTGCTCTTTTACCTTTAGGTTGATGAGGTAATGCTTACCTTGAAGCAAGCCTTTAGCACTGCTGCAGCTCTTCAGAGTGCCAAGACGCAGGTTAAGCTGTGTGAGGCCTGTCCTATGCATTCATTGCACAAACTTTGTGAAAGAATTGAAGGTAGGAGCTGAATTTGTGTTACAATTTTTTTGCCTGATTATTCCAGAAATATCATACTGTATATGTAAAATTTAATTGTGTCAACCATGCACTTTCAGTTTTATTGATGTGGGAAGGCAGAGAAAAGTTTCCCAATAAGGTCTTTGCATTGCTTTCCACTCTGTGCGATTGAATGGAGGTAGCTGCAGTAATGAGCAATTGGGTATAATACAGATTGTGTTAAAAGTACATACTCTTTTATTGTCATACTTATCTTAAGCATTAAGAGAGACAAAAAAGACAACAGTTCTCCCTTTCCTGAAGATAAGCTGTTTCAAAATGGATCATGATCAAGAGAGGATCTTCCTTTCGCATGTATTCATTCTTGTGGGAGAAGAATAAAGTGGTGGGAGGCTTTTTTTTTTTTTTTTTTTTTTTTTTTCCCTTTGTTTTTTAATTTTTGTGTCTATTCTCTTAGGTACTTAATCTGGTTTTCTTTCTATCATAGGAAATAAATGATTAAGATAGCGACTTAAGGAGCAACTTATGAGAAGGCTTTATGAGGAAAGACTGAAGGATCTGGGATTGTTCAGTCTGGAGAAGAGGAGGCTTATGGGAGACTTTATTGCTCTCTATAACTATCTGAAGGGAGGTTGTAGTGAGCTGGGGGTCGGCCTCTTCTCTTGTGTAACTGGTGATAGGGCTAGAGGGAATGGCTTCAAGCTGTGCCAGGGGAGATTTAGGCTGGAAGTTAGGAAATACTACTTTGGAAGAGTGGTCAGGCACTGGAATGGGCTGCCCAGGGAGGTGGTGGAGTCACCAACCCTGGAGGTGTTCAAGGAATGTTTGGATGTTGTGTTGAAGGACATGGTTTAGTGAGAACTATTGGTGATAGGTGGATGGTTGGGCTGCATGATCTTGTAGGTCTTTTCCAACCTTGGTGTTTCTGTGATTCTGTGGTAGGAAATAAATATCTAATAAAGTAAGTCAAAACAACTACTTGACTTTAAATATGAATATGAATAAATATGAATCAACAACTCTTTTTGGTTTCTGTGGAAGTGATGTATACCAAAGCCCATGCAAAATATCTTATAAGACAGAATTAAAAAATATGAGTAGCAGCATTCTGTTTTTGTAGTCACTCTGATATGTCTCCTTGCGAAGTGTCTTAGGCAAAAATAAGCAAGTATGATTTGTAGTAATCTTGTAACTCCTGATCTGGTTATGATAATGATCACGATTGCTACTTATCTCCCTCTGGTGGACCAAAAGCAAACTATGAATCTTAGAGAAGTGACATTCAGTTGACTTTTTTTTTTTTCTGGATTCAGCAGTAGATATTCAGAAGTGAAAATTTATCTGAGAAGGTCTTCCCTGAGTAGAAAACTATAGAGGCTTCCATCTGAGGCAGCATAATTATCTTGATAGTGTAGACTTGCAAGACTGGGTTAAGCATCTGTTATCCAAGTAAAATCTCTCTTATGATAACAAACTGAATACCATGGTAGAATTTTCTTAAACTTTTGCTTAGTGACTTAAAGACTTCAGCGTCTCTTTTGCTTTCTTCTTTTAGGATCTAGAATTTTACCATAATCAAACCCAGGATTTCATTACTTTAAAACATTTTTATCTGCTCTGATTGGATTGCAGTTCTGTTAGGATAATATGTAGCTTGGGTGGATGAGAGTATATTTTTATCTGATCTAGGGTAGTTGTTTTCCCCATGGGTTTTTGTAGGTTCCTAGAATAAGGTCTGAGCAAATGCGGGCCTTTTTGAATATTGGAATTTTTTTCTTAATTTCTTGTAGCTTTTATGCTGCTCTTGTTTTTAAAAGTGATGTTCTCTGCTATGGCCTCTATCCTTTCCTTGGCCTTGTCCTTGGCCTCTGTCCTTGTCCTTTCCTAGAAATTCATCTAAACGTTTCAATTAAAAGCCGCTGGTAGCTTCTTTTTGTATCTTGTGCATTGAGTATCTTTCAGACCTTATCTGTGGTCTGTTCCTCTCTTCCTCCCCTCTCGTACAGATGTCAGGCTTCCATCTCTTGATACTAGGCAGATGTCAGTGGAGCATCGCAACCTTTTACTGAGGAACCAGCCGCTTAGTGGCTGTTAGTTCTATTTTTACTGCTATCAAAAGGAGACAAAGCCTTGTGCTTTAGAAGGACCTAAGGCATCTCCTATCAAATATGCTGCTGATACACAAATATCACGCATCAAACTTTTGTGAATTTAAATGCAAGTTTGTATTTGTTTATACCATTGTTTTGGTTTTTTTTTCCAAAACTCTTTCAAAAGATTGTTTGGGAATCCAGAAGCTTTTAATATTATTCCTTTCTCTTCTCAGGACTTTATCCACCAAGAGCCAAGCTTGTGATTCAGAGGCATCTGTCGTCACTAACTGATAATGAGCAAGCAGACATTTTTGAACGTGTTCAGGTAATAAGTTAGAAGCTACTGTCTCAGATTTGAAAAAGCCCGTGCCAAAATGGACTGGATGTTTTTTCTTTTGATTATATGGGTTTTTTGTTGGTTTTTTTTTTGTTTGTTTTGTATGTTGTTGGCATAGAATTTATTGTTGTTCCATCAACCATCATACTGAAATAGTATGCTTTAACTTAACCTAATGCGTGATACGCGGCTCTGAGACAATTTTTGGTTCCCAACTCTGCTGAGACTCCTGTTCTTACTTAGAGGATATTTTATGTTTGGTTTCTGTGTTCATATTATGTTATGTTATATAAACATTTTTCTCTACCCACAAGTGATGTGAGAGTGAATTGAGAGTAGGTGAGATACGCAGGTGTCAGGCAACTGGTTGGCATTTTCAGAAGCTCTCTTTTGACCTAAATTCTGAGGCAAAAATCAAGTGCAAGAAAACATACTCAAGTGAATGACCTATATAGTAATTCATGCTTCCAAAGGCTACACTTTCAAAGGCTTTCTACTACCTTCCAAAGGCTTTCTAGCAGCCTCAAGAAGGGAATGCCTTTTTGATTTATATAGGTTCTTTTTTCCTTTTATAAGCTTAGACAACAGCAGACAACCTTTGAAAACAAAATGTGTAGTGTTAACGCTCCCTCTCCCCTCCACCTCCACATCCTGCAGCATTCTCCATATGGAATTTTTTGGTCTATTTTACTTGTGAGTACGAAGGCACACAAACGATGTTGTAATGTGACTCATTAATTGTGCACTTTGGCTTCTGGAGTGTCAGTGTGTTACCTTCAAAGAATGTATACAGATGGAAGTTAAAATAAGCAAATAATGACTTGAAAGACTAATTTTTTTCTCTTCTTTGTTCTGTTACTAACAGAAAATGAAGCCTGAGAATGACCAGGAAGAAAATGAACTTGTGATCCTGCATCTACGCCAACTCTGTGAAGCTAAGCAGAAAACACACATTCACATTGGTGAAGCTCCATCGGTAAAGCTTGATTTCATATGATTCCTCTCCCTCCTCCCATTCATATTCAAGTGTAACCTAGACTACCAGAAAGGTTGCTTCTAGAGTTCATCAGGGATAGCTGAAACCGAGCATTGTAATTGAGAGAAGATGGTGGGGAAAAAAAAAAAGTAATTTGATTTAATTTGCTGTGACATGCTTAGGAGTAGGAAGAGAGGGAAGAAGACAATCAATTATTTTTAGATTTGTTTCTTTACAGTACAAGAATACCTTATCTGTCATCTTTTCCTTCCTTCCTGATCTCAAAGTCATTTCTAGAGAGAGCAAAATAAGAATGAAGAGGGTGTTGGTGTCAGTCTAAACTACTACTTTATCTGGCAAGGGAAATAGATATCAATATTATTAAATGAATATTCTTTTTCAAGATAGTCTTTAGAGAATAGAACGTTCCTTTAACTTTTTTTTAAATTTATATTTAAAATAAAGAATAGGGATGTATTGTCTATTATGTAACTTGGTTTAGTTCCAGTCTTTGGAGGTCTGCAGTTGCAAAAACAATTGCCAAAACTGAATTGTGTCCTTGCTCATATCAACAGACTGCGTCTAACAGCGTGATTCCAGAAAACACCACCAGTGGTGGCAGGTTTAAACTTGACGTTCTGAAAAACAAGGCCAAGAAATCCTTGACTAGCTCTCTGGAAAATATCTTCTCAAGGGTAAGATTAACAAATTGTTGTCAGCAGTTTTCCCAGATATCCTTGACAGTGAAGTGCTATCAAATTTTGTTTTGTTTGTTTGTTTTGTGGCCTCAGTTTAATAAATATGTGATGAAATTACATCACTGTTTTGATGTGCTGATGGTGTCTTATCTACACCAGAAAGCTTATGGTAAGGCCACACAAACAGTTAAAAAGGGCAAATTTTTGAATAATTTGCATTCTTGCAGGTGGCAAGTGAACTACCAAGCAACCCTAATTAACACCTTGCTTCTAGTAGCTAAAGCTCATGTTGGTCATTAACAGTCTTTGGAAAGTAGTAGCTAAGGGGTCCTTTTGTAGGACAAAAAAAAACAATTTGTTTAAGAAAAGGGGGGAAAAAGGTAGAAAAAAAGGGGAAAAAAAAAAAAAAAAAGTATTTTTTGCTCCTCAGTGTTGCTAACTACAATGTGGGTAATTACTGGAAATCTCTTACGTTAATTTGCTTTTTAAAGAAAAAGTCTGAATTGCAGGTTTTGCCCCTTGTCTATATGCAGAGGAGGGATGTACAGAGAAGTAACAGAAGAATGTGTCCTGTGTGTCACTACAAAGAAGGGACAGAGAGCTGTGATGAGGTCCAAATATAATTCAAGCAGTGAATTTGAGCTCTTTCTGCTAATAGTTTTAAAAGTATCATAGTGTTGTGTCACCAGGGCCTAAGCTGCACTTGTCCTGCAGCTTTATGAGCGTGCCGTAAAGTAATCTCCAAACCTGAGATATCACAGATATTGCATATTAAGAAATCAAAACATTATTTGCCAGGGTGAAGATTTTGAATGGCTTGTACTAAGGTGGAGAGTGAATTTAGCCTATGAGTGACTCTAGGATTAATACTCACCTGGTCAAGTCTGGGTTATGTTTTGTTGTGAATTTTATGCATTTGGAATTTGGTCTAGAAAAAGAGCAAAAGAGAGATGATGTTCAGAAGATCTGGATAATTTCATCAGTCTGAAATACCATCAGTTGATGACAGCTGCAGTCATGCCTGTGCTGAGTCTGATTTCTTTCTCATGTCTAAAGGACATGTGACTGGAATGTGATCTGACAGTGGGGTATGAACTCTGCAGTGACTGTGGAAACAGCATACATCACTGGGAATAACCCGTGAAAGCTGCTTGGCCGTGTATGG
Organism: Tetrao urogallus; assembly: GCF_951394365.1. Classification (NCBI taxonomy): domain Eukaryota; kingdom Metazoa; phylum Chordata; class Aves; order Galliformes; family Phasianidae; genus Tetrao; species Tetrao urogallus. Next base: position 41,002,235 of record NC_136813.1, on the reverse strand, counting down.
ACACAGTATTTGTATTATGTGAAGGAAAATGCTGGGCAGAAAAAAAACCGGATGAGGTTTAACAAAAGCAAGTGTAGAGTCTTGCATCTGGGGAGGAATAATTGCATGCACCAGTACAGGTTGGGGGATGACCTGCTGGAGGGGAGCTCTGCGGAAAGGGACCTGGGTGTCCTGGTGGATGACAGGTTGGCCATGAGCCAGCAGTGTGCCCTTGTAGCCAAAAAGGCCAATGGCTTACTGGGGTGCATTAAAAAGAGCGTGTCCAGCAGGTCGAGGGAGGTGATCCTCCCCCTCTAATCTGCCCTGGTGAGGCCTCATCTGGAGTACTGCGTCCAGTTCTGGGCTCCCCAGTACAAAAAAGACAAGGATCTCTTGGAAAGAGTCCAGCGGAGGGCCACGAAGATGGTGAAGGGCCTGGAGCATCTCTCCTATGAGGAAAGGCTGAGTGAACTGGGTCTGTTCAGCCTTGGGAAGAGAAGACTGAGAGGGGACCTGATCCAGGTCTATAAATATCTAAGGTGTGGGGGGCAGAATGGCGAGGCCAGACTGTTTTCAGTGGTGAGTGGAGACAGGACAAGGGGAAACGGCTGGAAACTGGAGCATAGGAAGTTCCGCACAAACATGCGCAAGAACTTCTTTACAGTGAGGGTGACGGAGCACTGGAACAGGCTGCCCAGGGAGGTGGTGGAGTCTCCTTCTCTGGAGATGTTCAAGACCTGCCTGGATGCCTACCTGTGCGACCTGGTGTAGGGAACCTGCTTTGGCAGGGGGGTTGGACTCGATGATCTCTGGAGGTCCCTTCCAACCCCTACAATTCTGTGATTCTGTGAAAAATCTTTTATGAGAAATGCACTGCTGAGTTGAAATCTCAGAAGGGAGATGCTCATTGATCGCTGTTTCTGATACGTTATGTTCCTTTCTCAACAGAGCCACTGTGCCATGCTGTGCTCTATAGCACAAAGATCCACTTTAAGTCTGGGATTTAGTTTAACAGCAGTGGACACCCAAATCCATGCTGGGGCCATTTTCACTTTGCTTGTTTGTGAAGAAAGCTTGCTGTTCAGATTGTCTCATGTTTTGCTTGTCACTGCTAGAGATCAGGAACAGCATTGTGTTGCAGTGAATCATGATGCATGGAGAGGTTCATCATTGCAGATCCGTTTAAAGGTCACACAATGCAGGAACAAGAAAAATACTTTACAGTGCAATACAGCCACTATTAATTGGTTAAATCAAGTAATCAATGGGTGGTGGGATGCTGGAACAGACTCCCAGGGCAGTGGTCATGGGCCCAAACTGCCAGAGTTCAAGGAGTGTTTGGACAATGCTATTAGACTTAAGGACTGATTTTTGGGTTGTCCTGTGTGAAACCAGGGGTTGGACTTGATGATCCTTATGGGTCCCTTTCAACTGGGGACATTTGATGATTCTCTGAATGTATGACTGTTTCTGTACAGTACGTGTGTGCATTCTGTGTATGATACATGCGTACATGTGTTGTATAATGGGTGTTTTATAGTTCTTGCTCTTCATCAGACTATTATAACAAGTCTAATAGATCACAGTTGATTCCTAAAGGTATTTAGGTACCTTAGGTACCCATTCGTGTAGTGGATTTTTGTTTGGTTTGGTTGGTTGTTTTCCCTTAAGCCAGCCACCAGTTACTCAGTATTAATTTTATGGAATGTCAATTGTATGTGACTTACTATTTTATTTTAAAGTGTAATTATTAACTAAGAGAGTGGGAAAGAAAGTCAGTTCTTATAAAATTGGCATTCAGCATCTTATTGTGTATTTAAATATATATATATATATATATATATATATAGACACACACACACACAACACATATACACATTTATATGTGTGTGTGTGTGTGTGTGTGTGTGTCTATATATATATATATATATATATATATATATATATATATATAAAAGTCAGTAAATGTGAGGTGAGATTCAAGCAGCCTTAATCTTAGCAAATTAGAAATAATTATATGGTGGTCGGTATCTAAGAAGACTTAGTAAGTGAATAGCTTCATAGCTAGGATAAATAGAATCATGACATTTTAAGCTACTTGAATGAGTAGCTGTTCACCACTCACCACAGGGATGCATGCTGGGTTTTGTGCTCTGGCATTTTTCTCCCAAAGGAATGCCACTTTTTCACTTGTTTGTTTTGCTGGAATTATCTTGTTTTTGTCAGGTTCGAACTGAAAACAGGCTGTGGTTTCCTAACACGTTATCTCAGAAAAAATAAATATAACCTCTTTTTGACCTTCTGAACACATTTCTACTAGCCCATGCTGTGCTAACTTCTGTTGTTGTTTCTTCTGAATCAAAAAGTCTTTCTTAGTGTGCCAAAAGCATGTTTTTAAATCTAATAAGAAACTTCCAAGTTATCCTTTGCTCCTATTTTATTGTGAGGGTCAGTGAAGAGATCCCCTTCAGGCAGAGCATTCATTGGTAATGATCTTAAATGGGATAATGTACTTAAGGGGCACTCTAAATCTTGAAAATGAAAATAAACCTTACCAGGGAAAAGCTGGCTAAATAAACATTGCTAACGTTGACAAAACTTCCCTTGTAAGTTACAGAAATACCAAGAAGAGCTACTGTGCCCTGTCTGTTTTATCCAAAGCCCAGACTTTTTTTTTTTTTTTTTTTTTGTCTGTTAAAGTGGTGGAAATAACTTACTTCAGCAGTCAGTGATGTCCAACATTAAATGCTGCCTATGTTTTGTGGGTGTTGAAGACAGGTAGAAGAAAGTAGAAAACACTGCTGATCTGTAATCTCTTTCTGTGAAACTAGATGACTCTGAACATGTTTGGCCAAGATCTGTTAATGCCTGTTTCAATCAGCTTTCCCTCAGTGCTAAAACCTCACTGCCTTTGAAAAGGATTGCTCATATCCAACCTTATTTGGTTGGATTTGCTGCCAAAGAGCACTTACCCACTTACTTTCTCTTCTTTTTCCCAGGTAGACTTAATTTGTCTGAGATCTCTAGATATGGTATAAGTTCTCTGAGATCATAGCATGTCGAGTGCATCTGATAGTTGCACTGCAGAGTGCTGTATGAAAGTCTGCAGGTTTTCTTAGTCTGACCAAGCCAGCTCAGATGTTCTGCTTCGCATGAATGCATACTCAGTTGCTTCAGACAAGAGCTATCTGGTTAAAGCTCTTGGGGGAAGGAAAGAACTACTTGGAAAATCCAGTACTTGTCTCATTATCTGATGTTTTCCATCAAACATGTCACATGCTTGGACTGTCCTGTACTCACCTATGCAGTTGCTTCCATCTTTGCTTGATCTTTGGAAAAGCAAAAAGCCTGGACTAAACTATTCACTTTTTTTCTTGCAGGGAGCCAACAGAATGCGAGGCCGCTTGGGAAGTGTGGACAGCTTTGAGCGCTGTAACAGCCTTGCTTCTGACAAAGTGCGTAAGGAGCTTAGTTCAAATGGGCACACTTTCATGCATGGGTGGTAATGAAGCATGAGCAAGCCTTCCTTCTTCAGTTTGAACGAAGTAGCACAGAGCACATCAATTTACTAAACTCAGATAAGAATTTCCAGTGGGAGGTGGAGGTTGTAGGAAAGCTGGCATATGTGTTGTCTTGGAGCTTCAATTTTAGTCTGTTGTTTGATTGCCAGACTGGTGGTATTTCAGGTGTTTTTCCTACGTTTCCTTTGCTTTTACAAAATGCAGGGAAATTTTGGTCAGCTTTGCTGAACCCACTGTAAATGGTCATATCTCAATGTAAGGAAATGCTCTGAAGGTGAGGAATCCTTTCTGTAAGTAAGGCAGTTGTTTTAGGGAAATTAAAATGCTGACCTAAAAACATCTGCTGGGGATGCTTTGTGGGGGTAAAAGGGCAGAATGCTGTTCACTTTCATTTTATTTCCTGTTTTCAATCATCTTCCTCTGACCTCATGCAGGGATTGGTTGCTGTTTTTCCCAGGAGATGGAGATTCTGTTATGGTTTTCCTGGCACAATTACTCACAAACTGGCTGTGTAATAACAGGCTCTCTTCCAGGATATCGCTGTGACGGTGCAGGAAGCATGTTCATGATATGTCGAGGAAACTATACCTCACAGCGGTTTCCCCAGTCTTTTCAGTCCCTGTTTTTTCCTGAAAGAGCCCCAAGCCCAGTAGCTGGTATGCTGATCCTTTAAGAGGAGGCCTGGAATAATCAGTATGATTTTGCATAGTATATAAATTTTTATTCCTCTTTTCTTTCTGTTTTCGGTTGGTTGTTTTGGTTTTTGTTTTGGTTTGGTTTTTTTTCCTCCAAGAAGGACGCTGAGGTCTCAGTGTAACTTAACAGAGGATGTCTGTTTTGGGTGATAATTAGCATACAATAGGCCATGACCAAGAGGGTGGAGAGGCTCCGGTGCCCCAATGCTGTGTGTGGCTGGTGGGGCTAGGGGAGCTCCTGCAGGCCTCACTCCTCCAGTGCTTCCTTCCAGGACGCTTCTCCGGGTGACTCTCCACCGACCACTCCTCCGGCATCCCCGGTGTCCTCAGCCTGGCAGCCATTTCCTGAGGAGGACTCAGACTCCCCCCAGTTCAGAAGACGTGCGCACACCTTCAGCCACCCTCCCTCCAGCTCCCGGCGGCGGATAACCTTCCAGAACGGCCGGTCGCTGAGTGCCCGCTCCCCGCTGCTGCGGCAGAGCAGCATTGAGCCCACGAGGTAAGTCCCATCTGTAGTGTCAGCACACCGACTTCTGATGTGAGCTGCTTCTATGCTGCTCTGGGTTTATTACTTAACTTTCAGCTTGTCTTCTCCACCTCTGAATAGCTTGGTGCAGTAACTGGCTGATCCCCAAATTAGTGACTCAGGGGAAGCAACAAGCCAGTGGATAGATAGCCAGGCTGCCTGCTGATCTGTGTGCTTGCTTATTGCCAGCTTTAAGCTTCAGCTTTTTGTCTGTGCTGCAGGCAGGTCTTCCAGAGAAGAGATCCTCAGCATTTCTAACTGCAGAGGCTGTAGCTTGAGGATTTACTCTGGGATAAGTGCTGGCAGCTTTGAGTGCTAGTTGCTGTATTAGCCAGGCTCCTGGAAAGTGTGTCCAGAATTAAAACTACGGAAGAATCCCACTGAAAGACTTAATGATTAAATGCCTCCTCTGAAAACTGAGGCATGCGGTTTTGCTTTTTGCCATCTGCAGGAATTTCTATCTGTAATTTCTTTCCCTCCCTGTTTGGGAAGCTCTCCTGCTAATGTCATGTGGGATCCTTCTGCTTCAGGAGCCAAGCAGAGTTCTTTTGCTTGGGCAGGAGAGGTCCCCATAGTTCACTGTGGACCTACTCAGATTGCTTAACTTTCTCTGCCTTCATCCTGCTTACCTTCATCAGAAAGTCACCAGGCAAAACTCTAAAACCTTTATAATACAGACTCTTCACAAGAAGCTGTGACTTTCCAATCTCTGGAAGTGTTCAAGGGCAGGTTGGATGGGGCCGCCTTGGGCACTCTGATCTGGTGGGTAGCAGCAATGCCTGTGGCAGGGGGTTGGAACTAGATGAGATTAAGATCATTAAGAACCCTTCCAACTGAAGCCATTCTACAATTCAGGCTGTATTTTCTATGCTCTCTCCAGACTGCTCATCTGTTGCAGTGCATGGTTGCAATTTAAGCTTTTTGAAGGCTCTTTCTAAAAATGATGTTAAATAATCACTTACTGCTTACTTGTTGTCTAGATTAAAACTTCAGTAAGAATGCTGCGTCAGATTGTAGAGAAAAGCAAATAATTTTATTCTTTTTAAGAGAATGGAAGGGGTCAAGTGTAAGAAACTTTCATGCAAGGCTTGAAAGAAGACTTGAAATAGCCATGTTATGCTTTGTTTCTAAGAGATAAATGAGTGGGGTTTTTTTGTTTGTTTTACTGAGATAAATTCCTTTTTTTTTTTTTTTTTTTTTTTTTCTTCACTGTCCATGTTGTATGCTAACAGGAAGCCCTGAAGGACTTGCTGACTTCACTTCTTTGTAATAACTTTCAAGAAGTGGATGATCAATTTGCACTGTCAGCAGGTTTTCAGTCCAAATTGCTTTGTAACAGCATGGTTCTAGGTTGGGGTTTTCAGTCTCCCTTTTCCTACTCAGGATTAATCAAAATGTTAAATAAGAGAAATTAAGTTGATTTTAATGTCTCCCCAGTACATTTTTTCTCTTTTTAAGTAATGTTTAACTGTGTGGGAGGACTGTCGTCTTTGATTAAAATACTCAACAAAAATTTCAAAAATTCCTTCCAAATTATTGCATTTAAATAATATCTACTTTGTAGTGTGTTCTAGCAGTCCACTAAAGTTATTTCTGAAAGCAGGAAGCAGGGGAGGACAGAACCCACAATGTGATTCATGTTATCGGAGGCAATTTTCTAAGGTTATTTTATGAGTGTTTCAGAGACTATCTTTCTGAATTTCCCTTTGAGAATAATAAGGCTGAAAAAATAAGGTTTTCTGCGTGCTGTGCAATGCTATCAAAATTTTTCTTGAAGTAAATGAAACGTAATAATAGAATCAATATCAGTATAAAAACTGCAGTGGTGCAGCTGATGTGCTTCATTTTCCAAGAACACAAAGAAGTTACTTAAAGTCGAAAGGAGGTACTTGGTCAGTGTTTTTAATTTGGATATTCTTTTGTATCTGATTCCATGCTGACTTGTCTGCTGTGTTTTCTTATTGCCTGCACAGTCCTATTGTTGGGATTCAGCGCTTTCACTGTGAGAGTGAATCTGCATCACCTGGTCTCCCTTCCTCTGTCTCTGCCCCTTCTTTCCTGAAAACTTTTTACCAGGGCTCAGGAAGGTTGCTCCAGCACTCAGAAAGTGACCTCTCCAAGAGGTGAGAGCATTGTCTCCTGCCTAGTTCTTCACTGCCAACGGCTTAACAACAGGATTCCCAGTGCAATGCAACATGTGGGATCCCTCCTACTCTGCCTTGTGCTCCTGTATTTCTAACACACTTCCTAAGTATGTGACACTGATTTGCACTAATGAGTAGGCTTTTGGCCAAAAAAACCTGTTAAGAACTGAGGCTTGTCTGCTGATATCTAGGAGCTGCATCTTGTTTCTTTTGTGGTGTTGCAAATCAGCTGCATTGGTTTGTTGCTTGAAATGCAGTGTTTTTTAGGAGTGTTATGCCAATTGGATGCTTTCTCTGCTGAATGCAAAGCAGCATGTGTGGCTGTAATTGTTGAGAATTGTTGAGAAAAGAGCAAAGTGAGAAGAGTACAGTACTAATACGGGATGTATTTGGGGAAGGGGGAATGTCAAGTTAGCTGAGTGATACTAGCTGTGATATTTCTAGGAAGAATTGCCAAGTGACTTCCAATTAAAGATGAGTGGGGAAGAAGCCAAGGTAGAAGAAGGACTTCCTGACATCGGTGTGAATCTGGACGGAAGTCATATTTTTTAGTATAAAGAATAGGCACTCCTTCAGAATGGTGCTTAGGAAAACTGCTTATGGATTATTCTTCTGAAGTGGGCCCACAGTGATTAAGGTGGAACTGTCGTTTTATATTTCATGATGGTTTTTTGTCAGTTGCTCACCTCTATATTTTTCTTTTGTCAATGACTATTTCCGTCTGTACACTGACAGCTACTGTTCATTTCTGTATGCTGAACTGTTCTCAGGTTTCTGCTACTCCTCATGTCTACGTGGTTGTCCTCTGTCCATTTCCAACAGGAACTTCTGGGGCTATAGAATATGTTCATGTGACCATTTCTCCCTGAAAAGTAACAGTAGATTGCACTTTAAATACAAACACATGTTGATGAGATCTTGTTTTTGGATGCATCAGGAGTCTGTTATGTGGGAGTTTCAGTTGTGAGATGCATACGGAAGTTTTCAGGGGTGTTTAATGAAATTTTTTTCACTTTGTGGAATGCTGCTTCATTAAACTTGCTTACATAAATTTGTCATCTCCATTTTAGGAAAGGTGATAAAGAATTGTAAAGCCCTGCCCTGGTCTGATTAAGGTAAAACAATAAGCAGAGGTCCACACACAATCATCAATTTCAATGAGAATCTATATACTACAGTTATCACAAAATATTGATAAGCAATTATCCCCAAAATATTGGCACTATAACGATTAAATCTATCTTACTGTGTGGCTAAACTAAACGAATTTATAAGATGGCATCTTATCACTTAGAATCAGTCTTACACTGTGCAGATAAACTCTGCAATCTTAAGGAGCCAAAATGTCTCGCAATTTCTTAACAACTTGACAACTTAACAACTTTACAAGATATGGCATTTAGAAAACTGAAATAAGTCTTCCAATTACTTAATGACTTTTAAGAGAATAGGAGTGAAGAGAGAACTGGAGAAAGAACAAGAGAGGCAGAGAGATGGGCAGAAAAGAGATCACTGATCTCATTCAGGGAGTTCCAGTGCCAGCTCACAGTGCTGGATATGGGATGGTGTAGAGTGAATGTGTTTTATATAGGGGTGATAGCCTCAAACCAGCAAACAGCAACGATGACCTGGATCCCCCTTAGGCACCCTTTTTATGCTTGCTAGGTTTGCAGGTGTAATGTCCCAAGGTCGTGAACAACTAAGTTTGCAATAACAAGTTTGTCAAAAATAAGTTTGTAGCCAAAACTCTGGCATAGAAGGTAGGGCACGAGATCTTGTACCTTGCTGATAATGGCCTCTGACTTGTCATGGCGGTGGCCTCACACAGCAAGTGTTTGAGACACACCAAGCACATCCAACATACCCCAGCTTTTGTTGGTTCTTTAAAGGAATTAAATAAATACACCAATTAATGGGAGGCAGTTGACCTAAATGTGGGTGTAAGGTATGGTCTAAGTTAGTCATCTCTAAATAATACACAGGTTATAATAGCAAAACGCAAAATATGTATCTTCTCTTTAAGCACGCTGTATCATGCCTTATTTTTCTGACACTTATGTCTTTTCCTGGTCTCCTATCTGTAACAGCATGAACAGCATACAGCCAGAAACTCATAATATAGAGACAATTGTGAAACACAGTGGGAGGATTCTGCAGTTTGAGTCTTTCCAGAAGAGTAAACTAGTGTGCAAGTACGATAAGGTGAGACATCCTTACAGGAAGGTTGCGTTGCCTTAATGGCAGAACCAGTGCCCATTCTCTTCATCAACTCAAGTCCACAGTTTTTAAAAAGTAAATGGTAAATTACCTAGATTCCCTGTCTTAATATGGGGATAATATAAACCAATCATTACTTGGGAATTTTTTGCAAAACTAGTCTTAGTAATGTGTCACGTCTTTGAAGATGGAATAACTTTTTAAGAGACTCTACCTTTCTACTCAAGCACGAATGAATAAGGAGGAAGCAGTGTATGCTTCCAACTCTCAATTTAATTGGCTAATGGAGAATGAAATGTATTTTTCAACCCATGAATGTTAAACTCTTTAGACTTTCCCCCATTTAGCTTGCAGATTTGTCAGTAAATTTAGGCGTGGGAGATAGGAAAGTCTATGGATAAGCATTGTGCAAGTCATGTTTTCAAATTGGGAAATAGGTAATTGAGTTAATGCATTAATTTCTTACATCAACCTTCTGAACCATTTTATCACATGGTAGGTGATATTACCATTTTGTTCCAAATTTCTTCCTGCTTTTATTCTGTACTATTTCACACCTTCAGATCTTCTGTTTTTCTTTCTTTCTAAATAGAAATAAGGAAATTTTGCTCTCTTTCTGTCTCCTGTTTCTCCAGTTTCTTTTTCTTTGGTGCCCTTGCCCTGCACTGAATACAAGGTGAGTTCTCTGATCATTCATCAGAGAAAGAGGAAGTGGTCAGTAGTAGTTCTTGAAATGCCAGGGGAATTTTGGTAGGTATGATCTGTCAGGAAACGAAAGGCCTAAGAATTGTATGATTTGCACATTTCATGAGGTAGCACGTATGACTGATGCATCCTACTGTGAATTCTGGGATTTGAATGTCTTAAGTAGCTTTAAACAACTTAGTTCCATAGTGTAAAATAGCCAACAACTTATTCTGACTTTCCTGTAAATTTTACTAGTGTAAATTGAATGTTGTTCCCAAGGCTGCCCATTTAGGAGTGCACCAGCCAACACAGATTGTTGTACATGGCAGTAGAAATTTAGTTTTCTTTTACTTCTCGCGTAGCTTTTGTTTAGTAAGCCCTGGAATAACTTTTGTGTTCTAACATGGTAAGTAAGACTTGAAGTAGTGAGTAGCAATTTTGTTTGTTATTTATAGAAGCACGAGTTCTTATGATTATTACATCCAACTTAGTTTATTTCCAGGAGTCACTGGGCTGAAATACTTTTTAAAGACAGCGGTTTCAAAATTGATTTTGTAATCTGTATATTGTATTTTATAGTCTTTGTGTATTCATCTAACACAAAGAATAGTTCCTCCTGGATTATATAGGAATTAGCATGGAGAGATTGTCGCTGGGCTTTGTTACTATTTCAGTTAGTGCAACATGGGGTCTCAATTAAGACCGCCCAGCAGTTGTGTTGAGCATAGGGAACTGAAGCGCTGTAGAAAATACGTCAGGAGTGGCGAATAATTCAAGCTATCTGTTATCCAGGGCTGATTGCCTGTTGTGGTTTTTAGGGGAAAGCAGAGGTGGTTGACTAAGTGTGGGCAAGTGAACTTGAGAACACAGTTATTTCTCCGCCAGTGACGTGAAAGCTGTGTTTAATGTTTGTGTGTAATAGCGAGCTCAGTTTGCTTGCTGAGGCTTAGGGATATCAGGGAGTTGCTGTAGATCACTAGCATAGGAATAGCACTGATCACTCAACAGGTCTGTCTAGTTGTGTGGATAATTGTTCATCACAGTGTTCAGTGTGAAATGTGCCGCTCAGTATGGTATAGCTGGTAGACTGCTGTAGCTGAAACTTCAAGATGTGGTTTTGCCTCCCTTGCAGGTGTCTCTCTTTTTGTGCAAGCCAAACGTGGAGAGCATGGCTGCACCTGGAAAACTGTGGTCATTTTCAACTGACTTACCACTAAAAGCATAGCAAATACCCAATTTACCGGGCTTTCCTTTCGTCTTTTTATTTTTTCATCTTTTTTTTTTTCATCATTTTTATTGGAGTTGTTCCGTAACATGTTAGTTCTTCACAGGATGAAGGTCTGAGTACAGCTGCTGGTGTGTTGAAATAGCTGTTTTCTCCTTCAGGGATGGTGGATTTCTCTGAGATACCATACCCATTCTTCAGTGTAACTGCAGTCTGTGGGACTTCAGCTTATCTACTCCAAACCACAGTGATACCTTGAGGCCCAATTAACAAAGGACTCTGTCAAATGTAGGCACCTTCAAGTAAAGTGATTTACCTTTGGGGAAATACAATTCCATTTATTATATGTTTGTTCTCTCTACTGTGTATAGTCTGTAGTAGATAAGTACTTCTGTTTCTCAGCTTATTATTTTGTAAGAGGTTGGTATGTCCTCTCTGTCCCAGAGAGCTGCTCTTGCAGGTGACTTCAGTGTTATTTAATGTTCAGTGGAAAAAAAAGCAGCTGGTGAGCGTGTAAGAGGAGTTGGTGTTATCAGTGTTTCACATTGCTGATGTGTGGAAGGATGTGTGGGAGAGGATCAGTGTACCCATTGCTGTATTAGATCTATGTACCTACTTCACTACTGCAAGGGCAAAATACTGAAATATTTCTGAAAGTGGTTCAAGTACTTACAGGAGTTAAAGCTAAATATCCTTACTTCAGGCAACATTCAGCAGAGAGTTGTGCTTGGTACTCTATTAAACTTCTGGCAAAGCTTCCCTGCAGCTTCTCCTTGCTCCTTTCAGTAGCATAAGCTACTATTGAAATTACTGTGTAAATCTGTTTCTACCTGGTGTTTGGGGAGGATGTTTTTTCACTGTGGTGGGAATTGAGCCTCCCTTTGCAGAGTTGTTCCTTTAACTGGAGATGCTAGTAAAATGTGAAGACTTTAGATTCCCTTTCTGCTAGTGGGGCATCCATTTCCTGAAACACAGGTAAGAGAAAGGCACAACACTGCCTTTGTAGAATACTGTGAGCTCATCATGCCATTTAAAATGGCACTAAATGGAGTACTGTGTTCTGTTCAAGCAACATCTGTGCTTTTAAGGGTATTACATCAGAGCAAACGTGTAAGGCTGACGTACGGCAAGGCAAGTTTTAGCATCTGAATATTACCACTTTTTTTTTTTTTCCTGCTTGAAGTTTCCTTAGCTTTTAACAAACTTAGCATTTATTGTTCTCTTTCAATTGAGCACTGTATGAATATTATGAATTCTTCCCAGTGGATTGTTGAGCAAATTTAACAGCACTGTGCTACAAGTTGGATATTTCTGTGTTCACGGTGAAGCTCACACACAGCGCACTGCCTTCCAAAGCTTTCTAGCAAATGCTTCTGCAGTTCTTGTTGTACAGTGGGCAGATTTTTTGTTTGTTTCAATTTGTTTTTTCTTTTTTTAATCCAAAGGTGACTTGCTTTGATCACCCCACCTGTTTTTTTTTGTTGTTGTTGTTTGTTTTTTTCTTTTTCCTTCAGTGATGGGGAAGGAAAGAAAAGAGCATCAAACATCTGCAGCAACGAATCTCTGAATGCAGTGGGGGCCACACTCACACCTCGCCGCATCTCCTGGCGGCAGAGAATATTCTTGCGGGTAGCTTCACCTATGAAGAAATCTGCTTCCAAGATGCAGCATCCAGGTTTGTGTGTGCTTTCAAGCAGTTGTTGCTGAATAGCTAGTACTACAGTGAGCTGCAATATGTAAAGATATTAAAGAAAAAGGGGGATTGGTTTGATGCAGTGTTCTTGCTAAAACCTCACTGGAGAGAAGTTGTACTTATGTGTTGATTTACTGTGTGACCCTAACACTTTATTTAAAAATGACTCTATTACTGAAGTGCATTTTCTCTGTTTGGAATCTGTGTCTCGTTGCTGAATGTGAAACTCAGCTATTTTTGTTGTGCTGTGACATAAATGTTCATGATGTGTCAAACAGTCTGAATTCCCTCTAATAGCTTTCTGTTTCTTTGCAGATAGTCATGACGGTAGTGAATTGTTACCGCTATCCCCTCTTGCTCCACCCTTGGAGGAAGACCCTCTTCTTTTAATATTGCAGAATGAGGATGGTACAGATAAAACTGGAGAGAAGAAAAACTCGGAAGAACTACAGAGTCTGTGGAGAAAAGCTATCCATCAGCAAATTCTGCTGCTTCGAATGGAAAAAGAGAACCAGAAGCTGGAAGGTTAGCTATTTAGAAAATACCTGTAAAGCTATTACAGATTCTGCTGCCTAACACTGAAAGTTGTACTGATATCAGTACCTCAAACATTGTATTTCTGTATCTTCTGGGTTAACAGTGCTAGTCATGTGTCAGTTTATTGGGTTCTCTGTCCACCTTCCAACTCTCCAAGCCACTTTAGTAAAAGAAAATGATATGGGTTGTTTTTTTTTTCCCCTTTTAGTGCATACTGGACAATAGTTGCTATGATCTGGCTGACTTCTCCTGGAATTCTAATGTGGAGTCAGGAGAAGGGATGCTATATGAACATTAAGTATAGTAAACCTTGCCCTCTATATCTCATTTCAGTTCTTTGCAGCATGTGACATTTCTGACCAGACTTTCTGTCACCTGTTAACCGTATCACAATGGTAATTTATAAATATTTGTACCCAAATATGATTTTTGAGCAATTGGCTCTTTAAGTATGTCAAAAACAGATCTGAAGTTGGCCATGCTTATTTTTAATGGTCAGAGCTCCTGACTAAGATATTTAATTGATTGGTTAAGATTTACGCAAATGAACAATTGAATGCAGTATCTGTCCTAGAATAAAAAAAGTTCCTGAAATGAATAGCTTTCAGTGCAAGTTAAAAATTTCAAATATCCTCTCTACAATTGCTTTCCTCATCTCCTGTATGGTGTATAACCTCAATGTATGATAGCTGGATTCTTCAGACATCATGATCTTTTAAAGGTCAGTTAATTGTTTTTCCTTTTTTAGTGATCCTTACTGAGAAGACAAGGAAGGATATGTATGTGAAAGTATTTTCTACACAAGTAGCATGTTATTGTGTACTCTCTCTACTGGCTGTCACACTGTGTTAGCACAAACTTCTGTAGGAGCTCATAGATTCATAGGGATCATCTAGAGAGATGTCTGTTTTAACTTCACCCAAATCATTGTTTATTTTAGCAAATGATCTCTCTACCATTGTGAGGTACAGAAGTTTGGATGCCTGCTGTAGTGACTAATTTCATCGTAATTCCTCTGGTAATCTGAGCTTCAGATGGTCAGTTCTTTTCCATACCTTCCCCACACAGCTCAGTTGCTGAAAACAATTAAAATAAGTCCAGTTCCTTAAAAATTCATCTGTAACTTATTTCTGTTCTGATACTTCTGTAGAAAAGAAGTTCTGCCTGCTATAAGGCAGAACTATAAGGTATTAAGCTTATAGGGAAGACAGGAGTGTCATAGAATCATAGAATGGTTTAGATTGGATGGGACCTTAAGAATCACCTAGTTCTAACTCCCTGCCATGTGCAGGGTTGCTACCCATGAGAGGGTTTGAGGTTGCTACCCATCAGGCTGCCCAGGGCCCCATCCAGCATGGCCTTGAACATGTCCAGGGATGGGGCATCCACAGCTTCTCTGGGCAGCCTGTCCTGGTGCCTCACCATCCTCATTGTGAAGAATTTCTTCCTTATATTCAGTCTAAATGTCACCCTTTTTAGTTTAAATGTTACCCCTTGTCCTGTCAGTACATGCTGTGAGTGTCAGCAGTGAGGACTCCAAACTGGGACCTATCTACTTATCCGACATCTTGGTTTGCACTCCAAGAAGCTCTGTTCTTGTATGCAGTATCATAAGTACTGGTAGTGAATCTGGTCTCATAATGTGCTCTGCATAGCTAGAATTTGCAGAATCACAGAATTGCAGGGGCTGGAAGGGACCTCTAGAGATCATTGAGTCCAGCCCTCAAATTCCTTATCTCATTTTCAGAGGGTGAGAAGTAAACTGCTTTAATGCCTATATCTATGCTTCCTTCTTCTGGCTGCTGTAACATGAACCATTTTGTGGATGATACATATGCAGAACTGATGTGTGCTTAAAAATAAACACAGGTTCAGGCAGTGGTTGGCAACTTAACCTACAGTTAAGAGCAGATATCAAGAATGAAAAATGTGGTAACAAAAGTTCTCTATTTTATTAATTTTCCATTTCTCTATTAGAAGCCAGGTTCCTACTTGTGAATTTATTCAGCTGTATGCGAGTGGTTTTAAAGTGGAATTGCTGTAGAATGGTTTTCAGTAGTGTTCTGGGTTTTTTTGTTTTTATTTTTATTTACAAAATGTTAATAGAACCTTTTTTCCTTTAATTTTTGCTGTCGAGGAGACTTGGATGCTATTAGCTCTTTGTTTTGCAGAAGGTAAGTTCTACAAATTGCACAAGCTTGGTTGGTTTTTGTATTTTATTTTTTTTTTTCTGAGCAGGTAAAAGCTAATTTTCCTGATAGTCTTTCACAGATTTGTATACTGCTTAGAAGAATGAGCATTCTCAAATGAAATCATAGAATAATAGGGTAGTGTTTAAAATTGGCCCAATCAGACTGCAGATTCTTTTGGTGAGACCACATTATTGATTTTTATGGAAGAGTATTGCTCTCTATAACTTCCTGAAGGGAGGTTGTAGTGATCTGGGGGTCGGCCTCTTCTCTGGTGTCATTAGTGATAGGACCAGAGGGAATGGCTTCAAGCTACGGCAGGGGAGATTCAGGCTGGACATCAGGAAGTATTACTTTTCAGAAAAGGTGGTCAGGCACTGGGACTGCCCAGGGAGGTGGTGGAGTCACCGAGCCTGGGGGTGTTCAAGGAAAGGCTGGATGTTGTGTTGAGGGACATGGTTTAGTGGGAGCTATTGGGAATAGGTGAACGGTTGGACTGGATGATCTTTTAGGTCTTTTCCAACCTTGGTGATTCTATGATTCTATGATTCTATTGCTCCTTGCAGAACAGTTGCCTCTACACGCACTCAGGAGTCTTCAGTAAATAGAATCTCACTGGTGTAGCATACTGTCAATGTTTTACAGGCTGGTTTGTCCCGGTTCTGTGACTAGTGAGATAGGGGAACCCATGGACCCATGCCCCAGGAGAGAGAAAAGGTGATGGGTCTAAAATATAACGATGGCAGTGATTTGAGGAGAAAGAGACTAATTTACTAAATAAGGATGCAAGATAGCACATTTAGCACATTATAATACAATATGATACAATATCATTTGAATTGAAGGTAATAAATAAGATGAGAGAGAGTGTCCGAAAACCAAAGGCCTTACTGTAATGCTTAGGTGAGCAGTAGGGAAGAGAGAGCATCACATGATAAGAGAACAGTTTTATCTTTCCCTCTGTGCAGAAACTGTAACGGAACAGAATGCAGTCCTCTGGGAGATGTAGTTCTTCTTCACTTCTAGGACAGGTACCCAGAACTGGAGCATTAACTCTTTAACTCTCAGTGTACTACATGGTGCTATGATGTGGAATAATGATAAGGAGACATGATAAAACCATGACACATACAGCTTTTGGAAATGATTTATCATCTAAATCTTCTGATCAGCTGTGCAGTGAGCTTACAGATTCATCAGCATTGCTTGCATGCACAGTAAGGTCATTATGTGAAAGAACAGATTGCATTGCTTTACAGGTTGTATGCTGATGTGAGAGTTTGCTTTAACTTAGAGGGGATGGTTGGGAGCGGGAATTCGTCTGTGCAGAGAAGGGAGTCTCCTGCAAGGAGTGCATACTGCACACCCATCAAAGCAAATTTGGGATAAACTGGATTTCAGCTTTCAGAGATGATACTGTGAAATACTCTGTTCAGCCGAATGATAATTAAGCCTACCTCTGTAAATTAAGACACATTCAGATCTTTACTCCAGTTTGATGCCAGTAGTATGTGGAAACAGAACGTTTTACTGTGTGCATATAATGTATAATAAAACAACCACATTAATTTCTCAGTAATACAAATGGAAGCTATTCCTCCATGAAGTTCCAGAGTAATTTACATCAGAAATAGGGAATTATCTGGATAAAATATCGTGCCCGTAGGTAGTGTTATGCAGTAAAATTGTTGAGTGTACAGTAAGGTGTGTTCTGTGCATGAAGTACAGATGCATCTTTCTGCATATGGTTCTTGTTAGATTCTTCATTTTATTCACTTCTAGTCAGCCTGATGATGCCAGGCAGCAGTGCAAGAAACCCTAAAGACCCTCTTAGAGGATGTGTGAAAACTGAGGCCAGTGTGACAGACTTCAGTTTAGAAGACTTGCCTAACTTGTTTCTTAAATCTCTGTTATAAAAATTCATGTTTGGGACTTTCCATGCTAAAACCATTCTGATGTTAGGTATTAAATGAAAAAAATCATTAAAGGTGTTTTTGCAGAGCAGTGTGTTGAGCAGGTTTTTGTTCTTGCCCCAAGCTTAAAAAATGTTTTAGTGTATTTCATGAATTACTAATGCTCAAGACCCAGTAATAGAAGCTAAATTGCTACCTGCAGCGTTTTATGACAGAGGATTGGCCCCATCTCAGCTGTTAACTGATGGATTGTAAAAAGTTTATTTATCTCTGGTGAGATTATCAGATGGACATATCCAACTTGATTTTTAATGTCTGGTGTAATTATCTGATGTTAAAGTTTTTCCTTGTTCTCTCTCTCTCTCTCTCTCTCTCTCTCTCTCTCTTTCTTTTTTTCTTTTTTTTTTTTTTTTTTTTTTTTTTAATACTTTGTGCTCTAGCAAGCAGAGATGAGCTCCAATCGAGAAAAGTCAAACTGGACTATGATGAAGTTGGTACATGTCAGAAAGATGTCATAAATGTTTGGGATAAGAAGTTACTTAACTGCAGAGCCAAAATTCGATGTGATATGGAAGATATTCATGGTATTTTGAAAGAAGGTATTTACACAAGATGGCTTTATTTATTTTATTTAGCTATCAAGTCTGAGGATCTTTTTTGTTGTTGCCTTTTTATACTAAAGGAAATCCACCAGCAGTACCCTGGTCTTGGTAGCAGAAAATCATTTTAAAAACTGCCTTCTTTTTGCTTGTATCTCCACATTTTATAGCTATCAAACTGAAAGTAGGTGGTTTTGTGTCTGAAAGATGTGGAGCTTTTGGAGAGTTGTAGAGGAGGACCATGAAGTTAGGCTGAGGGAACTGGGCTTCTTCAGCCTGGAAAAGAGGAGTTTGCAGGGAGACCTTGTTGTGGCCTTCCAGTATTTAAAGGGAATTTATAAACAGGAGGGGAATCAACTTTTTATACAGTTAGGTAGTGATAGGACAAGGGGGAATAGTTTTAAATTAAAGGAGGGGAGATTTAGATTATATATCAGGGGAGGTTTTTTACTGAGAGTGGTGAGCTGCTGGAACAGGTTGCCCAGGGAAGTTGTGGGTGCTCCATCCCTGGAAGTGTTTAAGGCCAGGTTGGATGGGGCCGCGGGCAATCTGATCTCGTACTTGATCTAGCAGCTGGCAACCCTGCCTGTTGCTGAGAGGTTGGAACTTGATAATCCTTGAGGTTCCTTCCAACCCAAGCCATTCTGTGATTCTAGGATATGTAGTCATAGTCCTAAAAGTAGCTCTTTATCTTGTTCTGGGTGGAGTTGTATATCTCTTCCTGCTGGAGGCTAACAGCCCAGAGGTAGCAAACTAAGTGATGTCTGTGCCTCAGTTGCCTAATGAAACTGCTCAGCGCAATTATCATAACTTTGTAGTTAATGTTGAGTTAGTGGGACTGAACTGCGAGAATGCAGTGTGTAGTGAAGAGCTTCTGAAGGTGTAAGGGATCCTCTGAGCTGGTTAAGCTAAGACTTCATAAAGCAAATTCTTGCATGTTACAGCTCAAACATCATGCCCTGGCTTAAGCCTCTTGTGTTCTGCCTGACCTGCAGGTGTACCAAAAAGTCGTCGAGGAGAAATTTGGCAATTTTTGGCTGTGCAGCATCGAGTCAGACACAGACTGCCAAACAAGCAGCAGCCTCCTGATGTCTCTTACAAAGAGCTTCTGAAACAACTGACTGCTCAGCAGCATGCCATCCTTGTAGATCTAGGTATGCCTGTTGGTGGCTGGGAGACTTTTCTGATGTTTTCCATGTGTCTGAGAGTAAATACACCAGTCTTAATGAAAGCTGTTGCTGGAGATGGATGCTGCTGTGTGAGCACAGTTTTCTGTACTGTGAGAATACGTTCTACATGTGTCACTTAGAAATGACTTGCTACAAGGACACTTAGATGATGGTATTCTTATTTACACTCTTCTACGTCTGTATCAAAAGAGGAAAATCGAGCAGTCATTTCTGCAAGTTATGTGTGGGAAAAGAGAATATGAAATAAGTTCAGTGGATACAATCTGAAGCCTGTGCTAAAATATGAATTGCTTTTACTCAAATCAACCTGCATATCGAAGCAAAAGGAGGAGGCCTGTGGGAAGAGAGGAAGGCTGTTATATAATGGATCTGGGTTTTTTTTTGTTTTTGTTTTAATTTTTTTTAGAAGCATTGAATATCAGCTATTCTTCTCTCTTTACCTCAGGACGGACATTCCCTACACATCCTTACTTTTCTACCCAGCTGGGAGCAGGACAGCTATCGCTCTTTAATCTCCTGAAAGCATATTCTTTGCTGGACAAGGAAGTGGGTTACTGTCAAGGTATAAGCTTTGTAGCTGGAGTGCTGCTTCTACATATGAGCGAGGAACAGGCTTTTGAAATGCTGAAGTTCCTCATGTATGACCTTGGCTTTCGTAAGCAGTACAGGCCAGACATGATGTCACTACAGGTAAGTCAGATCCTTTCCTAAAGCAAACAGTTTTAAATGAATTCTGAGCTCTCTGAGGTTGCTCATGTTCTCCAGGGGCTTATGAAACTTCTTAACTCAGTTTTGGACATAATTAGGTACATGAAAATGTTACCATTAAACCCATTTTTGCCTCTGAATTTGCAAACAAAAAGTCTGGAACTTGCAGACTTTGCTTGCCACATGTTCCTAGGGTCTCCTGTTTGGAAAGTCTGCTTTTCTCTGCTTGCATATGTACAGACAGAGTTTGAAGATAAATTTGATTTTGTTTTTCTTCGATTCATAAGGACTTGAGAGTTACAAAATTCTAAGTCAAGTCAATAGTGACACCCAGTGGCCAGTCTGTGTACTCCGTAGGCCATTCTCATGTGGCATCGTACTTCTTTTCTCTCATTGTCTTCTTCCCGCTGCAAATCCCAACTTAGAATAAAAATAGACAAACAATGAATTGTGTAGCTTAGTAATGAAACGAGGTGACTTTTCAATATTAATCTTTACAAACTATCTACTGATACTCAAGACTGCTTAGGAAGGAAACAGGGAATCTTTCAGATCTACATAAACTGTTTTTTCTCTAGGAAGATGATCTTTTAACATTTATATGGTATGCTGCAGTAGTAGACTTTAAGATGCTTCAAGAGTGACCACATGTTTAGGATTTCACTTTTTGATTTGTGTAAGTTTGAAACTTTCTTCATCGGAAACTTGTAGGAAGAAAGTTTTCTAATTTTGAGAACGTAGCCCTGCTTGCCCTTCGGATGATTTGATATCTCTTCCCACACCATTTGCTCTTAGGTTGTTAGAAGTACAAGTTTAATCTGCTGAAAACAAACTAAACTATTGAAGATGACTTAAAGAATCTCACTAAAGCCTCGTCTTTTGTTCTTTTTTTTTTTTTTTTTTAATATGATTAGAACAGTTGTGAATTCTTTTGCAATTATATCAGAATGCATACAAGCTTACGTGCAACATGAAGAAAAATGTTGAATTTTTTTTTTTTTTTTTTTTTTTTTTTTTTTTTAGGATAAAATTTCTTACTTGACTTGTCTTCTTAATTTTCAGGGAAAAGGAGTGATCTAAATTGTTCTTTCATAACAACCCCACTCTATAACTGGTTTACTGCCTTTGTGATATTACTTAAAAATTTCCCACATGAAAGTGTTTTGTATTGACAGTGTTCAGACTGTGTTTAAATAGCATCCTTGCCATTTAAAGCAAGGATTCAAATGCATGCACAAATATAGCAAACTTGCTAGAATGAGAAGCAATCTATCTGTGGACACTGACTGATAGTTTCAAGTGCAGTCAGTCCGTGATAGAGAATAGTCATGAAGGCTATAAGTAGGAAAGCAACTAGATCCACTAAGTCATTTTCTTCTCAAGGAATAGAGTCACATTAAGCACAAGATACTCGTAATAGCAGAATTGCACCTAACAAGCAATAAATATCTTTCTGCTCCTTATTTTCTGCTTTTTATGAGCAACTTACTCTGGAATCTAAAATCAGTACAAAATCAAAATCACAAGGAAATAGTTTGCCAGAGTGCTATTTTTAGCATGGAATAGCAACTTTTAACAACTTTGCTTTGTACACTTTGAGTGGTTATATAGCAGCACTTTCTTGCATCAATATCTTAAATTTCTCTGGACTAGTGACATGAGCGAGGTGTGCTGGGAAATACTTACCTGGTACATCTCTACAGACTCATATAATGTATTGTGTGGGTATAAGAAGCTGTCCAAAGCGATGTCTGTAGAAAAGGAGTCTTAAGTGCAGCAAAAATGTGGCCAAGCTTCAAAGGATGAAAGCTGAAATGGATAATTTCAGCCAGAAGTAGTTTGATTCTTTAACAAAGAGTTTTGATGTGTTGATGGTTTTACATTACTTTTACTTTCATTGATCCAAGATGGCAATTCTAGTGTGTTGATCCAATTAGATCAGTATGTTCTCTTCTTACCTGAAGTCTATGAATCTGAACTGAAATGATACTTCTTTAATTAATAACGAGGTTCAAACTTTCATTGTTATTGATGACTTTGTTGGTTTTAATTCATTAGGACTGAGTTGTTTAGATACGGGTGGATATCAACTGAGGCCCTAAGCAGCAATTTTACAATGCCATCTATATTGAAGTTAATATCTCTTGAGTGAAAAATGAAGGGTAAAGCTGAATTAGTCTTTTTCCACTTCCCTTTCCTCTGCTCCCCTGATGCACTGTAGATTCAGATGTATCAGCTGTCAAGGCTTCTTCACGATTACCACAGAGACCTCTATAATCATCTTGAAGAAAATGAAATCAGCCCCAGTCTTTATGCTGCACCGTGGTTTCTTACACTGTTTGCATCTCAGTTTCCATTGGGATTTGTAGCCAGAGTATTTGGTAAGAATGATTATTCTCTTGCAATAATAAATAGAATGACATTGTTCATTGTGTTTTGAAACTCTAAGGGAATAGTTTTCTATATACTAGTGATGTTTGGGGTGACTGTTGTGGGTGTCAAGTAGCAATACTCCTCATACTGGGATGTCATTTCCATGTTGAAGAGGAAAACCAAATGTATTCTTTCAAACATCAAACATGAATAATTGATTATCTTCTGTTATTAGTCAGGATTTGAGAAAAAAGAAAAGTTTGTGGTGAATGCCTTTTGTGCATCTAGTGTTTAGTCAAATCTGTAGAAAAGTTCATCTCATGAAACTTGCAAATTGAACTTCAGCACGGTGAAGAAGAAAAAGAATGTATTGGTTTTCAAGGAAGTATGTCTGAAAAGCTTCTGATAAGTAAAACTTCAAGTTAATTTGGACTTAAACGATGTTTTAAGTATTCGTTTATATTGAAGTGTCTTAGTATGCCTCCTATTCTATTTCACTAGTTTTCCACGATACTCTTCAGATAATGGTACAGAAGTTTAAATATTGGTTATGCTTTGTAATTTTCACAGTGTCAGCATAAGCAGTTGGTTTTGTCTTCTTTTAATGTAGAAAAAAACACAGCTTAATCAAATCCCTACTAATGCAGCATTTTATTTTTTGTTTTGTTCCCATGTGTAAAACTCATTATGTGCAAATATGCAACAAATATATACTTCCTCTTAAAACAGACACCTTTTCATTTGATTTTCATTTTTCTATTTTCTTAAGGAATCTATATCTTCTGTCTCATTTTTTATTACTAGAAGTTTTTTTTCTCTTTTTTTTTACTTGCTTTGCAAGATTTTCTTGTCTACTTTCTCTGTTTTGATATGTTAATTTCTGTATTCCAGAGTTGTGGGGTTTTTTTTTCTTTTTTGCAGCAAATGTTTTCTGACTACACTTTGGGTGAACAACTGATTTCTCTATTTTTCAGTAGTATTTGTGTTACAGATTCATGTCCTTTCCAGTAGGATTATCAAATTCCTGGACACTCAAGCATTTTTATGTGTTTTCTTTTTGATTCTATTTTTCAAGACAAAAGTGTGATGATTTTTTGATTGTTGTATTTTTATTTTTTTTTTTTAACCCCAGTTTCAGTGGACATCTGATTTGGAAAATTAATTCTTTAGGTCAGAGTTTATTACTCTGTCAAATGAGCTGAGCAAGGCATGTTTTTATTTAAAAATTGAGAAGCCAACATGCTGTTTTACTTCCCAGTGCTTTGGATTCCTGCCTCTTCAGTGTCTTACACTCAGTTGTCGCATACTGATAACAGATGGCTGATGTCTGCCAATTACAAATTATATGCTTATAGAATGTACTTGTACTGGTTAAATGTGTATCCTAGACTTGAGAAGAGGAAGTTTTGGAAACTGTGTCTGAATAGTATGACTGCCTCAGTGGTGTCCTGATGCTACCCCGTAGTGTCAGACTAGGATCAGGGATGGCCTCACTGTATAACTGTTGGAGGCTGGGATGTTCAGCAGTATAGCCCTGCGCTTGGCGGTGTGATGAAGCCCAAGAGCAAAGGAGGCTTATCTGAACTGCTCATACATTGTGTTCATCGCAATAGCCTCTGTTCTGCTGCTGATAGTAAGCTTTTAGTTAGCAGTGAGATTTCTAATTTCTGTGCAGTCTCTCTCAACTGACTTGTGCAGAGCCTGCAGTTCCCCTCACACCCATGCAATTGTTACATAATTACCTCAAAATAAAGGTTTGAAGCATAAATTATAGCTAATGTGATAGTTATGATGGATTTTGAGAAAGGTATGGTTGGTAGTGGAAATCTCATGATCATTTTTAAGGACTATTAAGGTCCACTGGGGAGACCTGATAGCGGCCTATCAGTGTTTTAAAGGGGGGCGGGGGAGGGATGGCTGTAAGAAGGAACAGGACAGACTCTATAGAAGAGTGTATAGAAGAGTTGAGATAGAACAAGGGAAAATGGTTTTAAACTAGAACAGGGGAGATTTAGACTAGATATAAGGAAAATGTTTTTTTTTATAATAAGGGTGGTGAGGCACTGGAACTGGTTGCCCAGAGAGGTTGTGGTTGCCCCATCCCTGGAGGCATTCAAGGTCAGGCTGGGCAGGGTTCTGATCAACCTGATGTAGCTGTATGTGTCTCTATTCATTGCAGGGGAGTTGAACTAGATGACCTTTAAGGGTCCTTTCCAACTTGAACCATTCTGTGACTAGCTTCTGCATGTAGAAAACAGCAAAACATCAATATGCTGTGATGTGATCCACTTCCCAGTTGTTTTTCAGTCACAGATGCATTTAAAATCAGCTAGCAGTTATTTAACAGTGTGTAGCAGAGTAGGTAGTAATGAAATGTTTATTGCAGACAACTATTGTAGACGTAGAAAGCATGTCATTTGCAAGATGATAGAAAATGCTCGTATCTGTTCTAGCCTCATGCTGAAGTAAGACAGGTTGCACTTCTGAACTGAATAAATCTGCGGTATGTTTGCTTTAAAATAAAATAATAAAGCTAAAAAAAAAATCACTCATTTTCAATTATTTTCATTCATTTTCAATTATTTTCTTTTTTAGACATTATTTTTCTTCAAGGAACAGAAGTCATATTTAAAGTAGCACTGAGTCTACTTAGCAGTCAAGAGACAGCTATAATGGGATGTGAGAGTTTTGAGAATATTGTTGATTTTCTTAAAACCACTATTCCAGATATGACTCAACCTCAAATGGAAAAGATTATTACCCAGGTAAGTTTGTTTTTCTCTCTACTTCTTTTCCAATTTAGTTTACTTTTAGAAGTCTGTGCCTAAGGAAGGCTACAGAGTATGTAGAAGTCTTCTCAGGATGTCCCTTTTTGTGTGAAATGCAATGGATTCATTTTCCCCGTAACTTGCGTAGAAATAGGTCATCAGGAAGCACTTCATCACTGTGTGAGTGATGGTGCACTGGCTCAGACTGCCCAGAGAGGCTGTGGAATCTCCTTGGAGATCTTTGAAAGCTGCCTGGATGTGGACCTGGGCACCCTGCTCCAAGTGGCCCTGATGGAGCTTGGTTTGGGTCGGATGGCCACAAGAAAGAACCTTCTGACCTCAGCCCTTCTGTGATTGTGTGATGATTGATTTTTCAGCGGGTTTAGAACTCCCATTGTAGAAAGACTTCAGTTACTACATTATTGTTAGTACTAAAGATACAAAAGAGGGTAATCTTTTCCTGTCCCAGCTGTTGGGAAAACATGACTCCTATACGTTTCATCTTCAGAAGGGTAAAAGTAGAGTCACTGCAATTTGGTGGCAAAAATTGCAAATGAAAGATAGACAAAGAATTACTGGTATTGATGTAGGAAAGAGCTTAGTTTGTTGTGGAGTAGTGACAGTGCTTGGGTTCTTCATCTCTCCACTTTCTTCATCTCTCCTCTTTCTCTGCAATGAAGACGCAAATTGAACGTGAATCTCAGTCTAGTACCTGAGCTGAGAATGGGTGAGCAGTTTTCCCTGTTCATGTGGCAACTAGAGATAATAAAAGAGCTCTGGAAAACCATCTCTCCATGCAGGGGTTCAGTTAATACTGATGTATTCCTGTTGCTCAGTTAACATTAGAATGATTCTAGTGCTGTCAGTTAAGTCACTTGTTGATGTCATTTAAATCTTCACTTCCTCTTTGTACTGACTGTGATAGCAATGCTGAACCTGTATCAGACACTTCAGTGTCTACCTTTACACCTCAGTAATTCTGGCAGTGGCAGAGATGATAGTTCAGTGTTTTTGATACTAGTGGAAAATAAATTTCTGTCCTGCAGTCTGTGTGCATTGCAGAGCAACCTTGCTATGATGAAAATGGTAGAAGTGGCTTTGTGCAGAGCCATATCTGATCAAGTAAACAGTTTATGTTGTCTCAGTGGAAATGAGTGTATTTATACATGGGTCAACATAGCTCTGAGATGAAGGTTACTTGCCTGCCTGTGGTGTGGTCCCATGCTGGCCAGCCTTCTGGATCTGCATTCATGTGCCCACTGCTTGCATCATATCACTCCTACCTGGGCTGCTGCAGGTGGAGTCATTTGGCTATCTTAATGTTGTCATTCTCAGGACCTTTGTTATTGCAGAGAATGAAAGAAAAATGAAGGATAATGAAAGATATGCACGACTACAGTTCACTGATAAAGAGTTGACTAGGTAGTCAGCAGAGAAAAATGGCATTTAGCTAGAATGAACACTTAAGTTCTGTCTCATTTTAAATAACCTGAAGAGTAGTGAATGTAGAGCAAAACATGTGGGGGATCCATGTGTTTTCTATTTGTGAAATGTTTGTGACTTCTGTAACAAGGAGCAGCATTGATGTCACAGTAGCCATCCTTCCTAGTATAAAGTATCTGGTAACTTTCAGAAGTTGAGATGTTGTGACCAAGTGTACAAACAGAGGTCATATGACCCTGATGGTTGTCTTGGATCACCCTTTTGTCTTTAATTAAAAATAAAATAAAATAAAATTGTCTTCAACTTAGCACTCCTGCACAAAAGATCATAAGATCTGATATCAAGAGGTGATATTTGGCAACATTGTTGTGATCAGATTTATTCTAAAGTCTGCATGCTAAAATATTCTTGCTTGAAAAATAGCTTATTTTTGAAAGGTACAGGGAAAAAAAAAGAATAATCAAACAAAGTTTTCTCTTAGACAAACTTTCAAATAGAATAAATGTGCTGTTTCTCCAATGTAGTTAAAAATTCTTTTATCTCATGGCAGGTATTTGAGATGGATATTTCAAAACAGCTGCATGCCTATGAAGTAGAGTACCATGTTCTGCAGGATGAACTGCAGGAAAATGTGAATCTCTGTGATGATGGTGAACCCCTGGAGAAGCTGGAGAGAGCAAATAACCACCTGAAAAGGCAAAACATGGATTTGTTGGAGAAGCTACAGGTAAATGAGTGAAGATAACAAACTTGTGGAGCAGTCATTCCTATGGCTCAGCTGATAGCAAAGTATCTTTTTATAACTGTACGAGAAATGTTCTAATTGTAAGATCTTATGCAGCTAAGCTTGACAATGATTTGCTTCTCAATTACAAGGATTTGCTTCTGCTTCTGTTAGGGATTTTTAACTTGCTTGTCATTCCTTACATTCTTCCTTCTTGTTTTAGATTCCTTTTTTCCTCAAAATATTTCTACAGTTCACATAAAAGTTGTTGGTTAAATTTTATGCATCTTGCTGAAAAAAACCAAAACAAAACAGTTCTGTCCCTTCATCACCTTGCTTCTCTAGTGAGAAGCAATTTGCTACTTGCTTCTCTATTTCTGTTTTAAGAAATAATCCATAGTTGAGTAGGCTTACTTTCTCCAGATCTTTGTAGGCAGTATCTTTCTGTTTCTGTCTGATGAAGCTCCTAATCACATTCTTGATTTGGAAGATGGCCTCTTGTAGCAAACTTGAATAAAGCTGTGTGCCCGCAAAACTTTGCTTGATTCAGTCATGCTTTACAAAGACTTCTTTTCCTCCTTCACTCTTCAACCTTTCTCCAATAGCCTGACCAAGACTTGGTTTCGAGTTTTCTTATATGCACTGTCTTGCATTTTCTTGAAAGGGTAGTTCTTCTTGCATCACCTGGCCACTTACTGGAGTCAAGTGTTACTTGAACAAGCATAGTGAAAGTCTCAGAGAGCACCTTCATCTCAGGAAACCTGAAAATAGAAACAGGAAAAAAATAAAGTGGAGATCGGGACATTGTTATTTTTCTGTTTAATGTGCTGAGATTGCTGTGCAGTGTTCTTCTGGTGTTGTTGAAAATAAGGATTACTTTTTCATTATCATTATTTTTACTATATTATTGTTTGTTGTTTTGTTTTGGTGTTTTTTTTTTTTGTTTTGTTTTTTTGTTTGTTTGTTTGTTTGTTTGACTACTGCCTGACCTTTTATCTCTGTTCTAAAAATGCACCAAGGGCATAGAATAATTACGAGTTAATAATTTGAAAGGTTCCTTGTAAGTTCTTCTATTCTTCCAGACTGCTGTGTCATAATGTGTCTTCATTCGTTCCTTACACTCTTTGTCTTTTTGTTTGTACTGCTTCTTCATTATTGTTCTTTGCTTTGGCCCTTACCTGGGAATAGTTAGAATTTCCTCACTTCTTATGGAGAAGCATTTGCATCTGCTGAGGTGCAGGGTTTCTGATTTCTATTCAGTGTCCTATTCCCAGAAGAAACTATAGTTCTTTTGTTGGAGGGGAGGGAACACTGTCTACTTCTCAAGTGAACCATTTTAAGGTTCATTTCCTCTCTCATCTCTCCACCCTGCTAATTTTATTTCATAGGATTCTCATTGCTCCCACACTGTCAGTAGGCACTTTTCCAGTGCTATTAATGCTCCCAATTTTCTTTTTTCCCCTGTAACTTCAGTTGTTTGTTACTTCCAAGTGTTGCTTACTTGCTGCAGCTTGTGTATCTCCTTCCTTGTGTAAAGCTTTCAGAAGTCCTTCAGATTAATTTGGCATCTCTAAGGAGATTCAGTGCATGGTATACAGTAGATATCCCTTGTATCATCTGCCTACGTGGGTGTCTTTTAGAAACATCTATGTAGCTATATGATGTTGTTACCAAACAGCATGCCATAAGAAAAATAAATGTTATTCAGAACATCTTGATTTATTAAAAAGATAACGTTATTGTTTACAGGTTGCTCATGCTAAAATTCAGAGTCTGGAATCCAGCCTGGAGACTATCTTGACTCAAGAGAACAAAATGAAGACTGCAATTCAGTCACTGGAACAGGAGAAGATAACATATCAAAAGACTCTTGAGCAGATAATTAAATATTTGCCTACAGAAGCATTGTCTGACTGTGAACTGCTCTTGAAAGAAGTAAACTACAATCCAAATAATAAAACAAAATAAGGAATAAGCCATAAACCAGGGTATTGTAGGGCAGCATTTCTTCAAATATTAAGGGAATGAAAAGATGAGTATGCTGCTTTCAAAGGACTTAGCAATAGGCAATGTTATTATCCAAAACTAGTGCTGGGACACTTATAGCTACAGATGGGCCTTCAAATCTCAGTATGCAAACTCAAGCTATTAATTTTTTTTTTATGATTATGTAAATAAATCACAAGGGGGGAAATAAAGGATTCTCACATGTAATTATGATGAGTAGATATATATTTAGAATTGACCTAAAGGAAAAGATAAATTTGAGTACTCAAAGCCAAGATAATAGTGAACTACAATTTCACTCTGGATGTGCTTATCTTGTAGTGAAACAAAGATAGCGTGTCTTTATACATATAAATATATATATATATATGTTGAATAATACTTGAAGAAGAAAAAAAAAGAATGTAATTTCCCTCCAAAGAGCAGCATGTTTCACATCTTCTATGGAAAATTTGTGTGAACTCATGCGTACCTCTCTTCTAATTGTACTGACGTTTTGCTCATAGACCAGTAATGCAGAATAAGTATCATGGCCTGGTTCATGCAGGAGGAGCTCTAGTGCTATTTGCTGCTTGGGCTGTATTGGTCAGCAGTGTACATCCACATGCATGTTGGACCTGAAAAAAGCATCACATCATCATCTCAAGCCTTTGTAACTCAGACTTAAGAAATAAGTGTACACAAAAGCAGTGATGCCTCTTTCCTAGCCTGCTTGCTTCCATCTGGGACTGGTCAGCGATGATGGGGGGATGGAAGTAAAGCTGTGGAGCAGTATTTATTCTGACATTAATTCCACAGGATACTTATGTAGGCATAAGTAGGTAAAAGGTTCTCATTCAACCAAAGAAATATTGCAAGAAGCCTTGTCTTAGCTTAATGGGAGCCAGAAAACTGTTTTTAAATTTAATTTGATAAGAAAATTGAGGTGATTGCAGGAAGATGAGCATTAAATGCACTGAGAGGACCAAGCAAGTTTCAAACATGACATAGCTTTCAATTTTCATATAGTGAATATGCATTTCAGAGGTGATTCTGAAGTTTGGGTGTGGTTTAATAATGCTTTTCAGATTTTTCATGTTTTAATCCTGCTTTGTGGTCTTCTTTGAAAAACAACAAAAAAGAAATCACAGATTTGTGTGTTCTGAGCAGAAGGCGAGGTAAGCTCTGGTCGCTTCAAGGAAGAAAATATAACAGCTTAAAAAGATGTCTTTAGATTTGAAAACGTTTTGGAGTGGAACTTTTGAGAAATCTTAGATAAATTTGTATAGACACGTATTTTGGAGTGCATGTCTGAACTGTTAATGGGGTGTTACTGTGGCTCACGTTATCTCTTACCATTTATACTGTATTTCAGGAAACATTTTTAAACAAAAACAATGAAGCAAAGTGCCAAATCCAGCAGTGTCTTTATGCATAAGATTGTCCAATTTAGAAAGTGAGTACTTAAAAAGTATTACAATTCCATGTAATCTTTAACATGATTAAAAGGGAGGAACAACAGTGCTGATTTGCTGCACACTGCTGCGGAACTAAAGGGTTTGGGGTCTCTTGGTTTTTATTTTATTTTTTACTTCCATGATGTTTTACTTGATTAAAAATATTGATTTACTTAGCAGTCTTTCTTTTCACAGCTGGGGTGTGAGGTCTTAACACTGTATAAATTTATGTGGAATCTAAGTATTTACACACTTTGTGTGTTGTATTGTACCAGGTGGGGAAATGCCAAGTGGAAAGGCAGTTCTTCTGCTGTTTTGTTCAAAGTAAGTTTTAGCTGGTGTACATAGAGAAAACCAATCCCAGGAACTGCAGTAGTGTGTATTAGAAAGAATCAAGGTTATTCACCTTTTTTTAAGATGGGCTGGGTATGCTTTATCCTCTGTTTTACTTATCAAATTTTTCATGTGATGCCTGGAGAAATTCCAATAAATGTCATTGCTGCATTTCCCACAGCCTCTGGCAATTCTATTTTCTGTTAGACTTCAGGTACCAATCTTACTGTCAGTAGTGCCGCTTACGTGAAAGATGAAAAGGAGCTGTTTAGTTTCTGGTTGTGACAAAACAGGATTTATAGAGGGATGTGGGGAGTATATAAATTCTTCCTGGGAAAATATTTTCATAGTTCTTAATGGATTACAAGGTATTTTTCTTCTGTAAAACGTTTAGAGTGTAAATATGTTTAGAACAGTGATTTGATGAGCTCTGTACTGTACATCTGACCTGGGAGGAGGAATGAACCATAGCAACAAGTAGGAGTAAACTATGGAATTGAAAATGCGATGAGGTAAGTGTCTCATGACATTAAGGGGTCTGTTAATATCCTTTGTGTTCTGGACACAAGTGTGGCTTGTAACAGAGTATCTCTGGGGTGTCTAGCTTGAAACCTATTCTCATGCAGATACTCTCCAGATTTCCTTCAGATGAAGAGCTAAAAAAGTCATTTAATAGACTGTGAATAAGGTGTGTGTTTCTCTCAATCTATTCTCTTATCCCTTTCTATCTTATAAGTAGTTTTATGGGGGCTATTTTTTTTTCTGATTGCAGCTGTGTTACTGTAGAGAGGGAAATCTAATGTGCAGTAGGCCAGAGGCAAAACAGCAAGCATATATATGCTTGGGAGAAGGGATGGTTAATGGGTTTGGTCCAACTGTTCCTTTTTTGTTTTTTCCCTTTATCTTTTCCTTTCTGTTGTGGAAAAAAAAAGTTTTTCAAAGCGTTTGTTCTGCCTCAGCTAAGCACAGTAGAACTCTTTGGAGCAACTGCCTTGCAAGGAACACGACTTGCTAGGAATGCAGTTGAAATGGGTCAGTCTGGTAAGATGGGCTAACATAGGGAACTCTGTGGTATTCACATCTTTTGTGGATGGAAAACTTGGCCAGAAAGTTATTCTCACCCCCCCCCCCCTCCTAAGAGGCCCCATACTTACGTAAGGTGCCTTGAAGTTGTATTTTGTTCACTTTTCTGGAAAAGATGATCAGATGTTATTGAAAAAATTTCTTCCAATAAATGGCATGTTCCAGTTGAAGCCTGGCTTGAAAGCACGATCTGATACATCCAGCTAATCTGAAGTGGGATGATTATCTCCTATTCACCATGACACTGCTTTGCTTAATAACATTACTGCAAGAAAGCAGATTTGCAATTAGAGCAATTATAACAGTTTATTCTAAGAATTTAATATTGTTAGTGTGGTCCAGAGGGTCTGAATTTGGACACTCAATTTAAACCTAAAGCTACATAGGTATTAGTGTGAATAGCTTTTGTGCTTTGAGGTGACTTAGCTAGGGCACAAGTAGTAGTGAATATCTGCTCAATCTGCATAATTGTTATAGGTGGTTATTGACAGATGTGTTAGATAGAGCTGTAAAATATGAAGCACTTTGTCATGCTGCATTATCACTTTGGAGGTTCATCATTGATTCTGTACTTCCATAGTTCAGCTTTTACAGTCACTGTTAGCTCTTCAGTGTATTTGATATATGTTTTGCCTTCCTCAGTTGTTTTAGAGACTGTAAAAGAACAAAATTCATCTTCATCTTCCAAAAAATGAAGTCAGGTGGGCTGCCTGAAATAATGGCAGTCCTGGAGAACACAGATAGTCAGGGGCACAGCATGAAAGCAGTATTCAGGGTAGCCAGAACCTGGAAGCAACTTTTTCAAAACTGTGTGACTTTACTAAGCATCCAGGAAAGGAGCAGAGGCTCTGTGTGGCTCTGGGAGGGCTGGACATCGCTGCACTGCACTTGGGAACTCCGTGCTACAGGTGGGGACATGTCCACTCCTGTGAATTGGGCATATGATATAGAATCATAGAATGGCCTGGGTTGAAAAGGACCTCGAACATCATCTAGTTTCAACCCCTCTGCTATGTGCAGGGTCGCCAACCACCAGACCAGGCTGCCCAGAGCCACATCCAGCCTGGCCTTGAATGCCTCCAGGGACGGGGCATCCACAGCCTCCTTGGGCAACCAAGGAGTTCCAGTGCATCACCACCTTCTGCGTGAAAAATTTCCTCCTAATATTTAACGTAAATCTCCCCTGTCTCAGTTTAAAACCATTCCCCCTTGTCCTGTCACATGCAGGCTGCTGAAATGCATCTTCCAGTTGGGTTTTACAGCACAGATGCAAACCAGAGTAAGTGGGGACATTGGAGCCCAACACTAACTAAAATCCTGTCGTCACATGCCTCCTGTGTGACCATGTATTGATACTATGTTCCCAGACATTGTCCCAGCACTCAGTCAAGTTGGTTTTCCAGTCTGGCAAAACACATTTGTGATAATCTTTCTGTGATCAGCCTGCCACCAATGAGTGCTTCAGGAGAAATCTGAGCTATTAAATTTGTACTTGAGCGTTGTCCACAAGATGTCACTGTTGCTTCTGCATGCACATCTCCACATGTGCGAGTTTCATGGTAGCATTGCTGCTTTGCCACTCAAACATATGCAAGGAACACACCATGGCTCTGGGTTGAGAGAAGTAAATGATTTGCCTGTCTTACGGTGCTCTGTTTGCACAATATTTGTAAAAAAAATGAGATGCTCCTTGTTGAAGAATTTATTGTAATGAGAGGGCTTGCTGAATGACAGATACGGCCTTCTCGGGTGCCCTCAGTTGTGGTGTTTAGCCCCTTTTGTTGTGCAAGGAAACTGTGGAACCACTCTTACACCCTACAATGGGTACACTGTGCCTCAGCAATCTGATCCTGGGTGTCTCCTTCTAACTGTTCTGGCTAAGCAGGATTTATTTTTGTCTCTTGAAACCAGCCCTGAGCTGATCTACCTGCAGTTTGATTCTGTTTTGTTTTGGCTTTTTTTTCTAATCAAGGACTTCCTTGCAGTAAGCTTCCCTAATTAATCTTATTGTGTTTTCAGTGATTGGAACATAAATGAAGGATTTCTTCTTATCTTCCTACTATCTTTTCTCAGAGCTGCAGAGAAAACATTACTTGCTAAATCCATTTTACACTTCAAATTTTTCCCTCCAACAGTATTGCTTTGAGATGTCACACTGAAATGTGGAGGATGCATCCAGCCACCAAGGCACAGCTATTCCCAGATACGTCTGGACAGTGCATGCACAGCGCATTCACCTACGGAGCAGAGCTTAATGTTCAGCTGTATGCAGGTGATTATGGCATCAGCATTTCCTTGGGGACCCCTGGGCATAAACAAAGAGACCACATCTCTTCTACAAATGTGTTTGCATTTCTAAAAGTGCCAAATTATAGATGGGACTAATGGGTTGAAGGTGCTTAAAGCGGGGCCAGTACACTTCACGTGCAATATACCATCATTTGAAAAGCTATCACGTTGTGGAAACATCATTCAAGTGCTAATTTAAATAATACCAACATCTAAAATGAAGGCATGCTCTGACATTTATAGGTTTAATGTCTATTTCTGCGCTCTACCAAAATAGATGGGTTGTGGGTGGATCTATGATTATTGCTGTGCATTAGCAAGGCAGAAATTGCATAGGCAGCTGGTATTATGCCTGGGTAAATATAGATAGGGAAGAATCTACAGAGTAATTTCTTGATGTCACATATTTACTTAAGAAACCATTACAAAGTATTTTATTCAGCAGTGCTTAAGGCTTTGGAAAGTAGGAGAAGGTCTTCAGACCTCAATGGCTACACACATCTCCTTTCTGTACAGCCTGCAGCCCTGCTGGCAGTAACTTCGTGCTGCCCTTTGGCCACTGAGCAGTCACAGTTGGTGCTGTATGCACTGCCAACTTGTGATCTCAACTGAAATTTGTGATACTCATGTCTTCTGCCATTGCAGTAGTCTGGAAAACCTGAGAGAGCTTTCATGGGCTCAAACAAGTATTCACTGCTGACTCTTAGTACTGCTGTTGTAGAAGGAGCAAAGGTACCAGTCTTTCAGAAGGATTGATGTTCTTCCAAAATAGAACAGTAAAGGGAAGAGAGGTATGCTGCACCATTGAACTGCTCACAGTGACTTTACTGCTTTTATAATAATATGTACTTGTGTGTAATAAATCAACAAGGTGGTACTTCTAACAGTTTTCTAATAAAGATCAATAAGTACAGTTCTTGACTCGAAAGAATAATAAAAAATCTTTTTCTCTTTGGCTTTTTTTGGCTAAAAAAAAATTAGATAAGGTGGTCTGCATGCCTACCCGGCCTTTCATACAAAGATTAAAGCATACTTGTATGAAGCTTGTCAGTACCCTTGTGGAGGAAGAAAAAACACTTTTGTGTTTGAAAGAGAAGTGGGGCAGTTGAAGAACAGCCCCTGATTAGTGCTGTTCCCCACTCTCTTCCTTCTTCTGTCTTAGTTAGAAATAGTTAGATAGTTAGAAACTTATCTAGTCCACAAAAATTTTTGGTTCCCTTTTTTCTGTGCAAGACACACAACAGACTTATCCTTAGGGGAAAGACTTGGGTTATTTGGTTTTAACAGTGGGTGAGGGAGAGATTGATAAAGGAGCTAAATCTAAAAACTGTTCCTAGTCACAAGAACAAGAAAGCCAGCAATGTCACAGCAGTCTGGGTTCTCCAGGGGAACTCATGCTTGACCAGCTTTATAAGCTTCTGTGATGAAACAACAGGCTTTGTAATGGGAGAGATTTGTGGATTTTTCCCACCTTGACTTTAGTACATTCAGTGCTCTCTCCCTTAAGAAGCTCATAAGCTGATGCAGTATGGGCAGGATGAGCAGATAGTGAGGTGGATTGAAACCTAGTCTACCAGCTGAGCCTGTAGGATGGTGATCAGTGGACACAGTCAAATTGGAGGCCAATAACAAATATCTTCATTAATGATCTGGGTGGTGGGGCAGAGGATATGCCAGAGAATCATGCTACTGTCTAAAGGGATCTCAAGAGATCAGAGATGGAGGCTGACAGGAGCCTCATGATGTTCAATGAGAATTGCTAGGACCTCCACCAGGAGAAACCTTAGACACCAGTATGTGCTGTGCAGCATCCAGCTGGGAATCAGCCTGACAGAAAAGATCCTGGTGGGCACCAAGTTGAACATGAGTTAGCCATGTGTCCTTGTTGCTAAGAAAGCTCAGAAAATTGGGACTGTTTAGCTTAGAAAAGAGAAAGCTCTGAGGGGGACCTTACCAATGTGTATAAATACATAAAGATGCAAAGAAGACAAAGCCAGGCTCTTTTCAGTGAACCAATGTCAGGCTGAGGCTATGGGCACGAACTGGAACGCAGGAGGTTCCCTTTGAACATAATGAAGCATTTCTGTCCTTTCTGGGAGATAGTGTACTGGCAGAGGTTGCCCAGAGAGGCTGTGAAATTTCCTCCTTGCAGATCTTCAAAAGCTGCTTGGGCTTGCACACTCTGCTCCATGTAGTCCTGATGGAGCTGGGGGGTTGGACCAGATGGCCTCCAGAAGTCCTGCAAACATCATCCCTTCTGTGATTCTGTGAAACATGATGGTGTGATGGAGGGTAGCCCAGCTCTGATGTTTGGTATATGCAGCCTGATTTCAACTGCGCATCAGCACTGATTTTCTCCTCAGTGTAAAATACAAGACAATATTAAAGTTGGGAGAGAGGGGTCCTTTTTCCCCTACTTCCTCAACTACTTTTTTTCTACTGAACTTTTTTCTTTTTTTTTATTTTTTTCTTTATCATCAGTTCCCCTCCACCACTTATTTTTTTACTCAGTGGTTTGTTCCCAAGTGTCCCTGCTTTATCCGTATTGCTTTGTGTATTCTTTTTTCCAAATGCCTTGCCTCTCTGCCAACTCCTGATCTCCTCAATGTTTGTTCTTAAATGCTCTCTTATTTTGCTGCCTCTGCAGGAAGATGGGATTCTGCTGTGTGTCTTGCTTTCCTTTCAGGCCAGCTGGTTCCCACGCATACAGCCTTTCCACTGCTGCATGCATTCTTCACCAAGGGTGGGACCATTTCCTTGGTTTATGTGTGGTGTGCTTCTCACTTTTGCTGGCTGAAGAAGCAGTGTCAGAGCCCTGTGGCTTCCTAATATGCACTTGTACGGATCTTGTGAAAAGGCAGAGCCTCGTATGCCAGTTCCTTGGAGTAAGGACACACGCTCCTGTGGAGGTTACACATAAGCAGTGCAAGAAGATACTTTATGTGCCTGACATGGCTAACTCCTTGCTAAAGGTCCAGGGCCTCAGGTTGGATGGGGCCCTGGGCAATCTGATCTAGCACTTAATCTAGTGGTTGGCAACCCTGCCTGTGGCAGCGTTGTTGGAGTATGATGATCCTTGAGGTCCCCAAGCCATTCTAATATTCTGTGATTTGGGTGGCTGTAAAACCCCTTGCATATAAAGATGTTGTTTTTAACTGTCCTCAGTGTAAGCCAGCTGAACACAGTTAAAAAGAGCAAGAGTAAACTTCTGCTTCGTTAAGACAGGGCTGGGGAGGTGTAAAGTGGGAGAACAGGAAGAAATGGAATTGTGACAGGAAATCATAAAGTGGATGTGGCAGACATTTCTGTCTTTTAGTAGCTTATTTATGCCAAAGCACATGGTAACTTGCCAATTTTTGAAGATTTCTGGCTTCTTGACATTTCTCCTACTTACTCTTTATAAAAAAAAATGCGCCTCTTTTCTAGCACTGCCTGAAATGATCATGGCATCCAAGATAGAACCTACGAAAAGATCCAAAGCACTGAAATATGTGAATTTGCTAAGTGATGAATCTACATTTTGGAAACAATACTTACTGTTTGTGGTATAACAAAGCCAAGAGAGATGCTGCAACACAAATCTGGTAAGACTGCAAAAAATGTATGAGATAGGAAGGAGGGTGAGAGTAAGTTGCTAAGAAGAGCAGAATGGGTCCAAGATTATTAAGATCAGCTTGGGGAGACACAACCCCATTGTGAGCACCTGCTGTCAGAAATAGGGAGACTTGATTCAGTCTTTCTTAGGCTCATCAATGGCTTTTATAGAGACACCTCCAAAGAAGAAATCCAGTTCATCTCGTTTTGATATCCACGTCTTTCTGGCTGCAGTATGTCCTAATATGTTCACCAATTCCTCTCTTTTCTCTCTAGAGAAGGCATCCTAGAAAAAGCATAAGTAAAGAGAAAACATGCAACAGTGACAGCCCACACAGTCTGTGTGTTATTATACTTGGAGATTCAAATAATGAGTGTGATTAGACCCTCAAAGGCTCTCAATTACTGACTCCATCTCCTATGGTAGACTTTGAGTGAAATCATAATGAACACGCTATTAAACAAAACACAAACCCTCAGGCTATCTGGGATACAGCAGATTTTCTGCTTCTTGGCGTGTGCATAAGCCTCTCTCCCTCCTCTCTGAGGTGAACCTGGATCCTGAAGAACCTTCTGTCCTTCTTTGCTTCTAGAACCTCAGATTGGGCTCTCCAGCCACCATGTCCAGCTGGGAGAGGCAGGAAAGGGGGAGGAGAGGAGAGTGATGCTCTCAGTGTCCATGCTGGTGCCTGAGTCACTGCTTTCATCCAGTCAAGTTGCTCATCTTTTCCCTTTTTTCCCCACATCTCATAGGACTTGGAATCTGAAGTACACCTCAGTGTAAACCCCCGAACACAGAAATGCACTGTAATCCATCCTGTGTGTGATAGGAAGATAAACAGCAGAGAAGCAACTTGCACCAGAGGAGTCTTGTTTGTTGCCTGGGAGAAGAGGCCAAACCCCTACTCATCACAGCCTCCCTTCAGGAAGTTGTAGAGTGCAATGAGGTCTCCCCTGAGCCTCCTCTTCTCCAGACTCAACAATCCCAGCTCCCTCAGCAGCTCCTCATAAGACCTGTGCTTCAGACCCCTCACCAGTTTTGTTGCCCTCCTCTGGACACGTTCCAGGGCCTCAGTGTCTTTCTTATAGTGAGGGACCCAAAACTGAACACTACTGTGTTCAGTACTCTCGAGGTGCAGCCTCACCAGTGCTGAATACAGGGGGATGATCACCTCCCTGCTCCTGCTGGCCACACTATTTCTAATGCAGGCCAGGATGCCGTTGGCCCTCTTGGCCACCTGGGCACACTGTCGGCTCATGTTCAGCCGAGCATCAACCAACACCCCCAGGTCCCTTTCCTCTTCACAGTCATCCAGCCACTCAGCCCCAAGCCTGTAGCGCTGCATGGGGTTGTTGTGGCCAAAGTGCAGGACTCGGCACTTGGCCTTGTTGAACCTCATCCCATTCACCTCAGCCCAGCAATCCAGCTCATCTCAATCACTCTGAAGGGCCTCCCTACCCTCAGGCAGATCAACACCACCTCCCAGCTTGGTGTCATCTGCAAACTTACTGAGGGTACACTCGATCCCCTCATCCAGGTCATCAATCAAGTTATCAAACAAGATGGGCCCCAGTACCAACCCCTGGGGGACACCACTTGTAACAGGTTGCCAGCTGGACTTAACTCCATTAACCACTACCTGCTGGGCATGGCCCTCTAGCCAGTTCCTTACCCGAAGTAGGGTATACCTGTCCAAGCCACAGGCAGCCAGTCTCCCCAGAAGAAGCCTGTGAGACACCGTGTCAAAGGTTTTGCTGAAGTCTAGGTAGACTACATCAACAGCCTTATCCTTGTCTAACAGTCTGGCCATACAGCTGTAGAAGGAGATGAGGTTGCTCAAGCACAACCTGCCTTTCATGAACCTGTGCTGGCTGGGCCTGATCCCCTAGATGCCATGCACGTGCCATGTGATCTCACCCAAGATGATTTGCTCCATAACTTTCCCCGGTACTGAGGTCAGGCTGACATGCTTGTAGTTCCCCGGATCCTCCTTACGGCCCTTCTTGTAGATGGGAGTCACATCGGCAAGCCTCCAGTCCTCTGGGACCTCTCGAGTTAACCAGGAGTGCTGGTAGAGGTTGCAAGCATCTCAACAATCACCCCTGCCAGCTCCTTCAGCACCTGAGGGTGGAGCTTGTCTGGTCCCATGGACTTGTGATATCACTGTGGGTGTATTCTGCGTAGCATTCCAGACTTCCAGATCAGGGCATAAAGTGCTCTGAGGACAGCAACCAGTTCCAGACACAGTTTGATGGCCAAATGCTGGGAAGGAGAAGGAAAGAGAAAGGACAGGTCACAAATTGCAAGAGGAGATGAGGACTGGGGTTGCATTGAGTGTACTAAAAGAACTAGATGCCAGTCTTCTTTTGTGTGCTTGAGGTCCCTGTCCTCATGAAGTCCTGAGTCACAAGTCAGGTCCACAATCTCTCTTTCAGGCTCTGCCAGAAACTTTCTCATAGACTGTAAATGTTTCAAGGTGTAACTGTCCCTTTCCATTTCTGTAGCACAGGAAGGAGGAAGAAGCATCTACAACCAAATTCTTTAGCACTGTGAACACAACTCTGCTCCTTCCAGTACACTGAGCTCAGAATCATTTAAGCTTTTGAAATCTGGGAAAGAAGAGATGAACTTTTGAACCAAGACGTGGTGTACTGAAAGCCCTCAGCCGTGGGCTTGGCTTCTGAATAGTGAATAAGGAACAGTTCTTTGTTTCAGAAAAAATCTAGACACCGAGGTAGGCAGTTAGAGCACATGGCTCCTTGGGGCGGGCTTTGTTGCAACCCTACAGATACAACAGCATCTTCTTGGTTTCTTTGGTGCTTCTCCCTCTTTCTAATTGATAAATTATATGTTGTATCTGTGTGATACATAAAACCCAAGCATAGAGAGCATATAGCATATTTCTGTAATTTTGTAGAAGCAATAAGACTTGGGTGCTGAGAGTGGCTTCTTTTGGGCATTTTTTTACAATAGTGTTAATACTGCCCTTCCTTCCACATGAAAAGCCACACAGTCATGGCTATTATACCATGCAGGATTAACTTTAACACTGATTCTGCAAAGGTTTGTGGTGTTGAGCTTTCTGCAAAGTCTGCTACCTAAGTACTGAAGCACTCTTCTCATTTACATAATCTAATTGTTACAGGCGTTAACAATTACTCTCTCTTCCAAATCCTCTATCTGATCTCCACAAGGCAAATTTTGTCAGCGCAATTAAATAGGAGCCCATTAGATGTAGGCAGAAGGAAAAAGAAAGAAAAAAAGGCAAAAAGATTATCAGAGTTTCTCAGCAGAGTTTGTGACTCTTTAACCACAGTATAGAGCTGGTTCAGATGCTGATTCTACTTCCTTCTTCTACTTCCTTCTTCAGTTTTGTCCCTAATAGCTGTGGAAACAAAGAAATGTCAGCAAAAGCGTTTCACTTGCTCGCTTTCTGACCGCAGTCTGCTCTACAAGCTGTGTTATTTGCTGTCTGCTGTGCATGCTGGAAGGAAAGGAAAATTACTGCAAAAAATTGCTGCATCCAGATGTGGAATCCTCAGAACAGGAGA
The DNA here is from genome assembly GCF_951394365.1 of Tetrao urogallus. Lineage (NCBI taxonomy): Eukaryota > Metazoa > Chordata > Aves > Galliformes > Phasianidae > Tetrao > Tetrao urogallus. The sequence continues at coordinate 40,960,810 of NC_136813.1, read as the reverse complement.
GTGTCTTGCTCCAATTTATAGGAGGGAGATGAGGTTCTTTTAATATCTCTATACTCGGCATGAGATTAAGAAACAACGGTTCATATGTTAGTCCATCCAGTTTATTACAAATCCTAATCAGGGAGACGGGGAAGGGAAGGAGGGCGATAGAAAAGATAGGAAAGAAGCAAGAATTGCATAAAGCGGGGATACTCACCACGAGGATCCAGCAGCGGTCCCGTTGCGTGATGTTTCGAAGGTCTGAGGCAGAAGAAGCGGTGGGGGGGAGGGGGGGGAAGGGTGTAGCAACAGCGTGTCTGGACTTGGGCAGCAAGCAGGTAGCAGCAGGCAGCTGCAGAGCCAATGCGGGAGGAAGCAGCAGCGCTCAGGCAGCAGGCCCAGGAGAGTTCGTCAGCATGCAGGCATCACTTCGTAAGGAATCTGTTGTCTGAAATCCTTGTTCTTCTTCATGAAGAATCTGTTGTCAGAAATCCTACCCTCATGGTTTTCAGTTCCTCTTTTATCCTCCTTGTTCTCCTACCTAGGTGACAAGGATGGGGCTTGATCAAGAGTCATGTGAGTAACCCCTGAGTAACCCCTGAGATGGCCATCATCCTGAGATAAGTGCACACAAAGGAGCACTTCACAGCTGCAGTTCATCTCTCTCTCCTTACCCCTGGCCTTGTCCATCTGTGTCCCCCAGACAAAGGATTTCTCAACCCCTGTCCAGGACTTGCCTGGACTTGAACAAGTCCGTCTGTGTCCCCAGCAAGCTTTGAGACACTGATGTTAACAGAACAATATTTTACAGAGAGACAGACCTGTTGGAGAGCATCCAGAGGAGGGCCAAAAAAATGATTCAAGGGATGAAATACCTTCCCTGTGAGGACAGACTGAGTGAGCTGGGGCTGTTCAGCTGGGAAAAGTGAAGGCTCTGAGGATACCTGAGAGCAGCCTTTCAGTATGTAAAGGGGAATGTAAGAAGGAAGGGGACAGACTCTTTAGAGGATCTGTGGTGACAGGACAAAGGGAAGTGGTTTCAAACTAGCATGGGAGATTGAGACTGGATATAAGGAAGATGTTTTTTATGATGGTGAGACACTGGAACAGGTTGTGTGGAGAGGAAGTGGATGCACCATCCCTGGAGACATTCAAAGTCAGGCTGGACAGGTCTCTGGGCATTGTGATCTAGCTGTAGGTGTCCCTGTTCATTGCAGGGGAGTTGGACTAGGTGTCCTTCAAGGGTCTTTTGCAATTCAAACAGTTCTGTGATTCGGTAAAGGAGAAACAAGGAAGCTAAGATGGCAAAGACCATCTGCAGATGTAGCAGGGTAAAGAGAAGCAGAGTACAAAGTTGAGATGGTGATGATTCAGCCAACTGAGAAATTACATAATCTTTAGAGAAATCAAGACCATCTCAGTGTTTCCTACTCTCATTCCTTATATTTCTGCCTGGAAACCACAAGTGAAGCATCATGTTTGGGTGATGCTGGAGAGAACTGGAAGCAGAGAACTCCACAGAGCAGTATGGACAGCAAAGTCAAGATTGAGTCTTTTGGGGGCTGAGGAGCAGTCTTGGCTTTCCTCTGCTCTCTCACCAACCTCCTTGTAACCCCCAAGGGCTGGGAAGTTAAGCTGCAAGAAAGGAGTGGAACAACTTTTCTGGAAGAAAAAGTGTGAGGGGGCAAAAAGCAGAGTCAGAGAAATGTATGTGTGGGTTGCAAGGGAAGTATCAAACAGGACATCAGTGCTTCCTAGATGAAGCCTCTGCAGTTCTCTGACTCAAAAGTGAGATATAGCATGCTGCTACATATATTATATAAAAATAGGCTTATATTGGTATTTATAGAATAAGATGGTCATTTTCTGATAGCCATCAGCACTGCCAGACTATGAATAAAAATACTTGAAGGTGGTAATAAAAATATCTCCTGCTCCTTTTTGCAAAACTTCACTGTGAGCAAACCTGGTAAAAATAGTGATGCTGTTAGTCATTTTCTGTTTTGTTTCTATCACCTAACAGGAATAAGCACCAAAAATTTCAATTTTATCACCCTAACAGAGCTATGGGTGTTTGCAATGCTGTTTTTGGAGACTGAAAATAATAATCATAATAATAATAATCTGGGCTTTGTGTAAATTTGCAAAATATATACAATGATAACAATTTATTGATATATATATATATTTAATTCTATGAATGTGGTGCTACGTCCTTTAATCACAGTGCTGTTGGCTGTAGTATCTCCTTGTTCTCCTCTCAATTTCAGAGAAATGTTTTCTAGAGATTCCTGCTGAATTAAGATACTGAGGCAAAACTGAATTTGCTGTGCACAGGCAGGAGATGTCACCGCTGAAGTTACCCACTAGAAACAGAGGACTGGGAGCTGACATCACTGAGGATTATTTTAGATTGTTGATCCATGAGACAACTTTTTAAAATACAAGGGAGACAGGGTGCATGAGGAGAATGATTGCTGTTAGAAGCAGAAATGAAAGGTAAGTTTTAACACAACTACAGTAAGTATATACACCAATGTCTAGTGAAATAATTTATAGAATATATATTTATATTTATTAAAATATGTGCTGGAAGAGTTAGGCAGGGTTAGAAACCTTGGTTGAGTCTTGGATGTCCTTTAAACCATGACAAAAGAGAAAATCCAATCTCACTGCTAAGGAAAGGCCATGTGTTCGAGGAGAGGTATTGTCCAGATTTATTCCACAACATGCAACACTAATTAGTGTGTTTCTATGCATTCTCTGCAGGAGGGGAGGAGTGAAAGACCTCCAGAGGATAATCCAGATCTTATGCTAATTTTGAAGTAATTTAGTCTAAGACTGGAATTGCTCTCTGGAGGGATCTCTTGTTTCACTGACTTCCGAAGAAATGTTAAATTAATTAGGTGCACCTGACTTAGTTGGACAAGTCTGGGCCTAAATGATAGGATTTTCATAGAATCAATGATGTTGGAAAAGCCCACTAAGATCACAAGTCCAACCCAAATCCACCTCCACCATGCCCACTGGCGATGTCCCTCAGTACCACATCTACCCTTTTCTTGAACACCTCCAGGGACAGTGACTCCACTACCTCCCTGGGCAGCCTGTGCCAGTGCCTCATCACTTTTTCTGAAATTATGTTTTTTACTAATATCCAATCTGAACCTTTCTTTCATTGAAATGGTGCTACCAATGCTTGCTGGGCCCTGTCTGATGAAATGTGACTGTCTAGTGTCACATAGTCCCCCAAAGGGTGAAGTTTCTGGTTATAAGTAATGTGCACCTATTGATGGAGAACAAATGTTTGGTTGAAGATTTAGGATGGGGACCTCTTGCTCTTTCAGCACATGCTGACTGGGCTTACGTGAATGTTGAAGGGCTGTCACTAAAACAGCTGGATGTGTAGGGCAGTCAGTTCAGCATGAGTACTGCTAGTGAACTGGTGTGAAGATATGAAGGTCTGCACAGACAGGAAAGAGACTTATGATATGAAAATGGCAATGAAAACACTCATTCTTTGCTGTGTCAGTAGTGGTGACAGCCATAGAGATTTGCCCTAATGTAACAAGTTACTCGTAGTTGCCTCAAGGAAGATGCCCCATCTTACAGACTTTCAAGGCAAGGCTGGAAAAGGTCCTGAGCAACCTGATCTAGTTGTGATGTCCCTGTTCCTTGCAGGGGAGTTGGACTAGATAGCCTTCAGAAGTCTCTTCCAACTCCAAGGATTCTCTGATTCTAAGATTTCTGTGTGTGTGTGGATGCCATTGGGTCAAATTTGATGAGGGTTTTACCAGTCCCTTTTGTAGCCCTGGTTGTGTGTGTTGCCTCCTTTTCCAAAGCCTTCTGGAGTGCTAGGCTAGTTCTCCCTCCAGGTAGTGTGTTTTGGTTTTATGTAGCTTTACCCATGGAAAATCAGCAATTCTCACCAAACTTCTTAGGTTTCACAGAATCACAGAATCACAGAATGGCCAGGGTTGGAAGGGACCTCAAGGATCATGAATCTCCAACCTCCCTGCCACATGCAGGGCCACCAACCTCCCCATTTAATGCTAGACCAGGCTGCCCAGGGCCCCATCCAATCTGGCCTTGAACACCTGCAGGGATGGGGGCATCCAGGACTTCTCTGGGCAGCCTGTTTCAGTACCTCACCACTCTCACAGTAAAGAATTTCCCCCTGATGTGCAACCTAAATCTCCCCTCTCTCAACTTAAAACCATTTCCCTTTGTCCTGCTGTTATCTACCCTTTCAAAGAGTTGATTCCCCTCCCCTCTGTAGGCTCCGTTTAGGTATTGAAAGGCTGCAATGAAGTCACCCTGCAGCCTTCTTTTCTCCAGGCTGAACAAGCCCAGCTCCCTCAGCCTGTCTTCATAGGGGAGGTGCTCCAGTCCCCTGATCATCTCTGTGGCCCTCCTCTGGACCCTCTCCAACAGCTCCCCGTCTTTTTGTACTGGGAGCTCCACACTTGGACACAGTACTCCAGATGGGGCCTCACAAGAGCAGAGTAGAGGGGGACAATCACCTCCCTGTCCCTGCTGGCCACCCCTCTTCTGATGGAGCCCAGGGTATCAATTTGCCTTCCGAGCCGCAAGGGCATACTGCTGGCTCATGTTAAGTTTTTCATCCATCAAGACCCCCAGGTCCTTCTCTGCATGGCTGCTCTCAAGGACTGCTCCTTCCAGTCTATATGGATGCCTGGGATTCCTCCGGCCTAAGTGCAAAACCTTGTACTTTGCTGTGTTGAACCTCATCAGGTTCACCCAGGCCCATCTTTCTAGCCTCTTGAGGTCCCTCTGAATCGCATCCCTTCCTTCCACCATGTCAACCGCACCACTCAGCTTGGTGTCATCAGCAAACTTGCTGAGGGTGCACTCGATTCCGTCATTGATGTCATTGATAAAGATGTTAAAGAGCACTTGTCCCAATACAGACCCCTGGGGGATGCTGCTCATTACCGGCCTCCACCTGGACATACAGCCATTGATGACCACCCTCTGCCTGCAGCCTTTCAACCAGTTTCTTATCTATCAAGTGGTCCACCCATCAAATCCACATCCCTCCAATTTGGAGATAAGGATGTGGTGGGGGACCATGTCAAAGGCCCTGCTCAAGTCCAGGTAAATGACATCGGTCGCCTTTCCCTTGTCCACCAATGCTGTCACTCCATCATAGAAGGCCACCAGAATGGTCAATCATGACCTTCCTCTGGTGAAGCCATGCTGGTTTCTTAATTAAAGGATGTGAGTGGGAGAAGGAAGAAGTATCAGTGAAACTCCACTGTTCTCAGTTATACCCTGTCTCAGAATTTCTGTTCTGCTGCATGGGTCTAAACAGTGGCACTTACCTTTCTGTTCAATGGAGCCAGAGACAACAGAGTAAATATTGCAATAGGGATGAATTCAGATATATTTGTGCATTTTTGAAAGTATCTGCTCTATTGCTATAAGTTACCTAAACAAGACTTTCTTGTTTCAGGGCCTGAAAACAGCATAGCAAAATGCTACTGGTTTCTTTTTCTTTTCTTTTTTATTTTTATTTTTATTTTTATTTTTTGATAACTTTAATCATCTTTCTGTATTTCAGGGCTGGAATGTAATCATAGAACGCAGCTCTTCAGATTGTTCTTTCTGTAAGCACAGCTTCATAATGGAGATTTAGTGGGCAGTAAACAGGATGTCGTATGGTGCTCTCTGTCAAAAATTAATGATGGCAATGAAGATTAAATTATTCTTCCGTGAAAACGCAGCACATATACAGCGATGTTTGCAAGCAGGCTTCAAATAGGCCATTCCCTGGGGACAGCCCGCAGTTCGCTGCCTGCCCCCCGTTTCCAGCCCTGGCTTGCCACCGAGGGGAGCTGCATTTAATGCCTGCCAAGGAGGCTTTTGTTCCCAGCCTTCCAGATGGGGGGAAGCTGAGCACATCCCATCCGGATAACCTGATGCACAGCTACCTGCAGTGAGCTCCCAGTGCTCCAATTTGCTCTGCTGGCAGCCTCTAGCCACCCATCCTTGTCAGAGCTCTGAGCTCTGCGACTGTGGGGATTCACTGTGTATTCAGTTCTGCATATTTGAGAGGGGTGGATGAAGAGGGAGGAGTGATTTTCCGCAGTTAGAAACCGAAAATCTGCAGCATATCTACAGGAGGAAGGCCTCCACTTTGTCATCTGCTTCTGATTTTTCTCTCCTGGATGAAGCACAGAGGTGCCGGTGAGAGAACAACATATTGTTTTCTGAGACAGGTTTGCAACTGATGCTGGCTGGTATGGATGTCCTGGTGTGCTGAGCAAAGCTGTTTCACATGAAGCTTTCTGTAATGTAGCTCCCGGCTGTTCCCTGATTCACGTTTTGGCAGTAGGTGGCTGTCTGCCTCTGCAGAGGTTCAGCCAGGCCCAGTATTCCCCAGGCCACTTGCTTCTCCATTCCCCAGACCTGTTTTCTGTATCCAACTTAGTGAAGATGTAAATATTAAGCAGAAGATTTCATGCCTTCCACAAGCCGCTTTCTCAGTGAATTCATTCCCGGTACCAGAGAGAAAATTAGGAAAACACCTCTTGGAGGGAAGATGTCATCGTGGCCATTTGTTCCCTCATGGGAGAACTGCTACCTGTATCCTGATAAACTTTTGTGTTCTCACAGCTTCATCAGTTATCAGTTTGAATATTGGAAAGCATCTGGTTTGGGGGTTTTACATTTTTGAATGTTCTTCTGAGGCTAGTGAGTTGGCTTGATTTTCCCCCCTGTCATATCCACATCCATACCCTGTGTGTCTTCTCATGTGAATCCCCTTGTGGGGGATCTGTGTAACTGAACAATCCTGCAAGCAGTCCAGACCTGGCAAAGCATACCTTCCCTCTTGTTTTTGAAGCCTGATGTCTAAGAAGATACCGTTTGTGTATGCTCAGAATATATGAGCTCATTGAAGCGAAAGGGGAAAAAGAGTGAGTGCAAGCATGGTGCTGGACCTTTGACACTTGTGAATGTATAAACCAGTGTACACCTGACATTTTAACTCTCCTTGGGAGGATTTGGAGAACTCGTTGCTATGTGGAGCTGCAGTGTATGTGTTATGTAAAACCCATCTCCTCCTGTCTCCTCTCTAAGATCCCTTCTTCAATTACTTGTGTATTTCATGGAGAAAATTGCTACCCTGATACATTTATTCTTTCAGTGAGCAGTGAACATTGTTGTTGTTGTTCCCTGTCTCAGAAATTAGCTGGATAAATTACTTTGTTTAAGTTAATCAAACTAGCACAACATGCAGGAGTATATCTCCATCTTACCCTGTTGGCTGCATGACACCAGCGCTGGTGTTGAGGCAGGGGTGACCTTACCTTCTGAACCTGGCAGGGCTTCCCAGGTTTGCCTTTCAAATATGTTTGTCTTTCTACATGCATTCCAACTTTGCATCATTGTAGATGCATAACATTTCTGGTATTGCTGTTCTTTGACATGAGATATGGAGTCTTTAATGATGATTTTTGCTTTTCCAGTTTTACTGGATAGAGCTGGTAACAGGGCATTAGTCACCTAACACAAACTCACTGGAAGATGGAGTAAAGTCAAAATAACCCCCTGTGCCTCTGTGAGCATTGTCCAGAATGCTGCATGCTTTCATGCTACATGATGGGGAACTGTCTGCACCTCTGTTCATCCTTCACCATTGACACACTTTGATTTTTTTTCTTCTGGTCACCATATTGAGATCTCTCAGGGATCTCTTGGAAAGAGTCCAGCGGAGGGCCACGAAGATGGTGAAGGGCCTGGAGCATCTCTCCTATGAAGAAAGGCTGAGTGAACTGGGTCTGTTCAGCCTTGAGAAAAGAAGACTGAGAGGGGACCTGATCCAGGTCTATAAATATCTAAGGTGTGGGGGGCAGAATGGCGAGGACGGACTCTTTTCAGTGGTGAGTGGAGACAGGACAAGGGGAAACGGCTGGAAACTGGAGCATAGGAAGTTCCGCACAAACATGCGCAAGAACTTCTTTACAGTGAGGGTGACAGAGCACTGGAACAGGCTGCCCAGAGAGGTGGTGGAGTCTCCTTCTCTGGAGATGTTCAAGACCTGCCTGGATGCCTACCTGTGCGACCTGGTGTAGGGAACCTGCTTTGGCAGGGGGGTTGGACTCAATGATCTCTGGAGGTCCTTTCCAACCCCTGCAATTCTGTGATTCTGTGATTCTGTGATCTCTGCCATGGCTCCAAAATGCATACTTCACTTTTCTGGATTCGGTGCAGCAAACTGATTAAACTGTGCAAGCTCAACAGTAATTTCTCTCTCTGGAGGGTGATTGCAGGTAAGAGATAGAACCCCTTTGTAATAAAGTCCTCTCAGTCCTCATGTGGATCGGGGATATGCTAACTCCCCTGTGTGTCCAAACTATTTGCAGCTGCTGTTGCAGCCCAGAAACAAATATCTATGGTGTTGGACATATACCAGAACTGTAAGCAGCCTGTGGAAAGAGGATGTGAGCTTCCACCATTGCCTCTGTATGTTTCTTTGTTCTAGTGAAGACGTGATCCATTTGTGGATCACACCTACTGTCCAGGTGCTCTAGTTCTAGCCATGATGGTATATCATAGAATCACAGGATTCTTAGAGTTGGAAAGGAGGGGCATCTAGTCCAACTCCCCCACAATGAACAGGGACACGGACAGCTAAATCAGGCTGTACAGGGTCTTATCCAGCTTCACCTTGAAAGTCTCTAGGAACAGGGCACCAACCACATCTCTGGGCAACCTGTCCCAGTGCCTTACCATCCTCACTGTAAAAGACTTCTTCCTCATATCTAAGCTGAACCTATCCTCCTTGAGCTTGAAGACATTTCCCATTGTTCTATCACCACAGATCCTCATATGTTCTTTCAAAAACACATTCCATACACAAATGCCTGTGGGGCTGTGGTGGAACCTTTTGGTTTAAATCCCGCTCACAGATAAGTGCCTGTTTTAGCACCTTCTTACCACAGCTGCCTGCTTCTGAGTAAAAATCCAAATTGGTTGGGCTATTTAGTAGTCAGTACTGACAATTTTTGTAATGTCTATGCAGAGCAGATAGTAATAGCAATAGATAATAAACAGTTCTACATTTCCAGATAAACTTGTCTGTATTTCTTCATCCATTTGCAGAGTGGCAGAGCACTGGAATACACTACCTAGATTAATTGTGGACATTCCTTCTCTGGAGATATTCAAGACCTGTTTGGACACCTACCTGTGCAGCCTGCTGTAGAGACCCTGCTTTAGCAGAGGTTGAACTCACTGATCTATAGAGGTCCCTTCGAACCCATCCAATTTTGTGAGTCTGTGAGAATTTTATTGAGCTGGGAATTTTTGCCACTGAATCTCCAAGACCCTTACACTTCAAAGTGCAGAACCACCTGAAGTTTTAGAAATGCTTCCTAGTCTTCATCTACTGGCAAACTATTCAGGAGGCACAACTCAGGTGGTAGTATGGTTACCGCTTACAATGACAGCAGGATGAGAGAGTTTACATTTCCTCCTGGATTTTCCAGGTCATCAGTAGAGACGTCAGTTCCACAACATGATTAAATTAGGCAATATTTTATTTAATTAATCATCTTCCCCCTAGAATAAGTCATTTAAGTGGTCATGTCTAGACTTGTAATTGAAATCCCTCTGGAATTTGGCTAAGGAAAGTTATTGGCCAGACTAAAAGGCAGAGACTTTGCATCTAAGTAATGTTCAGCAAAACAGCTGAACCTCCCAACACAGAGTTGTAGACTACTTTACTGAACAAGTAGAAGTACTGCTTTCAAATGAACCATATTTTTCTTTTCCTTTCTTGGACATGGAGATCAGTGAAAAAGAATCCTAACAACTAATCCAAACCTGACCTAACTTGAAGGGACAACAGCAGAAAATATGAAATTAGTTGCCTTAACAGTAACTTAACAGTTGGAGCTGCAACTGATGAGACTGCTGTCTCATGTCTCCACCTGCCTCATGTCAATATGAATGGCCTACATTAAATTTCTGTGAAAAAAAAAAAAAATTGCCCCATAATGGTAGTAATGGGCATAGATAAGGAGTAAGGACTGCTCACTACAGAAAGTCTGCCCAGACATGACCAAACTCAGAGATATAAAGAAAGACAACAAGAATAGTGTTGAAATTTTAATGCATATTTTAGTTATATATATATTTATATTATTCTATATATTTCAGAAAAGCAAGAAAAAATATAGGTGGTCATCTATATAAAGCATCCAGCTTTTATCTCCTATTCATCACTAATATTCATTCTGTTTCTTTCTTTATAGACATGATGCTGAACTTCTAGTAACTTAGTCATGATCAGCAGCTATCTCAAGCATAGGAGGAAGTAGTTTAGAGGAGATATTCTTTCTCTACTGATCTCAAAAGAAAAGACCATAAATAAGTTTACAAGATTCCAATAGATTGGACTGCAAAAACACATACAGTAGAAAACATCTTATTGCTTCTTTGTACTTTCAAAGACTTTTTTTTTAATATTAGAAATTGAATAAAAGCCATAATATCTGTTGCCTTGATACAATCCCTTTCCACAGTCCAATGAAGGAATCTTTCTCTGGGTTCCTCTGTTCATTAGCATAAACCTAGTGAATAAATTAGTCTGCACTACAAAGACACTGAAACAGCTGGGATGTCACTTCTAATAACCCTCTACTATTTGTATGTGTGGTGGTCTTAGAGAAGTAGAAAGGGAGATAAATATATCTCTTCTCATCAGTGTGGGTTATATTTGGAAGACCTCATGTGATGTAAATTTCCATTGTTAAATCACTGCAGAGAAAAAATAAAACATAAAAAAAAAAACCTTTCAGGCTCTCAACCTCTGCAACGCTGATGAGAAATCATGATGTCCCACAGTAGTCTGGGAGTCAGTGTGTCCTTCGGGAAAGTACAGATGCATTCTCCAACCAAATGAGACTTCTCTTTCACACTTGAGTTGCTCTTGAACCTCAGTGAACCTGATATGATAAGCAAGTCTACACCCAGGGTAACATAGTTGTCAAATGAACTAGCAAACTGCTGAGTTTATGTCAAATGCGTAACAGAAAATCTCGAAAGAAAACAGATCATAAGATTGATGCCTCAAACATAACTACCTTTTGCTTGCTCCAGATCTCACATTTTACTATAAGTATGAAAGCCATGATTTTTTTGTTGTTTTTAAATTAAATAAAACAAGCTCACAAAGGGAGCATCTCATTTTGGTGAAATGTCTCCTAAAATCTCCTCTTCATTCTGGAGCTAACAGATAGCATAGCCAATGCTTTGTTCTTTCTTTTGCATGTTGCAGTTTCATTCACACTCTCTTGCACTAGAAAGACCTAGATAAAGTGTAATTGATTCCTTGCTTCTACTTGCAGCAAATTATCTCATTTAAAATGTTAATTTTGATCCATTCATGCTCAGGTGAGAAAGTACAATTTCAAAGGTTGCTTACACAAGATGTGATATCATCAAGCCTCTTTAGCTCTGAAGTTCATTATGAGCACCAAGGGTTTTAATTGGAAATTTTTCCCCAGGCATCACATTGTCCTACTCTGTTATGTCCCTGGGTGACTGTGACAAGGACTATCATATGAAAGACATACTCATACCTGTGCAAAGCCCGGTGTGGACATGGCAACGTGGTTCACCACAGATCTGATCCAAAGTCTACAGTATGCCACCTCACTGCTGGTTTTTGAATTTTTGTCAAAGATCAATTGAGAGAAGCCCCACAAAACATGTCACAGGAAAAATAAGCATCACAGTCATATCTATATGATTGCCCTTACTTGTTAGGAGTCACAAGTAAGGTTACTATTAAGTCCTGAATGTGGAAAATAAATCTGGACAGGCTGACTCCATTCCCTTTTTTTTTTTTTTTTTTTTTTTTTTGGTGGCAGAGTATTCTACTTCACAGTTTAGGATATCAGTTTCTGAGAATTCCAACATTTCCACATTTCCTTCAAAAGATGATTCTAAATGTTCACATTGAGGAATTGAGGATGGCACTGACATTCAGTGATCTGATTGGGTCCCACAGATACTGTGTGCAAACAGAGAATGCTAACTCCTGAAGAAAAGCAAAAAAGATGGAGCTGACTAAAGTGGGGAAAGGGAGTAATAAGGTGGGAAGGACTAGGTGTGGTTCAGAGTAGTAATGTAATTTTCTTTTAAATATAAAAGCTTAATCTAAACACTAAGTATCTGGATCCTCCAGAAACTGGGTCAGTTCCAACCCAGAATGAGTTGAATTGTCATTGGAGGTGCCCACCTTTTACCACTGACTATGAAAACAATCCTAGGCTTGTTATGAAAGACTTAAAATCACTTTAAGCATTTGAATATTAACAAATTGATCCCTAGTGATGCTAATCAGAATAAAAATATCCAGATTTTTGCAGACTGGGAAGCTCTTTCTAGAGGAGGACAGTGTTGTTAGTCCTTTTCAAGTCGAGGAAGATGCAGCGCAGCAAAGCAAGTGGCCCAATATCACTCAGTCAGTGGTGGAAGTGACAGGAATAGAATCCAGATCTTCTTCATTCCAACCCAGTGAACTTCATGCATATCACTAAACATCACTACTTTCATTTTTGGAGAACAAAAGCTGACCCTGAGTAAAAAGGAAAGGCATAGGAACAGTCCCAAGCTTGGGCCTCGTACTTGGGCCATCAGTGCCCCAGCTCAGAGTCTCTGAGGATTCTTCCATTCTTCACATTGTTATTTCTCTGCATTTCTGCACTGTCTGTTCTGTTATTCATGGGGGAAAAAACCCAAACCAATTGATTTTCTCTTTGGAATTGCAACCAGAACATTATGCTGAGCTGAGCATTTCTGAATTGAAGCAAATCCAACTGCAGTGGCCTTGCCATAGGCACACCCTATTAACAGCAAAAAATTCCATATGTTCCTCTTTCTGTTCAGGCATGACTGTTCTGTGACCTAAATGCTTCAGTTTGCCTCATGTTGGAGAGTTTTCATACTGGGAGCAAATTTGTCTTGTGCCACCACGTACATCTGCTTACCTTTCAGGTTTTCATCTGCTTTTTCCCCCATCACTTTGTGGCTAGTTTTCAAAGGCATTTGTTTGCTTCACCAAGTATTTTTAGCTCCACAGTCTGTTTTCTCTTTCTTCATCCCACAGTAAAGTTATAATGCTGAATTTATGACATGGCAATTATTTTCATGGCAACAGACTGTGGCATCATAAAACATGATTATGATGACTTCACTGCAGGATCAAGCAGAAAGAACAGCCAGGTTCTGGATAGTGAAATTCACCAGTCCTAGAAAGTCTTTTAGGGCTTATTTGCTGTGTATTCAGAGATATTCTTTGCTCCTATAACTATTAGCATTCTATTATGTATGTGGAGTAAAAGGTATGTACTGTATATATGTAATCCCTGTTTGCCAGGGGAAGTTCATGTCGGATATTCTGAGTAATTTCTTCTCTGAAAGAGTGGTCTGGCACTGGAATGGGCTGCCCAGGGGGACAGCATTGATAATATATTGTTTTGGTAAACATACTAACATACAGCAAGCATTCTCAGAATACAAATCACATGAAAATGGAGGATTCCTGCAACTGGACTTCCAGTGCAGAAATGTCTCACTTCTATAGCTCTTTTATTTCTGACCAGTATTGGCTATTTCTTGTAGGAGAAAACTGCAATGATATCTCTGTTTATTTTTCTCTCCTTCAAGGTTCTAGTGATAGCTGCATGTGATATGTTTCATTGTACTTGAAGATAGCATCAGTGTACCCTAAAACTGCACTGTATCTTTCTGAATCCAGTGGGAAATACTGTGGACAGCCAAGCCAGAACTGCTCTTTTTAATGGAAGTATTTTTTTCTGTGCAAAGAATCTACTCTAGCCGGTGCTGTGGAGTGCATAACACAAGCTGTGAGGGTTTAATGGGGTGTTTCATGAGACTCAAGCTAGCCCCTGCCCCCCCATAGAGATGAATTTTGCTCTGATCCTCTTCTTGCTAAACCCTATGCAAATATCACATTCAACATTTCCTTTCTCTCAGCACCAAACCACCTATCTTTATTTTTTAGTAACTCCCCAAAGCCCTAATTTGCCGCGCTAGTATGAAAAATCTGACAGGAGCGTATGACAGCTCTGGCCAATCTCTCCCCTTAGATGTAAGCAAGACAGTTAATAACCTTTTTAGAAGGATGAGGCAGAAAGCCTGTATATATCATCTCTCCGTATTAACAGGCTACATATGTGGCCCATCCACCACATGTGTCATGGGAAAACACAGGTTTCTGATTTTTCTGTTTTCACAGCTGAAGAAGATGTTGATGGCATCTCAGACCGTTACGTCAATCGGTCACCTGCAGTACCTCTGTGACCCACGCACCTCACAGTAACTTACAGGGATTTGGGATTTAGATTTAAGCAGAGGACATAAAGAGGTTCTCCAGACTGCAGATGCTTTGATTTTTCTGTGTATTTGGGGAAAAACAAAAAAAACAAACAAACAAAAAAACCACCAAAAAAACCCAAAACCCACACCATACTGTTTAAAATAATTACAAATGGGAGGGTTTTTTTAATCAAAACTTAGATTTACTACAGATGTTTCATAGGTATTCTAATAGTATATGTATCCAGTGACTAATACTAAAAGGCCTTCACAACAAAGCAGAGCTGTGTAGGCTTTTTTTTTTGTGTGAGTCAGCCAAAGGAAAGGCAGATTCCTGGGAATGTACACCCAGAAGCGTTTGACAGTGATCCCTCCCTGGACAAAAATGAGGTAAGATACTCGGTTTCCAGCCTCCTTTTAGAGTAATACAGCAGTCAGAGGCACCCTGGGCGCAGCCAGAAGTTTATCATCAGCCCCTGGAAGTGCTGCAGCCTTGGTGCTGCACTCCTATCAGACTGCTGGCTTGCTTTCTTCCAAGGATCTGGCAAGAGCCAGGGAATGAAAAAAAGAAGTGTTTCATTCAAGAAATACAAACCCAGCAAGTCATATTTAGCTAGATAATCCAAAAATATTAGCTCACATGCAAGAATAGAAACACTCCCTGAACAGAGTTCAAGAATCTGTGGCAGCCCAGCCTGGTCCAGGGCTGCTGATATCCTAAATTAACTGAAATCAGTGTGAAGCTCACATCCATGTTTGCTTATCATCCACAGACCATGGTCCATGGCTAATAGGTTTGCTGCAAATCCACGAGGGTCCCAGCTGCCCTTCTACAGGCTCACAGTGTGCAGGCCAGCTCCTCCAGCTCCAGCAATGAGCAAAGCGACATGTTACCTGTCTAGGTATCTCTGGCACAAGCAATGGCTTCATAGCGGCTACAGATATTTCATCCCACAGTTTACCTGTAGCATAAAATCTATTCATGATATGGCTTCCTGGTTTATGAAGGCCTGGCATAGCTGGAACTTATATGTTTGTCAGTGACATTTATCAAGCACTAATTTGGGAAAGGTGCAGGATGACTGCTGGTGGAAGGTATCTTTATTTTTTATTATAATGTATGAGCTAAGCCAGCAGCGTGATCAGTGTGAGGGCATCCTCAGAAAATGAGGAACAAAGAGAGACAGAGGCTCACATCTCCATCTAAGGCAGCTGGGGAAATGCTTGCTGATGATAGGCAGAACAGAGGCAGGAGGAGGCTGGGGGCTCTTAGCCCAGTGCTGGAGGCTGGTTGCCATGGATACCCCCACCTCCCATCACTGATGGAGGGGCGTGGGTAACGCTGTGGCTGGGGGGCTCTCTGGGGTGCAGGATGAAGCAGACACACTGTCAAAGGAGAGAGCAGCAGCCAATTGGAGTTTGGGGACTTGGAGGAGGCCTTCCTGAAAGCAGGGCATCCTTCTTGTGGCTGTGGTGGGTTGGCTGACATGTTACCAAGCTGAAATCTGAATTAGCTGTTCCCTGGGAGTACAGAGGGATATTACTGAGATTGTTCAGTTATAATTCAGATAATTCAGTTCAGACTTCAGTATTTTTCTGTCTGAGTGCAAAATTTGGCAAGGCTGGGTTTTGAAGCTGCTGGTTCTGCCCTCCAGTCGTGAGGCAGATGCAGAGCCAGCATTTGCAATGAAATTGGCAAAGCAGGAGTGCAAGTCTGCATGCATATGTATAGTGCCATGCTGTTGATTTTGGGGTGTGCTGGGGTTTTCTTCTTGTTTTTTTTTTTTCTCTCTCTTAAGTAAGGAACCTGGTTGTAAAACTTTGTTCTCAATTCCCTTCCATATGAGTGCATTAGGACAGATACAACTCATTCTCATACAAGTAAAGGCATTGTGCTTACCTGTGTCTGTCTTTATTTCTCTGCTGCCTACATGCTGCAATGTCAATCCTCTTCCAATCTGTCTCCCTGAAACAGTGAATGCCTGTGTGAAGAACCATAAACTGCAATTATTCTCCTGTTTTGCTGAAGTAGCAGTAATGAACTCTAAGTACACTCTTCTGCAATGATATTTAATCAGTAATTGTGACTAATGTTTTTCACAGCCTTGATCCTTTCAAGTCCTGTATTCACTGGGCTATCTCCTGCTGTAGTAGTCAAACCCAAACCTACCCATTTGAGCTCCATCCCAGTATGGTCCTATAAAAGTAGAATGAAATCTACCTGACTGGCTGACTTGAAATATAGGAAATAGGTTTGAAATTGTCCTCCACTGTGTAAACCCTGACAAGATACTTCTAGCAGCTGTGTTTTCATGAGTAGAAACCAGCATGGGACATGGAGATAAGTCTGACATGGGTCATGGAGATAAGTCTGAGGAGGCAGGACTGGCCTTAAGTGACTTGTGACTCATTTAGTTATGATGTACTGGTGATAAACCAGTCTCACAGAGGACATAGGATGGATTTATTTTCATTAAAAGAAAAGAAATGCATGCATCATTGACTCTTTATTCACTGTGCATGGAAGCACGTCAATGAAAATTTATTCCCAGAGGTGTACTCATCTCTAGGCAATGTTCCTGCTTCAGAATGCTTAGGATCTAAGACATGATCCAGTGGACATGAATATGCTTAACCTTAGGCATGTGAGTAATAGCCACATTCAAGTTTCATCAGAGACAAGCATTTGCAGGATCAGGGCTTTAAAGGATGCAGTCTCCTGGAAACACTTCACACATTCTTTTTGTAATGAATAGAAGTATTTATGAAAGGCTCACATTTAGGGTTAAAGATGTTTTATGATATAAAATGTCACTGCAGCTAAAGTTAAAAATACTGAGGGAGGCAACTGCCCAGAGTATATTATTAATGATTGTTTTCTATAGGAGTGATTATCAGTTCTAGCGGATTTTCAGTGAAAGACTTTGAGCTAATCACAGATATGATTGTCAGGTTACATTAATGGGTACCCACATATACCCTTGGTTAGAGCAACATGTGTCCTGAATGTCAGAAGGCAAATTAATTCCTGCTGTAATGCTGTTAATTGGTAGGGTTGTGTGAACAATTAGTCCATTATCATTCATGATAAATCTGTTCTAACAACTGGACAGATTTTTTTGTTTATAGGAATGAAAGGAAGCAGCAATCATGTTTCCAATCTGCTTTCATGTCTAAGTAATAAGGTTAGTACTGAATTACGGTTTTCTGTATTTAACAGGAAAGAGCTCCATACAAAGGCCAAGAAAAAGGGAGATAATCCATCTAATATGCTAATTTCCTAAAACTAAAGACACCAAAGCTGTAATTAAAACAATTAAAACCCAGAAGTAGCTACAAGCTGATTCAGCTGAATGTTAAAAGTGGGAAACTATATAAATTGGGAATGTGATATATTTGTATTGATGCAACTGAACACAGTTTGGGCTATTAAAAATAGCATCCCTACTGAAGGAAAGTCTGGCAAAAGGGGAATGAATACACCACCATTCTAACCACTTCTTAAAAGGGATGAAACTGTGCTGTACCTATTAGAAAGTAAAGAACCCTGGGTAAGATATATTATAAAGGCATTTTTAAGAACTCCCATAGAACACATCAGGGTGACAAGGATCCTGGCTTTGAGAAGAAAGGGATGGCTGCAGCTAAGACCAGCCAAACATTGGAACATACCTAGTATATGGACTCTCCTGTATGTTATTGTGCCCATCACCACACATGGAAAAACTGATTATTTTACACTATATTTCACTAGAACATACTTATCATTACTTTGGGAACCATCCGTAATAATTTCTTTAGATAGTGTATGGCCTGTTGGAAAATGACATATCCATCATGACTGCAATAGGACTTACCTCCCTATAGTTCCTAAATTGGTCCAAATTGGCCCACAGCCTTCTCTACTGCTGCTTTACTCATCACTATGTCATTATTCTGCCTACCTTTTCCATATTCCAGCTCTTCTTTCTGCCTATTTGCCATATGCAGTAATACATCTTATTAACCATGGGCTAGCATGCACAGAACAGTTCTGCAATGATTTAAACATTTTACGTTATTCTTAATCTGCAAGGAAATCCAATATGAATCATGGACAAAAGGGAGATGAAGCTATGCTAATCTCTTTGGCATTTTTCATCAGCTGAAGTGAATGTTTGACTCATAAGCAGTAGTGTCCTTTCTCAACAGCAAGGACGAGCTAATGATGCAAAGAGCTAAATCATTTAGGTCTTCATTGCAGAAGCCTGGTTTCAGAAGCATAACATTTCTAGTCCGAGAGAACAGACTTAACAAATACAGAAATTAAGGGAGACAGTGAGAGCTGACAAGTAATCCTCCAATTTACAAAGCATATAGCACTGAAATCAAGTAGGTGTTTCTTGCTATATCTTTTGACCAGATAGAGTCATTTCTCTCTATAAAGAAAGATGCCAGAACACTTAGAGAACAGACTCTGGCACGGTTAGCACCTATACACTGTCCTGCAATATCCATAAACCTATTTTTTGGCATAAAGGGAGCATTTATTACTAGTTGTTTGCTGAAACCACCAGGAGTATTATCTAGAGTGATTTTTAGTAGGGAAGCCAGTCTACTTTGGTCTGGGCTGAGTCTGTTGTGTGCACAAGAGATTTAATTACTCTTGAGCTTACAAAAGGTGAAAATTTTCTCTCAATCCTAGCGTCCCTGACTAAGTGTAATATTGAAGGCAACAAAACTGCAGACAAACAGCAGTGGTTGAGTAAGTGTTGCAAGTGCATCAGGGGACTCTCTCCCCAGTGCTGTTCTTCACAGCAAGAATGGTTTAGAGAAGGTAAGTCCTGCCCTTTGCCAGAAAAGTGTGGTTGCTATGCATTTCACAGTAAACAATGTCAGCATGACATAATAGCAACATTTTTCCTGTTTTTTTTCAAGGCTTTCATTACATTGCAGCATGCTATCACTCTGTTGTGAATGTTGTGACATTTGGGTGTAGGTAGCTGTAAAATCATGTAGGGATGTGTATCACAAGGCAACTACAGAGGAGTTGCTGCCTTATGAGACTAGCACATGAAAGGTATCGCTTTGATAAACTGAATACTCACATGCATAATTAAGCAGCTATGTGATATTGTGTATCGTACAATCTGATGATCAAAATGAAATGCAATGATTTTAAAAAGTAATAAGGGAAATATTGAGCAGTAATAATGTAACAATGTGCAGCAGGAACAAGACAGAACTAGCATTAGTCTTTGTTAGAACAAGGGAATGCCTTGGTAGATCCACAAACAATATGATCCCAATAGTTTCTGAACTTGGAAACAGATGTATGATATGTTCCCTCCAGCACTAAGATTTTGATTTTCAGCTCATCTGACAGAGAAATTACAAACAATGAAAAAGTGGGTGGGATGGGAAGGGAATGAAGAAAAGCCTGTATCTCCTAGTGTTTTGCTGTGGCAGTATGTTTTCAGAAGTTACATTAGCTGAGTGACTCAGTATGCTCTGACATCCCTCGCTGAAAAAAGAGCAAAACAAGAATCTTTTTTTGTATCATAACTTGTATCATAACATGCTTTAATAATATGGCCGCACCTCAAGTACTGTGTCCAGTTTTGGGCACCTCCTGCAAGAAAGACTTTGAGGCCCTGGAGCAGGTTCAAAGAAGGGCAACAAAGCTGGTGAGGGGTCTGGAGCACAGGGCTTATGAGGAGCAGCTGAAGGAACTGGGATTGTTCAGTCTGGAGAAGGGGAGGCTCAGGGGAGACCGCATTGCTATAACTACCTGAAGGGAAGTTGAAGTGAGCTGGGGGTCAGCCTCTTCTCTTGTGTAACTGGTGATAGGACTAGAGGGAATGGCTTCAACCTGTGCCAGGGGAGATTTAGGCTGGACGTTAGGAAATACTACTTATCTGAAAGAGTGGTCAGGCAATGGAATGGGCTGCCCAGGGACGTGGTGGAGTCACCGACCCTGGAGGTGTTCAAGGAACAGTTGGATGTTGTGCTGAAGGACATGGTTTAGTGAGAACTATTGGTGATAGGTGGATGGTTGGACTGCGTGATCTTGAAGGTCTTTTCCAACCTTGGTGTTTCTGTGATTCTGTGATATAGATTGCAGAGAATATACTAAGAAATTGAAGCAGAAGGAAGGTCTGGTAACATATTATGTATCCAACTTTAGGGAATACTTTGCCATAAGCAATGAAGCAGCCCTCCATTGCCAAGACAGGCTTGCAGTTCATTATGGGGTAGCTTTCAGGTTGCACTATTGAATATTTGGTCCTTGGAAGAAACAGCCCATGGTAGCCTTAAGAATGGTGAATACTGATGTGCTGCAGCTCAGTGCACTATTTGTGCCATTGAAGTGGCAGAAGAAAGAGGGAGGGAGAGGGAAAGAGAGAGAAAGAGGGAGATGGGCTGGGCTTCTGCACCTCCTGAAATCTGAAGGAAAATGGCCTGGAAATGCCTGACGCGGATAGTGAATTTCAAAGGCAAAACCACCCTCTTTTCAGAAAAAGAGAATCCTTCTTTATGAGAACTGTTCAGTACCATAACGAATGAGTGAGAGTCCCTGAGGAAAGAAATCTGGATTTCTCTTGTCTTTAGGCTTAATCCTCATATCAGACATGCATTTGCTTCAAAGCGCAGCTACTCACAGTGAATGCTTCTACTGAACAAGGCAGAGTCTACAGATGGCAAGTCAGGTGCATATATTGTGCTATGCTCGTCCCTTTCCTCAGAGAAAAAAAAACATCCAATGCAACGCTGCAGAGAATGAGCAGTACATCCTTACTGCAGACACATGAAGTAACTCCAAGGTCAGCTCACGAAACGTCATTCAGAGTTATGTTTCTGTACTGTTCTTGCTGGGGAGTTGCTCATATTTCCTTCTAAATCAGCGCAAACTATGGTTATATACTGTTACACAAAATATGAATGCAGTCCATAACACTACTGTGATATGCTGAATCACAGAATCATGAAGGTTGGAATAAACCTGTCAGATCATCTAGTCCCACTGTCCACCTACCACCAATATTTCCCACAATATTGAAAAATATGGAATCTTGAATGATGTTGAAATATGAAATGCCTTTCATATTTCCAGAAACCGGGCAGAGTAGGGCCACATCACCAAGCTCCTGTCCCCACCTTCAGTCAGCCTGTTCTCTGCTTTGACCTGGCCCATTTTTCTCCCCTCCAGGACATGCTGCCATGTGGCACAAGCCAGTCCATACTGTTCACATTTCAAAGGATTTAAGATTATCTTCTGCTGAGTGACTGTGTGTCTTGTCCCAGGTAAAACTATTCCCTACATGGGCACCAAGAGAGTTTTCCTCCAGGGAAAACTGACAAGGAACACTAGAGGGGATTTTTGATCATAGCGTAAGTTTTTACTTACTTTGATGACTGCGGGAATTGGCAAGTGAGCATTTATTTTAGTTTCCAAAAAAGATGTTAAAAAACAGTACAGGTGTTTACTCTTATGTATTTGAAAATTCATTTCCCATGGGTTAATGTCAGCATTCTAATGGTTCAAAATGTCGTTCGATCCCTAATTCTCCTCTTTAACCACAAATGCAGCACATCAGGAGCTGACAGTGAGCCATACTGATGCTTATATTCAATGGACAAACCATGAAAGCTATCTGTCCAGAAGTATTTCAGCTGAGTGTCCCTCACTTTTCACAGTTTCCTTCTGAATAGTATTCCAAAGCAGTTTGGGCTGACTGGGAAAGACATCCACTCACACATCTGCACGACTTAGTTTGGTGTTTAATAGCACTCTCTAACAAAAGCCTAACCTACCATACATATCTTTCCTATTAAAACAAATATTTATGATGGTGTTCCAGCACTAACAATGATGATCATCCTGTCTACGATCTCATTTCATGTTCAGCAACATTTTTTTCAGTTTGCTTGTTTTGTTGTGTGTTGTTTTTTTTTTCATTCTCCTTTTAGTATCAGTCAGGGAATGTGAGGCAATTGAAAATCACTTGGAGTTTTACGATATTGTCTACTATTTGTCTTTAAATAATGCAGCCCTGTGTCCAAGGAATAGATAGATGTGTAGAGTCATAAAAGTGAAAAACCTGATTACCTATTATTTATAGCCATTCTCTCCTTACTATAATAATGTGTTAAGTTTTGTTCCATTGTGTGTATTTGTGCCTCTGACAAGCTTTCTGGCACATCTTTTTTGTATAGCTCACTCACCTTCAGCTGCTACAAAGAGGATCATCTTCTCTCATTCCATCATCTTGAAGGAAATTATTTCTTATGGTATGTGGTAAAATTCTTGTTGTTAGGGGTGATGTGTGGATAAGGAACTGTGAGATTATTTATGACAGAGATAACAGAAATATCTCTTACCTAATCTAGTCTGTCATATTATCTATTTATTTTTTCAATGAATTTCCAGTCTACATACTTTTAAGCAGTAGGACTGTCAAATACAGTTTTAAACATCCCACTGATTTACCTATCAGCCTTGAATATACCAGAAAGACTCTATCCATCATTGACAGTGACCAGCATTTATGAAAAAGGCCACATCTTCCTGACCAGAAGGAATAAGCAAGAATTGCCATTTTGGTGGCAGATCCTTCTTTGAGGATGTGAATCCCATCTATGCTTAGGACATATGGAGAGTGAAATAACAACTAAGCAAGGATTTTCAAGGATGCAAGCATGAACTCCAAGCCAGAATCAGGGATTGTGCTTCAGAGTAATGTTATTACAGCAGTAGATAATCTATTGCCAACTACTTAACTGTGAAGAAAACCTGTCACAGTTGCAAAGTGCCCACTAGAGACCAACACTTCCCTAAAGCACTTGGTCCTTTTAAAATAAAAGACAAATACATTACTTTAATTTTTCACTCATGGACTTTCCCTTTATTAATTCTCCTTACCCATAGAAAAATTTGTCTGGGAATTCAGCTCCCAGAATATTTGTATTTCCCAAGAAGTGGTGAAGGTTGAAGACAACTTTGCAGGAGCTCTGTGTATCCAAACTGTAGATCCCAGTCCTTCCACTGCTTCTGCTGTGCATTGCTTTTAGCACACCTCACCCCAGCAGAGTGAGTCAGTGGGATAGAGAGACATTAGCTAATGCTAGCATTGCCTCAGAGCCACAGATGAAGAGGGATCAACTTCCCGGTCTGAAAGAGAATCTGTGAGGCCTTTGCTAGCTTCAATTAGGATGAGAAGAGAAGAGGGAAAAGGAGAAACAACTAAAATAAAATAAAATAAAATAAAATAAAATAAAATAAAATAAAATAAAATAAAATAAAATAAAATGGACTGGACATTTTGGAAATTTTTATTTCAGATTTTTATGTTTTTTTCTAAACGATCCTTTAGGAACAGTTATTTTGATCTCCAGAAAGAAGCTATAAGTCCAATAAAAGATCAAACTGACACATATTAATAAATAAAAACTCATGCTTTCAAAATATTGAGAACAGTACTCAATGATCTGACATTTCTACAGGGGAAAAGAAAAATAGCCAACAGAGATAAATCCTTGATTAAAAATAGTAATGTTGTTCAAAGGTATTTGAGCACCTTAGTTCACAAACACATTCGCTGGTGTAAACAGAAGAATTCCCAGAGGAAGCAGTCCCTGCCTGCTTTCTCTTGCTCTGCACCCATCCTTTCTGGGGCTCAGGGCATGGAGAGGAGGATGGAAGGGGACAACATGAGTTTCCCAATGCAAACAGCCCTGTGAAATTGCAACCAGCTCAACTGCTGGACACTCCTGCAGGAGCAACAAGCTCACAGGAGGTGCTTATTAAAACCATTGATAAGGTTTAAATGAGTTGACAAACCACCTTTGCTGATACATCCCACTGTAATCAACACTTTCAGCTGAGGGCAATAGAAGCAGCACTAAGGTAGTAGTAGGAAGAGCATATACAGCCTTGGTAGATGTGGACAGGGAGATGAAGTGATTGATGCGGGTAAATATGTGCAGTGGGGAGGTGGGGATGGTCAAGAGATTTGGGATACTGGGAGACAATCTGGTGGGGAGGCAGTAATTTCTGCAGAGATAGAGAGAAATTGGAAGAGCCCTAAGTTATGTCTGCTTCATACTCTTCCTCCTGCTACTAGGACCATCCCTCCCAGCTCTTAGGCATGTAGATGATGGGGAGTGCATGCCTACTGGGAGCCCTACACCACTCACGAGTAGCCCAGCTTGGGTATGTAGGCAGGTCAGGTCCTGCTCCTGCATCATCACTGACCAAACAGCTCTGCCTTTGCTAGGTACATTGCTAGATCCAGTCAGAAGTGATTTTTCTCTCCTTCGTGGAAGAGAGAAATCAGAATCAGAAACAAAGGACACAGCGGAGAATAAGAGTACTTTCTTTAGTTTTGTGAACTAAGATTTGTAATAGCATCTTGTACAACTTAGTTTATTCAGATAATGTTTGGGGTTTTTTTCTGTATATTATAACAGAATATATTAATAACAGGGATAATCCATCATGACTCACAGTTCAAAATATGTTCTTGCTATGAGAAGCAGTACTATGAACAGCACATGACTGATCAATGGTTTTGTCTCAGTAGTTTTCAAGGAAAATCTGTTTTTCTCAGGTTTCCCTGCTGCCTAAATTACAATCTCAGCCTGAGATTTGCATGATAGTTTGTACTCTTTTTAAAAATGATTATTATTATTTACATATCAACACTGCTTTATTTTTTTTAAGAGTATGACAGGGAAATTTTTCCATTTCTAATATTTGTCCAACATTTGTCTTTGGTGGATTGTCACAATAAAGATAAAATGTAGGTATTCTGTCAATGTTTCTTCAAACTCTTTACAAATCAGGCTACTGGGAAGAGTAAGGAATGAAGAGATGATGTGATTTATTTCACAGGCATGCAGCAGATCAGTAGAAGAGGCAGGCAAAACCTGTATTTCCAGTATAATACCTTGATACTCTCTCATCTAGGTTGGTTTCAGCTCTTTCTCACTTTGGTGAGTTTGGTGCAGAAGAAAAGAGTGTCAGCTTCTACCACAAGGAATAAAGCTCAGTTCAATGGAGTCAGCAGATTAATTAATATTGTGTCTTTTCAACTATAACACTGAAGCACTGAGGCCTAAACCAAACGACCTCTACATTAATTTCATAACCCCGCATTATATATCATCAGTATCTGATCATTACTGAGATACGTACGATCATTAGTGAAATATTTATCTTGGACAAAACATCTCATTAGCAATAGATGTAGCTTAGATAAAGCATTATGAGAATGTATTAACCTTTCCTTGTTTGGAAACACACTGTCAAGACCTCTGGTACGCAAACCTCCTTGATTTCTGTTTGGACCCCTGGACAGGCTTGGGGGGGAATTGACTTGACTTCCGAGGTTCGCTGCTTCGGAGCTGTCCCTGCCAGAACCGCAGCCACCGACTGCGAGGTACAGAGGGGTTTCGGTCGGTTCCTTCATCCAGGGAACCCCGAGGTAACAGAGCAGCCCGGTAGCTCTCGCGAGAGAGGCTGACATGAAGTGGGCGTTGCCAGGGCAACGGCTCTGCATCCACGCCCCCTGGCTAGAAAATGCCTCAGGGACGGAGAGGAGCCGTCAGGGTGTGTGGAGCACGTGGGCCGTTCAGAGGAGGAGAAGCGGTAAGCCACCCGTTCACGGGACTACACAGGGAAAAGGGTTGTGAAGAGAGTGATAAGTGCAGGGCACCCGTTAACGGGCTGGTAACGGGTTGAGGGCGGTGTCAGCACTACCGGCAGCAGGGCAGGGCTGATCAGTCACACTCCATTTATACTATCTGGTGAGTGCTGGTGAGTCTGCTGGTTTGCCATGGCTGCACCCTGGTAGAAGGCTACTGCCGGGAAAAATGTGAAGACTCAGACTCATGTCCCGAAACAAGATACCAGTGTGTAGGTGAGGGAGACAGCACTTGTGTGAGGTGCGACCAGCTAAATGACTTACTCAGCCTTGTGGTTGACCTGAAGGAGGAGGTGGAGAGGCTGAGGAGCATAAGGGAATGTGAGAGGGAGATTGATTGGTGGAGCCAAACCCCATTGGCCCCGAGATCTTAGCAGCCAGCTGAAGCTCCACGTGGAGCACGTCACCCCTGCTGCCTTGCAAGCAGGTGACAGAGGGGAACCAGCATGCAGACATCATTGATCCTGTTACAGGGAGCCCTGTCTTCTCTTACTCCTAGCAACAACGGTGAAGAATTGGGGGTGTGGGGCAGTGGCAAAAGCAGAGTAAGTCTCTCCCAGAAAGGCATCAAGGTGATCTACACCAGATAGTGGTGGACCTGCTGTTGCTGAGCAAAGCAATTTGAGAGAGGAGGAGGAGTGGAAACGGATACTAGGTTGGTGAAGTGGGCATCCCCCATCCCGACCATCCTCGCTTCCCCAGGTGCCTCTGTGCAATAAGTTTGAGGCCCTGGAACTCGAGGGAGAGCTGAGTGAGGGTGTGAAGGGAGGTACACCTGTGAGGTTGCCTTGGGTGGAGTGGTCGATCCCACACCTCAAGACTGCCTCCACACGGAAGGACAGAAGGGTGGTTGTCATAGGTGACTCCTGGCTGGGAGGAACAGAGGGCCCTGTATGTCGTCCTGACCCTACCTACAGGGAGGTGTGCTGCATCCCTGTGGAACAGGAGGAATTATTTCTATTATTTCTAAAAATATTTCTAGGAAACTTCCTGGACTGATTCACCCTTCTGATTATTACCCCTTATTGATAGTTCAGGCTGACAGTGATGAAGTAGCTGTGAAAAGCCTAAGGACTATCAAGAAAGACTTCAGGGGACTTGGGCAGGTAGCTGATTGAACAGGCGTGCGGGTGGGTTTTTCTCCTATACCTTCAGTGGCAGGGAAGGATACTGAGAATTAAAAAAAAAAAAACCAAAAAACAAAAAAAACTCAAAAATGAATGGATTAGAGGTTTGTGTAAACACAGGAATTTTTTTCTTGCTTTCTTTGACCATGGGACAGTTCATTCGGATCCTGGCATTATGGCTGCCGATGGAAGTAGCCTGTCTCTGAGGGCTAAGAGGACCCTAACTGAGGAACTGGCAGGACTCATTGAAAGGTCTTTAAACTAGGTACGAAGGAGGAAGGGGACAAAATGAGGGCCACTGGGGTTGAGCGGGTAGTTCGAGGGCTCATACAAAAGTTGATGGGCAAAGAGGGTGGAGTACAAAAGGGTAGAATAGGACAGGGGGATGCTGCTATTCTAGCAGTTGCTAGATCCTCTATAAAAGGCAGTGAGATGGAAAGCCCAGCTGAAGCACCTTTGTACCCATGTGCACAGCCTGGGAAATAAGCAGGACAAGTTGGAAACGATGATACACTTGAAAGTTATGACCTTGTTCCTATCACAGAAACATGGTGGGATGACTCCCATAACTGCAATACCACCATTGAGGGGTACTGGCTCTGCAGAAGGGATAGGTGAGGTAGGAAGGGTGGGGGAGTTGCCCTCTATGTCAAAGAGTGGATAGACTGTGAGGAGCTTTCTTCTGAGAATCCATTGATGATAAATTTCTGGTTTGAGTATTGGACAGATCGACCAGAGGTGAAGCGTTGCTGGACCTGCTGCTCACCAATGTGGAGGACATCATTAAAGGTTGGAGGCAGCCTGGGCTGCAGTGACTGCCCTGGTCGAGTCTGTGATCTTGAGGAGTGTGGGCCTGGCAAAGACTGGGGTTGGGATCCTGAACTTGGAAGAGCGAACTTTAAGCTATTCAATAGATTGTTGGCCAAGATCCCCTGGGATGCAGACGAAGATGTTGAGGGGAGCTGGCTACTCTTCAAGGATGCCTTTCTGAGAGCACCAGAGCTCTCCATTCCTGTGAATAAGAAAGTGGGCTGAGGAGGAAGGAAACCGGCATGGCTTAGCAAGGACCTGCTGGGCATACTGAATGCAAAGGAAGGTGCATACAAGCTCTGGAAACAGGGGTGTGTCACCTGCGAAGAATACAGGGATGCTGTCTGGACTTGCGGATATGGGATCAGGAAAGGCACAGCACAAGCAGTACAGATCTTGATGAAGGATGTGAAAAACAATATAAGATGTTCTACAGGTACATTGGCCAGAAAAGACAGGCCAAAGTGAGTGCACCTGCTTTGGTAAATGTAAAAGGAGAGCTGGCTTCAACAGCTGTGGAGAAGGCTGATCTACTGAATGAGTTCTTTGCCTCAGTCTTCACTGGCAGCCAGGATTCTAATATTTCTCACATCCCTGAGCCCTGCATCCCTAAACCTCTAGGTAGGGACTGGGGCAGTAATTCCCCTCCCCCCACTGTAAAGGCAGAGCAAGTTTGAGACCACCTACTGAGACTGAATGCATACAAGTCTGTGGGGTGGAATGGCATGCATCCCAAGGTTCTGAAGGAGCTGGCTGAGGTGGTTGCCGAGCCACTGTGCATTGTATTTGAAAAGTGGTGGCTGTCAGGTGAGTCCTGGATGACTGGAGGAAGGGTCACATCACTCCCATGTATAAGAAAGGGAGCAAGGAAGACCCGGGGAGCTACAGGCTGGTGAGCCTCATCTTTGTGCCTGGGAAGATCATGGAACAGATCCTCCTGGATGACATGCTTGATCACGTAAGGAATGAGCATACAATTTGAGACAGCCAGCACTGCTTCACAAGGGAAAGGTCATGCTTAACCAATCTGGTGGCCTTCTATGATGGAGTGACGGCACTGGTAGACAAAGGGAAGGCAACCAATGTCATTTACTTGTGTCAACAGTTTACGGGCTGGTTCGGCCCAGTTCTGTGACTAGCAGGGCGGAGGGATTTCGCAAAATCTGCACCTCTGGAAAAAGGGAACAGGGAACCTCAAAATAATTAAAGACAGCAGCAACAATTTGAGGAGAAACAAACTAATTTACTAAATCTAGTATTGGAATGCAAGATAACACACTATAATACTATATAATCAGAATTGAAGCTAATAAGGCACACACGTTTAAGTCACAAAATATCACTTCAAGTTTCGCACTTCAGTCAACAAATAACCAGAGAAGTCTTCCCGAGGAGACACACATGTATTAATCAAAATGCAAATAGTCAAAATACATCCCCGAGAGGTACACACATAAAAAGTAAAGTTTCAGAATATGGAGCGGTCTTCCTGGAGAAGGACTCATGTCTAAATTTTCAAAACCATCGCTCCTTGCAACTCCAGGAGGTGCACACAGAAAAAAAAGTTTCAAACTATATCTGGAAGGACAGCACTCTCACAGTGGGTATCCTGCCGACTACGCCAATAAAAATGTCTCGCTCCAATTTATAGGAGGGAGATGAGGTTCTTTCAATATCTGTATACCTGGCATGAGATTAAGAAACAACGGTTTATATGTTGTTGCATCCAGTTTATTACCAAACCTAATCAGGGAGACGGGGAAGGGAAGGAGGGCAATAGAAAAGATGGAAAAGAAGCAGAAGTTGCGTAAAGCGGGGATAGTCTCCAGCAGGATCCAGCAGCAGTCCCGTTGCACGACGTTTGAAGGTCCCAGGCAAACGCAGCAGGGGGATGGGGAGCAGCAGCGTGGCCAGCCTTGGACAGCAAGTAGGTAGACGAAGAAGTCGAGGAGCCAATCCTTGAAGCTGCAGCAGCGCTCAGGCAGCAGGCACAGGAGAGTTTGACAGCATGAAGGAGTCACCTCACGAGGAATCTGATCATCAGGAATCCCTCCTCTTCTTCAGGAGGAATCTGCTGCCAGAAATCCTCCGTTCTTCATGAGGAATCTGTTGTCAGAAACCTCTGTTCTTCATGAGGAATCTGTTGTCAGAAACCTATCCTCATGGTTTTCAGTTCCTCTTTTATCCTCCTTGTTCTCCTGCCTAAGTGACAAGGATGGGCCTTGAGCAAGAGTCATTGAGTACCCCCTGAGATGGCCATCATCCTGAGATAAGTCCACACAAAGGAGCACTTCACAGCTATTTAGCTGCAGTTCATCTCACTCTCATTGCCCCTGGCCTTGCCCATCTGCGTCCCCCAGACAAAGGATTTCACAATCCTTTCTCGGGACTTGTCTGGACTTGAACAAGTCCGTCTGTGTCCCCAGCAAGCTTTGAGACACAGACGTTAACAGAATAATATCTTACAACAGGACCTCCAGTTTTCCAAGAGAGGCTCTCCAAATCCTTGATAGAGTTCCCCAGCAACTGTGGACTGGATAATGGTGAAGTATTTCGGCAGCTGGTGATTTATCTTTCTTAGTCACTATTGCTATCCTCATGTAGTAATAGGTGCATCGCTGTATTCTGTTTTATTCTTGCTATATCATTTCACTTATTTTCTCATTGCTTTAAAATTAAGTAAAGATAAATGCACTTCTTAACTTAGTGTCTGTGACCTTTGTGCTGACCTTGTCCACTGGCAAAGCAAACACCTTGGCAAAAAAGAGCCCAGATTCATTTAACCAAAAATAAAAATTAAGGTAATATACTAAAAGATTCATTCAGTGGCTCTTGCTCAATTCATGTTCTAATTTGTTTTGTATGGCTTTTTTAATTTGACCCTAAAAAAAAAAATAAAAAATCTGAGAATATTTATGTAAGAACTGATCTTAGTTTAGATCTTAGTCTTTTAGAAACAGTTAACTTTGAATAATACACTCCTGGAATGTTGAACAGCCTGAGAAATAATTACCCTTTGTGGAGGGAGAAATATGACCCATCTTCTTTCATGTTTTTGTGTTGTCTTTGTTCCCGTCCCTCTCATTAAATGTGCATCCCCAAGCATAAAGGAAACGTTTTTGGTAAGCATTTTAATAGGGTTCTTGGCAGTTCTGTTGTTAACTGATGATTCAAAGGTTGCTTCTTGGTTCTTAATGGAGAATGGTGGGTGAGCCAAGTCTAGAAGCAGCTGCCTCCTTCTGAAGTCCCACCAGAGATGATATAGCAGGCCCAGGCTCTGTCTGCATGAACCAGAGCAGCTTTTTTTGTCCAAACTGAAGCACAATCCCAGCTCCAGGAGCTTACATAGCATGGGGCTTTGTACCATGTTCCATACACCTCTGCACAGAATTAAGACAGCTGCAAGTGCCATGGTCTTGCAGTCAGTAATTTCTGTGTTGATGCTTCATAGCAGCAGAGTAGATGTACCTTTAATTTTGTTAACATGTTGGGGAAAAGTAGGTACTGAAACTGACTATGCCGTTTCCCTAAGTGCCAGAGCCAGGTGGTGAGCCTATTGCCTGAATCAAGTATTCCTACATGCTCTGCCACTGCTGGTGTCTTTGTGGCAGGGGATGTAAGGCGCCTTCTGGAAGGAAGCCAATGGGGATGTGGTCCTGCTATCCAGCATGTGGCTGTCTGGTGAAACATGCTATGGTCATCCCATTGCCAGCTGCAGTTTCACCTTGATGGGCAGCTAAACCCTGCCATAACTGCTCTCATACTCCCTCTCCTCAAGGGAAGGGAGAGTGAAAAGAAGATGGAAAAGGGCTCAAGGGTTGAGATAATGGCAGGGAGGTCAGTCACCAATTACTGTTATGCGCAAAACAGAGTCAGCACAGGGAGATTAATATCAATTATTGCCTGATGATAACATACTAGAACAGTGAGAACTAAAAGCAAACTAACAATACTTTCTTTGCAATCCATTCTCCTCTACCTCCTGTGCCCTGAGTGGTTGCTGGAGAATGAGGAATGGAGGATGAGGTCACTCCATAACAATCTTCGCTACTCCTCTGTGGTCATTCCCTGCTTCTGCTCCACATGGGTCCCTCTCATGGCATGCAGTCCTTCCCAAACTGATTCTGTATGGGCTTCCTACAGGCTGTAGCTCTCCGAGCACTGCTCCAGCATGGCTTTGTACAATGGGACTCACCTTTCAGGCATTGCTCCACAAGTCCCCATGGATGGTAAGTCCCCCAGTCCTCCTGCCCCACAACGGGCTGCTCTCCTCAGGCCTGGGGCTGTTCTTGTGGGGGTGTTCATGGGCTGTGCCTCCTTCAGGTCTCATCCACTTCTGCCCCATTGGCTCCTCCACGGTTGAATGTGGAGATCTCTACATGCTCCCTTTGCAACTCACTGGAACTGTAGCACGCCCTGTTACCAAGAACTTGGCACAAAAACTTAGCACACCACCGCAAGTAGCTCCTTATCTGAGGCCAGAAAAAAGTTATAGCCTGAGTTTTCCCATGTGAGCACAAGAATTTTTCCTCAGACTGCGAAAATAAGGGAAATCTGACCTTGAGACCTGCTTTAAATACACTGCAGATGCACCTACTGAAAGAACAGCAGGTTGACCAAAACCCAACTCCCCAGAGCAAAATCAGTAAAAATTACTACTAGAAAGTTTGTTTAAATGTTGGAAGCTTATGAACTATGGTAAACACTGGATATTCCTTATTTGTAGCTTAGCTACAATGTAGAATAAGATTATTTCTTTGAGCTGGGCATGATAGAGTGCTATCCCTCCACTACATATCTCATGGAGATGTATTCCAGGTTTGACATGTGACACAACCATTTTGTTTCGTAGGGTCGTTGTGGTTTTAACATTTCTCAAGGCAGCAGGAAGATGTTGCTGATGTAGACTTTTGCTCTGAGATTCCAAGAAACAAAATCCTTAGCAAAGCAGAGTAGTTATAATGCTGACGCTTTGGGTTAGTTTACATCAGCTGAAAATGTACTGTAAAAATAATATCTGAGATAAGTTTGCCTTACTATTCTTCCCCATTTATAAGATTTTTTTCCACCATCATCCTTTTGGTAGTTTTATTATGCCAGACTTAAGATTTACTGTGTCAGTCTCAAAAAACAGCCACTTATGTCTGCATACAAAGTGAATGAGCTGAATAATGTCATACAAAATTTTCTGTGCTGAACATTCAAAATTCATGTCTTATTATTTTAAGATAGTTTGGATCAAAAGAAGACTCAGTATCTTATGTTTATAATGCATGTGTGGTGTGTATGATACATATGAATTTATCAACATATTAATTTATCCTCTCACCTGTATTTTCTGTTGCCTGGATATTTTTGTATAATAATAGTAAGTCTAGCCTCTCAAAAGTGCAAGAAGATAAGGATATGTTTAGGCACATATACCAGCAGACAGATGAAGAACCTAAAGTTACCAATCTTGTTACTTTTCCCTGCTTCATCTCATCATAGAGGGTGCCAATATGTGTATCTTCAATATTCACAGACTACGTGTCACTGAGTGGTAAATACTTACAGGTTTTCCAGTCTCAGCTACATGCCATGAACTCCTCTCCACTGGCTCTGCCTCCACACTCCTGAGTGGCTTCAGACTGTAATCTGTCATTACAACTAAAACAGAATTAATGGCTCTACTGTAAATAGATTTCATTTATCTATCTAAATATAGAGATCTATTGACTCAGGGTTCAGGCAAGGTAAAATTTAGCTTTTGATCAGCAGTTGATTTCCATTTGCAATCTCGATGATGCTAAAATAGGAGCTTTATCCCACTGGAAAGAGTAATTACTCAGCCCTCCTGTGGACTTCATGGAGCTACAGAATGATGCATAATAGAAATCTCCAGTAATACAGAACTCTCATGGATTAAAAAAATAATACAGTTTTACTAAAATGATTTAAATTATGAAAATTGAGAGCTGAAATTTTGGGAAACATAGATTATCTTGCTTATGTTTGTTCACTCTCCACTGTATAGCAAGCATAGAGGTTGTTCATATAATATAGGTTATGTATTTGCATGTACTTTTCAACTCTTTGAAAGGGTAGATGACTGCAGGACAAAGGGAAATGTTTTTAAGTTGAGGGAGGGAAGATTTAGGTTGGATGTCAGGGGGAAGTTCTTTACAGACAGAGTGGTGAGGTGCTGGAACAGGCTGTCCAGAGAGGTTGTGGATGCCCTGTCCCTGGAGGTGTTCAAGGCCAGGTTGGATGGGGCCCTGTGCAGCCTGGTCTAGAATTAAGTGGGGAGGTTGGTGGCCCTGCATGTGCAGGGGATTTGGAGATTCATGACCTTTAGGTCCCTTCCAACCTGGGGCATTTTGTGATTCTGTGGTGTATTTAAGTGATACATAGGCAAGCAGTGTGAGAGTGAGCTTAGGTTCAATGGGAACTCAAGCTAATGTAACAGCTGAGGTATGGTATAACAAAATATTTACCAGACTGAGATGGGCCCTGAACCAAGAATTTATCACCCTCAATTAAATGTTTTAGCCATTAGATTAACCATTCATCTATATTTTGTGAGTCCTACACAGGGAAAAATCAACATGTTTAACAGAGAGGCAAATTTAAAGCACTTTGATGATAGTTAGTTAAACCATAATGCAGAGAAATACTGGATTTTGACTGAGTACCATCACTTTGGCTCTGCATCAGCATTCAACTTGTTTTGTAAAAATGGCAAGGCAGTGGTGCAGGCTGCCTAGGGAGGCTGTGGGTGCCCCATTACTGGAGGTGCTCAAAGCCAGGTTGGATGAGGCCCAAGGCAGCTAAATCTTTCCTTTCATAGACCAAGCAACAGGACTTAGGGAAGTGGTCAACATAATGGGAGGCAGGGATACTATTCAGAGAGACCTCAGAAAGCTGGAAAATTGGTCCAACAGGAACCTCATGAAATTCAGACTAGGAAAATATAACCCCACATATACCTACACACTGGAGACCAGTCAGCTGGAAAGTAGTTGTTAGAAGTCAAAGGCAACTTTTTGGACAACATATGGACCATGGGCAAACGTGACCTTGTGGCAAAGAAGGCCAAGATTATCCTGGGATGCATTAGGAGAAGCTTGGCCAGCAGAAGGTGATCTTTTTCCTCCACTCAGTCCAGTTGAGATACACCTGAAATGTTGGGTCCAGTTTCAGGCTCTTCAGTACTGTGCTTCTCTATTCTTTTTAGAAGTGGCGTGGTAGCCATAAGCTAAAAGGGCTGACACCCCACTCTTACCCCCTGCATACAAAGGTAAATAATGGGTAACTGGGAAGTCAGTTATATAAATGAAAATGAATGAAGAAACAAACCTATAATGTAGTGCTGGGTAGTAAAAGTGGTATTTTGGGCATCAAATAGTAACATAGTATTTCTACAAAATAGTATATACAGACTATTTTATATTTACAGTATTTTATTGACCTTCGTTCTAGTCAGAATTGATTTCCACACTGGTCTTAGCCATAACTGAAACCTATAACGACGTGCTCAACCTTGACTTAAAATCATCCTTTTTGATAGCAAAATCTACCCAGCAACTGGCAAAAACAGGCAATTTAGTCTGCGTTGAATCCCAAGTGTCTTCTGCTTTGCTGGTAGCTCTATCCAAATGAGAAATTTAAAGTTAGCTTGAGGTACATCTATATAATCAGCAAGCACAGCAAGGAATGCAGTGAAATACAGTCCCACTCAGTTCCGTGCATAAAAGATCACCCTTTAAAAGACGACATCAGTTCCAACAGATGTTGTCTCTGCATGCACTCCACCTCTGGATTTTACTAAAGAATTCAGAGCTTCAGATCACAGCCAGGGCAAAAATACAGAAAAATTTCAAATTGAGTTATCACAGCAAGACTTAGCTTAATTAACAATTCATGGCAGAGAGGAAGACAGATGTTGATATTGTTTAAGTAAGAAAACTAGAAAGACAGACGCCATCTTTTCTCTTTAGTAGTGTACAGTCCTTTAGCACTGCTTTACAACTTTTCTATCTATATATAAGGAATATATTTGCCTTGACCAGAGGGATGAGGAACAGAGAGAAACAGAATGGCAAACATATTTGGATATTTTATTTAAAGCATTTTAATCTTAGAAAGGGAGTAGTAGTGTAGTCAGTGATGAGTTCTGCAGTGATATAGCCACAAATATTGCAGTTGTCTATCTTAAACAAAGATGAACAGAAATAACCTCAGAAGCATAAAATAAATATAATTTGTATAATTCTCTATCAATCATCATGCTAAAGCAGCTGAAATTAGTAAAGAATTGATATCCATAGTGATTAATGGAACTATAGTGATCTAGTCTGTAGTCCTTCATATGTCTTATCAGCATATAACATGTGTATTGCTGGACTACAAGGTAAGATCCTTCTCAACTGAGCTCTCTTATCATTGGAGGTGGTTCCTAAATAATTTATTTTGTGATTTATATTTCTAAGAAAAAATTTACTTATGCATAAATCAAAAAGATTTTTACAGATCTAAGCCTGAACACCACAACTAGCAGTATACAACAATATATATACAAAACTTGATTGTCCTATATACTGCAATATAATTACCAACGGAGATTCACTGTACTCAATTTGCAGTCAGCCAGCTTCAGACTGCGTAGCAGTAGGGATAAATGTATGAGAGGAACATGTCTGAGTTGTGTACTGATTTTTTTTTCATTACACAGCAACCTCTCTTTCGCTCCTATCCTTATGGTGAGTTATCCTTGATAAGCCAGAGATTAAGAGAATTGTAAACCCTGAGGAAAGGGATGAGTCTTCTGTGAAATGTCTGTAGGCACTGCAGATACAAAAAAACCCTATTTCTTAGAGTTTGTAAGACCCTTACACTGCAGTGGTCATCTCTTGGAGGTGCTTGGGTCTTTGCACTGCTAAAGACAAAGGTCAGTGGAAACCATTGAGTTTAATGTAATTATTTCTACACTAAGGTAGAAAAAAGGTAGCTTTCAGAGAAGATTGTTATCCATTTGGTCTACATTTGGATCTGGGGAGAAGATAAAAAGCCCATAACAATCCATTCTGAAGAGTAGCGTGCAATGGGCCATGCTTTCAAACACACAAAGTTTGAGCTTGTGGGGTTAGAGAAGACTGTAATCGCAAAACATCACAAAAAAAGATTGAGAAGATCACATAAAATAATTTCTACAAGTCACATGATCAAGATTTACTGAATCTTTTGACTTTTCTATTGTATGCCTCTGACATGGAAAGGTTATGAGATCAGAAAACGTATCTATTCATGAGGAACAAAATGGAAAAACTTTCAGAGATTGAAAGACTAGTTAATTTTAAAATAATTTTTTTTTCACGTATCTGTTCTCCTCTCTTCCTCCTTCACTCATCTGACTCAGGTTTTGTATGGTGAAAAAAAGCTGTGACTACGTGTCAACTGTATAGTGTTTTTCTCAAAGCAACAGGTGCATAATCACATTATTTTGCTACCTAGTTCTACCAGGTTATGTATTACACTGTTCAATCCATATGTTTAAAACAGCTTCAGATCAATCTGTAAGGCTTCTAAACCAGTACAAAAACAGGCTATCAATCTGGAGGCACTTTTTGTCCATGCATTTTTACATTATTGTAGCTAAGGTCCTCTAGATCTGAAAAGAGGCCTGGGGTCTGTGATACAGCCTTTGAAAAGAAAAATATATGGGCTGTAAAACGAAGCTCTAAAGTGTGTCCATAGTTTCCTAAAACCAACAAAACTGAAGATCTTTTTTTCTGAAACACTGGAGATTCAGATATGACATGCAAAAACTATTACATAATGGCTGTTGTTCTTCCAATGAAATTACAAGTACATTTTCATTAAAAGTAGTCTCTCTTGACTTGAATTCACTTTAAAAATACATGAAGAACGATCATCAGCAACATGGGGAGAGTTCACTTAGTGTCAAGCAGAATGGTCTTAAACCCATGCAACAGAGGAATTAGGACAAAATATTAGGAGTGTTCTCAAAAAATCGTAGAATCGTAGAATCACAAGTTTGGAAACGACCTGTAAGATCATCTAGTCCAGCCGTCTTCTCATTACCATTGCTACCACAAGCTACTAAACCATATCTCACAACTTCTCGTTCAGACACCTCTTGAACATTGCCAGGCACAGTGACTCCACGACTTCCCTTAGCAGGTCATTCCAGTGCCTGACCACTCTCTGAGAGAAAAAGTTTTTCCTCATGTCTAACCTAAACCTCCTCTGCTACAACTTGAAGCCATTTCCCCAGGTGTTGTTTGTTGCCTGGGAGAAGAGGCCAAACCCCTCCACATCCCAAACTCCCTTCAGGAAGTTGCAGGGTGCAATGAGGTCTCCCCTGAGCCTCCTCTTCTCCAGACTCAGCAATCCCAGCTCCCTCAGCTGCTCCTCATAAGACTTGTGCTCCAGACCCCTCACCAGTTTCATTGCCCTCCTCTGGACATGCTCCAGAGCCTCAGTGTCTTTCTTGCAGGAGGGACCCAAAACTGAACACTACTGTGTTCAGTACTCTCGAGGTGCGGCCTCACCAGTGCTGAGTACTGGGGGATGATCACCTCCCTGCTCCTGCTGGCCACACTATTTCTAATGCAGGCCAGGATGCTGTTGGCCCTCTTGGCCACCTGGGCACACTGTCGGCTCATGTTCAGCCGAGCATCAACCAACACCCCCAGGTCCCTTTCCTCTTCACAGTCATCCAGCCACTCAGCCCCAAGCCTGTAGTGCTGCATGGGGTTGTTGTGGCCAAAGTGCAGGACTCGGCACTTGGCCTTGTTGAACCTCATCCCATTCACCTCAGCCCAGCAATCCAGCTCATCTCAATCACTCTGAAGGGCCTCCCTACCCTCAGGCAGATCAACACCACCTCCCAGCTTGGTGTCATCTGCAAACTTACTGAGGGTACACTCAATCCCCTCATCCAGGTCATCAATCAAGTTATCAAACAAGATGGGCCCCAGTACCAACCCCTGGGGGACACCGCTTGTAACAGGTTGCCAGCTGGACTTAACTCCATTAACCACTACCTGCTGGGCATGGCCCTCTAGCCAGTTCCTTACCCAAAGTAGGGTGTACCTGTCCAGGCCACGGGCAGCCAGTTTCCCCAGAAGAAGCCTGTGAGAGACTGTGTCAAAAGCTTTGCTGAAGTCTAGGTAGACTACATCAACAGCCTTTCCCTCATCTACCAGTTTGATCACCCAGTCATAGAAGGAGATGAAGTTGGTCAAGCATGACCTGCCTTTCATGAACCCGTGCTGGCTGGGCCTGATCCCTTGGATGCCACGCACATGCCATGTGATCTCACCCAAGATGATTTGCTCCATTACTTTCCCCAGTACCCAGGTAAGCCTAACAGACCTATAGTTCCCCAGATCCTCCTTATGGCCCTTCTTGAAGATGGGAGTCACATCAACAAGCCTCCAATCCTCAGGGACCTCTCCAGTTAACCAGGAGTTAACCAGCCACTGATAGATGGCTAAGAGTGGCTTGGCAATCATCCCCGCCAGCTTCCTCAGCACCCAAGGGTGCAGCCCATCCGATCCCATGGACTTGTGACAGTCCAGATGGAGAAGGAGCTCTCTGACTATCTCCACTTGAATCACTGGGGGTATAATCTGTAATGCTATCCAAATGCATGGATAAATTCTGATCAGAAAACTAGACCAGCTGCTGGATTATTTTGATCTTTGTTTTGTGACAGGCTTGAGACTGGTCTCTTACTTCTGGATCCCAAAAATATGCATCCTGAGAGCAGATCTGCTGCCTGACACTCCCTTTAAAAAACAAGATCCCAGGATCCATCCATTTGAATCAGCTAGGTCATACACAGTCTCCAAATCTTCATTCTTGGGACTACCACAATGTATACTTTCAGTCCCTGATGGCATGGAAAAGGAAAGAAGAATATATTTCATGAATGTGAGCCTTGTAAGTGTGCAGATATACACCTTATTACTTATGGGCATGAAGACTGTAACTCCCTGACTTATGGTCCTCACTCCAGCCCGCAGGCAGCAGTGTCCTGTGATGTTGCTCCCAGCAATGAACAACTTAAAAAGTAAAACACTGATGCCTCTGCCCAGACTGACAGGCAGGACAAAGTCTAATGTCACTAGCAGTGTGGCTACTTGCTCATGAGCCCAATCAGGGACTGTGGCCATTGCCTATTAGCTATAAATGTTCAGTATAAATCATTAATGCCACTTGGAACTGTGCTGTGATATATAGATATGCTCAAGTGGACAAAACACATGCCGTTAACTCTGCCTATAAAATTAAGGGTACAGAAACATACCCTTACGGTCTGGAAACTATACCTCGTATGTATAGTCATATAAGTACCCTGGAAGTGCCCATGTGAGAAACCACAGAGTCTTGTAACAAATGCAATTTATTATTCACATCTGACTATTTTTCTTGAATTCTGGTTGCTAAACCTTCTTCCCTGAGACTACCTCACAATATTTCAAACTCTACCTAGGTTTTAAAAAATGGTCTAACATTAAGTTTTCCATCCCTTTCTTCAAATATGGGCTTTATTCCATAAAATTATACTTTTCTGAGGCCTAGGTTGAATAATATTTAGTTCTGGAACAGCTGCAGGTATAAAATCCAGCACAGCACAACTCATCCAGGCTGAAAACACAAGATCTGTCCCACTAGAATATCAGGAAGCACAACTGAAAAAGAGCTACAATTTTTTTTTCTCTCTCTCTCTCTTTTTTTTTTTTTTTTTTTTTCTTCAGTGCTATATTTTAGGTATAAGCTAAAAAATACAAAAAATCAGGTTCTATTCTGTATGGAAAATCCATTACTATTTAAATAATTACTAGAAAGTTGAACTCTCTGAAACTTGTTTGTCTGGATACCCAGTACAAGGCATGTCTGCTCAGATACACAATCTGCATAGTAACATTCAGCAGTGGTCAGAAAGGGAAAGGTACAGCAGAACATCGTTACACCACTATGATTGCACAGCAGGTCCAGAGACCTCTTGCAGCTCTTGTCACCGCATTTCTAGATCAGTCTAACAGAACCAGGAAAAGCAGTGAGCAGGGAAATAATCAGGACAATTTACCTCCCATATTGAGGATTAGCCATGTAGGTGACAATTCTTTACCCTGCAGTGAAGCATCAGCCAGGATACAGGAGTCTGCAAAACCTTCAGTACTGTGAATGAAATGATTTGTGATTCTTATTATTGCTCGTAATATCAAAGCTGAATATTTTCCAGTTAACTTACTGTGAGTGATTTTATAAGCAGGAGGAGGTATTTTTTTATATATGGCATAGTGTAATGTGGGTATTCACTGAAATCCAATCTTGAGGTGAGAGTCATCCATGGGAAAAATATTTTTAAAAATGATAGACTGACTGAACAGAGGATAGGTGGCACCTCAGCATGATGGTCTGTATGCATCTTTCATCTCCAAAGGTCCAAAGCATCTGATTTTGAGAGGGGAGGACTATGCCAAACTCATCATCACTGTGTTCACTTCCTTTTTTCTGCCATCCTTTTCCTGAGCATCTGCCACAGGTCGTGATTAGAGGCCGCACAGCGTCCTGGAGAGATTACTAAATTGACCCAAGCAGTTGCTTTAAGGTCCAGAATGTATATTCCCTGAAACACCAGTATAACTGCTTTGCCGCAAAGTGTCTGAAGGCAGAATAACCCAGAATAGCCGGACTATGGGGCAGAGCTCTATTTTGGTCCTTGGTTCTTTATGCTAACAGCCTGGAGACAGTTTATCTGAGTGCGCAATTTCAGGGGAGACAAATGTTTGTGCACCTGTACTAAAGAGAGCACAGGACACACAAGCATGGCATCCACAAACACAGCGCTCACCGGGTTGTTCTAGATAGCAGATTTTACTTTGGCCAGCCTAAAAAAAAAAATTATCCATCTTATCTCCCCTTCCTATGAAAATATATAAATCAGGGAAGTTGTAGGAAGGAAGGGAGAGGAGGAGCCAGGGTTTTACCCTGGGCTTAAAATCCAGACATCCGCCTTCACGTGAACTCTTTAAATGCAGTGTTTGCACAGCACCTTGCCAGTAAGGATAGCAAGCTGCAGATTTGCGAATGGTTCCACTTGCTGGCTGGGCTGCCAGCAGAGCATCCATTTCCCCAGCTCGAAAGACCCAGTTGTTTTACTCTTTCCCCTGCTCCTCCCTTCTGAAACAATTTAATGGGGCCTTTGAACATGATAAAGTCAGTAAAGCAGGCAGGCTGCAAGGTAAGGTGAGCAGAGATACTGCACACGAACAGAACTGCTGATGGCTCATGTGTTCCTAATTTTCAGCAGTCAGTAGAGGCTGGTTAAAATAAAGCTGACATGATGGTG
The DNA here is from genome assembly GCF_951394365.1 of Tetrao urogallus. Classification (NCBI taxonomy): domain Eukaryota; kingdom Metazoa; phylum Chordata; class Aves; order Galliformes; family Phasianidae; genus Tetrao; species Tetrao urogallus. The sequence continues at coordinate 40,918,469 of NC_136813.1, read as the reverse complement.
AAGTTTTGACTATCTTGTTTTCTGCCAGCATTCCTGGAAGCATAGCTCATAAAACACATTGAATCAGATAAAAGTCTCCAAGAATTCATCAATAGAAAGGAAAATTAATCTCTTCTTCATTGCCATGTATTTTACTATAATGATGAAACCATACTCATTTAGTTCTTCCCTAAGTTAAAGATTTTAATTCAAAGAGGACCTGACTGCTGTCCAGTCATGTTGAATAAAGTTTTGATGCAATTTTGCTGTCACAGCTTGGACAAAAATATATTATTTCCTATGAATCAGACCTGCAGAAGTGGTCTTTCAGCTTCTGCTGCTGCTTTTGTAATTTTCAAGCTGGCAATCAGAAGCCATATGAAGTGTCAAGCAAAATATTTTGTATCCCCTATACAGTGGTCTGCGGTAAATTGCATGACTTGCCTGTTTAGGGGAACTCATTTATTACAGTAAGAAAAAGGTTGCAGAAATACACCCTACCTCCACTAATAATGATAATGATAATGATAATGATAATAATAAATACAGTTGTTGTGCCATTGAGCAAGCAAAAAGCTGAGAGGCTGAGCAGCACAAACATGCTAAAATGGTTCTCTTCAAAATCAATCTTCTATTTGTAACATGCTCACAGATTACACTTCTCAAACAAACAAACAAACAAGCAAAAATGTAATTGTATAAAAGACCCTTCTTTGGAGGTCAAGGGGAGGTTCAACTCAATGTTCCCCGATGCTCCATTTAAGAACAGTTTGTTATACGTAAGAAATTTTTCTCCTTAGTTCTCTATATAGGATTAAACAACATTGCACTCTAAAATAGAAGCAAACCTTGCAATAATGCACAGGTGTTCTGACTGTGGGTTATTTCCCCTAAAAGCATCCCCATAAATTACTCTACCTCTTCCTGCAGTGCTCCAAAGAAGCATCTCAAGGGCCAACTCTGGTGGAAGGAAGCCAGGAAAGTTTTGTCTTTAACAGGGTGACGGCAGTGGCAGCAGGGGTACTGTGGGATGGATTGCAAGGGGGCAGATATAGGATTCAGAGATCGAAAGGGTCACAGCTGCTAATACAGTGCTGGGTGAAGGAGAGAGCGTTGTTTCTCTGCTCAGACCTACTATGGGAGTGCAAGAAGGAGGTCAAATTTACATCTGCTCAGCTCAGCCCCACAGGGGATAAGTAAGAAGTTAATAGCTCAGAACAATAAGAGAGTTCTTCAGAGGACATATTTCCTTATGCACACTTCAGCATCTAGCTCTGTCTTCTTGAATGTTGTTGGTGTTAAGAACTATAAAGCTCCTCATCACGAGCCTTTTAATGCAAGATAGACCTTTCTACAAAATCAGTAATAGTGGCTGTTCACCTCAAAAATACATGAAGCATCCAAAATTTTATGGTGCCATCCATGCCTCATTGAGCATTAATGTACTCCTTGTAAACACATATTCTTTATTTGCTTAGGACAATAACAGTACCATGTGCCAGACTTACCATTAAATCCCAGTTCTGATATTTGTAATGGGATATAACAGAAGTTGTATCAAGAAAAATTCCTCGTTTCATTTTCTGTGCTTACCCCAAAAATACGACATTATTGATCTACACTAGTTTTCCCTCATTGCCTGTCAAATTACCACACAGAAAGCACTTTGTTGCAGACATATGAGTAGTAGTTGGGAGGTGAGTGATTTATAAGCTGGCACGGGAATGACTGAGAATCATATCAATGATTTAAAATGTAGCTGTTGGAAGAGAAAAAAAATCAGAAAAACCAAACCTCATAAGTTACAAGTCATCAAAATGTCATCAAATATAATGTCATCAAAAAGCTCCCCCAGACTATAAACACCTTGCACTTTAGCCTTGCACCAGGACCATGTGGGGAGATACAGAGGGCCGCACTGGGTTCACCTTGTTGTACTTCATGTGGGAACAGCACAAACTTTGGAAAAAAAATGTTTTTAAGGAAGGAAATTAAAATATGAAACAAAAGCAGAGGAGATGGGTCATGATAGCAGGGTGAATCTATGCTTAACATGCTGGAACCATAAATAACAAACACATTAAAAAGGTCACTACAACCCTTATCATGATTTGCTGACAAATTTTAGCCAGAAACTAAGAAACTGAGGACTGCAGAAAACCGGAAGAAAAACAATTCAGGCATGGCTAGCCCCATCCTGTCCAGCACTTCCCAGAACCCATCCTCTTGGAGTGTCCAATCAGTTACACTGCCTCTACTGCCCCGGCCCTGGCTGCTACTTGGATTGGCACAGCCCCCACACCCTCATGCCAAGCTTAGGCTCAGAGAAGTATGGGTCTGGAGATGGCTAGGCTTCAAGAAGCAGATCACCCATTAGCCATATGGAAACAATTGACTGATAGCCAGTATGGAAGTCAGACCATGAGATGTCCACAGCTGCCTTTCTTTTTTACTTGTTTTTTACAAGCTATGACATAAGAATAAAAGAAACAAGCCAAGAATGCAAATGAATTGCAAGTCAGCTGGTTTTATTTCGTTCCATTCTTTTAAGATTAACTTCATTGTATATTCCAAAAACTTCTGTGTTTAGTTCAGGCAGGGGTCTAATAAATATACGTTCTCTTTCAATAGCATATGAATTAGAAGGACAAATCCACTAGTAACTTTGGATCAGGCACAATTTCCTAACCTGTTCACGTGAATACCTTATGCAGCCTGGCTTTGAGAACAATTTACTTGCAATCCGATTTCTAGACAGCCGGTCACTGCCTGGAATTGAAAGTGTAATATTATAAAACCTTGTCTCATACACATAAGCCACCAATCAATCCTAATATACCCCACTGTCTGTACCTGTGTACCTGTGCTGCACATCACCATTTGGCTGAGACAAAACTATAATGTGCTGCTAGGCAAGGAAAGATCCCTTTCTGTGCTTTTGTCAGGCTTCATTGAATAAAACTACAACTACAGCTGAAAAGCTGGAATTCAAATAAAAATGACTACTATTACAAATCAAGCAAATAGGTATTTTCCCTCATAGTATTAGCGGGATTCTGTTCAGCAGAGCAATCCTGTATCAAAGATACAAAGAGAACACCTATTGATAAGCCACAGTGCCATTTTATTTGACACTTTCCTACAAAATTGTGGGTTTCTAACTTCAGAAGTCTGATTAAGGGGTGTATGCATTCACAAACACTACATTTCATGTCTAGACAGCTTTGTGAACATCAGGTGAGATGTTTCTTTTATGTGCTTTTATGATTCAGTAAAAAAGTCTGATGTTGCTCTGTTAGTGCTTACAGCCAAGATGCTAATTGATTGTCAGTGGTTATTCACTTCATTTTCTGACTGGTTGTACAGATCAAAACAACAATATTTGTTCTACTCTGCATGATTTACAGATAAAAGTTTTATTGACCTTCTTCGTCAAATCCTTTTTCCCCTGAATATGTCATGCTGATTTTACAACTGAATCACATTAGATGAATTTACATTCAGCATAGAAACCATGCCTTTTAACCAAATTTCCTTGTTTAGGTGAACTATACACTACACGGGATAACAGCACCCTATGTTACATGCAATATTCATATTCTGATATGTAATTGCTTGTTGTGATACATAATTGTTCAATGACGTGCTAAATATGTAACATAGTGAGACTGCTAAAAAAGCCAGTGTTATGGGATAAAATGTTCTCAGTTGTAAGATGTGATGGAAGATCTGGAGTGTCCCACTGCAGTTTGATATTCCATATAGGTGCAGTGTCCTTTGTTATGTGCTCCTGACTCCATGGTGCAGCCTATTTGCAAAAAATGGCCCCTTCTATACGACCCCTTCTACTCTTCTCAATCGAAGAAATCTCAATTTTCTATATCCTCTCTCACTCCAACCATAAATTCTTGTCTTCACACTAACCACAGCATCTCCAGCGTGAGGTTTTGTTGATAAAACAGTTGAAGATGCTCATGTCTGGTTTTCATGGGGGAAATCAAAACAGCAAAACCTACCACTGAGTTCTGTGTGGGGACTAAGTGAGACTCAGCTTGTCCTGATTTGGTTTCAATTCAACTTCAATGAACTCAATAAACACTGAAGCTCAGGGTCTCTTTTGATGCCTTAGTTAGCTCAGAAGGGTTTTTTGCGTAGTTTCAGCTAAGATCCTTGATTCTAAAACCCACTTCTACTTAGAAATACTGTTCTGTTCCATGATTCTGGAGATATTAGGTGTTTTCATGATTATGAAATTTCAGGTCCTAATGTATTCAAAGCCTTCTGTACCTTAGTCCTGGTGATCTGAAATACTATGAGTTTAAACAGATTATTATCACACATCTTATTCCGGTAAACTTTTCAGTTCATTGTTTAAGTTACCTAGCAATCAAATTGATTGTTATGGTAGAAAGTGAAGAGAAGCCAGAAGAAGAAGCCACAGTGTCTAGTGGGATAGTTCAGCAATGACCCAAAGAGTAACAAGGATCCAGGAGCAAGATCCAGGAGCATCAGGCCAAGTTAATAGATATGGTGTAGATCCATGCCTATTATGCAAATCCCAATTTTAGAATGCAGCCTACAAACCCCACCAAAAACGAGACACTTTATAGCATCATCATATCTATTGTGGTTACTTTCTGCACAAGGAACATTTGGAAATCCTTAGGATAAACCATATATTCAGTGAATGCAATTCAGGAAATCAATTGTACCTAGCTGTACCCAGATGTTAGGTACCAAACTTAGGGCCCTGTTAAAGTCAATGACTGTTGTGCTGTTAACTTCAAGTGGACTGGATTTCATCTCCTCAGTCTTGCTGCCAATAACAGAGGAAGGATATAGAATAGAGGAATTATATAGATCAGAGGAAAAGGGACAAAGTAACACCACTGCAAAAGGAGCTAAGCATAAGCAGAACTGCACCAGGTGATAATTCATACACGTGTTCTATACAGGTTCAGGCTCTGACAGCACGTGCACAAAAGGCATGGAATATAAAAGCAAAATTTTGCTCTGAATTTTTCACTGCACCTCAAAAGCATATGAGTACAGAACATGTAAGTAATGATTTCTTAATTAAAGATCAGAGCCCCCCCCCCCCCCTTTTCCATTAAAATAGGAAATAATGATTATTTCTCTCTTCCCCACTGTTGCCCTATTGGGGCTTACAGGAAGGTTTATACTTTGTGACACAGACCAGCAGTTAGTGCAAAATTATTTGTGTAAATGTGAAGCTGGCTCTTATCTTTATGTTATGGGTGACTTACCAGGGGACCCATCCAAAAATGCTGAGATGCGTACCATTGTCTTTTACCCATCTAAATGCTGGAAGATAAAATAAATGTTAACAGGTCCTGTTAAGACAAAATATTTTTAGCAATCATCACAAGTGGAAATAGGGAAAGCTTAACATCTCATGCCTCAAAGTTCTGTGCTCAGGCCCTCAAACCAAGTTCTCTAATAAATACAAACGGTCTCCAACTACTGAAATATACATCTCAGATTCATTCAGAAGTTCCTTACAGGAGAGCCCTCTCAAGGAGCCTGCAGTGAGATGTGGAAGAGCAGAGCTCAGTCTGGAAAAGAAACCCTGGAGAGCTCAGCACAGTAACAAAAGCAAACACACTGTATAAAAAATGTCTGGTATGAGGGCATCTCAGTTACGTAAACAAGGAGCACAGAATGTGCAAAAATGAAACAAAAAAAAAGAGAGAGAAAGAGAAAATGTGCTGTTCTAATAGGTATGGTTTTCCTTTAAATATTGATGCTTTCTTAAAAGCAGCATTTCTTAAAGTTTCCTCCAGTCGCAAGTGCTGGATGCCAGAAATGCAAATGAGCAGCTGCCCTTCCCAGCCCCTATTTTGGATTTTACATAGTTGAGAGAATCTTTAGACCTTAGAGCATATTTATTCTTTGATTTCTTTGCTAAAACAGTCCGCAGCCTGAGTAAACACTGAGAATGGCATGGAGCCAAGTGGTTTGTCTACATAGGCAGATTTTTGTTTCTCCAGTCTTCTTTCAGATTTACAGCTGAGTAGTCCTAAGCAATGGATGTTCCCCTGAGCTTTTAACCCAAGGAAGCAAAGCTGAAACCTGTGAATTTTCCTTCTCACATACAGATTGAACCAGTTCAGTGTTCTTTATATATCTCAGAGATGGTCCAGGCAACCTATTGAACAGTCTATGAGAAGCATTTACCATCATCTCACTCCCACAAGGTCCAGTGTAGGGAACCTGATTTGGCAGGGGGGTTGGACTTGATAATCTCTGGAGGTCCCTTCCAACCCCTACAATTCTGTGATTCTGTGATTCAGATCAGATTTCAGATCAGGTTATGCCAGTACAGATTTTTTTAGCTTTAGCAAAGTTTTTTTTTTCTGATATATATAATAGAATCATAGAATGCTTTGGGTTGGAAGGGTCCTTAAAGCCCACCCAGTCCCACCTCCCTGCCATGGGCAGGGCTGCTCCCCACCAGCTCTCTCCCTCTTCCAGGCAAAGCACAGTACAGTTGATTTTTGAGATATGAAATAGCTGTGGCTGGTCTAGCTTTAATTCTTGATGAACCATCCAAGAGCTGGATAAACACTATATCTGAAGGCATGCTTCACCAAGAAGCATTTGCTGCTATAGATTTTCTCTCCATTCTTGTACTCAGTTGTCTTTTACACTGTGTTCTCTTCTTTTGCAAATAGCCTGGGAGGCCCTCCCAACACTAAACATGCCTGGACTCCCTCCTCCCTACTCCGTATAGACAAACTCTTTCACATCTACTGCAGTTGACAGAGAACATTCCCACTTTACCCAGAATACAACCCCTAGCTTTTCAGCCTTGATTTCTTCAGTAACATCCTTGCTTTAGTTTATGGTCCATATCATATTTTCCAGTATAGATGTATGTGACATCTTTCTACTGTTAATCAAAATAAACCAATTTATTTCATGAACTGGAACTGACATCAATTTGATGGAAACAGTAGAGAAACCAACAATGAAACTAGATCTGCAGCCAATAGGAGGGTACAGTAACAGTGAGCTTAGATTTGTGGGAATGGGGAGAGGTAGAAATAACTTGGAGAACAGAGTCAGTGGAATCAGAGGTAGCATCTCTAACTTCAGCTCTCAAAATTGTAGACAGTTTTGTGTCTACAGCCTCATTAATGTTGTGTTTGCATCACAGCTCTGAGGCAAACAAAAATCATCCCATTGGTACCATTTCCTCTTCAGTGTTTACTGTCTTGCTTCTGCTCCACAAAAATGACCATCTCTATCCCATATATTGTGGGTCCCACTTTTTCAGCTTTGTCCACTGCAAGTTCTACATGAAATTAAAAATAATAAAGAGAAGCGTAAGCTAACCCGTGCCCTTCTGTATTACAATTCTATGTCCTGTAACAATAAAAATCCCCTACTGTGATAAATCTTTATGTAGGGGTCAATAAAGCAATAATACTGTACGATGGAAACTGATCATTTACAATACTGGCTGATTTATTACTCCATTCACTTGTCCTTATCTTTCTCCTAGGACAGTTTACTTTGAGTGCTTGTTAACCACCATTATGAACTGTTTCTTGGGAGAAATACTTAAATAAGAGACTGTAAGTTATCGACAAGTGTGAGATAACTTCCAGTCCTTCAGTCTATATGGAATAGAAGCTTTGTAGCACCAAGAGAAACATACAAAACAAGATCATTTTTGGTCATTATGGTATGTAACATTCAATTATGTAGGTCACTCTGAAAGTAATGCTTCCTATTTATTCCCCTTGAAATTACAACAGATACAAGGGGCAAAATAACACTGTTAGGTGGAGCAAATTCACAGCTACAAAACACTGTTTTTCAACACAATCACCACCACTAGCTGTGCATTTTTGCCAGAGATGAACAAGGGCCTGCATCTGCACCAAGTGGAGGTGATCCACTGCCACTGCTGAAATGTACCATTCCACTGCCTCATGGTGCTCACCCACTGTTTGGCCTCCATCAGCATTCAACAAGTGTCACTGACTGTCAGTGTGTGTGACTCTTCCACATGGAAGAATTCAATGGCGCCTTTCCTTCATATGCACTTCTGTGTCAAAGGCCAGACTCTGATGTCATGGGCCAACATAATAAAATAGGAGCAGCCAGCCCTCTTATACAAAAGTAAATATACAATGAGTAAAAAAGAGTCAGTACTTACAAGTTTCAGAAAAATTAAGCCTTTAAGATACTAAGTTTCTCATTTGCCTGCAATGGGTAGGAAGTGCTGAATTCCTGGGAGTTGATGCCTCTAGCCAGCCGAGACCTGTTATGACACTTCTTCTCTGACTGTGTTGTGGGAGACGTGTTTCAGGAAAGTAGAGGATGGTGCTGAGAAGAACTTGAATACTTTATGAAAAGATATCTGAGACTGGTAAGGAGTGTCTCAAATCAACATGAGGCAACTGACATCACTTTGTGAACTATTTTACATTTGAAAGCATTTCCAAAAGCATTTTGGAGTTGCTTGCCTTAGAAAGGGAGAGCTCAGGAGCGTTTATTGGCTGAAAGCTTGGCCTGGGAGCAGATGAAGCCAGCTTGATACATGAAATTAGAAGATGGTACCATTGTATCCTGTGAAGGCAAGATACAAGCAGGCATCTCTCTGTTTCCTCTTATCTGCTGACTTAAATTTGCAATGCCTGCAAGACAGGAACAAAGGAGCTCCTGCTGAGATTCTGAAGCCAGAAGTTGTCACTCCAAAAGAACTGGCGTGGACACTTCAAACTGTAAGTAACAGTTTGTACTGTCATCAACTGAACAACCCAAGCTACTGAAGATCAGCACCTGACACCAAGACATCACTGGTTCAAGGAGTGATGAACCTCTTTGTTTTACTGTGTTTGTGTATCTGTTTGTTTGTCTTTCTCTTCCCCATTTTCTATCTTTTCTCTTTATCTTCTTTTATTCTTTTACTCCTTGTAGTGGTCATTACCTAAAATTGTCTTACCTGTAAAAGTTATTAATTGTAATTAGCCAATTAGGCAATTTTACCTTCAAGTATTTATTCTTAGTTGTTCTTAAGAAAGCTCTCAATAAATTGATGTGTATTATTCCTCTGAGCCTTGGATGACTCCATCGTGGTAGTGATCCCTTGCTGACAAAGGGAAATGCGACTCAGGGGAAAAAATATTCACCTCCTTCAAAACTCAGAGCGGGATGAGACAAAGTAGGTGGTACAAATCTCAGTGGTAGCAGAGCACAAGACTCAGAGACTGAGTAACTCCTCTCCCAGTCCTGTTATGTCAGGTCCATGAAAGCCTAATGAGGTTCAATAAGGCCAAGTGTAGGGTGCTGAACTTGGGTTCGGGCAATCCCAAGTATACAAACTGGGGGAAGATCTCCTGGAGAGTAGCCCTGCAGAGAAGGACTTGGGGGTCCTGGTGGATGAGAAGCTGGACATGAGCCAGCAGTGTGTGCTTGCAGCCCAGAAGGCCAACTGTGTTTTGGTCTGCATTAAAAAAGTGGTGGCCAGCAGGGAGAGGGAGGTGATTGCCCCACTCTACTCAGCTCTTGTGAAGCCCCATCTGGAGTACTGCGTCCAGGCCTGGGGCCCTCAGTATAGGAAGGACGTGGAGCTCTTGGAGCAGTCCAGAGGAGGGCCATTAAGAGGTGCTGGAGCACCTCTCCTATGAGGAAAGGTTGAGGGATCAGGGCTTGTTTAGCTTGGAGAAGAGAAGGCTCTGGGGAGACCTCATTGTGGCCATCCAGTACTTGAAGGGTGCATATAAGCAGGAGGGGGAACGGCTGTTTACGAGGGTGATAGGACAAGGGGGAATGGTCTTAAACTGAGACAGGGGAGGTTTAAGTTAGATATTAGGAGGAAGTTTTTCACACAGAGGCTGGTGATGCACTGGAACAGGTTGCCCAAGGAGGTTGTGGATGCCCCATCCCTGGAGGCATTCAAGGCCAGGCTGGATGTGGCTCTGGGCAGCCTGGTCTGGTGGTTGGCAACCCTGCACATAGCAGGGGGTTGAAACCAGATGATCATTGTGGTCCTTTTCAATCCAGGTCATTCTGTGATTCTATGATTCTATGTTTCTATGATTCTGTGTTCTTCTGGATGGTCAGGAGGAACCTGTTCCTGACTCTTTTCCTCATCGGTTGAAGAGCAATCCCTTCACTAGTACCTATCCTTAGTATGAAACAATGGGCTGCCTGTGGGGATCCAGCATTAAGACCATACACGCAATTAAATCAAGTGTGTTTGTGACAGTTTTCTGTCACAGAGACCAGCTGGTATGGAATGGCTTTTGTCCATGCAATTAAACATTTTATCTTCCTAACCAGGTGTCTGCACTCAAACTGAGCATGGTCTCTGGCTTGTGCTCCTGAACTGCACTCAGCACAGAACTATTCTAGGAGAGTGTTATTTTGTATTAAAAGCCATGCCAGGATCTACTCCAACAATACAAGAAGACAATTGAATACAATTGTTATAAAACTTTCCCTGGTACAAATTAATTTATTTGCATATAGGTAGCTTTTGAGTTTTAAAGTGCTAAATTGGGTAATCTGGGATTTGTATAATCCCAGTGGTGTATTTATTTCATACTAGTGTAGCTCCACTGACTTCAGTGAGGTTACTCTGGATTCAACATGATGTGATCAAGATCAGAATTTTTTCTCAAATGTTTTTGTGAGTGAAATGCTCATTTTCTTCTGCTTCTAAAACTGTCTGCTAAAATTTCATGCATGGGTAAAGCCGAGCTTGCTAGTAAGCTTGTTAAATGTAATACAAATCCCTACAAAGGAAAATTATCTATAGCTTGGACACTTCCCAAAGTGGGCTTGTTACAGAGAGTGTTTGTTAACAGTAATGTGGAAATCAGTGAAAAATGAGTACTGGAGAGTAAATGTCAGAATGAATAGGGGAATAACTATCTGATGAAGGAGATATGTGTGGAAAGAAAGGAAACAGCACAAACATACAGAACAGGAAATAGTGACGCTGATATTAGAAATCCACCACAGAATCATAGAATGGTTTGGGTTGGAAGAGACCTCAAAGATCATCCACTTCCAACCCTCTGATATGGGTAGGATTGCTACCCGTTAGATCAGGCTGCCCAGGGCCTCATGCAACCTGATCTTGAATGCCTCTCCATTTTATTTTTTTTTTCACTCTCCAAGTAAAATTTCTTCTGAACTAATCTAATCTAAGTCTCCCGTTTTAGTTTAAATACATTCCTCTTTTCCTACCATTTCATGATATGTAAAAAGCCAGTTTCCCTCTTGTTTGTAAACTCCCTTTAGGTACTCAAAAGCTGCAATGAGGTCTTCCCAGAGCTTTCTCTTCAGGCTGAACAAGGCCAGCTCCCTCAACCTTTCTTTTCAAGAGAGGTACTCCAGCCCTCTGATCATCTTTGTGGCCCTCTTCTAGAGCCACGCCAACAGTTCTTTCTTGTGCTGGGAGCCACAGACCTAAATTAAAAAATAAAACACCCACCAGCACCTTGGCATCTGCTGGTCCTTGTCTTCCTTTAAGAGCTGTACTGTGACCATATCCCAGGGCAGACTGACAGATGACATCCTGCTCACCAATGCAAATGAACTGATGGGTGACATCAGTTTTGGAAGATGCACGGCTGTGGTGGCCGTGCTATGGCTGAATTCATGATCTCAATGAATACGAGACAGGCAAAGAGTAAAATTAGAATGCTACATTTTAAGAAAGCTAACTTTCAGCTCTTCAGGGAGTTAGTCAATAAAACACCCTTGGAAACTGTCCTCGTGGGTAAGGGTGCAGAGCAGAGCTGGCAGATCTTTAAGGAAGCTTTCTTCTGGGTGCAAGAGCTTTCCCCTGTACTCTGCACTGATAAGGCCTCACTTGTAGTACTGCATCCAGATGTGCAGTCCTCAGTGCAGGAGAGACATAGACCTGTTGGGAGTGTCCAGAGAAGGGCCACAAAAATGATCCCAGGGATGGAACACCTCCTCTGTGAGAACAGGCTGAGGGAGCTGGGGCTTTTCAGCCCGGAGAAGATTTTGGCTTCTCCGGGCTCCAGCCCGGAGCCAAAGAAGGCTCTTTGGTGAACATCAGTAACTAAAGGGGAACTACTGGAAAGAAGGGGACAGACTTTTTAGCAGGGTCTGTGGTGATAGGAGAAATGGTTTCAGTCTTAAAGAGGGCAGATTTAGGTTAGATATAAGGAAGAAGTCTTTTACAGTGAGAGTAGTGAGGCACTGGAACAGGTTGCCCAGAGATGTGGTTGTTGCCCCATCCCTGGAGACTGGTAAGATGAGGCTGGATAAGGCCCTGGGCAACCTGATCTAGCTTTAGATGTCCCTCTTCATTGCAAGGGAACTGGACTAGATGACTTTTAAAGGTCCTTTCCAACACTGGAGATTCTATGATTCTATGATTCCATGCACTGTGGAATACCACCAGATCCTCCAGGACCTATGTAACTGATATGTGAATCAGTTGCAATAGGCCAGAAAGAAAGCAAAGACAGAGGTAGCAGAGAAGTCATTCAAGGTTACTATGGGAAAACCAAAAGAAGAAATGGGAAAATACAGGTGGATATGGAGATAAGGTAAGTGAGACTGTGAAATAGTGATGGGAGAAATTGGGACACTTGTTGAATTAGTGAATGAAGTGAATTTAAATTAGGGACTAATGGCTTGGGAATAGAGAGGCAGAGAGAAGAAATCTGGATCCAGCATGGAGAATGAAGAGACTGGGTTGCAGGGCTTGGATAAGGAACAGAAGTCAGAGTACTTAGAAACAAAAAGGAAATGGAAGGAAACCTTGACACCAGAGAAAAGAGTGTCAGAAAAGCTGCAGCATGAGGGAAATAGAGATGTTGATGAAAGCTTTACCATATGCAAAAGCTGGTCATGTTGGGTTAGAGGAATGCAACTTCTGGGGCAGAGCATGCAAAAAATAGGGGGAGAGTAAGGGTAAACTCCACTGCAGGGGAAATAGAGAGGAATCTTAGACAGTTCCCTGTTGGCTGCAATGGAGTGTATGACATGTTAGGCTTTAAAATATGTATAAATTAGTGTCAGGAACCAGTCTGCCAAAAAAAGCAGGATGTGCAAAATAGAAACTGAAAACTTCACTATTGTCCTGGGAAAAGCACATTTTTAAATGCTGCCTGCCTCCTACATGAAACTGAATACATCTGAAAATATCTCCTAATTTGCATACAAATAGCTACATAAATTGGGCTTGATCTTGCTTTTGGTTGTAAACAGAAGCATGGGAACAGGAGGCTGCACAGTGTATTAAGAGTTTTGCTGGACTCAGAGACAAGAGCCTGAATTCAGTTTGCAGCTGTGCCCCAACCTCATTTTCTAACCTTGGATGAGAAGCAGCTTGGACAAAAAATGGCAGAAAGTATCATGAATGTTCAAGAGGAATATGAGGGTAATTCATGGGGTTGGGAAACTGCATCCTTGGAAGGTCTGGATCTTTCTGGGATATTTAGAGTAAGGCTCTTTCCCTTAATTTCAGATATTAAAAAGTTAGGCATCTCAGTCTGAACAATTACCTTAGGTTTGACACTGAATGGAGTTGTTCAATAAGATGCATGTTGTTCTTTTAACCTAGTGTGAATGTTTATCTCAGCACAAAATGAATTGCTGTTGGGAGATGATCCATTAACAGTCATAAAAGAAATACAGTGTGAGTACATCAGATTCAGATATCCAAATGGTAGGCATCAGAATTACAGTAGGTTACTCCAACATAAACTGTCTTTCTTTCAGGAATTTGTATGAAATAAATAGTGGGACACTTAACATTCCCTGTGAATGTTTTAATATCTAAAGCTTGAAGTTTGACACATAAGCATGCACAGTAATAGTCATACAAAAATCCTTAAATTTCATGTTTTTACACGTGTAATATAAAATTTTATCACAAAAAACATTGAATCCTCAACATTTCATTTCATGTTTTTTTTACTCTTTTTTTTCTCTTCAAATTTAATCATCAAAAATAAAAATATTTACATGTAACATTTACATGCCAAGTCACATTACAAGCAGATTATGAAGTTTTCTTCTAGGAATGTTAAGTCTGTTGTTGGAAATAAGATTATTTGGCCTCATTTTTCATAGTAATAACACCTTTTTATAAATATAAGCTCTCACACTGTAATGGAATATTTTTTGGAGTAAGTTATTTCCCAGACACTGATTGGAGGTAGTTTTACTGAAAGATGACACCATGTGTGAGGATTCTTGTCAGTTCTGTTCAACAGACTACAAGCTCTTGTCTAAATCTAAACCATTTGGTTCTTTGTATAGCTGATAAAGCGGTCTCTCCAAAAAGGCAATTCATCCTATCCTGAAATGAGCACTCAAGACATGTGAGATAATTCATTCTTAGTAGGTGCATTTTTTCCCCATTGACTATAGATTGAGCAAAGTTTAGGATACGAGGACATTTACATAGCTACCAAGAAGTCAAATGTCACATGCAATGTGTTCTACTAGAAAAATCATTGCTATTGATTTTGAAAGCCCCCAGGATCACCAATGTTACTCCTGCCTTCACAGCACTTTCTCTGGGAATATAGAAGTGGTGAGGCTGCCTACATCAATTAATTCACTCCTGCATGACCAAAAGTAATCTGAAAACCCATGTCTTCAGATCCTTAAATGCAATCAGGCTCTGTATCTCTTCAATTTCATTGCATACTGCTTCTTTAGAAAAGTTGGTCAGAGTTAATTGGGATTAGTTTTTCTAGTACTGCTTGCTCCAGCGTGTAGAACAGTCACTAGAAGTTCATTGTTCCTTCCCTGGTCCCTTACAGCATGAGGCCTAGGTTGTGTACCTGTCCTCTTGATAGATTGCACAACTGTCTGTACTTTGGTTTGGCTGACAGACTCAATGGATCTTCTTAGCAAGAGTCTACAACTATGTTTACAGTCCCTTTTTTTCTGATACTGATGTACACCTGTGGTCTTTTGTCTTCTTGTGAGTTAACTCTAGTAGACAGCTAAGCACCACACAGCCTATTGCTCGTGCACCACCTCAACTCTAGAAGGAATCACAGAATCCCAGAATCACAGAATGGCCAGGGTTGGAAGGAACCCCAAGATCATGAATCTCCAACCCCTCTGCCACAGGCAGGGCCACCAACCTCCCCATTTAATACTAGACTAGGCTGCCCAGGGCCCCATCCAATCTGGCCTTGAATACCTCTAGGGACGGGGCATCCACAACCTCTCTGGGCAGCCTGTTCCAGCACCTCACCACTCTCTCTATAAAGAATTTCCCCTGACATCCAACCTAAATCTTCCCTCCTTCAACTTAAAACCATTTCCCCTTGTCCTGCTGTTATCAACTTTTTCAAAGAGTTGATTCCCCTCCTGTTTGTAGGCTCCCTTTAGGTATTGAAAGGCTGCAATTAGGTCACCTTGCAGCCTTCTTTTCTCCAGGCTGAACAAGCCCAGCACCCTCAGCCTATCTTCAAAGGGAAGGTGCTCTAGTCCCCTGATTGTCTTTGTGGCCCTCCTATGGACCCTCTTCAACAGCTCTCTGTCTTTCTTGTACTGGCAGCTCCAGATCTGGACACAGTACTCCAGATGGTGCCTCACAAGAGCAGAGTAGAGGGGAACGATCACCTCCCTGTCCCTGCTGGCCACCCCTCTTCTGATGGAGCCCAGGAAATGGAGCCAGGAATTGGTCGAGATGAAAGAAGAAAGAAAAGCAAGAAAAATGAATTTAATTAAAAGGAAAAAAGTTAAATAAGCAAAGGGGAAGTGGAGGAAAAGAGACTACAAAACAAAACAAATGATTCAAAAGCAATCACTCACCATCTCTCATGGTTAGATTGATTCTCACACAGATACCTCCACTAAAACATGTCTGAAAGCCTCTTTACTTAGACAAATATCTGAACAACCTGTCAGAGCTGTGTTTTTGAGGAGGTCTCTGATGTTTGAGTAGAATATTTCCATAAAATAGTATAATAATTTCTTAAATTGTCTCCATTGAAGGATATTTGTTACACCCATCAGTTTTCAGGAGGTCCACCATTTCCCACAACAATAAATAACTCTCTTCCTCATATGTTGTTATTTATTTGTCAGAATTGAGTTGTACCAGAGCCATGGGAAGCAAAAGCCTTTTAACTGTACTCGACTTTAAACTGTTGCAGGTGGTTAAACGCTTTCCTCAGATAGCATTGGAGACTTAAACTCAGCACAAATATAGCCCCATCATCAGCTGTAGAAACAGATCTAGGCCACTTCAATGCCTATGATGTTGACATTGAAATGTACATAGATGTTCTTATTACAGGTTAAAAAACAGAAGGAAATCAGAAAGCACAAAGGAAAGCCCATTGTAGAAAATATCAGGCAGAAATGCTAAGATGAGCTGGGCAGAAATTACTCGCTATTTTCATTTGAAGTGGATAGGTCTTTCCTACAGCACTACTCTGTTGGATTGGATGTTGTGCTGTTCCTTTCCCTGGTAGCAGACAGTAACTGAGGATTCCCTCAGCCCCAGAGAGACTTTTTCTGATACTGTAGAGCTTACAGGGACTGTGGCAGGAGAGCGACCCTCCTGGCTTGGGAGAGGCCAAGGGAAAATGATGCAGATGAGGCTTTGCCAGGGATCACTGGCACTGCCCAGAGGGCCATAATGGACCACTGTTACTTAAACATGAAATTCAGCTGTGCCAGTTTGTGCTGAGGACCAGACTTCGGACTGATCAGAACAATGCTCAGAAATAAAAAGGAGTAATGCTACATTAACTTTCCTCCTTTGTTCACTGCATGAGGCATCTTCAAATTCAAGGTTGAGGAGGTTTGTACAAAAGAGGCTCAAAGATACACGTGCAAGCTTTTATAGATTCACAGGGAAATTGCCAAAAAATTAGTAGGTTTAAACTGAATTAATTTTTCTAAAGCTCCCACTGTAAGATGAAATCAATTTTCTGATAGTGGCAGCCACTGAAAGCAGATATAAATCTGTGGACTTAGCAGAATAGTAGGTTGGTATGGAATGTAAATGAGCAGGACTTTTTAAGGAGGGGGTGAGTGGCAAAGTTTCTCTGAGACCGGTGCGGACTGCAGCTAGATAATTTTCGGTTTTAGTGTTTTCTAGCAATTTATGACTTAAAAGCATTCAAAAGTCAAATTAAAACCAGTGGCAAATTCAGGTCAAGTTGAAAGAAAAGCTCTGATTGAGGAAAAGCAAGCAAAGAAAACTATTGGCAATGTCAAAAAGATTAGTTTCAGTGTTCTCCAAAACACAGTGTTTCCATTTTTTGAGCTGGATTCAAAAAGAGCATCTGCTGAAGGAATTCCATCTCTCATAATACTGGTGATTGGGCACTAGCCCAACATATTGAAAACCCCCAAGCTCATTTCTATCTCTTTCAGTTTGGATATCTACATTCCTTTTCAAAGGGACATTTCTCAAGTCCACCTTTAGGTCTTTTTTTTTTCCTTTGTTGGATTTGTTCCACTTCAAAATGGAATTGTTCTAAACAAACATTCACTGGGAAGGAGAGAGACTCTGCAGGGTGGGAGTCTTGGGGAAGGACACTTAGCTTAGCTCTTTCAAAAGCAAGGGGAAGTTGGGCCCAGATGAGTTCCTTAATCAGTACATTCTGGAGAGAGGCGACAAATGCTGCCACATCCTTTTTGTGGTTTCATGAATGGCTCCATGGTCTAGCTTTTCATTTTTTTTCTTTTCTTTTTTTTTTTTTTAATTTAACATTTCAATATCTGGAAAAAAAACCCAGAAATGTTCAATTCTATCTGAATGAAAATATTAAATCCAAACACTATGTTAATTTTGTGACATTTTTTTACTCCAGATTTTCATTTTGCTTCCTCAACGTTTAGCTCACGTGCTGGACCAACTATCAAGAGTGAACCAAGTCAATCCTGTGGCACTTATTTTGCTTCCTACAGGGTTTTCAGTCTACAGAGAGACCAGAAAACTGTCCCTCATTTCCTGCTCTCCAAAGCCAGGGCGAATTTTTACCAGTCTTGGAAAAACAGCTATGAACAATTGTAAAGGAGAGACATACATTTTACATTTACTTTTCTTCACAGGAGTAGGTGACTGAATCTTACTTGTTTAGTAACAGTTCCACTGATTTTGAAAAATCATTTCTCTGCACCAGAAATGGTCTGATCCATTAAAAAATAACTCATGAAAGGCACAAAACCTACAAATTATTTTACTTTCCCACTACACCATATTTTTCTGGGAACTTCATTCTGTCATGGTTTATTGTATAAGACAGAATAAAATAGTTTTGCAGTCATTTCCAGCCTGTTTTGCAGTGTGCCATGAATCACTTTTTAATGCTTCAAATCCTCTAATTCTACAAGTAAGAAACACATTCTAACTTTACAACATTGAGCTTCCAGGAACTTATGGTAATGCAGTCTATAGTAAAGTGGTTATTACACATTACTATTGCTTAATGAGTATTACTATGTGCAAATTCAGATACCAGTGTGAAATCAGCACATTCAGCAAGTAGCAGGAGGAATATGTCAGAGAGGAGAAATTAGGGTCAATGATTTTTTTAACTAGGAGACAACCTTTTTGCAGGAGTAAATAATTTTTTTGTATTAACACATAGCAACTCAGTTCTCAGGCAAGCTGAGTCCTCTTCTGAATTTTTGCTTTCTCTTTTTGCTTTCAAGGGAGGGAAATGAGCAACTCTGGCACTGACTGGGATACTTAGATCACGGAGTACAAATTGCATTGAGAATTACCCTCTATTCTGTATTCTTGATTGAAAGAAGATAATCAGTGAAGAAGGCTGGACATGCCTTTCTGCATATCTGGGACCTTCCTTATTGTCATGGTGGTTCTTACCAATGAACTAAGATACAGGAGCTGGGGGACTGAGGCAGCATTTTCTGTACAGCTGTGTGCAGTGTATCTGGCTACCAGGCAACAAACAACTGTGGTACAGAATGACAGCAGGAAGCAGGAGTAATAGCAGAGGTCATCAAGAGGGGTTCTTGAGCTCTGGTTTGCTGCATGTCCTCACTTTCCCATGTTTCACATTTCTTCATCTATTAAAAAGAAGATGATGGTAATTAATTGAGTACCATGACTAATTAAGTAGTTGTCTAAAGCTAGGCTTCAACAGTTGACTTCAGCTAGGCTTTTGACACTGTTTCTCATAACATCTTTGTAGTTAAGCATAGGAAGTGTGGGATAGATGAGTGGACAGTGAGGTGGATTGAGAACTGGCTGACGGGCAGAGCTCAGGAGTTGTGATCAGAAGTGCAGAGTCCAGTTGAAGGCCTGTAGCAAGTGTGTTCCCCAGGGGTTAGTACTGGATCTGATCTTATTCAACATCTTCATCAATGACCTGGATGGAAGTATAGAGTCCACCTTCAGCAAATTTACTGATAATACTGATAAAAATGAAAAAGAGCTGGTAGAAGTGGCTGACACAACAAAAGGCTGCACTGCCATTCAGGCAGACTGGAGAGTTGGGCAGAGAGGAATCTTACAAAGTTTAACAAGAACAAGTGTAGAGTCCTACATGTGGAGAGGAATAACTGCATGCATCAATCAGGGTTAGAGGCTGACCAGCTGGAAAGGAGCACTGCGCAGAAGGACCTGGGGGTCCTGATGGACAACAGGTTGACCATGAGCCAGCAGTATGCTCTTGTGGCCAAGAAGGCCAAAGGTATCCTGGGGTGCATTAAAAAGAGCTTGGCCAACAGGTCAAGAGAGATGATCTTCCCTATCTACTCTGCCCTGATGAGGTCACATCTGGATTACTGTGTCCAGTTCTGGGCTCTTCAGTTCAAGAAAGAGAGGGAACTTTTAAAGAGAGCTCAGTGGAGGGCTACAAAGATGATGAAGGGCTTGAAGCATCCCCCTTACAAGAAAAGATTGAGAGATCTGGGCCTGTTCAACATGGAGAAGACTGAGGTGGAATCTTATCAAAGTTTATAAATATCTAAAGGATAAGAAACAAGTGCATGGGGCCAGTGGATGGGGATTCTGTAATTCTGTGATACACTGCATAAGTGGTGTGATTTTTAATTAATGCATGTACTATTCAGATGCAAGATTAATGCACATTTCTCAGAAGCTGCTTGAATCTGAAGAGACAGAGGAGGGTAAAGAAAGAAGTAAGGTAGTTCTTGCTGATGTAGCTTTCAGTATATTGATAGAAATGGCCTGGGATGAAAAGTCTAATAAAAAAAACATCCTTGTTACATCTGCCTATTAGAAATGAAATAATTTTGAGCCATTACCAAATGTACCCAGACTTGTATGTCCAGTGACTTATTTGATGTAATGCAGTACAACCACCTCAACAGCAATAATGTTTTTACAAGAAACCCTAAAATCTAAACTCTAAAAGTAATTCTAAAATCTGCTGCTGCTGATACAAACAGCACCTTTACAGTCTGTTTCACAGTAAAAATTATTATCTCCTAATGAATGGACAACTGTCATTAGGGTAAAATCAAGATAGAGGAAGAGAAGTAACTCATTTTTTAAATGGAATTATACGTCTTGTTCCTATTATCATAATTAGCTTTTCTCCTCTCCTCTCCTCTCCTCTCCTCTCCTCTCCTCTCCTCTCCTCTCCTCTCCTCTCCTCTCCTCTCCTCTCCTCTCCTCTCCTCTCCTCTCCTCTCCTCTCCTCTCCTCTCCTCTCCTCTCCTCTCCTCTCCTCTCCTCTCCTCTCCTCTCCTCTCCTCTCCTCTCCTCTCCTCTCCTTTTATTTTTCTTCTATATTCCAGTAGACTTTTAAATCAGTAACAGTCTCTACATTGTCTACAAAAAGTTCAAGGCTCCCATATGGATGTAATATTTGCAGCCATAAATAAATTCTTGAGGTTTTTGTCAGGCTTTTCACACACCCACAGATTCTGCTATCAGCCGGTAAATCTTTGTTTAAGACACTATGAGATCAGATTTCTCTGGATGAAGTGTTGCCTAAAATGGGGAGAAAATAACATTGCATAGAAATTGCAGTATTTCAAATTTCTTCCTTCCCTCCTACTCCAAACAGAGTGCTACCTACCCCTTGGTGTCTGTTTAGGATTTTTTACCATGGTACAAAAGTTGAAGTTGGACAGAAACAGGTAGCATCATCAGCTGGCATTTTTTTCTAACAGCAGAGAGGGTCTTCTTGCTGGATGACTGGGATTTGGAAAGACAGAAGTGCAGCAGGTCATCTGGAATCATTGCCGTCTTTTCCTCTTCTGGTGGGACATCTGCTCTGATAGCTTAGTCCCTGTGCAATAGCATGACAGAAGTCTGTTATTTCTGCAGAGATGTTTGAGAGTATCTCTTGGGATTCTCCTGCAACACACACAGCATTCTTAGGAATTTGGAAAAAAAAAAAAAAAAAGACAACAAAAAAGAAATTAAACAGGTTTACTTGCAGCCGTTCATACCATTCATATAATACTTCCTATAATATTGTCCTATCCTGCACACCACAGCATTTCACCATGATCTCATCAGTGACTCCATTAGACAAAATACAACAGACAAAATGTCAAATAGAGGGGAAAAATAGAAGGGACAGAATCTCAGTATGTGCCCAGAGGTCAGAGTAATGCTCTGTGTAGTGTTTAATCCTGAGTGACCCATTTATTTTTGCATTTATGTCATTTCTTATTTTGGGGCGCTGCATCTTTTCCACAAAATACTGCCTATGGACTGCTTTCCATTTGAAGTGATGGCAACTGTAGCCATGACATTTACCAGCTGTATGAATTATTAATATTCCACAGTTGGGATGGTTTTAGTAATTAACAGATGAAAGGCAATGGCTCAATAATAATAATACCTCTAATCAACAAAGTTTATCTTATATGTGCACTGGTCTTATCTATACAAGAAGAGTCTGATTATTTCAGCTACAGAATAGTTTTTGCAGTCACTGAAGTATAACGCTGAGGGAGTCTGTAAAGTCCTTATGCATTCTTTTGCCCTGAAGCAGAATAAGTTAGAGGATCAGTTAACTGGAATAAACTGGAGTGGACTTAAGCACCCAGTGGTACACAGGATTTCCACCAGAAGCTGGTAGTCACCTATATAAACTGGTTTGTGTTTAATTACTTCTAATTGCAAAACTGGTGGGATTCAGAATTTTGCTTAGGGAGAAAACAGTTTCTTTAAGTTTAAATTGCTTATGTATGGCAATGTATAAATTTACTTTCAGAGCTAGGACTCAGGACACAGAGCCCATACATTTAACTTGAAGTAAATTAATCATTTTTTACATAATTTTGTACATCTGAGCTCAACACATAACTCCTCATTCCATGTTTATACACTAAGCTAAAGGCTAAATTCTGTACCTCCTTTATTAGTAAAGTACTATTGAGGACTTGACAATTTCCAAGGTTGCAATTGCTGGAGACATCTGGCATCCCTGTTCAGAACTTGCCTATGAAATCATGACAAAGCTGAAGGCAGAGGCACTATCACTGGGCACCTAGATTGCGTGCCAGATGTATAATTAAGCTTGTTGCAATATTAAACTCCCTATTCATTAATTAACAGATTTAGATATCTCAGCTATATCCTTCTGAAGAATTAGCTGGTCAACGCCCCAAAGCACAGTGTGTATTCTGAAACCGTCTATTAGCAAAAGCTATTAACAGATAGACAGATATTAAGAGATCTGTCACGGGACTGAGCATCTGAATACCTCTTACAGTTCTCTCATCGTATGGATAGGAGTGTATCTACATAGCAGAACTGAGGCAGGATTTTAGCCTTAGCTGGAGAATCTGTGCTAATGTAATTTCAATAGCTTCAGTAACAACCAAGACAAGTGACAACGCTGTCAAGTTTGCATGCTGCTGTAGTCATAAAAATCTGCAATGCTGCATCTTGTTACTGTTTTTCATCTGTTCTAGTGAAAACAAGGTAGGACAGATGTGCCAACTTCTGTTAAAAGCACACATCCGTTTTACTGTGAGGCGCAGATGGAAACATTGATTTCAATGCTGAAGAAAAGATGTGGGCTAAAGTGAGTTGTGGTAATCTAGGAAGAGGAAAGGAGCCAGCTGGCAACAGATTTCCTCCTGCTGTTATTATTCTAAAAACGAAGTCATTATTTTAGTCTAGATGGGGTTGCTGCAAAACAGAACTTTAAAAAGCAAATCCCGCTTCAGACCTGGATCTGAGCAAGTTCCACACACTTCTTTCTGGAAGCACAGCACTAGAAAAACAAATGGATTGAAGTAGCTCAGGCCAGCATAAGAGTTTCCATTTGGTGAGTACCGCTTAGCTGAAAAGAACTTGTTTAATGGGGAAAAATGTCAGAGGAAAATGTTTCCTTAACAGAAAAATAGTAACTTTCTTCCTCATTGATGATGGAGCTTTGCAAACAGAGTAGTACATTATATCTTCGTATTTTCTCACTCTGCAAGCTATGAAACCATAAAATAAACCATGTATGTTTTCCTCCTTGAGCACCTTCTTAAGTCACACTTTGCCTACTAATCTATGCTGGAATTACTTTTAATATTCGAAACCTCCGTCAAGATGTCAAATAGTTTCTTCATCTCCTGTTGGAAAAGAAAATCCACAAATATTTCCTTTTTTTTTTTAAAAAAAAAAAGGACAGATATTTTCTATGAGGATTTGGAAATGACAGTTGACTCTGGAGTTTATCTTTGGGATTCTTAAGACCCAGTAACAGGGCAAAAAAAAAAAAATTGATCAAAATTGATGTCTTGCTACAATACAGATCTTACAGGGTCTTGATCTGGAGATGTAGAATTAATTTTTTAACTGAAGAAAAAAAAAACCTCTGGATATTTTGTTCTGTATTTTTGCCAAGCAGGACTAGTAGCGTGGAAAAATTCCATAAATCTGCTGAGGAAGAGCAAAATGGGATTGTCATTAGATCCATCACTACTCCCGTAGGAGATTCCTCCAGAAGATGCCTGTAGGAGTTACTGGTCAGGCCATGAAAAACCTTAGTGGACTCCTCTAAAGTAAGTTCCAGATTGTCAAGGGGAATTCCTTTGGCCACATGTAAAACGTGAGGCAAATTATTTCTGCATCTAGATAGGAATTGCAAGAAAAATGTGAAGACTTGTGTCGCAGGAGAACCTGATGCCCAAGGCTCTCTGATGGATGAAGTATCTCTTATTTGTGTTTAATTTGCAGACACTTTGCCTTCCATCTCTTGTTTCTGTTAGGGGCATCAGCTTTCTAAGGAAAGAGCCTGAAGAAATGCTGCTTGCTCTCTGCTAATCATGTCATCCTGCTGCAAAAGCTGGCAAGATGCTTAAGTGTATCTGTCCAAGTGCTAATGGATGAAACAAAGTCCAGTTTTTCTCCTGAGAAGCCAAGGTAGCTGGGGTGACTCAGAGCTACTTGCAACATCTCGTACAAGGAAAGTAGTGTATCTTAGTCAAACATGTGATGGTTCTTCCATAACAGGGCAAACAGTTCTGAAAGGTCAAATTTTTCAGAAAATTTATGATCAACACAAAAAAATCCAAAACAAACAAACAAAGAAAACAACAACCAACCAACCAAACCAAAACAAAGATAACAGAGAAAACAAAAAGAAACAAAACTATAAAAAGAAACAGTTGAACATGGAAGAAAAATTTGATCAGAGACAAATAAGTTGGAGACGGCATTTTGGGGGAAAAATGAAACAGAAAGAGGAATGTATAACAGAAATGCTAAGTCACAGCTTGAAGCAGTGATTGGGTACCTGGTAGGAAGGCAGGGCCAATCCAGGGGAGTTCAGTTGCATGCAATGCACTTGAGTGATTGGAAGGTGTGGAGCCAGGATCCATGCCTTCCCAGACCAGACCAGAGCATACGGCAACAGTCATCACTTGCTGCAGCCTGGGACCTTGCTTCTTTGCTGTTATTGCTGTGTTTTCCATCACATTATATTGGGAAACTGAGGAAAATAATGAGGTTAAATTCAAACACTCTCATTTGGTTGTACTGGAAAGAAGAGGTTTTGGAGCTCTGTAAATATTGTTCAAGTATGCTTCCATTTGGAATAATTAGGATACCTCACCCTTGTTAAATTATCATGGATTTAATGCTTTCTTTAATTTCTTCAGGACTAGAAAGATTTACTGAGGACGAAGTATGAATCAGCCTTGCAAAATCCCTATGGAGAAGGGTGAGAAGTATTTTGATGAGTACCATATTGAGATGAGCATGTGAATTATCTTTCTTTTTTATTTTTTTCATTGTCCCCAGGCCTCTGAGAAAGGGTTGAATGAATGAAATTTGCATAAGAGTTTTAAAATATTCTCCCATTGTTTTCTTAGAGGCTCAGTTTAATGTAGCAAACATCTGCCTACCTCTCAGTGCTTTGTGGAACATCTGGTAGTTTGAAAAATCTTATTTTGCTCCTTTCCCTGTTGCCCGGCTAAGAAGAGGTTGTTATTGGTACCTGCCAACCAAGAGAAAGAATCAACAGAGGGGGGAGAAAAGCTATTTTATGCACTTATCAAAATACATCTTTCCCCCTGGCCGTGGGAATAACCAGAAACTGGCACATTCTGCATCAGAGCTGTCCTAAAGCATTCATGACGGTATTCAAGACCAAATGCAACAAAGATAATAATACTCTCTAATCTAGAGTCTCAGAAAAGCCTATTTTGAGTTCAGTGGTTTTATTACTAATATAGATAGTAGTGTACAGATCACTGGATCTGCTAGGACTTGTGTTAAGGATCCCGTATTAAGTTTGAACACTGGTTTGAAGCAAGGTTTTCCCCCTTGTCTTGCTCCCATTTATAGGAAGGAGAGGAGGTTCTTTGATTTAAGTATACCCAGTGTGAGATTAAGAAACAATGGTTCAAATATTGGTCTGACCAGTTTATTACAAATCTTAATCAGGGAGATGGGGAAGGGGAGGATGGATGCTGTTATGAATTAGATGATGGGGAAGAGAAGAAGGGTGGTAGAAAAGATAGGAAATAGAAGCAAGGAATCTTCATAGGAAGTAAGAGGGAGATAGTCACCACCATGGGTCCAGCATGATTTGTAGTTCAGTTGTTGATCTTCAGTAGTGCTGGGTCATCGGGTGTTGTTCCATTGATGATGACCACAGTGATGATGGTGATACTTTCCAATGGCAGTATAAACTTATTTGTAAGTCCAAAGTGGTTGAGTCAGCTCTTTTTGGAGTGACAGCTTCTGACTTTTGGATCTCAGCAGGAACTCCTTTTGTTCCCAGCTCCTGGGCCGTGCCAGAAGATAAGAGGAAGTATGGAGGTGCCAACTTGTATCTTGCCTTCACAAGATACAATGGTATTATTATCCCCCAATCTCCTATAGCAAGCTGGAGTTATTTGGTCACAGGCCAGATCTGCCAGTAAACAGTTCTGAGCACTCCCTTCCGAAGGCAAACAGCTCCAGAGAAATGCTTTCAAATGTAAAATTGTCTACACAGTGATGCTGATTGCCATACCCACTTCTCATCTCCTAGATAAATGAGAGTCTTATGACAAGAAATGCCTCAGGAAGCAAACTTAGAGCCAGAAAACAAAGAAGGGTTCTCACAATTCTCCAACTTTTATTTCCCTCCAAGGAATTCATTTCTCTGTCTATATTGTGATACTTAAATCTCATGGCTCATTGGAGTTTGAAGAA
The DNA here is from genome assembly GCF_951394365.1 of Tetrao urogallus. Lineage (NCBI taxonomy): Eukaryota > Metazoa > Chordata > Aves > Galliformes > Phasianidae > Tetrao > Tetrao urogallus. The sequence goes on along the minus strand of NC_136813.1, from coordinate 40,891,891 downwards.
CATGCACTAGTTTTGTTTAATGTTAGTTTAGCCCCTTTTGTATTGTTACTTCTTGGTAATTAAAATACTGAATAGTGGCCATGATGATAAACACTATACTAACTCTTGACATAGACAAGTAACTTCCTTTTACTGTTTTCAAAGGACATCTTTGCTCTGCTATTTAATGCTGGCTGTCATACTGTGACTGAACATTCTTTTTTGTCATAATTTTTCATTATTCTATAAGTAGTTTTTTTTCTTATTCCCGAAGGGGTGCAATTTAAGCCAAGCTATTCTACTTTCTAGTGTTGTTTTTCTCTTTTCTGTATCTTGCACAAAAATGTATAAGAAAAATGTTTCTACATCTTTCTGATTTTGCTTGACAAGTCAACTTGGACAAGATTCAGTAAAAACAAAACAACAACAACTACAAAAAAACAAAACAAAACAAACAAAAAAAAAACCCACACATGACCACAGGAGAGGGGAGCTTGGGAGGGTGGGGGACGACACAAAGCTCAGAAAAAGAACTAGAGAACTCTGGCTAATTTGTGTGGCTGAAGCTATGCTTTCTTTCCGGAACTTTGCAGAGGTGAAGGACATGCTAATAACTTTCCTCTAGATTGGAAGGATGAGTTCCTGTTACTTTCAAATGCAAGTCATCAAGATATTAAATATGTCCTCCCTATCCAGGTGGATGTAGAGCTTCTGGGATTCCCGTGTGATGTCTTACATGACGTGCAGAATCTCAAATAACATGACATGTCAAAGTTAATGTACCTGAGATATTTACCAGTTGTTCAGGTCTGGGACTCATCCTATTACTTTTCTGTTATTATGCCATCTAGATCCTAAGGTGATCAACAATAAAGAAATCATCTTTAGATGATGAATAGGCAGCTACTGTCATCATAGGGTGTCTAAGGCAACTGTGTAGGTAGGTAAGATGCCCCAGGATCTACAGGAGTGAGATCATATTATGGAATTTACAAACACAGAAGACACCTGTATTTCGGCAATGAAACCCATCCTTGATTTTCAACTTCTGTTATGATACATAATAAATCTTGATTCTCAGTGGGTGTGTTCTGTGGCTGGAGGGGCTTTGTAATATTTTCCTACTTGATAGGTTAATTTAGGTTATCATGTCTCTTGCAAGGCCTCTTTCTCTCTTTTTTCTTTCAGAAATTGCAAAACTTTTAATAAGGGATTCTCCAAAGGGGAAAGATGTTGGATTTTTGGTGGACTTTTTTTCATCAGAGTTTATTGGGCAATGAAATTAAAGGTGTTGATAAAGAATAAGTATTTGTTTAGCTTTTATGAGTTTATAATCTTTTTCCTTCACTGTCAGCACCTTCTATGCTCTTTTAAAGTCATACTTCTAAGCTTTTCTTAAATATACAGATGAACTTTTATGATAAATATGCTTTTCTTTTTAGTCTCCCACATGCACAGGACTTTGTACAACATGAATGGAAGAACGAGACTGTTACAGCCCAAATGGGTTATGAATATCTATGTACTGTTCACATGAGAGTCCTTGGACTTCCACTTTGCCTTGCCATTTAGTTAACAAGCAGATACAGCACTGAATTACAAGGCTTTCACTCATCTTGAACATCTGCTTGATGAGTACTAAGAGATCTGCTGTGAAGGGTGTTCAGAGTGCTGCTTCCTTCTCTGCCATATACAGAAAAAGAAGGAACTATTTTTTTTTTTTTTTTTTTTTTTTTTTTTTTTTTTTTTGTATCCTCCTGATCTCTGGAGGTTTTATAGAGAACCTGTACATGCCTTTCTGGGATGAGACCAGCAGTTCAGATGCCAAATCAGAGAAAATCAGTGAAGGTGGCCCAGGAGACTGTACCCTTTGCTAATGCTGCCAGGCATTTGATGCTTGAGAAAGGTGGGAGACAGTACTGCAGCAGAACAGGGTGACCATCAAGATCAGCAGCACCTATACTAAAATCTCTGCACAGCAAGTCAAACATACCAACAGTTAAACTGTATAGTCAAACTGTACCAACAGTTACTAGTAGTAAATAGGAGAATTATTTGATTTAAATAATAATTTTGGCACCAAGTCATACCATGCTTTGTATTCTCCTTTCTTTTCTCTCCCTTTCTTCAACTTCAGCAGTTCCTTTTAGTTAAATAACTCACAGCTTGTGGGCTGGGAAGTAGAGCTTATGGTTCAGCTGAGTTTCCCACATTTTAAAAAATGTTGGTGTATAGTTGGTAAATTTTATTCATGAATAAAACCAGGCTTATTCCTTGGCAAAGAGGGTAGAGGAAATTTTAGTGAGATGGGAATTTAATAGGATGCATGATCCTCCTTCTCCAGGAATCTGAACTTCTACTATAGTGATTGAAATGAAAACTTGTTAAGAGATGAAACAGTTGTGAAATGCATTGCTTTTTCAATGTGATAACATAATCTGCATTATGCTCAGTGCTTGCTGCAATGCATATTTTGTTTATCTGTTTTTTGTTTTGTTTTGTTTTTGTTTGTTTTTGTTTTTGGTTTTTTTTTTTCACCTGATCTAGGACATCAGCAAACTTCTGGTTGATACATTTGCATTATATTCCCTGGATACAATTGTTTGTCTTTCTAATCCCATTTACCTGTTAGCTCAATTATTCATTCAGCTGTGCAGATCAGTGGATTTTTTTCTGTGCATTTTCTTAACAAACATCCAGGAAGACCCAAATTGTTTTGAATTAAAATCTGCTGTTGCCCTTTGCAGAATGAACTTGCATTTACATTAGCCAATGCTGTACATCTGCTGAACATCTGAGTGGGGTAAGATCCAGACTTTCACTTAAGTTGCACCTTCACTTTAGATGCTTGTTTAACCAGTACTCCTAAAATCTTATACAGTCAGCTGAAGGAAGGAAGGCAAGTGTCTTTAATGCCTTCAGGGAAAAGTCTTGTCTGTATAACTTGGGTGCCTAAACCTAAGTAGGTAGATACGATTTCCAGAGCACTGGAGGATTCTGAAGGCCCCCTTTGTCAGTAAGAGAAATTTAGTAGGATTTGACTAAATGTATACTGTATGCTAACTGTACACTGTATTCCTGTATAGTAAATGGAGAAAGTTAAACTTTCTTCTAGCATAATTCTCCTGAAGGTATGTTAATATTAACTGACCCATGTTACAAAGGCAACCACACATCTCTTCATTTAGTATGGTAGAAGGATTAGCTCGAATTAGGTGTTTTGCACCCTGCTCATAATATGAGCCTAATGAATTTTTTATATTTACTTTCTCATTTAGATCAAAATACCTTTTAAGATTAAAACAAAAAGGAAAGGGAAGAGAACATACTAACTTTGGAAAATGTAAAGCCCTTTGTCCAGTCTCAGGCACATCTCTTTTCTCACTTTTCCTTGTGTTTTTTTAATTCTCTGAAAGAGGATTAACAGTGAAAGAAAATAGGGAAGAAAATTCCTATTTCTTTGTGCTCGTTTCAGTTAAAAATACTGAAAAAATTTAAAATGTCCAAGAATGTTGTGCTTGATTCTAGGTCTAGAATCAGCATGTGTATCACTCTCTGTAGATTGCTTACCTGAGTTTGTGTGCACAGCACCATGCGTGGCTCATGTGTCTCTCATTACTTCAAGTAGATCCTTACTTAGATTACTGTATGGCTAAGCTGCTGCACTATTTTTCGGACATATGCATTTAAATGAATAAGATGGTTTAGTCACTTGAAAAATGAGGAGCCCACTCTCAATTTTTCCATTTTCCTACCAAGCTCTACAGGGAGTCAAATCTGTACATTCTTGGCTTAATTCATCAGCACTAGTGCCATCCTTACATACAATAACATAAGCTTTTTCAGTTTAAATGTTATTTTACAGTCTGGCAACTCTTACTGAGATGGGCTGAGTATGGATAACCTGAGTTAACTCTGTAATAAATGCGCCCTGAGGTACAATAGACTGTTATTAGGTGTCCCGTCCCTAGACTTTTATAAGGTGTCCCTTATGCCCTGTCCCTGGAGGTGTTCAAGGTCAGATTGGATGGGGCCCTGGGCAGCCTGGTCTAGTATTAAATGGGGAGGTTGGTGGCCCTGCCTGTGGCAGAGGGGTTGGAGATTCATGATCCTTGAGGACCTTTCCAACCCTGGCCATTCTGTGATTAGCTTAAGGTTTTACATGTAAGCAGAGGCTGTGTTGGTACTGCTTTGAGAGTTAACTTGAGAGTGTTTCTCTGAACATAAGAGAAGTAACTTTCTTCAGAAAGCCAATAATGAGGAGTTCAGGCAGTGATTTTTGGAGCAGAAAAGTGGTAAGAGGAAACATGGCCATGCAGTGTATCTTGGTCATAGGAACGGGGCCTGAAACTGAGAGTGCCAAAAAGTGTCTCCTTGAATAGATCTAGGTGTACCCTAGCTCTGGGAGTAGATGTGTGATTAAAACAGAGCAGTGAGTGATCTTCAGCACTATGTCTCTTGCTGTCCATGCTGCTTTTTGTTAGTCTGTTTTTTTCTTAGGCTATCCCAACCAGGCTGCTATGAGAAGCATATGGTACCTCTCACACTCAAGACCAAGTTTTGTTCCTATCTTTATTTGTTAGCATTAGAGATGTAGCATGGATTGCACTGGCCATATTCCTCACTTGGACAACCAAGACACCAGAAAAGTTCAGAATTACAAGAATATAGTTACAACTAGAAAGACCTAATGATGTCTGAATTTGCTTCCTTTCTAGTTCACTTTCTCCCATGACCTAGGACTCGGCACAGTGAGTTCTCATTATCAGAACAGGCTTCAGCATGCTCTCTGACATACATTAACACAGCTGAATAGCATCTTTAAGAATCAAGATCCACAATTCACCTGCTCATCTCATTGACAAGCTGGAAATATAAAACATCATGACCAAAAAAACCAAGTAACTTTATAAGTTCAGATTTTGTTGTGTATGGCATGGTTGGGTAGTCAAATAAGGTCATGGAAACCAAATGTCATAATATCTAATTTTTGGCATTGAAGGGAAGTGTCTAATATGGGAAAGCTTGTCCTTGTTTCTTATAGATAATGCAGACAACATACACAGAACTCTTTATGACTTAGATATGCTAAGTTGTTCACTGGAAGTAACTGTCTCTCATCAATGAATACACATAGCTTAAAAAGAAAGCACCACAAATTTAGTGGTTTAGTGTGTCTATTGTAAAAGTCAACAAATTGTAGCTCTTGTCTAGCTTCGTCCTTTTGTTTCCTTGAAGACAGGCTGCAGTGCCATAGAGAGGATGTGAGGGAGGCTAGACATGTCTCTTGCTTTCCATGTTGCTCAGCTAATGCCCAGTGGTGAGGAGTCATAGTTCAGGATTCATAAGCAGGCAGCTATGGACCAGCATTGCTCTGTATCAATACTCATCATTGTCTCTTCTGAAGTAGCATTAAATTAGTATCTTTAAGTAGTTTATCTAATATGGCCAAAAGCTTATTTATCACACATTCAGGGAGGAAAAGAGTATAATGAAGAATTTTTCAGAGGAAGAGTAACGGAGAAATTAAAACCTGAGGTGCAAGGGCAGAAAGTCTCTAAGAAACGTGCCTGATTCTCTCTCTCTGTTTAGCTCTCCTTGAGGAGAGCTGAACTGTTTGTAAGTGAATGTTTCTCAGGTGGGCTGCGCTGCTGGCTTTGTTAGGAATAACATCATTAATTGTTTCTCAAAACATAGCTTCTGCATTTTGAAATTAAATAAAAAATCCATTTAATTCCACAAGGCTTTCTGTGTCATGACCTTTGTGCAGTGCTCAAGTTATACAGCAGGGAAAAGGTGTCCCTTTCTTGCATTACAGATTCATGAATTTTTAAACTCACAGTATGGGGCAGCTGCTGTCAAGTAACAATGGGAAACTTATATTCTGTCCGGCAGTGCATAAGTCCCTAGAGAACAAACAGGAAACAGTAGGACCTGATATAAAAGCTGCATATCTCATGCTACAAAAAAAGAACCAAGAGAAGGTTCTCTCTTCCTTGCCCTCCTTATTCCTTCTCTCAACTTTTATTTCATTATCTTTATGAATCTAAATATTATGCACAATGGGAGTGACAAAAAATACTTATATTAATTAACAAAAATAAGTTAATGCGAATATATCAGCTGATGTGATTCAGGATGAGAGTGAGAAAGATTTCAAATTCAGAACCATAAAAGCTGGAATATCTTGTGTGTCAACAACATTGTTTTATCAGAATTTCTATTTCTATTTATACTAGTCATAAGTAAATAAAATCTCTCTAGTCACTGAAGCAGGGTGTGTCTGTATCCGTATCAGTATTTTTCCTGTTCTTTTTTCCCTTTTTTATTCTTTCATTTAAAAAATTCTTTTTTTTTCATTTTTCTTTTTTAATCTTTCTAATCCCCCCCCCCTCCCCCCCCCCCCAAGTTTTATTCTTTCTCTTTTACCTTTTCATTTTCCTTCTCAGAAGAGCAAAAAGCCTATACACTTCCCTTTGAAATTGCAGAATTTCTTATCCTACTCTATCTTTATTGTGGGCTTGCATATGCATGAAGCATTTCCAGCAGTAGGCAGCCACTGCCAACTTTCCTCCCTCTAAGAGGAGGTTCATATTCCTAAGCCCTAAGGTACAAATATCATTGTGAGGGCCCAGGGTGACATTTGTGAAAAAATCTCTTACTGTGAACCCACTCCTACAGAGTCTAGTTACTGGGATAGTTGCATTTACCATTGCAATTTTGAGATCAAGCTTGGGTTCACTATATCTAAATAAGCTTTATAAGACTGATTTCTGAAGACACTACTCTCTCTAGGGCTGCAAAATTAAGCAGAGAGTTTAACAATTAATTTATTACCTTAAAGTTAAGATTTTTTCTTACCTTTCAGCGATTTGCTGTTCTTCGAACTACTATACCCTAATTTTAAAAGGGTTCTACAAATAAAGTTTTCCATTTGTAAGAGCATGATATTGCTCAAACTGATCAAAAAAACTTGCTAGTGTCATTTTTTTTGTGGCAATTAAAAAGATTAAATTCAGATTTTAGCTAAATTTTTAAAAAGACATTCTTAATCTCCTGACATAAAACAAAGAACCAGGAAAATGCTTAGTTTCTATCTTAAAAGTATTTTACATAAAGAGTTTGGTTTGCTGCTTTCTCTCAGCAAACTGTTAGAAAACAATAACCTGAAAATTCAATTTAATTATGATATATTTATATCAAGAAGAGCTTACTATATGCAGACAGAAGAGCTGAGGGGAAAAGTTTCATTGCTAATGACTACAGATAAAAACAAGTGAAAATGTAGAAATCCCTATCCATTTATTAATTATACATTTTTCATTTTATCTGTATTATTATTATAGCACCTCTTTATCCTTCAGCATCATATTATCCCTTTAATATTCTGGCATGATGCAAATTTGCACAAAGCACTTGTGTTTTTTCTGTTTCCCTCTACTAACAAGGAAGATAGGACATCACTATAAACAACTAAGATACCGTTGAGTTTGGGGAACATTTGGAGGCTACCTAATGTTACTGGAAGGAAAATAAAGAAAACAAAAGCGTAGATGATAACTTATTTTAAAGTTTTACAGAACTGACACAGGTATTTGTTTCCTCCAGCTTGCCTTCAAAGACAAAAAATAACAAAAAAATAACTAGCTACTTCTGAGAAGGGTTTGTCCTTACCAGTATGATAAGAAAAAGGGAACACATTCATACTTAGTAATTAATGTGTACACATAGCACTACTTTCAGCAGATTGCATCCTCAGTTTCACTTCTTCCTTCAGGAGATGTCACACTGGCTGCATTTATTATTCACAAAGAAGTGAATTGATGTTATCAACACATTGATACGACAAGGGGGAATGTTTTTAAATTGTGATGGGAGGTTTAGGTTAGATATTAGGAGGAAGTTTTTCACACAGAGGGCGGTGATGCACTGGAACAGGTTGCCCAAGGAGGTTGTGAATGCTCCATCCATGGAGGCATTCAAGGCCAGGCTGGATGTGGCTCTGGGTAGCCTAGTCTGGTGGTTGGCGACTCTGCACATAGCAGGGAAGCTGAAACTAGATGATCTTTGTGGTCTTTTTCAACTCAGGCCATTCTATGACTCTTGCAACTATGATTTTTTCTTTGCTTTTTCTTTGAAACTCAAGAAGTTTTTGCTGCTCTTGCTATTTTTATCCTTATCTTCCATAAGTTGCTACTTCTGTTGATGAAACAATGGTAAAAATCAGGTAAGAACCTGAAGTAAGAGAGAGAGAGAAGCCACAGATTAATGTCCTGGAAGCAGTCTTTTGTGTGGACTTATCATGAGGAAGATGGCTATCTCAGGAGGTACCACACATGACTCTTACCCAAGCACGCAGGAATGCCAAGCTGGCAGAAGAAAAAGGATAAAAAAGGGGACCTACAATCATGAGGTTTAGGTTTTCTGGCAACAGATTCCTCATGAAGAAGAGGGGTTTCTGATATGAGAAGCCTCACTACCTGTCTCTCTTCCTCCTGAACTTGCTCTGTGCTCTACCAGCATGTTGAAGATGAACAAAGGTGTCTGCCATAAGATTCCTCACTACAGACTTCCTGCATGCTGACGGACTCTCCTGGGCCTGCTACCGGAGTCCTGCTGTTTCACCTTGGACTTACACTGTGGCTTCTTCCTGCTACCTGCTTGCTGCCCAAGGCTGGCTACACTGCTGCTGCTCTCTCCCTGCACTTTTGCCTCTGACCTTCAAAAAGGCATGCAATGGGACCGCTGCTGGATCCTGGTGGTGACTATCCCCACTTTACGCAATTCTTTCTTATTTCCTATCTTTTCTATCACCCTCCTTCCCTTCCCTGTTGCCCTAATTCATAATAGTCACTGTCTTTCCCTTCCCCATCTCCCTGATTAGGATTTATAATAAACTGGTTGGACCAACATTTGAACAACAACTGTTGTTTCTTAATCTCACACTGGGTATACATATATCGGAGAACCTCCTCTCCCTCCTATAAATTGGAGCGAGACAATACTAACCATGAATCTTTAATCTCCACAGTACCAAGAGCATAGGAGCACTGCCTGATTTGCTGAAAATCTTGATTGTCAACCTGTCTAGATCAGTTTTACCATGAAATACAGTGTTTCTAAAATGATATGTGTGACTACAAACATGCTGTCAGCTTTGGAATTGAGAACAGGATCCAGTAGAGAATGTAGAAGAACTCCAGCTTATAGCTTTTTTTCTCAAAGTGAACTTTTTGTTCTGGGCTGTTGTGGTTCTGTGATTTTTTGTTGTCAGTATTCCACATCAGCACATCACGTGGATCAATGGGAGATAGAGGGTTAATGTTCTGGTTCTGTTTACTGCCTTTTATAGGCATTCTGAGTATTCTGATGGGAAGGGAGGGGGCGGCATCCCCAGAGGACCTGGCAGGAAGAGGCAGTGGGGTGGAGCTCCGGAGAGGGCCTGAGCGTCTGCTTTGCTCTGTCTGGCCACGGCTCAGCCGTCTCAGCTCGCCATGGAGAAAAGCACGTGCTTTCCCTCGCACTGTCATGGTTTGACTCGCATTTTGGATACTGTTGTCTTTCTCGTTTTGCTTGATTTAGTTGAATTCAGGAAATTACCGTTCCTCTCGGATCGTTGCCATTGTGTTTTCTCTTCGTTAAAACTGTCTGCTAGCTCTCTGCCCTTCCCCCTCTCCCAGAGTGCACGCAGCCCAGGACCAGCCGGATCACGGCAAACTGTTAGTACCCCTGTGACAGCCCACCTGTCACAGACTTATATCTAAGGATAATCCCATGACATTGGCAAATATATAAAAAAAAGTCTGATGTAAAGATAAAATTCATTTCACCTTCATCAAAGCTGGATGTGTTCAAGGCAGGGAAGATGCAGACAGACTGCAGGTGCAGCTTAGATACCCTCAGAACAGGGGACCAAGAAGAGGAATCTCAGTGGAAACCCTTCTGTCATGGTTTTATGATTTTTGATTAACAGTATTCCACATCATAACATAATGGAGTGCACTGGAAGTTAAAGAATGCTCCAGGTCCAGGTAGCTGTTCCAGAAGAGAAGAACTACTACATTTCCCAGAGGACAGTGCATTCAGAGAGGCGATAAAGCCCCTGGCAAAGTCACAGGACCAGGCTCTCCTCCCTTCTACTAGTCTGGATGGCACGTCTCACCTCAGCACTAGAGTAAGGCCTTTCGTTTTTGGACACTCTCTAATTTTATTTTATTCATTATCCAATTCTCATTATTGTATTATAGCGTGTTATCTTGCATTCTCCTATCTTATTTAGTAAATTAGTTTGTTTCTCCTCAGATCGTCGTTGCTGTTTTGTTATTATTTTCCCTTATCTCTTTCCCAAGCATAAATCTGCGGGTCTCTGTGCCCCACTAGTCATGGAACTGGGCCAAATTAGCCCACAAACCGTTGACACCTTCTGCGTGTTTAATTGTTTTAACACTGGTGTTGGTTCCATCAGCTCAATTTTGCCAAGTGTGTGATGTGTCGTGGCCATGAATATGTGTGTGTAATATCCGAGCAGTCTATCTTCTTGTCCTCCTCTGGCTTGCCTCCACCTTCCTCTCCCACTCCATCTCCTGCTGAGCTCCTTCCCATTTGGCAGGGCATCCTTAGCTCTCTCGCTGCTCCAGCCTCAGCAGATCCAAAGTGTTACAGTTGGGAAGGGATTTTAATTGGCCTTCAGCTAAGCAGTTAAATTTCTCAGGATGTGGTTACAAAAAAGAAAGCACCCTGGAAAGTATGAGAAGTCAAATCTGACAACATGCCTGGGTATATCACCATCTGTAGCGTGTGTTAGACTGGAGTAGCATGCGGTCAATTCTGTCACCTTGTTTTCCACTCTTTTTTGAGATTTCATGGAAAATGCTGTAGTTCTACTCGTGAACGTGAGTTTCAGTGTTATATGTTGTGAAACTGATATCAGTTTTCTGCCTTCTTATTTACATGTTTAAGACTGACCCTGACTTTGCAGGGCCTTTCCTGCAAACTCTGGAGAAAAGGAAAAGGAAGAATTAATAAAGCAGATCCCCAAACTTAATGTATTAGAGGAAAACAGATGTAGAACATCTTTCTGAAAACAAATAATTACTTGTTTCATTATTACCATTATCCTGTTGAGGTACTGGACTAGTTTTTTGATGCAAGTAGAAATGTGCTTAAATCCATATTTTTTTTTATTCTATCTCTATTGAGTACGCCGTAATTTACAGATGTAGTGTTCTTTTGTTCTGTTGTGGCTGAACCATCACATAACCATCCTCACTGACTTGCCCCAACTTATTTGGTTTTATAGCAAACTAAGTACTCGAAAACCTGATTGGAACATCTTGGAGTCTTCATAAGTTAATCACTTCTAAGAGCTTTGTTTTCTGACAATGCCATCTAAAGGACCAATATTTAACAAGCCATTAAAACAGAACTGAAGGGAGGTTGTTTTTGGCCATAGCACCACAGGAATAATTTCATGTCTTCGGTCAAGTAATTTGAATTCATGGTCTGAGGCAGAAAATGATAGCAGCTTATTAGAAGCAGAGCATTATTTATCCTAATAATAATCTTTGAGACTTTGGGTTTCTGGTTTTCTTAGTATAATATTAATTCTTACGTCAGTGTTGATAAAACAAATACAAGCAACTCACACGCACGCAATCCTTGTCTTGTTCCTTAGCCTATGTTTCACAAAGGTCTTTGTGAGTATTTATGCTCATGTTAAATAACTGCATGGTCTTGGAAGTTCACCTAATACTGAACAGTTTCCAATGTTGGCTTCAAATTTTTCCTAATGGGGAAAATAAACTTAAAAAAAAAAAAAAACAAAAAAAAAAACAACAAAAAAAAAACAAAGCAAAACAAAAAAAAAACCAACACATTTATTTACTTATTTTCTTTTCATTAGGAAAGGTCAGCCATATAATGATGCAAATCCTTTGGGAAACCTATCTTATTCCAGAAATATTTCTACTGTCATTTGAAATGCTGATGGAATCTGTGTAAATCATAAAACGTTCAGTTATTACTCTGTAAATGGAAAATGTGTATTTCATTACAACACTCTCCCTTTCTCTTCTTCTTCTTTTTTTTTTTTTTTTTTTTTTTTTTTGCATAAAAATACTGATGTTGAAGAGAAGTCTTGTGAAGGGTATTTGACTCAGCTCATCAAGCTTCTAGTTTCTCTGAAAAATACCAGATACAACAGCGCAATCCCAGCTTTGATCCATTAGCTGTTAGAGGAGTTTTTATTTCTGATTGCAGGATGATCTCTGTTATTTATATTCCTGAATGGTTGGCTGTGGTGAACAAAAGCAAGGGATTTTGTAATGATTGGAGTAGCTGAAGCCAAACTTTTCCTTAACTGGCCCAGATGAGCATTGTGTAGAAAAAGAGCTGATATTGCAGAAGGATGTGATAAATGAAACTTTGGAGCATTCCACTGTGTATATAAACAGTTCTGAGGAATGTTGGCCTGAGACCCCTACCTGCATCACACTTGGCTCTATTAGGCTCTTGTTTCTCCTCTTTTCTTATTTTTCACTTTTAAGTCATAAAAGTATGTAATTTAGACAAACCTTACTGGCATACTATAACAGATATTAAAATTTAGAGGTTTTGTATTAGAAATGTTCTATTTTTAGAAGTTTCTAGACTATAAAAATAACTTTGGAAAGCCTTGGTGTTCAAAAGCTTCTGCATAGACATTGTGTTAAAAGTATAATTGAAAAATAGTAGGCTGTGTTTGGAAATGAATAAATACTACTCATTCATGTAACAACACTCTAGTCACCCTCTGTGTACTCTGACTTTTCCTGCCAATGTGGTATCTCAATAAGATTTTACTTGTTCATTTACTGCACTGCTTTTTTATAAAATATTTATATTTATCCCTGTAACTTGATTCCTCTTTCAGAGTAAAGAACAGTGTTATTAAACATGTACAGGTTAGGTCATTGCTGAATTATTCACAAGCAGTCATGTAAGCAAGAAGCTTGGTCTTTCCAGTAGACTTATGGAGGTGTTCTCTCTTCATCTGTACCTTTCCAGATGCATTCAGAAGAGTTAACAGAAGCTGTGGAAAAAGTTGTGGGGAACTGCGTTGAAGGTCCTGGCCACCTCTTGCTTCTGCCAAAAGGATATTGGCAGGAGGGATGGGGATGAGTGGAGCACTGCCAGAACTTGGGTGCTTTGAGAAGATTAGAGAACCATTAGCCTTTACTCTTCAAATATCTATAGAGTGCAGAGAAGAAAAGAAATCAGAAGGCAGCCCAGCAATACAAAATTGCCATGTTTAAATAAATCCAAATGAGTTGTGCTTGTGAATTTGTTGTTTTTGGGGGTTTTTGTTTAGGCTGTAGAGAGTTGGGGACAACTTACGAATGTCATGCCTGTGCCACTAGAAGGCTGCCAGTTCTGTTTTGGTTAGATGTTTTTTCATCTTTTGTGTTGTCTTCCCATGTTGGACTGATTGTTCACGTCATGGTGGCACAGACAACAGAGAAATGGATGTGATTTCTGGATCACTGAAGCGTAAGTGCTCTAAGCAACAAGCTAGCTCCTTTTACATTCATTACAGTAGGCAGCAGGTTGCTTAAGCAGCAAAGGCACCTACTTAGTCTGAAAAGTTTTTTGTCATGGCATGTGCAAATACATTCTGAGTTCTTGTTCCCAGGTGATTTATAAGACAGAGAAGGTACTCTGTGGGACTATGCTGCAGAGATTCAGGCAATTCTAGACAAAATTTAGGTTCCATAGGCTTACAAGTCATACAAAGTCTAGATTTTCAGTAAGTGATTGAAAGTTGATTACGTGATTAGGTCTTGTTCCTTGATCTAGTGAAAGCCTCCATGTCCTCCATGTCAACATTTAAATTATTTTGAGCTTGATTTCTGTTTTCTTTCTATATGGAAAAGAGATATTGAGAAGTTCCTTGCAATTATTTTGAGTCAGAGTCTCTGAAAGTCTCTGGAATCTGGCTTAAAATTGCATATACTTCTAAATTCTTTAAAATATTGTTCTGTAGTTTGTATGGGTGTAGTTACATGCTATTTTGTTTAGGAGAAAAGCAAATTTGAACTGTGCCCTCAGGCAAATAAAGCATCTGTAATGAGGCTGCTGAAATTTTCATAAACAATTTAAATTGTGCATTTACAAGGAGTATATTCATTTTAAGAGCAAGGAGGGGTTAGTACTGAGTTATGTGCGGAATTATCTGTTAATCAAAATAGTCAGAGATGATCTCAAAACAAAATACTTTTCCAAACTTGCCAAAAAATACCCAGTGGAACATTAAATCAGCAGACCTGTTTGAACCTTTGTGTTTCAGAAATCACTGAATTGATTGTTTATCATTTTGTCCCATTCTGAACTGAACACTTGTTCAGAAGAGAAGAATGCAGAAATCACCAATGTTTATATTTAGGAAGGCGTATTTCCAAAGTGTGACAGGACTGTCATTCAGCTCCATCCTAACCAATTGCCTCTATATTCTTCACTCACAGAACTAAATCTGCACTGTCCAACTGCATTCAAGAGTCTCTTCCTCCTTTTTAAATAATAGTATGCTTCTGCTTCTAACATTTGTGGATAGCCTTTAACAATATGAACTGAATATAAATCCATACAGTGTTGTTTTCCTATGTCAAGAACTGAGAAATGCTGAATGCAACTGAAATACCAGTGCATTGACTCTTGCAGAAATATGTAGCTAATGTATGTCTCCTATAGTACAAACATGTATCTGACGTTGGTTGCCTACAAATCTCAGCTTGAATGCGCTCAATTGCCAAGGCCCTCATCTTCCTGTTCTCCACCCTGTCCCACATTCTGTGGTTGCATACAACAAAATAGGGGTGTGATTGTTGCATTTTAGTTTTAACTCTTTACTCCACTCATATAAGACTCTAGCCCGACTCAGGCAGTTCTATGCTTCTTGATTGCTAACATTACAGTTATAATGTAATGAGTGCATTCAGCCCTATTATGTGATGATGATGGGATATGTTGCATGAATAAAGCCAAAGCCTAGCTAATGTTCAGGTAATTTCTAAACGATATTCTATAAGTGCACTTTAACAAATTCAAGAATTTCAGCACTCTTGTTGCCCAGGCTCCCAGCATTTGGCTCTCCCTCAGTGAGACGTGCAGGATGCTGCTCCAGTCCTGCCAGTACCCACGGAACAAAGGGAATGCCTCTCTGAAGGAGCTCCGTGGGGATCTTTCTGATCACCTCCAGTAATTATTCCTGCACATCTGGCAGCAGTCAGAGATGAAAAAAAAAAAAAAAAAAAAAAAAAAAAAAAAGACATTCACCATTGTTAATGGTCTACTTTTGCCACATGTGTAACAGGACAAGAAAGCAATACAATGCTCTTACTAACTGATATGTCTTGATGCCCTTATATTTTTTTTTCTTAGAGTTGACCCTTGACTGGCTGGATGAAACCTTTTCCACCAGTTTTCTGAACATTTATTGTGAATAATCTTTCAGTGTTTCAGTACTAGCATGTTATTTCTACTCTGGTGCAGAAATCTAAGAAGGATCAGTGGAAATCTTTTAGCTGAAACCATCTTTTTTCTTTTATTTTTCCAACAAAACCCACAGCTAGATAAGGACTGTGTCTTCCTAGGGTACTTTTTTCTTCTACTGTACAGTTTCAGAGTTGATAGCTCCATCACAAGGTTTAATTGGAAGGCTAATACCTGCTTCTGGACAAACGTGGTCTCTACATGGAAAAGATATTGTCTCTTCCCCTTTTCATTGCTCCATGCAGTTAGAAATTAAACAAATGTACATAAAGATCAAATTATGCTAACATTAAAACATAAAAAGAATGTTAGTGTTCACTGCTGCCCCCACAACACATGCCTCTGAAAATATCCTGTCTATAAATCTTATTATCTTTGTTTCTAGATCAATATGATTATGCTTTACTAGTGCTTATATCCTTTGCTTTCATTCATTTTATTAGGAAATTCAGATTGCTCCATGTCTCTGACCTTTCCTCTTCATTATTTTTCAGTTCACCAATCTTTGTGTCACCTGCTAATTTGATTAGCAGTGATATTTTTTTTTTAATTTTTTTTTTAGTTTTTTTTTTACTGTCAGGTTCTTGAAAAGTACAAGCCACAATCTGTGCAGGCTTCCATCAGCAACATTCTCACATAATACTGAGTCCTTGTTTACAATTACATTTCTAAACCTATCAGTTAGCCAGTTCTTAATTCACTCAATGTTGTGTCTGCTATATTGATTTTTACATCATTCAAGTTTCCTAATCAAAATACTGTCTGGTACCGAATCAAATGCCTTACAGGAATCTAAGTATATTACATTATCATGATTACTTTTATCAATCAGTTTAGTAACCTCATCAAAAAAGATAGGAAATGTTCTCTGTCAAAGTCTATTTTCCATAAATCCAGGATGATTGGCATTAATTGCATTATTCTCCTTTAATGCTGTATTAATCAAGTTCTCTCTCTTTTCCTGTTTCATTTTACCATGGACTGCAGAGCTGCTGACAGCCTTACTGTGAACTCAGGACTCATTAATCCCTTTAAAATATTACCACAGCATAATTTTTCCTTTCAGCCATCTGAAACATTCCCAGTATTCCAAGATTTAGTGAAAATTGGCTTTAGCATACAGATAGATATGTGGAAAACAGCACATAAAACATTGTTTTTATTCCTTTTTCTTTTGCTTTTTTTTTCTTTTTCCCCTGAAAGAGATATCAGCACTATTGCCATTACTATTATTATGGCCCTAAGTTTGTGGTGTGTCTAGCATGGCGTCACATCAGAAGAGATGATATAAGGAGCCCTTGATTTCTCAGAAGGAATCATTTCTCTGGCAGCCTGCCATGTCTCCTGGCCAGTGGGGTGAAATCCAGATGATGTCATACATCTGCTTTTGCAGCATTCCCTGCAGCTATCTGTGCCAGAAGGTCACAGTTGTTACTCAGATTGCCTATGAAGAGTAAAGAGACTTAGAATAACAGCAGGAGATTTGCTTTAGAAATCACTAAATTGGCAGAGAATTTGCACAAGGTTTATTCCATCTTCCAAGCTGCTTTATAAGAGTCTTGATTCAAACTGAGTAGAATGATTAATATACTGAGGTAAATAAAATTAAGTGGCTGAGAAGTTCACCAGGCTGTTGGACTTTTGCATCTGCTATGATTTCTTTTGGGGAAGAAGAATCAGTTTTTCTGATTCCAATCCCTGAATGCATTCAAGGCCAGGCTGGATGTGGCTCTGGGCAGTCTGGTTGGTGACCCTGCACATAGCATGAGGGTTGAAATTAGATGACCATTGTGGTCTTTTTCAATCAAGGCCATTCTGTGATTCAGTTTGAACACCATGAAATATCTGCATTGAAACAGAAAATAAAGCAGGTTGCCTTAAAGCACACAGATTTTGTAGACCTTTTAATTATTATTATTATTATTATTATTATTATTATTATTATTATTATTATTATTATTATTTTGCTTGCTGAAGCTCTTTTTCTGGTACTTATTTCTGCAAGAAAATTCAGTGAGTGGGAGCAGAGCCTGGGAGCGCTGCACAGGCTGCTCACTGAATGGCAGCCCCAGCCACTGATGCATAAATAACAGACTGCCAGGCTGCCCAAGGCCCCCAAGCTCCAATGTGGGCAAGCAAGTTCACAGGGCTTGGGCTTTCCTAGATTAAAAGTTACACAGTGAGGAGAAGAATAAGTCATGTTGAAGTGCTAGTGGGCAAATAAGTGACAGCTACTCTGTCACACTGCTCAAGGGTCTGTGTGGAAGAACTAGACAACTGAGGTGGCATCAACATGAGTGATATTATGCAAAAGGAGCTAAAAAGGATGTTTTCCTGGATTTCATGGATTTCCCTGGATTTCATTTTTCTCATTGGGATCTCCTCCATTGCCACCCCATGTTTTTTAAGGGCTTGGGACTTCTATAGAGTACACCTTGGAATGTATTTATACAGATTTTTGTAGGTGAAGGCAGGCAAATTCAGCCCATGCCCCAGGAAACAGAAGACCAAATCACCTCTGAATTGGAAGCCACTGACTACTAGTTAGGCTGCTGCTAGTCTTGAGTCAATACACTTTGCAGAACTGCATTTCTGTCCTGCTTGTTGGACCTCTATCATTCACAATAGAGTGGTTTATAAGATACATTTAGCTTAAAAGCGATGGCAGCCATTATAAAGAATCAAGTCAATTACTCTCTGCAGTGTTTTAATCAGATGAATTTGAATTAGTTAACTTCTTAATGAAGAAATATTACCTTCAAATTGCTAGGCTATTTCGTTACCATAAGAGTGCAAGCAATAATAAAAAGCCTTTTGATTTAGCTTGGTTTTACACAGAAAGCTTTGATCCTGAAATAGTTTATATTTATTGAATAGAAGATGTGCACAGCAAATTTCAAATGTTCCAGAATGATTTTCTGTGCAAGCTTTCATAAGGATGCACTTTCAAGATTCATAGGGAACATTTCTTGCCAAACCCACAAAATTTGCTCCTATTTTCTGAGCAGTCAACTTGAAATATACTGTTACTGTACTGAAATT
The DNA here is from genome assembly GCF_951394365.1 of Tetrao urogallus. Classification (NCBI taxonomy): domain Eukaryota; kingdom Metazoa; phylum Chordata; class Aves; order Galliformes; family Phasianidae; genus Tetrao; species Tetrao urogallus. The sequence continues at coordinate 40,873,345 of NC_136813.1, read as the reverse complement.
CCTGTGATCTTAGCAATAGTAGACTGTTAGGGTGGAGTAGAAAAACAAGCTGGAGAAAAAGGTGTGTCTAAAGGAAGTGGGTAGGGTGTGATGCCAAAATGCAAGCATTACCCATTTTTCAAGGCTTACTTGGAAATTCACAAAAACCCTGTGGCTTCAACCCATACCGAGTCTAAAAATGTTAGAGAAAATCATGATTGCTTCATATGTCTTCCATCAAGATGCAAAACTGCAGTGTGAGAGAAAATTCAGACTCACACTGAGGATTTCCCATGGATTTCTTTTTATGTGGTCTTTACCATTTGGTGAAAAACCTAAGGTGAAAGCAAGATGTGTAACGCTCTGGCTGTGCAATGCCTGAATAGGGACAATCAGTCATCACAGCAAAGTTTGTGCAGAAAAATAATGCTAAAAAAGCAGATCTAGAAATTCAGCTACACATTTAGAGAAATGAAATTTCTCTAACGTGAAAACTGACCAGCATGTCCTCATAAAAGAAATAAAAAACTTTCCAAAGTGTTGGCTGCGAGTTTATACTGTTTGTGTAATTGCAGTAGATGAAAGGAAAATCTAGGAAATGCACACACTGCCATTTCATATAACTATACCTTAGTACTATGTAATGGTGTAGATGAATTGGGGTCAAATTCAGAATTTTCCATCTGCTTATTTTAGCAGAAATGGTTTTAGTTATTTCATAGCTAGGCTTTTTGGACTGAACAGGTATCTGAAACTGCAAAGACAGTGCAAAGTCTTGAGGATGATGTTGCTTGTTGTGGAACATATAATTGCCTCTCATTGCAGGCATCTTCCATAAAGGCAAATGTTGCCATCCCTCTAGTAACTTGTCTAGAGAGGACTTCTACTAGAGATGAATGCTTTCTCTCAGGGAAAGCTTTTTCTGCAGTACAGTGCCAATATTTACAGGGTTTTTTTCTGGGCTGAGCATCAAGTATTGGAAGAGATGGAACTGAGGAATCCACCTCAGCATGTATCCATTAGTCATTTCCCTCATGGAAATGATAGAAAGTTAAGTGGAAAATGAAATCTGTGATTCAAGCCGGTGCTCTGCTTTTTTGGTGCTTTTGTTCTCGATGTTGGTCTCCAAATACCTGCCTGCAGTTTACTTGGTTATTAGGTAAAAGAAGAGGTGTGAGATAAATATATAAATATAAAAATCATATTCTCAATATCAAATGTTTTCTCTTGAAAAAGTTTTGCAATTTCTAATTCTTCTTTACTGTCTACCTTTCTTCCTCAAATATATAGTATGCTTTATTATCCAAACTCTGGTGACAAACAGAAAGCAGACTTGTGCATGCCTGAACTCTTCTCCCTAACCTGAATAGTGTTTGGCATTTGAAAACCCCTTAGTAAGCAATATACATGTGAGAACAGCCATGGCATCACTCATACAAATCAACTGATGAAAACTCATTTATTTCCAATTCAAATAACAAGAGTTTGGTAATGTGTTTCTTTATTTCTTAGGATTAGCCTATTGTTTAGCTTTATTGAGAGGAAAAGATAACCTGCTTGAAAGCATCCAGGGTTTGGAGGCAAATAGGTAATGATCTGGAAATATTTTCTCATATCTTAATACCTTTATTTTGAAAATTTTCTGTGAAATGATACTTTCCAGAAGAAATACTAGTTGGCATTTGCTTCTTATGGAATAAAATGATTCATTAAGGTGTGATGCAAGAATGAGGATGCAAAACTAGGAGAAATGGTGATAAGGATCCACCATTACAGTATTAGTTGCTTCAAATGGTATGAAACAACAGGGTGGATTGCCATTTTGGTTAGTACCTTCTAGTATGGAAGGAAATTATAGCACAAAATACTAGGATAATGTCTGAATCTCTTGGGAAAGCCGTACAAAGGGATGAAAAATAAGTGTGTATCCAAAAAACTTTTTTTAATTAATAAAATGCAGAACATATAAACCCAAGTTAATTTTCTTCCTTTTTATTCTGCAAATTCCCCTCTTTGCTCTCTTCTTTTTCATCCTCCTGCCTCACACCTAAAAAGAATGGAAATTCTTTCTTAGTTCAATCCATTATAAGAAGATTGCATATAGATTAAGAAATAGAGGACTTATCAAGGATTCAAATTTGCAGAAGACTGAAGATTCATTTAAGGGCACTTGGAAGCCTTTTATAGATTATATACACAAAACAGATGTTATATCTTAGAAATCTTGTAATTCATTGTTATTTGACTATGAGGTGGAATAAAGACTATATTGTGTAGTACTGTGAAGTAAGACTTCTTTCACGCAGTACAGTTGTTCTGCTTTCTTTCCTTTTCTCTCTTGGGATGCATGTTCTCAATCGTAGAACATAGTAGCTCTTGTGACAAATAATTATTGTTTTCACAAAGAGAACAGTTGTTCAAAAGCCATCGAGAACACTAAAGAACAGGAGTAAGAACACAATGCGTAAGTGTTCTAGAAAACATCTTATTAGGAAACAGAAATAATTATAGAAACCATGTTAATTGTTCTTTAGGAAGAATCCATCATTTGGTTGATATGAAACAGCATTGAGGTTTGTGCCTTTTCTATACTGGAGTGAGTAGGGATCTTGCTAGGCCCTCACTTAAATCAGCTGAAAAATGACCTGTTTGTCAGAATTACTTCTATGAAACTCAGTCTTTCTGAGGATGTCATCTGAATTCATACATGTGGTGTCTGGGATGTGTTGTCTCCAGAGAATCTTCAATCCATACCAATTCTCTTGTTATCTATTTTGTGAGATTTTCTCTAGTATTTTGTGCTGCGTCTGTTGGGTCAGGAATTTGAAATCCCTTATGGGTTCTCATTTTTAACCCAGAGCCTTCATGTTAAGAAGCCTGTTTTATTGTAATGACCATTCAAGGCCTTCAAAGGCCTTGCTATTCCCTCACTTCTGTTAAGGTGATTTATATATCCCAGGGAGCTGGAAGAGATCTTCAGACTTCGGACACCAAAGAATATGTCTTGGGATGTTAGGTTTAAAACAAAATTAGCTTATTGTGTAGATGCAGGGAATAAAAGGCAAGCAGTTCTTTGCCTTCTTTTGATCTGTCCTTATACTTGCACTTCCTGCCACTTGGGTCTTCACTATAAGGTTCTTTATCATTTCTGCTTTTTAAACTAGTTATGACTGTTATTTGGCAGCTTGCCTTTTTTGGAGTAATGCCATTTATTTCTTATATTTGTATGATGTATGCTTAAGTATGTTAAACATTTAATTTGGAGGATCTGATTTTTATCTATGGCTTTTATCAGCTGATTGCTTGTTGCTGGTGGCTCACTGTCAGTAACTAATTCCAATTCTAATTTTTGCTCTAATGGATGGTCTGCAGGGCTGCAGACATGCAGGATGGGTTCCCTTAGCAGAAGAGAAGCCTTTGCTAAAACTAGGGCTGATGAGATCCAGAGGCCTTCTTCAGTGTTTGTTTGAGATTTGCATGACCTGCTGGATGAGAGGGTCATTAAAACAGTCCCTTTTCTCAATAGGGAACCCTCTGTTACAGATACAGAAACATTAGATATAATTTGAGATACTCTCTGAATTATAAAGCTGAAGAATTAGATAGTCTAAAAATTATTGTTTAATACTACTCAAATATGAAAGATTTTATTCATAATAGCTTTTTGCCCATTAACTGAGACAAATATATCTGTATTTCAAAATTAGTATTCTCATACTCTATACATTCTCTATACAAGAAGTTATTGAGAAGTGTCTACATAAAGTTAACTCTCCCTTTTTCACACAGGTATGTAAATTTCTTCATTAACACTTGTCATTGAATACACAACCTAGCTGAACTGGATCCCAAATCCAGCTAGTGCATCTGCTTTTGTAGTGATTTACAGGGCTAAGTATGACAGCAGTTTGACATAGAAGCTCGTGTGTCAGACTGAAAAATGCGTGGGAAAAATAGGTTATTCAACTGCCTTTGACATGCTAAATCAGATTAGTCTTGTCCTGGGGACCTAGAAGCTGACAGTGTCCTGCCTTATGGTCTGTGTTGGCTAGTGTCTGCTCTTTGGGCCTCCTAGAGGTCTGTCAGTTCTCCAAAACATGAATGGACCAGGGCAGATCTTGAAATGTTTTCTGAGCCTGAAGAATGATTCTTCTCAGTTCACGCTGCAAGACTGCTGCTCTGCTCTCCTTTTCTTTGTGTCAGTGCCTACACCACCTGCTTGTACTCTGAACTACTTCAGTACTGCAGTCATTCTGGTTTGGGTATCCGTAGCACAGTATATCAGGTTTATTTCAGGTAAGCTGCTGAAAAGAGCTTGATGTCGTAATGCATGATATCTTAACTCAAAGAAAATCTGTGCACTGGCAGTGGTCCATAAACGTGTTGTAACAGAGGATTTCTGTCAAGCCCGTTAACCAGTGTGCCAAGACCAAAATTTTTGCAGTAATCGTAGCAATAAAAAGTGTAGTTCTGCGTGGCAAGACACTTCAAAGCAAGCAACGCTACACTGACCTTTTTGATGGGAGTAAGAGAGTATTTTTTAATATTTTAATCCCTGAAAAACTAGACTTTTCTGAAGAATTTTTCATTCTGCTGTTTTCAAAGGAGGTGAGTTTGAGAATGAAAATTAGGCTCATCTGAGTCAAGCTTATTCCAGAAAAACACAGATTTCTACCTGGACAACTGAAACTGTTCAGCAGCATCTGCTGGGGATTGCTCTAGTACTGCCATGCTAAAAATGATTGCAGTGCTATATTTACAGCCTGATTCTGCTCCTGGACTACTCTTATCTCATGAAGTAAAGACTGATGGCTGTAGAAGAGTTCTTTGTTTCAGGGATAGGGAGACAGTGGTGAAGAGGATGGGAGAATTTAACAGCAGTATATGACTATCAACAAAAGCAACTGTTTTTGTACTGTTTGTTTAAGAAATCTTTAAGGTGTTGGGGATCAGCTAAAATTATTCCCAGCTGAAAGATACACATAGCCCATTAGCTATTAGCAGTACTCTGGTTTTTCCGGGGTATGAAGAAATAGGGCTTACAAGGACTACCAGGAGAAGCAGGCTTGGCTCTTTGATGGCCCAGCCAAGGGTTAATGGTTTCTTTGTTTGGATTGCTTGAAAATAAAGCTAATCTAAAGGACTGCCTGTCAAAGAGTCTGCTGGCAGTTTATTTGTCTGGGCTGGTGAACATGGAGCCCGTGAGATCCTAGACTAATTTATGGATCTGTTCATTAAAAACAACAACTTAACCTCTACCTGCGAGTTCACCGATACAGAGCACTGAGTTAGTATTTATGGCGAGACAGTCAGTACTGCAGTTAGTTTCATATAGTCAGAGCCAGCTTCAGTTTCTGTATGCATTCAAGCTGTAAATCTCTGTGCACTTGTTTTAGGAGCATAACTTCAACACAACTATGTCTGTCCCTGAAAGGACTGCTGCAGTGTCCTGCCTGTGTTTTAATAACAGAGCAGAGATGCTTACTCCTTCTTATTCAGCAGTGCAGGTTCACATGGGTTCTCTTTTCTCCACTTGTATGGTTATGATCATTCATGAGATGCTGAAAAATAATCAGCTTTGAGTCCCATTTCTTCTAGAATTCACGTTACAATCTCTGTGGATTTGTTTTTTCATTTGTATGTTGTTTATTTTTGTTGTTCATTTTGCTTTGTTTCACTTTGCAATTGTGTTTGATTTACTAAAGTAACATCAATTTTCATATCTTTTTTACATTTAAAATGGTAAAATTATAAAAAATAGTGACTTGGCTTCTCCTCAGCCCAACCCTCCTCCTCACATGAGTTTTACTGGAATGGATGATGACATTGGCAAGACTTTTGGTGGGGTTGGTAACCTGGGCATCTAGTATTTGAATTCTAGATGTCAGTCTCTTTCCGCATTACACACTTTTGTACTAAAACTTCATGAAAAGTAAAACTATAACATTCCATTAGATCTGTAAAACTGTAAATTTGAATTTGAACTGGATCTCGCAAGAAGCTGTGCTCAGAAAAATGGCCTTATTTTGCTTGAGGACCTTACAGGTGAGTTCAGATTCTTTAGATATAGCTTAGTTTATAGCTTATAATTTAGATATAGTACAGATGTCTGTTCTATAGCTCATGGCCTTGGCCAGAAGATGGTTCGTTTCCCCCTAAGGTAAGAGCTCAGAATCGTAAGATATATTAATCAGACTCCAGTATTTATAAAGGGAGATTGTATGATTACTTCAAGAAACATAAATGTTAACAAAAAGCTTAATTTTATTCTTAGCTTCTGGGTGAGTCCTTGATTGCTTGCATAGTGAGTCACAGACTGATAAGTATGACAAGTTTTGGAAAAATCTACCAGAAGGTCACGCAGGTACAGATTTATGCATCTAACTCTACATTTCAGCTTCAAAAATCTTGTTCTATTGATGTTAAATTGAAAAATTATTGAATCAGTTGGTTTTAGTTGGTGTAACATTTAGTGTTTATAATAGTATGGGAACTGCTGAATCATGGCCTGAACCTCTGATTAATCACCTGAGGTGAGCAACGAGTCAGCCACGGAGCACAGGTGAAGGCAGTTCACCTGTGCTGCCAGAAGGGGTGGAGCCTAGATCCACCTCTTCTAGACCTATTTAAGAGCTGATTACTAGGGGGAGGATCTCTTCTGGAGATCCCTCCTCTGGAATTTTGCAGTAAGTCCAGGATGCGGGTAAGCTTTCTATCTATTCTTTTTTTGTTGCTATAATCTGCTTTGCCAAACTGTTAGTTTCATAATTATAGCATCTTTATATTCATTGACTATACAATAATCATAATTCAAATCTTGTATTCAGTAAGTATTTTTTTCTTTACTGGTTGTAAAGTGTAGATGAAAGGTTAGTTGTGGTATTTAATTTTCCTGATAAGAATGAAATAATATATTCAGAATCATAGAGTTGCAAGGTTGGAAATGATCTGTAAGATCATCTAGTCCAATTGTCCTCCCATTGCTACTGCTACTACAAGCTACTAAACCATATCTCGTAGCTCCTCGTCCAGACACCTCTTGAACATTGCCAGGGATGGCAACTCCACCATCACCTTGGCAGGCTGTTCCAGTGCCTGACCACTCTGAGGGAGAAAATTCTTCCTTATGTCTAATCTAAACCTTCTCTGGTACAACTTGTTACTATTTCCTTGGATCCTGTTTGTTCTCTGGAGAAGAGGCCAATCCCCTCCTCACCACAACCTCCTTTCAGGAAGTTATAGAGTGTAATAAGGTCTAAGGTTTACGGGCTGGTTTGGCCCAGTTCTGTGGACTAGTTGCAATAAATGTAAACAGCAGGGCAAGGGTAAACGGTTTTAAGTTGAGGGAGGGAAGATTTAGCTTAGATGTCAGGGGGAAGTTCTTTATAGAAAGAGTGGTGAGGTGCTGGAACAGGCTGCCCAGAGAGGTTGTGGATGCCCCATCCCTGGAGATGTTCATAGTCAGATTGGATGGGGCCCTGGGCAACTTGGTCTAGTATTAAATGTGGAAATTGGTGGCCCTGCCTGTGGCAGGGAGATTGGAGCTTCATGATTCTCGAGGTCCCTCCCATCCAAGCCATTCTGTGGTATTCCTGGTAGACTTCTGCTATTTCACTTTTTGGTAAGATCACTTGACATTTATCAGTATTTCAGACTTCGTTTATTTTGTAGTTATTGAGTAATGGAGATAAGCACACACCCTTGCTGAAGTGTGTGAAGGTTTTTTCACCATGATACACCATCACAGAAGACTTTGGCAGCATAGGCAGGATTATTAACATCTATGACAGCATCTTGTTAACTGTATTTAACTCCTTATTGAAAAGAATTGACTATAAGGCCAAAGTAGTTTCAAGAAAATAAATGAATGTGAACTGAAGTGTCTCAGAACATTTAGTTTTTTAATCTTGATGCACCTTGGTTCAACTTGCATATGAAGCAATGAAGGCTCGTGATACTTGTGCCAGCCTGCAACAGAGATGTAGAATTATCTTTTCCTTGTTGACTGTATTTAGAAGTCAAATGAGAACAAGAGAGAAGTTGTACTTCAGTCAGAAGGTTTTGTGTAGACTGGAGATGTGGTTCCCTTGTCCATTCTTAGTGCTAGATATATTTTTTTCTTCAGTCCAGTAAAACAGAAGCTTAGAACGTAAATGCCAATACTGTTATTTTTTTGTGATTGGGCTGAAAAGCTCAAATCTTCAGCTCTCTTCACATATATGTGCATATGTATAAATGTTTTGTCTGCAAATCAAATCCTTTGTCAACACCAAAGTATTGGTCACTGTCTATGACCTGGTGTATGAGCCAAGGTGAAAATTTGATCATCTACTAGCTGCTCTTCACAATTCAGAATTGTTTACGTGACACAGTACTTGAAATACAATTTTCAGAAGCGATGGATGTCACAGAGCTAGCACAATGATACTTACACTTGGTCCATGTCTTTCTCCACTCTTCTTACTCGCCTCTTTTTCCATAGCTAAGTTTGCTGGCCATGCTGATGCATTGCTTGTCCATCAACTTTCTTTTCTTCAAGGGCATGCTGAGCTTGCTCCAGTAGCTTGATTCAAAGAAGAAAGTACTATCAGGAAGCAATGAGAGTATGAATGACCATGAGGAGAGCTATGTGAGAGAAGAGGGTGACTGCAGGGCAGGCTGTGACCTCAGTGATTATGGCTTAGACCCATGGACTTGCACTGGGCCAGGCTGGTGGTCATGGCAGGTTCTGTCAATGGCCACCAGTCAAGACAAGGTAACCAATCAGACCTCAGGGCGGTTAGCAAAAGCAGAAGACAAGACTGGAAAAACTGACAAACCTACAACATAGTTCAGGGCAGGTGTACATGCCCAGGAGTGGCAGATATGAGCCATTGGCTGAGGGATAGTTGGTCATAGCCAGAGATTGCCCTTGAATTAGATGAAGGTGGTCAAGACTATTAAGATTTATTAGTGCACTCAAGACTGACAACTACTATTTTCATAACACTTCCTTTTCCACTGAATTACAGGAGCAATGCTCCATTCCCACCCTAAATCTCAGTGTAGGCTGGAAAGGCTCCTTCAAAATGTTGTCATCCACTGTCTTCTGTTTCCTTGGGTGACTTCCAGGGTCCGAACTGTTTCTTAAGAAATTCTGTTCGTTGGCAAGCTCTTTTGAACAACTCTGCCCCCAGCTTCTGGCAGGTGTTTTTAGGGGTTTCTCTTTGGCTTCCTCACCTTTTGACTTCCTCACCTTTATCTCTTCTCTTCGAGCAGCAGAATCCACTCACATTCAACTTCTCTTTTGATTGAGGTGATTCACAGATCTTACCTATTAGCTCATAGTAACAGCAATGAGAACTGAAGAACTCAATTCAGGTTCCTGAAGCAATTTCTCTTGGAGATAATTTCTGTAGTTAGGATTTTTGGTTAATATTCACGTAAGAAATCAGTTTTGTATGCTAAAGCAGTCATCCTACTAAATATAAGTTCAATTTTTCATACTAAGAGTGTTACTAGTATTATGAAAAACATTTTATTCAGAAAACTGAGTCTCAAAAAGGCAGCACTTATTTCCTTTTCCATTAATTATGCAGAGGAGAATTATATAATTAGGAAGTCCATTTGGCAAAGCAGACATAAAAGCTAATGGTCACTGCTACACCATACCAGCTGATGCTATCAGGAAGCACTGTTGTAGAGTGCTTGATTAAATGTGTTTTTTTGTTATTATTTCAGATCCTCAAATCAGTATTGCTTCTGAGTTATTCTTTTTTACACGTTCAATATTAAAAGATTGACTGTTAGAGGTTATAACTAGTGGCTCTTTGCATTACTTTTGTGTGAGCGTTAAATAAGACTAAGATGAGAAAAGGGGAAGCTGATATTTTGTTTCAGTAACATCATAACCACATTAAAATAAATTAGATACTGTGGTCCTTTACTAACCAAGCCATGAAGAATTCTCAACTAAGGTGACTTCCTTTCTCTGTGCAGCCCTGCTTTTGTTGTTAAATCTTTATGTGAGAAAGGCAAACAGTACTCTTAATGCAGCCTAAGGAAAGGGCGGGGCCATACCATCCATTTTCCTGTGTGGCTGGAAAGCAGTAGGCAATGTGTGATTCCTATTGAGTATCATTTAGGTGGCACATCTGGCCACCAGCCTGGAGCTTGAGTTTGAGAAGGAGTCTCTGATTTAAAGTGATGACATCTGTGAGACAGAGCCACTATTTGTACACGCACATGGGGGGGGGGGGGGGGGGGGGGGGAAGCAAAAAAAGAAAGAGGCACAAAAAAGGGACTTTCATTCTTGGTTAAGCATGCAGAAAACTAGGTGTTCTGCTATGGTCTGAGCAGGCTGATACCTGTATGAAGATCCATTGGTATTTTTTATTTATTTTTTTGCTCCAGTGAACAGAGAGAAGGTAAGATTGCCCAGAAATGGGGATACTGAGGTTTTGCTGTTCGTTGTTCTACTCCTAGAGGAAGTCACATTGCTGTAGATAGCATAAACTTCGTCAACTCCAAGTATGCTGTCTGAATGAAACTCCCACAGTGACTCCTTAGTAGCTCAGCACATTCTGTACACAGGGAATTCTAGTGTGGACAGTTTGTGTATGTCCCTTCAGCAAGAGAAATGAGTTTTATTCTCTTAAGACCATAGAATAGAGGCAAAAAAAAAAAAAAAAAAAATTAAAAAAAAAAAGTCCATTTTGTGTGCTCATCCAGGCAACTTAGAACATTTTTTGAGATGCTGAAGTAAAGGTGAGATTGCTCTATAATGAATATTAATGTAAGAGTCAGAAACTACATTGCTGCTTTTTCAGAATTTGGAAGACTGCTGTAGAAGAGCTGATGAACTTGAAACCCTCATACTGGTATTTTTACCAGTGCAAGTCAAGTAAACAAGTGAAATGGCATGAATGTTGTCCTTGCTTCTACACAGGGAATGTGACAAGATCTGGTAGAGTTGTACATACTCATACTGTTGGGGTAATAGTCATTATTGGACAATTTTTATATTGGTAATATTCCTGCAGTATAGTTTATATCCACCATTTAAAAAATTATTACTGCAGAAGCAGTGAGATCCAGGAAAAAAGAAAAAGTATGAACTGAAAACAGTGGTGTTTAATTGGATGAAGTAGTTTTGGAGAAAGAAATAATGCCATAAAATAACCAACAATAGTAGATAGTGCTATAAATGGACAACAAAGCCTAGAGCTCTCTGAACAGTTACAGTTTAAAAATCTTCATACATCTTCAAAAACTGCTTTCCTGATCATGTTGCTACTAGGTATTTCCATTTCAAAATAATTATTACTAAAGCTCTAATTGAAAGTGTGATTGAGTCTGGTTGATGTGTAAGATACTGCTTACTGAATAAAGCTATGTTCTAATAACACACATAGCAAAATAGCAAACAGTCTTTCAATGAAACAGCCAGCTTTAGGATTAATGCCTCTATGTCTTCTATTTGCATCTCACCTCTGAGAGAAAAGATGGCTTTATTAAATATACAGATCTGCACTGAATGCTCAGATACACATTTTGAACACAAAATCGCATAAGAATTAATCTAGTCTTTAGCTCTGATCTACGACTAAAATTTCTATGTGTTTTTTTGGGCAGTAGATTTCAAGTTTTGGAATTCTTTCTTATCCTATAGACACAGCATTACATGAAGAAGAGAAAGTGTTTGTCTTGTATGGTGAAAGCCAGAATGCTGTCCTTAATATTGGTGTTCTAACTTATACTTGAGCTTACCATGTTTTTGTTCACTGACACATCAAAGTGCTTTCTGCCAAAGTTTGTCTGAGATTGTGAGGTCTTATCAAAAGACTCTGTGAGGCTCAAATGTAAGTTTATTTTTTCTTAAGATGTGACACACTGAAATATATAATGTTTATAATGTCTGCATGTGTGTAGTCTTTGTTTTAATCTTAGTTCTTCTTAGTTAAGACTAACAGTCTAAGAAGAAATCAACTGACATTCCTCTGTGTTGATAGCTGTAGGACAACTGAAATTAAATTTGTTGTAGTCATTGCTTTTCTAATAGAAAGATACTGGAATGATAACAGTATAAACTTCTTTGTCTACAAAATGACATTGTGCATGTGATCTTAGCCAGAAGATACCTAAGATGGTATCATCTGTTGGTTAATGAACCACACTTTTTGTCATCTTTTCTGGGTAAGTACCATTCCTGGGGACAGTGCAGCAATGTAACAAATACGCAGGTTGTGAATGTGTACCACTGAAACCTTGGTGGCTTTATGTAATGGTTCTTCAGCTAAACTGATGTTTGCTTAAGAGCATACTCACATCTATTTGTCGTATGATGTCCTCAGTCAGCCTGATGTTATTTATTACTAATGGCCAGTAGGAGAATTCTTTGTCACTGTGGATCTCAGAAGAGAAAAGAAAATCTATTATCTCTTTCCTTCTAGGTGTGCTTGTACATACCTGGAAACACAGACACAGTTATTTCAGAAGAAAGGTTCTGTATATTTGTCACTTCTGATTCTGATCTTTCTGTTTCTTTGATATGTAAATAGATGACCTGATGCAATCAGTGAAAAATGTTCTTTAAACTTTATTCAAAATAAAATCAAGTAATGGATCAGCTGATATCAAATCTCTTTTGCTCTTGACATGTTCATCTATGGCTTTTACAAATTGGTATTTGAGGTAAAAACTAACAATGGAATTTTAAGTATGTGCAACTCATGAATCAGTATGATTTTCTTTAAATTTATCTTGTCATTCAACACACTGTGTTTTGTTTCAGTAGTTATTTTATCAAATAATCAGACATCACTGGATTTGTTTTAAATCTGACCCACTGCTCCCATAATATGCTATAAATCAGTTCTGCCTCCAGTGCAGAATGCTCTTGGTGTGACTAAAATCTGTATCTGTCAACAGGGAAGACCTTCACATCTGTGGGATGATGTTGTTGATAAGCATTCTCATTCTCACAGTCTCCTACCAGCTGACCTATGTAGGTGAGTTCCTGCCCACTCAGATGCTCACCATCCTATAGTTCACTAGCTCAGGCAGTGAGATCAAATTTCCTACATCCATCTGGCAGTTCTAAGGTTCAGCCTCCAAACCCTAAGGACAAAAATATGTAGCATCACATTGACATGATCTTTTTGGAAGGCTAGGCTTTCAGATTGAATAAATGTGAAAACTGTGGGGTATTACTTCAATTTTAAGGGAACATTAATATTAACCAACACTCGAATCCCAATGGGAAAGTGTGGCTGCTCTTTGAATATAAAATCAAACTGTTATAACTGGTGCTGAACATTACAGTACGCAATAAAGCTGGTTGGAACCTAGTGAATGTGTTAGACTGACAATTTATTACGAGGGCACAAAATTATTGCTTTCAGTGCATGACTGAGTCTAAACCACTACAGGAGTAATTTTGATGTTCTGCTGTTTGTGTTGTGTTTTTTTTTTTTTTTTGTGAAATTAATATATTAGCTGTGTATAATCATAATTTGTTTACAAAATCATTTCAATTTGAGATATTGCAGTGTGGCATGGTTGAGTCTTGTCATTTACTACATTAGAATAGGTTATTCTCATGATCAGTATAGTATCAGAACCGTACCATTTTAGAAGTGTTTCTTACATTGTTTTACCTTCAGAAGTATCTCTTTTTTTTTTTTTTTTTTTTTTTTTTGTCAGTTTTATTGGTACTTTTAATTGTTATTGGAGAAGTAAAGGAAACACCTATATGTATGTTACCTGGACTACTTAATCCCACTAGCCTTTCCAGATTTAAAATAAAAGGTAAAGTGTATGTAATTGTGAATTGATTGTGTGTCATAGCTGAGCAAATAGTGACAAATACTTCCTATGGATATTAATTGACTTAGGATTCAAATACAATCAATATCATTTTATAGAAGCTTGCTATGGTAATCTACTGCTTAGAATTTACTCTTAAGAACACTCAAAGTGTATTCTTATCTGACATACTTGGATTGTCTGTGGAAATGAATTTTGATTACAGCTTGATTGTACAAGATATACTTTACAATTTGCACTGGCCTACATAATATGAATTATAAATACTGTAAATGGCCGCAGTTCAGACCTGCTATGTGGGAGAGACTGAATCTGCCTAAGGGATGGTCTGTATACCTCAAACTAAGTTAGCATGTGAGTTTCCAGCTCACTAGACATTTCATAATTAATCTCCATGTGGATACCTTACATCAGTTGGCTTAGACTACTTCAAAACTGAATCTAAGCATTTGTTCCATCCCATGTTAGCCCACTTTTTTTTTGTTTTGTTTGTTTTAAGTTATGGTAGTTTAAAGTGTATTATTTCTCAAACTGGTTATTTACAGATACTCAGAATAGGTTTTCAGTGGAAGATGCCATAGAAATGCCATAGAAAACCACCACAGCTCCATACCCAATATGATGGATTATTGCTTTCTGTTTAAAAAATGAAACAAAGATCTCATTTAAGATGTTCATTGATAGTTACTTTTTAATTTCTTGCACACGAGAAAATGAACATTTTGATTTTTCTTTCTCAGAACTCTTTATGCCCTATATCTTTCTGTTATTATCTGAAGTAGCTCTCATTTTTATTTATTTTTACAGGAATACTACATAATCTTGGGATATTCTCAATCAGTGTTGCACTGCTTTTTCTTTTTTTCTTAACAGAATCACAGAATTATAGAATGGTTTGGGTTGGAAGGGACCTTTAAGATCGCTTCGTTCCAACCACCCTGCTACAAGCAGGAACACCTCCTTCTAGACCAGGTTGCTCAAAGCCCCATCCAGACTGGCCATGAATGCTTCCAGAGAGGAGGCATCCACAGCCTCTCTGGGCAACCTGTTCTAATGTCTCAACACCCTCACAGTAAAGAGTTTCTTCCTGATATCTAGTCTAAATCTACCATCTTCCAGGTTAAAGCCACTTCCCCTTATCCTGTTGCTACATGCCCTTCCAAAATGTCAGGCCCCCTTCAAGTACTGGAAGGCCTCCATAAGCTTCCCTTGGAGCCTTCTCTTCTCCAAGCTGAAGAGCACTAGCTCTGTCAGTGTGTCCTCGTAGGGCAGGTGCTCCAGCCCTCTGATCATCTTCACGGCTCTCCTCTGGATCTGTTCCATCAGCTCCACGTCCTCCTTATGTTGAGGGCCCTAGAACTGGTTGCAGTATGCCAGGTGGGATCTCACAAGAGCAGACTAGAGGGGCAGAATCATCTCCCTCTCTCTGCTGGTTCTGCTGCTCTTGATTCGACCCAGGGATACAGTTGGCCTTCAGGGCTGCAGGCACCCGTTGCCAGCTCATGTTGAATCTTTCATCAAACGACACTTCCAGATCTTCCAGATCCTTCTCCTTAGGGCTGTTCTCAAGCCATTCTCTGCCCAATCTGTATCTGTGCGTGGGATTGCCCCAACCCAGATGCAGGACCTTACTTTTGGCCTTGTTGAACTTCATGAGGGTTGGATGGGCTGACTGCTCAAGGTCCCTGTTGCTTCAGGGCAGTTCCTCCTTCTGTGAGACTGGTGAAATTCCACAACAATACAGTGGAAAAAGAGGGAAAGAAAGTTCCATCTCCATATGTGTAACAACTAGTCATACTTAGGAGTGGTTTCTCCTTGAAGTCTGGAAGCTTTACTTCAAATTCTATTTTAGATTTCTGTATTAAAATCATGTGTTCAGAGATTTCTTTCCTGTTTTTTGGATGGGTGTCCTAAATTTGGTCTATGGGTGCTATTTGGTGGAACTATGTATAGCTCTTTCTCTTTATACGAATATTTTGTAATTTAAACATTACGATCCATTTGAGAGTCGTAACAAGCTGCATACAGTATCCTTTTCCTCAGTGAGGAACCAGGATTTCAGTCTGATTTTGAGAATAATGCTAAAGTATTCTGCTGGTGTGTGAATCTGGATCTCAAGGATACTCAGCTGTGTGATTTTCTAAATGTCTGTCGGCACAACACAGTCATCTACTAGGTGCATCAGTATTTGAGAAGTGAATTTGAAGATCTCTGTTATGCTTGCATATTGTACTTATACATCTGAAGGGCAACTGAGCACCTACGTTGATGTGTTTCAGACATAGAAAGAATCGCTACCATCACCATGTCCAACTCCTCATATTGTTTCTGGGAGTCAGGCTTCTTCCCTGGAATACAAGAGGTTTGTCACAAGACCAATATCAACCTCTACAGATTTTCACTGATAGCTCATGCGTACCTTTGGGACTTACTAGATTATAGCTAAGGATCAAACAGAAGGAAAAGACTGGGAGAACACATGGAATAAATGTCTCTAGATGTTTAATGGATGCGAAACCTCAAAAGTTACAGATACTTGGACACTGCAGGTTCTAAATCCATTCTGTCCCTCAAAGCCTTTCAGAACGTAATAAAAATAAAATAAAAAGGACCTTGAGGTACACAGTCTGCCTGCTGCTTTGCCTCCTGCTAAATCTTCTTGCTATTAAAGGAGATGTAAGAGTCCATATCTTCATTTAGAAAAAAAAAGTTCCTAATACTCTGTGCACCTCCACTGTTTTTTTTCTCTCCAACCTCTGACAGAGGACAGAGTTTTGGCAGAGGGTTATTAACTGTTCATCTCCTGTTTTAGCAGTACAAGGTTGTTCAAATGTTAATGGTCTTGTTCAGTCTCTGGCACTGAATGCTTTTGCCCATAAAATGGAAGATTTAATCTGTATTGAAGGTTTTGGTCAAAGGTAAAGTTCAGAAAATTAAAAAGAATTCGGAAGTATAATGAGATAGAGTCCCTACTCTGTTTTACCCATTTCCACCATTTCGGCCTTATCTTGCAGCATTACTTAAGATGCATTTGTGAACTCTCCCTCAAACATCATCATTCCTTAATCACTTGTAACGAAACAGTTTCTGTTCTAATTTAAACTCAGGTAGTTCTACTTCAGAAGACGTCAAGTTAGCGAATGCTGTAGCATGTAGATTTTAGAACATTCTTGCCCTGGGAGAAAATAAGAGAGCTGACCTTGATTTTTTTTTTTTTTTTTTTTTTGTTGTTGTTGTTGTTGTTGTTGTTGTTGTTGTTCTTCCAATTGTGTGATAACTAAGTAATTTCCTACTTTTGTATAAAACAGTTCGTTTTTTTTTTTTTTTTGTGAAACAGAAGGATATCAGGCTGCCCTAAAGCAAGAAGGTGTGATGTCAACATGCTACAGGGATGCATGGATAGCTAATATAAACAAAAGTGTGTAAAAGAAACATAATACATATTTTTCTAATACAGTGTCTATATATGAACATGCAAATATATATATGCATATGTACAGTTTCTTTTTTTCTCTGATGTTTTTGAAGATAACTTTCCCATTAGGGATTTACTTTTTGAAATATTAATGGTATTAGTAATTCAGATCTGCACATCTAAATGTGATTTTTATTAAGTGCTTGAAATGACTTTTTTCCCCCAAAAGTAAGACATGATTTATGGCATTATGAAGATGTGCAAAATCTTAAACAATGAATGCTGTCTCTATATTAAGCATTATATCTTAATTTGAATCTCCTGATGACTGAATGGCATTTTTTTTTTTTTTTTTTTTTTTCAAATGTCACTAGACTGGCTTTTTAGTAATTTGTTCAAGTGCGTAGAAGGTAGATAAAACATTAAGAAGCTGTGACAGGTCAAGTTTAGCATGACTAAATTATATCTGATACTAGGAAGAAATGGTCAGAATAGCATTATTGAAGCAGAGGGGATGGAAAGGGGAGAAAAAAAGTAACCTTTCTGTTTTTGTTACTAGGTGGGGAATGAAACCCCACTAGGTGGGGAATGGGCACCTCTAAGCCTTGAAGCAGAGATCTCTGTCGTGTCAAGATCCTTCCCTATGAAGTTCAGGTAATATAATTAAGTTAAAAAAAAAAAAAAGCTTGTCTGAATAATTTGTTTTGTACCAGCTAAGTTGGGAGAAGTCTCATGAGTGTGATTGTGTTGTTGGAAATGTCTTCTGTAGTCCACTTCAAAATCAGTCTCTTGGTGAGGTCTCTGGAAGCAAAGAAATTAAGTGTTTTATGACAAATGTTAATGAGTACAGGTACAGGCAAAGCAAATATAACAAGAAAAATGTGAAGGGTGCCATGGAGAAAACCCTACAAGAGAGCATAAGGAGAAGAGGTGGTCATCCTCAGATTAAATAATGCTTCCACAAGTTTGCCAACAGTGGCATCTCATTTCTGATGCTCTCCATCCTCCAACATAAATTTGATGACTGGAAGTTTCTCTGTAACTGGTGAAGATATGATACCCATGTTAAAGTCATTCTGAGGAACAGAATGAGGTTGGAATCATGTAAAAATTATCCACTGCTACCTTTCCAGTTGAATAAAGTGGAAATCATCTATTACTGTCAAACAGTTATTTTAGAAGTAATCGTTTCAGTAGAGTGGGGAGGATAAACGTCTTTTTGTCACTACCTTGGCAGATATCTAAGCTCTCCACACCCCTGCAGTGGTGTTTTCTTGGGATTATGTATGTGAAATGTATCATTTACTCATCCAAGGCTGTGGCGACACTAGATATGCTGCACTAGAGTGGGCTTAGATGTGCTCTGGCTATCTCCCAAGTCACAGCAGGCAATCCACTTAGTACAGTGTGTGTCCACATGAATGACTGATAACTGTGGCTCTATTTCTAAGAGCATTTGCTTGGTACAAACAGTGACTAGCAATATCATTTCTACTTCATTGTTTAATACTTTATTTCAACAAGTCTGACAAGGCCTAAATGTTTCTGCTGTGTCAGGAAAAAAAACACGTGTAGTCATAAGAAATGGAAGGCAAATGGCATGGCATCTATGGAAATATCTACTGGTGTTAATGAAATGAGCAGAAGAGCCCTGACTTTGGACAGCACTACAGCAGCAGTCCAGAGCTAACTGCATCAGCTCACAGATCCTACTGAGTTCTCAGTCAAAGGAGCAATGTCGGATGAAAGGAGAAGTAGTGACCAGAAGGTAGAGGTGTTGGAGAACTTATGGCTCCTTGAGACCAGCTTTTCTGCTTTCCTGACAAAGGGCTTAAGAATCTTTAATTTCAGAAAAAAATCTGGCTTACTCCAAGACCAAAGATGGTGCGTTTTGCAAATATTGTGCACACTTCCTGCCAGTTTCACTGGGTGTGCGTCCTCTAGGATATCTGCGCACATTAGCACTGGGCAGTGGAAAATACACTGCCAAGAGCCTTGCTGCTTGTGAAAAATACCAGTGCTGCTAGCAAATACAGAGGATTTGGGAAACCTGTCCAATGTGATATCTAGTAAGCAGCATGAAATTTTCATGCAATTACAGAGTGAAATAAAATGTCAGACAATGAAGAAAGCTGTTATCACTTATACTTTTCAGATCCAAGCTTTGTCTTCAGGGGACACAGAGACTCCTGCTACACCACAGTCACAGCCCAGAGAAAAATGACAGCAAACTCGATGCTGTTCTCAGCTTATCTGCCAAGATCAATGTAATGCTGAAGATGCTGATGTTCAATGACAAAAGCAGAAAGGAAAAATTGTTTCTTATCTAAAATCAAATAGGTGAAGTATGAAACTATTCAATCATCTTGACTTTCATGAAGATCAACACACACGCAAAAAAGCTGTAATTCTTATGCTCTCATGTAAAATTACAGAGACTGTGATCTTATAGCACTTGCCTTTGCTCATCGCTTGTCCTGTGCTCAACACATTGCTGAGGGCCCTTCTTGGAGTTTGTGCAGCATGGCAGGGAAGGTACAGCAGCTCCCATGTTGACTGGGGAGAAGTAAAATATCATGACAGCTCTGATGAAAATGCAGTTGCAAATGGCCACTTGAACAGCCTCAAAGCTTGGATGAAGAGAACAGCTCTGAAGTTCCACAGCTTCATGAACAGCTTCTTTGTTGTCAAACCAACATGATGTGACATTTATAAGGAATCTTCTGGGAACAGGGGGATGTGCTGGAGTTTTTCCATGTCCAGTAAATAGATTGTTTCCAGATAGAGCTAGAGATCTCTGCTTCCTGTGCTGAGTGAAGATTGATGATTCAGAAGCCACTTTGAGCTTCCTGAACCTTTTAAGAATTTCACAGAGTAAGAAAACAGATTATCATTCTTTCAAGCTAAAAGCTCATTTCAGGTAAATGTGCTATGTTTGAAGAATATTTCATCACATCCATAGTGGCCATAAGATATACGATTGACTACAGTGTACAACTGTGCAGATCTCTGCTGCAAACCTAGAAGAGACCAGTCTTTCAAAAGGCACTGCTGATGGGATAAAAGCCCTAAAAGCTCTGGTACTGAACTGTATGATATTTTCCTCAACATCTATAAATGCACTTAACAGCCTGGATTTTCCATCAGCTCCTTGCAGCTGTCATCGAGAGAGACACAATGCTTTAATAAGTCTTTAAGGATAGAAGAGTAACACTACAAACCAGAAATTTGTCTCACTTTTTGAGTTATTTATAATTCATCCTCAGGCAAGACCTTCTGATAACAAGTCTGTTTTTAAGAGTTTTTTGGTGTCTGTCACTTTGTGAGCCCCTCCTTACATCAGGTGATTAGTGACTGGAGTTCTAACGCACTTTACAGAAGGAAAGCAGAAGAATCTGGTGCTAATCTAAAGTTCTCATACTGGACATTCAGTAGCACATATGAAGACAGAGTATCTAAGAGTGCCAACAGAGATCACCAGTTTGTCATGCTGGTATTCTTCCCAGCGCCTTAAAATTAGAGCACAGGGAGACCAGCTTGTTAGAGGAAAATATGTCGTGACAAATCCAGCCACCTGAGAGAGGCAAGGTTATTGCTGCACCACTTTTCTGAGTCCAGGCAATATCAAGGCTGAAGATGTTTTTCTAGTAGGCACACACACAGACTACATGTATATATACGTGTATACATAGCTGGGTGCATAGGTCTTGGACAGACACTCAGAGCATCCACATGAACACAGACAGCATCAATATCCTAATCCTATTACCATCTCTCGCTGAACAAGCTGGAAGTCCACCAGTGAGATTACGGTGATGTACACATATGTACAAGGTGAGTCTATCGAGAGATCTTCCCACTGAATCCCAGTCTTCCACTTCAGACATCTGAACTTATGAACTGCTAGGACTGTAATACTACTCCTTCAGTGTGTAGAATCATAGAATGCACTGGGTAGAAAAGGACCACAATGATCATCTAGTTTCAACCCCCCTGCTATATGCAGAGTCACCAACCACCAGACCAGACTGCCTAGAGCCACGTCAGCCTGGCCTTGAATGCCTCCAGGGATGGGGCATCCACAGCCTCCTTGGGCAACCTGTTCCAGTGTGTCACCACCC
Organism: Tetrao urogallus; assembly: GCF_951394365.1. Taxonomy (NCBI): domain Eukaryota; kingdom Metazoa; phylum Chordata; class Aves; order Galliformes; family Phasianidae; genus Tetrao; species Tetrao urogallus. Next base: position 40,852,024 of record NC_136813.1, on the reverse strand, counting down.
ACTGAGTGAAAAACTTCCTCCTAATATCTAACCTAAACCTCCACTGTCTCAGTTTAAAACTATTCCCCCTTGTCATATCACTATCCACCCTTGTAAATAGTCATTCACCTTCCTGTTTATGCACTCTCTTGAAGTATTGGAAGGCCACAAAGAGGTGTCCCCAGAGCCTTCTCTTCTCCAAACTAAACAAGCCCGGTTCCCTCAACCTTTCCTCATAGGAGTGGTACTCCAGCCCTCTGATCATCTTAGTAGCCCTCCTCTGGACCTGCTCCAAGAGCTCCATGTCTTTCCTGTAGTGGGGGCCCCAAGCCTGGATGCAGTACTCCAGATGGGGCCTCACAAGAGCTGAGTAGAGGGGAACATAGAGGGGAACACTCACCTCCCTCTCCCTGCTGGCCACCCCTTTTTTAATGCAGACCAGAACACAGTTGGCCTTCTGGGCTGCAAGCTCACACTGCTTGCATGTCCAGCTTCTCATCTACCAGGACCCCCAAGTCCTTCTCTGCAGGGCTACTCTCCAGGAGATCCTCCCCCAGTTTGTATAAATACCTGGGATTGCCCTGACCCAAGTGCAGCACCCTGCACTTGGCCTTATTGAACCTCATTAGGTTTTCATGGGCACACTTCTCCAGCCTGTCCAGGATTCTCTGGATGGCTTCCCTTCGTTCCAGCGTAGTGACTGCACCGCTCAGCTTGGTTTCATCTGCAAACCCATGAAGGTGCACTCGATGCCATCATCTGTGTCATTGATGAAGATGTTGAAGAGCACTGGTCCCAAGACTGACCCCTGAGGGACACCTCTTGTGACCGGCTTCCACCCTGACACAGAGTCATTAATCACAACCCTTTGGTTGCGTGCAGCCAGCCAATTCCTAATCCATCGAACAATTTGTCCTTGAAATCCATACCTGTCCAATTTAGAGATAAAGATGTGGTCAGGGACCATGTAAAAGGCTTTGCAGAAGTTGAGGTAGATGACATCCATCGCTCTTCCCCCATCCACCAAAGCTGTTACTCCATCATAGAAGGCCACCAGATTGGTCAGGTACAGGTGTTTGGTACAGACAGTCATGCATGCAACTGTCCCATGCTTTCAGCCCTAGAGATGCACAGGTGCCAGACTTAAGGAACCTGCTCATGCCCTAGCTTCCAGGCCACATCACCTACTCATTGGCTCATCCAGTTTTACTGTCACTAACAATCACACTCTCTCACACACTTGCATTCGTTCCAATTGCTGCACCATAGACACATCACCTCTAACTCATGGTTCAACTCCAGCTGCTGTACTCACACCCTCATACAGACACTCGCGCACAGAATAGAAAAGCTTCTCCCAGGGAGGCATTAGAAAGGAAATTAAGAAGAAGACAGGACAGACTACACTGATCAGATGCAGGGCACACCGAGACAAATATATCAAGCAGTCCGTTATTTACAAGCAATTGCTTCTTTTTATCCCCTTACTGCTTCACGTTTTCATATTTGTTTCTTCAGAAACTACTAAAAGCACTCACAGTTACCAACTTTGGTTCTTCCCATGAGTACTATGCAATCCATAGGCTGCTCTTTCTCTGTATCCCATGATGTGTTCTGTCTCTCCTGCCATGGTCTCTCTGAGATCCCTTGTGAGTGATTTATCACATAATCTAACATGGCTGGGTCAGTAAGCAACTCAAAACTTAGTTGTGCACCTCAGCCAAAGAAATCAGTGTGAATGGAGAGTTGTTTCTGAATGTGCACTGTGGAATGATGAAGAAATTACATGAATTTAACCTGCGCTGATGTCACAAGAGATTAAATACAAGCAGTAAGTTTATATGTACATGATTTTTTAAAATGCAGTAATTCCCCTTTTCATTACATGTAGAGAGGGCCTCATGAAGCTCTCAAGACTCCTGACATCTTCAGACAATACCGTTTAGTTTCAAACCTGGCAGGAGCACATTGAATTCAAGGTAACAAATGCTAGATGGTCTCAAATTGATCCTGTCCATCTTTTCTCTGTGGTTCATACATAAGTATATAGTATATGTATGTACCTAACAGCATAGAGCTAGTAGGTATAACATAGAACCCTGCAGAATATCTGCGACTCTCCTGAAGGACAGGTAGGGCCTACGGATCTCAAGCAGTACCAGAAACAAGCATCCAGATAACTGAATGAAGAGATTTTTTGTGGTCAAAATAGTGAATGAGGTATGGAGTGCTGTGGGGCTAACTATAGATGTGTGCATCAGAATAAAGTTAACAGCCCCATGGAAGAAAATAGGCTTGGCTGATGCTTAAACACAGGTTGCTTGTAGTGTTCAAGACTCCCTAGAATTTGAAAAACACCTGCATGAGGCTGGAAGATTTTGCACAAAATCAACAGCTGTCCCATGCCCTTCTAGAATAGAGACTGGAGGCTGGAGAGGTTACTTAGGGCATTTCAAATTGTTCTAGGCTTATGAACTCTTATGAATGATTATGTACTCTTATGAATGATTTGGTTTTCCTATCCTAATCCTCATTTAGCTCACCTAAATTGAAGACATTCAGTTATTTCTGATGTAAGAGATTAAGAAGAATGGAAGAGGTGGGAGCTATTTAAATGGGTTTTATCAAGTATGCAACAGCAAGATATCTTGCTGCAGAGGAAAAAAAAAAGACATGAGAAGTTTAATAATAGTCTATTAGCCTATTCCTGACTGTATAAAAAGCTGTTCAAAGACATTCAAGAAGGAATTTTAAAAAAGTGAAATAGCATATAGAACATAGCAACAAAATAGCAGAGGCAAGTGGATAGAAATACAGCGAATAGAATGAGATTTCTTAAGTGAAGTAGAACACAAAAAATGACAAGAAAACTTCTATGTAGCAGGAGGACAAAGGCAAGGAAAGGGTCTGTTGCAAAACAGTGGAGGAAAATGAATTACAGGAGAACCAGAAATATTCTTTTGCCTTAGTTATACCCTCCCCCCCAAAAAAGTGTAATGTCGTAATTAATATAATGTCTTTTAATAGAGAGGCAGGAGAATGTAGCAGAGCAGGGAAAATAGTGTCAGATGATATCACAGAATCACAGAATGGCCTGGGTTGGAAGGGACCTCAGGGATCGTGAAACTCCAAACCCCCACCACATGTAGGGCCACCAACCTCCCCATTTAATACTAGACCAGGCTGCCTAGGGCCCCATCCAACCTGGCCTTGAACACAGGCATCCACAATCTCTCTGGGCAGCCTGTTCCAGTACCTCACCACTCTCATAGAAAATAACTTAATTTCCAGTCAGAGACACAAGAAAACTTGTTTTCTAAAAAATATCTCTGTACATCTTGCCCAAGATGCCCAGAGAAGCTGTGGATGTCCCATTCCTGGAAGTGCTCAAGACCAGGCTGGGTGGTCCTTTGGGCAACTTGATCTTGTAGAATATAACCCTTCCCACAGAAGGGAATTAAGTGATCATTAAGGTCCCTTCCAACACAAACCATTGTGCAATTCTACAAGTGTGAAACATGTACAAGCTCATTGTGTGGTACAGATCTGAAAGAATGAGTCAACATGAGAATGTGGTGCAGAAAAGCACGTCTTGATCTGAGCCATGCTGGACAAGTACTAATGTATGGCTATGGAAATAATAATTCTGCTATAGTTAGTATTGGTAAAGCCTCAACTGGAGCATCGTGTTTCATTTTGGTCATTATACTTCATAAAGTGTAAAGGCAAGTTGGAAAGAGTATGGAGGAAAGAATGCAGAAGAATAAAAGGCCATGAAATCCAATAACTTTCTTTGATGGGTTGATTCCCTATAGAATGACAAAAAGAAATCCCTGGATTTTTCAAACAAGATAGTTTTGGTAAGATTTAGGAGAGGGAAAAAAGCTGTAAGGACAGGAGATCTGAAACACTGAAGGAATTCTGTTGAGGTTCCTTCACTCCAGGAAGGACTGTTGGGAATATTTTAGTTGAAGTGGCTAGACACCACTAGCCTGGTGGATCACTGCATGCTCCTTCCAGTCCTCTGATCTGCAATTCTACATGGTCCTTCGTTCCTTGCTGTAGTTAACGAGGGAGCCAATTAGCAGTAATTGGGATGCAGCCAAGTTCCTGCTAGGAAGAGTGTGATGCCTAAGAAGGCGTTTCATACAGGCCACTAAACAGCTGTCAGATGGTAACAGTGCTCAGTTGCTACTGACCTAGGCTGAATTTATATTTTAGTGACTTGCAGTGAAAAGCTCTGTATGCCATTATCAATCCCATGGGCAATGTAGCTCCTGTTTTAGAGTTGCTTGACAAATGAGATTTAGTTTCCAGAGAAATGTTGCTAGGTAGCACCTTTTTATTCCTAGATATTAACTTATCACACCTCCCACTGTTTTTCTTTTCTCTCTGACAAAGTCAAATAGATATTAAGCAAGAGGAAAAAAAGAAGCAGAAGGGAAGGTGTTTTACTGCAATATGGTTTTATGCTGTTATCATAAAAGAGCTGAATTGGCTGTTCAAACAAAGAGAGAAACATACACAAAGCTCCAATGTTGTGAAATTACCAGAAGTATTTAATTTTCATGGAAATAAATGTCCTTCAAAAATATCATTAGAGGTCTGTGTAAGTATGGTTTGAGATTCTCAAGCTTTCTGCTGGGAGTCCTCTTTTATTGTTTTGTAGAAGTTTTGTATTACCACTCTGTCTACTCACTGCTGGTACTAAACACACAAAAGACAATAGGCCCTTCTCTCCCTTCCCCCATGGAAAAATGTTTAAAAAAAAAAAAAAGAGAGAAAAGAAAAGAAAAGAAAAGAAAAGGAAAGGAAAGGAAAGGAAAGGGAAGGGAAGGGAAGGGAAGGGAAGGGAAGGGAAGGGAAGGGAAGGGAAGGGAAGGGAAGGGAAGGGAAGGGAAGGGAAGGGAAGGGAAGGGAAGGGAAGGGAAGGGAAGGGAAGGGAAGGGAAGGGAAGGGAAGGGAAGGGAAGGGAAGGGAAGGGAAGGGAAGGGAAGGGAAGGGAAGGGAAGGGAAGGGAAGGGAAGGGAAGGGAAGGGAAGGGAAGGGAAGGGAAGGGAAGGGAAGGGAAGGGAAGGGAAGGGAAGGGAAGGGAAGGGAAGGGAAGGGAAGGGAAGGGAAGGGAAGGGAAGGGAAGGGAAGAGAAAAGAAAAGAAAAGAAAAGAAAAGAAAAGAAAAGAAAAGAAAAGAAAAGAAAAGAAAAGAAAAGAAAAGAAAAGAAAAGAAAAGAAAAGAAACGAGGGAGTTGTTGACAGACTTTTGACAGCAAATAATTAACTAAAAAATTAGCTGTGTTCATTTGTTAGCCAGACAAAAGTTCTAGGTGCAATATAAAAAGAATTTGATTTAACAAAAAATAGTGAAACCAAGTTGTTATGGTAACTGGATTTTGACAGGATGCAGGTTTAAAAGAAAAAAATAGGAAAAGGAAGAAAAGATTTATGCTTCATCTGGTCTAATCACCATGGTAATACCCAATTGTTAAAGAAAAACACCTAATAAGGGTAATTTTACATCTGGCTTCAAGCCTGTATGATATTTCATATCAACAAGGTACCCAGATGTGAATCAAATCTTGCTCAAATATCTACCATACTACACTGAGAGGGGAATATGACTGCAGGTTATGCTGAATTACTAATTGAATTTAATAATTTTTAAGCTACATTACTGTGAAAATTCAACTGTTTGCATTTGATCACTTGTGCTGCATACACTGTGCTTATTGATTTTGATTAACTTCTATTAGTGCACGCTAATTATCTGACACAAGTTAGTGTATACTTGCTTCTGTTTTTGTGCTAGCAAGCAGCACTGGGAAATGAGATGCTTCATCTCATTTGGTGCTTCAGTCTATTACATAAAATCTCCACTGAGATTAGAATTGAGAATGTCTGAAAGGGAGCTCTGTCAGAGAAATAAAGGTTTGCCATGGATTTTGTAGTCTATGTCTTTCAATTCAAGTGAAAAGCACATCAGATGAAAATCACCACCACTTCACCCTCTAAAAAAGGAAAAATCTTAGAAAATGTGTGTGGGAACCTATGCTGTGGAGTCTCACATTATGTTTTGTTTATTTTCAGTTCATTAGAAAGTCTGTAGCTACACAAAATACCCCCAAATAAATAAGTTTTTGATGGCATAACCCAACGTGTTTGTAATGGCTTCATTTTGTCATTCCTTTAAATTCTGACATGCATTTTCTGATTTTTCACATTTATGATCCTTCTTACATCTTCAGAGCCAGATATTTAGGTGGGTTCTGAAGAGAGAGATTCATCTTTGCTAACCATATTTTCTGAAAAAGGTGTTATTCTGATAATTTAAGTTCCTATCTTTCCTCCCTCTTCCCGCTTTTTGCCTTCTGTCAATAATTAAATGTTCATAGTTAAAACATGTTTTTATAGTTGATTGAAATTTAATACATATATTTGTTCCACAACCCATGAAAGACCATCTTTCTCCTTTTTCACTTCACAGTCCACTGTGCATTATTCTTATAATCACTCTGTGGTGCTCCTCTCCCAACAACTGTCACTAGGGAAAACTCTGCAGTGCTTATGTCTGCTTTCTTCCCATACTGTCCGTGATTGGGGTTACGAGTGATCTCATAAGCTGTATGAAGATTCTTACAGAGCCGATACGATACTGACCTTAAGGGAGACAGCGTCTGAAAGACGGATGAAATACAGAAGGTATCCCGTAACTCAGGCCCACCACGTGTTCATTACACAAGCCTGAATCTGAAGAACTATAAACCCTAAAGTGGAATCTGCTTAGGGGAATAGCAATTAACGTTTTTACTGATTGTATTGACGAGTAAGGAGTGCCATGTCATGAGGAAGACACAATAGGCTTTAAGATTCTAAGCAGCAAATTTAGAGAACTAGTCTCTGTTTAGCAACATGAATATTATCTTTACTTTTTAAAGTCCTCATGATCTTGCTCTGTCTCACATATCTTCTCAGACAGCTTCACTGCTCTTTTCTAATACTCTTAAACAAGCAGCTTCATGATTTCTGTCATGTTTCCTGAGGCCAATATGAATTTCAAGAAAACTCTCACTTTTTATGTCTTAACTACAATTCATAATTTTACCAATATTGCTATTGGTCAAAGACATCAGTATTACATTTGTGGTTCCCTTCCACTCCCCCAAATTACCTGTGCTTATTTGTAACCCCTGTTTTAACATATACATTGCAAGACAATGTCTTTCTATGTCTGAGCAGGGCATAGCATGAGAAGTCAAAGAAGGGCAACAAGGATTGTGAAGGGCTTGGAGAATATGCTCTACAAGGAGTGACTCAAGGAACTGGTGCTGTTTAGTCTGGGGAAGAGGAGGCTGAGGGGAGACCTTATTGCTCTCTTCCAATATCTGAAAGGTGCTTACAGTGAGAGCCTCTTCTCACTGGTGACAGGACAAGGGGAAATGGTCTCAAGTTGCGCCAGGGTGGTAAGTTTAGGTTGGATATCAGGGAACACTTCTTTACATAAAGGGTTGTGAAGCACTGGAATAGGCTCCCCAGGGAGGTGGTTGAGTCACCATCCCTGAATGTGTTTAAAAATGGTTTGGATGTGGTGCTCAGGGACATGATTTAGCAGAGGGTTGTTAGAGTTAGGGTATTATGGTTAGGTCACGGTTAACTTGATGATCTTGGAGATCTTTTCCAACCTGAGCAATTCTATGACTCTATGATTCTATGTCAGAAAGTACAAGAGCATGAGGTCCTGTTGCTTTGATTTGCTTCTCTACCCACTACTATCCTTCTCTTCTGAGCATGTCAGGCTCATATATACACATACATAGGCACACATACGATGTCTGCAATATTCCCCTCAGAAACATCCTTCACACTCAAAACCTTCCGAGGTTGTTAAAACAGCTTCTGCCAATAACTCAAACCTATCACCTTATATTTTCTAGAAAGGGCGAATTAGTTCATTTTAAACTGCTGAAGAATTTGCATGTGCTTCAACCAGTTGGTCTTCAGTCTCAGAAAACTTTTCCTGGAATGCATGGAAATATGCATATTTCTTAAAAAGGCTGCATAATAAGTGGTGGTATTAATAATATTGTAGTGGGAAATCTGTATTTTTTGGCTGTCGTTTGCCTAGTAGGAATTACACTTCACATACTACTTTAACAACAACTCTTCTGATTTTCTTAATTATAGGGAAAACAGCATTTTTTCATATGTTCTGGATGGAATTTCGGAGTGCAAAACTATCTCACTGCAAATCTTTTAATAATGTTACATTCCACTTCCACAAATTTGGAGGAAAATTAGAAATTTTTAAATGTTTTGTGTTCTTTCACGGTCAGCACAAGGACTGTCAGTTCTCCTGCCCAGTTGCTTTAGACAGTTTTCACATTCAGCTTCCCTTGGTTTGCACAGAATCACAGAATAGCCTGAATTGGAAGGAACCCACAAGGATCAACGCATTCAGCTCCTGGCTCCAAACAGGGCCACCCAAAATCCAAACCATTCGTCTGAGAGCACCGTCCAGGCACTTTTTGAACTCACACAGCTCAGTGCAATGGCCATTGCCCTGGGCAGCCTGTTCCAGGGCCCAGATACCCTCTGGTGCAGAGCCTTTCCTTGACACCCATCCTGTCCCTCCCCCGACGCAGCTCCATGCCGTTCCCTCGGGCCCTGTCGCTGTCACACAGAGCAGAGCTCAGCGCTGCCCCTCCGCTCCCTGTGAGAAGCTGCAGCTGCCATGAGGCCTCCCCTCAGCTCCTCTGCTCGAGGCTGTTAACTGCAGATTAAAAGCACACCACTATACCACCATCAAAGTGTTCTCTTTAGGATGGCTGTTCACTGATGAAAAAAGGAAGAACAAATCATCATCCCGAATCTTACAAAACAGAAGATTTCTGGTCCAATTAGTGTTTACTGATCACTTAAACACTGAGAGAGAAAATTCCCACTCCCACAATCATATATGAGTTTGTATTCATCCAAGGGAGAAAAATGATGTTAAATCAAGTCGATGGAATAAGAAGACATCTAGGGCACTAGATTAGAGGACAATACCACAAAGAGGTTTTCTTTATTTATATCTATGATGCCTTGTCTGCCAACATTTCCTACACTGTTACTTAATCCATCATGTACTACTACGCTTTTTTTGGCTACAGCTGAATCTTCTCTTTGCAGTAAAGTTCCCCCTTTGCAGGCAAACTGCACTTTCAGAACAGTGTATGGTACTGCTGCAAAGAATCTGTCACTCTAATCTCCAGTAAAACCAAGGTCAGAACGCAATTATAGGGTTCAAGTGTTCGGTAAGTTATTTGCTTGCACAGACTGCTGATTGATTGTTCTGAAATTGCTATTAGGTAACTGCAAGAACCAGTGAGCAAAGAAAAAGTGGAGTGAAACAGGAAGCAGTAAACAAGGAAAACTTCTACAGGCTGTAGAGCTTGTGCATCAAGCTTGTGCATTAATAAGGGCAGTGCCAAGGAAAACATGAAAATACTGAAAAGCAAATAATGTCCAGTGATACACCTAGTCAGCAGCACATACACCTAAAATCCAGTATTCTATGAAACTCTCAATTCATTTAAACTTCTCCATGAGAGGGCAAATGGAGAAAGATCACTGCTAGGCTGCACAGCTAGTTATAGATCCTGCTAGTCTTCTTCTGCCCATGGCCAAAGACTACTTTGACTGTTAGACAGTTGTCTATACAAGATCAGGGTCAAGAATTCTAATCAGTCCCAGACTCTTTAACCCCTGTAATCCTCAGAAATCTTTCAGAGTAATTTTGGTAAGTATAGCAAAGCCTGCATACATTTGGGCTGCTTTTTCTGTGCATATTCACAGTATTTGTAAGAAGGAAAAAAAAAAAAAAGTCTAAGGATCTGCTGAGCTTGAAGGAGGAGTTACAAGGGAAAAAAAAAAACAACTGAAAATTGAGAATGAAGAACAATTTTCAATATAAACTGTTACCTCTGTATCAAGACCTATAAAAACGTGTTTTATTTTGTCAGTAAAAATTGTAGTGAGTCATGGTTGAAATATCTCTTTAGGTACTGGAGACTACAGAACTGTGATCCTGATGTGGATATTTTCTTTGTTTCCTGTCATGCAGGACTGGAACGTGGGGGTCTTTGACTCCTTACTGCCAAGACTCTGTGGAGGGCCGACATGGATCCTTGCTGTACATCTAGCCATCTGCAGCTGCATCCCTCTCCTCAGAAACTCCTAAGCATACTCAAACTATTCTCTTTCCCGCAAGCCCTAGCATTTTAAAAATCATTTTTTAAATATCTTCCCTGGCATTGTTAACATGTGCTGAGGAAATCTTTGGAAAATTTGTTCAAGGAAACAGAAATAGTGCTTTGTAAACTATTGTATTTTCTCACTTTGTTCACTTTTGACATAGATTTAAGCATCCAAATTAAAAGTTTATATTTTATTATTTATGTTGTCTTTGAAAAGAGGCAGGTCTCAGAACAACAACCTAATTAAGATGCTTAAGAAGTATGTTATTAAATTACCTGACTAGGTAAAGATCTTTGAAAGTCAATTTTCTGTTCTTTTGTTGGAAAGTATATGGGACAGCCAGGAGGGGGGGCTAATACAGGAGAAGGAAGAGACGAGTATTCCTGGATAAACTGAGTGTGAAATGCAACATAATTTAGCCTGCTGTAATGTGTGGAGTCAAGGGCATCTAATGCTTATGGAAAACAGAAGATCTAGTTGATAAAATCCAGATGTTCCAAAGCTATTTCTTTTTTGATGGCTTGTATTATGGCAGGCTCAGACAGAGAATATAAGACTCAGCCAAAGAGTATAAGGCACAACCTATGACATGGATCATTAAAAAATGTTGGGATTATGAGCTCATTCAATCCTTCAGAAATACTTGACTTACTCAAGTGCTGTATAGAATTTAATCCTTTACCTAAGATGAATGCTTTTGAGTTAATATGGATTTTTACAGAATTGTCATCAAAAACCATCTGAAATAATGACTCTAAGTTACTTAATTATCATTGGAAAAACAGACATTTCCAAGATGAGACTGAAAACAGCAAGCAGTTGTAGATTCAAGACAAAATAAATAACAGCCTAAAGATGCTTTTTTTCTCTTCATTACTAGAAAGGAGAACTTAGAGTAGTCAAGAAAGACTTACAGAATTCTGTAATAAATGTCTAATTGGACACAACAGATCTTCTCTGATTGTGTATTACAAAGACTGGATCAAGTGATTTGAGAAAAAAAAAATTCAAATTTAATTTTAATTGTTGCACAATTAAATCACAAAACAGCAAGACAAACAACTTTCCTTTAGTTTTCTGAGAAAAAAAAAAGTAGCGAATACAGGTCAAGAAATCAGTATGTAGCTGCCTTGAGGCAAAGAAGCGGAGTATATATCTTCAGTAGCATTTTACTGCAGTCACCTAGACAAGGTAGTTATGTGAGATAACAGCACCTTTTTTCTTCTTTTTTTTTCTCTTCCCATTTTCCCTTCCCCTTCCCTCTTCCTTTTCCAGTTGCAGACTTCATATATGGAAGTAATATAAAAATAAATTTAAAAGATCAAACTATCCTAAAAATCTTTAATGCTTCACTACACAGTCAATGCTAACCAGAATATTTACTGCCACTGTTACAAACTTTTTGTGAGAACAGGGAAACAAAATACTATTCAGTTTGTTAGACTATGTGATACTCTAATACCATGAGAAAAACTAGCTGTTTGCTACCTAGAGCATGTTAATGTTTTCTGAAGGTTGCTTTTGGTAGAGGTTGTCAGAAATATAAAAAACACAATGAGAAGAAAATACTAAGATGCCTTGATTCCTCAAATAGTGAATATGTTTGACAATTCCAGGTTGTGCTGTTTTACATTGTAAAATGAGAAAGGAAGTGGGAAATATGAATCTGAAATTAAAAAACAAAGAGCCCTTCCCAATGTCTTTTAGAAAACTGAAAGGAAAGGAGATGAGATGCTATTTTCCATGTCTTGCAGATGCATAAACTATGGTCATTTTCAATCACTGATATTCATACATGCTGTCTTTACAAAGGGCTCTTCTTGAAGAATGGATAACCAGTGTAATCTAGTAATCTTTGGCAGTGCCACAGCCCAACATTTCTTTCCTGCCATTAATCCTCAGAAAATGCCCTGTGTTTTACTGGCTTCTCTTTTTAAAGACAGAGAGGATATACTCAGGTTATGAGAATTGCATCCATTTATTGCAAGTCTCTTACGGTGCCCTTCTGTCATTTCTCTTGTTGACATTTCCTATGTGATACTGTGTCTTGCGGTATGGGAAATTGAAACACAGCAAAAAGTGGTGTAATTTAATACTCTGCAAATAAGCCCACCAAGACTTTTTTCAGATCCCATGGCAGAGAACAACAGTTGACCCAAGTTTAACACTGAGTAATAGACTTCAACCTTCACATAGCTGTAAATCTCCCACTTTCAAGTCAGATTTATCTAGAATAAGAGACCACTTTATTTTACTAAGGTACCTTGGAAACTGCAAATAGCTACATTTGAGATTGCTACCTGCTTTTTTTCTAATGCAAATCAATGGATTTATCACTGCCTTTTCCTGCAAAAAGTATGCTAAAAAAGTTCAGATTACATCAGAGATTCTGCTGTTTACAGGAGTCTTTGGAGAATTTGCTGACTTTACATATATAATATAAAATGTTCCATGTGTTTGCTATAGTAAGGAAAAAGAAGATGTTCAAAAGAGTGCTCCAACTGACTTAGTTAAAATGGGATTAATTGCCTTCATGAAAGCACCTATTCTGCATGGACAGTAGATCTGATGCGATTGGCTGGAATTATTCTGCTGAATTTAGATAAATAAAATTTTCATCCTTCGCTGTTATAAGTGAACTTAACTAGATAAAACAGAATCTTTGAAAACTTGTCATTGTGTTGTCCTCCCAGACATCCTCCTTAATCTTAAATCTTTACTGTAACTACAATTTTATTTAATTTGGTTTCTTCTTAAAGCAGATGCATAGTTCTGCTTTTCACCTATGACATTTTCTTTAGGATGAGGATTTCTCCCTCCACATCCACTAGGTTCAGTAGATTATGTCAAGCTGATGCTAAGGTTTCCTGTCCAGTAATGCAACACTGATATCAGACTTACTCTTTCATGGATCTGTGGTTACCAATACCATTTCTTGGTTTAGAGAGTAACTCTTCAGTGTTCAGAGCTGTACACTTTCAGGCAGTTAACTTCATCCTTTTTGACTGAGTATGCATTTTAAATAGAATTTTTAACTTCCCATTTGCACATGTCATCTGACCATGATATTAGCACTTGGTTGTGTTGGAGAGATGGCTGAGATAACCTCAAATGAACATGAGTGTAACAAATAGATCTTATCTGGAAAATAATGTTATCTAAATATTATTTGTGCTTTTCGGTCAAGTTTGTAGCCTGATTTTGGTGTCATGAAAATGAGATAGATACTTCTTTTGTGGAAGAGACTTGTTGGAAAATAGGGAAATTAAGTTTTAAAGAAAAAATCCCCAACTTCCAGTTAATAACACTATACATTTTCTTCAGGTATTTTTGAAGAACAGTTAATTTCCATGTTCAAATTTTAATCACTGTGTATAAATATACAACTGGTCAATCAAAATATGTAGCTGAATGAACACATAATGCTTATGAATACTGAAATCCAAATTAAGCAAGAAGGAAAACTAGATCATCATAGATGTTTATCCTTTATATGTGTGTTTTTACTGTCATAGAAATATAAACACGATTTTCTTAAATTCACCACTTCAATAGCAAATCTTCCTCTAAAATAACATCTTCTAAGACTGACAGAAACAATAGAAATAAAATGCTTTTGATGCAAATGAGATGAAATTCAACCTTCAAGATCTACATGTAAGAACCATGTGTCAATCAGTACCATGTGCATTCACCATTCTCATTATAGAAGAGGCTTTGCAAACAAACCACAAGAGGGCTAATCAAGAACATCTTTGACAGTACAGTGAGAAAATATACAGTTTATAAGACCCTCAACCTACTAGTTGGCCTCAGTAATTACTGAAACACACTCTCCTTATTAAGCAAGCCCTTAAATAATTGATCTTTTATTTGCCCCTGCTCACTATGGAAATACCATACATAAACAGATTTTTTTTTGCATACAGTATCTTACTTGCAAATTTTGCTAGCAAGAAATACATGATTAGACTATGTATCAGGAGAGAAAGGTTCTAGCTTCAGCTCTGCAGCTGATGTCCTGTGTGACCTTGGCAAAGTCCTTCCCTGACATACCTTTTGTCTAAAACTTGCTGTCTGTCTTGTGTACCATCTGGTTTAAATTACCTTGATATATTTTACTTTCACGTAAACACCTTCTGAAACTACTACTTTTTCCAATACATTTGAGATTCTGTTTAACATCAAATTTTCAATTCGAATAATAGTAGAAAAAGAAGCCAAATTAAAAAAAATGAATAAATGAAAATAAAAATGAAAGCCTTTGAGACTAGTGAGGAAAGATAGCATAGATTTTTATTTTTATTTTAAGTTTGATTTGGGTTTAAGCTGGTTTGGGTTTCATTACTTCAGCAAGTTCTGTAGTTACCACAGACAGAGCTCAATTTAGAAAAAAATTCTGAAAGAAGCTTATTGAAGAGAAAAGCTTTTGCTTAAGATGCTGTGAAGGACATTTTACAGTTCTCTCTTCTCTTCATATTGAGTGGATAAAAGCTATTACAGCCTCCCTCTGTGCAGCATTACTGCCTAGTTTTTATCATCTCATTCCATAAGTGCCAAGTAGGTGGTGTGCCAACAGGGATGCAACTGTCCACCATGATTAAATGTAAGCACTTTGGCCTGGGGAACAGATGGGACATTGGCTGTGCTAGAGGGAAGGCAGAGGAGGTTGAACAGTCTCTCATCTCTCATTCATTTCAAATGTACATGTGAATGATGCTGTACATAGTTCCACAAAGAAAAATCCAAATCCAGAAGAAACCATGTGCTTTTGCCTTCACAGATTTTAAATAGTCACGTTTGAAATATTTTACAATTTGCTTTGATCAAATAAGTATAATTCATATACATATTTCAGTCTATGAATTCCACAGACAAATGCTACTTTAAAAGTACTTTTCATACTGTGATCCTAGTGGTAACCTAGATTGTATAAAATACAACATAATGAGGAGACCTGAGGATGTAATACATTTTTAATGTGAATTACTACAAATAATGTAATAATCCTTCACAGGAGTGATTCTAGGGATGTGTCTACTAGATTAGTAGGGAAAGAAAAATAAGCATTTTATTTAAATATATTTTAGTTAGATTAATATTAGCTATACATATTTTTAGCACATTTACTGAGGAAAAAGTGTTATGTTTTCTCATATAAAATATTCAGAAACCTTTCAAATTCTCCATGTATAATAGATATATTTTAATACTTGGTAAAGGTTGAAGGTTGTATCTGCATACAATAAAATTATATTTTAGAATTGATTGTGGATCTGGAGAATCAGGAGCAACAGAGAGGTATAGCATATTACAGATGTAAATTCATGACTTTTTCTGAATTCATGGTTAAGGCTCTTTATCATGTGTCTGAACAATTAAAGTGGTCAAATTTGAGAACCAGTACCCGAGTACGGTACCTCCCGCTGTGTGTTGAACAAAATGCTAAATCTTGAAGATCTGCAGTCAAGGTTGCCTCCTGTTCTTAGGGCTTTGGTTGGGTAAGATTAGAGAGCTGTTGGAGAGGAAACATTTGATATTTTCAAAATTCTGTAAGTCATATCTTCAGAGCCTGTGAATTGAGGCACTATAGAATATGACAGTAAAGAACCACCACATAGTGCTTTTCCTGTTTCTCAAGTTACTTTCCTTGCTTAAGTGATAAAGAGCACTGCTGTGCTTAAGGACTGTGGTTCTGGTACACTTAATGTCTTCTACTTGGCACAACTATCTACACTTAAATAATTTTCCTTTTGCTCTGTCAAAGAGATTTTTTATGCTTCATTGTAAAACAGCTGTATAAAGTGATAAATTGTAGAAGTCCCATCCCACTCCGTAAATGGTGACATATAGGTAGCAGTAAATGCCAGCAGTAGTCCACACTGAAGAGCAAAATAAGAGAAATGAAAGCTGTCTGTCAAAATTCAGATTACTTGCCCAGTTTTAAAATAATCAATTGGTGTTGCTCTGTTCATTAAATTTAAAACAAATTATGAGGAACACCATTAGGTAATTATTTTAACACAGAAGCAATGCAATAAAAAGAGTCTAAATTACCACAAGTTGTTGTGCTCCTTGTTACCTAAATCTTAATACCTAAATCTTAATATTCAGTCAACAAGGTCTACAGTACAGAACGTTGAAATAATAACAAAATTAATTTATTAGTGTAGTTTACATTGGTGATTGAAAGCATTTTGCAGAAATACAAGAACGTCAAAAGTCATCAATAATCTTGGATATATTTAAGCAAATTTACAAACAAAAAGTGGATTGAACACCATCTTCATACTATATCACACTTCAGAATCAATACCTTGGGATAATGCATTACAAATATTGCAAAAAATTACATATCGTATGTACATCAGGCCCCTTCATCTGCCTGTATGTTAGAGTCAAAATAAGAATAACTTTTTTAAATTCTCATCAGTATCATAGAAATGTCAAGAAAATATTAGCCAAACTATGTTTCAGTCTTAGAAACTTCCAGCGGGCTGTCTTAGTAGTAATTTTTCTTCTGTCTGCTTGAGTACTTGATATCTATTCTTTAGCCCATGAACAAAGGGCATGACTCATTTTGAAGAACCTGTGGGATCAGTGCATCACTTTCCAATATGTCAGAGGTGTCTTCTCAACATATGTAAAAGACATGGACTCCCTTCTCTGCGTCTGACACACTCAGGATTTCTCTGAACACAGAATATTTTCTTGCACTTCTATTTGATACAGAAGAAAATGTTGGCAGAATGACTGATGCCTTTCTTACTCAAAGGCAAATTCAATGCTATTTTTTCCAGACTTCTTATACTGCTTCCCAGAGAACTGTGCATTTTTTCCAACATAGTGATCTTTAGGCACATAATTAAAATTTCTAGAAGTTCATACCTTTTTAAGAGATCATAACATCCAACTTGGTCAAGTTCTGCAGTCACAGTGAAACTCAGCTGTAAGTGTTAGCTTGCTAAAGTGAGGAACAGAAAAAAAGACTCTCCTTTGCAGAGAATGTAGCAGTTGTTTCTGAGATTTCATCCCTGACCCAAAAACACTGACCTAAGTTAATGTGGATCTCTGTATTCTGTTTTCTGTTCCTACTTTCACTACTAATCCTAAATATAGGACAATTGACTGGAAGGTTATCCAATTCAAGTTATTATGGAATAAGTAATAGAGGGAGCATACAAAAGATTCCTGAATTGATGTACTAGAACTTTCTATTAAACCAAGGAGCTTCGCGGTTTTGCTTCTATGCTAGTATGATCTGTCAAGCAACTAATCTCTCCAACAGATATGTCCTTAGGTACACCTATGAAATTTCTTGGAAGTACACCCTCATTTGAATATTTAGGAAAAAGGTGCAACTTTATCTAGGATATTGTAAAAAGCTGTGTCGATTGAATGATGGAAAAATTATGAGCTGAAGAGAAAGAAGTTGTATTTCCTAATCTTGTTTAAAAAGGTGAGTTGGATGGAATTATAGAGGAGGGCTGGACAAATGGAAGGCTGATGCAATCTTTTTCTGTACTGTAATAAATAGGAAACAAGTATCTACTTCAAAATGGGAAAAGAATGGATGTATTTGTAGAATATCAGTTTAAATTAGGCTGCTTCTATTTTTGTTGTGGATCAATGCCCCCTGCAATGATTGTCTGTAGATTCTCTGGGATATTTAGGTTTGACAGCATTAATGAAGTTACTGTCAGAATGCCCTGTGTCTGTCATGTTTTGGCTCCCTGCTTTGAACAACTTTTTGCACCTCGAGGTGAGCGCACCTGCTTCCTCCAGGTTTTATCAGCTGAATATCCCAAAAGCCTTTCAGGCCAGAGTACTTTCAGGCTCTCATTTCCCAGCATAATTCCATTGCTGCTCCCTTTTTTGTAATTTGTCTTTATTTCTTATCCTTATATTGCTGGCCAGTTCAATTCAGAAACAACTTGATCAAATTCACTCTTTCATTAAATAATTTATTAATAAACTGAGGAGACTGCTCAGATGACTCAAATGAACTTCATTAGCATAGTGTGAATAATTCAGCACTTTTGACAGGGGAAAAAAAAAAAAAAAAAAAAAAAAAGGGCCTTTGGAAGTACAAAATACACTTTCTTGCCAAGTTTCCCATCTAGATTTTTCCTGAAGTCAAAGGGTACTTCACGATGCACCACTCTGCTGCTAGAGTCTGTCCCTATGAGGAGGCTTACAAGCTTAAATTTTCATAGAATTGCTTTTTTCCCCAGTACAAAACCTGAAAGTTTGCCAAAATTATTAGGAAATCCAATACTATTTATATTTTTGATAAGTTTCTTCCATACAAATAAAAGCTGGAAGAGACTACCTGACTTAAGGAATTTCCAAAATACCAGTAATGTAAATACTGTAATTAATTTCCCTTTCTGAAGAGACTTCTAACTCTATGTAAGTGTGACCAAAACTTAAGGAAAGTTCTGACTCGGCTTTGAATGGTAGATGTGTTTAGGATGAGCCACCTGAAGAATCTTGACTATATATTGAATATTGATTACAATCCTGACAAGGTTATACAATTTTAAACCAAAAATATTGGGCATAGAGTGTGACTTTGCAGAGGGGACCTCCATATTATGATATCAGTTCACAATAAATAAAGGAAACATAGGAGATCACTCATGGATATGCTCAGTGCAGGAGAAATTCTGTAATGGAGACACCTAGTATTCTGGGTCTTTTATCTTCTGCCCACTTTTTCCTGAGAAATGTCTGTTCCAGCTGCAGTAGGCTTTTTTTCAGCAGGAGGTTTTACTCAAATGCTCTCACAGGAAGGAAAGATACATAGAGGAGGAAAATGGCATTCTCTTATGTTTAAGTTTATAGATATTGTAGGATATTGAGCTATTTTGCAACTTTTGGAGTGATCCATTTGAAGTCAATGGCATAGAGCTGCCTTCGGCACCAGTGAAGAACAGAGAGTCTATTAACAGCTGTTGCCATTCCAGCTGTGGAAAACAATTCCAGTCCTGAACACCTGGAATCCAATTGCTTCCTTCTTTCATAGTTCTGAATAGGTGCTATCTTCCACATAAATGGTATACTAGTCCAGAAGAATAAGTGCATTTTGGCAAAAGAGTTTTTCCTTGTCTATTTCAGATTTTCCCCCTTTAAACTGAGATTTAAGTAAAAATTCAACTCCCACTTACCTCTCAGGAGTAATAAGGAATAACTGGCTCATATTTAGATACAGCTCTGAATGTGTAGCAAACTTAACTGCTTGTTTTTGTAATTAAAGAGTTCTAGGTGTGAAATTCTGGCCCTGCATATAGTGAATTTAGCAACTTCTATTTTTACAACTGTAAGTTTCTATTTTAAATATGCATACCTTAATACAGTTCCCTTCTTCAATTCTTTGGATTGTTGAGAAGCTCTTGTACAGGTAATAAAGTAGCATACATCTTTGCTTTACTAGTCACTAATATCTCTTTCCATTGCTCTCCCGACAAAGGTTTTCCTTCTGATGCCTGAGAATAGAAAAGCACCATGGCCCTGATTCTGTTTGTCTCATTCTTTCTCTGCTCTTAAGGCCACAAGTTCACATTTTAAGAGAAATCCTCTGAGATTCATGTGTGTGGTAATTTCTATAAAGCAGCTGGAAGTACATTTTTTTTATGACAATATCTGTTTTTGTTTACAAAGGCCAAACCCAATTCTATTGTAAATCTCTAGGGGAAATGCTTTTAACTTTTATTCAGTTAATTCAAAATACTGAGAGAGTAAAAATTGCTTGCTTAGATGTCCATTGTAAAAGCAGTGATTTATGATGTCAGTAACTCTAATGATAGCTTTATAGGATTAAATTATTTATCACCAGGAATTCAAGACAACCAGAAGTAAATGCAAAGCCAATAATGTTGCCATTAATGTTTCCTTAGAAAAGAGAACAATTAGTTTTTATTGTCCCTTCTTCATTGTTTCTTCATGTATAACTAACTTTTGGTAATTGAAATACATGTCAGCGATGGATAATTGTAAGTTGCAATCCACCTCCTTCTGGAAAAATGTACAAATACACAAACTCTCTCCTATGTATCAGTATTTTTGTTCAAATCTTGCTTCCTCTTAAATCAGTGACAAAAGTACAATGCCTAGCCCACTGAGGATCAAGTCTTGGTCATCGGCTGTTTCTGAAGAAAACCAAACATTTTCAAATATCAGCCTTATGTACTGAACATGTATATTTTCAGTACAAATTCAACTGCAGTATTTCTTGTTTGTTTGTTTGTTTGTTTTTCTGGGCTGGTCTGGAGTATAACCCTCACTCTAAATAAAAATATATTTTTGTTCAGAGGATAGTTCCTGTAATCTGCAAGTATTCTAGAAGTTTTGCCCTTCACTAGGCATTGGCAGGAGATAAGAAAATCAAGGGAAATGTTCTACTCTATTAAGGTTCGTGTCTGTATCTTTGCTACAGAGGGAAACCTAACTCTGGTTGCAGGAAAATTGTGTAAGATATATGATTGGATGAGATGGGAAGAACATAAGAATGGTGGAGAGGAGAATCATAGAATCACAGAATGGTTTGGGTCGGAAGGGACCTTAAAGATCGTCTAGTTCCAACCCCCTGATATAGGCAGGGACACCTCCCTCTAGACCACATTGCTCAAAGAGATTGGGTTGCTCAAAGAGAAGACGACAATCCTGAGGCACACGATATTTCAGAAAGTCACAGAATCAACAACAAAAGCTAGATCTTCGAGTCTCAATACAAAGCTCTGCACATACTGGCAGTGATTTTCTCAAGACTACAAACAGTGTACAAAGATAGATAGAAAAGATATTAAAAAAATGCTTTTGACAGAAAGGACTGTAATTCACATAACATTCCAGATAAATCCTTTTTCTTTTCAGCACAGGGATGTAAATAATAATGTTAGATGAAATTGTTAATAAAAGATATGAGACTGAATATTTCCACTTTCTGGGATCACAGAACAGACATTCATGTACCTATCTATCTGACATATCTGTTTGCAGATCTGTTTGCAGTTCACAAAGTTTCATTATTTTCAGTAGGTTGCGATTATTCGCTTCAAAAGTCACATCAGAAAGGCTTTACTGTATAGTCTAGTTTAAAAATTCAGTCATCAGCTCAAGCAGTTGAACGTATTACAGGACTAGAAACTACTTACGTACAAGGAATACTGAAGAAAGAATAAACAAATTACTGTCTAAAATGTCTTTTCAGAAATTCTTGGTTGAGCAATTACATATAATGAAGACATCCTTAAAATACAGTGTTTCTTGAGATCTATTAAGTAAACAAGGAAAGAAGCAGGTATAAAATGAATGCTATTTGTAATAGAAAACCTGGCTAGTTCTGATAACAGCTGGAAAGTTGGTTTCAGTTTCAAGGCATTACTATGAAACAGTTGACCGATAATTTATTACTTCCCACATACATATGAGACTCTGTTAGAGTAAGACTGTCAGAAGATATGCATGAAAACAACATAGAAACATACAGCATAAGATACCGGCTCCTTTTTGTGAAAAGTCCTTGATACATGCAAAGGATACAGAAGTTTGCAAGCAATAGTTATCAGGTCATCAAAAAGACCTACATTTCATAAGAGTTCTTGGATGAATTTGGCATTAAATAACCCAATCCAGATCCAATGAAACAGGGCAAGCAGGAGAGAGAAGTTGAAAAGCTTCCCATCTGTTATTCCCGCAAAACTCCAAAAAAGCTTGGCACAGAATGACAGAACCATATTTTCTGCAGAAATTGAGAGAAATAGATAATGTGGTCCCAATTCTCAGTAGAGTACTCCTTGTCTGATATCCCTCAGGAATGGGAACTCCACCACTACACCAGGCAGCTTCCAATCCTAATATCATCAATCAGTTCACTTGAGCTGGTGAGCAATAGGTCTAGCACTGCATCCTTCCTTGTGCAGCTGTCTATTGCTTGGCTCAAGAATTTATCCCTGATGCAATCCAGTAGCCTCCTGGATTGCCTACAGCTTACCATGCTACTTTTCCAGCTTTTCCTAAATCACTTCAGAAAGGAGTTTGTACGCACTTACAAAAACATAACCAAGGAGTTAATATCCCCAAAAGGAAAATTTTGAATGAAGAATAAATATGGTCATCCTGGCTAACTAAAGGAAGAATACTCTTGGTTTAAACAGAGAAGAAAACAGAGAAATATATTTTGAACAATCTATTTTAAATTGGTAGGAATTGTATAACTCATTGCACACTTATCGTGTAAAACCTAGGAAAAACAAACTAATAAAAAAGGAACTATCAAAAATCATGTTTAATAGAAAGCTAAAAATTGTCAGTCTAATTGTATCCAATGTGGTTTTCATTCAAATGTAGAGACAATCAAGTTCACCACACTTGGTGTTAATAATAAGTAGTGTCAAGAGATTTTATTGTGATTAGTGATGGCTACACACTAAAAGAATGACACAGATGAAGAAATAATTGAAGAAATTAGTTCCTTGACATTCATAAGAATGAATTACTTCCAGAAAAGTAAAATATGCAATCAATCAACTCAAGCAAGGACATTCTCATGGGAAGAAAGGAAAGACCACAGCAGGATTTAAACTATAGCTAGTGACCTAGAGTAAAGTGTAATTCATGAGATAAATATTTAAACAAACTTTATGAGAGCTCAGCATTCACTAGTGAAGCAGCAATGGTTCAGTAAAGTCCATTGGTTAGGACACACTATTCGGATATTGCAAATTGTATGACAGAGCATGAGTGCAGCAGAGCCATGCCATCCTAAAAGGTTTCTTATAAAAAAATCTCTCTTGAGTGCATAAGTGTAAATCTTCAGTATGATTTTACAGGGAGATTTTATAGTAGTTGAAGATCTGGCTGACTAGTTTCAAGTTAATTTTCTTACAGTGCAGAGGAATACAGGTATTAATGCCATCTTTTTTTCTATTATCTAGAAGTTATTTTATCCCATCATAAGATAGACTAAATTGAAATTAAATTATGAAGATTTGTAGCTTGTCACAAACAAACAAAACAAAAACAAAAAATAAAAATAGAAAAATGCACCACATCCAGGTGGCCAAATTTTTTAAATTTTATCTTAGCACCTAAATCCACTGCTTTTTAAGAACTGAAAGGTTGGAGATTTTATGTTCTCTGAAGTTTATAAATGAAATTGAGTTATTTTGGACTATAACTTATATAAACATTGTAGATTAATATATAACATAGAATAATAGAATCATAGAATTGTTCAGGTTGGAAAAGACTTTAAAAATCATCAAGTTTCCAACCATGATCTAATCATACTGCCCTAACTCTAACAACCCTCCACTAAATCATGACCCTGAGCACAACATCCCAATGGTTTTTAAACACATTCAGAGATGGTGACTCAAACATCTCCCTGGGGAGCCTATTCCAGTGGTTCACAACCCTTTCTGTAAAGAAATGTTTCCTGATATCCAATCTAAACCTCGCAAGTTGCAACTTGAGGCCATTTCCGCAACATATTTGTATAAGTCATAGAATAATAATAATATGCTATGGAGGTAGCTGTTCTTCATCTTGGCTTTGGTGTTTACACCAGGTGGAAGTACCCAGAGCATCAAAAATATATTAGGAGCCCTACCATGGGTGCAGAGCGTGGCTGGCCCTGGCAGCAAGGACAGAAGCCCAAGCATGACTCTCCTGCATACTCTGCTGCAACACCTTATTTCATCCCTTAGCGTTTCTACCACTGATGTGGTTAGATAATTCATGTATTTATATCCTATTTATTTTTCTAACCACATTTATTGGATACAACAAATATTTATAGCTACTCATACTAACTCTAGCTTTGCAATGTCATGAGAAGCAGCGGGATGCAAGAACCCACATTTTCCACAAAGTAAAAGTCACTCTGGGCTGGGCAGACAAATGAAAGGTCTGTAATAACAGCCTTGCTGGCTATCTTGTGAGTGGGGCAGAGTGTGTGAGTGGAGGGCACTAGGGTGGATGGGCTGTCTTGTTTGCAGGAATGTGGATTCAGAAGGTGAGACCTGAGATATAAGATTAACTAGCCTGTATTTCAACCACACCTGGAGACAGCACCATAAAAAATGCTTGTTGCAAAAGGTGTAAGTCCTTGGAAGAATGTCCATTTTATGTTAGCAGGAAACATGATGTTGCAAGCACGGTGTTGTTTAACTTATGAAATGTAACGCTGTAGGCACATGTACAAGGCACTGAAGGTCAGACTGTGAACCTATAGCATTCTACTCTCTTCACATTTACTGCTTTTAACAATGTATTTAGTTGACATAAGTAATTCTAGGTAGTCCTTAATTAAAGAAAAAAAATATTCTACAAATAATAATGATAATAATAAATGATGCCCACTGTAAATCCCTCTCTGCACCTTTTGCTTGCTCTCCTTGTAGTCCATCTCTGTCGCTAGATGATTAGACCCCTATCCTGCTCAGGTGGATAATGTGCAAACTGTAATTTTGTTCCTCCTGTCTTAGATGTCCTTCAAAATCAATCCAACCTAGGCAACTTATAACACTAAGCCATTGCTGTTATGCAGTCTTTTTTATTTTTTTTCTTCCAGTGAAGACTCCAATGTTAACACTTTCTATAATATATAGATTTATAAGGTTATGAGATGATATTAGGTAAGAAATAGTTCTGGTGGTAAAAATGATTAAATTATGTTTCCAGATTTTGCAGTCTAGTCCCTTAAAACTTTGTTCCTTTCACAGTTCTTACCAAAACATTTACACAAGAGGAGAAGCAAAAAATACTACGCTTAGAAAGAAACTAGAAAAATACAGGTTTGGGTACCAGAGAATGAAGCAATAGCAGAAGCACTAGAAATATATTGATACAGTTGAAGAAGATATTGACACAGATGACAGAAGAATGTGAATATCTACACTGTAAAATAGGCAACCTATTCAGTATATATAATGTGTATATGTTATCCACATATTTGGTATTAATATTGTGCAAATCTGAAAAAATATATATATAAATGTTGTTATATGCACTGAATATATATGCTGACTAAATTCAGTACCAAAAAGCTTTTTTTCACTTTAGAATTTTAATCCAGGTAAAAAAAAGACCAAGGATAGCTGCAGTATTTTAATATATTTTACTGAATTGAATTTTTGATATCACTGCCTGAAGCATTTTATAGGTTCTAAATTTCATAGTATGAGCTGGAGATTTTGATTTAACCAGTTAGATATGAGCATAAAGATTCATAAAATTAATCAAAAGCAGCTAGGACAATTCCCTGAGTGTATAACAATCAGACATTCTGAGAAGGTAGACTATCAGAGCAAGAAAATTATAACCAATGACTCTTCTGGTGCTTTTAAATTTTTTACAAGCAAAGCTTTGATAATGTATGTCCATCCTCACTTATCACTTTATATTTCACAACAAAGACAGAACCTCAGCTGGAGTCAATTTCCTTTTAAGACATGTACATGAAGTAGTATCCATGATGTCAGCTGAAGATTTTAATCTCCTTTATTCTCTCGCTCTCTTCCCACTGTCTATATTTTACTAGAGGTTTATTCTTAATTAACATTTTAAGTGTCTTATAAGATCAAACGGTTCTACTATAGTTTTAAAGGTCCTCCAATTTGGCAAGAAGCTCACACTTTTTATGGAAACAATGTAAACAAAATGAGTTAGTTTTGAAAGTAATATATTGAAAATGTCATTTTCTTTTTTCTTTTTTCTTTTTTCTTTTTTCTTTTTTCTTTTTTTTTTTTTTTTTGATTTACAAAATCCATGCAGTGTCTTAAAGTAAAGCACTTATTATTTGACATGAGAATACATTTATTGTAGCAGATGTTTTTTGGTTATTGTTCCAACCAGTCAATGTTGCAATATAATTTGTTTAATGTTACGACAGAGCACAATGCATTAGTAAAAATATTTAATAGCCAGAGGGTTTTGTCCTTCAAATATATCTCCTGGATGCATCAAATGACCATATGAGAGAAAGATATGCTTCAATAGTGCATGGGAGTAATTCTGCTTCTTTATAGCTGACTAGTTCTTCGAAATGGTCAGTCTTGACAGAATGTGAAAAAAAAGAGCAGAAGACTGATTACAATGATTACAATGTGCAGTCTGAGCTAATTGTCCATAGGTGAAAATATTTACCTTCCTAAAAACGACTCTTATGAATCAAATGAGGTACAGAACTTTGCAGAGGCACAGAATTGCAGAAATTATGCCATGAAACAGAATCACTACTACCTCATGGGAGGTAGGAAAAATTAGTGTGGCCCAAGACAGTAGGTTGACATTCAAGCACTTCTTCCAAGCTTAACATTGGTAAATCCCTAAGAGTATCCCTAAGAAATCACGCAAAGTTGGCAAGAAGGCCACATAGATGAGCAACAAGCCAATTGAAAAACACAAACGGGAGAAGAAAGTCTACACTATGTGGATAAGAAGTCTGGCCCTTGGCAGGAACATAGGAACATTGTCAAGGTGTGCAGGGATGTGACAAGGAAGGCTAAGGTCCTCTTGGAATTGAATCTGGTGAGAGAGGTTAAGGACAACAAGAAGGATTTCTTCAAGTATGTCAGTAGTAAAGGGAAGATTAGGAAAAATGTGGGTCCACTGCTTAACGATAGAGGAGGCTCAGGGGAGACCTCATTGCACTGTACAACTTCCTGAAGGGAGGTTGTGGTGCAAAAGGGTCTGGCCTCTTCTCCCAGGCAAATAGTAGGACCCGAGGAAACGGCCAGAAGTTATACCAGAGGAGGTTTAGGTTGGACATTAGGAGAAACTTTTTCTCTCAAAGGGTGGTCAGGCACTGGAATGGCTGCCCAGGGAGGGGGTGGAGTCGCCGTCCCTGGCAGTGTTCAAGAGGCGCCTGGATGAGGAGCTACAAGATATGGTTTAGTAGCTTGTGGTACTAATAGGAATGGGAGGGTGGTTGGACTAGATGATCTTGCAGGTCGTTTCCAACCTTGTGATTCTGTGATTCTGTGATATGGCTGCCCTTGTAACATAAGACACTGCGAAGGCAGTTACAGAATGCTTTCTTTGCTTCAGTCTTCACTCATAAGACTGTCCCTTGGATACCCCAGATCCCGGAGATAAGTGCGCGAGTCAGGAAAGCAGGACTTTCTTTTGGTTTGAGGTGCAGGGGGGCTTCCGTCGGTTCCCCCGTTCAGGGATCCCCGAGACAACAGAGCGGCCGGCAGTTCGCGGCCTGGCAGTGCTCGCGAGAGCGGCTGAGGCGGCGGGTGCGTTGCCAGGGCAACGGCTCTGTGTTCACCCCTTCGCCTTAGAAAAAGCCTCCGGAACGGAGAGAAGGAGTCGGGGTGTGAGAATCACTGGGGTGTTTTAACGAGGAGAAACTGTAAGGCAGCCATACACGGGACTCCCCAGCAAGGACGGTTATCACCGACAAGTGAGTGATAAGTGCGCGGGCTCCTGTTAACGACCGGCAACGGGGCGAGGGCCGAGCCAGCGCTACCGGCAGCAGGGCAGGGCTGATCAGTCACACCCCATTAAGGCTATCTAGTGCTGTTAGTGTGCCTGCTGGTTTGCAAAATGGCTGCATCCCGGCGGATGGCTACCGCCAAAAACATTGTGGAGACCCAGATGGAAGGCCCATGCTCACACAGAAAAAAAACTGCAGCCAAAAAGAGTGTGGAGACCCAGACTGAGGTCCTGTGCATGCTTAAAAGGATGGCTGATGCTAAGACAAGTGTGGAAACTCAGACTGAGGCCCCAACACAAGATGCTAGTATGCAGGTCGCTGGCTGCCACGAGTGCCAGAGCCTGGCCTTTGCAGTGCCAGGCAATGGAAGTGACACTTGTATAAGATGTGACCAGCTAAATGACTTACTCAGCCGTGTGGTTGACTTGAAGGAGGAGGTGGAAAGGCTGAGGACCATAAAGGAGTGTGAGAGGGAGATTGATTGGTGATGCCAGTCCCTATCAGCCCTGAGATCTTGGCACACAGCTGAGTCTCCACATGGAGCACATCACCCCCTGCTGCCTTGCAAACAGGTGGGAGAGGAGAACAGGCAGGCAGATGGTGCTACCCCCTATCCTCTCTTCCCCCTAGCAACAATTTGAGAGAGGAGGAGGAGTGGAAACGGATACCGGCTTGGCAAAGTGGGCATCTCCCATCCCGACCATGCTCTGCTCTATAGGTGCCTCTGTGCAATAGGTTTGAGGCCCTGGAAATTGAGGGAGAGGTGAGTGGGGTTGTGGAGGGAGGTCCACCCGTGAGGTTGCCTAGGGTGAAGTGGTTGACCCCATGCCTCAAGACTGCCTCTATCTGGAAGGACAGAAGGGTGGTTGTCATAGGTGTCTTGCTGAGAGGAATGGAAGGCCCTGTATGTTGGCCTGACCCTACCCATAGGGAGATGTGCTGCCTCCCCAGGGCACGGGTCAGGGATGTTTCTAGGAAACTTCCTGGATTGATTTGCCCTTCTGATTATTACCCCTTATTGATAGATCAGGCTGGCAGTGACGAAGTTGCTGAGAAAAGCCTCAAGACTATCAAGAAAGATTTCAGGGGACAGGGGTGGGTAGTTGATGGAACGGACGTGCAGGTGGTTTTTTTCTTCTATACCTTCAGTGGCAGGGCAGGATACTGAGAGGATCCAAAAAAACCCACCTCATAAATAAATGGTTTTATAATAAAAGTTGGTGCAAACACAGGAATTTTGGTTTATTTACCATGGGGCAATTTACTCGTCACCTGGCATGATGGCTACAAATGGAAGTAGCCTGTCTCTGAGGGGTAAGAGGACCCTAGCTGAGGAACTGGTGGGACTCACTGAAAGGTCTTTAAACTAGGTATGAAGGGGGAAGGGGACAAAACAAGGGCCACTGGGGTTGAGTGGGTCGTTTGAGGGCTCATACCAAACTTGATGGGTGAAGATTATAGAGTACAAAGGGATGGACTGGTGCAGGGGGATGCTGGGGATGCTGCTGTTCTAGGGGATCCTAGATCCTCTATAAAGGTGGTGAGACAGAAAGCCCAGCTGAAGTGCCTTTATACCAATGCACATGGCCTGGGAAATAAGCAGGATGAGTTGAAAACCGTGATGCACTTGGAAAGTTATGACCTTGTTGCTATCACAGAAATATGGTGGGACAACTCCCATAGCTTGAATAACACCATTAAGGGGTATCGTCTCTTTAGAAGGGATAGGCGAGGTAGGAAGGGTGGGGGAGTTGCCCTCTATGTCAAAGAGTGGATAGACTGTGAGGAGTTCCCTCTGAGAAACAGTCAGGAACAGGTTGAGAGCCTGTGGGTTAGAATTAGGGATGAGTCTAACAAAGGCCAGCTGGTGATAGGGGCTACCTGATCAAGGGGAGACTGTTGACAAGGCTTTCTTCCTTCAGATGAGGGAGGCTTCGTGTTTGCAGGCTCTCATCCTGATGGGGGACTTCAACCATCTGGATATCTCTTGGAAAGACCACACGGTGAGCTGCAAGAAGTCCAGGAGGCTCCTGGAATGCACTGATGATAACTTTCTGGTCTAGGTATTGGACAAACCGACCAGAGGTGAAGTGTTGCTGGACCTGCTGCTCACCAATGCAGAGGAGTTCATTAAAGACATTAAGGTTGGAGGCAGCCTGGGCTGCAGTGACTGCCCTGGTCAAGTTTGTGATCTTGAGGAATGTGGGCCTGGCAAAGAGTGGCATCAGGACCCTGAACTTTGGAAGAGCAAACTTGAAGCTGTTCAGTGGACTGTTGGCCGAGATCCCCTGGGATGCTGTCTTTAAAAACAAAGAAGTTGAGGAGAGTTGGCTACTCTTCAAGGATGCCTCTCTGAGAGCACAAGAGACTCTTTGTCCCTCTGAATAAGAAAGTGGGCAGAGGAGATAGGAAACAGGCTTGGCTCGGTAAGGACCTGCTGAGGACACTAAGGACAAAGAAAGTTGTGTACAATCTCTGGAAACAAGCACGTTGTTATCTGGGAAGAATACAGGGATGCCATCCGGATTTGCAGATCTGGGATCAGGAACGCCAAGGCACAGGTGGAACTGAACTTGGTGAGGGACGTGAAAAACAATAGGAAGACTTTCTACAAATGCATTGGCCAGAAGAAACAGGCCAAAGTGAGTGTACCTCCTTTGGTAAATGTAGAAGGAGAACTGGCTTCAACAGACAAAGAGAAGGCTGAGGTATTGAATAAGATCTTTGCCTCAGTCTTCACTGGCAGCCAGGATTTCAGTATTTCTCATGTCCCTGAGCCCTGCATCCCTAAACCTCTAGGTGGAGACTGGGGCGGTAAATCGCCCTCCACTCCCCCACTGTAAGGGCAGAGAAAGTCCGAGACCGCCTCATGAGACTGAATGTGCACAGGTCTATGGGGCTAGATGGCATGCATCCCAGGGTTCTGAAGGAGCTGGCTGAGGTGGTTGCCAAGCTGCTCTCCATCATATTTGAAAAGTCATGGCTGTCAGGTGAGGTCCCGGATTACTGGAGAATGGGTCACGTCACTCCCATTTACAAGAAAGGGAGCAAGGAGGACCCAGGGAACTACAGGCTGGTGAGTCTCACCTCTGTGCCTGGGAAGATCATGGGACAGATCCTCCTGGATGACATGCTTGATCACATGAAGAATGAGCGTGTGATCCAAGACAGACAGCATGGCTTCACCAGGGGAAAGTCAAGCTTAACCAATCTGGTGGCTTTCTGTGATGGAGTGATGGAATTGGTGGACAAGGGGAAGGTGACTTATGTCATTTACCAGGACTTGAGCAAGGCCTTTGACATGGTCCTCCATCACATCCTTATCTCCAAATTGGAGGCATGTGGATTTGATGGGTGGACCACTCGATGGATAAGAAATTGGTTGAAAGGCCGCAGACAGAGGGTGGTCATCGATGGCTCCATGTCCAGGTGGAGGTCAGTAATAAGCGGCATCCCTCAGGGGTCTGTCTTGGGACTGGTGCTAACATCTTTATCAATGACATCGATGATGGACTCGAGTGCACCCTCAGCAAGTTTGCTGATGACACCAAGCTGAGTGATGTGGGTGACATGGTGAAAGAAAGGAATGCCATTCAGAGGGACGTCAGCAGACTTGAAAGGTGGGCCTGGATGATCCTGATGAGGTTCAACACAGCGAAGTGCAAGGTTTGCACTCGATCCAGAGGAATCCCAGGCATCTCTACAGACTGGAAGGAGCTATCCTAGAGAGCAGCCCTGCAGAGAAGGACCTGGGGGTCCTGGTGAATGAAAAACTGAATGTGACCCAGCAGTGTGCTCTAGCAGCTTGGAAAGCAAATGGTATCCTGGGCTCCATCAGAAGAGGGGTGGCCAGCAGGGACAGATTGTCCCCCTCTCCTCTGCTCTTGTGAGGCCCCATCTGGAGTACTGTGTCCATGTGTGGAGCCCCCAGTACAGGAAAGACAGGGAGCTGTTGGTGAGGGTCCAGAGGAGAGCCACGAAGATGATCAGGGGACTGGAGCACCTCCCCTACAAAGACAGTGTGCCCAGGTGGCCAAGAAGGCCAATGGCATCTTGGCTTGCATCAGGACAGTGTTGCCAGTAGGAACAGGGAAGTGACTGTCCCCCTGTTCTCAGCTCTGCGAGGCTATACCTCGAGTACTGTGTCCAGTTTTGGGCCCCTCACTGCAAGAAAGACATTGAGGCCCTGGAGCAGGTTCAAAGAAGGGCAACAAGGCTGGTGAGGGGTCTGGAGCACAGGCCTTATGAGGAGCAGCTGAAGGAGCTGGGAATGTTCAGTTTAGAGAAGAGGATGCTCAGGGGAGACCTTATTGCTCTCTATAACTACCTGAAGTTGTAGTGAGCTGGGGGTCAGCTTCTTCACCCGTGTAACTAGTGATAGAACTAGAGGGAATGGCTTCAAGCTGCGCCAGGGGAGATTTAGGCTGGATGTTAGGAAATACTACTTCTCTGAAAGAGTGATCAGGCACTGGAATAGACTGCCCAGGGAGGAGGTGGAGACACCGACCCTGGAGGTGTTCAAGGAACATTTGGATTTTGTGTTGAGGGACATAATCTAGTGAGTACTATTGGTGATAGCTACCTGAAACAACAGTAGGGGATAGTAATCTGAGGGCTGAACTAGGGAAGGAAGTTTCTTCCTTACGTCTTTAATGCCAGCTCCTGGGAGGCAACAGACCTTCCTGTGTAGAGAGTCTGGTCTACATATTGGTCCTTCTGCTCCTTTCAGCACAGAGTCACCAATGACAATGACCCATTGGTTTTTCTTTGCCAATGAGGTTTTAATGCTAAGTGTGGTCTGGTTAGATTTTGGTAACTCCACCAACTGGGGAGAACCATCATCACCACCATTGACCAGTTGTCCCTGCAGAGCACTGCACCTGTTCCACAGGGGCAGCTGGGAAGGCAGGGGAATCTCTGGGAGGGTGCACCTGCATTGCTGAGCAGGGGCCTTTTGCCATTGCCCCACATCCCCCATTCTTCACCCTTGTTGCTAGGGAGAGGAGAGGACAGGGGGCTCACTGTAACAGCATCACTGCATGGTGGTTCCCCTCTGTCACCTCTGTCAGCAAGGCAGCAGGGGGTGACGTGCTCCATGTGGAGCTTCAGCTGGCTGCCGAGATCTTGTGGCCAATAGGGTTTGGCTCCACTAATCTCCCTCTCACATTCCTTTACTCTCCTCAGCCTCTCCACCTCCTCCTTCAGGTCAACCACAAGGCTGAGTAAGTCATTTAGCTGGACGAATCTCACACAAGTGCTGTCTTCCTCATCTAGCACTGCAAAGGCCAGGCTCTGGCACTCGCTCAGCCAGAGACCTGCACACTGGCATCTTGTTTCCGGACCTCAGTCTGAGTGTCCACATTTTTCTTAGCAGCTTTCCTTTCATGCGTGCATGGGATCTGTCTGGGTCTCCACATTTTTCCTGGAAGCAGCCTTCTGCAGGGGTGTGGCCATGGCAAACATCAGACTCACCAGCACTATTTGGGTAGCCTTAATGGGGTGTGACTGATCAGCCCTGCCCTGCTGCCGGTAGTGCTGACACCACCCTCACCCCATAACCAGCCCCCGCAGGTGCCCCCGCATTTATCACTCTCTTCACAGTGATAGCAACCCTCTGCCCCATACCGCTTCTCCTCCTCCGAACAGCCCACGTGCTCCACACACCCTGACGGCTCCCCTCCGTCCCTGAGGCTTTTTCTAGGCAGGGGGCGTGGATGCAGAGCCGTTGCCCTGGCAACGCGCACTTCACGTCAGCCTCTCTCACGAGAGCTGCCGGGCTGCTCTATTATCTCAGGGTTCCCTGGATGAAGGAGCCGAGCGAAACCCCCCTGTACAGTTGCGGTTCTGGCAGGGACAGCTCCGAAGCAGCGAACCTCGGCGATCAAGGTCAGGTTGCATGGGGCCCTGGGCAGCCTGGTCTTGTATTAAATGGGGAGGTTCGTGGCCCTGCCTGTGGCGGGGTGGAGGTGGTTGAGTCACCATCCCTGGATGTGTTTAAAAACCATTTGGATGCGGTGCTCAGGGACGTGATTTAGCAGAGCATTGTTAGAGTTAGGCTAGTACAGTTAGGTCATGGTTGGACTCGATGACCTTTAAGGTCTTTTCCAAAACCTGAGTGATTCTATGATTCTAGGCAATCAAGGCAATCCTTGTAGGTTATTTTAGGAAGTGTGAGATAGATGAAGGGACAGTGAGATGGACTGAGAACTGGCTGATCTGTAGAGTTCAGAGAATTGTGTTCAGCGGTGAGTCTAGTTGGAGGCTTGTAACTAACAGTGTTCCCCAGAGGTCAGTACTGGGTCTGATCTTATTCAGTGTGTTCATCCTTGACCTGTTTGGAGGTATAGAGTCCACCTTCAGCAAATTTACTGATAATACAAAGTTGGTAGGGGTGGCTGACACAACAAAAGGCTGCGCTGCCATTCAGTGAGACCTAGGCAGACAGGAGAGTTGGACAGAGAGGAATCTTACAAGGTTTAACAAGAACAAGTGTAGAGTCCTACATGTGGAGAGGAATAACTGCATGCATTAATAAGGGTTGAGGCTGACCAGCTGGAAAGGAGCACTGCGCAGAAGGACCTGGGGGTCCTGATGGACAACAGGTTGACCATGAGCCAGCAGTGTGCTCTTGTGGCCAAGAAGGCCAAAAGTATCCTGGGGTGCATTAAAAAGATCTGGGCCAACAGGTCAAGGGAGATGATCTTACAGAATCATAGAATTATAGAATCACAAGTTTGGAAACAACCTGTTAGATCATCCAGTCCAACTGTCTTCCCATTAGCACTGCTACCACAAGCCAGAAAACCATATCTCATAGCTCTTCATCCAGATGCCTCTTGAACACTGCTGGGGACAGCGACTCCACCACCTCCCTGGGCAGCCATTCCAGTGCCTGACCACTTTCTGAGAGAAAAAGTTTCTCCTTTTGTCTAATCTAAACCTCCTCTGGTAAAACTTGTGGCCATTTCCTTGGGTCTTGTTTGCTGCCTCGGAGAAGAGGCCAAATCCCTCCTCATCACAACCTCCCTTCAGGAAGTTGTAGAGTGCAATGAGGTCTCCTCTGAGCCTCCTCCAGACTGAACAATCCCAGCTCCCTCAGCCGTTCCTCATAAGACTTGTGCTCCAGACCCCTCACCAGTTTTGTTGCCCTTCTCTGGACACGCTCCAGGACTTCAACATCTTTCCTGTAGTGAGGGGCCCAAAACTGAACACAGTACTCGAGATGTGGCCTCACCAGTGCTGAGTAGAGGGGGATGATCACCTCCCTGCTCCTGCTGGCCACACTATTTCTAATGCAGGCCAGGATGCCGTTGGCCCTCTTGGCCACCTGGGCACACTGTTGGCTCATGTTCAGCCGAGCATCAACCAACACCCCCAGGTCCCTTTCCTCTTCACAGGCATCCAGCCACTGAACTCCAAGCCTGTAGCGCTGCATGGGGTTGTTGTGGCCAAAGTGCAGCATCCGGCACTTGGCCTTATTGAACCTCATCCCATTCACCTCAGACCAGTGATCCAGCTTATCCAGATCCCTCTGAAGGGCCTCCCTACTCTCAGACAGATCAACACTACCTCCCAACTTGGTGTCATCTGCAAAGTTACTGAGGGTACACTCAATGCGTCATCTAGATCATCAATAAAGATGCTAAACAAGATGGGCCCCAGTACTGACCTCTGGAGGACACTGCTTGTACCAGGGCACCAGCTGGACTTAACTCCATTAACCACTACGCTTTGGGCATGGCCCCTCTAGCTGGTTCCTTACCCAAAGAAAGGTATACCTGTCCAGGCCACAGGCAGCCAGTTTCCCCAGGAGAATACTGTGAGAGACCATGTCAAAAGCTTTGCTGAAGTCTTGCTGATGTAGGCAGACTACATCAACAGCCCTTCCCTCATCTACCAGGCTGGTCACCCAGTCGTAGAAGGAGATGAGGTTGCTCAAGCACAACCTGCCTTTCAAGAACCCGTGCTGGCTGGGCCTGATCCCCTGGACATCACGCACATGCTGTGCAATCTCATCCAAGATGATTTGCTCCATAACTTTCCCTGGTAGGGATGTCAGGCTGATAGGCCCATAGTTCCCTGGATCCTCCTTCTGGCCCTTCTTGTAGATGGGAGTCACATCAGCAAGCCTCCAATCTTCCGGGACCTCTCCAGATAACCAGATAATCTTCCCTATCTACTCTGCCCTGATGAGGCCACATCATGAATTATGTGTCCAGTTCTGGGCTCCTCAGCTCAGGAAAGATAGGGACTTCTAGAGAGATTCCAGTGGAGAGTCACAACGATGATGAGGGGCCTGAAGCATCTCCCTTGTGAGGAAAGACTGAGAGACCTGAGACTGTTCAGCATGGAGAAGACTGAGGGGGGATCTTGTCAATGCTTGTAAACATTTAAGGGTGGGAGTCAAGTGGGTGGGGACAAGCTCTTTTCAGTGGTGCTCAGTGACAGAACAAGGGACAATGGGAACAAGCTGGAACACAGGAAATTCAATATGGACATGAGGAAAAGCTTCTTTACTTTGAGGGTGACAGAGTATTAGAAAGGCTGCCCAGAGATGTTGCTTTTCTGGAGATATTCAAAGCCCATGTGGATGCTTTCTTATGTAACCTGCTATAGGGAACTTGCTTTAGCAGGAGGCTGGACTTGATGATCTCCAGAGGTCCCTTCCAAACCCTGTGATTCTATGATTTTGTCCAGCATTGGAGTAGGTTTCCACCCCAGGAACTGGTCATGGCACCATGCTTGCCAGAGTACACGAAGCATACAGACAATGCTTTCTGACATATGTTTTGAATTTTGGGTGGTCCTGTGTAGTGTCAGGAATTGGACACGATAATCATTATGGGTCCCCTCCAACCCAGGATGTTCAATGATTCTAAGGTTCTATGATTATTGAGCATTAGTAATTCTTCCATTTTAAAGGAACTTTATAGATTTTGCTTGTTAAAAATAAATGCTATCATGGAAAACATGAAATAACATTATGCTCTAAGGGTACAATAATTTTAATCCCCTTTTCTTTGAAATTCCTGTCAAATCTTTGATCTGGTGAAGTGAGGTCTGTCTATAGGTTACAGTAAGTCTAAGTATTTAGGTAAAAGGACTTGAATCTTATGATTAAGGGTAAATATTATTTATAGTTAAAAAAAAAAACAACCCACAACCTATTTTCCGTTCCATGGCAAGTTTTGAGTATAGTATATAACAGAAAAGTTTTGTTCTTATTTTATCTGCTTAGATGTCAATTGGTAAAATAATCTAATAAAGCCATTGGCCTTACTTCAGTATAAAATTATACATCAGGCTCATAATATTACCTAAACTTTTTATTTATAATGGAACTATGTGACTCACAAAAAAACGAACATTTATTGTGGATCATTTAACACACCATCTGTACATTTCTTAACAATGAAACTTTCATCATGGTTTGACTTTGTTCAGGATATCAGTCTGGTTTTTATGCCATGGCTTAATTCACTCTCACAATAAAATCACGCTTGCAGTTGGCAGATGAAATATGGAATAATGAGGTACTTAGAGAAATTAGATTTGTACATTACAGTATAATCAGATTTTAATGAAACAAGTAACATATACTATTCATATAATTTTGGTTTATGAGAAACTTCATTTGATTAATACCAGATTTGTTTGGTTGCCAGAAAGAACTGGGATGATTTCTTCTTTGATGTATAGCATTGCCTTATCTGCTTAAAATCTATTATGACATTATATACAGTTTGTATTAATTCTTTCCTATTGGATAATTGGTGGTCCACAGTATTATTTAAAGTGATGAAGAAGCAACCTTAGCTCATTCTGCACTTTTTAATTTCATGCTTGTATTCTGTAAAATCTTTTCCATAAATTAATTTTCAAGAGAATGTGAATGCAGCACAAAGCATAAAACTTAAATATGTATTGATTAAAATTGTTTCCAGAATCAATGAAGCTAGAATTTCTTGTGAATGTGTTATCAGTCAGTGTAAACTTTGCTAATAAGGCGTGTATTCTAGCAGTAGTGAACTTAGCAAGCCAAGTTAGAAATAGTAAAGTCAGCAATATCAAGATAAGTATCTGAATGTTTGCCAGTTATTGTGCCAACTTCTATTCATCCATGATCAAATGTGTGATGTTTACAAAATGTCCTTGGCCTACGTCCTCATTTCTTCCATAGAAATACAACAAAGAAAACAAGTCAATATGAATACTTAAGGCTGGGTATGAGTTTTTGCTGCAGGACTTTAGGAACCTCATTAGATTCTTCATTTAAAGACTAGCTTTTATAGTCTCTCTCATAACCAGTACTCAGAAATATATCTCCAAAGGGAAAATAAGATCTTATATATGTGTCTTAAAAGTGCCTTGTCTTTTTAATGATATAATATGATGCCTGAGCCCTTAAATAAGGTATGAAAATGGTCCCAACTGTGTATGGTCCAAACATCTCCCTAATATACATGTATGCAACAAAATAAAGATTGGATGAAGAAAAAGTCTGTAGTAAACTTCTATGGAAACAGGCACTTGTCTAACCATGACACAATTATGAGGGAAAATTCCCCATTTTATCCTTTGGTATTATAAATATAGCTTATTTTCTGAGTATTTTGATTTGTCTTCCATACTTAGGTCTCAGGGTTGCTTACAGATTTAATTCCACAATGTGAGGTTTTGTCACCCTGGTATCTGCAATCCAGTATTTTGTACATTACATAACATGATGGATGAACAATTGAGTGACTTATGAGGCAATTTATGAAGGAACTTGTGAGGATTATAAATACATAGTGAAGCTGTGCAGAGAGAAAATTAGAAAGGCCAAAGCCCAGTTAGAACTGAACTTGGCCATTAAGGTGGAAGGTAACAATAAATATTTCTATAAATATATCAACAGTAAGAGGAGGGCTAGGGAGAATCTCCATCCCTTGCTGGATGCAGAGGGCAACACAGTTGAACGGGTCCAAAGAAGGGTAACGAGGCTTGTGAAGAGCTTGGAGAATATGCCCTATGAGGAGACACTGAAGGAACTGGGGCTGTTTAGTCTGGGAAAGAGGTGGCTCTTTGCTCTCTTCCCACACCTGAAAGATGATCGCAGTGAGAGCAGCATTGGTCTCTTCTCGCTGGTGACAGGTGAAAGGATGGGGGGAAATGGCCTCAAATTGAGCCAGGGTAAGTTTAGATTGGATGTCAGGAAACAGGTCTTTACAGAAAGGGTTGTTAAGCACTGAAATAGGCTCCCCATGGAGGTGGTTGAGTCACCATCCCTGGATGTGTTTAAAAGCTGTTTGGATGTGGTGCTCAGGGACATGATTTAGTGG
The DNA here is from genome assembly GCF_951394365.1 of Tetrao urogallus. Taxonomy (NCBI): domain Eukaryota; kingdom Metazoa; phylum Chordata; class Aves; order Galliformes; family Phasianidae; genus Tetrao; species Tetrao urogallus. Next base: position 40,813,040 of record NC_136813.1, on the reverse strand, counting down.
AGGGTTGTTAGAGTTAGGGTAGTATGGTTAAGTTGTGGTTGGACTTGATGATCTTGGAGGTCTTTTCCAACCTGAGCAAGTCTATGATTCCATGATTCTATGACAGATAGGGCTCAAAGTATTATAGTAGCTGGGGTTATAGCAGTTTGGTGGCCAGTCACTACTGGAGTTCTCCAGGCCTCTGCATTAAGGCCAGTTCCCCTTATTGTTTTCATAAATGATGGATGCAGGACTCAAAGGTTTGCAGATTACAGATAATATTAAATTGGAAGATGCCATTGGCTCCCTTGAAAGTGGAGAGACCATACAGAGAGATCTTGAAAAACTGGAGAGCTAGGCAATCAACAACTGTATGAAATTCAGCAAGAATTTATAAGTGCCAGATTTTGCACTTGGAATGGGGCAATCCTGGATGAAATTAGAGACTGGGGGATGAGAGGTTGGAGAGCAGCCTATAGAAATGGATCTGAGGATTTTGGTTATGGCAACTTGAATGTGAGCCAACAATATGCCCAGTGCAGCCATTGGGCGAGGGGAGGGGCTATCCTGCTCCGCTCTGTGCTGTGCAGCTTCACCGTGAGCACATGAAGTGCATGAAATTGTTAGAGCATTCAAAAGAAGGCTAGAAAGACGACAAAGGGCATAATGAGTAAGATGTATGAGAAACAGCTGAGGTTGACAACGGAATCGTGTACCCTCAGCAAGTTTGCTGATGACACCAAGTTGAATGGTGTGGATGACACAGTGAAAGAAAGGAATGCCATTCAGAGGGACGTCAGCAGACTTGAAAGGTGGGCCTGGATGATCCTGATGAGGTTCAACACAGCGAAGTGCAAGGTTTGCACTCGATCCAGAGGAATCCCAGGCATCTCTACAGATTGGAAGAAGCAGTCCTAGAGAGCAGCCCAGCAGAGAAGGACCTGGGGGTCCTGGTGAATGAAAAACTGAATGTGACCCAGCAGTGTGCTCTAGCAGCTTGGAAAGCAAATGGTATCCTGGGCTCCATCAGAAGAGGGGTGGCCAGCAGGGACAGGGAGGTGATTGTCCCCTTCTCCTCTGCTCTTGTGAGGCCCCATCTGGAGTACTGTGTCCAGGTGTGGAGCCCCCAGTACAGGAAAGACAGAGAGCTGTTGGTGAGGGTCCAGAGGAGAGCCACGAAAATGATCAGGGGACTGGAGCACCTCCCCTACAAAGACAGGCTGAGGGAACTTGGCTTGTTCAGACTGGAGAAAAGAAGGCTGCAGGGTGACCTCATTTCAATACCTGAAGGGAGCCTATAAACAGGAGGGGAATCAACTCTTTTAAAGGGTTGACAACTGCAGGACAAGGGGAAATGGTTTTAAGTTGAGGGAGGGAAGATTTAGGTTGGAGGTCAGGGGGAAGTTCTTTGCAGAGAGAGTGATGAGGTGCTGGCACAGGCTGCCCAGAGAGGATGTGGATGCCCCATCCCTGGAGGTGTTCAAGGCATGGGCAATCCTGGGCAACCTGGTCTAGTATTAAATGTGGAAGTTGGTGGCCCTGCATATGGCCCTTGAGGTCCCTTCCCTGGCCATTCTGTGAGATTTGTTCACCCCAAACAGAGGAAGCTGAGGGGAGGCTTCATGGCAGCTGCAGCTCCTCAATGGGGGAGCAGAGGGGCAATGCTGAGCTCTGGTGACAGTGACAGGACACCGCATGGATCTGTCAGGGCTGGGTCAGGATAGGTGGTAGGGAAAAATTCTGCACCAGAGGGTATCGGGTACTGAACAGGTTTCCCAGTGCAGTGGTCATGGCACTGAGCTGCTGGAGTTCCAGGAGTGTTTAGACAGTGCTCTCAGATATAGGGGTGGTCCTCTGTGAATTTGGACTTTATGATAACTGTGGGTCTCTCCCAACTCAGAACATTCTAAAAATTCTGGGTAAAGGCTAATGATTGACTCATAAAATCACAGGTAATTACAATAAGTAATGAAATAAGCTGAGTAGGCAGGCAGATAGGAGTACACTGTCAAGTATTTGGAACAAAGATGTTTGAAAAGGATGTGGAAAAGTCACAAATGGGAATAGAGATCCAGTAATATGCTTTGCTAGGAGATAAGAGTTAGGACTGTGTACTTTATTACAAAAAAAACCTGACAGGTGACTTGTTTATAGTGTGTAAGTAGCATAAAAGTGAACCCTCATCCCACTAGGCCAAAACCCAGTTACTCTGTGGTACATTAATTCTCAGAGAAAGAAATAACTGGAGACAAAATCTGGAAGTCAAAGCCACTTAAATGTACAATGAAAACAGATTTTACAGTAAAAATAATTAACTTATGGAAATCTGAAAGGAATAAATGGTTTCCACTGGTGATATTGGTGGTGATCAAGTGCATAAATGTCCATTACTGCCAGTCTGCTATATAAGTCCTGTCTTTACATAGTTTGGCCCTCTAGCTTCCGTATTTAAGCAAAACTAACAAGTACAGACAACGTTAAGCAAACATCTCACATTAAAAAAAAATATTTTACATTGTGTTTGGCAGATTGTAGCATGTGTATATATGTATAAAGTTATAAATTATAAATAAATTATTCACTTATTAACAGGAAAAGTGTATTATCCTTTTGGTTATCAGCTGTTTTAAAATAATTCTGTCTTTGCAGTCTTACCATTAATAACCCTCATATTAAGATTTTACCTTGAAACATTCCCTACAAGTTTCTTTATTCTATTATGTTATGTCTATTTGCATGGAACTTTGTCTGCCAATTATGAATTAAAATTGACAAATCTAAGTTATCTAAGTCGTTCGTAATGATAAGTCCATTTTTAATATAAAGATTTGATCTGTGCTTTATTTGAATTTAAATAAATCTCTAGTCAAACCATTAAGTGAGTCATTTCAGTAACAATCATGTTTTAATATTGATTGAAACAATTGTGATCACTATTCTACTCAAAAAATAGTTTTTGTGTGTCTTTTCTTTCTCTAAAGAACATTAAAAGGAAATAGAATTTAAAAAATGTTTAAAAATCATATACAGAAATATCCAATATAATACCTTTTCCTGTCTGTATTGAGAGAACAGGAAAAGTAACTGAACATCAGGAAACAACTCTTTACAGATGACCAAATACTGGAACAGGTTGCCCAGAGAGGTTGTGGAATCTCCCTCTTGGAGATCTTCAAAAGCCCCATGGGAGAGTTCAGTGACATACTTTTGCTTCATTCATTCTTCAGTGTCAGACGCGAATCTGTCAGACTTCCCCACTGCTGCCATCTGTCATGCCGCAACAAAATATAATGGAATATTGGTGGGAAGGTTCAGCCTCTACTACCAAACCACCAACATCTGCCTCTGGCATCGTGGTCTACATCATAAAACAGGAGGGATTGCTTTCAGAGCAGCTCCTGTGTAGCAGAGAATGTGTAGCACAAGAGAGTATTTTATAAAGCAGGCATGAACACTTCTTCCATCAGACCATCACCGGAGAAGTAGGAAGAACAAAGTGAACACTGCATAACCTAGATCAAGTTTATCTAGATCAAGAGAAGTAAGTTACAGACTGTCAGCCCTCAACAACAGCTTCTGTTATTAAAAGAATTTTATGGCTTCAAGCTGTGTGTCACCAGATCAATCTATGTCCGTGACAGAGGCAACAGGCCTCTGCCCTCCCCCCCCTCCCCAGTCCCACAAAAAATGGGAAGGAAGGAAGGGAGGAAAAGAACAGCAGCAACAATCTATGGAGGAAAACTTATTTTACTATAATATTGGAATACAAGATAACACAATATATACAATTTAATTGAAATTGAGATCAATAAATCAGACGAAAAAGATAAGAGAGTGAGTTCCTGGGACCGAGTCAAACCTGAAAAGCTTGGAACGGCTAGGAAAGCACCCTCCAGCACCCCCTGCAAGGCAGCAAGAGAACGCCCTCCCCCACCTGGAAGGGCCAGATCCCGTGACTTCTGTAATGTACAGGGATAGGTACCTGGGATTGGGCATTAACACTTTACACTACATGATGTTTTGATGTGGAATACTGAAACCCCAAAACAAAAGAAAACATAGAACCATGACATTCCACCCCTTATTCTACATCATTACATCATGCTTAAAATATATGTACATATATACAAACAAACAAAAATGATTAAAATGCATTACTCACACATGGCTATATATATATATACATGGAATTACTAACTGCATTCCCCGGCATCAAGTTTCCTTGTGGTACACATTGAACATCCCCATTCTTTTGCATTACCCACCAAGTGGGCCCTGGTGCCTGGACAAAAACTGTACCACGGAGAGGTTTGCCCTTTCCAGAAACTGGAAGAACCCAAACTGCCTTTCCTAACATGTTCTTTACATGTACAACGGGGACTTTATCTCCCTCTACAGTATGTAGGGAACTGGATTGGTTAGGACCATCACGATTGATAGATCCTCTGGTATTGACTAACCAGGTGGCTTCTGCCAAATGCTTCTCCCAGTGCTTAAATGTTCCGCCACCCAGTGCTTTTAACATAGTTTTTAACAACCCACTGTATCGTTCAATTTTACCAGAGGCTGGTTCATGATAGGGAATATGGTAAATCCACTCAATGCCATGATCTTTGGCCCAAGTATTTACAAGAGAATTTTTGAAATGAGTCCCATTATCTGACTCAATCCTTTCTGGGGTGCCATGTCGCCACAGGACTTGTTTCTCGAGACCCAGTATGGTGTTTCGGGCGGTAGCATGGGGTACTGCATATGTTTCGAGCACATAACGCTTACCATTGCGAGATCGTGGCAAGGTGATATAATCAACCTGCCATGCCTCCCCATATTTGTACTTTTGCCATCGCCCTTCCTCCCAGAGAGGTTTCATCTTCTTGGCTTGTTTGATGATGGCACATGTTTCACAGTTATGAATAACCTGTGCAATGGCATCCATAGTTACGTCCACCCCTCGGTCTCTAGCCCATTTGTATGTTGCATCTCTCCCTTGATGACCTGAGGTCTCATGGGCCCACCGAGCTAGAAATAATTCACCCTTGTTCTGCCAGTCCAGGTCTATTTGAGCCACCTTAATTTTGGCAGCTCGATCTACCTGATGGTTACTTTGCTGTTCTTCAGTAGCCCGACTCTTGGGCACATGAGCATCTACATGGCGCACCTTTACAACCATATTCTTTGTTCGGGCTGCAATGTCTTTCCACAGTTCAGCAGCCCAAATAGGTTTACCCCTTCTTTCCCAGTTATTTTGCTCCCACTGCTGTAACCACCCCCAAAAGGCATTTGCCACCATCCATGAGTCAGTGTAAAGATAGAGCATTGGCCACCTCTCCCGTTCAGCAACATTTAAGGCCAGTTGGACAGCCTTTACCTCTGCAAATTGGCTTGATTCTCCTTTCCCTTCAGTGGCCTCTGCAACTTGTTGTGTGGGGCAGCTTTCCATCTGCGATGCTTTCCCACAATATGACACGATCCATCTGTGAACAGGGCATATTTCTTTTCATTCTCTGGTAGTTCATTGTATGGTGGGGCCTCTTTAGCACGTGATACTTCTTCTCCTGATGGTGTTCCAAACTTTTTACCTTCAGGCCAGTCCATGATGACCTCTAGGATTCCTGGATGGCTGAGGTTCCCCATCCGTGCTCGTTGTGTAATCAACGCAATCCACTTACTCCAAGTGGCATCAGTAGCATGATGGGTGGAGGGAACCTCTCCCTTGAACATCTACTTCAGCACTGGCAGTCGAGGTGCCAGAAGAAGCTGTGTTTCAGTACCGATTACTTCGGAAGCAGTTCGAACCCCCTCATACGCGGCTAAGATCTCCTTCTCAGTTAGAGTATAGCCCTCCTCCGACCCCCTGTAGGCTCGATTCCAGAATCCCAGGGGTCGGCCTCGGGTCTCTCCTGAGGCTCTTTGCCACAAACTCCAAGTGGGACCTTTCTCTCCAGCAGCAGTATAGAGGATGTTCTTTATACCCTGTCCCGTCCGTACTGGCCCTAGGGCCACGGCACGGGCTATCTCCTGTTTAATCTGTTCAAAAGCCTGCTGCTGCTCAGGGCCCCATGTAAACTCATTTCTCATTCGTGTCACATAATAAAGGGGACTTACAATGAGGCTGTAGTTTGGAACATGCATTCTCCAAAAGCCCACTGCACCCAGAAAAGATTGTGTCTCTCTCTTGCTAGTGGGTGGAGACATAGCAGTGATTTTGTCGATCACATCTGTTGGGATGTGATAACTTCCATCTTGCCACTTTATACCTGGGAACTGAATCTCCTGGGCAGGTCCTTTCGCTTTGCTTCGCTTAATAGCAAAACCAGCACTCAGAAGAATTTGGATTATTCGCTCTCTTTTCTCAAGGACTTCTGCTGTATCGCCCCACACAATGATATCATCAATGTACTGCAGGTGCTCAGGAGCACTGCCCTGTTCCAATACAGTTTGGATCAACCCATGGCAAATGGTCGGGCTGTGTTTCCACCCCTGGGGCAAACGGTTCCAGGTATACTGAATGCCCCTCCATGTGAAAGCAAACTGTGGCTTACATTCTTTGGCCAAAGAAATGGAAAAGAAGGCATTAGCAATGTCAATGGTGGCATACCATTTGGCCGCTTTTGACTCCAGTTCATATTGCAGTTCTAACATGTCCGGCACAGCAGCACTCAGTGGGGGTGTGACTTCATTCAGGCCACGGTAGTCCACCGTCAGCCTCCATTCTCCACTGGCTTTACGCACTGGCCATATGGGACTGTTAAAAGGTGAGTGAGTTTTGGTGATCACTCCCTGGCTCTCTAGTTGACGAATCAACTTATGAATGGGGAGCAAGGAATCCCTGTTGGTGTGGTACTGCTGCCTGTGCACCGTTTTTGTAGCAATCGGTACCTGTTGCTCTTTTACTCGCAGCAACCCCACAACAGAAGGATCTTCTGATAGGCCAGACAAAACAGACAGCTGCTTAATGTTGTCTGTGTCCACAGCAGCTATTCCAAAGACCCATCAATACCCCTTAGGATCCTTGAAATGCCCCCTTCTGAGATAATCAATACCTAGAATACATGGAGCCCCTGGGCCCGTCACAATAGGATGTTTTTGCCAGTCCTTACCAGTGAGGCTTATCTCAGCCTCCAATACAGTCAATTCTTGAGAGCCCCCGATCACTCCAGAAATATGGATTGATTCTGTCCCTTCATGACTCGAAGACAACAGAGTGCACTGTGCACCAGTGTCCACCAGTGCCTTATATTTCAGTGGTTCTGATGTGCCAGGCCATCGAATCCACACAGTCCAATATACTCTATTATCCCTTCCCCCCCCCCCCGACTGAGGGCAGGGCCCCTCTATTCATTACCTGTGGTAACTGGAGCAACTGCACTGGTGGTTGATCTGCCTTGTAATTCTTTCACCCGTGCTCGTAGTACAGGAGTAGTTTGACTGTGCCACTTCCTCATGTCTTCTCCATGGTCACGTAGGTAATACCATAAGACAATTTGCGGTGTATTATCCCTTGCTTGAGTCAGAGAGCGTTTGCCTCTAACAGCTGAGATTTTTGATAGTGCACATGAGAAGGAAGGTTTATCCTCTTTAGTTAGGTGGGCTCGCATAAATTTCATCATCTCCTTCATCTCCTTCATCTCCTTCATTAGACTCTTTTGATTATCCTGATCTTCATCAAGAGTCTCTGATACTGCTACAGGTTTGTCATGGTTAATCAGTTGAGACATTTGTTCCCACGTTTCATTCAGTTGGTCCGTCATTTTTGAAATAGCAGCAACTGCAGCATGAATTGGGGATAGCAATTGTTCATAGTTTTGGAGCGTAAGAATTAGTTCATAAACTAAGTCCGTTCTCTGTTGTTCGTTGTATCTGTCACACTCTGGCATTAGTGTAGCAGCATATTTGTCCGGCGCTGCTGTCACCATTTTCTGCCATATCTCAGGAGTCGTCCTCACTTTTTCAGGGTCGTGGTCTTGGCGTGGGTGGTTAGGAACAAAGTTATGGTCATACAACATTTCCACCACGCCTATTTCCCTCAAATACTGGATACCCTTTTCAACTGTATCCCATTTTTTCATCGCAACCCTTAAGCCGTTTTTGAAGGGATACTTTTCCTTCACGTCTGTTAACACTCGTTCCCAGAGGGTGGCAGCCTCATCCGAACATCGACTAATTCCTCTATCAATAGCTGGATCTCTGGCAATGGCGCCTAGTTGGCGAGCTTCATTACCATCTAGAGACAAGCTATGGGCCCCACTGTCCCAACAGCGAACCAACCAGGAAACAAGAGTTTCATTTGGGTGCCGTGTAAACTCCTTTCTTGAACCTTGGATTTCAGTCATCTTTAGAGGCCGGCGAGTAGTAATAGAAACTTCCTCTTCATTACTCTCTTCTGCACGTCTCTTAGTTTTCCCTTTTGCCTTTCGCTATGGTGGTGGTTCTGAGGAGGGCCCCTTGCCTGGATCTTCCTCCACCTCCTCCTCCTCCTCTTCTTCTCTTTTTTGTTCAAGACGCGAAGACACTCGTTTCCATTTCTTGCCCTCCACAGGAGCAACTGGTATTGTTACTGGTGTCTCCTTTAATTGATTAGATTTGACTTGGAGATTTTCCCCTTTGGCATGAACCTCAGCTCGGAAACTCTCTCTCTCCAGAATGGTATTATATAGGGCACAGTAAGCACAAGCCAAACCCCAAATAAGTTGTACCTCCTTAGATTTATGTAAGCCGCATCGTCCCTGACTCAAATACTGGCTTAGTTTCTTGGGATCCCACAAGTGTTCAAGAGTAAAATCCCATGACACTGCGGGTCCCCATGCTTCTAAGACCTTTCCTAAACCTCTCCATATTCCCTGCCAGTCATCATTCTCTAATTTTGGAGGAGACTCCGTATTACGAATGCGATGGAGTACATTCAGGAAAATTAATGACATGCACATCAACATAAGTATTGATGACACGCACACCAACATGACTATTAATTCAAGATTCAAAAAACGTTTGACAAACCAAGAAGAAAACCCGGAGACTGGTCTGAACATCGTGTTGTTTGTAAAATTAGCTACTCCATTTGGGATGTAGTTGTTTGTGAAATTAGCCATTCCTTCTGGGATGTAGATGTCAAAATTCAAATCATACCACATTGCATATAGGCAAAATATAGGTGTCTCCATCAGTGCCCTGAGGTAGTTATATATGAATGCAATTCCACAACACATAAGTGTGAGATGGATTATTGGCCAGTATTTTGTGAGTAACACCATTGCTTTTAATCCTTTACCCAGCACCCCCACGATAACGAGTGGGTTCATCGCTGGTGCCTGCTAAAAAGGGTTAATGAATTGAAGCTAACAAGAGGAGAAAAGAAAAAAAGAAAAAAAGAAAAGAAAAAAAAAAAAAAAAAAAAAAAAAAAGACACTACCCAGACGAAGTAGTGCTCAAAGTTTACAAATATCCCAGAATACTGGCAGTACGCCTAATCTTTCAAGGTCAGGTTTTCCAGCACAGAAACCTGAACTACTGATAATGCACCTTAACAAAGCTCTCTAAGAGCAGAGAGAAAAAAAGATTCGTTCTAAAAGCTAAGAAGCAGCAATTTCCCAGCCAACGCACCAAAAATCTGTCACGGAGTTGACTAGATCAATCTATGTCCGTGACAGGGGGCAACAGGCCTCTGCCCTCCCCCCCCCACCCCAGTCCCACAAAAAATGGGAAGGAAGGAAGGGAGGAAAAGAACAGCAGCAACAATCTATGGAGGAAAACTTATTTTACTATAATATGGGAATACAAGATAACACAATATATACAATTTAATTGAAATTGAGATTAATAAATCAGACAAGATGAGAGAGAGAGTTCCTGGGACCGAGTCAAACCTGAAAATGTCTGAAAATGTCTGAAAATTCTGGATGCCTACCTGTGCAACCTGGTGTAGGGAACCTGCTTTGGCAGGGGGGTTGGACTCGATGATCTCTGGAGGTCCCTTCTAACCCCTACAATTCTGTGATTCAGTGTGATTCTGTGATTCTGTGATTCTGTGAAAAGCTTGGAACGGCTAGGAAAGCACCCTCCAGCACCCACTGCAAGGCAGCAAGAGACCCCCCCCCCCCCACCCGGAAGGGCCAGATCCCATGACTTCTGTAATGTACAGGGATAGGTACCTGGGATTGGGCATTAACACTTTACACTACATGATGTTTTGATGTGGAATACTGAAACCCCAAAACAAAAGAAAACATAGAACCATGATACTGTGCCAGGGGAGATTTAGGCTGGACGCTAGGAAATAGTACTTTTCTGAAAGAGTGGTCAGGCACTGGAATGGGCTGCCCAGGGAGGTGGTGGAGTCACAGACCCTGGAGATGTTCAAGGAACGTTTGGATTTTGTGTTGAGGGATATGGTCTAGTGAGAATTATTGGTGATAGGTGTATGGTTGGACTGGATGATCTTGTAGGTCTTTTCCAATCTTGGTGTTTCTGTGATCCTGTGATTCTGTGATTCTGTGAAACAGGAACAATACTTTTCATTTTCCCGTTACACATAGTGCCTGACCTTGAAGTCAAAGTTGGTATTTAAAGAACTGCATGAGGTGGAGCAGATGAGAAATGCAGGAAAATACGTTCACAGCACAGTCTAGCATTGAAGAAACTTTCCTAATGGTGACAAAAGAGATCAGCAGTGATCCTTGTAGCCCATGTATCAAATGCAATATTAGTGCAGTACACTTTGCAGATATTTACATTGGTTGGACTCTGGGAGACAGGCTGCATTCTAAGACTGCCAGCAAAGGAGCAGCTAAGGAGTTGAATAGCTTCATTCATCTCCCTTTGCTGCTTTTACCAGCAAGAACAAACCCTGCAGCTATGAAACAAGCTCTGATACTGGAAAAAAACTGAACAGATTGTGACAGCAACTATACAAATTCAAGGTATTGCTGCCATGCATGAATGAGAGACTAAGTGCAAAAGCCAGCAGTCAGCATTACAAAGCAATATACACAATGCAGTTACATTTTGAAAAGTGGCACAAAGCTGTATCTAAAGCAACACAGCAGCTGAAAGGCATGATTAGGGATGACATGCATATTATCAGAATCTGTATTGTTACAATCTCTTATAAAGACTACAAGAAGATCATCTTTCTTAATTTTAGTCAAGTAGGAGTGAAGGATTAGGAGGGGAAATCCATGTTTGTTTGTTTGTTTTTTGTTTTTTTCTTGTGACTGTTCCAGTAGACATAAAATGAGAATTAGGTTATCTGTGAAAGACTTGGTCATGGAACTGAACTAGCTGAGGCAGCAGCTTTTCAGTACCATGTGTCAAGATTTGGCCTTTGACATGATTTTAAAAACATGATAGGGTAGAAGTATTGCATTTTTGATTGAAGTACTCCATAGATATATGTCTCCATGAGACACAAGAATGGCCTAAGCCATGATCAACTTTATCAGGTGTATGTTCCCTGCAAACAAAAATAGCAAACTTCTGTGATAGTCACATGACACTCTAGCTGTTAGTCTTTTTAAGGCATATCAAAAATCTACTTCACTGATAATTTTTAATATAACTATAGTTTTCTCATAAGATAAATCACATCTGTATTCTGTGCACTTCAGAACTGACATCCACAGAATATACTTTAAAAGTTAATATTACATTAAGAGCACTGGCCTGCAACCAGTGTCCTTGGTTTTCATTAAATATACATAAAAGACATACACAAAAATACACCCAAACTATTCTATGATTATACGATTCTAAGAATGAAGAAATAACAAGAACGTATCAGATCACAGTAAATCAGACTGATGAGCTCTCTATAATCAGTATATATTCTACACACTTACAGAATCATAGAACGGTTTGGATTGGGAGGGACTTTTTAAGATCATCTAGTTCCAACTCTCCTGCTGTGGGCAGGGACACCTCCCACTAGACCAAGTTGCTCAAGGCCCCATCCAGCCTGGCCTTGAATGCTTCCAGAGTGGGAGCACCTACAGCCTCTCTTGGCAACCTGTTCCAGTGTCTTACCACCCTCATAGTAAAGAATTTCTTCCTAATATCTAGTCTAAATCTACTTTCTTCTAGTTTAAAGTAATTTTACTTCATCCTGTTGCTACTTACTCTTCTAGAAAGTCCCTCCCCAGCTTTCCTGTAGGCCCCCTTCAAGTACTGGAAGGCCACTATAAGGTCTCCTCGAAGTCTTCTCCAAGGTGAAGAGCCCCAACTCTTTCAGCCTGTTCCCATAGGGCGGGTGCTCCAGCCATCTGATCATCTTTGTAGACCTCCTCTGGATCTGCTTGAACAGCTCCATGTCCTTCTTATGTTGAGGGCCCCAGAACTGGACGCAGTATTCCAGGTGGGGTCTCACAAGATCAGAGGGGCAGAATCGTCTCCCTCAGTCTCCTGGTCACACTTTTCTTGATGCAACCCTGGATACAGTTGGTCTTCCGGGCCGCAAGTGCAGACTGTTAACTCATTTTCAGTCTTTCATCCTTCTCCTTAGGGCTGCTTTCAAGCCATTCTCTGCGCAACCTGTATACACCTTGGGATTGCTCTAACCTAGGTGCAGGAACTTACACTTAGCCTTTTTGAACTTCATAAGGTTGGTGTGGGCCCACCTGCCAAGCTTGCCAAGGCCCCTCTGGTTGGCATCCTTTCCCTCTACTGTGTTGACTGCACCTCTCAGTTTGGTGTCATCTGCAGACTTGCTGAGGGTGCATTCAATCCCACTGGTTCCAGAGTTGGTCCCTGAAGAACACCACTCATCACCACCAGTCTCCATTTGGTCGCTGTGCTGGTAAATGCAACTCTCTGAATGTGACCATCCAGCCAATTCCTCATCCAGTGAGTTGGTCTGTCCACCAAATCCATTTTTCTCCAATTTGGCAACCAGGATGTTGTGCAGGACAATGTCAAATGCTTTGCACTTTGTGCCATGTGACTCAGAGAAAGGTACAGCAAGATAGATGGTTGTAAACTATGGATTCTTTTTCTTATTTTTATAAGTGAAGATTGATTTATGTCCAGAAAGTTTGAAATTTTGGTTCCTTTTAAAATCTTGCCTTTCTATAAATTTCACGTGTCACAGAGCTCTTATTAGCAATAGTAGTATTGGATTCTTTTAATGACAGCAATGTGTTTTAGTCATGTTATCTCTTAACGAGGAAAGTTTCTTGGTCAAATTATGTGCTCTAAATAGTCCATTTTCCATCTGGTTTTAATATGAGACTATTTCACAATCTCTGATCTTATCACTCTCACCTTTGAGCCCCACCTGTTTCTCTACTGTTCTTTCAGACACAGGGCAACATTTACTGAATGAAATGTTCCAGTGGAAGGCATACTCTTGAATCCTGTATGATGCTATTAAAAATATCATAAGCACCATTCCTCATGAGCATGCTGTTTAGTTGACTGCTGGATGATCAACAGAGGCCTTCAATATGTTTTTTAAAACAGAATATGATTAAGTTTTCAGACTGTAGTATTTATCTACTACCAAGTTACTGAAAATCCTATCAAAATAGTGTCCTGTTGTTTCCTCCATATACTTCAGTTCAAACTGCATTATTAAGATGTGTTTCTCTCCATGTCTAGATGTTATCAATCTATTTGTTAACAGTTCCACCATTATTCTGGCATTTTATATTTTTATCTATTATCCTTTAGATTTTGATCCCTGATTCAAGTAAATCTGCTCTTCCACCGCACTTCAGGAAATCCAAAGTGTTTGTGTCTAATGCTGGTATTTTTAATCCAGTGGCTTTAATTTCCAGCCATGCTTAAAAAGATAAACTTTATCTTCCTCCCTTGCCTATTTCTTACATTCTCCAAGAAACTGTTATTATTGTTTCTTAATCCACTAATTACTTTTTTATTTGCTACTGTGTTTGCTTTTTTCAATCCATTGGATTTTCTATTGTTCAAATTAATTCAAACTAATTATCATAAATGCTTTTTGTTGCTGCTATTGTTACATCTTTCTACATTAGTTTCTACCACTTCTGGATAGTAGTATGTAGTAAAGTATTTTGGTAAATAAACAGAGAGCATTTGTATTTTACAGTTAAGTGAATTTTGGTATAGGGAAAGGATTTATTCTGGCCTTTTGAAGATATAACATGTTGAAAGGTACTTCCATTATGTGTCAGATAAACAATGATGGTAAGTTTTCCACTTTTTTAGTTGTACTGTTGATCTTGTTTATCAGTGCTGCCACAAATTACCTACCTATTCAGTGTCATTCCTGCAATTAATCTCTTTAATCCCATCTTGTATGTTATCTTTCTTAGAACTTGTAAGATTTTCATTCTGTCTTGAAAACTTTACAACAATAGAACAAGTTAGCAGAACAGTAAAAACAAGCTTTTATTCTGTTTCAACATCTTACGTGTATGAGGGCTGCTCTGAAAGTATTGTCATCATAGAATCACAGAATCACCAAGGTTGGAAAAGATCTCTAAGATCTTCTAGTCCAACTGTCCACCTACCACCAATACTACCCACTAAAATATGTCCCATAGCATCACATTTAAATTTTCTTGAGTTCCTCCAGGGATGAGGACTCAACCACCTCCCTGAGCAGAACTATGTTGGTGGTATGGCAGTAGAGGCTGAATCTTAACACCAGTATTTCATCACATTTTGTTGCCATGTGACACATAGCAGGAGATGGGCTCTCTGACAAAATGGTATCTCACCATGGAAATGAGTATGAAGTAAAGTGTGTCACTGAATTTCTCCATTGGGAAAAAATGACACCCATTGACATTCATTAACACTTGCTGAATGTTGATGGAGATCCAACAGTGGGTGTGAGCACAGTGAGGTGGTGGGTAGTGTGTTTCAGCAGTGGAGATAAAAATGTGAAAGACAAGCCATGCTCTGGACAGTCAGGCACAGCTGTCACACCATGAAATGAAGAGTGTTTCAATCAGCTCATCCGCATGAATCAGCAGATAACAATCAGAGAACTGTTTATGGAGCTGAATATCAATTCTGTTTCTTGGAAATGATGGTGACAATGTTGGAATATCACAAACTTTGCATCAAGTTTGTCCCAAAATTGTCAAATTTTCATACAGGAACAGAAAGAACCACAGGCAAGTTTGTCAAGACCTACTGAACAAATAGGAGACTGAAGGTGACAGTTTCCTGGATCATACAATTATCAGTGATGAGACGTGATGTCACCACTACGAGCTGCAGTCTAATCAATAGTTCATGGAGTGGTTATATGTGAATTTTCCATTAAAAAAAAAGTTCAAGATGCAGCCCTCAGCTGGAAATATTATTTTCCAAAAGTATCCAAAATTTTGGACTGTTGAATTTGTTTAAAATCGTCGTATTTAATTGCTTTGCACAAGGTACTTCTTAGGCAATGCTTCTCCGACCTGGTCTCATCACTTGGACTTTAAAAGTGTCCAAGTGCTTGATGACTGAGATTCACGAGTGTCCCTTCAACTATATTTAAAAGCACAAGATGTAAATAAAATCAGTTATTGAGTTCTCTTTGTTGCCAGATCTTGGCCATACTTCTTGTTCTTCCTTCATGTTGGGATATTTTTTTCAGAGCTACGCTTTGCTAAACCAGAAATAAATATTTAATACATATTATCGCACTTTCATTTTTATCTTTTTTTTCCAAATGCTATTGATCCTGTAGTAGAATCCATTATTGCTTAAGGCAATAATTCATATATCCACATCTAAAGCTCTGGGCCTGCTTAAAACCCATCTGGCCTTTCTGGACAGCCTTTTGCTCTTAATTATATCCACGCTAATTTAGAGCAAGTCTGTTTAAGTCAGTTGAGGATAGAATCTGGATTTCTGTCATTTATATTCAGGAAGTTTCTTTATTAATTTTTGTTCTTTTATTTAATATCAGAGTTCCTCCCCTGCACCTCCCATATGTTTAAGAAATTATCCACTTAACTGTTTCTCAGGATTGTTCACTGTAACAATGTTTATTAAAATGTCGCTTTGAAACTTAATTAATATCCAGATGTTTCCAATTCTATACTATCTTTTGTTTTTTCTTTATTGTTGGGTGAAACATTTCCTGATAATGAAGGAGCATATTGGTGCCAGCCAGAACTTCTCCTTTGGCATAGCCCATTTTTTTCTATTCAGTTCATAAAAGTGACGGAGAGATCATTTTTCTAGGTCACTAATTAGGCCATCCCTTCATTTTCCTGGCTTCAGTGGCTCCCTGCTTGCTACTGCATCAAAAATAAAATAATTTTCCTCAATTTGATAGACCACACATGATGGAGCTGTGCCCATCTTGCCGCTTCTCTCTTTCTTTGCTATTGAGATCACTTATCTCAGTTAATCGGTCAGATTTGTTGGACTTCATCATATTTGTTTGTTCTCTTTTTCAAAAACAACTTAAGTAAACACTCAGTGCTTAGATTACTTACTGTGTTAGGAATTGTGTGGAAATTGTTAGGAAAAATGTGTGATTGGTAAAGTGGATTATGATTTTTTTCTTTGGTTCCTTTAATTTCCTTTGTATTTTGCTGTTTTCCTTCATTTATGCTTAAATGACAAACTGTTAAAAAACAGTATTGCTGCTGAAGCAAAGATTCTGGTCCATGACTTAGTAGTAATAGTAATTCCGGTAGAAATTATAAGAATATACTACAGATAAAATATAGTACAAGCTAATCCTTTAAAATCAGGTCTTTATTCAATGCATTGTTTGATTTTTCTGTTAACAATTGCAGAAAAATTACTGAAATCTCTGTTTTCCCAAGCAATTTCCTCATGCTGGCTGGCTACCAATTTACCACTGTATTCCACACTGATCATTTATATAATTTATCCTCAAGAACAGTTGCTCACATCCCCACTTTACTTGTAATTGCTTAGCCTTCCATTTAGTTTTAGCTGTGCTTCCAAAAGACTTGAGAGAACTGATGCCAAGGAATTTCAGAAGAGCCAGCCTGAAACGCATCAGGATATGATATGGCTAATCTGATCACCAAACTGAATGGACAAATAATTTAACAAGGGTTGCGAGATGTCTAGCTCAAGGTGGAATCGGTTCAGTAAGAAATGAAGTCCAGCAGTTCCAAACAAAAGATGAAAGACTTCTGAAAGGCAACAAAGTTCAAATTGATCAAGCCAAAAACAATAGGCAGATCTTTAAACAAAAGATGACGGAGGTACCTCACAAAGCCTGGCAAGATGGGAACTTTGTGATTCTTTAGAAGAAAGTGAAAAGTGCCCATGATAAGTAGAGCAGAAAAAAAGAGAGTCAGAAGAGGTCCTGTGTTTATAATGAACTACTGTAGCAGGCAGCTGTACTTGAAACTGCATGGAAACTCATCAACAATGATATTGGGATGGGAAATGTTAATTACAACTGAACAGTCTCCTGGTTTGGCAGAAATCCCAGGACAAAGTGATGGCACTTGGGCTGCAGATGTACTATTTTATACAATCCCTGCCATCAAAAACGCTCGACTTTTCTCATTTTCATACATTTGTAACAGAGAAAGTGAAAACAGATTTTGTTTCTTTTATAGAGAATCTTATGTTTTTATACTGATTTCGGTAGCAAACTGATGGTCAAAATGATTTTTTTCTCTCCTCTGGAGCTTAGAAAATTTAGCTGATGTTTAAGCACCAAGTATGCTACCTAGGTGAAAGTCAATTCAGGGCCTATCATACCAGGGACACTGTAGATTCAAATGATTTCATTACTTTATTGGAGACAATTAATTATTGTACAGCACTTATAGTTTGTAACATTAATTATAACCTCAGTGAGTAAGTACACAACAGTTGTACCTGCAGCACAGAGCTATGTCTGTGCCTGATGAGTATGTTCAGAATTGCCATGGTGATTTAATGGCTTGCAAGATGGAGAGCCAGCCACCATGATTTTAATAGAGATTGCACTGCATGACTTATGTCATATTTTGTACAGGACACACTGGAACTCTTTTCTTTTTGAGTTTGAATGTGTTTTACCAAGTACCTGTAGAAACTTGCAGGTTTCCCACCAGGACATAAAAAGAAATTGAGAACCAGGAAGACATCTTTTACAGAACTGCCAGCTTCCTCAGGAACTGCACATTCACAATGGTGACATTGTTGAATTTAAAACACAGAAGTTTTGTTTGATTTGTTGTTAACTTCAGACCTCCAACCTGTTTGTGTTCCCTCTTTGCCAAGGAAAGTCATACATCATTCTCAGACTTTACAATATTCTGCCAGTACATTCTGTTTGTAAAGATAAAAATCCCAAAGATAAAAAAGAGGTTGAGAATGAAATTGAGAACGTGCTGGAGTATTACGACATGGCGCTATACATTTAATGATCAGTGTTAACAATTTGTGTCAGGCATAATCTTCTCTTTCCTTGTCCCTCAGAAAGGCTCTCCTTTAGCACTGCATTTAGTTTTGTCATTAAAAACTTAAAAGCTTGCCTTCAAATTTCTTCTGAATAGTCATAAAAGAATGCAATGCTGCCAGAGCTATTATAGTCTATATAGAATAAAATTAAACTTTTATTAAAGTAGAATGCCTTTAGCTGAATGGCTGGGCATTCACCTTGCTGAGGGAGATCGGGTTTAAATGACTTTATAATTTATTGATGTGGATATCACTCAGTGTATTAGGACAATATAATGTGAAGCACTGGGTTAACTAAAACTCTGAGAACATAATTTTTATGTCATTCCAGCTCTATGACATCAGATCTAAGGAGAGATATATACTTCAAGAACTAGCAAGCACTCCTAAGCTGAATGAAGTTGCTACATCTTCATCTTCTTCCTAAAACTATGCTATAATAAATAAAGCAGCATAATATAGCACAGTAGTAAGAAAACAGGCTTTAAGCCAAGCAGTGGGAGACTAAAAGGAAAGAATATGTGAAAGGTAAAACCAAGAGTACTCAGTAACAGCAAGACGTGGCTTAGCAATTTATTTTTATGCTATTTGTTTAAAGTGAATAACCTCCTGCTTTTTACATCACTATGAAAGTGCAATATTTCAACTGCCCTCATTCATCCTTAATTTTGTATTTTTCAGAATTCTTCACACACTATCAAGAAATCCTTCCCTACTCTCTAAGTGCAGTTTCCTAACTACATCCTTTATGTTTCTCTTTCCTATCCTCCATATTAAATTTTCTGTGCCAGCAACAATGATCAGAAAATAATACCATACCAAAGAAAAACAGTCTCTTTAAGGCAACTACCTCAGGGTCTCTTTTTGCTCTGTGAAACAGCCTTACAGCCAGTTCCCAGATAATTCTCAGCTTACCAGCTGGCTGACTGGCACAGAGCAACTGGGATGGGCTCAGCTGCTGCAGAGCTTGCCAGTAAATTTGTTGCTACATTAGTGGAGTTGTTGGCTAGAGTTTAAAAGGTGGGGGACAATAAAAGGGCAAGAATGAGGTGGATGACAATAAATATCAGCCATGTGGGTGCAATGGTGCTAGCCAAGAAAAACAATTCATGAACACTGTTTGATAATAGTTGTTGTGTTGCTCCTACAGAATATTTTATAGTGGATATGTTTCACTTATGGGCCTAATTTTAGAGAGTATGAGTCCTTGACAGTAAGAACCACTAGAGAATATAAGCAGAAAAGTTTACCATATTATGGATGTCATAATGATGGAAGTCATGGATGAAAGATTCCTGTGAAGATTTGCATATATATATACATAAATATATATATATTTCTTATCAACCATATGCAGTTTCTATGATATTTCTCTGCTCAAATATTATGGAGTAACAAAAATCAGATTTTATATATACATAGAAAATACCTGGGAAGCCAGGTCTAGTGGTTGGCAACCCTGCCCACGGCAGGGGAGTTGAAACTAAATGTTCTTTGAGGTCTTTTTCAACCCAGGCCTTTCTATGATTCTGTGATTCTATGAAACATGTGAACTACATTTGAATGATGCAATCAGAATCACACCAATGCTATTTGCAGCTACTTGCAACTGAGGAATAATATTACAGAATGTTAGAGGGAGTGTACTGGAATGTACTAAAAATATTCTTGACACTGTGGTCATTTGGGAATAATTTTTGTGCATTGTCAGGACTAAAAAGATCTGTCAGTACTGTTGTGAATCAAATTAAGAATAAAGAT
The DNA here is from genome assembly GCF_951394365.1 of Tetrao urogallus. Classification (NCBI taxonomy): domain Eukaryota; kingdom Metazoa; phylum Chordata; class Aves; order Galliformes; family Phasianidae; genus Tetrao; species Tetrao urogallus. The sequence goes on along the minus strand of NC_136813.1, from coordinate 40,792,946 downwards.
GACCCTTAAACATATTTATTGCCCCATTTTGCTTTTTGATCCACTCCAGGTTATGAAGAAGGCATACATAGCCATAGGATCAAATGTAAATTATCTGAATTTACACTGGGCCTATACTTAAATGCCTGAATTTTAGGCATTAGTCTGCAGGCCTTCAAAATTACCGATTTCTCTTTGTTGTTTCTACATGAAGACTTTAGATTTCCACTTAAGAACACCTCCTTGACAAAGTTACTAAAGTTGGAAAAAAGTTAGTTTCCAAAGTTAGCTGCAGTGTAGTTCCTGGGGAGGAGGACTCCCTTTCTTGTAAATGGGAGTGATGTGATCCTTCCTCCAGTCATTCGGGACCTCACCTGACAGCCAAAACTTTTCAAATACGATGGAGAGCGGCTCGGCAACCACCTCAGCCAGCTCCTTCAGAACCTCATAAATGAGGTCCAACAAGGTGAAGTGCAATGTGTTGCACCTGGGTTAAGGCAATCTCAGATACATGAACAGACTGGGAGAAAAACTCATTGAGAGTTGAGAACACATTAAGAAGGACTTGGAGTCCTGATGAACAAAAATCTGGACATGGGCCAGCAATACGAAGGGAATGGCTGGCAAAGTGAGGGAGGTGATTGTAAAGCCCCATCTGAAGTATTGCATCCAGAGTTGGACCTCCCAGTACAAGAAGGATGAAAAGCTGTTGGAGTTGATCCAGAGGAGGTCCACAAAGAGAGGGCTGGAACACCTCTCTTACGAGGAAAGTTTGAGGCAACTGTACTTGTTTAGCTTGGAGAAGAGAAGGCTCCCAGGAGATCTCACTGCAGCATTCCAGTACTTGAAAAGAACTTACAAACAGGAGGGAGATCAACTTTTTACCTGGATGGGTAGTGATAGGTCAAGTGCAAATAGCTTTAAATTAAAAGAGGAAATATTTAGTTTGATAGTAGGTGGAAATTCTTTACAGAATAGGTTTCCCAGAAAAGTTGTGGATGCCCCATCTGTGAAAATATTCAAGGCCAGGTTGGATGGGGCCCTGGGCAGCCTGATCTAGTGGTTGGCAGCCCTGCTCATGGCAGGGAGTAGGAACAATAAGATCTTGAAGGTGCTTTCTAATCAAAGCTGTTCTATGATTCTATGCTATTCCACATCACTCTAGCTACTACAAATACATTTCCTGTGACATAAATGCACAATGAAATGAACACTCAGAGCATGAACATTTTATTTTGATTGTTGCCTCAGGTTAGTGTCAAAAAGATTGCAATTGTTTCATTTCAAATAAGATTGAGATTATAATATAAGTATGATAAAACTTAGTTGAAACTTAGTGAATGCTGGGATAGTTATCCACACTAGATTTAAGATGAGGCATACAGTGTGCATTTCATAGAATCACAGAATTGTAGGGGTTGGAAGGGACCTCCAGAGATCGAGTCCAACCCCCCTGCCAAAGCAGGTTCCCTACACCAGGTCGCACAGGTAGGCATCCAGGCAGGTCTTGAACATCTCCAGAGAAGGAGACTCCACCACCTTCCTGGGCAGCCTGTTCCAGTGCTCCATCACCCTCACTGTAAAGATGTTCCTTCGCACATTTGTGTGGAACTTCCTATGATGCAGTTTCCGGCCGTTTCCCCTTGTCCTGTCACCATTCACCACTGAAAAGAGTCCATTCTCGCCCTTCTGCCCCCCACACCTTAGATACTTATAGACCTGGATCAGGTCCCCTTTAAGTCTTCTCTTCTCGAGGCTGAACAGACCCAGTTCACTCAGCCTTTCTTCATAGGGGAGATGCTCCAGGCCCTTCACCATCTTTGTGGCCCTCCGCTGGACTCTTTCCAGGAGATCCCTGTCTTTTTTGTACTGGGGAGCTCAGAACTGGACGCAGTACTCCAGATGAGGCCTTACCAGGGCAGAGTAGAGGGGGAGGATCACCTCCCTCGACCTGCTGGCCACGCTCTTTTTAATGCACCCCAAGATGCCATTGGCCCTCTTGGCCACAAGGGCACACTGCTGGCTCATGGCCAACCTGTCGTCCACCAGGACACCCAGGTCCTTCTCCGCAGAGCTCCCGTCCAGCAGCTCATCCCCCAACCTGTACTGGTGCATGCAATTATTCCTCCCCAGATGCAAGACTCTACACTTGCTTTTGTTAAACCTCATCCGGTTTTTTTCTGCCCAGCTCTCCAGCCTGTCCAGGTCTCACTGAATGGTGGCACAGCCTTCAGGCATGTCAGCCAATCCTCCCAACTTCGTATCAGCAAACTTGCTGAGAGTGGCCACTATCCCGTCATTGATGAAGATGTTGAACAAGACTGGACCCAGCACCAACCCGTGGGGGACACCACTGGTTACAGGTCTCCAGCCAGACTCTGCACCGCCAACGACGACCCTCTGTGCTTTGCCAGTCAGCCAATTCTCAACCCACCTCACTGTCCACTCGTCTATCCCACACTTCCTCAGCTTTGTTATAAGGATGTCGTGGGGGACAGTATCAAATGCCTTGCTGAAATCAAGGTAGACTACATCCACTGCTCTCCCCCCATCTACCCAGCCAGAAACAACATCATAGAAGGCTACCAGATTGGTCAAGCACGACCTCCCCCTGGTAAACCCGTGCTGACTACTCCTGATAACCTCCTTTTCTTCCAGTTGTCTGGAGATGACATCCAGCACAAGCTGTTCCATCACCTTTCCAGGGACAGAGGTGAGGCTGACTGGCCTATAATTGCCTGGATCTTCCTTGTTGCCCTTTTTGAAGACCGGAGTGACATTGGCTATCCTCCAGTCTTCAGGCACCTTCTGCGTCCTCCAAGACCTCTCAAAGATGACAGAAAGTGGTTCAGCAATCACCTCTGCCAGCTCCCTCAGCACCCGTGGATGCATCCCATTGGGTCCCATGGATTTGTGAACATTTCCACCTACCTGAAACAGTAGAAACCCAACCAAAAAGTACAAGACAAATGGTGAAATGTGTGCTAAGAATTTACAGGGTATTGTTTGACAGACATGTTTCAGAATCAGCTAAAAAACTTCAAAAACAGAGAAGACAGTGAAAAGACAACAAGGAGAAATAAGAATGATTCATTTGAGAGGTGGGGGATGAATTCTGTGTAGACTGGAAGTTAAAACTTTTGGCAAAGCAATAGCCTTTTATTGTTTAACTGTTTAATGTAATTGTATCAAAGAAAATAAAATTTTGTTAGCTTTTCTTTTGGACATAAACAGGTGTGTAAGAAAGAAGTAGCTGATGAAATCACCAAATTAACCTCCAAAACATTTTGAAGAAGCCACATAGTGGCTATCTGAAAATGTCAAAAATCTAAAGTTTAATGAATATGCCATTCAATTTGTAAAGGAAATGTGGGTTTTGTTCGTTTGTTTTTTTGGAGCTTGACTTCAGATTTGCTGACTGCCTTGTGCTGCAAAGGAAATCACAGAATCACAAAATCACAAGGTTGGAAACGACCTGCAAGATCATCTAGTCCAACCACCCTCCCATTCCTATTAGGACCACAAGCTACTAAACCATATCTCGTAGCTCCTCATCCAGGTGCCTCTTGAACACTGCCAGGGACGGCGACTCCACCACCTCCCTGGGCAGCCATTCAGTGCCTGACCACCCTTTGAGAGAAAAAGTTTCTCCTAATGTCCAACCTAAACCTCCTCTGGTGTAACTTCCAGCCGTTTCCTCGGGTCCTACTATTAGCCTGGGAGAAGAGGCCAGACGTTTTTACACCACAACCTCCCTTCAGGAAGTTTACAGTGCAAAATAACTAACATTTGTTTCTATTAGACATACAACTAAGATTAGATTGAAAAAAATATATCTATCTTTAACACAGGCTTTAAACTAATCCAAAATTCTGCTTTAAATCTTTCAGTCCTTACTTTATTTCAGGCACAGGTAAAAGAAGGTAATTGTGACAAGACTTAGTGAATCATGGACTGGCTTGGGGTTAGACACTGTACTTTAGGAACAGATGAACAGTAATTGGGATGAATATAACTGATTCTCTTGTTAAAACTTCATAGCTAAATTGAGAGAAAAAGTGGATAAGTAAGTTGTAATATTGACATCATACATTTTGAACAAGGTGATTCTATGAACGACTAAATAGCTGTCCATATTGAGAAATACAAAGAGTGACTTTGTAATTAGAAAATGAAGCAGAGTACAGTCTCTAGGGATTCTATAGCTGTGATAAAAGTGATTAATATGAGTTATAAGCCCACATGTATGATTGGTAATTTCTTCTGACACCTCTATCAGCACTAGAGCAGCCACTGAAGAAAGAAACAAGGCTGTCAGAGATGAACAGACTGTAGGAACGTGTGGTGTTCCAATTTTAACTCTCCAAACCACATATGCAATGTTTTGAGGAAGAAATTTGAATCACATATACAAAGTGTCCTATTAAATTTAGTTAACAAAAATAAAAACTGACGTCCTCTAGTATAAAAATTGGAGAGACTTAGGCATAGAGTCTTAGTAAAGATTTATGCTACTAAGATAAAAGTACTGATGCCAGGAGAGATTCATGTTGGATATTAGGAAATACTTATCCAAAGAAAGTAGTCAGGCACTGGAATGGGCTGCCCAGGGAGGTGGTAAAGCCACTGTTCCTGGAGGTGTTCAAGAATCATGGAGAAGTTGTACTGAGGAACATGGTTTAGTGGGAAATATTGGTGATAGGTTGGACTGAAATCGTCTTGGAGATCTTTTCCAACCTTGGTGATTCTATGATTCTCTGACCATTACTAGACAAAAGAGAGAAAGACACGAGTTCTGGAGTACTGTCTCACAACATACAGGAAATCACCTGGGAAGTATTCTAAGTATCACAAAGCCAAATTTAGACCACTCTTTACTAAAAATTGTTTTATAAGTTTTCCAGCATTAGAATACAGGCAGACTGTAGCCACACTTCCACTATATTTTAAAATACAAAGCTGTATGATTCCAATCAAGTTCTGGAATCTATATTTGTTGAAAGGTGCTTCAAATCAAGTCATTTTTATTTCCCAAGATACAAATATTTTCTTTACAGAAATAAAATAGCATATCCCTTTTACATTTCCCTGAACTTTGGGCTGTAAGAACCATGCACTTCAGTGCAACATCTGAATGGCACGAGTGCCAGACACTGTCAGGCACTTTACCAAGGGTGCAGATATAGTTAACAGGGAAGTATCCCAAAAGATATTTTTCAAAACCTTTTCTAGCAATCTGGCTCGAGAACATTGTAAGGATTTTTAATTATTAATGACCAGCATGCCTGGAAATAAGTTTCAATTACTGCTTTTTCTCCCCGTGCTGTGGTTGTATAAGATCTATACATTAAAACTAATAATTAGAGATACTCTGAAACTTCCCCAGTCCGACATAGTTTTAATATTTATTGGGGAAAGTATTCCTTTTAAAATATATTATTAATATGATGGGCACAGCAGTTCTATGCCACTGAAACAGTATGTTTAAAGGAGGACTTCCATAGGGAAAGATTTGCAATTTAGAGCTACTGCAGCACAATCTCTTTGCATAGAATTGGCAATTAGAAAACTTGCATTGTATTCCCAGGGCTGGTGTCTCATCATGGGATGGTCTCTGAATACAAATTTTTACAAAGAAAATTATCACTATGCAGTAGTTGCCTATTAGCATCTATACACTTGGCTATACTATTAATGTTTATGTTTTGAGTCACGAATCATCCAAACCATATAACTCTAATCAAATAACATAACCCTTCACTATTTAGTTATGTTTGAAATTAAACTATATATGTATGTACTTACATACATATAATAATTTCATATTATGGACTACAATAGCCTCATCCGTTAAATAGAGAAGATGCAGGATGCATGAAATTGTACAGTGCCCTGAGTTCTCTACAGAGATAAGTGAAGAATTTGGAAAGTCTCTTCCTGTATCCACTGTGAATTAACCCTGTGATAACAAGGGACGTGTGTACTAATTATTTAAGTAGCTAGTTTTTATTTCTTGTCCTCTGTATAAACACAGAGAGCTTTAAAACTCTGTACTATCCTTACCTCTATTGCAAACTCAATATTTATTAAACTATAAGGAGTAAAGGAGAAATGCAATGGCTCACACTACCTTAAAATTCATCTTTATGATGTACTGTATTATTGTGTAGACTTTAAAATATAAGTCTTGATATTTTATGCTGTGTTAGATTTTGGCAAGGTTTTTAAGCTCCAGCCCCTTCCCTAAGCCTTTAAATAAAACTTGGCATATGTTATATTGGGCATGTTTGGAATATTTCCTAAATTACTTAATTTATTTTCTGCATGACATTTAAGTATGAAGTGTTTTAAAATGGTACAATTAATGACTGGGTTTTATATTAACTTGCTTAACAATCAAACCCTAGATTTAGAAAAAAGAACCACGTGGAGAAATCTTGTTTTCGACACCGAGCAATGCCAAGACACTCCATTTACAGCTTTGTTCACATCCCGCTGTGCTGTGGTAATAATGATGTCTGAACCTGATCCCTGTGTTTCCCTTGTAGGTTAAATGAAACTCTGTTTCAGCTATTCTCTGGAGAGCAAAATCCCTCTCCTTAGACAGATGATGATGAGATGCCTGACAGAAGTACACCTTACAGGGATACACTTACATTGCAACCTGAGTGCTTAGGTGGTTCAGAGTCCTATTACTCTCACTGTTGTGTAACCAGGCACAAGGGAAACTCATTGATGATTTGGCACAGCGAGTGGAAAAATGGCAGTCTTTCAATGGCAAGCTGAAAATAAGCTGGCAGAGGACAATTCTGAAAAAATATCCCCTTAGAAATGTTGTTTGAAGTGTGATCCAGTTTAATCGATTCATATCACCAACAAGTTACGTAAATCCAGTTCCTCAATCATAAACCCCATTTCTCTAAAGAAGTGAATCTCTTTTTTTGTGAAGAACAAAAAAGTTTCAGTATCCAGAACCAACACATTTTTGATCATATGGATTCTGGTCCCTTTAACTTACTCAAAATCTGTTGAGTGAATAAATAATTGAGAATCTGTTAGGTGGCTTCATTATATGAAGTTTGGAAAATTCTTCAGAAATTATGTAAAAAGGCAACTATTTTAGTGTACTAGGACTAGGATAATAATTATGACCAGTATACGTATATGAATGTATGTAACAAGTGATGCAAAAGTAATTGCTCACCACCCACCAAGCAGCTAGCTCCCCCAAGGAGTGGAAGAGAGCAAGATACAGACAGAGGCGATACCCCTTGGAGGTGAGGGCTCTCACTGGAGCTAGCAATGACAAAAGAGTAACCAGTGCGTATCTTTGATGTCTGCAAACTTGGGTTGTGATTGGGTGATTGTTTCAAAGATTGCAGAGTCCACTGACAAACATAGAAATTATATAGCTCTTGTTTCTCTAGAAACCAAATTAAACCCAACAGTGTTACATATACAATAAATTGTCAGTGTGTGTTTTTTTTTTTAACTGGCTTTGGCACTCAGTACTATCAAATGCAAGACTGAGAAAAGAAGTTTGTCCTGCACTGGAGTTCTAAATTTGAATTGTTCATAATACATAAATATATCCAGCATTTTGTCTACAATTCTTTTGTTAACTTTTTGTCTTTTGTTATATCCTCTTCTTATAAGTTATCTATTTTATGATGAGTTCTCAATTCTGATCAATCTAAATGATGCAAAATTTGTTCTTTTTTTTGTTTGTTTGTTTTTGTTTTATCATAAGTGGATCTCATTCTTAGAGATCTCATTCTTATGCAGTTTTGATACCTCACTCCAGTAGATATCTTAAATTGTTTACAGTTCTTTCTTGTTATACAAACTGGTTTTCCATTCAAAACCTAAGGTTTCCTCACATCTTCAATCTATGACTGACTAGATACTAATATAGTGAAAAACAATTAAAAAAATTATAGTCTACTATTTTTATTCTTACGCCATTTGCCAAACCTAGGTTTTAACAAGCAGGCCAATGTTTATATCTATTTTGCAGCAAAGCTGAGAAAACTGTCAACAGTGTAAATAAAGCCAGTGGCGACAGGAATTTAATGCCCACTGCCATCACCAGTCATGGAGGAAAAAAGAACTTTCATTACGTAATGGATGAAAGAAAGAGACTGCCATTTTAAAGCCATACACTATATAAATACATGTAAATCTTGGAATCATTCTTTCAAGGATGTAATGCTTTTACTAACATTTTGTAACTGCTTATGGAATTTAAATATCTCCAAGTAGGGACATTAATTGCCTTGATTTATAAAAGTCAGGCTCTTTTGAATGGTACCCAGCATCAAGACTGGAGACAATGGGCTCAAAATAAAACACGGAAAGTTCCATTTGAGCCTTAGGAAACACTTCTATGTTGTGAGGGTGACTCAGCACTGGCACAGGTTGTCCAGAGAAGATCACATGTATTTTTAAAGTCTAAATTAAAATTGAATATCAGGAGGGTCAGTTCCTATAGGAAAAAGGAAGCAAGGATTCAAATGCTAGTATTCAAATATTAGTTTCCTAATGCTTGTCAGAAAGCCATTCATTCAGCATGTCCACCCTCCTCCTTTTGTGCAGATTCCAGTCACCAACTGAGAGGACAGAGGAGAACACAACTCGCACTCCTGATCCCTTCAGTGGTCTTCCCAGAGCCCTGAAGTCCCTTTTGGTCACCCGAGAACTTCTTTTGCCTCCTCTTCATTTCCAATGTGGAAAACCAGTAATGGATAATAACTGGAGGGCTTAATCAGGTGAGTGATGTTCCTAGCAACATCTCTCACCCAGGCACCAGGCAGGCAACACACTTCCCTGTGGGGAAGCGGCATATCAGGCCCTTGGTTCCCCTGAGAAGGGAGTCCCCTATGACAGCAGCCCTTCTTTTTTTCCTGACTGACACTGTAGCAAAACAGGGATCAGAATAACTAGCCTTGGGCAACCTCTCCTGCACAGATGGACTTTTCACCGACATCCACACCCCCAGTCCGTCCAGCTCCAGAGTCTCATGCCTGTGTTACATAAGGGCACCTGGAAGGTGGGACAGGCTGAGGGGCAGTCCGCTTGTTGCCCCAAACAGGGACTTATTTCCATCCCTCGCTGTCTTTGAGGTCACCCCTTCCCACCTGACTGTGAGACGGCAGATGATCCCCCACTGCTTCAGAAGCATCTCCCCCACACCATTCCTGTAGGGATGGCAGTGTATGACTCCACCAATCGATCCCCTTCCTGCAATCCCAGATGCTCCTCAGCCTTCCTACTTCCTCCTTCAGCTCTACCACCAGGCTGAGCAGATCATCCACCTGCTCACACCGCACACAGCTGGTATCCGGGCTGCCCTCCTGTAGCAGTGACAGAGCCAGGCGTTCTCTGCAGCCTGAGACCTGAACTGCAGCATGGACACTCGTGCATGTCTGGACACACAGTCTGAGTCTCCACGTCCCTTTTAGCAGCAGCTCTCCGCCGTGTGGTGACCATGGCTGCACCTCGGTGTGTCCAGAGAGCAACGACCTGTTAACTGACCTGTTAAGTGCCAAGTGCTAAGCCACCTCCTACATGGCAAGTTGCCCCGCCCTGCCTGCTCGCTGATCCGCTCGGGGCTTACCCTGAAAATCACTCTTTACCTTACACGCTTACAGCGAGATAACAACACTCCTCCCCTGTGTAGTCCCGTGAATGGGTGGCTTACCGCTTCTCCTTCTCTGAACAGCCCACGTGCTCCACACACCCTGACGGCTCCTCTCCGTCCCTGAGGCATTTTCTAGGCAGGCATGGATGCAGAGCCGTTGCCCTGGCAACGCCCACTTCACGTCAGCCGCTCTCGCGAGATCTGCCGGGCTGCTCTGTTATCTGGAGGTTCCCTGGACGAAGGAACCGAGCGAAAGTTCTGGCAGGGACAGCTCCGAAGCAGCGACCCAAGGTGATCCAAATAAGCAGTAAAATTGCTCAACCTCCAAATACTTCACACTGAGTTACTGTCTACTTTTGAGGATTAAGAATAATTGGTTTTTACTTACTTTGCTGCATCTATTTTCACTGTGGACACTCAATTCCTGCTTCTTTATGCATTGGGGTACAGTTTGAAGCTGATCAAACAATGGGATATGAAATGTAGGTTTTCAAGGTCAGTTATGCTTTTATGACTAGCTGCTATAAAGTAAAAAATAATTCATACCAGCATTAGCATCAACATTAATTTCATGTGGCCTTTTCAAGAGTTCCACAGATAATTGTTTGTGAAAACTGTCTTGTTTTGTTTACCTTGAATCTGCTATCTCCTCACTTCAGTTAGTACTCCTACAGCTGGTAGAAAACAATAGTGAGCAATAAGTATTTACTAATCTTTCCAATATTTTTTTATGATAATGATAAGCTGTACTATTTCCTCCCTTTGGTTTTTTGTTTTGTTTTGTTTTGTTTTGTTTTGTTTTGTTTTGTTTTTCTCACCATGAAGTCTCCTAGCTTCATGGGCTCTTTTTTGCTCTTTTTTTCTGCCCTGCTCAGGCCTCACCTGAAGTACTGTATCCTGTTCTGGCATCCCCAGTACAAGGAAGACAGGGATCTCCCAGAGAGAGTCAAACAGAGGGCCATAAAGATGATAAAGGGCTTGGAGCATCTCCTATGAAGAAAGGCTGAGCGACCTGAGTCTGTTCAACCTTGAGAAAAGAAGGCTTAGAGGGGATCTAATTAATATTTATAAGTAGATTAATTTTGGGAGTCAAGGAGATATGGCCAACCTCTTTTCAGCTGTCTGTGGGGACAGGACAAGAGGAAACAGCCATAAACTGGAACATTGGAAGTTCTGCACCAGTATGCAAAGGAACTTCTTCACAGTGAGGGTTACAGAGCACTGGAGCAGGCTGCCCAGGGAGCCTGTAGATTCTCCTTCTCTGGAAATATTCAAGACACACTTTAACGCCTACCTATGCAGCCTGTTGTAGGGGGCCTGCTTTGCAGGGGGGTTGGACTCAATAATTCTATCATTCTGTGATTCTGTGACTGATTCCTTTCTTACTCAAAAATTTGAGTTTTTTTTTAACAACATTAAGGACTGTTTGAGGTAGCACTGCTAGATTTTTTGACTTTTTTGACCAATTCTGAGCACTAAGTAGGGCTTTTCATGGTATAATGTGTTATAATTCCCAGGTAAATGCTAAAGAGGCTAACACTGTATATATAAAGTTTAGATAAGCTGGTGGTTGTTTTCTCCATGTATGCTGTTCTGTATTTATCTAAATTCATTTTTATCCTTTTAACATTCATTTACCATGTAATGTAATACACTACTGTAGGTTTTCAGTACAATTGTCCTCTCTTCATCACTTTAAATAATTTACTGTGGTTAGCCAATTTTCTTTTCACTATTCACTCTAGCTTCAAGATAATATATGAACATATTGAATGAGATGATCACAATGTAGATTTCTAAGAAACTCCTGTGTTGATTTTCCTTTTCTGTGAAAACTGTTATTCTGTGCTCTGTTTTATACCCTTAAAGGAAAAAAATAAAAGATTTTACTGATTATCCCACAGCTTCTTCAGAGCCATCAGTGATGGATCTTGGTAAAATCCTCCAAGAAATCTATAATAAATCTATAAATCACTATATTACTCATATCTTGAGTTATCCTCATGCTTACTGAATGCTCTGAACAACTCTTAATAATTTGAAGGCATGATTTAGTTTCAAAAAAGCCATATTGATATTCTTCCATCACTTGTATGTGTTCACTACTCTGGCAACATAGGACCTTTGATGTAAAAAAAAAAAAAACCAACAACATTTCAGGTATTATATTTGTGGGGGCATTTGAATTTTGTAAATGTGGGCCAAAGTAGGAGAACATGAATCCTTCATTGCCATGTTTATTAGCTAAGCCACACCTTCTCTCTGGCTATTTTTAATCTGTGGAAGAACGTTTTTTTCAGGTTTTATACTATGAAGTGGGCATGCAAACCATGTCAAAAGTTGAGATGAGCTAGTCATGCTACAGGGAATCTTTCCTCATAGGCTATCTTTGGTTTTTGAATTATATTTTCTTTTTCTTTTTTTTTTCTTTTTTTTTTTTTTTTTTGTATGCTGAACTGCTTTACAACTTCTAATGCTGATACATGAGTCTATGACATCAAGGAAAAAAGAAAAAGAAGAAAAAGCAACTATAAGCTAACACTTCATAACAACCATACAGCATATACACAATGCTTTTCATCCCGAGCGTACTTAAATTGGGCATACAGTTCATAGAATCAGAATGTCCTGGGTTGAAAAGGACCTCAAAGATCATCTAGTTTCAACCTCTCTGCTGTGTGCAGGGTCACCAACCACCAGACCAGGCTGTCCAGAGCCACATCCAGCTTGGCCTTGAATGCCTCCAGGGATGGGGCATCTACAACCTTCTTGGGCAACCTGTTCCAGTGTGTCACCACCCTCTGTGTGAAAAACTTCTTTTTAATATCTGACCTAAACTTTCCCTGTCTCAGTTTAAAACCATTCCCCCTTGTCCTATCACTATCCATCCTCATGAACAGCCACAATGAGGGCTCTCTAGAGCCTTCTCTTCTCCAAGCTGAACAAGCCCAGTTCTGTCAATCTTTCCTCATAGGAGAGGTGCTCCAGCCCTCTGATCATTTTATTGGACCTCCTCTGGACCCGTTCCAAGAGCTTCATGTCTTTATTGAGAGTACTGGCTATTAAGAGAGCAAAGCACACTTTCCCTTCTGTCCATCCTTCTAGAGTAGGCTAATAGCTATAAAATATTCAGCCTCCAGAGGTTCTCATGCTTGCTGTCAATTTTTGCAAAGTTATCAAGCAGGTTGCTTATATGTAGCCCATGGAATCATCTTTAAAAATGTCTTTCTAAAACACTTATCCAGTGGCATGCTGACAGATACCATGCATATTTTCTTTCAATAAAGGAACATACATGTTCCATACATGTGTAGCGATGTCAGTTGCTATCAGGTATGCAAGAAAATAAATGATCAGGTTTGCTATGGCAGATCTCACCTCAACATCTGTATTACTGAAATCATACTCAAAAATTGTGGTGGAATTGTAAGAAGGATAAGCACCAGTCAGACACACTTAAATTTAAAATAAGAGGATGTATTAAGGAGGACAGAATAAAAAAAAATTTTGCCCACGAAGAAAAGAACTGGAAAGAAGAGAAACAGCACTATTTTATTACAGAATGATTTGAACAAGAAAGCTTGCATTGCAACCATAGGAAAAACAGAACAAGGATGAAAATGCTGGAATCTTAGTTCCTGTATACTAAGTGCAAGTTCTTTTGAGCGTAGTATGTCAAATATATGTATTGCCTGGCTGATCTGTATAAAGATCTTGTTTACTAACAACAGAAATGCTGTGACTTGAAATGAAAATGACCTCCACAGTGTATGCTGTTAAAAACAGAACTTTCAAAAAGACAGCCAGAAGGCTTCTTACTGCTTTGCTGACTTAATGGGGTGACATTATCACTCCTGTGCTTATTGCCAATAAATACTTTTCAGAATTTCAGAACTTTGAACTAATTTGACTGGCATGAGGCAGTAGGGTGTCTGTGTGTGTGCTTGCGCATGCTCATTTGGTCTCACTGATTCAGCTGTAAATCAAAAGAAGTTCTCTGTTTAAAGGATCTCAATAACACAAAAATAGGATGTGATCAGCAGTGAGCAGATTCTCGCTCAGCAGAAAGCTGTGGCTCCTGATGACCTTGATGAATGACAAAGAAACTGTCAGCAAATATTTGACAGTAGCATTTCATGTTGTGTTTCAGAAGACCTGCCATGATCTCTGCAAAGGATTTCCCTTTTGGCCAGAAAAGCGATCTCAAGCATAGCTGAAGCATCAAGTGGCAGATAAAGAAGAGTAACACTATATTCAGTACTTTCTGTTAAATAAAGTAAAAAGTACTTTGATTGAGATTTTTTTTTTCCTTTTTTTTTTTTTTTGACTGGAGGAAGGGACAGGGTTTGGGTGGGAGCTGAACGATCAAAGATGACCGCAAAGTTTTTGATATAAATGTAGATCAGACATAGTTGAACCCAGGAAGCTTCACTTGAATTTACCAAAGTAAAATTATTTGAAGGTTTGTTATGCAATCTTACTGTGAAAAGTCACTTATATATGTTTAAAAAATGTCATGAATAGCTGAACAATGAATGGGACCGTGATTCGGTTTAGAATTATGAATTGTGGCTATTCATTTTTGTCTAATGTGTATAACCCTCATGGTAAAGTCTGAGTCCTACAGAAGCTATACTGAAGTGAAGGACTTCTCTCCTTGAAGAAATGTTCACATTTTAGTCTATGGCTGTCACTGTCTCTCCTGTTTTATTAATCTTTCTTATTTTACCTCGAAATGATCTGGATGTTCTTTCCCTCTTCCCATTGATCCCTCTTTTCCAGAGAAGTGTAGACAGGGCACATGGAGAAGAAGGAAGCCATAGCAGTCCCCTTTCTGATGAAGGCTGCCCTACGCTTGTTCCCAGTTTCTCCAACCAGTGGCTTAGCTCACGTTATAATCATGACTTGAGCTTCTGGACTACTCCAAGGATGGGGTACTTTGGTACAAAGGCTAACCAGAAATCATATAGGAACTTAAAATATTCTCAAGAACAAGTCTGCACTAGGCCTGCACTCCTGTAAAATCATGCACAAATTTCTCACAGTACCAGAATTGCTTTAGTGAAATTAAAGTTCCCAGTTTTGCTTCCAGTGACATGTTTGTGAGATGCAGGTACTCAATTTGTCCTCTTTCTCTGGGCAGATCATCATGCCAACTAGCTTTCCCTGAAAGCTTTCCCCTTTAGTTCTTCCCCACCACCCATCTGCACTTTCGGCATCCTAGGCATCAAGGGAAGAAAGTGGGGCTGCCTCTGACCACCGGCACCCATTGCCTGACCCCACACTGCTCGTTACTTAGAACATCAGAGCTGCTTGTCCAAGGGGCCTTGGCTGACAGCTTCCTGTGGAAGGCCAAGAGGTTGACAGTGTGCAAAGCACTGAGGCTCTGCGGCAGCCCTGGTTCTGGTGGGGCCTCTGATCAGGCCCTGATATGGCAGTGGGGAGACCAGGGGCAGAGGCCAGTGGCCCAGCGTTCAGGCACCACTGCATCCCGTGTCACGTTGCAACTGGTTACCATTTGCAGAGTTCGCAGTGGGGATGGAGGCCTGGCTGAGGAGTGTAGCGCAGGGAGAAAGGCCCTTGTTCAGCTGGTCTTCTGGGAGCTGCTGCTTGTGTACTGTTGAGAGGGCTCCCAGGCACGTGCCTTCTCTGGGCAGGCAGTCTGTTGGGCTAGGGAGAGAGGCAGGGAGAGGGGAGACATGGGCAGAAGGAGACTTCCAAGGGTGCTGTTGCATTCCTTTCTGCCTGGAGAAAAAGCACCTAGCTGAGAGATCCCTCATACAGGGACGTGGCTATGCACATTGTTTTGGGCCCAATTTTGACCAGTTCGTGCAGCTGCTCAGAAACTAGGCCAGGCCAGAAGTCATTCATTGTCAAGGTGTACAAGTAGGACTGGTGAAGGTGCTGTGTTACCCTCTGGCCTTTGCTAATGTCTTCAACAGATGTATGAATGAAAACCAAGGGAAATGCTTACTCTGCAAGTTCTGTCTGCCCAGAGTTGCTTGTATTGATCATCTTTTGGTGGTTTCCCCAGGTGATATTCATCTGTGTAAGCCTATTTCCATTTTACCTCTCTAGGACTTCTCATCTCCAACTATGGCTCCAGAAATTGTTGGGCTCCTGTAGACTCTGTACTGCCTTCTTCAGAAACTGTGAAGCATCTCAAGACATGCTAGACAACAACATTTAAGCAGCAGAATCTAAATCTTAGAACAAACCTGAGGATTGTTTTTAATCAGCCTACCCCTGTGGATAGTGACATGAAAAATATTAAAGCACAATGTATGCTCATTCAGTAACAATAATTAAGTAGCTCTTTTGTTTTTGTTTGCCTCAACTGAAACAAAGGCAAATAAGCTTTCTATCACAAAAGCCCAGCAGTTCATTGTCATGCTCACAATCCTTTTTGTTTATAGAAAACAAATAGCAGATACCAGAGAATCCTTTTCAGGAAATCAATTTAAATTCTTAAGCATGTCTTTTCTCAGTAAGCTCTTTAATTTATATCTGTTTTCATACACAGTACTCATTAATTATTTATTATTTACACCATGCTAAGTATACTGGGCTTATGGTTCACGTACATCACTCACAGCTGTGCTCTAATACCACCAGATTAGCAGTATTTTCCTTCATTAACTCCACAACTTCACTTACACCACTACACATTGCTATGTAAAATACACTCTGACTTATTAACATCCTCCGTATATATTTGGTGTAAAATTGCTGTTACTGCTTGGACTGAAAACATTTGAAAACATGTAAATGCACAAGACTAATTGCTCCTATTACTCCTCGTTTTGAAATCACGTAACCTCTTCATATTCAGGCAAGCTGTTTTATATCTATTTTACTTTTAAGTCTGATGTTCAAAGACAATTATATTTAAAGGCATTCACAAACTTTCAGTGTTTTTCTGAAGACTTAGATAATGTTTATTTTCATATGCATTACTGTAGAAGCAAAAAATTGCTTCTTACATTCAACATTTCTTTTTATTCCAATCAGCTAGTGTTTCTGTAGTATATTCTGTGTTTCTGGTGGTGACTAACAAACAAAACCTGGACACGGGATACACAGAGACTCTTGCTTTGTTTTAGCAAAGGGATAAATCCTGACGATGGATACGGACAGAAGATGATGACCCCTCCTTCTTTCCCCACATGCTGCAAAATGATAATTAGATCTCTCAGTAACATTGCAAAAGACCGTGGAGTGAGGGCAAACATTCAAGTACAGTTCTAGAATTCAGAGATCTATGGTCAATTTAATTAAGACTGACAATTTCAAACAGGTCTGGGAGAAGAAAGATTTAGTCTTATTCTAAGAGTTAACCATACCCTGGGGTGCAACAGGTCCAGGGCTGCCAATGGGTGAGGGAAGGGATTGTCCTGCTCTGCTCTGTACTGTGCAGCCTCACTGCCAGCACTGGGTGCAGGGTTGGATGGCACAACATAAAAAGGATATAAAACGTTCGGAGAGCACCCAAAGAAGGACTATGAAGACAGTCTGCGGGGCAAGATGAGGAGTAGTTGAAGTCCCTTGATATATACAGCCCGGAGAAGAGGAGGCTGAGGGGAGGCCTCAGCTGCAGTATTCACAGGTAGTGGAGAGTGGAGGGGCACTGCTGAGCTCTTCTCTCTAGTGACTATGAAGGAGCAGGACCTGAGGGAATGGCATCGATCGGCATCATAGGAGGGTCAGGTTGAGTATCAGGAAAAGGTTCTTCACCCAAGGGTGGTCAGGCACTGGAACAGGCTGCCCAGGCCTGGCACCAAGCTGCAAGAGCTCAAGGAGCACTTGAGCAATGCTCCCAAATGTTTTGATTTTGAGCAATCCTTTGTGGAGTTGGACTGAATGATCTGTGTGGGTCTGTTCCACCTAAGGGTATTCTGTAGTTGTATGGTTCTGTGATTATTCTAATGAACTTCTGCATGAAGCTGATAGACTACTTCTAGTATATTTGGGCCAAGTCTATGTCTCATCTGGTTGATGGTAGTTCAGGTGTTTTTGTGATGCATAGTGTTCTGCTGTGTAGATGGTATAGATGCTACCAATTACTGCTTTTCAATGAAAACTTCAAAACTTTCATTTAGATAACCAATATATGATTAGTAGTACTACTATCTTTTTCCTTTAAATTGGAAACAGAAGGGAAGAGTGATCCAGAGCACATAGCAAACCACGTACTACCATATACTACTGCCAGTTTTGACGATTTTACTTTCAATCTCAACATCAGAAAATATAATATCAACATGTTAAAATAGGATGTATTCTAGATAGTCATAATGGAGATGGATTTCCTCAGACAAATTGCACTTAGTTTTTAAAAACACTCTCCCTTTGGAAATCATGTGAAGAATCCCAACATTGATAATATTTTCTTTTCCACAAACATTTTATTGTTTAAATATTTTCTAATTGTTTTAACACCAGGCATTGTGAAGCAGAGGAAGAACAGGAATATAACACTCAGTCCATCTCTAATGATTCTGTGTCAGCTAACCAATAATTAAAGGTGAATTGCACCTTTGATAAAGAACATGCTAAAGGATAGAAAATAAAAGACTGTTAGAAAGAACAATAGAATGAAAGCTAAATCACTGAAGTCTGTGAGAATTTCCCTACTGTATGCTTGCCTGCCTTATTATCAACCTGCAACTTTGCCTAACCATTAAATATTTTAACTCAATTTGAACCAAAAGTATATGTCATCTAATGTCTGTCAGTCATACCAATACTTCAGATAAAAGTTCAAGAAATCCATATGTAGGCACATGTCAGACAATCTGTTTTGCCTTTTAAAGTCAACTAGGTCTCTAGTCATTAGGGACTGGAGCGGTCTCTGCAGCAACAGATGTGATATTCTTTTTTTTTTAAATAAATACTAAGCATGTTACTCCTCTGCAAGCTTCTGCTTTTCTTCTTACTCATCTCTTTTTTTAACTCACCAGAAAAACTTAATATGGTTCCATTTTAACATTAAAACAATTTCTACCTTCAGTTATTTGTAAGTTAAAAAAAAAAAAAAAAAAAAAAGCAAATATTGATTCTGACAGTGGTTGGTTGGGTTTAGGTTTTAAAATACTAATTTTACCTGAAATATTTATTTATATCTTGTCTTAAATTCTAATAATATCGATATATGTGGGAACATGGTCTTTAGACGACTGTGGTGTTAAGGAAGCATATGGCATGCAATATGTTAGAAACATCTTGATGGTGGAAGTATATGAATTGTGAAAAATACACAAATTTGTAAAATGCAGATGCCTTGTTTTCAGTAAATATTAGCTATCTTCAAATTTAGATTATGAGGTGGCCTTTCAAAAAGCAGTCAGATAAATGAGAATATTTAGACCTGTGGACACTATAAACACAGCCAGATCCATGCTTCCTTTCAAGTGGATGGATCCTTGAGATACAGATTGCCTAATGCTTTATAACAAAGAAATCTGTCCTAGATCAACACCAATCCAAGAGAGACTACTAACTCACACCTTGCAACACAGGAACACAATCATTTCTGCTTGCAGTAAAAAGTAAGCCATTTAGTTGTAGGGTTTTTTTGTTTGTTTCCAGCAGTGTCCAGCGATAGGACAAGGGGCAAACTGAAACTTAGGAAGTTCCATTTGAATACCAGGAAGCACTTCTGTGCTATGCAGGTGACAGAACATTGAAATAGTTTGCCCAAAGGGTTTGTGGAGTCCTCCTCTTTTGAGACCTTCCGAAATTGTCTGAATATTGTTGTTGGCAACCTGCTCTGGATTGCCCATTTGGGTAGGGGGGCTCTACCAGATGACCTCCAGAAGTCCCTGCCAACTTCAGCTACCCTCTGATTCTATGAGGACCACTCAGCTGAACTGTACAGAAATGTGTGAACAGTTCACAGCCAATTCAGTCCTAATACAATTTTGCCAGGCAAGAGTAGTTTCCCTGAATTGCTGGGTGTTTCCATATCTTAGTTCTAGGTGACCTATGAAGTCGTAGGTTGATACATGAACACTCACAATAAAGTATTTTTCTTGAAACTGGTGCAACACATTTCTGACACCCAAATGGCTCTCTATGGATTTAGCTTGAGTCTGGTATGAACTGCAGTAAAATAGTGCTAATAAATTTTGCTGAACTGAAAATGATTACTACAACACTGCCCTGCTTATACCTAGTTTGTTTCAGCTGAGCACTGGATTAGAGGTTTCCAATCCTAAACATGAATTGAAAGCCTGAAAGACCCCACTTCTGTTTTTCAGGCATTTGTACTTCTACTTTATGTGCTCAGGTGGTAGAAGCTATCTTGGCTAAGAACTGGGCTCAAGTTTAGGCTCAGGCTACCTAGCCACTGTCCTCAGTATGTCAGTTAACAGGGAATGTACACTTCCAGACATGTCTTGGGGAATTCACCCTGAAAGGGGAATCCAGAAGCCACAATAGTTTTTCTCATTTAAAATGTGGAAAGTTGCTAGTGCCTTATGTTAGACTGGGAAAAACTCTACACGCAGGAAGAAGTCACCATGCTTTGCAGGTGCCAGGAAAGTCTTATATTGCTGTTAACTCCCTAACAAACATAGCAGAACTGCTAGACTATGAGCGAAGGAGTAATAGGAAAATTATCTCTGTCAGAAAATGTGTCAGGAAATGGCAGATGGCAACCATGATGGCAGCTATGATAATGAAAATGTGGTGGGATTAAATTGCACTCTCTCACTTTTTTGCTTCTGATGTTTCTTTCTTACTCTGATTGTGGCACAGTGAAAATGAAGGAATAGTTTCTGCTTGCAGCACTATGCAGTTTGGTTCGAGTTCAGATTGCTGCGCCTTTCACAAAACCAGTGGTAGCCTATGAAACATTTTCAATCAAAATATAATAGACTTAAGAATCAAGTTAAAAAATGCTTTGTTCCTGCTCAGTGCAAATGATTGACGTGCCTCACTAACTGGTTTGCTAAACTACTGCTGCAAGATTTAAATACCTCATGAACTTTTAAAAGAAATTAACAGTGTTGCAGCATTAGGACTTAATAACATGCATTTTCGAGGTTCAGGAAAACACTTAAAAATGTGTGTCCCAAAGTGTTTCTATGAAAAGTAATTGAAAATGGCTCAGTTATAAAAGCCTTAAATTGAAAAATAGTCTGGGTGATGGAGTATAAAAGATAATGATAAACAAGAATTCATTACGCAGGAGTCATCCAGCAGGATCTCTGGGGATTAGTGTCACAACACACCCTTACTAACATTTCCATTAGTAGTATAGAAGTAATGAAGATGTTAGTGATGTTTGTGTATGGTACTTCATACTAGAGTAGGATATTTGAAACATACAGTGAAGTGAAAGACCAAAGGAAAGTGATAGAAAAGTGATAGATTAGTGAGGTGATGGATCAAGCGTTAACAAGTTAAGTTAATTTCTTCCACATATTGCTGGGGGAAACAGGCAGCATGAGAGAAAATGGAAACTGTATTCTGGTTTTGGTTGGGATAGAGTTAATTGTTTTCATAGTGGCTGATACAGTGCTGTGTTTTTGGGTTTTTTTAGGATAATAATGTAGATAAGACACTGATATTTTAATTGTTGCTGAGCAGCGCCTACACAGAATCAATGACTCTCCTGCTTCTCATGTTGCCCTGTCAGTAAAGACTGAAGATGCACAAAAGAAGCTGTGAGGGGATAGAACCAGATCAGCTTCCCCAAAATAACCAAAGGCCATCCCACACTTTATGTTATCGTGGTGAACAATAAAACTGGGAGGCCTGCTGTAAGGGGACTGGCTGGTCATTAGCTGGTGATCAGGTAGTATTTTGCTTTACTTGAATCACAGAATCATTAAGGTTGGAAAGACTACTGAGAGCTACTCCAACCATTGATCCACATTTGTGCCTGCTCTAGACCATGTCATTCAGTGTGACATCTACCACTTGCTTTTTATCCTTTTGAGTTTTCATTTTCCTTCTCCTTTCTTATTAAACTGTCCTTATTTCAACCCCTGAGTTCTCACATTTTTGCCTTTTTTAAATTCTCTCCCTTACCCATTTTGTGGGACTGAGCAAATGACTGTGGTGTTTAGCTGTTTTCTGGGTTAAGTCACAAAACTTTGCAACCAGAACTCAATTATGGAAATTTTACAACCTTAATAAGATAATATGTACAGAAAATTACTTTGCAGGGATAAACAGGTAAAAAAGATAGGGAAAAGAAAAGTATCACAGTAGTTTTACATCTACTCTTAGCTGGTTTTTCTTACCATAAAGAAGCGGACCTGATCAGAGATCATGAGGTTGATCAAAATTGACTAGTGGATATTCAGAAATTTCTCCTGATAACAGTAAATGCAAAATTACTTGAAGACACTGTGAGGCAATACTGTAATATTTCCAAAAAGGAACTGGGAATATTGTTGCGACAAAATAACTACAAGACATTAAATTTGACAGTGCAAAGTCACTCTGGAACAAGCGTGCTATAACATTTGAATATATCACTGTTACTGCTGGTACTAACTTTTCATATTCATAGGTAGTACCGAGGCTTGATATCTAGTGAAGACAAAGGATTTGAATGATCTGTTCTTGTTCTTCTTTGAAATAAGATCTTCAGTATCAGATTCCTTATTGAAGCCAGTACTTTCTAACTACTGCCACCAGTAAGGCTGAAATGCTGACATTAACAGCTGGAGCAACTGAAGTATTTCCAAGCCCAGAAAAACTTGCTCATGGTATTCTTAGATAAGCCACCTGAACTGTCTGTCCTTTACTCTGTGGACCCAGCTGCAGTACAAGCACAGTAAATCTAGTATAAACAAAAACAGCATGCATAGGTGAGTGAGTGTGTGGTACAGAGAACTGCAGCAAATAAACTCATGCTATTTTTATTTACACTAATGGAGTGTATCAGTTGAAATGAACTGTCACAGTTGTTGTTGTTGAGGACGCGATGCATGAAATGCAAGTTATAAACAAGTCCCAAACAGCTGAAATGAAAGCCCATGCATTGCAGCAGAAGGAAGTAATATTGATGAAATTACTCCCATTGAATTTATTCTAACATTTATTGTCTAATGGCAAATTAGTCAAGCAAGTTATAGTTAATTTAATTTTATGGTTGTTTTCTTTATCAAATCAGTACTGAATAAGATAACTCTTGGCTAAGTTCCTTATTCATAGATGTGTAGTTGAATGTTTCCATTTAGCAAACAGTTTATGAATGTGAAGGAAAATATTTGTAAACTGTATGTCAGTATTTTAGCAGTAGGAGAATTTTTCTTTGATTGAATGGTACATAATATCCTCTTCTAATTGGAGGCCTTTGCAGTTCAGTAGAAGACTGTGGTTCTTTTAACATCTCCATTAACAGCATTTAAAATGTATGATTAACTGCCTTTTTGTTAGCTTCACATTATTTTTACCATAATGCAGCTACAACAAAGTTCTCCACAGAATGTAAGCACTGTAACTTCATTATTAGTTATGCTAGCATGGCTATGACATGTGCTATGAAGAAAAGGAAACAGAAGGAAATTTTACAACACTGCAGCAGCTCTTTTGGAGTCCAGATAGGTGCAATCAATAGAGTAAAATGAGTAGGCTCAGTCGAAATGGGTCAAAATGAAAAGCTTTAATCTGAAATATTTAATCTGAAATAATAATATAATCTGAATTATTATTTAATCTGAAATAATCTGAAATATTTAATCTGAAATATATCACTTCCTCTCTACTGACAGCCTCAAGTTTGTTCCATGTACTCATTTTTTGCTTTATTTATTGATCTCAAGGTTGCATTAAGACAAATCAAAACTTATACATGCCTGTTATGTCAATTCCGCACTGCCATCACCTCTGCTCCTGATCAGTGTAACAGCAGATGGAATTCTCCATATTTTCTGAAGGGAAGGAGAGATGTAGCTATACCCCTGCCCATCTATACCAGAAAGTCTGTCACAGCTGCTATTCTGCAGCTTCTTTTGGATGCTGCAGCTTCCTTGTGAAACAGTAGGAAATGTTCCCTCCTCTCCCCTTTGTGCAGTAGGGGAGTCCCAGGCTACCCTCCTACATGGCAGTAAGGCATTTCCTGAGGCAAAGCATTGCCACCATGAATAGCAAGCACAGAGTCTGCTTTAGTGATACCAGGCAGCATTGTCCCTGGCTCTGGTGCTTGCTATTCTTCTTTTGCCTCACGTTGACTGATGGCTATGAATTTCTGTCATTATGACAGCTATGCATGATTCAGGTTTTCATATTTTTCTTCCTGGAGCAGAAGGCTGGGGGACTGAATTTCTTTTCTAAAGAAAAGTGGGCTACTGGCACAGTCTGTCCACATCAGTCTCCAGTTGATACAGAAAACTGAGCTGTACTGATATACAAAATGGAGCTGTCCCATTCTTGGTGAGTCCTTTCTGACACTACACAATGTAAAATCAGTGCTGTGGTGTTTGTGATATCTGTGGTGCTTAGGAAACAAGAATCCTTGCTAACACTTGCAAAAACATGTCCTGGTGCTGTGAAAACACAATGAACCACTTTAAACCTTGGGACACAGCACAATGGAAAAAGTGGTCAGGAGATGGTAATTTCACCTTGCAATGTCACAAAATTTCAATCACTTAATTTCTTATGCCATTTCCCAGAACTTTGGGGCTGAGAGGAGCAGCAGAAACATACACTGCAACCTCTTCACTACCCAGCAGCAGCGAAGTCACTGAGCATCAGCAGCGTAAAGGAAGTTTTATGCAGAAGTCTTGTATTCAGAGCAGTAAGGTTTAGTCAACTTTATGTTCTTTATAATGCTTAAATCAGTCCCAACAGCAAACTGCTCTTGCCTGTTGCTGGTTCTCCTTAGAGAGCAGTGTAATGTAATGTAACTCTCACTGTTGGTCTCATGCCTATTCAAAGTTTGAGGGAGCACTTAAGCCATTAGGAAGTTCTGCTCTTCACTGAGCTCCACAGCAGACAAAGCAGGAGGCGATCTTGG
Organism: Tetrao urogallus; assembly: GCF_951394365.1. Taxonomy (NCBI): domain Eukaryota; kingdom Metazoa; phylum Chordata; class Aves; order Galliformes; family Phasianidae; genus Tetrao; species Tetrao urogallus. The sequence continues at coordinate 40,768,350 of NC_136813.1, read as the reverse complement.
CTGCCTCTCCCAGTGCAGGGAGAGATGGTGACCTTACCTCCCATCACCATCAGGCCCTGCATCTAGTCTACAAGCTTTAGAGGAGAGGCCTTTTACTCTCATTGATTCTGACATCTCTCCTTACTGCTGGCTGGCAGTCAGCTGAAGACAGGTCTGAAAAAGAGAGGTGATCAGAGAGATTCAGAAGTAAAACAGCAATACAAAACTTTGAGAGAAAGTGATTTTTCAGTGTTTTGTCTGGAAATAAAGATGTCCTTCCTTCGAAACACCTTCCTAACAGAGCGTTAGGAGTTCACTCCATTGCAAACAGCTAACATCCTGGACAAAGTGTACTGGGGCCCCCAGTACAGGAAAGATGTGGAGCTCTTGGAGAGGGTCCAGAGGAGGGCCACTAAGATGATCAGAGGGATGGAGCACCTCTCCTATGAAGAAAGGTTGAGGGAACTGGGCTTGTTTAGCTTGGAGAAGAGAAGGCTCTGGGGAAACCTCATTGTGGCCTTCCAGTACTTGAAGGGAGTGTTTATGAGGGTGGATAATGATAGGACAAGGGGGAATGGTTTTAAACTGAGACAGGGGAGGTTTAGGTTAGATATTAGGAGGAAGTTCTTCACGAGGGTGGTGACGCACTGGAACAGGTTGCCCAAGGAGGCTGTGGATGCTCCATTCCTGGAGGCATTCAAGGCCAGGCTGGATGTGGCTCTGGGCAGCCTGGTCTGGTGGTTGGTGACCCTGCACATAGCAGGGGGGTTGAAACTAGATGATCATTGTGGCCCTTTTCAACCCAGCCCATTCTATGATTCCGAGATTCTGTGAAAGTCTTGGAAGTGCTTGCCATCATGTTCTGGATATGGGGTACAGGCTCATCACCCATTAGACACATCAAAGTCAGCCTTTTGCACTGAGAAGTTTTCCATCTACTTTGGCTGTTCCAGAGCTGAAGGACAGGAAGACTCAATATGTCAGCCTCTCCTTCAGAAGAAGGCACAGAGAGTGCTGGCCTCAGGCAGCAGAGATGCTCTGTGATTTTTCCATTTTAAAATAATAAAAAATCCCCAAATGAAAAACAATCCCCAAAATTAAATGAATATTAAACTTCCTGAAGTTCTACTGATGTATTGACATTCTAAATAAAGTTCTTTTTTTGTTGTGTTCTATTTTTATGTGGTATTTTACAAAAGCAAGACTAAGTACTAACGTTCAGCCAACTGTTCCAACAATATTATGTTCAGCAAAACATGCGGCATCTTCCCTTGGCTTTACAATTATTTGTTGCTAGAATATAATTAATGAATTGGATCTTGTAATTACCAATGTGAAGAATGTATCTTTTGTTGTAGGAGGAAGGGAAAGTAATCCTTTCCAAAATCTTGTAAAAGGGTCTTATGTTAGATGTACAAAAAATTCCAGCTGTGACAGGCTGAGACTATATAGCCCAAAGCCAGTGCCTGTCATTGTATGATATGTGAGCATAACAAAGACTCCAGCTGGCTTCTATCAGGGCTAATAGAGGCATTTTGGCTCATCTACCTGGTAGACCATTTGTCAGGTTGTCACTTGTCTGTCCTAACCTTGAAGCTTCTTGGTTCTTTTATTTCTCAGTGTCTTCATTTTCTTATTCTGAATTACACCAAATGTCTATTCAAATTGACTGCCCTCAAATCAACAGGATGCGTGCTAAGACCTATGAAGAATTAAGTTAGGGATAGTGGAAGGGACAACATTTTTCTCCCTCATACATGCATTCTCCCAACAGCTGGGGGCTATTAAGATTCAGAAGTATGAGACATTAAAAGATTTTTATTAGCTGGTGGCAGTGATTTGGAAACTCAATGTTAGTTGGTGTACAGCATGTCTCTGCTGATTCACTAATGTTCTAAGCTATTATGTCAGCTTTCAAATTTAGTTTGTGAACATTTATGCCAAGAAGAGCACTCCATTTCAAAATGCTTTTTTAAAAAATCAGTTTTTAATGGTATGCATAGCTACAAAAAACATTGTTGTATTATCTGGTTAGGTAAAAAAAATACTTGTATTTCTTCTCCTGAGACATGGTGAGAAGAGTAGTCAATTTTACAGTGCTGACATCAACAGATTAGCATTGGCTATCAGGATTTTAATGCTGTCATGAAAATCACTGCAGAATACTTATTGTTCTGCTCCATGTTTGTGTGTGCTTGAGCTGTACCAGTTCAAACCAATGTCAGTGTAGTCTGTGCTGAAAATCGACATGCTGTTGCTTTTCACCTTCTCTGTGAAAAATTGTGAGGTGGTCTCACAATTGACTTAAAACATGCCAAGAGCTGCTCTAATTACAGATGATTAAAGCATTGCACACAGGATTGAGTATGTTCTCTTCCCCTGTTGCATCTATACTGTAAATGCTAGAATCATATAATAATCATAGAACCACAAAAGGACCACAGTGATCATCTAGTTTCAACCCCCCTGCTATGTGCAGGGTCACCAACCACCAGACCAGGCTGCCCAGAGCCACATCCAGCCTGGCCTTGAATGCCTCCAGGGATGGGGCATCCACAACCTCCTAGGGCAACCTGTTTCAGTGTGTCACCGCCCTCTGTGTGAAAACTTCCTCCTAATATCTAACCTAAACCTCCCCTGTCTCAGTTTAAAGCCATTCCCCATTGTCCTATCACTATCCACCCGCATAAACAGCCGTTCCCCCTCCTGTTTATATGCTCCCATCAAGTACTGGAAGGCCACAATGAGGTCTCCTCAGAGCCTTCTCTTCTTCAAGCTGAACAAGCCCAGTTCCCTCAACCTTTCTTCATAGGAGACGTTCTCCAGCCCTCTGACCATCGTAGAAGAAGACCACTTTATTACAGGTAAGCCCAAACCTTTACATTAGAGCATTTATCCATATCTTTTCAGCACTACTGTGTGCAGGGCTGAAGCTAGGGAACAGAACTGAGGCTGTTTATGTCTTAAATACAATCAACTTTAAATTCTGCTGCTAATAGACCTTGCACTGTACCTTTTTAACAGGACACAAAGCTAACTGACATTTGCAAAGGAAATACAGTGATCCCAATCTAAATATCCCAATCTAAAAGGGGAAAGCAAAATAAAATACAAAAGGAATCTGATATGAATAGATGTGTGAATGAAGCAGGATTGACAGGTAAGAGTATAATGGGATAACACAGGAACTGCCTTTTTAATGAGAACATTTCCCAAGACAGCTTATTCTTCTCTTGACTTTCTCAATTACTTTCAGTATAAGTATCTTCTTGTAAACAGATAACTGCAGGAATCAATATTGCAGTTGTTCACATAACATTGTGCTGAAAATACTCATTTACAAAAGTCAGATGTAAACAGAGAATCACTTAATAAATCAAACTATTTTTTCCTAAGGTAGAAGAGCTGAGATATCCCTCACAGATTGCTGTATGCTTGCAATTTGGAGAATGGAACTCAGTAAATTATCTGTCATTTAGGGAATCCAGTGAAGCAAGAAAGTGAGGTCTTCAAGGTATAGAGAGAAGAGGATTGCTGTGAGAATAGTCAACAGAGAAATCAAGGCAATCTGGTACGGAAGCCATACAGTTATAACTACTATTTAATTACACAGTTCTCTCCAGAAACCTACATCATCATGGACAGAGAGCGGTCGTATTTTCAGATACCTCTGATAATTTTGTGTGAAAGCTGTAGGCTGAGGTACTGCAACCTCAACACCTTTGCCCCTACTAAGGGTTATTTTAGGCATCTGTGTAAAAACCTGTAAGTGAATTAGTTATGTGAACTCTTTTCATAGAGAGAGAAAAGCAAGCATTTCTAGGTCTATGTCAGAAGTCCACATTAAGATTAGATGGACTTTAAAATGAAATAGAGGGAAAAAGGTAACCAGGTTGTGGAAACAGGAAAGGGTTTGCTTACTGAATGAAAAGAGTGTCCCATAAAATCATGCTGTACTAGTGCACAGCTGTAATGATTGTTAGAGGAATTTTATTGGAGAGCTTCAGTGTAATCAGTGTTTAAAGATCTCCAGTGATAAGTTCTGCAAAAAAAAAAAAAAAAAAAAAAAATTGCTCTTGCAGCTTACATCCCATCTGAACAATGAAGAAGTGGTAGTTACCCTGGGTCCTGAATTTAATTAAAAGTTGAATGTATAAATCTTAATGTGCGTATAATAAATTTTAGATGTAGTAGGTAACTTCACTGACATAGAACAATTTCATTTAGATGTAATGATACAGATAAGATTACCTAAGAGGATAAGTCACTATGATGAAAACCAGTAGCAGGCTAATAACAGCAGGAGAGAATTTTTCTCCTGCTTCACTGGAGAGGCAGAAACATTGTGGCTGGTTTGGGGGGAAAAAAAAACACAAAAAGGAACTGCTTTAGGTTAAATAAAAAGACAAAGCAGAATGATTTAATTTGAGGTTTTTGTTTCCAAGTGCCTCTAAAAGAGGAAAGTGAAGGTAGAAAACAATTTTGACACTTCTCCTATTGGGCCCAACTTTGGGTAATTTCATCAACATAGTACACTAAGCCTTTGTAAACTGAATTCCTGTCTGCTGATGTCACGGAGTTGACCAGATCAATCTATGTCCGTGACAGGGGCAACAGGCCTCTGCCCTCCCCCCCCACCCCAGTCCCACAAAAAATGGGAAGGAAGGAAGGAAGGGAGGAGAAGAACAGTGGCAACAATCTATGGAGGAAAACTTATTTTACTATAATATGGGAATACAAGATAACACAATATATACAATTTAATTGAAATTGAGATTAATAAATCAGACCAGATGAGAGAGAGAGTTCCCGGGACCGAGTCAAACCTGAAAAGCTTGGAACGGCTAGGAAAGCACTCTCCAGCACCCACTGCAAGGCAGCAAGAGAGAGCGCCCCCCACCCGGAAGGGCCAGATCCCGTGACTGCTGTAATGTACAGGGATAGGTACCTGGGATTGGGGCATTAACACTTTAATACCCCGTACACTACATGATGTTTTGATGTGGAATACTGAAACCCCAAAACAAAAAAACATAGAACCATGACAGCTGATAAGCACTCTGATAATGGAAACTTACAGATAACAGAATAACAGTCCTGTTGAAAATGAGAACTATGGAATCTACAATGCAATGGAGTTCAACATCAGGTTCCTCTCACACACAGTTCCCCAGACTATTCCTTAAGAGACTAAAGCTTAGATGGCACCATTCTGTGACATCTTAAAAAACGATTACAATAAAAACCATGTATAGAAAACAGGTGAGATGTGAGGCACTGAACAAAGCTGCACTGTGATTTTGATTTAAACTGTAGTCATTTTGCATACGTATTACATGAGTTTTCCAGACAATGTGCTTTGTCAGTGAAATCATCCGCGGTCAAAAAATGAAAGCTGTATTTGGCCAAAAATGTTCCACTAGTTGCATGACGATTAGTAGAAGCTAAGGGAAATTTCACCTTGCCCTTTTTTAATTTCTAAGGCAATGAAACATAACAATTACTTGTGTTGTTTATAGATGGAGAGTTTCTTCACCACATGATTGCCTCTGGTATGGTGAATGCTTTCCTCACTCTTCTAGCTGTACCCCCACAGATGCCTCTCTGTTTTTGTGCTTAAATCCTAAATCTCTTCCTCGAATAGATTCAGAACCATGACGATTCTGCAGAATAGAGTCTACAAAAGTAACTTGTAACTTTTTTAAAAAGCATAGAAATCTGAAGTGTTCAACCTGGCATCTGCATTGACAGCTTTTGAGAGTGGGTTCAGGCCTTATATTCCATCATTTCGTCACAGCTGCCATCTGATTGCCATTGATTTGCTAGGACTCTAAATTAATCCTGCAAGACAACCTCAATCAAATTAACATCAGTAAGTTTTGAATTGCAGTTCAGTTAACAGTAAAGACATTTGCGATAAAGGAAGAAACATGTACATGTTTTGGGCTGTTCTTAAAGGCCTTTTTAAAAATCATGCCTAAGATTCTGTGCAACCCTTCACCTGTCAAGCAGGTCTCATAAAAGAGAACCCTGAGAAGCACAGCAAGTAATTAAAAGATAAATGATTGTCTGTTGTGTAACTTTGGTAAGTTCAACCAAATGTGGGCTAAATACAGAACATAACTGGAGTTGCATATTGTTCTAGGAGAAAGGGAGAGAATTCTCTACTTGCCAGTTCAGCAAGTGCTGAATCAGTAGGATAGGTTCTGCTTTCTCACTCTTATTGATGATGGCTTTATTTGACAGGGGGTCGACTCTTCAGGTAGATAGAACCGAAGTCTGAAGTTGCGATGTGTTTGGCAAACACTGCGGGACAAACAAAGCTATGGCAGAAACTTAAGCTGTTGGTGTACAGTAGTAGGGTTTCAAATACATCAGTTACACAGACACACATCTATGATGCAACTACAATATTTTTTTCTTTTTTTCACATTTATTTAGAATTATTAAAAAAATATTACAGTTGTTAATATTTCCTCAAGTAGTGCTACCTACAAGAAAAACACCTTAGCAGATTAAAGAACCCCTAATGCATGCTTGAACATCCTTTTTCTGTCTTTCTTAGGCGTTGAGATTCTGTCTTGGCATAGAAACTACATAAAATCACTGTGCCTCTTAAATCACTTGAAGACCTCCAAGACAGAAATAGCTTCAGTGTGGATGTTGGAAGGGTCTGTGCAGCTGTGTGGCTGCTTTATGTGATGTGACCTGCAGAAGATGCACTGAATTGGTGTTGAGGACCACTCTTCCAGTTTCCTTCCATGTTGGCACACATCTGCTTTACAACCTTTTCCTTTAGCCAATTCACACCTCTTACAATAAAACAAACCCACTAAAGTGCATGTAAACCTGTGTGCTTCAGTTGTGTTTCCAAACAGAAAATGTGCAGACAGTGATCACAACCTATACAACTCTTTGTTAATAGCAGTATAAGACTAATCACTAGTATTTACAAAATCTCCCATAACCAAGCCACGTTGATGTCTAGAGCCGGTATATTAGATTTCCAGCTGCTGTAAATGGGAGTCGTTTCTCAGCATTTAAGTAGAAATGTATTGATTTACTCTTATTGCAGATCTGGCTCAACACATCTACCTGCTACTGTGCTAACGATATTTCATGAATAAAAACGTTGGGTGGCAGCAGATGATGAAATCCGCAGGATTTATATTGGGCTCTTTTCTTTCAAAATGAACTGCAGAAGCCAAATGTCTTGTGATTCACATCCTAATCCTCAGAGTTCTATATCACTACAAGGCTTTGAATGCATAACATTTTCTGAATCAGGTAGTTAGCCTACCTGTTCTCTGGAATCTTCTTTAAAATCATTAAACACATTTCAACTCTGCAGCACAAAGAGGAAAAAATCAAGGCTGTTAAGCAGCCTATGTTGCTGCAGTGTCTAAGCTTCCTGTAAATTTGCCTGGATTTGAAAGAATGTCTGGGAACAAAGATCTTTGTGTTGGCTTTGATAATGCTCTTGTACAAGCTTTGGACACATGTCAGAAAGTGAAACCCTATAGCAGAAACATTAGTACTGAATGTGGCTGCTCTTTTAGGAGCTGTAGGGAAGAACTGTGGGCTCTGAGGGCTTAAGCCTGCAATTTTCTGAGTGTCTCGCCATGTGGATGACTGCCATCTTTTCACATAGTGTTCAGTGAGAGCAGAGGGTGCTGGCACTTCCAAGAGATGTAAATACCTTAGAGAACTGGGCTGTTATCTTCAGTCAAGACAAATAACCAATGGAATTTTTAATGTGAGTTTGACTTCATCAGAGCCACAAGTAGGGGAAGGGGCATATTAATCACAGAATCACACAGAATCACAGAATTGTAGGGATTGGAAGGGACCTCCAGAGATCATCGAGTCCAACCCCCCAGTGGACTCCCAGTGGACAACCATCCAGCAGTGATTTAGTAAATAGAAGGCCCCAAGGCAGATTTTCCCATTTTGTTTTTGTTACTTTGTTCTTCTCAGGCATCACAGATTAGCTTTTAAAATCAAGACCTATTTTCAGCACTCCTGTATCTCCCACTCTATGATGCTGTGCAGAGACTCGTGTCTGGAAAATGCCTGTGCCAGTCCTTATTGAGAGCTCTAGACAGCTAATACTAGGGTTGTCAGTGAGAACATCTTGGTGCAGAATGATGTCTGAGTCACAAGAGTACACCATGATTATTTTGTGAAAATGTAAGAAGAAGATGGGAACATTCATGAAGAATTTGAAGTTGATAAAATGTTCAGCTACCTGATTTGCAGAAGAGCCTGGGATGCAGTGATGTCCCTGCAGCATACTGTGGTAGTTACATTGGGTTTCAGGTGTGAGGAGCATATGATATATGAATTGCATTTACTTTGAAATACACAGAGAATAAAAGCTAAGAATATTACTTTCCACTTGTTTTCTCTCCACACTGTGGACTGGCACTGTGTTGCAGACTGAAACATCTGGTGTTTGCTTTATGGCTTGCATGGGGAAAAAAAGAAAAGAAAGCAGAAAGAAAGCAGACAGAGCATTAGTATAATCCAGGGGTGTCATTCAGAGAACTGGATAATATTTCCCAATCCTTTGTCTCCAATTGCTCTGGAAGAATCAATTATCATCACCACAAGGCAAGCATCAACAGCTATAAGCAGAGAAATTTAGGCCTGAACAGCCCTTGCAGACGTATGTAAATCATAGACTTCTGCTTCATGTATTCCCCCCTAATTCATGATGAATAGGAGATATCTCAAAAGGCACTGGGAATAAGGTTTTCATGTCTCAGTGGGTGCACAAGGACCAATAAGCCTCTGCAAAGATGATAAGAAATCTATATGCAATGGATAGTGCAGACTTCAGTTCAAAATGTGTCTGAGAGCCATAGGTCAGTTATTTTTCAGGGCAACCAGACAGTTTTTGGAAAGCCCAACAGCTGGGGCTGCCAAATATTCATTTCTGATGCAGGCTGAGTTCAGTCACCCCTGAGCAGGGCAGCCTGATGTGACATATTTCAGACCCTATATTTGCACAGTTGACTCATGCCTCTTCTGAGAAAGTCTGTATTGTTTGCACAGTGTGTGGAAAGACACATACTGTATGTGCCTTTCCACACACTGTACATGCAACACAGGCTTGTTCTGGGCCACTTCGCTGTCCAGGAAGGCACAGATCTCCAGTGAGCTCTTTCTCTAGGACCTCCAAATTCTTAGGAAAGGCCTGGCATATGGCCACATATGGAAATACAAAAAGGTCAGATTCCAAATTTCCTTTGCCCTTCCAAATCTCACTGGATTTCTTTATTCATGCATCTGATGCTCTAAAATAAAAACTCAAAAATAAAAAGGTGTATGCACACTAAGAGATTAAAATGTCTTAATAGATCTGAAATATTACCATGGCTTGTGAATTTAATCAATAGTAATTATTACAGAAAAATAAGCAAAAGGTTGACAACATGGTGTCAAGACAGTGCCTAGCAGTAGCTGATACCCCATTTCAGTCATTTTCTCTCACAGTCTTTTAATCTCACCCGTTTCCTGAAGTACACAAGGAACTAGCAGGATAACTAAAGGTAGCTTAGGAGGTATGGATTATTGCCATACAACAATGTATTGGCCCAAAAGATTACAACATCTTAGGAATCACTTGTCCAGAACAAAATTACTGCTGGTTAATGATAATCTCTCATTCTTTATAATTTTATTTTCATAAAAGCACATTAAAATATTATCCATGTTATCAACTACTTGTTTCACTTTGAAGAACAGAATAATTTTCAAATTACAAATGGTTAAGCAATAAGATCTTATTAAAGAACATAACATTTGAATTTTAAACAGACAAAAAAACAGGTTTCTTAAATTTTGGATTTGGAACAAACAAACAAACAAAAAAACAAGAATAAAATCAGAAAATCAGAAAAGGAATGTTTACCAAAGAATTTCAGCCTGGAGGAAAACTGAACTGAAGCATAGATCCACGAAAGCACAAATTTACAGTGAGACAATTGAAACTGCTTTGCATACAGTTTCTCTAGAGACTAATTTGTGTGTGGATGTTGAACAAGGTTCAGCAGGATTAAGATTCAAGATAAGTAACTTTAGACAATATACATATACAATTTCACAGTCTAAGGACTAGATTCAGATGAACACTTAGTTATCTACTACCACTGGAAGTGTCCTAGAGTATCCAGACATGTGCTTGAGCTAGAAGATAAGGCATGGGACCTAAGCATAGACACCAGTCTGTAGGGTATCCTGCCTAGGAAGGATACCAAGATATCTGCATGATGTTTCTGGTTTTGATGCATTAATGATAAGTGAACTGCACCTTTCTGAAGTGGCATTTAAGAATCTGGCAAGGTACTCTGAAATGTTTAGGGTGAATTCAGATGCTCTATTTAGTCGCCTGTATCTCAAATATCCCACTGTGCTTCCAGCTCCTCCTTCAGAAAGACAAAAAATCTTCAGAAAGTCTTCCCTATCATATCTGCCAGATTCATGAGTATGTCTTGAACAGTAATGTTGCAACAGATGGCTATGTTTGAGCAACTGAAACAAACTATGGATATTGCTGACTCTAAAGGGAACTTAAACAACTAAGTCATGTGTAAACACCTACACTGAGATGCCTAAGTGGAGCTGTCTGCAATCTGCTGCTGACTCTCACTCAGTAGGTTCAGTGAGTCACCCCCACTTTGAGAAGTCTTAAGGTATGTGCAGAGGATTAGTAGGACACGAGACCTATGGAAGAGCCATATCTTTCTGCAGAGCAGCTATAGACCAGAAGACCATTACTGCACTAACTACCGTGTTTAGTTCAATTTAGCCCCGAATGCACTCCCTGTGAATAAATAATGGATAAGTAACAGTATTGGGAACAACTTTATCTGGCATTTTGCTAATTGTAGGTGATCTGACAATGGATAATGTGCCTGCAGTATTTCCAGAAGCTTAAAAACTCACAGCAAACAGGAGTTCTTGGCTCATCCAGAAAAGTCTGCTGGATTTCAAGAAAAGAGAGAGCCTTTGGGCAGAGATTTGTACCCAAGATGTTGTGGTTATATCTTTTCATTATAGATATCTATTTGTCCCAATTAGTTAAAGCAAGACCTTTCTTACATTGGGTGAAAAATATGCTGTGAAAGAAGTTAAAACAATATTATGTTTGTTTGTTTAAATACGTAGAAAATCATAATCAATACTAGAAAGTAGGTGAGACAAAACTGCATCTGTAAGTGACTGAAGACGTTTGTGATCTGGACAAGAAAAAGTTAAAGTATCAGAGAACCTCATTATTGCATACATGAGGATGACTCCATGTTACTCATATTTGTTCATGAGAAATAGAAGTGACAAATCTACAGACTATGGCAAGAAATCTGCATTTACTCTTTTTTTTTTTTTTTTTTTTTTTTTTCTTTGTACTGGATTTGACATTAATGACAACAAACATAAAGTAGCTCGCAAAGTTCTGAGCAATTATTATGTTGACTTGGCAGGAATGCTCAACATTTAGAAACAGGTTGTCTTAAAAGTGGCCGTGCTGTCTGGGAGGTATAATAGTTCTGGAAAGATAAATCTCATGTACACATTTCTGTGCATGTGCAGAAATGATCTTCCAGCATTATATGCTGAGTGTGGCTGAATCTTACATATGGGGCACCAAATCAACCTATGTAGCCATAGTAGGTTTGGCATGTGAAGATAAGCAGTCATAGCAGATCAGTGGCACAGCACTTGTGCTGTAGACATGACAACTCCTTCAGAGCTGCTATTGCATATGTACTATTTATGAGACACTATGTACAATTTATGGGATACCTTTTTAGCCACTATTTTTTTTTTCAACAGACCAGACTGCTTGGCAATCTGAGCGAACAGCTGGCAGCTACAAAATTATGACAAAAGAAGAGTCCCACATATCTTTTCCTTTATGGTACAGGAGCAGATCATGAATGGGACATGAACTCACCAGACTTATTTATGGAGAAAAAAAATAGTTTATCTGTTTACCTACTGCAAACATTTTGGTATATCTGTAATGCAAAAAAACAGAGTGAAAGCTAGATGCACATCTTGTGGTGCTTATGAGCTCTTCCTCAAAATTCGGCTTGCTAGATATGGATATTCAAGTCATAGATAGATACAGATACTTCAGCTGAAAAATATACAGTCTTTTATATCCAAAAGCATTGCCACTGAATATAAGAATTACATAATTTAGCTTCCTCATACCTAAACTGACTTAAATTGGTGGGACTTCAGCATAGTCATCTGCAGTATCCCTGACATTTTTTATTTTGCTTTGACAAGAATACTGGTCTTGTATTAATTTGTATTGATTTACACTCTTCCAAGTGCACATAAAAATATCTGCATCTCTTTTTAAATCTTACATTAAATCCAAGTTTCCGGTGAGTTGTTTGATTTTGGTACTGCACTGAAATCTATCCTTCTCAGCAGTGTTTTGCATCTGTAATTGTTAAACCTGACTGCAGTGTTCCAGAACTATCAGGTTGATAGGAGCCTGAGGCAGAACAAAAAGACTAGGCAAAAACAGCAAATCATAAACAGGTTGGCTTTCTCTCTCAGCTTTTCTAGTTCTTTTCTGTAATGTAACAGCTGTGTTCAGCGTGGTAAATTTGAATATGACATGATGTATGTAGGAAAAACAGCTCTAATAAATGTACAGAGCTGTTCAAGCTTGAAATCAAATCCAAAATTTCAGCCTGTGTAAGTTAGGCAGTTTTTCTTAATCTCTATGTCAGGCCTCCTGCAAACTGATCCTCCTGAAAGAAGGGTGGTGTTGCATCCAAACGTTACCTAGTCCACACTAACTGTATTGATTCCCTATCATATCTGAGCATGAAGGGATGTGGTAAGGAAAGTCAAAGCCTCATAAAGAAGATGGAGATAGATTGTTGTCAGTGACAGGACACAAGGCACAAGGCACAAACTGAAATACAAAAGTTCATGTTTGAACACAAGAAAAAGCACTGTTACTGTAAGGATGACCTAACACTAAAACAGGTTGTCCAGAGAATTGTGGAGTCTCCATCCTTGAAAATATTCAAAACCCAACTGAACATAGCAACCTGCTTTAGCTGACTCTTTCTTTGAGCATTATGGTTGGACTAGGTGCTCCTCAGAGGTGCTTTTCAAAATCAGTTATTGTGTGAAACTGCGATTCTGTATTAAGTGCGAAGCAACATCTCCATACAAATATACAGATGAGCTTATAAAGTAGGACCAATTGCCTTTCCAGGGTGTTTGTTTTTCTCCATAGACTTCAAAGGGATTTTGGTCAGCCAGCTTTAATTAGAGATGGGATTTATTTCCAGATTCAGACACTGGAATTCAGTAGACTATACTGTAAGTATTAATGTGTGAGTTAAGTATTGGAGCTTAAAAGCTTTGGTAGTGTTGGGCAGGTGAAACCTTCTACTTTAGCAAATCTGTCCTTTTCTTGGAGAACAAGAGATAGTGAGAGATGAAACTGGGGTAGAGACTGAGCTCCATGTTCAGGGAACGAACTTTATATGACTGTAATACTATTTCAGCTCCAACTACTGTGAGTGGCTCAATTTAGTGTACTAAACAGAAAACATTTGATTCAGTTAAGCACCTTTCATAATGTATGGTTGCCACTTGAGAAAAGCAGGGATCTCTTGTATGCCAGTTCCATGAAGATGATGATATCTTAGGTAACTGGAGCATCTCAGGTGCTTGTTTCTGATTGCTTGAATCAAGCCTTAGATTTCCATTGATCATAATGGAGCTGAGGCAGTCATATGAAGGGAGAGATTCTGTCATCTAGACATAAAAACTTAGTAATACTTGAAGTATCATAGGATATATTAAAAGTCTGATCTCTAGGTGCTGTTCCAAAAGGGTGCATTTTTCCCAAAGGTTCTATGTCTCATCTGCCAGATCCATGCAGCTGTTCTGATTAATCTAAGTAATGTCAAACAGCAGTAACTAAGGAACTCTGGAGCTGAATCCAATTCTTCAAGTCCTGCAGATACTTACAATCATTAGATAATTCAATTTAGGATAGGTCAATCCCAATTTAATTACAAATATTTGCCGGTTAAGTAATAGACACATAACTAGAGATTTCTAGGTCCCTTCAAGTCTTTTCTGCCTAAATATAGGTTTCTACGGCACTTATTTCTCTGCAGTGACTACGTAGAGAATGTAGGCATCTACTTTTGGTACGGGCGTAAGTGCCTGTCTTAAGGTTCACTGGATTCTCTTCCCAGTTACCCACATGTGGCATATGAAGCAAGTGAGATGCTTCAGGGTATGCCATCTGGCATCCAGCTCTCATTCCAGAATAGCACTTCTGCATCCCTGTGTCTCATATGTCCTATCTTGTGTTTGACAGTCCCAGCTGAATGCCCCAGGTATCCTAGAGCATTCCAAATGGTACAAAATAGCATTTAGGCAACAGAACTGATTGCCTGCTGTTCTTTTGGTGCTTAATCATAGAGATTTAAAAACTACCAGTTTAACCATAGGCTCATGAACAAAAAGAAAGGCATATTAATACATATAAATGATGGTTAGAAAGTATTACCTTGTAGATATACAGCAATCAAAGCCATAATCTGGAAGTCCATAATGTGATGCCGATGTCTTCTCACTAGATTTTTATCATGTATATATGAGAATGCCATGAAGTCATACAAGAGGTATATGTACATCTAACTATACACAACGTTGGCATAACACTCCCTTCCCCCTTCCCCTTTTCCGTAATCATTTTAAAAATAACACTGAAATCTCATTTCAACATAAAGACTGAGAAAGCAGACAGTCAAATGACTCCCTCTGTTGTAATGAGCTATAATTTTGTGCACACTTATAGTATTTCCCAGTGCGGTATTCTGAAAACATTACTCCAGGGGGTCTATATCTGAACAGAAATAGTGTGAGAAATTAAAAGCCAGAGGTAAAACAGCTCTCAACCTTGCTTGGCTATTACAAGTATTACAATATTTTATGCAACTTGATGCAGATGAGGCAGTAGCCTAATATAGCAAAGTTAAAGACAGAAAAGGTAGGAAAAGGACAGAGCTGTAGTCTTAAATCTAATTACAATAGAATGGGTCTGTTTTGGACCCATGCCTTATCTGTTAGCTCAAGCAACTGTCTGGGTACTCTAGGCCACTTCCAATATCTGAGGTATCTGAGGGTTCATCTGAATCTAGTCCTTAGATGCTGAAGTTGTATCTGTATGTTGTCTAAAGTTACTTATCTTGAATCATTTGTTGACCAACTAAAACATTATTTTTGGGATGGGGAAAAAAGAATAGTAGGCTAAAGCATCAGATCCCATTAAGCAGTGACATAATGAAATGTTAATTGTATTAGCACTTACATATTTCAAAGTTTGCAGCTTTTTATGAGGCTCTCAATGGCTATTCTTGACCTGTAAGTGGTGCCATAGAAAGTGATACTTTTAAAGTCAGAACTGGGAAAAGAAGCAACAAACATTTATGGGGTTATTCTGGTAAAACAACATAGAGAAAGGCTCCGTTAAATGGCAGTACATGCATCTCTAAATATTCTTCTAATTTCACAAATTTCCCAACCACTACAGACTTTGTATAAACTGTTGGAACAGTAATTCCATGTAGGTGGAAGGGGATGTTGGCAAAACACATGAAGTGTCAGTAAAACCTAAATCAAACCAAAATAAAACTAGCTGAACAACTAAGCAAACAAATAAGTGGAATCAGTCCTGATCTCTCTAGAAGGTAGCTAAAGAGGGTGTGAAAGTAAACTACAAAGTACACGCTATTGCACCCCAGTGTTCTTCTGCTGAGCCTATGTCTAGTAATGTCCATGAGGACAACATAGACTGTATGAGTATCTGCCCTCTAGGAAACATCTTCTTCAGTTTCTGTTCAGGGACATAAGGTTATTTGCAAGCCTCAGTGAAGAGAAAGGTTTGAAATCTCATTTGAATTATAGAGAATCTCTTTTCTGGTCTATCTATGAGGGCTACTCCAAAAGTAATGCCTTCTATTTTATTATGTTAGCCTGCAACATCAGGGGTAGATGTTGGTGGTATGGCAGTATAGGCTGAACCTTCCCACCAATATTCCATTATATGCTGTTGCTGTATGACAGATGGCAGCAGAGAGACAGTCTGACAGAATGGCATCTAACATGGATGTGCGTGTGGAGCAAATGGGTGTAACTGAATTCCTCCATATAAAAACTGATGCTTACTGAATCTTACGGAGACCAAACAGCGGACATGAGCACAGTCAGGTGATGTGTGGTGAAACACGCTGGAACAGTAGGTCACCTCCACTTGCAAAGATTTTTACAATCAAAGCATGCATGCTCTTGTTCACTGCTGGTGAAAATGCACAGATAATGGTGGTGGTTATGCTGAAAAACAATGTTTTTGTCACCTAGAATTTGCTCTATCAAATAGTGTTACTGTGCTTTTCATATCTGTTGTAGTTTCCAAGGGAAAATACAGAGATATTACATTTGAGTGACCAAACATAACATTTTTCTTTCTGAATGATCCATATTTCACTGCTGTAAGTCACCACAGTTTTCAACTGTTGGCTCTTGCCTAACTGCCAGCAATCAGTTTCTTACAGTTTGGAGAGATCTCTGAGGAACGAGACACAGGCATTTTTCCTGCTGGTTTGATTAGTCATCTCCAGGGAAGAAAGCCAGCCTCATTAACAAAGGTAATTCCAAGAAGAAAACCTACAGCCTTCCAGCACTAAGAGGGTCCCCAGAACCCTTTTGGAATTTCTGCAGGCAAGAAATTACAGTGCCTGGCTTCACTGAATACATCTGAAATAGTTTAGTGGAGATTTAAGACAGGATATTTTAGAACTCTCTCCATCAGTTTGAAGAGAAACTGATCCAATTAATTCTCAGCTGTTCTTCTACCACAGAAAACACAGGGAATAATCTTAGTTCCACTTCATTTATAATTTAAATGAGTATTTGACTGTTTAAATAAAGCCTTATTTTATTTTTGAAAGTGCTTTATTGTCAATTTAATTGACACTTTAGAATCTGCTGCAAATAGTAGGAAAAATGCTATAAAATAAATGATTTATTAAAATTTAAATAACCCCTTGTTCATAGAAAATTCAACCACACTGTGTATGTCAGGGGGAAAACTGAAATCTGAGTAGTTTCAGGCATGAAAATGACATGGCAGTCTTTCACCCAGCAGGAAGTTCTAGAAGGACCATTTACAGACCTCAGTAATAAAGTTTTGACCTAACAGGAATAGAGAGAAATTCAGTGAATTTATCTCTCTGGTCAATAGACCATAGGTAATAGCAGAATAGCTTTGTATTTTGAGTCTCTTCTGGTCTGAACAGCTTGTCCCCACTTCCTGTCTGCACAGTCCTTGCCTTCTCTTGTTATTACTACAGGCATATAATGCTATGTAACCTAGGAGTGATAGAATGAGTATTCCAGTTAATGCAGGAGTAACAAGCCTTGTTCTCTGCATATTGTTTCTGTCTTTTCTCACCCTTCAGTTTGGAAAAAATCAGGGATGCACGGGATGGAGAAAGAAATGGAAGTTTGTAGTACTTGAGCTGAAGGTTTCAAGGAGGTTTCAGGAAAGAAGGGGTTTAAGCAAGTGGCAGGGAAGTTATCGTAGGGAAGGAAAGTCAAAGAAAGGAAGGAGATGATGCTGTAGATTTCCTGTTCACATGCCCTAAAATTGAGAAGTGCAATTCCTGCCAGTCCAAAGGAGCTCTGATTTACCTCCCCCCCCTCATCTGCCTCATCAAGCCTGATGACAGTTCTTCAGTAATTCCCATGGAGTGCCTCCTTTTACAAATTCAACCTCACGTCTCAGGTTATTTTGTTCCAGTATTGAAAAATACCATTGCTTTTCCCCATACCCTGTCCCTTTGGTTATCAAGTTAATTAGTCAGCAATATCTGTCCTACTTAATTACTAAGAGAGACATCATCTGCTTCAAAGCTTCTCACCCTTAAGGTATCTATATAAAGAAACGTACACTCCTGTAGACATTGCTTATTAAAAGAAAGTCTGATAATGACTGTGTTGTTCTTGTGGTTGACTCTCCAAGAAGCAACTGAGAGCTCAGTACAAAGACTGCAGTATGTAAATTTTAGTTCATTTAGTTTCTCTTCACACTGCTGTGTTAGCAGCCCTTCTTTAAATCTGCCTGTCTTTTCAGTACCGAAATGCAGAGGGAAATGCAGGTGCAAGGGAGACATTAGTGCTGATTAAGTGACTGACAGGTCAGAGGAGTGGGAAAGACACAGAGAAAAAAATATCTCCAGCTTTCGTTTCCCATGATTCTTCAGCCAACAGTTAGAAATGTCTGTTTCCCTGGATGTTGTACTCTGTAGCGCTATAGAATTAAAATTTTCCCTGCTGTTCTATGGAGGAAGCACAAACTTTTGGCAGGAACAGTAGAAAATAGTGCAGCTGATATTTTCTTAAAAAGGTCAAGATACACAAACATTAGGATCATAGGATTAATGATTCCTGGGTACCACCATACTAAGAATAATAACTTTTGTTTTCAATGTGTTAGCATGATGTGAGAATGAAAACATCTGCTTTCAGAAGATATTTATAAGGCTATCGTAACCTAATGTAACGCCACTATTTCAAAGCTCACATTGTAAAACCTAACAGATAATATAGGCAAGGTGTTGTTAATTTCCTGTAATGACCTATGTAATTAAAGGAGGACTGGCAAGCAGGGACAGGGAGGTGATTGTCCCCCTCTACTCTGCCCTTGTTGAGGCCCCATCTGGAGTACTGTGTCCAGGTCTGGGGCACTCAATGCAAGAAAGACAGAGAGCTGTGGGAGAGTGTCCAGAGGAGGGCCACAAAGATGGTCAAAGGGCTGGAGCACCTCCTCTATAAAGACAGGCTGAGGGAACTGGAATTGTTTAGCTTGGAGAAGAGAAGGCTCTGCCTCATTGTGGCCTTCCAATATTGGAAGGAAGCATATAAACAGGAGGGGGAATGACTCTTTGCATGGGTGGATAGTGATGACAAGGGGGAATGGTCTTAAACTGAGATAGTGGAGGTTTAGCTTAGACAGTAGGAGGAAATTTTTCATTCAGAGGGTGGTTACATGCTGGAACAGGTTGCCCAACAAGGCTGTGGATGCCCCATCCCTGGAGGCATTCAAGGCCAGGCTAGATGTGGCTCTGGGCAGCCTGGTCTGGTGGTTGATGACCCTGCACATAGCAGGGGGGTTGAAACTAGATGATCATTGTGGTCCTTTTCAACCCAGGCCATTCTATGATTCTATGAATATAAAGATACTAGGTCACATGCACTGTTTCCGATAAAATGCCGTCATTTTGCAGAATCTCAGAACTGCTGTGGATTGGAAGAAACCCCTAGTGGTGACCTGGTCCAACCAGATATCCAAGTGGAGTTTTTGCCACTTTCTTTCCCACAGGGGTTTCACTACTATTTACTCTATATACAAATACAATGATATTCATGAATGGTAAACCTAAATCTATCAAATGCTATCAGGCATACTGTGTGTGCTGTCATTGCCCTGTGTGTGGGCACTTATTCCAGTCATGTGGTAGACAAGGAGAACATAGCAGGGCCTCTAGAAGGAAGTATGGGAGTGTGTGAACTTGGGCAAAGTTCATTGAATTTAAGAACTGAAGTAAGATCAGTGTGCCTTGGGGTGTATTACAGTCTTTTTTACGGCAGTTTGGGCAGTGTGGGGAATATGCACTTATAGTGATTATATAGTAACCAGAAATATCAATTAGGTCAAATCAGTTTATCGAAGTAGAATACATAATTTTCCTGCTTTCACTTACAATAAGGTAAAAGTCCTCTACATCTAGTTCTGTGCAGTTCTATACAGCCAAGACTTTGCTCCACATATTCCACTGTTTTCATGCTCCCTGTTAGAGAAACCAAGCCACTTCTTTGCTGTCCATCTGTTTACTTCATCTGCTTTCGTCTAGCTAAAGTCCTTAACGTGCACTTTTATGTTAAACAACACCCCACAAATAAGTGAAATTGAGAGGAAAAAAGGATCTGTATGAGTAATGAAATCATTGGAATTTTAATTTTCAAATAAAAGGTTTCCTTCTCAGTGTTTTCTTTTAGGGTAAGCACTAATAATAATGAAAAATTTTGTAACCCTTACATCTCTTTAAATCAGGTGGTCATTTTTAGACCCATGGAACCAAATTAACCATTCTTCTACAATGTATGGAATTGGAATTGGATAATATGGAATTATTTTTTTCTGTGTGTTCTCAAACGTTTTCATTTTTTAAGTATTCAGATAATAATGCTCCTACTAGCTCTCCCAGGGAATCTTTCTTGGAGTTTTTCAGATATGAATCTTATTTATATATCATTTTTGTTTGATGACTTTTCAATCTTTTTGTGTGATTGTATTATTACAATTACTTACTTTTCTCTCCATTTCTTTACCACTACTTTTTTTTCATTAACACCAGTAATAAATAAGGAGTAAATATGCCACGAACTGAAACTATGATTGTGGTGAAATCTCAGCTGTCTGCACACTTAAAATATCAGCAATTACAATTGTATACCAAGAAACAGGCATTATTGGGTTAACAGCAACGGAGCTATTTCCCCAACTGAGACTCAGTGCCTGACTCATAACAGATGGGATAAAAGGCTGCAGACCAGGCAAAATAAGGTGATTGCCAGAGAAGTTAGGATTTACCTCAAGGAGACTCTTTAGCTACAGTTTATTGGAGGAATGTCTTGGGAAAACTCAAAAAAATGCCTCAGGTGTGCTGACTAGGAAAGGGCTGAAGAGCATCAGACTTTTTAAGGTTTATATTGTGAGTCACTGAAGGATATCTGATGTGGGTGGCAGGCCATGAAGCTCAGGTCTTTGCAATTTGGATGTCCTTACCAGCTCCTTAAGTAGGCTCAGGGAGATTGAATTCTTTGGGTACTGTGATCTTCTGGGAATAATTGTGTGTATATATATATATATATAAAATGGTGCTTAAAGAGAGAAATACTGCACAGAGAAAAACTTCATATAATTCTATGTAGGATGCTGTATTGCTAGAGAATACCAAATGAATGTATTCAAGAAAAAAATAAAATAGTCAGTGGTTTTATGAGCATGGCATAGATAGGAAGGAATGAGAAGGGACAGAAGAAAAGCAAAGCATCAACATAATGTCTGCAAAGCAGTTGACAAAGTGATTGAGAGATGGATTCAGTGTGTTTCAAAGATAAACCAAAGCAGTTTGTAGTGACAGGAAATTATTAGTGTTCTGTCAAGTTCATTTTACTCTTGTCATTTAATGGTCTTGAGAAGAAGGGTACATGCTGATGTTGTGAGGGTACTAGACAGCACTAACATAAAAGTGCAAGGTATTAACAGTACAGGAGGAGCTAACTGGAGTTCTATGGGGTTGTTTTTTTTTGTACATTCCAAGTGCAAAGCTGTAGCTAAGAGAATCTGTATTCATAAGGCAATTGGAAAAGGAAATAAAGGGAGTTCATCATCAGGAGCTAGAAGTAGTGAGAGAGTTGATTGTATGATGCCTGAGTGTTGCCATAGGGTGGTTGATGTACATTGAAGATGTACAATTGTAGTTGGATTTTTCCCAGTAAGAAAATGGAGAAATATTCCTGCTGTATAGGCCTCATCTTGAATAGTGCCTATGGTTTTGATTGCCCAACTTCAAGGCAAATTAAGCCACTAAAGACTACTGGGATGACTCTGGAAATGGAATACAATCTTTCCATTTGAAAAGTGGGTGTGTTTAGTCTACTAAAGGAGGATCAAATTGAGAAGGGATATGATTGCTCATCAGGGAAGAACTACTTAAGATAAAGTATTGACAGAACAGCAAGTGGATATAAAGTAGCCTTGAATAAATTAACATTGAAGTTAAACAGTAGTTGAAACCACCTGAGAAAAGAGCTTCTGAAAGTGAGTTTCTCTGGAAGTTCTAGGAGAAAAACCTAATTGGTTTTAGGAGTTGGACTCAGTGACCCTTATGGGTCCTTTCCAACTTGGGACATTCTATGATGCTATGACTTTAGAATGAAACTAGTTTGATTGAAGAAAAGACCATACCACTGGAGTACTTAAAATTGTTTGGCACTGTTTTCTTTTGATAACCTGTGTTACCCTTGTTGTGGTTCTGACATCCCGATAATGAGTGGGAGACGGGGAGTTCGGGAGAAGTAATACTGATCACTAATGCAGACCTCGTTTATCTCCAGCCTCTGAAGTGTCTCTGTCAGTAAGTAGCAGCAGATTCTGTTTTGAGGGGAGAACCATGGAATTATTGCTGGTGTTCTGTGCTCTGCCAGTGTGTGCCATAGTTTCAGTGAGTGACATATCCATTTGCAGTGTCATTTTCTAAAATACTTGTAGTTCTTGAAATTGCACTCACGTGAGGCCGAGTTCAAATAAACACTAATATGAGGAATATATAACCTTGTGAAATCCATAATATGTACACAGCATTTAGTCACCTCTGCTTTATTGTTGAAATACCAAGCATGTGGTCTAGCTGACAGAGTACTAGAGGTTCTAAGCTGAGGTTTCATGAAATGCCAACCTTCTTTCATGTAGCTGTTTAGTGTTTAGAGTAGGGACATGGAGTTCAAATATAAAAATCTTTCTCTGATGTAGTCTATTTTTTGAATGATTTTTTTCTTCTGAACTTCAGTCAAGAGACATTATTTCTTTCACATAATTGAAAATGTTGTGTCAGTTTTGGTTATGATACTTAATACCCTTTAGACTGACTAAACACAGTTTCCTGGCTAGTAAACCTGAACTGCCTGGGACACTTAGTTGTTAATCTATGGTATGAAAAAATGCTGTTTACTGTCACAGGAGTCAACAATATGCTTCAGCCAAGTTGTACATGGAACTTCACTTTTCACGTAAGCATGGACATTTCCAACTGTTTCTTACAAAAGCGTATGAATGATATTAGTACATGCAGGTTGCTACAGGCATTTAGTCAAGATGGTAAAGCTGTAATCAGCCTTGTAAACCCACCCTGATCCTTATCTCTGGGAGTTTTCATGAAAACCAGTTAGCGGTGGTATAGTTATGAATAGATATTTAAGATTTGTTTAAGGAAGCCTTTTCGTTAAGTGACTATTCAGACAAAGAGAAAGCACCTTAGTTTTCACTTGAAGAGAAGACAAATCTTCTTTGGGCCTGTTTTGGTTTAATGCTTCTTTCTCTAATTCTAAAAGTAAACATTAACTCTATTCAAAACTGCAAAGAACTGTTGTTCTAACCATCAACTACAACCGCTAGTGCAAAAAGTAGCTTAGGAAAGGCAGTATTTTCATGGCACAGAAAACCAGAAATTAAAGAGGAAGTGTGATTTTGTGTTCTCTGTAGTCTGACTTATCCTCAGAAGAATTCAGCTGGTGATATGGTGTGTCATTCATCTATCAGTTATTTTCTAACTGTTTCACTCTAGAGAAGCCCGATTCCACATTATCATTTGTTTTCTTTCAAATTTAATTTATTTGGCTATTGATAAATCACCAAAATGCACTGTTTTACCATGCTTATAAGACTTTTGAAATGAGCACAGCCACCAAGTTTGTAAATCAAGAAATCATTTTTCCCTCTTCTCCACCATGATGCTTGTAATTCCTTGTTCCCCATTTGACAAATGTCTGGAGCTCATAATATGCCTTAATGTTTCTGGAACACTGTGGATTCTCATGCTTCCTATACTGTTTGCAACACTCACACTGGCCAGGACTGTGTATTAAAGTGCAGCTGCTCTTTTAGGGCAGACAAAAGGAGAAAATTATGTGTCTACATATTCTGTGGAAAACAATGGTGCAAATTGCAGTGCATTACAGCAATATCATACTACCATGAGATGCTTCTAGTACTGGAAGCTGGGTAGCTGAGGCAGACCCTTCCTAAACCAGTGGTCTCATGGACTCAGAAGAAGGACTTGTAAAAGCACATTGTAAAACTGGATGTTTTGCTGAGATCTTTGGTGCAGTAAATATTAAGATATGTGTCATTAAATTACTGGGCAAGTAATCTCTCTGTTGCATCTTAAGTTAGCATTATTACTGTACAGTGCACGTTCTCCTTGTGGTTTGGCTTCCTCATAAACCAGATACTTAGTGTTTTCTTAGCTGTTTCTTTCTCTTCATACCATGCTTCCTTCTGAACTCACTGGGATCATTAACAATGTAGATTGATGCAGGCAGCTTATACCGCAAATGGAAAAGCCTGATTAAGTTATCATGCAATGCTTCTCTTAAGTAAGGATTATCCTCATGAGCTGTTCTAGAGTTATTTTGTAATAACATAGATTTAAATAGACATGGGCCCAATTGATAAAATTCAGATGAGGATTGAAAGCTTGTCTTCCTGAACTTTATGGCGCTCAGATGCAGGTTTTCTTCAGGGTTACATTAAGTCAACCAGGGGCACTAATCACATGAGGAGATGAAGGCCTCCCCTTTTATACAACTATGCCCTTGTCCCTCATTGAAAGGACTGAAAAGGGTCACTTCTCTGCAACCAGGGAGAACACCTCTGTTTATTGCAATGTGCGGAAGAAAAGACCTCAGAAATAGGTGGTGAGCCCAATTCCCAGTGGAGGTGCCCAAAGCAATTTCCACCATTTAATTTAAAAAGATGACTGTTATTTTTAAACCATATATGACTTCTCACTATTACATATTCCATGTGACGTTTTGTGTGCTGAGTTTGCTTTATTCAAGACACAGTTCAGGCTGTTCTTATCCATTAAATCCCATATTTCCCAGTCCAACTTTCTCAAATTAGTCTAAAAACCTGTAAAGGTAGTTAAAAATGAAAATGTATTCTCACAAGAAAAATTCTTATTATTAACAGAAAAATGTATTTCTTCCACAAGCAATATTCTTGTGGAAGGAACAAATTATGGGGTATTAACAGAATAAAGAGGCACACTAAACAGCATTGTTAATTACTTAGCTTAGTCATACTTGTATATCTTTGACAGTAGTTAATCACGTTAGATTACCATTACTGTAAAACTGCTGCAGTGTTTGTAATATCATTTTTATTTCAGAAGAGATTCATGTCTTCCAATTGCTTAATGCAAAATAATTTCTAATTAATAATCCTTTTGGAGTAATTATAATTAGCAGTGTGAATGTGGGGAAACTAATAAATTAGGAAGTAAACTAAAATTTTGTGCTTCGATATGTATGCTAGAATGATTCACAGTGCTTTCTGCTTACTCTGGTAATGGCTGTAATTTAATTATGACAACTTCAAGAAATGTTCCCTTTCCATTCACTGATTCTGATTTCCTGTAGCTGTCATTGCTTTAGAGATTCACACTCAGAGTGAATTAAAAAAAGTAACTGAAAGAAAGGGAGTTGTTTCACCTTCTGCTATGGATCCTAAAATGAATAGCTATTTTCAGTTGTCTCAACAATTCCTTCACCAGGATGATAATGTGACCTTGAAGATCATTTATTTATTGATTGATTGATAAAAACTTCTTACTGACTCTTATTGGTAGGAAGACAGCCATATCATAAAATCACCAAATGGTCTGAGTTGAAAAGGACCTCAAAGATCATCTAGTTTCAACCCCCCCTTCCCCCACTATGTGCAGGGTTGTCAACCACCAGACTGTGGCTGCCTAGAGCCACATGCAGCCTGGTCTTGAATAGCTCCAGGAATGGGGTATCCACATATCTAGAAATTGGATTTCCAAGTGTCTTAACTCAGGTAAATTCATGCACACAAATAAAGTCAGTCTTGGATATTTGTCTCAGGGAGTGTGCTGGCACTGCTCAGAATTAGCACTCTGAAAACAGAAATGGAAAGACTAGTCAACATGAGAATCACGAGCAAACCACTTGATCGTTCCATGTTTCTGTGACTACTTTCAGAGCTAGTGCTTCAAAACAGTAAAATTTCTACTTATTTCATTCATGTTCTCCTATATGCTGAAATTATTTTTTTCCAGAGCGTCTATAATTCTTGAATAAATTCTACATTTTATTGCGAAGATCGAAAAGGTAGTGCAAGTGGATATTGGCACCAGCCTATCAGTTGTCATCTGGACCAAATACTGAGTAAGATGTAAAGTTCAAATGCCAGTTACTGTGTTTGGTCTGTGTTTGGACTCTGGGAGTCAATATTCAATAGCTGAAGAGCATCTGTACAAAAATACTTGACTGCCACCCAGGTAGTGTGATCTGTGTTTATAGTACAAAAGCATCCAACCATACTGTTCTCTCTCAAAAAAATGCCAGCTATGAAAGGCACTAAGATTAAGCAAACCAGTAGCTCCATCCTTTAAAAGGGTTGAATTACTCCTTTGTGACAATGACTGTTCTCAGCTACCATATCAGCTGGACTTTGATGACTTTCTTATCCAAGATGCTGTCTGAATGCTTCTTGATTCAGGATGACAAAAGATGTAGGACAGAGCAAGGAGAAGCCAGGGGCACTCAATGTGATTAGATTTGTCATCCTGCTCCTGAGGCTGCAAGCTCATTTGGCCTGTTAGGCTGCCTCAGAGTTGCTCAGTGTGATGCCTAGATGCCCATATCTTCAAGGAATCCTTTCGAACTCTGCTAAGTCACTTTAGAAGGGTTAGAGTAATTTCCAGGATTTCCGAGTTTAAAAATCACTAGCATCTTTATAGTCTTTGAGAATTCCTAATGCATTTTACTTTCTGACTGCTGAAATGTCCTCTGTTGTTATCAATGAACTTCAAAAATATGTCTTCTGTTTTGTTTCACTGATTTCACCATGGCAATTCTATTATTTAACTGTATTATTTCTGATGATATATGAGTTCTGATTAGCCAGGGTCTCTGAAAAGTCAGTATTGATTTCCATTGAGGCTGTGATCAGATGTTGTTCTATCCTACTCCTTATAGTGTCTTTTTGTATATATATCAGAAGCTTCCATATCCCAAATAACATGGTTTTCATGTATGTCTTCTCAGCAAATGTGGAAACAGCCTAAACTGCATTCACTTCAATCATCTTCTTATATTTCCAGACCAGCATTTAAATAGAAAACCATTAATAGTGAATTGACAAAATATCATTAATCTGTCATTTTTCCTCCACAACCCTCATTTAGTTACCCTGATTCTGATACTAGGCCATTAAGTCTTTTTTTAATCCCTGGAGACCCCTTTGTTATATAAAGAAAGGTTGAGGGAACCGGAGTTGTTTAGCTTGGAGAAGAGGAGGCTCTGGGGACACCTCATTGTGGCCTTCCAGTACTTGAAGGGAGAATATAAACAGGAGGGGGAACGGATGTTTATGAGGGTGGAGAGGGATAGGACAAGGGGGAATGGTTTTAAACTGAGACAGGGGAGGTTTAGGTTAGATATTAGGAGGAAGTTTTTCACTCAGAGGGTGGTGCAGTTGGAACAGGTTGCCCAAGGAGGCTGAGGATGCCCCATCTCTGTAGGCATTCAAGGCCAGGCTGGATGTGGCTCTGGGCAGCCTGGTCTGGTGGCTGGTGACCCTGCACATAGCAGGGGGTTGAAACTAGATGATCACTGTGGTCCTTTTCAACCCAGGCCATTCTGTGACTCTATGATTCTGTGATTAAATAAAAATAATGTATTCTGCTTTCTTGCTACCTGCACCTCCCATTGCCTCAACTGAAGGAACTGGGAGGGAAGAACGTACTGCAAAAACAAGGGCAGTTGTGGCTAGAAACTGATGAGGAGATTTGGTTGAAATGAAGACTGTTTCGGCTGATACAAAAGTGAACCATTAGTCCTATTGGGAAGGAAGAAAAGTTTCCCTTCTTTTTGCACTAATTCTATCTTCACATTCAGATCTCAACTTGAGATATCCAGTGGCATATGTTAAGCACCACAGGAGCATCTCAGAACAGAATGTTTTCCGCTTCAGAATATTCATATGTGAGAACTTTCATAACTATTTAAGGGAACTAAGAGAATTATCTGGTGTACAATGAATATACAGATGATATAATATATCCAAAAGCTTGGCTTATGTATTTATTATACAGAAAAGGACACTCACCCTATCCTGGGCTCACGTGGGAAACTCTGGTGGAGCTTCCAGATCCTTCCCCCCGGTAGTCAGCTCTTAAATGGGTCTAGGAGATGTGGAGCCAGGCTCCACCCCTTCCAGCAGCACAGGTGGATTGACTTCACCTGTGCTCCTGTGGCTGACATTGCATGATGGGAGTCCCTTTAGCAATGAAGATTGGAGTGTTGACCACAATATCAGTAGGCCAGGTACCTATTACTGGAGGGACTACTGAGCCTCCCGCCTCCAACAATCTCCCCCAAGGTGCAAGTATGCCACAGCACTTTGGTCCTACCTGCACCTTCCAAGGCCATTTTACTCTATGGGTACCAGGATCTAAATTCTCAGGGGCAGGAAGCAGAATATTATTTTCATTACCAATCTGGGTTTTTACCTGATTATCAGTGCCCATAATTTGGATCCTAAGCAGAGGAGCCCATGTTGTCTGCAGCATTCTCAGGGCACTGGGTCTGTGGTCTTTCATTCAGGTCCCGCAAGGTTTCATACAGTCTTTTTGTCCACCCCTGCAGGGACTGGGAGTCTGTCTTCATGGCAGCCTTAAAAATACTGCTGTAATGTTCAATGAGGCCTGCCCCTGTTGGATTATATGGCAGGTGGAATCGCCATTTGATGTTATTTTCTTCTGCCCAGTGCTGTATATTGTTGCACCAGTAAAATGAATCACTTGATCTCTCTCGATGACTTGAGGTGTCCCCTAGGCAGACATCAGTTTAGTGAGTCCCTTCATGGTATATGCCAGGTTTGCTTCTGGTACTGGATAGGTCTGCAGTAGCTCACTTGCAGCGTCAATGCAGCTGAGGGCTTATCTCACCCCCTCAGACTGAGGAAGGGGCCCAGTGTAATTGACCTGCCATTGCTGGAGAGGATTGTGTCCTCTAGCAAGATGGGCTGTTGTTTTGGGCAGCGATCTCTGTCTCAGAACAAATGTCGCAATCTCAGCATCCCTGGGTGATGTCAGGTAGCTGTATGGGCAGTCCCCATGCTTTAGCAGCTGCCTACATTGTATTTTGTCCTGCATGCCGCAGCTTCTGATGTAACCAATGGGCAATGTTCTCAGATGGTGAATTCTCAATCCATCAAACTCAGGCCAGCATGCCTTAGCAGCTGCAATAAATGAGGTATAAACAAACACCAGTAACCCAATATACCTAGAAATTCTTGCAGCTGCTTCAGTGCTGTAGGGACTGGGAACACCTGAACCTTACCTATGACAGCACTGGGTAGTACTTTGATCTTTCCTGACCAAACCACCCTCAGGAATTTTACAGACAGGCCCAGACCTTGGACCTTTTGGGGATTTATAGGTATAAATAGGCGGTTAGTGAATCCACTGCCTGTCCTACTGCTTCCAGTGAGTCAGATGTCAGCAGGAGATCATCAATATAATTGATATAAGTTAACATCATCTGTTTTTTTTCAATCAGCCAGGTCACGCGCCACTAGATTATGACAATACGTTGGTGAATGCACGTACCCCTGTGGCAGAATCTGAAAGGTCCACTGCCTGCCTCCCCACATAAACGCAGACTGATCCTGCGATTCTTCAGCAACTGGGATACTGAAGAACATGTTTGCTAAATCTAGGACACAATGATAGGTTTTTATCTCCCCCTACTCAATGTGGCCATTAGGGAGGCAATATTGGGTATGGCTGCACGAATAGGCAGCATGACCTTATTTAATTCTCTGTAATCTACTGTCATTCTCCACGTGCCATCCAACTTTCACACCGGCCATATGGGGGAATTATATGGGCTGTGCGCAGGTCTTATAATGCCCACTTTTTCTAATTCCCGCACCGTTTTTGATATTTCATCCTGCCCACCAGGGAGTCTATACTATCTTACGTTAGTAATCTGGCACAGTTTCAGCAGGCAAATAGGCCCATGCTTCGCATGGCCTCTTAACATTGCCTGCACCGTCTGGATACTAATACATCTATGTCAAAATCTGAACTCTCCCACAGTTGTCTGGAGAGCCAGACTCCATAGAATATCTATGCCCTAGATGTATTCCTGGACTGGGGCAATAGATACCTTATACTCCCAAGGTGGGAGACGCCCAACCCCCAATTTTAACAATGTTTGGGTGACAGGAACAGTTTGTCCTCCAAAACCACCAATCATCACTCTGTCTCCATCAAATTTGTTTGGATCTCCGTAGACAATTGCTGTTTCTGCTCCAGTATCAACAAGTGCCATAACTCTCTGGATGTTTTTCTGGGACCAGTATATTGTCAATTCTACATAGGGCCTCTGGAGGCCCCAGGGGTACTAACATCCCACGTCATGCCATGAACTGGGCCAGAGTCAAGTCTCCTGTTTCAGGTGGCTCGGGCATTGTAGCCCAAGACACCTGAGACGACTTCTTTTTTCTATTGGGAACAATGAAATCCTCTAAGTTCCACGTTGTCGTTGGTACTGTTCTGATAACTCTTACCCTTGGTTTCTTAGGGTAGCTTTGGAATCCTTCAAAAACTCCTGTCTCCACAGCTGAAAGAGAATGTGATTGGGCTGGCGGTTGATCTTCACAAATTGGATGCCAGCCCAAATAAGATAGTTAAACATTTGTTTTCACAAGACCCTTACAGGCCCCAGCTGAGGATTCTGCACAGGTGGCCTCTTGGTTTTAACTACTGGAAGCACCTCTGCTTCTTCTATTACTCAAATATTGTGCATAGTGTGCAGATGCTCTGTCTCCCCCAGATCAGCTACTAACTGAGCAACCTGTTGAACCACAGCCTCCAAGGCCACCAGAGGGTTTAATATAGAAACTAAGGTCCCATACAGGTGAAAAGGAGCCTGTTCCAGTTTTTCAATACGATCTTTTAATAGCTGATTTTCACTTTCTAAGGTGTCCAATCTTACTGTGGATGCAGCTAACTGCCTTTCTTTTGTAGTTAGGATGTCTCTGTCTAACCCTTCAAAGTATTCTGCCATGCAGAATGGGGAAATATTCCCCATAGTATGCAGGGTACCCCATTTCTCAAGTATGGTTGCTAATTGGTAATAAGGAGATAACAGAAACCCTGGGATCTGTCCAGGGATCATTTTATCTAAGGGGGTGATGTTCTCTCCCCTGACCCATTTATAGAAGTTCCACAGAAAGGCCATGATATAAAGTATACTTGGCCTGCTTGGCTCACTAAGTGTACAATCAATGAATATACAGATGATATAGTATATCCGAGAGCTTGGCTTATGTAGTTATTATACTAGAGCAGAAGAGGACAGTCACCCAATCTTGGGCTCACATGGGAAACTCCAGTGCAGTGGTTCTCCAGAAGAGATCCTTACCCACCAGTAGTCAGCTCTAAACCTGCTAAATGGGTGTAGGAGAGGTGGAGCCAGGCTCCACCCCTTCCCGCAGCACAGGTGGATTGCCTTCACCTTCTCACCCGTGGCTGACTTATTGCTTGCCTTAGGTGATCAATCAGAGGTTCAGGCCATGATTCAGTAATCCCCATACACCTGGCTTTTCTGCTATAGCTTTTCCACCTCTCTCTTTGAATGTTTTGGTAGTAGTATAACCGGAAAATGAAATGTCTGAGTTTGCAGATATTTCTGCAAACTTTTCACGATATTTTATACCTCAGATACATTATAGTGCACTGTACCATATCCCATAATATTTCACAGCTATTCAATAACTGCAAAATTAACTTCATGACTTAAAGCCCCCCTGATCTTATCAAACATACGTATTTCCAAATCATAAAAATGCTTCACAAGTGAAGTGTACATTGTAATTTGAGGCCTACTAATTGAAATCTGGTTGCTATAAACAAATCCACAATTAGAATTATTTTTCTGCTCTCAGAAGATTTGGTAATAGATCCAGGTATTTTTAGAAGCAAGGTATATTCAAATGTGTTTTAGTCTCCTGCTACAAAGCACAAGGACTCCTCATGTGACTGTGCACCTTCAGCAATGTCAGCTTTCTTACTCTCAGCATCTTTAACTTATTGCTATGGAATAGATACTTATAAACAGCTCTTCAAAAATCTGACTTTAATTTCTTCTAGGTTTTTCTTTCTCAATTCTTCTTTGAAAGGCCAATTTTAATCCTGGTAATCCAGTTCTGTACTTCCCTAATGTACCCAAGGGACAACATGAAAATGTAAGTAGAATGTGTTTAAAATGATGCCTAACTAATCAGAGGAATTTATAGCTGTTGGGTGCTGTTAGGATGAGAAACTTAGTATGATTTCTAAAATGCACTAGCTACTTATTTGACTAAACAGGTTACTCAGGTTCACTCTGAGAAGCAATGACAGCACAGCTGATCTAACAGCTTTGGATGGCTACATTTGGTTGGTTGGTTGGCTGGAATTTTGGGGAAAATTTTGCATAGAAGCATCATTGACATTTTACATAGAAATTAGGGCTGAAATTTGTAATTATTTATATGAAGAACAATTGTAGCAGTAAGAGATGGAACAATATGAAATTAGCTTGTATTTTATCAATAAAATCAAAAGATATCAAAGTTAGGAACACTTGAAGGTGACTACAGTAGGGCAGGTATTTCCCTATAGCCAATGGAGGGGACCATAGCAAAGCTGACACCCACATAGCACCCTGTAGAGGATCTCAAGCTGGAGCAGTGTATGTGCTGTGAAGAAGTTACTGACTGTGGAGAGTCCGTGCTGAAGCAGGTTTGTACTGGAGGACTGCAGCCCATGTTGAGCAGCCACACAGGAGCAGGCAAAAAGTGTGAAGAGGAAGGAAGACCAGAGAAGAGCTGTTATGGACTGACAGTAACCCACTCCTTTTGCTGCTTGGCAGGAGAAAGAGCAGTCTGAAGTGAAGAATTGAAGCTGAACTTGGGAAAGGGAAAATAAAATACGTTGTTTTGTCTTTCTTTCTCATCACCCAACTGTATTTTAATTGGCAATAAATTATTTTTTCATTAAGTTGAACCTGGTTTGCCCACAACAGTAATTGGTAAGCAATCTCCCTGTCCTTACCTTGAGCCACGAGTTTTCTCATCCTATTTTCTCTACATCCTAGTGAGGAGGGGGAGTGAGTGAACAGCTGGGTGGGTGTCTGGTAGACAGCCAGGATCAACCTATCCATGCATGCATTGAATGCCACAGCGGATCATTTGCTGTTGTGCATTTTTTTTTAGTTTATATTCCAAAAAACTGGATTACAAGATGTCTATATTTGGTTGAGTTCTCCTTGAACTCATTTAGGAGAAATGCTCAAATCGTAGCTGAGAGGGACTACACAGTAGCTTGGATTGGATTTCTCGCTGCTGTGGAATATGACTACACTAGAACATGAGGCCAAATTCAATACTAGTCAATACAGAGAGGTGATGACGGCAACTTGGCTTATTAAAACTATCTCTAAAAGATTTTGGCATTTCTTTAAAATGGTAATAAGTCTGATGATTTAATACATCAGCCTCTGATAAAAACACTGGAAGATTTTCTTAAGGAAATACGAAAATGTTACTTCAACACCTGCAGTATTTTCTGTTCTTCTCTAATGTGTATTTGCTATAGAAAGATGAGTAATACTACTCAATCTAAGTCAATTATCGAAATAGTGTGTATTCCATATTTTTTATAATTTACTTACCATTAGGGATACGCTTATCCTCATTACTTCTCAGCTTGCACATTTTATTTCTACAGAATTTTGTTTTTCTATTACCTCAGGTAGTCAGCTGAAGTCAGCATTGGGGGAAACTTGCACGGGAGCAATTTTGTTTTTAGCAAGTCCAGAAAATTTAATCACCCATGGAAACCAACAACCAAACAAAAAAACCCCACAGTGTACGTTCATAGTCTTCATGAAATAAAATGTTTCAGCTTTTTCTCCAATCACAGCCTACAAATAGAGCTGTAGAGAAGAAGAGAATTCAGTAAAGGACATGATGAGATCACAAAATTCAATCAAAAAGATATAGGTAAATCTCTCATTCTTGACTTGTGGGATTTATGCTTAGATTAAGAATATTCATAATTGCTTATGCTATCACTTTCTTTGGTCAAGACCAAAGGAACAGGGCACAAAAATGACACAGAGCATCAAAGATAGCTACTGCCTTTTAAGCTTTGGGTCATCAATCCAAAAGGCAACTGGGAGACTGAAAGGCCAAAATGAGTGAAGAAAATGGGGCAGAAAAAGAAATGAGAAGATATCCTTTACAAGAAAGCAAAGTAGATGACAACAAAGACTTTCAGTAACAAAGGGAAATGTCTTCTATTCACAAACCACAACTTACTGGAGTACCTCTTGAAAGCAAAGGCCTATAGTTAGTTTGCTGCTCTTTAAATTAATCTAGTGGTAAATTATTACTGTGCAATAAAACTAACTTGAGTCAGGTGTTTTGCTACAGGCATATAGGTTTTACTTACTAAATATTAGTTTAGTAGATGGTATCTGTGAAACTCACAATGGTATTAAAAGTAAAGCAGAAGTAACAGGTGGATCTGTGTATTTACTGTTTGATAGCTAATTTTAAAATCGCATCAGCAAATATTTAGAAATGTCACATATTGATATAGTTTTATATATAAAAATGTTTATTATACCAGCAATCACGAGATGTCCTTTTTTAAAATGTCAGAAACATGTTAAATATGTACTTTACACTGTTTGTTGAAGCTTGGCAAGAGGGAATCATTAGAGAGAACAAGCAACAGAAACAAATCCTGGTACTTGTTCTTAACTATACAAGCTCAAAAAATTGAAGGAGAGTGCTCCTACTAGGCCTTTGCCATAGGGCAACAGGACATAAATCTCCCTGACTATGATGGGATTCAGTTCACCCTAACATTTAACTCTGTCTTAGGAGTAAGTACCTAAATAGCCATTATAACTAATGGATATTAAGGATATATTTTTAAATCAATGTATGCATCAGGTGACAATTTTCTCTTCTGAGTCTGGAATTTATGTACCTAATATTTACTGACACTGTTGCAGAATCCTAAGAGACCATTGCTGCATCCATCACTGCCAACTAGAGCATAATGAGGTAATATCTCCAGTAACATACTATTTTGATGGACATTGAAGAAACAAATTACAGCAGATGCAGTTATGTTAGTGAATGACTTAATCATTCTTTGAAGCAAACAGTTAAAAAGTGGAGGAAAGTCTTCTGTTAGAATTTCTGTTAGAAGCCTCTATTATGGAAATCTCATTTCTTTAAGCAGAAGAGATTATAGTGATTGAAACAAATATTTTAAGTGATTAAAAATATAAAAATCAGCAGAAGATATATTTCAGGTCATTTTTTCTTTCATTTTGTTTTGTTTTGGTTTGTTTGTTTGTTTGTTTGCTTGTTTTGCCTGAATTGTCTGCAGATCTTTTTATTCTTTGTTTACTTGGTTGGTTCATTGGTTTTGTCACATGTCAATAGAGAATATCTACTTGTCAAAGTGATTTAGATTTGTAATAAATATATATATGTTTTGCTATTCTATCCAAATTTTCAATGAGTGAACGTATCTGCAGGAATTTTGCATAGGGCTGCTCCTATGGAAAAGCGAGAGTGACTAAATTGGATTACCTTCACCTCAGTTTAGCTAGGGAGCTCCTTATGAAGATAATGTAACTTTCTTCTGGTGAGATTGGATTAGCC
Source organism: Tetrao urogallus (assembly GCF_951394365.1). Taxonomy (NCBI): domain Eukaryota; kingdom Metazoa; phylum Chordata; class Aves; order Galliformes; family Phasianidae; genus Tetrao; species Tetrao urogallus. Next base: position 40,732,697 of record NC_136813.1, on the reverse strand, counting down.
CTATTAAAATCAAACATGATACTTCATTAGGTGAGTATTCCTAACACTCTGGACATTGCCTGTGCAATTGATTGCACTTACTACATAGGAGAACTTTTAGAGTGTTCCTTGATTTTATTAAATGGGAAAAATGAACTGTATATCTTCATTAATATAGTTATTATTGAAAGAAAACAAGAAGTATGACACCAATTGCCACAAGATGTCACAAAAATACCAATCGTTTATATTTGTCAGACATCTGTCTGTCCCTTCTTACAGCCTCCCTTTAAATACTGACAGACCACTCTCAAGTCTTCCCAGAACCTTCTCTTCTTCAGGTTGAACAGCCCCAGCTCTCAGTTTGTCCTTGTTGGGGAGATTTTATCAGCATTCACACGATGCCTAGTATGTTGGAACCAATTCAGTGTAAATTTTGGTATAGTGTTACAGTGTCTGTGACACTGATGTCTATACTAATGGAGAAGAACAGCTGATGTTTACCCCCAGTAACCAATACTTTCTCAACCCAAGGTTTCCCAGTAAACAGGATACTATTGTCTTTCTTGAGTGGAATTTAGTTTTGTGACAAAGACTTATGCAAACCATATCCTTCTTCCAATGAGTTGGATGATAAGGAAAGTGAAAATGAGTTAAGACTGCTAAAGATGTTAGAGCTGTTCCTTATGTGGGGTCCTCTCATGTGCAAATTGTATACAGCTTGGCTGACTATTCTTCGAGCAAAGAATAGCAAAGAAAGAAAAGCATCTATACTAAGTTCATTCACACAGGACTTCCAGAAAGAAAACTGTCAGATTCTACAGGTTCAAGTGAACAAATTACCAATTATCCCTCTGCATAGTGATCTGCAGAATAATCCTACCAATATCAATCGGTTGGTCATTTCCTTATAGTTTTCTTTCAGGGGAAAAATGTCAATGTCCTAATTTTTGTAAGCAGAAATATATATAACAAACTCTGCATGTCGGGGAAAACAAAACAATAGGGAGTCTGGAACCTCTGTCATAAACAACCCCAAAATCCCAGAGATTGCTGCCATCAATAGTAAATTATGGTTGTGTTCTAACCACAGTAGTCAGTTAAGCAACACCCAGCCACTTTTGTACTCTCCTCAGTGTGATAGTGAAAAGAATTAGAAGGACTGAAGTGGAAAAAACTTGTAGGTTGACATAAAGACAATTTAGTAGCTGAATCAAAACAAGCACATGCAACCAAAGCAAAATAAGGAATTAAGTTCCTGCTTATTATCAGTTGGCCTATAAGTAGCTGTTTCCAGGAAAGCGAGGCTCCATCACACTTAACAGTTTCTTATGAAGACATGCACTGTAACTCCAATTATTATGGAATCCTTAGAGATGGAAGGGACCTTTACAGTTCATCTGGTCCAACTCCCCTGCAATTAACAGAGAAACTCACAGCTAGATCAGGTTACTAAGAGCTTGACCTTGAGTGATTTCTGGAACCAGGCTTCCACCACTTCTATGGGAAAGCTGTTTCTGTGCCTCACCACCTTCTCTGTAAAAGACTTTCAAGACTTAAGACTGTAAAAGACTGATTATTGATTATCTGTGTCCCAGTTCTCATTCCATCGTAGTTGTTCTTGATTGTAACCGGAGCAAAGTTTGACTATGAAAAACTCTATGACAGAATAACTCCTAGGAGTCCAAACCTAGACATTCATCCATGTCAGGGTGCTCTTGAGCTCTCTTTGTCTCTGCAACAATCTTTGGAATATAAACAGTAATTTTGAATGTACAGGTAGTTTTGCAGTTAGTTTTTGGTGTTTCAATGTCTTCTGACATGAAGGGAATATTTGGTGCTTTATTGAAACTTCATCATTTTCAGTATCAAACTGTTATCATCATTTGTACATTGTCACTGACAATGTACATGTCATACTATGGCCATTCTTTGTTTGCTTTGCTCAAGTTCAGTTTTATCCTCTGTTCCTCTGCAGCTGAATCCAGGCCTGGCCACTTTACCATAGATTTATACAGCATTTGAGTCAAAGCCTTTTGCGTTCTTGAAGTGTCCTCATACTTTGACATTATAAATTATTAGTATGGTTCTTCCAATCTATACAGTCCATAAAATGCAGACACAAGGAATCCTGCAAAGAAGGCTATTAATGGATATTGGATTTCTCTTCGAGAGGAAAAATATTCTTCTTCTCCTCCTTTCCTTCTTGTCCAGTTCCTGTCCTTATTTTTTTCCCTGTCCTTCTCAAGGCAAGTTGAAGAGATTACACTGAAGAGATTGCACTGGGACCTGATTCTTGTTTACTTTAATGGCTCATCAGACTATTCTTCTGAGGAAAGAAATGTTTTGTCAAGTGCAAACCTATTTTACCCTCACACTGTCACTGTTTTTACTCAGCTGGATGGTCTAGAGGAGCTTGACTAAAATGAGATTATAACTCATTATTTTTCCAGAATGTACACCAGCACAGTATGATGTCTAATGAATAATATATACTATTACTGTCAAAATAATGGAACAAAGGGCAGTGGAGTTTTTTAATGCATTTTTTCACAGGCCAATTTGCAATTTTCAGGAGTTTACAATAGATTTTTCAGCCATTAAAGCCAATTAGTAAATTTCTACTGTAAATAACTACGTACAAAATAGAGGAGTCAACATGGTGCAATGTTTTGCTGTCATTCATAACAAAAGTTGAAGCATAGTCTAGCATCTTGACATCATAAATCAGTGGGACTTAGGAGGGTGATATCCTTGAATTAATTCATTTTTATTCACTTTCTTCTGTTGTGAGATAGAACTGCTGTGTTGTTTCCTTCAAAAGTTTTTCAGAATTTGTATCATCAGAGGCATTTTGATTGTAGCAGATGGCTATTTTGCTGTCAGATATTGAACAGACACTGTGTTTCTCTAAGATCCTTCACTTCTCTTTTTTGCAGTACGTAAATACAGTCTGTAGGAAGCTGAGGTGCTTTCCCTAAAAAGCTTAGAATCAATTTAATGTTAACAAGTTATTTTACTGACAAGTAGTGTAGAGATGACCCAAGATATCTGGTGTACATCCTTTCAGAACTAGTAATTATATATTTTCACTATATTTGAATACTCCTTTCTTGTTTGACATGAAAAATACTTTAGATGCTATATACCGCGTTTGAGTTGCAGATCAAGTGGCTTGTAAACCAGGAAGCTGGAAAAAGCCATGCTGCTGTATTTATGCTCACAGTTGTTGGCAAGAACTATGCCAACTGCATTATATGACAGTCTACAAACATACATTTGCCCAAGCTTTCAGCCAACTGCAACTGGTTTATTCCAAACCCCAGTGTGCTGTCACTACCAGGAGCACAACATTCATTAAAATGGCTTCTGTCACTGCGCTGTTACTATTGCATGCTAACATATGCTGTAAAAAGCATGCATTTCTTTACAGTAATTTATTTTAAGCATGGAGGTAATCCAATGGACTGCATTCATCTGAAATTATTTACTCTATTTTGGAAAAATCTGATAGCAAATACTAGAATTATTTACTTACTGAGTTAACATATAAGCATACAGATGGGCGCATATATCACTATTGAAATGCTGGTCTTTTGTGCCTACCTTACTATATTAGAAGAAAAACACATGCTATGCAGCCACATCACAAAGGCAGGCTGTGAGGTTCCTCCACGTTCGAATGGACAGATACTCTGAGATGATGATAAAACTGTTATATGTTAATGTTATTGTGATGAAAGAGAAGAACTCTCCCTTGAACTCCCTTGCTCCTCTTCCTTCCTTGTCTGTATTTTACAATAATTAAGTATATCCCAACAAAAGTGATGCAGTTTGACCCTGCAGGCAGCTCAGCACCACACAACTGTTTGCTCACTCACCCCTCCCCAATAGGAACAGGAGAGAATCAGAAGAAAAAACAACAAAGAAGAACTCATGGATTGAGGGGAAAAAAAAACCCAACAACTCTTTACTAAGACTGAAAAGGAAGAGAACTCTATATATGTATACATACAAAATGATACACAAAACAATTGCTCACCACCTACTGACCAATGTTCAGCCAGATTCCCAGCAGTGCCAGTCCCCACTATGGCCAACCCCCTTCACTTGTATTGTTTTTTCACATGTTGTTATATGCTATGAGATATCCCTTTGGCCAGTTTAGGTCAACTGTTCTGGTTCTATCCCATTCCAGATCCTTGTGTTCCAACACCCCTTTGCTGTCAGGACAGTATGAGAAGATGAGAAACTGAAATGTCTTTGGTTCTATAAAGCTCTGCTCAGCAAGAGCTAAAATATCAGTGTGTTATCAACATTGTTTTCCTCCTAAAGCCAAAACATAGCGTCATACCAGACACTATCAAGAAAGAATCAACTCTATCCCATCTGACAATGGGACAAAAGCAGGATCTGTTTTGATAGGGCAATGGGAAATGATTTCAAACTGTAATAGTTTAGGCAGGATATAAGGAAGACTTTTTTACAATAAGAGAGGTGAGGCACTGGAAACAGCATGCCCAGAGAGGTGGTGAATGCCCCATTCCTGGAGACATTCAAGACCCCATCAGGCTGGACAGAGCTCTGAGCAATCTGATGCAGCTGCAGCTGTCCCTGTTCATTGCAGAGGAGCTGAATTAGATGATCTTTAAGGGTCCCTTTCAACTCTGTGATTCTATCATTCTAATAGATAAATTCTCCATAAGATTGGGTTTATAGCTGATAATCAATGCAATTAGTTGTTCATATGGTTCCCAACGTGACACATAATCTAGTGTTGTTTCCTCCTACATCGTAGAACAGGGCACGTATTGTCTGGCCTTCACTACCAAAATATTAATTGTGGAAGCCTAAGCCAGTCATCCAGACTTTCTTTATGATCAAAGTTGAAAGTCACATACAGAGCAATCCAGCTCTTTTCTATAAAGAAAGGTGCTCTAGGATAAGATGAAACAACCTCTTCAGTGCCCATACACAGAGAATCTGTATGGCTCTGTATTCAAGCTAGATTTAAGATGATTAAATATAATTGATACTTATCCACATTCTTACTCATTCTACTACCAGATCACACAACTGAATATTACCATACAACAATGTATATGGATGTACTACTTAAGCTGTTTTTTATGACAACATTTTTAACATTTTTTCTGAAAGGTGAGTTTGTGTTTTATAAATTTAAGCAAAACCATCTGTTCACTATCATTTAATTAGCAATTAAATGATCTTACTATTGGAATAATGCAGATGCCCTTAATTTCATTTATAAAATCGGTATTATTCTCCAAGGACTAAAACTGTTTAAAGTGGAGCATTTTGTTGTATTTTTAACAGAAATGAAAGAACATAATCCATAAAGTCAGAAAATTAGAAAGTAGAGGAAGGCACATCTCTGTATTGTGCTACTGCTTTCTTTTTCAATACAACCATATATTCATCTGCAGGACACACTCATGCTGTGGGAGACTTTGAGTGCATGTATTCTTTTGTGATTTTATTACATGTATGGGTGATGCTAATTATGCCACTTTGTGATTCTGTACTGCATCTGCATTTTCAGCCCCATGTGTCTATCAAAGCCAAATGCTAGATAAAGAAGGTAATTGGCCAGTCCATAACTGAACCTCCCAGCTGAGCAGGGCTGTCAGCCTGCCTTTTGCCTCTAATCTGCTACTCTCATGGGGTTTGGAAGACACTGCTCCTACATAGAATCATGGAATCATTAAGGCTGGAAAAGGTTACTAAGGTGATCTAGCCCATCCATGAGCCCATCGCCACCATGCCTGCTAAACCACACCCTTCAGTTTCACATCTACGCATTTCTTGAAAGCTTCCAGGGACACTGACTCCACTACTTCCTGACAGGAGATGACACCTCTTGGACAGCCTCTTCCAATGCATTACCACTCTTTCTGAGGGGAAATTTTTCCTTGTATCCAACCTGACCATCCCCTGGTGCTATGTGATGCCATTCCCTCTTGTTCTACTGCTGTTAGCTGGGAGAAGTGAACACCTACCACACCACAATCTTCTTTAAAGCAGTTGTAGAGAGCTATGGGATCTCCCCTTAGTCTCCTCAGTCTGAACAATCCCAGCTCTCTCAGCCACTCCTCCTAAGACTTGTGCTCCAGACCTCTCACAGTTTTGCTGCCCTTCACTGGCTGCGCTCCAGGCCTCGATGTCTTTCTTGTAGTGAGGGGCCTAAAATGAACACAGTACTTGAGGGAATCATATGGAGATTACAGAGACTATCATGAGTATTTTGAGAAAAAATTTCCCTGTCTGCTTCTTCAGTTATTTAGTTCCCACTTCGACTTCTGGAGGAGAAAGACTTTCATTGACTACAGAGGCTACTTCATGGACTATTTGGTTACTGTGAATTCTCTCCTGTGTGTATTCTGTTTTTTGTTGTAAGGAGCACACTTACAACTGTCAGTAGAGGAAACTGTCAGTAGAATCTAGTCCTGAGTAAGCACAGATGTGTGCCCCAAGAAGATGGAAACTCAAATAATTAATGTTTAAAACCAGCATCTTACTACTGTGAAGTAATTCTATTTCTAGCACAGCTTAATCCATGCTAGTGTTGATCTTCAGAGTAATGTATGCAGTATGGACTGGAGAGCAAAAATGCCAAAAATATCAATAGTGTGACAGACCAGTTTTAATGACTAAGCCTCTATTTTTATATAGGAGTATCAATGCACAAGTAGTCAGAGTGAAATACAAAGGGATGCTGGGTGAGGATAAGCATTTCTAACTCACTCAGACTGGAAATGTATTTCTTAATACAAGTTATCAACATTTCTATTTTAAGCATCTATACAGATCAAAGATGCAACCTCTTTGGAGTTAAGAACTGAGAAGTAGACTTGTGTAGACTGTTGAACCACATTTGCATCGTTCACCTGAAGTAATTTGCAATTCTGCATAGTAAGTGAAGGTAAAGAGTACACAAAGATAGTCACATGGTCCTTCAGCACCAAGAGTTCATTATCCCTCAGGAATCCTCCACTGTGTTAAAGCTAAGTTTGAGAAAAATGGAAAGGATCAGAGAAAGGGCTCAGTGAGACTTGCTGAAGACCAGGATCAACAAATTTCAGTACAAGCCTCAAGAATCTTATAGAAACTTCAAAGACCAAAGGAGCATTGCTTTGCTTTATGTTCATACATGGCCTTTCACAGGTATGATTCAAACAATATGCCAATTACTAACACAACCTTTTGTGGCCTTCAAGTAACACTGACTCTTTTTTTTGTTCCATGATTGTTCTGTTCGGTCTCTGTTGCACTTGTACTTCATGCTTTACTCACATAGCAGGCCTTCTTCCACTTTATTTCTGGAATATATGCTATTGAACTGTTCTAAGGGTCTGTCCATACACTTCTGGTATCATAAAGCCTCTAACTTTGAACTCTGAAATGAGGCAATAGAAAGACAAAGCAGGTTGTAGCATTAAAGACTGAAGTTTTTCCTCAAATGGCATACTTAGGCATAGCTTTTGAGCTTTCATAATATTAGTGGAAATACTTATGAATATTTTTCTGTCCATTTAATGAAGGCCAAAAGCTTCACTTGTCATAATTAGCACTTCATGAGTATCACATTTAGCTCAGAGTATCCTGTTGGACCATTCTGTTTAACAGCAGTTCTCAAGCTGGCCTAATTTGAAGATTACCCCCTTGGGGTGGGACACATTTGTCTTAATTTTAGATATCCAGCAGTTCAATGTGCCAATTTGAACTAGTCACCCTAAGACACCTAGCAGAGAAATAGGCACCTCCAGAGGGTGATTCATCTGGCCTACTTTAGGATGAAATGAGTCACTACCCAGAGATACCTCTTTTTCTCTTTTTCATTACAAAGGGATCCTACAATGACTGGCTAAAGACCTAAATGTTAGACTTCTAAATGCTTCAAATAGGAACATAAACCTTAACTTGAATATCATCATGATTAGTGAATTACAGAAACTGAGTGAAAAGAGAAGTAATAAAGTGGATGTTAATGGATAAACTCATTCTCTTCTCAGCCAATAAGGGAAACAAATTTAAAAACACGTTGAGGTAAACTTGATCTCTTCTTAACAAGGACTCATTTCCAGTGGCTTTGACTTGTTAATGAGTTACTAAGCTCTGCTATCACAGAGCCATTAACAAGTCACTTTTTTATCAATTTGCACAAGGGTGATTAGGCTTCTTTAAAAAAAATTTAAAAAATTTAAAAAAAAAAAGAGAGAGAGAGAGTTACTTGGAGCTTACCTAAACATAGCCAGCCATAAATTTCTGCTCAAGGAATTAAAGTACTGATGTAAAGCGGGCTCCATGTAGAATTGATGGGTTCTGTCATTTGGCAATCTGCCGTCTTCTCCTTTGTCACACACCAACCCATGGTTCCTTGCCACTCACCTCCACTAAGCCACCTCGATTTTGGCGGGGCTTGCCAATGGTCTTTATGGCATTTGCTAACACCCATGCCAGGTGTACAAGCTAGACGTCTCATGATCATGTCAAGAGGGTCTGTCTGGCATGAATAATTACAATCTTTAACTTGTTTATACCTCTGAAGGTCTTTTGCTAGTCCGAGCAAGAATATCTTTAATTTTCTCCCGATAATAAACAGGTTAAAGTAATTGAAGTAAGGGACCTGGACAAATTAAATGAGGGGGCCTGGAAAGTATATAGAAACAGGGATTGTGATGAAAGAAAGAAATTGAGAAGTACAGTAGGCCTTGAAGTTTTGCCCCAGTCGACTGAATGCAGTTCACAAGAAAGTGGGAGTTATTTCAAAACTTCCCTTTTCCCGAATGGAGTAATCTAGCAAAAGAATTTGCTAGGTTCAAGAAAAAGGGGGGATTGAGTTAGGGGATGAAGGGTAAACATGGGCCAGGTGTAAAGGAAGACAAGACAAAAGAATGTAGCAAGCAGGATGTGCAGTAAATAAGGGTTAACAATTGCATAGGAATGTGAGTAAAGAGAGGACAAGATAAGGGTTAACCATGCATAGAAATGCAGGTAAGCAGGATGTGAGCCCAGATAAGAACATCTTGAAACTCTATTGTAAACTTGAAAAGAACATGGCACAAGGAACAGGTAGGGTCAGATTCCTTCGGTTGAAGACAGTGAGCCTTCATCCCATGACCATCAGAAAAAGACCCCCCACTGCCCACAGCGCAAGTGCAAGAGGGAGGGACCATATTCTGATGGGTTCTTGGAAATGTAATGAATATGTATACGAATTCCGGGAAAAACACTGATTATGTATTAGTTCGGCCTATATCTGTACCAAGCTTTTGTCCTACGGTGTGCAAGTTCGGAGGAGCTATCTCCCTTGCATCCAGCTTGGCGCCAAATGCTGAATAAAAATATACCTGCTTTATAACCTAACTCTGGGTTATAGAGCTCGATTCCTTAAATCACTGATTTGACATTCTGCAAAACTGAGGTGGAAGAAATTTCCAGATATGAGTACTGAAAACATTTCTGGTGAGCTGATATTAGAGGGAATAGATCAGTCACTGATCTATTTTACTAATGAAAGATGGTTTTGGATCTTTTGCTCTCTGCTGGGTATTTCCATTGCTTTACCTGCTCTAAATGGTAATAAAATGTTTATGCCATTGAGCTTCATAGTGCACAGTTTTGCCATGGAGTGAGAAAGAGATGATCATTTATTTCCAGCTTTCTTTTTCAGACAACCTGGCAAGATCATAGAACCATAGAATCTTTAGAGTTGGAAGAGACCTCCAAAAGTCATCCAGTCCAACTGCCCTGCAGTGAACAGGGACATGCACAGATAGATCAGGTTGCCCATGGCAACCAGTCCCTCACCTTGAAAGTCTCCAGGGACAATGCAACAACCACATCTCTGGGCAACCTGTTCCAGTGCCTCACTACCCTCACTGTAAGAGGCTTCTTCCTTATATCTAACCTGAATCTGCCCTCTTTCAGCTTGAAATAATTTCCTCTTATCCTAGCATAACGGACCCTGATCAATAGCACACCTTAGGTACTGAGGGTCCAACTCCAGCCTGTAGAGTTTAGAATTTTTCCTGCCTGGGTTTATCAAATAATTGTCAGGATCAGATACTGAAGAATACATTGTGAATTGGTTCAGCTTTCTAAGTGAAAACTCACTGAAATCCATGGAAGAAGATACTACAACAGCAATTGGATGTGTATTACAGCATTTAACCTGAGCTCTATACCACTATTCTTTGAAGACAGTGCTCCAGTATTACAAACACTTACCAGGATTTGCTTTTATTTACTTTATTTGGTAAGTTGCTTCCAGACAATGTTTTACATACATACAAAGTAAATTACTTGAGTGTCTTTTAAGCCCCTCATTTCTCCACTTAGTTTCTCATAAATTCAGAGTCCCCTCAAAGACTGCTGAGAAAAAGCTAACAGTTAGCAGCCTACAGGTCATAGACTATCAGCTAATGATTTGCACACTGTTGTAAGAAATTCTCCCTTATACTAACATGGTTTCCAAAGTTTATGTAAACACAGTGAGCATTTGTGCTTCTCCTGAATGATGCCAGCTTTCCCTGTCACCCCACAGCTCCATACAGCTAGGATGATTAAGAAAGGCAGCAAGCAGCAAAAATAATTTTGTTGTAGTGTTTTTGTATGTACTTTTACCACTCTTATTTCAATGCCTGATGGCATGATATCAAACTACCTTTCAGTGTCTCATAGTACAACAATAAAGAACAAAGAAAGGAGCAGAATATTTTTGTCATGTCATTTTCCTAGTCCACAGGATAGAGCTAAATTATCAATAAGGTTAACATGCTGATTAATTTAATTTTGTTTATGCAGCATTTTAAAGAGAAAAAAACATTTCAAGATACAGATATTTTCAACCAAAGGCATGGATACCTGCAATGTACTGATGGTCCTCCAAGTTTGACATAATACAGAAAATGTATTGTGATCTGGTTCAGTTCTGAATAGAAAAACCTTGGATGGCCTTAGGTAAATAATGTATTTTGCTATTCACACTTGGGGCACTACAGATTTACTTTTTTTTTTTTTTTTTTCTTTTTTTTCCAGGTTGATTACCTCTTATGCGTTTTGCACTTGGAGGGCCCTGTATCTTGGTAACAGAGCCTTACACCTGCGCCATTGAATCTCAGCTCATAAGGATTTACAAACATGCCAGTTTGACATGGTCATTCAATAATCACACTTTTACACTCTTAGACTCTCAGAAAAGCAGAAGTACAGCTTAGTCATGGAATAAAACTATGCCAGTAGATTGCATTTCTACAGAATATGCAAGTCTGAAGGATGGTCATATCACACTGCCTCTGTGCCTCATCCCTGTGCTGGGGACTCTTGCTTATACATCTTCAGAATTCATCCAGGCTATCAAGGAACATTTCCTTTTATTTTTTTAACAGATTTCTTTCCTTTTTTTTTTTCACAATCCCAATATAATTTTGACAAAACATTTTAATAGTGAACTAAAAGAATTTGTGCTGTCATTGTTGTTTTGAGATTCTTGCAGTGAGAATCCAGAAAAGTTTATATTCCTGAAAGGGTTATGTGTTGTGAGACATAATCTGGGAAAAATAACTCAATGGAAATTTAAGAACTATTGGTCCACTACTCTCTTTTTTGACCAAAGATTCCTACAGATTTTAATAGATGTCTTCACAGAATTGTGAAATCTTCCTGGTGATCAGATTTTGTTAAATATTTTTATCATTAAATTTGAGAATATTTCAAGAGAGGAAGAAAAAAAACATGGAAAAACGTAGTCATCTACCTCATTGGGAAGAAGTGAACAGATATTCCTACGCATCTTTGCTGTGCATTTCACGCACCCTACTACTATCAGTGAACATCCATAAGGTGTGCCTGATCAATCCCAAAGACAGCAGGAAAAGAAAGGAGGAGCAGTCTCCCGAGACAAACTACAGAGAAGATAGGCTCAACACATTGGATCCTCAAGGGATATAGCCATCCTCTGATGTGCCCTATGGCTTTTCTAAGTGCTTGCCTAGCTCACTGGTTCATTGACTGTGTCTGAAATGTACTGCGCCTCCCACTTGCACAATGCACCATCAGTGCCAATCAGCAGACAGGTGGCCACCAATATATATTGCTTTGTGCTGAGCGCAGTGGAAAGAAATCATTAAAAAACTCCTTAAAGCTCCCATGCTCAAGCTCCCCATTTTGTGCCTGCCTCCCTCTGAGAGGCTGCCGATAGGCAGTAGGTAGCTGAGGGGTGTGGAAGAGGATTGACATTTTCATAAGCAGCCTTTTAGCTCTCATTACTCTGGGGTACTATTTCTGCTACAAAGCAAAAGCAAAGGCCTGGTTGCATCATTTAACTGATGGAGACCTTTGTGCTGTAGCTGCGGCAGCAGAGGACAGAAGCAGCTATTTTTGTGTTAAAACTGATCCAGCTGCAGCAGCTGTGCAGTGACACACTGAGTTTGCATCCAGCTGCCCCACCTCTCCCTTCCTCATTCATGCACTCACAGATTTGTTAGTGATGTCACCTATATCTTACTTTCCCCAACCCCCCTCTTTAGATCCTTAGGCAGCTCAGCTGAGCTTCACCCTCCGTAGTGTCACCTGCTGCATGCTGATAGTGACAGGAGCAGATACCACTGCAGGCACTGACATCCCTCTGTGTCAGGCGGAATCAAGTAATCAGCACACACAGTGCTGTGCATGGCAGCCATCTAATTGTTTATCTTCCAATTTTTCCTGCCCTGGGGAGAAAACACTCCAAAGAGCAGTCCATCAGCTGAAGCCCTCCAGACCTGGAAGCATGCCACACGCATCCAACCCGACTGCTGGGCCAGGGGCTGAGACACAATGCTGAGAGGAGAGGGCTCTACAAGCAATACATCTCTCTGTCCTTTGTTTGGTAGTTTGTGGTTATTTGTTGGCATTGCCTTCCTAAAGTGTACTGCTGAAACTGGAATGGCTGACGTTATGACCAGCAACAACAGCAATACTCAGCATTTTGCATTTCCACAGTGTTTTCCATCTGTGGATTTTAAATGTCTTCAAAGAATAGGTAATGTCAGTATCCTCATTGTGCAGGTCAAAGAACTGCAAAACAGACTGGATAACACCTTTTCATCTCACTTCTGCTCATTAAAGCTGTTTTAAGAGCAGGAAAGCTAGGAAGAGAAAGTGTGTGAGAGAGACGGAATGGAAGGAAGAAAAAGAAGGAAGGAGAAGGACGGGGAGGCATGAAGAGGAGAAAAAAAGGATGAAAGATGGATCAAGATAGGGAGACCTCATTGTAGCCTTCCAGTACTTGATGGGAGCATATAAACAGGAGGGGGAATGGCTGTTTAAGAGGGTGGAGAGTGATAGGACAAGGAGGAATGGTTTTAAACTGAGACAGGGGAGGTTTAGGCTAGATATTAGGAGGAAGTTTTTCACTCAGAGGGTGGTGACGCACTGGAACAGGTTTCCCTAGGAGGTTGTGGATGCCCCATCCCTGGAGGCATTCAAGGCCAGGCTGGATGTGGCTCTGGGCAGCCTGGTCTGGTGGTTGGCGACCCTGCACATAGCAGGGGGTTGAAACTACATGATCATTGTAGTCCTCTTCAACTCGGGCCATTCTATGATTCTTTGATTCTATTATTCTATGATCCTATGCAGCTCGGGGCCTGAGTCCAAGGCAAAAGTAATGTCATAGTACTGTGCCCAGTAAATCAAGTTTTAAACGGAAGTAATACAATTCACGCAGATCCACACAGATTGATGGTAAGGGATTGCTGTCAGGCTAATCTGACGCACATTTTTTATGAAGTTAGAACTTGGGCTGATAATTATATTTGCATTGGCTTCTGTGAGGCATCTGATTTTATGGTGTATAACTTTATAATTAAAAATGAAAGCAGATTCTGATGATTTTCACAGATTTCTGATGATTTTCACAGATTTCTATGAAAACAGAAGAAAATCAGTACAATGGGTGTTAAGTAAAGCAACTGTGATCTAACTGATTATTCAAAACATGTGAGAAGTCATCACTAAGAAAGTATCATCTACAGGGTCTTGAGTGGTTCTGTTCTTGGGCTTTACTGTACCTTTTATCAGTAGACCAATACCGTCACAGTTCCAAAATAGACATTAGAACCTTTGTGGTTACACTTGTAGCTGATCTGAAGATCAGAGGGGCAGCTAATAACAAAATAAAAGGATAAATAAGATTGAGTTATGTCAGCTCTCTGGTAAATTAGGTGCAAGTGAAAGCATCCTGTTATTAATTTATATGATTGTGATGGCATACAATTACAAAGACAGCAGATTGTACAATAAAAGTTTGGAGGTGGACAACTCTGTGGTCTACAGAGAAAAGGTGCTCAGGTAAGAACAGTTTAACGCTCACTAGTGGTTCATAGAAAATCCACAGATGATTTGCAGTGATTTCAAAAATGCATTTAAGAATTCATACACACACAATCCCCCTCCCCCCCCCCCAAAAAATCAACAAAATGAGGAAAATGTGGAAAACATATTCAAAGTTTAATTTATTTTTTTTTTTTTTTTTGTAAATAACAGCTCATAGAAATGTTAAAGATCTCTTTTATTTTCACAGAAATCTTTGTGAATCAGTAGACTGAAAGTGATTAGACACAGTAGTTAATAGTTGTGAACTCAGAAAGACTGCTCAGAGAAATTAAAAAGACTTAGGATAATAATGTAAGGATTGGAAAGCAAGCCTAATCAGGAAAACTGAAGGACTTTGTTTAGTTTAATTTCCAGAAGGAAGGTAAGTCGTGATTTGGTTTTTGTAAATTATCAACACTATTTTTTATTAACCAGGACTGTTAAAATAACAAGTTTTATGGGGAGCAGCTGAGGCAGCTGGGATTGTTCAGTCTAGAGAAGAGGAGGCTCAGGGGAGACCTCACTGCTTTCTATAACTGCCTGAAGGAGGGTAGTGGCGAGGTGGGGATCAGCCTCTTCTCCCAGGTAACTAGCAATAGGACAAGAGGGAATGGCCTCAAATTGCTCCAGTGGAGGTTCACGTTGAATGTTGGGGAGAATTTTTCCTCAGAACAAATTGTTTGGTATTGGAATAGGCTGTCCAGAAGACGCTGTTCCTGGAGGTATTCAGGAAAAGGGCAGATGTAGTACTTGGGGACATGGTTTGGTGGGCATTATTAGTGGTAGATGAACAGTTGGACTAGATAAATTTAGAGGCCTTTTCCAGTCATAATGATTCTATTATGAAAATAGTTAATGGCGTAGGGCAAGCTACACATGGAACACTTTACCAAGGGCGATGGGTAATCTTCCTAGGTATGGAGATTTTTCAGTCAGTATATGACTGTTTTCTAAAACACATGCTCTCTCATTCCATTTTGACTGTTAGGTCAGAAATAGGAGTTAGTATGATGAAAATCCTAAGAACTGAATATTGAGGAAACTCTGCGCAATATTTTAAAACCATGAAGGCTGTCTATGCCTCTGTTAAGTGAGTGGCTTCTCAGCCTTAGTAAACACAATGAACATGGGTGACCCCAAGAGACTGATCAAGTCCATGATAGAGTAGGTAAAGCTGGGACCTCTATACCCCAAAGTGCAATGTCTTATCTGTGATCCACTGTATCTTAGCTTTACTGTTATTGCCAAAATTTTCTTACCTAAGGACTGAAAGCAACTCCATTTCAAATATTATTTCCAGCTGCTGCAAAGGGAACTCAGCTGGGTACTGAAGAAACAAAGGCAACTCCCATTTCTACCATATATCTTCTTTTCTAATAAATAAGTCTCCTTATTGCACCTAGAATTTCAAACACCTGTCTCTCTGAGCCTTCTTAAGATTCTACTAAACTATGTATAAAAATCATAACCTCATAAAGAAAACACAAGATGATAAAGTAGAAGAGAGTGTGGTAAAGAATTACAAATATGTGTGTTATAAAAAGTTAAACTAATCCCTTGAGCAGGAGAGGACTTGATTTTTCAAAAGTATGTCTAACTGCACTAAAGAATATGCAGTTTTAAATCACTTCATGGCAGTCACTTTGCCAACAGACAATAAAGCTGCAGTTTAAAACTGCATTCATCTTCTGCAAAATACAGCAGAGAGCTTTCAGTGTATTTTAAACACCATTTTTTCATGTATTACCAACTACTCTAAATGTGGCAGGAGAAAAGGGTGGGGAAAAGTGCCATTAAAACTTCCAGTTATCAAGATGTGGCCAATAAACTTTTCTCTCTCCCCACTTCGCCATCACACTTTGTCTTCCCCTGGTCTCTAAGGGTGCACCTGCAGATCTGCCCATCATTCTCTTGTTTCTTGAGCTATAGTAATGCACCTAGATGTATTCCAGACTCACCTTTGCCCAACCTAGCCATATCCCAGTCCAGGTAGAAAAGATGCGTGTCTCTCTGTGTAATAGGTATACCTCAGTTCACTCCATTCACATCTATTCTTTCCAGATGCTGAAGACTCTGAAGAAAAGGCTTATCTTCTTTTTGTGTATAAACACAGTGCTCCCAGTACCTCACAGCCTGTGTTCTATCAGAAACTTCAAAATGTCCTGGAATCACCTGAGTGTTATAGCAAGGAGGTGTTTAAAAAGGAGTAATATGCAGGATGGGAAAAAACATCCTTCCCTAGGTAGCATTGAAGTTAAGGGGCATACATGTGCTTTCCAGTGGTGTCCTGCATTTTACTGAGGTATAGGACTGTCACACTGAAGGAAATAAGCAATTTAATGATTAAGAAGTTTATCTGTCTATTTTCTATAGTTGTCATTATCGTAGCTGCTGCTAAGTGCCTTACAGACTAGAATGTATTAGTCATCAGAATAGCTTGGTGAGTTATGAAGTTCTCCTGCCACTTTTTTTTTTTTCCACAGTCAAATTTGATCTCTCATATAATTAAAAAATAGAGTAACTCATTTGACCTTCCAGTAATTAAGTTTTTGGTACTTTCTCCATGTTCCTCCCTCTACTTTCCATCATTTTCAGCAGCCCCTTGATCTGAAGCACAAAGAAGAGGCCATCTTGCCTGGGGCAGGATAATTGCTGCTTCACTGAACTGAACATTAGGCTCATGTAAAAATACAACCAAGGTGATTCATCACAACTCAAGATGCCTGCTCTCCTTAAGCCTCCTGGAGGTGGTGTATAGGCAAGGAAGCATTACTCAGTCCTTAATGTTAAGCCTCTCCAACACGTGATTTTCAATCTTGCTGAAAAAGAAGCAAGAAAAACAAAACTAGTTTTTTCCTAATGTAATTATTATCTGAGGATATTCACACTTATTCTCCTCTCTGCATCACTGTTTTCCTCCCCATGTACACACTAAGCGCATGTAAATAACAGATGGAAAACTACCAAACCAAAGAAAAACCCTCATGAGTTCTCACAATTTCTTCGTTATATTAGATGACAGTTGCATAGTGAAATATCTCACTAAGAGTAGGCAAAAGGCATGAACACTTGTTCAGTAGTTGATACCATGTTGTTGGACTCCAACACATCCAAATTCCTAAGTGGTCACATTTTTCACCATATGAATGTGCAGACATTTCCCTACAGCAGCATTTTTGTATAAGTCACACCCAGCAGCCACAAATATATGCTGTCAGTAGTTTCTTCTGTAAATGCAGCCAACAATGGCGATGATGTTTCCTCCATGTGTATGTAATAAATTAGACAAGCAGTGACAATGTGGAGTCTTACAGACTGACAAAATAAAGATGAAAATACAAACTGTCTTATTTTGATTCTCAAATCTCATTCTCTGGCACGAGCTATGGTAAGAACTCTGTGAACAGCTATCCTAAACTGTAGTTTAGTGGGAGTCAGTAGATTACTGCTAGAATTGTAACAAGGTGGCATGGTTCTGCTTTTCAGCTCACTGAGGTTCTGTTCTTCATCCCTTTCCACACCTGAATAAAGCTGTGAAATCAAACTAAAACTGTGAAATTTTGCTTAGTTTCCAATCAGAACAGCAAATCCCTGCCTTTTGCTTGAAATCCTAAGCTATACTGACCCAGAAGGCTTGAGAACTAGAACAGTATCCTGAGCATGCAGAATAGCCATGGAGGAAAACGAATGGTTTCTGATAAGGATTTTCATTAAAAATCATACCTCTAGTTCTGTCATGGGCTAGAAAACTGCTGAGAAAACTTGATCACACAGCAGTATGGACAAGTATCCACATTTTATACGTGCAATGCTTGCCAGGAAAATCAAAAGTCTCCTATGTAAAGCACATGCATACAGAGTTTTCCTGGAGTCTTATGAAGATGACCTATGTTGTTCTCAATGGATAGGAATATTGTGGAGAATATCTAAGAGGCCCTTGCTTGGATGTTAATAATTCAGTATCAGGAGACTAAAAAATCCTTTTTTTTTTTTTTACTGGATGAGTGGTCACTGTAAGAAAATACTGCTTTTCCATGGAATAGCTTTTCGGCAAGACTCTAAATGACCTAATAACTTGGTAGATTTTTTTCTTTAGTATTTATATAACTTTATCATACTCCTGTATGGATAACTGATTGATCTCTACTATCTCTATGAGTTGGGAAAATAATGTTTGTTCGGGTATATACATAGAGATACAAGACAAAGCTGCCAAAAAAGAGAGCCAAAAAAAAGTACTTCACTGTCACAGGCCCTGGTACTGCACTATCAATAATATCAATGCATGGGAGTGCCATATGCCTAGCTTTACTCCAGAGGGTTGAGGGAGAACTGCAGACATCAGATGAGATAACCAAAGCATTCATAAGGCATCTGCCAGATCATAGAATCATAGAATCATAGAATCATAGAATCATAGAATGGCCTGGGTTGAAAAGGACCACAACGATCATCTAGTTTCAACCCCCCTGCTAAGTGCAGGGTCGCCAACCACCAGACCAGGCTGCCCTGTCAGAGGAGATAGTCCCTAGGATGTCAAGGTGTACCAAAACCACATAAACATCTAGGATTACAAATTCTACTTAAGACTGTAGGAATATAAGTTTTCTTTTTCTAAGATGGTATAGCGCTTCTTTCATGCAACGCTGTTGAAAACATCCAGGTGCTGGCACCTGCATTTAGTTCATCTCCCAGCATAAATGTTCCTGTTAGTTTGCTAAGGGTTAGAGAGCAATACGTAATTAGGTGGTCAGAGGAATCACCTTGCCACAGTGAGCTTCCAACTCTTATTCAGATTCTTTCTTTCATACAATAAGTACTTCATTAGAGTAAGGAGCACATCCATCTGAAAGACATTTTTGCACGCAGGAGGAAAGAGAAATGCAAGCACCTATCCTGCAGAGCTGTAGAACTACAGTGCTGAATAAAAACATGGAAATCTTCATCCTAATGATGCTCTTAAGATCATGGAAGACTAGATCAAATAAAGGAACTTAAGCCATGTCTCCAGTGAGGACTATCACTCTAATGATGACCATATATTACATTACTTTGTCTTAATCCTGCATGCTTTTATGCACATATTTGGCTCTATGTATCATTTAGCTATGTCATCTTACTCACAGTTCATTTTAGTCTTACTGAATTCACAATTTTGGAATACACTTAGGAGCAAGGCTATTAATATGGGTAAGTATTAATAGGATTGGGCTGATAACTGTCCAAGTAACCAGCCCAACTAATATTCTAAACTGGACAGATGGATAAGATACACTTTTGGCAGCCTATCTCATTTCTCACTCAAACAGGTCACAATTGCTTATAAAACAGGGCTTTACTGCAGCATTCACTTGTGTTATTTATTTTTCCTATGCTTAGAGTTTAGAACTCATTTGCTCTGTTTCCTGTTGGTATTTTCTTCCTTCTACTTATCCCCTGATTTGTTTATTTAAATATGTATATTCCTTTATATAAATAAATACAAATGTTCTCTCTCAAAAACTTATGCTTTCCCACGAATATAAACATTCTCTTTTTCTTGTTTTATACTACACAGATAAAAAATAGAGACTAATTTTTAGCTGATCTAATTGCATTCTGTCATGGGGACATCAGTGTTACTATTACACTATATTGTGACCAAAAAGACATGACTGCAGTTGAAATCAGAACATGTAATATTTATCCCATACATATGTTACAAATCTGGAGAGATAAAATCCAGAAATGCAGAGGTCAGAGACAGATTTATTCTTCTTTCAAAATCTTTTCATTTAATAAGGAGGAAAATGATGGAAGGGAACATTTTCTTATGCTTTTTTCTTGATTATGATTCCCTGGTTCTCATCATGGATCTGGGGCATTCCCTCATAAATCAGGGAAACCTCTCTCTATTACTTCATGTTACACTACTGCAGGAACTGGTCCAGTAGCCAAACACTATAGCTTCAAACACTCTCTCCAAAGCTACATCCAAACATGTTGCTACTTCAAAATAAGATAATTAACCAATTTTCTGTATATAAACGGTGTTCTTTCTTTCTATGCCTGAAAGAATGGAGATGCCAACTGCACCCTGAACTTCTTCACTGCAGAGAAAGACACAAATCAGAGGAAAGGGCTGACAGCTCAGGAAATCCAACTGTTTCTTTGTATTGATGGAAAATTAGGAATACTTGAACCTCATCTTTTCTCCATTGGCTCACCTGAATAAATCCTGTAGATTTACAAGAAATTATCAGAACTTTATTGAACCACCCAGCTTTAAGTCACTACACTTTTTGCAGAGCCTACAAAGAGTCAACTCTTTGAAAGGGTAGATAATAGCAGGGCAATGGGAAATGGCTTTAAGTTGAAGGAGGGAAGATTCAGGTTGGATATCAGGGGGAAGTTCTTTATGAAGAGGCTGGTGAGGTGCTGGAACAGGCTGCCCAGAGAGGTTGTGGATGCCCCATCCCTGGAGGTGTTCAAGGGTATGTTGGATGGGGCCCTGGGCAGCCTGGTCTAGTATTAAATGTGGAGGCCAGAAGCCTTGCCTGTGGTGGGAGGGTTGGAGATTCATGATCCTTCAGGTCCCTTCCAACCAGGGCCATTCTGTGATTCTGTGTGCCTCAGATAGCTCCGCTGGTTTTCTACAAAAAAGAATGGTTTTATCATTCTGATATTGATAGTATTCCAAGAACAGACGGAGATACCACTCCTGATGTGTTCCCAGATAATCAGCACAAGAACTTGATTTTAAAAACATGTTTTACTAGAGCCTGTTTGAGTACAGAGTTGTGAGCCAGATATCTTTATTACTGCCCTCAATCCCAACTAAATCTATAAGGGGCCTCCCGTTAATCTCACAGGGAAATGGATCAGATCTCATACACCTCCCTGTGCCCTTGAAAAAGCTAAAGAATTTCAAGGTGTTTTTTCCCACTGAGGAGTTTGTAGCAATTCAGGACCCTTCAAGATTTGCTACAATCAAAATGCTTTTCTGCAGACCTAATGTACTGTTGAAAACATCCATGAAAGCATCTTTATTTCATACCAGTAATGTGGAATGCTAGCTTTGAAAAAATGACCTGGCAATCTTCCCACCACATACATCTGGTTCTACATTAAAGAAAATGAAACTGACCCATGGAAGCAGCTGTAATTTTAAGTGTTTTCTGTTTGAGAACATTATTTTCCACTCAGTTCCTCATCCCCTCCATACTTTGAGATACCAGCTGGCTTAGTTTCTTTCCTCTCTTATTAAAGGCATACTTATACATTCAAAATATCTATGTATAGTTTTAAAGATCCATTTTCTCCTTTGTGTGAGAATTCATTTAAATTGCTGCTGAAGTATAACTCGTTTTGCTCATGTAACAAAATAACACTTCTGTAATAGGTGCCAACAAAAGTTTTGTTTGCTCCAAGTGACCATTTGGTATATAAAAAAGGACTTTTCTTTGCAGCTTGCATCAAATTGGAAGAAACTATGACCATTACCAGCTTTTCTGTAAAGAGCTCAGTGAGGTACAAGCAGCACAGAAAATACCAGCAGCAACATTAGTGAGATTAACTCACACAGTTGTTTCTCTTCAGAAACCTATGAGTATAGATATGTGCTGGTGACCCTGTTTCCTTCATAGTGGTGACCTCAAAAAACCAACAGGTTGCTGTGAGAAAACTTGCACTGCCTTATTCTATCTCATCTGGGAAGAAATGTCTGTTCTCAAGGCTCTCTCTATTACATGACAAAATCACGATTAGCAGAGGGTTGTTAGAGTTAGGGCAGTACAGTTAGGTTTTGGTTGGACTTGATGATCTTTAAGGTCTTTTCCAACCTGAGCAATTCTATGATTCCACAGCAGTACTGACAAGTGAATAGCCACTTTTTCTATTTTCTGGCAATTCTGAACTTGTTTTACTTAAGTTAATATGTATATTATAGGTAATTTGGTAACAATAAGGTAATTTGTGATAGAATATTGAACTACCTAAAAGCAAAAGACAAAATAATTGTAGCAATGAATTATGTATGTCTTCAATTTTTTTTCTTTATTTGCATAGCTTAAATATATTTTAAAAGGATAATCTAATTTTTGAAATGAAATTTCATTTAAAAATATTTAAAGCAGGACATTTGAAATAGTTTTTATTCAGTTTTCTTAAGATTTTGGAAACAATCCAGAAAAAAAGTTGATAACACGTTTGTCAGTCAAAATATTGAATAAACAATGAGATGACTGTAAAAATGTTTATCCTATTATACTATTCACAGAGCCATCAAACAGTATTAGTTGGAGGACTGTATCTTCATCTGAACTATTGTGCCAGTGTCCCCTGCGACTGCACGGTTTGCACCACGTCTGCTATCTTTTTCAGTATCTCATTTGCTCGGCATCCCTGGAGTCACTGGAGTCACTAAAAGAATTGCCAGCATCTGAACAGACTGGATCCCCAGTGCATGCTGCCTTTATACATCTGGGATCTTCTTATCTCTTTGAATAAATGAATGGAAAGAGGAAGGAATCAGTGTTGAGTGATCTTCCAGCTTTGCATGATTCACTGAGAACTATATATTCTCACTGCAAATGGCTCAAAGGCTGTGTACTGGGAATTGTACTATTTCAAGCTTTGTAGTGTTTAACACAGAAAAGTAGCTTTATGGCTCAGCTTATTTGGTAATCCTTTCTTAATTATGGGAATACATATGAATCTAAAATGAAAGGCTATGCTCAAAAGAAAATAAAAAAAAAAAAAAAAGAAAAAGAAAAAAAACTTTCCATGTATACATTCCTCTTTAGCCACGGAAACAACAAGAGTGGAATATAAAATCTCACCCAATCTTATAAGAACAAAAAATAGGTACTTAATTCAAAGCCAGTCACCATAGGCTTCCTTTATAATAAATGGAAAGACACAGAAGGATTCATTTCAGATGACTCGTTCTGATGCCTACATTAGAACGAGATGAATAGCCTTATGAAAGTGCCTATCTTTCGCCATTGATTTAAAAGGGATCCCAGTGTGACTTAGATGCCCAAGGTAAGTGAGATTAATCTTACCTTGAACCTAAAGGGACAATATGGTTTGGCTTCTCTACATAGACTTCAACAAAACTAAGGAAATTTCCATTCCAGATCAATAGTGTCCTATACTTCCTATTTTATGAAGAACACATTTATAAATGTTTGCTTAAGATATTTCTTGGTAGCTATTATAGATGAGAAAATGAAAGAACAGGACCTTTCCCTCTCCTACTTTGTCCTCAGTGGGATGCTTTTGAGTACCTGCATTAACATTTTGCTTGCCTGACTAAGCCAATTACCAGTATGCAGAAAAGCAGTGCTGAACTTCAAGGGGGGCAAGATGGTCCAAAAAGAATATCCTCCAACTTCTGTAGAAGGAGAAATGATGACTTTATTAATACACTACTGCTGTCAGAACAGGAAGCTGGGGTGAATGAATGAATGCCACTTTTGAATGGCTGTGCATGTATCCTGATCTGGTAAGTGTCTCACAATGGGTGCAATTATCTTTGCTGTGATGCCATATCATTAGTTGTCATCCTAATTGTCACACCACTCACTTGACAAAGATTTATTTGATGTGTAGTCCTACAAGCCAAGCCCTGGGATATATTCACGAATTAGACGTCTCCGCGTTCTGAAAGAATTGCACCTTTCCAGAGATGAGGACGACAGGATCTCTACAGCAATGCTTAATTAGTTAGATTTACAGTGTACTGCTGCTTCTAGTAGTTGGTGTGCGGTAGCTAAATGTGTTTCTGAGTGGGAATGGCAAACAAAGACTCAGTCCCTGAGCTGTATTTTCTCAGAGACAGTGGGGGAAGGGACACAATGCACTCATACAACCAGAAAACCTGCAATAAAAGAGTATTGATAATTATGCTGTGCAGAAAT
Organism: Tetrao urogallus; assembly: GCF_951394365.1. NCBI lineage: Eukaryota > Metazoa > Chordata > Aves > Galliformes > Phasianidae > Tetrao > Tetrao urogallus. The sequence continues at coordinate 40,708,440 of NC_136813.1, read as the reverse complement.
TGACATCGTTTATAGTCTCGATGTTTGTCCTAGTGAAATTTAAATGCCATGGTGTTGATGTAATCAAGCCTCCCCCCCTTACTCCATTGTCTCCAGGCAGCTGGGGTCAGCAGTAAGGAACGAAGCATGGTTGGCCATGGCGAGACCCAGCTGCTGAGCTAAGGACGATATCTTTTCAGTAGCTGCATCTGGCTCTTTGGCAAGCTCCACAAGCTGATCTGCTGGCAGGCCTGGGTTTGCCTCTGGGTCTGTCATCTGTCATGCTGTTCTGCTGCTGATGGGCTGTCTCTGCCGCATGGCTCTCCCAGGCTGCATTTGCCTTTCAGCTGCGTGTGCTGCCGATCAGCACTGAAAGAGGGGATGGCAAAGATGTGTGGTTCAGAGTGCAAGACCAAGACAGCATGCTCAGCATCAGAAATATGTTTGGCACATGCACATTTATGCACGATTTAAAAAACAGCCCTGCAGATCTAGAACCACCTTGAAGACTATTTGCTATGCTTTGATGCTAGTTGGTAAGGCAGCGCTCTGGTGACTGATGCACCTTTGTTTTTAATTATGACACCTTCATTTCCGCATATAGCTGATGATGACATACACAATCACTGATTAGCAAAGCAGAAGCCTTAATGAGCATGGAGTGGCTTAGTGGGCTGCCTGTAAAATAAATAGAGAATGTAATAGAGATTTCTCCCTTCCCTACCGCATGACGCATAATAACTTGAAGAAAACAGTTAAAATAAAATATTAACAGGCTCACAGAACTGCAAAACCAGCTCGCTGTTAACATGTCCGGTAGTAAGAGAAAATTACAGGTTTCATTGTGTATGCTGCACCATCTGCCTACACAGAGAGCCTAAGCCGTAGGCTCTCCCGAGGGAAATTGCTGTGGATAAGTTATTCAATTAGAACAGCATTATTGGCCAGCTACCTTGGAGAATTGGGTTGATGATGTTGTGATTATCCTGCTCTACATTCCTTCATGTCTCAGACAGGCTGCATTGCTTTGCAGCTTCCTTAAGCGTTCACTCAGCTGTACAGTAGGTGAGCAATTGAAACAGGGAATATCACGGATACCTGAAAGGACATCAATTTTGAATGAACTTTCTCTGCTTAGACATAGCCTACATATTCTGAGTCATACTGTATTTTTGCAGACTTCAGTATATACTAAGTGACAGAACCAGCAGTGGGAGGAAAGAGAATCTCATTGTATGCATTTAACCTGCAGCTGGGCACCAGGACTCATGGCAGGTTACAAAACAGGACAATGCTCCTTCAGGTGTGACATTCCTATTACAAGTACAGAAACTTTAAAAGACTACAGCGAGACTTGTTTGGAGAAACTCCTTTGACTCCTTATCACCAAAGCTAAAGGCAAGTTTCTCTTCTTTGAAACTATTTTCTTTCAAAATAGAACAAATCAGGGTCTGATCCCAATCTTGCAAACTCCCATTTTTGTTGGCCTCCCGTTGAAGATAATGACGTCTGAGAATATTCTCAAAATAGCGCTCTCAGCCTCATTTTTCTGCCTGCATTGGAACTTAGAGAAACCCACGTGTGTTTTGTTTTGTTTTTGTTTTTTAAATTACTAGTGTTTTTTAAGAAGAAGAAATGCCTTGCCTTAAAATAAATTAAATTTTTAAAAATAAAATAAGAACCCCCCTATCAGTTTTTATAATCTAGTGCTGCTCTACTTGTCCCTGGTCTACTTCACTACTATTAATGATGGGTTTTTAAGACTGCAGAGACTTGCTGTGCCATTTCTTTTGACATCCTGTGTCACACAGACTATAGAATTTTTAGTCTCACCAAATGAATTTGTATCCCTTTAAAGTAAGTAGCAAAGGCTTATTGCTTCCTCATTGAAGACCAAACACTGCCATTTTTTTCAGCTGCTCCTACACTCAACAGTGTAGTCACATTTCTTTTGTGGCTGATCTAGCCTGGAAAGCCTAAGAGGGAGCCTTACAATGAGAGCTCCTTGGAGAGGCACATTTTTTCCAGTGTGCTTTAATCAGAGCTGAGCTCTCCCATAAAGGTGACTTATGTGAGTTCTGAGTTCACACCACTATCAGTAATCCTTTCCTCCTTATTCAAAGCTGAATGTCTTGTTAAACGAAGATGTACATCATCCACAAGGTCCACAGGAGGGAGGCATTGAGAGGTGACAAATGAGGTCATTGGCTTTGCAGTTGAAGAGCCTTCAGATGAGCTCTGATATGTCCACCCTCTGGAAACAGCAGTGATGCTGCATGGCTGATAACACCAGGTCAGCTTGTTTCATTTTTCATTGTTTTCCTTTCACTGCTTATTTTTTCACTGTGTATTACAGACGGACAGATGGGAGAGACCCTGCCTGTCCACCTTGTCCTTGGCACAGAACCTTGCTCAGAAAGAGAGGAAGCAGTCAGTTGTCCCAGATGGCCAGAGCAGAGCAGGCCACAGAGGATGGAGGGGAAGGACTTCTCAGTATTTTCTGCAAATCTTATTTGTGCTGCATCTTACGTGCCTTATTTCCCAGATCCCACCACTGCTTCTGTGTGAATCTAGGGGACAGAGGCTTTAAATTTTATGATTTCAGAGTACCAACACATAGAACTGAATACTGATGTAGTGCTGCTGTGACGTGTTCTCATGCTGCTAATGAAAAATATGATAGTAATAACGAGTCCTTACAATCAGTAAGAAAATCCAATTTCTGCTTATGTGGTGTGTCTCAGTATCCTTCCCTGCCACTGAAGGTATAGAAGAAAAAAAACCAAAAAAACACATGCACATCTGTTCCATCGGCTACCCGCCCAAGTCCCCTGAAGACTTTTTTGATCATCCTCAGGCTTTTCTCAGCGACTTCATCACTGCCAGCCTGAACTATCAATAAGGAGTAATAGTTAGAAGGGCGAGTCAGACTGGGAAGATTCCTAGAAATATCCCTGAGCCATTCCACAGGGAGGCAGCACAACTCCCCATAGATTCGGCCAGGCAGACATACAGGACCCTCCATTCCTCTCAGCAAGGAGCCACATATGACAACCACCCTTCTGTCCTTCTGTGTGGAGGCAGTTAAGTTGTGGAGTTGACTGTTTCACCCAAGGCAACCTCACAGGTGGACCTCCCTCCACACCCTCATTCACCTGTCACTTGAGTTCCAGGGCCTTAAACCTATTTTGCAGAGGCACCTGGGGAACCAAGGATGGCTGGCATGGGGGATGCCCACTTCACCGACCCAGTACTCATTTCCACTGGTCCTCTTCTCCCAAATTGCATTGCTCTGCAGTGGCAGGGGGTCCAACACTGTCCAGTGAATATCACCTCGATGCCTTTCTGGGAGTTACACCACTGTACCAAGTCGGGACAACCATCATCACCACCGCTGTCCAGTTGTCCCTGCAGAGCACTGTACCTGTTCCACAAGGGCAGCTGGGGAGGCAGGGGAATCTCTGGGAGGGTGCGCCTGCATCGGTGAGCAGGGGTCTTTTGCCACTGCCCCACACCCCCAATTCTTCACCCTTAATGCTAGGGAGAGGAGAGGACAGGGGGCTCACTGTAACAGCATCATTGCATGCTGGCTCCCCTCTGTCACCTCTATCAGCAAGGCAGCTGGGGGTGATGTGCTCCATGTTCAGCCTCAGCTGGCTGCCAAGATCTCGGGGTCAATAGGGTTTGGCTCCACCAATCAATCTCCCTCTCACATTCCTTTATGCTCCTCAGCCTCTCCACCTCCTTCAGATCAACCACAAGGCTGAGTAAGTCATTTAGCTGGACGAATCTCACACAAGTGCTGTCTTCCTCATCTAGCACTGCAAAGGCCAGGCTCTGGCACTCGCTCAGCCAGAGACCTGCACACTGGCATCTTGTTTCCGGACCTCAGTCTGGGTCTCCATATTTTTACCGGCGGCAGCCTTCTGCAGGGATGCAGCCATGGCAAAACAGCAGACTCACAGCACTATTCGGGCAGCCCTAATGGGGCGTGACTGATCAGCCCTGCCCTGCTGCCGGTAGTACTGGCACCGCCCTCACCCTGTTACCAGCCCGTTAAAGGGTGCACCTGCACTTAACACTTTCTGCAGTGATAACAACCCTCCTCCCTGTGTAGACCCGTGAATGGGTGGCTTACCGTTTCTCCTCCTCCGAACAGCCCACGTGCTCCACACACCCTGACGGCTCCTCTCCGTCCCTGAGGCATTTTCTAGGCAGGGGGCGTGGATGCAGAGCCGTTGCCCTGGCAACGCCCACTTCACGTCAGCCACTCTCGCGAGAGCTGCCGGGCTGCTGTGTTACCTCGGGGTTTCCTGGATGAAGGAACCGAGCGAAACCCCCCTGTACCGCGCGGTCGGTCGCTGCGGTTCCGGCAGGGACAGCTCTGAAGCAGCGAACCTCGGCGATCAAGGTCAGGTTGGATGGGGCCCTGGGCAGCCTGGTCATGTATTAAATGGGGAGGTTCGTGGCCCTGCCTGTGGCGGGGGGGTTGGAGCTTCATGATCCTTGAGGTCCCTTCCATCTTGGGCCATTCTGTGATTCTGCGTCTCAGTGTGTGCTTCTAGAAAGGACAGAATTAATGTCAGCTCCTTGTAGGGCCATAAAGTATGGCTGCACTCTCAACTGCTTCACACTACAGAAGCGCTTTTATTTGAATGCAGACTATGACACAGAGATTAATCTGAACTCCTGGGATACACCACCTACTGACTGAAGGGAGTGCCATTTTGCTTTTGTGCACCACCAGTGGAGAAAATGGTGCCAGGTGAACCCATCTGCTCACCTACTGATGAGTGTGAAGCTATTTGTTGGGTCTTCAATCAAAGTTTTTAAATCCATTTTTGGGGCATTGCTACTTAGCACTATAATTTGAAACTGTGGTGTATTTAACAGACTATCGTATTATATAGCATCCTTGCAAGACTGCGTTACAATCTTTAAATGATATTTTGTATCTGTTGTGAGAGGTTTTTTTGGAACAAACCTTCCAGAAATGCGTACTTAGTTAAACAGTCACTTATCAGATAGAAATCTGTCTTTTTTTTCTTACTCTTGTGCTATGTTGTTGATGCTCAAAAGAACAAGTATTGTACCTCTTGTCTATTTTGAGCAAGGTCAGGAGTTGGGCTCAATAATTATAATTAAATAACCTAATTAAATGGCTTTTTAAAATATTCTTTGAAATAAATATGAGATAAGGCTACTATGATTTCAAATAACAGCATTGAGAGAACCAGGTACTGTGCCTTTATATTTACATCAACAAGAATTTTTGCAATGACACTGTAAGAAGGGAAAAAGTTACACAGAGGGATTCACCTTGTCTTTGCACAGGTTCCAAGAAGTCCACAAACAAAACACTTCATAAGCCATCGCCTTTAATGCGTTTTATTTTCAGCATTGCTGCATGCACAGACAATGTAGTTTAAAAAAAAAACCAAAAAAAAACAACAGATTGTAGAACTCACATTTTTAATCTTTTTTCTTCCTGTAGAAGAGACAAAGATGTGGTCCTTCTACAACATGGTCTGCTGTGTGCAATTTCCAAAACCACCTGAGTGGTCCATCCTTTGCTTAGGTGGAGCATACATGAGCTGCCCATGATTCGCTCCTAAGCAGAGGAAAAGGAAGAGAAGGTTTGGCTCTGAGCAGAGGCTATGGCTGGAGAACAAGGGCTCTGCACACCATTCCTCTTGTTGTGCTACTTACTAATGGGATGTTACATCATTTGAGCTGGACCTTCCTGGACAAACTATTTGCAAATGGCTTGCTGGTGTTTTTGCAGGCTGCCTGTGAAACAAATGAGATGAGTGGAGACACGAGAGCCCTGCCCTGCCTACCCAGGGGATGCTGCCTAGTACAAGCAGTCAGCCAGCCTAAGTGACACACAGCTGTGACTGGATCTAGTATACATCTTCCAAATCAATGGAAGCATTTCAGTTAATTTGAGTATGGACAGGATGAAACTTTCCTGTGCTACTGTGCAGAGGTGACTGGCAGTATCCTGATGTAGAAGGCCTCCAAGAATTTCAGGAACTTTCCTTGGCTCATAAAGGGGTTAAAGATAAGCAGGAGTATCCAGAGCCACACTGAAAGCTATGTTTTTCACTCTGTATTGCTCAGTATTTAAGTTTTTTGAAGTTTAAATTTCAACACTGATATGAGAATTGATTGTCTTTACTGTCTAAGAAAGAGCACCTGGACCTCAGCAAGAGATGGTTACAAAAGTGCAAAAAATAAATGAAACTTGTCAACATTTTACAGACTGATTCGGCCCAGTTCCGTGACTCGCGGGGGGGGAGGGATTTCGCAAAATCAGTGCCTCCGGAAAAGGGAACAGGAGACCCCAAAATGATTAAAAACAGCAGCAATCTGAGGAGAAACAAAATAATTTACTAAATATAGTATCGGAATGCAAGATAACACACCATAATACAATATAATTAGAATTGAAACTAATAAATCAAATATAACGAGAGAGAGAATGTCTGAAAGGTGGAAAGGCCTCACCATAACACTGAGGTGAGATGCGCAGTCCAGTTGAGCAGCAGCGAGACAGGAGGAGAGCCAACAAAGTAAAGTGGACAAAGAAGAGCACATCAGGTGACCTTGTCAGGAGTTGTATCTCCTCTCTGTGACTGCAGAGTCCCCTGGGGAATGTAGTTCTTCTCTTCTGGGCAGGTACCCAGGACTTGTGCATTAACAGTTCATCTCCCAGTGCCCCACATGATGTTACGATGTGAAATACTGAAAACCAAAAATCACAAAACCATGACAAAACTTGACAATGAATCTTGGGTCAAATGAAGTAAACAATGGGAAAAGGGTGGTGCCAGAGATGGGTCTAATTTTTTTGTTTTGTTTCACTCATTCAGACATGAATAACCTTTAGCTTCTCCATTAGTTGGGCTACAGTAACTTCCTGAGAAGGCCTAGGAGGAGAATTTATGCAAAACAAACTTATTCCTAGTGAAGACACCCCGCATCGCAGTGATGAATACTTGGTTGTACTGGCAAAAAAATATTTCTATGACAATCAGGCAAATCAAGATGAATATTTGCATGGTTCTGATCTAAATAGTGCTGGAGGGAGCTGTGTTAAGAGCAGGGCAAGTTCTGCATCTGAGAGGTGCAAAGGTTAGGCTGGAGAGTCCTGAATGGATCTATGCTGTTCAGCCTGGAGAAGAGAAGGTAACCTGAGAGCGGGCTTTCAGTTTTTAAAGTGGAGCTACAGTAAAGAAGGGGACAGACTTTTCAGTGGGGTCTGTGGTGATAGAACAAGGGGACGGGGCTCTGAGCAACCTGATGTAGCTGTACTGTTCATTGCAGAGGAGTTGGACAAGATGACCTTTAAGGGTATCTTCCAACTCTAAGGATTCTATGATTCTATGAACTCTAATTATAATTGAGGATGTGGGTTGGTAGGGCTCAGGCTGTCACTTGGTGCATTTCTATATTTCAAAGTGACAGGATCCCGAAACTTAAGTCTTTACTTGGGTACATATGCCTTTTTTTTTCACCATATTCTTTGCTTTGATAATCTCCAGAATAGGGTATTTCTTCTTCTTTTTTCTTTATTTTTTTCCATTCCAAACCAGGTAGTTTTGCAAATTTGTGACCCAAAGTATTGTTCTGCAGCTGAAGTTCAGAAATACAAGTATGTACATATCAACTGGACTGAAAGGAGCACAGTTCAACAAAGGACATATTATTACTGAGGTCACTGCAACAACATATTCATGTTACAATCAAAAAGACATCTCCAAAGTCTCTGAAAGTATCCTTTACAGACTATGGGAAGAAGCTAAATGTCCCTATTGGACAGTGCCTTTAACAGTCTAACATCTGTATTGTGTGTTTAGTTGAGAAGGCAAGGAGTATGGAGTGCAAAGCAAATAGTACCTTTCCAAAGTATCTGTTTTTCTTTAATTGTTTTAGAACTCTATTTTAGAACATTCTCTTTGGTTAAGTGTTATGTTTGGAAAGATTCCAGAGCTGTCCAATGTTGGTAGAACAAGGAGATTTTTTTACACACATCTGCCTTTGAGAATTCTACAATAATGTATATTTGTGTTGTTTCATCTTTGTACATGCTTCCTCCTCAAGGAGAGTTCTGCATTTGGAAGCACATGTTAATTTAATTTAAGGGTAGAACTGCAGCAATAATGGTTTGCCCCTGTGCGAACCTGGTGGTGATGGTGAAGAAGCAAGCTGTAAAAGATTGAGGCTATCCTGTTCTTTCTGTAGCCTGCTTGTTTGTTGTTGTGAGTATAGGTGGACATGTGTATAAATAGGGTGTGAACCTGAACATATAAGCTAAAAAAATTGCAACTGCGTGAGTAGGATGATCAGGATCTTGGAGAGACTTGTGTCAACAGTGCTACCAGTGATGCCATGACGCCAGTTCATCTTGTCACAAATGCCAGGAATGTTCTTTTTTTTCTTTTTTTTTTTCTTTTTTTTTTTTAAGATTCTTGATCCTTAAATGAAACCTAAGACTGCCACAATGGAAAGAGAAAAAGAGAATCCCAGAAGGACTGGAATGCTGAGAAATGCAGTTGATTTTTCAAGCAAACTAACTTAAGAAGTTAGTTTAAAATGAGAAGGAAAAAAAGGACTTAAAACACATAAAAATTCTTAATTTTTAATGCTGGTATACTCTGCATGGGAGACAAAGAATAAAATATCATTGAAAAAAACATTTTCCAACATTTCTCAATAGCTAATGCCTTCCTGTTAATTTTTATGAACATAACTAATTGTGCCAGGAACAATTTAAGAAATAAACCCTTGATCTTTAAATGCTAGCAGGATGGATTGCAAGAGGGGGAACTATTGGCAGATACCTTTTTTGGGGTTGCTTTTCCTGTGGTGCCCTTGGTGTGCTACTTCACAAAGCAAAAAAAGTAAGTCCAGCTAATTCCACAGAAGCCAAACACCGCAGAATTAGGGACAGACTAATCCCTGAGAAAGGAATGGCTGTTCTTGGATAAAATACTGAAAGACAGAATATTTATAGGAGAATATTATAGGAAACCTGTAAAGCACTTCTACAACTCGGGCATTAACTTCTCTTTTATGGTATTGAAGACCATGTCTTTTGTGCTGAAGAGTTTCACAGATGATGTTGGGTAAGTCTTTAAACGCATCCAAGTTACCAAGTGGAATGTGCACAGGACATGTACTTGCATGACATGAACCTTGCAGGACATGAACCTGAGTTCACCTTTGTTTTTGACTAACATCCCTACCACAGTTTACCAGGTCTCTTACAGCCAGAAAAGAATGATCTTGAAGATGTAGCAAGTAAGTACAGGATGTTCTGCTCTAGGTTCCACCTCACACAGACATGACCCAACTGGGTGTGCTGTGCAAGAACACCAGTACTAGCAACGTAGTAAGTGTAACCAGACTTGGCATGCACAGCAATCTTAAAAGCTCAAGATAGCATCTCCAAAAATAATCCTTAGCAGGAGATTATGTCTTTGCGAGTATTTTGAAGCCTATTTCACTCAAAACTTACTTCCAAAACCATTCTATTTCTCTTTGTTAACGCTGTGAAGTTACCAGTACTTACCTCACAGCTATTTTATCAGCATCCTTCTGTACAAGCTTTTCTTCAGAAGGGTTCACATTTCTGGGCAGCTACCCATGTTCTTCTCATAGGTGATGGCATGTGCAAGTGTTTGAAGAATCAACAGCTCATTTGGTTTCCTGGGTACCTATCGGACTGTAAATACTCAGAACATAACCTATGACGACACCAAGCAGAGCAGTGCAGTTGACATATTGGAGGGAAGGGAAGCCATCCAGCGGAACCTGGACAGGCTGGAGAAGTGGGCTCATGAAAACCTAATGAGGTTCAGTGAGGCCAAGTGCAGGGTGCTGCACTTGGGTCTGGGCCATCCCAAGTATTTATACAAAGTGGAGGAAGATCTCCTTGAGAGCAGCCCTGTGGAGAAGGACTTGGGGGTCCTGCTGGATAAGAAGCTGGACATGAGCCAGCAGTGTGCGCTTGCAGCTCGGAAGGCGAACTGTGTTCTGGGCTGCATTAGAAAAGGGGTGGCCAGCAGGGAGAGGGAGGTGATTGTCCCCCTCTACTCAGCTCATGTGAGGCACCATCTGGAGTTCTGCGTCCAGGCCTGGGTCCCCCAGTACAGGAAGGATGTGGAGCTCTTGGAGCGGGTCCAGACGAGGACTGTTAAGACGATCAGAGGACTGGAGCACCTCTCCTGTGAAGAAAAGTTGAGGGAACTGGGCTTGTTTAGCTTGGAGAAGAGAAAGCTCTGGGGAGACCGCAATGTGGCCTTCTAGTACTTGAAGGGATTGTATAAACAGGAAGGGGAACGGCTATTTACATGGGTGGATAGTGGCAGGACAAAGGGGAATGGTTTTAAACTGAGACAGGGGAGGTTTAGGTTAGATATTAGGAGGAAGTTTTTCACCCAGATGGTGGTGACGCACTGGAACAGGTTGCCCAAGGAGGCTGTGGATGTCCCATCTCTGTAGGCATTCAAGGCCAGGCTGGATGTGGCTCTGGGCAGCCTGGTCTAGTGGTTAGCAACCCTGCACATAGCAGGGGTGTTGAAAACTTTGTGGTCCTTTTCAACCTAGGCCATTCCATTATTCTATGATTCTTCCTAGATAATAATAATGACTTACCAAAACCAGTGAACATTAAGTTTTATTCTTAATCAACCTACTCTACATGCTACTGATGAGAACAGAATGGTTTTGAATGAAAATGAGACACTTGCAGTTGAAGGGAAAAGTGTATCTGCAAAACATCTCACACCTGAACAGGATGAATGACAATGAATGGTCTGCCATAGGTTTTTCATGCCCTAGGTCATTTGTTCTGCTTATTGCTGGGGAAGAATTACTGTCTGTATCTGTCAAAAGAGACTTTCCATTCTGAGTCATTTCAAAAGTTGATTTTTTTGTTTATCAATAATTTGGTGTAATTATCAAGATACTGCATATCAATTTTAAAATTCAAGTAATATTCTCTTCTAGCATGCTAAGATAAACAAGCAGATAAGTCTGATAAACAGGCTGGAAGCTCTGTCCTATAAGCAGAGACTGAGCACATTGAGTTGTCTGGTCTGGAGAAAAGGAAGCCAAGAGGTGACCTCATTGCTCTCTGCAGACCCCTGAGGAGAGGAAGCATGGAGGGAAGTACCAGGTTCTTCTGGGAATCAATGACAGAACATGTGGGAATGGCACAGAGCTGTGCCAGAGTAGGACCAGACTGGATGGTAGAAAAAAATCATTTACTATGATGATGGTCAGACACTGGAAAAGGTTCCCTAGAGAGATGGTTAACTTCCCATACTTGTCAATGTTCAAGAGGCATTTGGATAATACACTCTGTAATAAACTTTTCTGTTATCCCTGAAGTGGTATGCTGTTGAACTAGATAATCTTTGCAGATCCCTTCTGTTCTATTCTAAGGAAAACAGGCTGATACTTAAGATCTGGATCTCAATGAGCAGCAGTAACTAGAAATGTATTTTCATTTTCATGCTTGTCAAGCTATCTAATCTAAATTAAGTGGAGATCATAGGATCTGGAATAGCTAACATCATATTTTTTTTAAGCAACTCTGAAATTTTCTGTCCAGTGACCTTTACAATTTTCTTCACAGATTTTCTGGCAGTCATTTACTGAAAGGGGGGGGGTGGGGAAGTGGGAAATTATATATAATTATCAGCATCTGTTCTGAGAGCTGGCAAGCAAAATTCAAGTTTGTTTTTCATTTGTGGATTTTTTGCTTTGAAAGAAACACCTCACCTATGAAGCACAACTTGTGATTAATTACATGCTAATAAAACATTTTCCAGAATATCTAGATGTTAATTTGGTGCTACTTGAATAAGCATCTGTTTCAATTTCAGTGCCTGCTGACTCACCTGAATACCTAAAGCAGAACAGTTCAAATAATCTTCCAGAGGACAGAACTGGAAGTTTTATTAACATCATTGGGAAAAGTGCTTCCCTGTAACATGTAGAATATTAGAATCATAGAATCACCGAGGTTGGAAAAGACCTCCAAGTCCAGCCATCCAACTGCCACCAATATTTCCCCATGAAACCATGTCCTTCAGTCCCTTAAATGTTTCATGAACACCTCCAGGGATGCTGACTCAGCCACCTCCCTGGGCAGCCCATTCCAGTTCCTGACCGCTCTTTCTGAGAAGAAATTGTTCCTAATATCCAACATGAACCTTCTCTAGTGCAACTTGAAGCCATTCCCTCTTGTCCTATCACTAGTTACTCGGGTGAAGAGGCCGAACCCCAGATCACCACAATGTCCTTTCAAGAAGATGTAGATCACTAAAAAATCTCTCCTGAGTCTCCTCTTCTCCAGGCTAAATAATCCCAGTTCCCTCAGCCACTCCTTTTAAGGCCTGCGCTCCAGACCCCCTCACCAGTTTTGTTGCCCTTCTCTGGACATGCTTCCAGGCCTCAATGCCTTTTTCCTGTAGTGAGGGGCCCAAAACTGAACACAGTACTCAAGGTGCAGCCTCGCCTGAGCTGAGTACAGGGGGACAATCACCTCCTTGCTCCTGGTGGCAACACTACCCTGATACAAGCCAGGATGCCATTGGCTTTCTTTGCCACTTGGGCACACTGCTGGATCATGTTTGGCAGAGCATCAATCAGCATTCCAAGGTCCATTTCTTCCACACAGTCTTCTATGCACTTTTACTTTACCTCTTTTACACTAATACTGCTCCTTAGATGGGGTGAAAAAAACTGCAGGACCTCTTGCCTCATACAGTTGTAGACTGAAGTACTCCTTAATATCAGATGCTGTTTTATTTCCACTGGTGGTAATCTGACATACAAAAATGACTAACAGAATGAAAGAGAAAGTTCTTCATATTGAAGTCACATTTGTGTAGGTCTCATCTCACAGTCAGCCCCATAGTGCCCAAGATAGAGAGGTTCTTAGGATAATGAGTGAAAATTAAATATTCCCATAATCCCACCATAAACAGGATAGAGTTTGTTTGACCAAACAGATATCTCCAATATAGATATCTACATTTGAACTCCCATTATAAGCTCAGTGAATAGAAGGGGTATAATTCATCTCACTCTGAAACAGAATTGAAATAGATGAAATTAACTAAGTTCTGATAGTATTTGTCTCTTTACATTGAAGTGGGTTACTCAAATAATGAAACAGAATTAAGCATTTAAAGATAGTGGCAGGAATTCACATCTTTGGGATTGAGTCCTTAACACCCCGGTATACATCCAGTGTGACTTGGGAAAGTAATGAGACTTCAAGTTGCAGTAAGGTTAATTTAGGTGATATGATTTAAAACCTACCAGTAGAAAATTTGGTGATTTTTTTTTTTTTTTGGAGAGCATACAATCAATAGGTATACAGAGGTTAGGTTTAGTGAGATTACCACAGTGGAAAGATAATCAGAATAAATGGAAATGCTCACTGGTGTCATAGGCTCACAGTAAACTCCACAAGGAGCAATCTCCAGAGAGAGCTTTTTCCTCAGTTGCTGTCAGCACTTAAATGGGATTTAGGAGAGGTGGAGCCCGACTCCACTCCTTCCAGTAGCACAGGTGAATTGCCTTCACCTGTGCTCCTATGGCTGACTCATGGCTTGCCTCAGGTGGTCAATCAGAGGTTCAGGCCGTGATCAATAGTTCCCATACAGAGAGGAATAGAACTTCCAACAGCAGAAGATTTTAAGAAGATATTTAGATGGTGGATCCAGCATTGGGGTAATGAAAAAACTTTCCGTTTATCAAGGTGAGCTCTAAAGGTCCTTTCCAATTTTTATTATTATTATTATTTTTTTTGTAATTATGGACAGAATAAGGATGAAAAAAATACAACAAAGTTCTCTAAATAGAATGGCCAAACCACAAGGTCAAAGGCACTTCTATGCAACTTGTTACCCTTTCATAGGCAACATGGACTCACTCATCTCATTACAGTCAGTGTGTCTCATTGCTCAATGAATCTCAGCTCAGGACTTCTTTGCAGTCCAGGATACTCTATTTTAGCTGATTTTTGTTTTTCATAATGGCTTTTTGCCTTGAGTTTAATATCAACTCTTAAGTGTTTTGTCAGCATCGTGCTCAATGCTCTTCTGTAATCTCTCACAAGTCTGAAAAAAATATCAGAGAAAATAGGCATTTTTAAATGTTTGTGAGAGGTGTTCTTCTTTTCCCAAAACATATTCATGATGTTTATTCAAGTTTTACTAAGTATGCAATAGTTTACAATGCAACAAAGATGCTTAAACTGGTAAATAAACAAATAGGGAAGATCAGAAGAAGAAAGAGGAGGAGAGAGAAGCTGTATTTCCATTGAAGATTTGACAAAGCAAATGGCTACCTTTTGATAAGGTCGAAAAAGAAACCTACAGAGATATGCTTCATCTTACTGATTTCTGCCTTTACAAGATTTTCAACAAGTCCTTGTTAGAGGATAAGGGGAAGCAGAGCAGCCTCTTGCTGAGTTCACACAGCCATTGTTTTGGAAGTGCTGACCAAACAACCGTCAGGTGCATAGCTATAGCTGGGGAAACTGTGATCATTGTTTTGAGGATTTGTCATGGCAAAACTAACCGTGGATTCTTAATTTCTACCAGATGGGACCACAATTCTTACTTTTGGCAGGAAAGTATTTAGAAGCACTCTAAGAATAAATATGACAGCCAGCAGATTAATGCTAACACAAATTTCATGCAAATTAAAACTACTTACCACTGCCAGGGAGAACACAAATGAAAATGCAAAAAGTTGTCAGCACCACACCCAAAAGTTCTTAAAAATGTGAATTCAAAAATGCAAATCTAACTTTGTGAATTTTTCTTCTTTAATAGATTGTATATGTAAAGACCTGGAATAGTGGTTGAGATATGCAGTACAGGAGTGAGGGATTCCTCTCAGCTGCTCTTACATTCTGTCTGCAATGTGGATACTCCCTTTTAATCCTTTCATCTTGCATTATAGGAAAGGGAGAGAAGCAAGCACTCAGATGAATCATAATGATTATTTTGATGCTTTTCTGAAATGAATTGATCTCCGTTGACCATAAGGAGAGCCCAGATAGGCAGATGGATGTGAATGCCTAAGTCTGAAGTCTCCAGTGAATATGTTGATGGGTTTTATGATAGTAGTGTTTGGCAAACAGACTCTTGAAATAGTGTGAAAGTTACAAATTTTCTGAAGTCAGGGTACTGCCAGTTAATAGAAATCTTTCCTGTCCAAAAGTTATGAAGGCCGGCACTAAACCAAGCTCATGCTTTAAATATGAAATTAACAGCACTGATGAGTTAAGACCTTGCTTAAGTGCTCTGCTGGATCTAAGCCCTAATTTTTAACCAACATCCAACTTTGTGTAGAGATGGCGTCAGGAAAGCCAAGGTCCAGCTTGAACTGAACTTGTCAAGGGATTCCAAGAAGAACAAAAAAAGCTTCTCCAGGTACCTCAACCGGAAAAGGAAAGTCCAGGGGGGGTATACTCCTCTAGTGAGTAACACAAGCAAGCTGGTAACAACAGATGAGAAGCTGAGGTACTTAACAACTTTTTTTTTCTCAGTCTTCTCTGATAAATGCTAGTCACACAGCCCTCAAACATTTGGTTTGGTAGGAGAGGATTGGGAAAGCAGCGTCCCTCCCAGGGACATTGACAACTAGGTTTGTGATCAGCTGTGAAACCTGAACATCCACAAGTTTATGGGTCCTAATGAGATGCATCCCAGAGTCCTGAGGGAATTAGCTAATGTAGTTGCTTGATCACTCTCAATGCTGTTTGAAAAGTCCTGGCAATCAGGTGAAGTCCCTGGTGACTGGGAAAAAGGCAGAATCACACCTATTTTTAAGAAAGGTAAAAAGGATGACCCCGGGAAATACCAACCTGTCAGTCTCACATCTGTGGTTGGGAAAGATCATGGAGCAGATCCTCCTGGAAGCTATGCTTAGGCACATGGAAGACAAGATGATGATCCGGGAGAACTAGCATGGCTTCATCAAGGGCAAATCCTGCTTGATCAACCTGCTGGCCTTTTATGATGGTGTCACTGCATCGGTGGAAAAAGGAAGAGCCAATGAAATTATCTTGACTTTAGAGAGGTCTTTGACATGGTTCTCCACAACATCCTTTTCAAATTGGAAAGGTATGGATTTGATGGGTGGATTGTTCAATGGATGAAGAACTGACTGCAGGATCAATTCCAGAGAGTGGTAGTCAATGGGTCAGTGTCCAGATGGAAATCAGTGCTGAGAGTTGTTCCCTAGAGGCTAGTGCTGGGGCAAATACTCTTTAATATCTTCATCAATGACAATGGGGTCGAGTGCACCCTCAGCAAGTTTGCTGATGACACAAAGCTGTCGAGTGCAGTCAACACACCAGAGGGATGGGATGCTGTCCACAAGGATCTAGGTAAGCTTGAACAGTGGACCCAGGTGAATCTTGTGAGGTTCAGCAAATCCAAATGCAAGATCTTGCACCTGGGTTGAGGCAACTCCCATTACCAATACAAACTGGGGGATGAAAGGATTGAGTGTAGTGCTGCTGAAAAGGACCTAGATGTACTGGTGGGGTGCTGGACATGAGCCAGCAATGTGCCATTGCAGCCCAGGAATCCAACCCATACCCTGGGCTGTATCAAAAGAAGTGTGGCTAGCAGTTTGAAGGAAATGATTCTTCCCTCTACTCATTACTAAAACAAGGCATTATTCTTTTTATATATTTTCTTCTGCTCTCCCTAACTTGTGAAAAGTAAAGTAGTTTCAGAAGGTAAATGTATAACTCTACTTGGCATGCAGAATGCTGGAGAAAAGTGCTAAATTGGCAATGAAGGGAAATATTTGTACTTGTCAACTTTACTGATTGAATATTAGAATTTTAAGTAGGAAGACATAAAAATTGTTCAGATAAAGAAATTACCTGGCAAAAAGTTTTTTGCCTAAGGGAAAACTAACTTCTCATGGACCCAATTCACTCAGAACTTTAATTTTTTTTCCTAGATTTTTAATAACTGTTCTTTCTCATCTTCTATTTTTATACACATTCCATTTGATGTAAGATTGCACCAAGCAGTGTTCAAATTGATGTTGTACATACATAAAGTTAGAAAATCTACATTTCATGTTCCTACATCAACTGCAATTCATTCTCAAAGTACGACTCCAAACCATTATGTTAATTTTTAAATTATTTATCTCAATCTGTTGAAAATTAGAAGATAGTTGGTTGCTGAAGACACTCCAGGCTTAATCTTAAATAACGATGATATCAAAGGCCTCATATGACAATTCTGGGATTTCTACATGTTCCAAATACAATAGCATACAAGTAACAACTAGAACTTTCTCATCTCACCCAAAAATCTACCTGTGCAGTGCGATGGTCCCTATCCCTCATAAATCAATAATCAGTTTTGTGGAAATTCAATTTTGTGGAAATTTACATCATGCCTAAAGGTTAACATATGCAATTCTGAACAGAGAAGGACATCAAGGATGTAGTATGCAATTTACAAAATAGAAAAAATTATGAAAAATGCCTCACAGAAAGCCATCTTTTGCTTTTCATAATGTATGGAATTCAGTTTCAGAATGTGTAGGATTTCACTGTATGTGTCACAGGATGACACCTTCAATCATGTAAAAAGAAACTTACCAATGATGTGAGAGTTTTATGAAAATTTCCCAAGTCCTGTGCAACAAAAAGCCATCATCTACCATAGCGCAAATTCAGTACAGACAGAACAGGAATGTAGTATTGAAATTAGAAGAATACACATTAAGGAATTAATTGTCTGCTCCATTAACTATAGGCAGCTGTGGCGTTAGCAGAAACAACTTTCTGTATGGGGCTGGAGTCCTTCACTGTGACATGTAGGGTGTGATATCCACAGCTGTATGGATCTCTGGCAACTTTGGAGTCTAGATTTCCACTTGGGTATAGAAAAAGGAGTTCACAGATGTAAATGCATTGCAATCATTTTCATAGGGGTTACTGTACAGCTCTTTAGTTTCCTTCAAATTTAAATCCCTCTAAAACATTTGTTCATTTCAGTGAAGTTTTATATATTAAAAAAATTGAAACTAGCCCATACAGTCATCTTCTGTTGACCCACTTTTGGTAGGGCAGTAACTTTTGCTTTTGTTCAACCTTTTCTCCTGAGAAATTTGTGAAATAAGATCCAGATGTAGAGTTTGAGTACTTTTCTTTCTTCTCACTAGAGAGTGAGACTGCTTCTAACGGCTTTTCATCTGTGGTCACCTCTGAAGTACTGCTTCACTTGTCATTTCTTCTAGTTCAAATCCATGTTGTTTTCAGGATGTCATATTAAGTTGTACTAAAATGACATCTTTATTTAGTCAGAATCTTTCACTATGATTCAGAGGACACCTAATCTTTCTCAAAGTAATTGGGAAGAGCCAGTGAGTATTTTATCTAGCCCATACTGCCCTCAAACATTAAGTAAATATCAAATTGCATGAATAATATAAGTAAATTTATTTTTAAATAAAAAATGATTCACATTAATGCTTAATGTCACTGAATGAGGCACTATCTTCAAATTTAAAAAGAAGCAGCTATCTCAATCCGCTGTTAAATAAATTGCAGGTTTAAAACACACATTTTAAAAAAGTGTTAATTTTGGGCCACATTTTGAAAAGCTACTACTTGTTATTTCTAAGATGATTCTCTTTTAAGGAAATTCTTTTTTGCACATCAAAATACTATAATACATCATAATACATCATACTATACTATACTAAAATACATCAAATACTATATTGTCCATTCCTTTAACAATAATATAGCTGTTCAGAACCAACACCCGCACTGATCGGGGAGGCAGAGGAGTGTAAGAGAAAAGGTTTCAAAGAGTATTCTGGAAGCAGGACTTTTGATTTGATTTTTTGATTTTGATAAGTGAAGTTCTTATAAGATATTCTCCCACATCATTGACAAGAAAAAGATACCTATTCCCTACCAAATACTGGATTTTGGAACAGGATGGAATGGGAATAAATTGAGTACTTAAAGCCATCTTGCAGATGTCTTTGAGAAAAACAAAACAAAACAAGAAAACCACAGTGTAATCAACATTAAAATGCACTAAATTTTTGCCAAAAGTTATATTCAGTGTTACTTGAAACTTCTTGCTGATTTCAATACTTTACTGACAAAAATTTGGAAGATAATATTTATCTGATGCTGAAGAAAAAAAGATACTACTTCAAATGTTATATTTGGTAAAATGTATTGTCCTTATTTCCAAGGTAATATGATAAGTATAAATTAATACCACACATTTGCCTCAGATGATTTTGTTTGTTTATGACTTTGTCCGAAATCCTTTTGTCTGTTCTCTGAATTTAGCTGTTTTTTCTATATAAAGAAATACTGTTCTTGAGCCTCTCTAGAAATTTGACTGAACTCTAATTTCCAACGTAGAGAAATTCATTCTTGGTGTTGATAATTGCTATAATCTAATTTTCCTTCATCTCATCTGGTTGTCCTACTCTTTGTCTTGTCCCTACTTGACTTATCTCACCTCATAAAAGACCTAGCATCCACAGTGAACCTTACACGTCTCATTTTTCCCACCTGAAAAGATTCTATAAGTTTAACTTCCACAGAACTATACAAAGTCCTCAGGGAAGTGGACCTACCCACAAAGGATCCCCTTGGCTCTTGAATGGTAAGATCAGACCATAAGACCATCAGACCTGAAAACGCCTAAGATGAACAGCTGAGGCAATGATCAGACCCATGTGTTTATCTCATTACAACTTCTTGTCTCTGTCCCAAAGGGTAGTGTTGTATATCATCCTGACAGGAGGCCAAGTTAGTCACAATAAATATTTATTAGAATATCTTTTACTGTTTGATTTCTTATTATTAATAGAATGTTGTCTGTGTTATATAGACTGTTGTTGATACCAGTGCCACATCAACTCCTGTGGCTTCAACAGGATTGTCAGCCTCTGAAACGTCACGTTTTTAGGGGGAATTTCACATTCTAACTCTCAGTACACTTTGCTTCATCCTTTGCCCTGCCGTTTCCTGAGAACTATTTCTCCACAACAACAGCTACTTATACATTCCATTCACACAACCTCCAACCTAAGGGGCTCTTTAGAGCAGCACACCTGGTAACTGAAGACACCTGGGGATGCTACGAAGTCTGTTGAATTTTACAATATAAGAAAATAAAAATTAATAATAAATTAACATTTTTTCAAGTTTAATCCAATGTTAAAAAAATTGTAAAATCTTTGTGTCTCTGTCATCTGGCCTATAGTGTTTGCTATCCCCATTTTTCTTATTAAATATGTACTTAAAATCTGTGAACTGTTTGTAGTCTGCAAATCTTGCTTGCAGATGCCAGTGGGGTTACTTGCCTATATGAGAAGTGTTAATCTGAGCAGAGTTTACAGAATTGGGCACTCTGTTTTGAAATGCATACTATGAAATATATGGATTCACAAAAGAGACACATTAATATACAATTATGTTTCAACTGTGCAACCTTAACACTGTGTTTATATAGTCTTCTTACACTTAGCGTGCAATATGTTTGAGAAAACATATGGCACATAATCCTCTCCAAATGGTTTTAGAAATGAAAAGGTGTCCTCTGTGAGCCTCTGCCACTGGGGAAGGGAACATTTTCTCATTTCTCTGGATGTTGGAACCCCATGATGAGCAGATTTGCATAACAATTAACCTCTAAACATAATTTATAACCTCCCAGATGAGAAATCAGCTTCAGGGTGGTTAAAAGGGGAGATATTCCTTATTAAAGTGACTGTTTGCATAAAGGAGGCATCCAACAAGCATAGGCAGTCCCTTGGAATGTGATGTAATACTTCCTACGTACAGTGGAGAGTGAAAGGTGGTGTATTTCTTCCATTTGTTCTGCAGATGCATTAGTGTCTCAAAAACAAAAGAAGAAACCTTTTAAAAAAATGAAAGAAAATGAAACTTCATTTATTAGCAGAAAGTCTAATTTGGCCTAATCAAATGTTTGAAAGTTTGAACACTTCATTGTTTCTGCATTCATGAAAAAGCACAAGAATCCCTTCATTCTTCACAGCCTCTCCGCCATCGTAGCAGAAGTGATGTTCTGTTTTCATCTACTCTCTCCCTGGCTTTACGGTACAGACAAAGGGAAAAGCAAGGGCAGGGAGAAGGCATGAAGAGGAGGATTTATAGTTTAGAAGTGCTGTGGTTCTGTTACAACCAGGGTTATTCCTAGGATAACACGCTGCATTTGAAGATAAAAGCTGGCTTTTCACAGAAGGAAACTAGTTTATTTAGAGAAATTTGTTCTGTCTTGCACTCACAGTCTGTTACAAGCTTTCCCTCACTCCTTCCTCCTTATTATTCAGAAGGCAAGACCCAATGTAGAAAGAAGTCAAATGCCTTTCAGTACAACTGGAGTACATGCTCACTTGTGATGGATGTTGAGAAAATTCACACTTCTTTGCAGAGCATAACCCAAACATCGAACACACTAATGAAACTGTTCTACACAGAGATACTCCCACTGCTGTTTCCCTCCAGTATGTCCATCTATCTAAATTACTCCGTTTGTTTTTTTCAATGTCTTGATGCTTGTCTTTTGTTGAACAACTTCACAGAGGATCATTCAAGCAGAAACAGCAAATGAAACCTTTCCTGAGGTAGAAATGCTCATCACAAACTAACAAATACTGGATTTATTTTCTGTGTTCCTAACATTGCAAAATATTTGGCATCAGCCAAAACATTTTCTATAATAGAAGTAAATGATAATAATGGTGGCCCTGCATGTGATGGGCAGATTAGAGCTTGATGATCCTTGGGGTCCCTTCCAACCCAAGCCATTCTATGATTCTATGAATAAAAATAAATTGCCCAGTCAGCTTTTGATAAATAAGGAATTATTTTTTGGTTTGACATTAAGAAATACTGGAAATCTCAGAAGAAAGCCTGCCATGAGACTTTATTCCCCTCTTCTGCAATCCCTGGTGGTTCAGATAAGCTTTGAACAATCAGCCAACATATAGCTTACTTAGCTAGGTAAACCACTGATGATATTAAGGTTTATCCATTGAGCAGAATTATGTGTTGTGGGAAGAGATTCATCTAGCGCTCTGGCTGCACAGGCAGTCAGCTGCCAGGTAAGATTTTTTCAGAGTCCCCACATTTTTATTGCTTATCCAAAGTGTTTTGTAATGATCTGAGAACATTTTCAGTTTGGTATTTATGCTTTATCAAGTTTTGTTAGTGTTTATATACTGTATATATATTATCTATTTATAAATATACCTTCTTTTTGAAAGATTAGCCACTCTTAGTGCCAACTAAAAAGTGAAATTGGATGCAAATCTATGAAGGTGAAATGTATGGAGGTATCACCATTGCTCCTCAGACTTGGGAGGTATTTGACAAAATCAAATAACTCCTTCTTCAGAGAAAATCGGTTCTGTGACAAATGAAAATCTTGACATCCCTGTCTTAGTCTATAAGAGACATGTTGACCTATCTCAGTATTTTAGCTGCTGGAGAACAACAAACACACAGGTGTTTTCCAGCCCATGTTTCACTTAGTTTCTTTTGAGTCAATCTTGTACTTTAGACTTATATTTTATTTAGGTGAACAACAGCATAGCTACAAGATTGCTCCTTTCTGTCCTGGGGAAAGTCCTGTGCATTACACTCTGATTCACCACTCTATTTCCTGATAATAAGCAATTTGAACGTTTCAATGAAATACTTACTGAGCTTGCTTCTGTTTGGGAAGGAGAAACAAACAAATACCTGACTGTTTTCTCATTCATAATTTTATTTGCATGGTTTTGAAGCTTTATCAATAAATGATTGTGCATTAATACAAGGCTTGTGTCAGGACAAAAAAGATGGAAAAAACTTGTTTGGCCATCATTTGTACCTTTACATTAACTACCATAATACTAAATGATGCCTATTGGATTCACTGTTTATGAGAAAGTTGTCCATGTGGCAAAGGCAGGGAGAAAGGCATCTACTTCTGCTTTATGGTAGAACTACATGGAAAAAGCTAATCACTGCAGAATGAGCAATGCATCTCCCTTTGCTTATACACAGTGAGCAGTTCAGGGTTTCAGAGGTAGCTGCCCTAAATTCTACACCAGAGTAATTTGATTGCACATATTTTATGAGGCAGATAGTAATTTTCTTTTCAGTGAGTATATGGGAACATATAGGAGTTTGTAGCATTCTGAAGTATCCTCAAAGAAAGTGACAGTAGTTTCCCTATACAATGAAAATTCCTAACCAGGTAGCCAGACCTTGTACAAAATGCAGACGATAGATCTTACTTCAAATTATAGTTTAGATTTAGTGCTTATAACTTTAAACTTCCCATTCAGATTAAGAATTTAGTACTGGCTTCAAATCTTCCAGAGTTCAGAAGTGTTCAGTGTAGAATTTGTTTGGATTGAGTCGTTTTAATCAGAAGTGCCATTTTGGCACATACTGTTTTAAACTCAGAGAAGCCAGAGTGGAATGTAGATCAGCACTCCCATGATATTAATTAGGCAAGTGTCAAACAGTTATTTCTGTTTTCCTATTAGGCACTTATGCTGTCCTCCATCTCAGCGTCTCAATTTTTTCCCACTTGCTGAATCATAATTGATACTGGCTGTGAAATTCTGGCTCTACTGAAGTGATGAGAAATTGTTCTACTTCTTCCACTTTGCCAAGATGTCATCCACTGACTGTCACAGCAAGGATTTTGTTCTTTCTTCCCTTCACAGTGACCTGGTCTTCTTATTTGATCAGAGTTTCTCATCAATAGTGCAGCATGTAAATTTATTAGATTTCTGGCTTTCTTCTGCAAAATATGAAACATTTGCAGGCACAAAACTGATCTTGCTTTTTTTGATTGTGTATTCTTCAAGGCAGAAATATGTTTTCCCTGTTTGTTGCATCCAGAAGTTTCTGTTGCATATTTACTCAGACGTTCATCTTTATCCTGTAAAAGGATCTTTCAGATAAGTTTTTGGTCAGAACCCCCATAAAGAGATACTGCCAATGTTTTGGAGAAATACAGCACTTGAGAAGTATAACTATCAAAACTGGAGAACAGCAGTGGTCCTGGATAACACTGAAATGATGTTGGATGACACCAAAGAACTTTTGGAGCACAGGGCTCTGAGTCTTCCTGAAATCTATTAAATGTGGAGGCTCGTGGCCCTGCCTGTAACAAGGGGGCTGGAGATCCTTGAGGTCCCTTCCAACCCAGACCATTCTGTGATGCTATGATTTATACCCCAAGCTTTTCAGGTTCTGAACATGTTCTTATTTCTGTAGTTAATTGAAGACAGTGGAAATAATTACACATTATGCTAAAGACTTAACCTTTTGCCAGCAGAGATCAAAGAGGTTTTTTATGGCCTGCACTGCATGATTTTGGAAGTTTGTTCTCCTGTGCCACTGACACTTGGATCTGGATGAAGGGAGAGTATCGGCCCATACCTTTGTTAAAGCACTCCTCAGTGCCTGGGAAGTGTCTTTATCAACATGGCTAAAGACCCTTTATTGACTCTCAATGAAGATAGGGTCTTGTACTAAGTTATGACATTGATGATGTTTGTAACATAGACATGGTTGGCCCTAAGGTTTCTCAAAATATATTTTAGCTCATTAGTTCTTTCCATTTCTAAGGCCTAAGAAGTCAATATCGACCTGGTCTCTAACTACACTACATAGCTGAAGTTTCTCAGAAGGCTGAAGTATGATCTAAAATTCCAGTGTTTCATGAAATCTAGGTGAGTCTTGATGCCTTTTGGTATAAAAAAGAGTATCAGAATCAGTCTAGTGATCTCCACTAACTTTCATTTCTAAGACATACATGAGAAAAGCTTTCATACTTCCTTCTCATTCCTTTCACAATTTTTTCTGAAACAACTACCACCATACCTAAAAACATAACATAACTGCATTATATTCTGGAAGTCCGTGTAGCATGTCAAAATGTGTTTCATTCTGAAGAGAGTGAATAATGCCAGATGTAATTTGAAAGATTCATAACTATGCTGATTACAAAAGGCACTCTCCAGTCTTTTTAATCTTTTTTTCCTAATGTGTCTAATTAATTTAAAAGATGAATTTTTTCTTTCACATGGCCTCAGTTATTTAAGAAAATTGTTGCTTTTACAACCTTATCTGCCATTTATTCTCTAATTTCCCCACTTCTCCAGTGCCCACCATATCTTACTGGACTCTCAATGCAAGAAGAGAAGGAAGGATAAATGATTCTTTAAGACAAAGAAATATAATGAAAATAAACGCAAGGCTGGTAATCCAGCAACACTTGCTGTCTTAACACAGTATCCATTAAAATCTAGTTCAGAGTATAAGAACCATCATTTTAATCACAACATACTTGGGCTGCACATGACTTCAAATCTGTAACACAGACTTCTGCTTTGCTTAACCCAGCAAGAAATCATAAAAAGAAACAAACTGGAAACAAATTGGAGTTTTCTTCTGGGAAGAAACTCTCTATTCAGTGAATGACTTATAAAACCTGGCATAAAATGTGTGAGTTATGCCATCCTGATGGCTTCTTAGCATTGAAAAAGTGACTGTACTGTCTACTTGAAACATGCTGTAATTATACTGATTTATGCTTGGTACACATGACCAAAATTTCAAACATTTATCAGACCTTCTAGGCCACAGGACTAGATTTGACTGCTAAAGGAAGTAATAGGAAAGAAAAGAGGTACCAGGAAGCATTGTTTATATTCTTCATAGCTGGAATATATTTTAGATTCCCATGAAGCATGACTTTAACATCTGTCTTACAAGGATGAGCATCTATATAGTGCAGAGCTCAGTCCTTTGTCCTACTGAGTAACACTGCTCTACCTAGCAAAACATAGATCCAGGCCTGGGGCCCTCAGCACAAGAAAGACACAGAGCTCTTGGAGCAGGTCCAGAGGAGGGCCACTAAGATGATCAGAAGACTGGAGCACCTTTCCTATGGAGAAAGGTTGAGGGAACTGGGCTTGTTTAGCTTGGAGAAGAGAAGGCTCTGGGGAGACCTCATTGTGGCCTTCCAGTACTTGAAGGGAGAATATAAACAGGAGGGGGAACGTATGTTTATGAGGGTGGAGAGGGATAGGACAAGGGGGAATAGTTTTAAAATGAGACAGGGGAGGTTTAGGTTAGATATTAGGAAGTTTTTCACCCAGACGGTGGTGACACACTGGAACAGGTTGCCCAAGGAGGCTGTGGATGCCCCATCCCTGGAGGCATTCAAGGCCAGGCTGGATGTGGCTTTGGGCAGCCTGGTTTGGTGGTTGGTGACCCTGCGCATAGCAGGAGGGTTGAAACTACATGATCGTTGTTGTCATTTTCAACCCAGGCCATTCTATGATTCTGTGATTCTATGATTCCATGATTCTATGATTCTATGATCCTGGCCTGCATTAGAAACAGTGTGGCCAGCAGAAGCAGGGAGGTGATCATCCCCCTCTACTCAGCACTGGTGAGGCCGCATCTCGAGTACTGTGTTCAGTTTTGGGCTCCCCACTACA
Organism: Tetrao urogallus; assembly: GCF_951394365.1. Classification (NCBI taxonomy): domain Eukaryota; kingdom Metazoa; phylum Chordata; class Aves; order Galliformes; family Phasianidae; genus Tetrao; species Tetrao urogallus. The sequence continues at coordinate 40,681,881 of NC_136813.1, read as the reverse complement.
GGAAAGATGTTGAGGTCCTGGATCGTGTCCAGAGAAGGGCAACAAAACTGGTGTGGGGTCTGGAGCACAGATCTTATGAGGAGCGGCTGAGGGAGCTGGGATTGTTCAGTCTGGAGAAGAGGAGTCTCAGGGGAGACCTCATTGCACTCTACAACATCCTGAAGGGAGGTTGTGGTGAAGAGGAATTTGGCCTCTTCTCCCAGGCAACAAGCAGGACACGGGGCAATGGCCGCAAGTTGTATCAGAGGAGGTTTAGGTTGGACATAAGGAAGAACATTTTATCTCAGAGAGTGGTCTGGCACTGGAATGGCTGCCCAGAGAGGTGGTGGAGTCGCCGTCCTGGCAGTGTTCAAGAGGCGTCTGGATGACGTGCTGCGTGATATGGTTTAGTGCTTGTGGTGGCAATGGTGATGAGGAGACGGTTGGACTGGATGATCTTATAGGTCGTTCCCAACCTTGTGATTCTATGATTCTATGATTCTATGATCTGATCAGAATTTGAGCTCTAACTTTTTAGTTCTGCAAAGGTTGTAGTGCAGACAAGATTAATTCCTCTCTGTATGCTACATGCCATTTCAATAGCACTATCAGAGGAGATATCAGTTCTAAGCCAAGTATATGGTATAGAATTAAACACATAGAGGCCACAACTATGAAGTGCTATAATTAGGTTTGTATCTGAGTTTCTATTGCTATACTGATTCTGATTGTTATTATCTATGTGAAATTGATTTAAGAAGAACATTCCTATGCACTCCTCAAGAGTGTTGTTAGAGAGGTTTCAGATCAGTTACCCAGGACAGGAAACCATAAACTTTACTCAAGTGCTCAGAATGAAGTGTTCTGTTAACTCAGCTGATAAACAGCTGGGGTGAGAGTCTTTAAAACAGTGCTTCTTTTGAGCATGTTTGGAAGTAAGAATAACAACACGAGAAATGCAGCATGTTCGTTCTGTGCTGACAATCTGGTCAGTTCAAGGCCGCTTCAAGTGGTAGGCAGTTTGTTACTAAAAACAGGCTCTGAAGTCTGAGTGCTCTGTAGGAAATCCTCCATAGGCAGAGGTGCCTGGAAGAGCATTTTGGAAAGTATTCAGCTGCCCCCATGCACTAGCACGCATTTCTCTGCAGGTGAGGACGTAAGGAGAGCATATGCCTGATCATGGGACATAGATGTCATCTCAGACCCTTCTTAGGAGGGCCTTTCCCTCTACATAGCCTGCTGGTGACTACATACTTGCAGAAAGCAGTGTTCCCATCTTTGTGCTGCCACCAGAGGGGTGCCAGGGCTGACATATCTCTGCTGGCACATGCAGGAACACAATGTGTGGCTTTCCGTCTGTGCTACCATGAGATCATCATTGGGCCCTCCTCCTGCCTCCCACAGAGCTGGGTGCGTGCAGCTGCACCACAAAGCAGCTGTTAGGGAGAGCCAGTGCCCCACCTCCAGCCCTTTGAGGAGCCCACAAAAAAACAGCTTGATCCGACCCGGGATAGCACCACCTGTCTGCTGGGTTGGACTGGAGAGTGGGAAATAAGAACCTGGGGAAGCTCTGAGCATATAAACAGCAGTACATCCTCTCTTCTGGGGATTTCAAAGGTAAGGTTGTATAATGCCAGCCTGTGCAGTGGTACTGTCATATGCACCTGAAGAACTGAGCAAAGGGAAAGATGATATGTTACTCAAACTTTACTGGAGACTTCTGCATTTCATAGAACCACAGAATCGTAGAATGGCCTGGGTTGAAAGGGGCCACAATGATCACCTAGTTTCAACCCCCTTGTTATGTGCACCAACCACCAGACCAGGCTGCCCAGAGCCACATCCAGCCTGGCCTCGAATGCCTCCAGGATGGGGCATCCACAACCTCCTTGGGCGACCTGTTCCAGTGCGTCATCAGTGCTGGGTGAAAAACTTCCTCCTACTGTCTAACCTAAACCTCCTCTGTCTCAGTTTAAAACCATTCCCCCTTGTCCTATCACTATCCACCCTCGTAAACAGTTGTGCCCTCTCCTGTTTATACGGTCCCTTCAACTACTGGAAGCAAAATATTTAAAGCAGGCAGGTGGCTGCTGATGAGATGGAATTGGAAAAAAGTGCTCTTGTTTGAATTTATATCCTTGGCTTAATACTCTGCAACTGCACAGTCATCCTGCCAGTTTCCTCTTTTCCCAAATAATGGTCCAAACATCTACCCAAATTTCTCATTAATTATTGTTGTTTGTAGAGGGGATCAGCTATCTGCTAGTGAAAAGAAGTAATCCCAGTTCTTCAGTCATTTTTGCAAAAGACTTGAAATTTTTAGGAAATTTTCAGTGCTTTACTCCTTGTATCCCTTTACACAGGTAGGAACAAGAGCAAATTAGTTTGCTTGATCTCAGCTAGTCAGACACTGAAAATAAAGTTAGCAAGAACCTGGCTGCTGCTGGACCAGAGATTTTTGAACACAAAACTCAGCCAACCCTATCTGAAATGCTGGGGCCTGTCCTCTTCAATATCATTATTGATGACCTCGATGAGGGCATCGAGTGCACCCTCAGTAAATTCGCAGATGACACCAAATTGGCTGGAAGCGTGGATCTGCCTGGGGGTAGCGAGGCCCTACAGAGGGATCTGGACAGGCTGGAGAGCTGGGCTGAAGCCAATAGGATGAGTTTCAACAAGGCCAAATGCCGGGTCCTGCACTTCGGCTACAACAACCCCAGGCAACGCTACAGGCTTGGGGCGGTGTGGCTGGAGGACTGCGTAGAGGAAACGGACCTGGGGGTATTGATTGATGCTCGGCTGAACATGAGCCGACAGTATGCCCAGGTGGCCAAGAAGGCCAATGGCATCCTGGCTTGCATCAAAAACAGTGTTGCAAGCAGGAGCAGAGAGGTGATTGTTCCCCTATATTCAGCACTAGTGAGGCCGCACCTCGAGTACTGTGTCCAGTTTTGGGCCCCTCACTGCAAGAAAGATATTGAGGCCCTGGAACGTGTTCAGAGGAGGGCAACAAAGCTGGTGAGGGGTCTGGAACACAGGCCATATGAGGAGAGGCTGAAGGAGCTGGGAATGTTCAGCCTGGAGAAGAGGAGGCTCAGGGGAGACCTCATTGCTCTCTATAACTTCCTGAAGGAAGGTTGTAGTGAGCTGGGGGTCGGCCTCTTCTCTCGTGTCATTAGTGATAGGACCAGAGGGAATGGCTTCAAGCTACGGCAGGGGAGATTCAGGCTGGACATCAGGAAGTATTACTTTTCAGAAAGGGTGGTCAGGCACTGGAATGGACTGCCAAGGGAGGTGGTGGAGTCACCGAGCCTGGGGGTGTTCAAGGAAAGACTGGATCGTTGTGTTGAGGGACATGGTTTAGTGGGAGCTATTGGGAATAGGTGAACGGTTGGACTGGATGATCTCTTAGGTCTTTTCCAACCTTGGTGATTCTATGATTCTATGATTCTATGATTCTATGATTCTATGATCAGATACTGCTCTAGAAGAAGTCCTGCTAGTGCTGCTCCCATGAAATGAACAGTGCTGTGTTTAATGCCAGGGAAATGCTGAAGAATGTCATATGTTTTACTGTTGAAAACTTTGTGTTTTTGGAAACTCCATGAATCATAAGGATTGAAGAGAACACCTTACATTTAGCAAAGCTCTGCTCTGGGAACATCTAGATAGCTAAGTGGGATTTGTCTTACTGACTTCACAGGATCACAGAATCCCTGAATTGTAGAGGCTGGAAAAGACCTCCAGAGATCATGGAGTCCAGCCCCCCTGCAAAGCAAGCTCCCTACAGCAGGCAAAATGTGAGAGAGGTTACAAATCACGGCATGTGTTTCATCTGATGCAAAGTATACTGATCCACTGTTACACATGATGGAAATGAAAACCTGTTAGCATGAGTCATCATGTTTTCAGTATTCAGTGCTTCCCTGTTCCTCTAATTCCTGAAGACAACATGCTGTTGGGCAGTAAACCTGGATGTTCATTAAAATACGGACAATTCTTTCTGCCACTTCAGTTATCGGACAGACTGTGTTTCCCACTCTCAGTGAAGAAAAGCAACTCTGATTGCCTTAGGTCCTAAGGTTACTCCTTATCTTTCGGCAGAGATACTGTATGGTCTCAAACAGCTTTGGAAGCCATCTACATGAAAACGGACATTCAGCACAATGTTTCTACCATGCAAAAATTTGCCAGTAAGTCCATTTACACTGCAAAGACTTTTGATCTCCTGTAATGTAATGAATAGCAAACTCTGCTTCACTGTGGGGAAACTACAACAGTTTTGTTTCAGGAGCACGTTCCTACTGTGACCACAGTAAAATCAAATTCTAAGCACTACAGCTTCAGAAGCAATGGACTCCATACTGAGTTTGTGAAGAAGCAAGTCTGAGTTTGTGGAATGGTGACAGGAGGCTTTCATGGGTCTACTCTGCAGAAGCATCGTGTAAGTAGAGTCCTGACAAGAGTACAGGGGGATTTTAAGCTGACATTACTGATCTATCTTTTTTAGAATATGCATTTCATGATGACTTCTTTAATGTTTCATTGTCTGAGACTGTTTACATGGGTGGATAGGGATAGCACAACGGGGAATGGTTTTAGGTCAGATATTAGGAGGAAGTTTTTCACTCAGAGGGTGGTGATGCACTGGAACAGGTTGCCCAAGGAGGCTGTGGATGCCCCATCCCTGGAGGCATTCAAGGCCAGGCTGGATGTGGCTCTGGGCAGCCTGGTCTGGTGGTTGGTGATCCTGCACATAGCAGGGGGTTGAAACTCAATGATCACTGTGGTCCTTTTCAACCCAGGCCATTCTATGATTCTATGATTATATCACAAAATAAAATAAAATAAAATAAAATAAAATAAAATAAAATAATTAAAAAATTGAAGTTCTGGTAAAACTGTTTAATCCTAAATTGTTGCAGCAGCTCTGTACTAAGAGTGTAGACCTAAAGCAGCATCATAGCAGTAGCTGGGTGCTCTATGTACCATTTAATTACACAAAACATCCCTATTTCTCAGCCTTTTCTGAAATATCTCAACCTCACATTCTGTTTCCTGCCTGTACTATACTGTCTTCCAGAGCATAGTTTAAAATTTAATGCATTAATAAATGCCATCAATAAAAATATCCTGATAATTCACATGAGGTGCCATGAATAATTATAAAATCAATCATCAAAATGATCTTCCCTAAAACTATGCATTTTTCCTTTTCATTGCATCATTAATTTGAGGCCTAATCCTGTGTACTTTGGCCTTCCAATGTTCCTGCTGATGTCAAGCAGAGCCTCATTAAATTCAGATGTTCTGCCCTGCTGGTTCAAATTCCAGCTTCAGAGCCTAATTTTTCAGTTCCTCTGGCTTCCTTCCTGTTTCTGGAGAAAGCCTGAGGAAACATACTGTGCCTCAGCTAAATCTTGCAGGCCTTTTACCTCCTCACTGGTCTCAGAGTTGCTGATCCCAGAAAATATCCCTTCATGATCTGCCTGGGAAAACAGGGAGCAGACGTGTCTTTATTCACCTACTGCTGTTAGTGAAGGTACACGGTGAAATCGTGGCCTTCTGTGCCGAAGCAGATCCTTCAAAATCATGGGCTATTTTTCAGACCCGCCCTTGGTATGTTGGTGCAGACATACAAGTCTTTGTTCAAGAACGTTCACATCCAGCAAGGATCAACACCACAAGTGTCACATGGAAATGCAGAATTCCCAATAGCCTGCCCATTCAAAATGACTAACTTCTGGCCTCTGCCTTGGAACAAATGAAGAAACTCTTTCATTTTACGCAGTACACTTTCCCGCTCGCTTGGAGTGGGAACTTGGTACAGGTTTCTCCTGGAAGTTTCAGTAAGTTCACCTGTAGGCCATTGGGTAAAAGGACCGCCCATACCTTCTGCCCACTGACTGTCTACTTCCCCTGCCCCTAACTTGCTTTCCGTGCAGCATGAAATTGTCCACCCCTTTAAAGCTGAAGGAAGAGGCACTGCCAAGTCAAACAAGACATGACACAAAGCTCATTATTTAGGTGTTCCATTCATTTGAATTTCACAAGGTTTCCTCTAAATTATTGTATAGATCATAGATTCATCATAGAATCATAGTCATAGAATCACAGAATGGCCTGGGTTGAAAAGGACCACAATGATCATCTAGTTTCAACACCCCTGCTATGTGCAGGGTCACTAGCCACCAGACCAGGCTGCCCAGAGCCACATCCAGCCTGGCCTTGAATGCCTACAGAGATGGGGCATCCTCAGCCTCCTTGGGCAACCTGTTCCAGTGCATCACCACCCTCTGAGTGAAAAACTTCCTCCTACTATCTAACCTAAACCTCCCCTGTCTCAGTTTAAAACCATTCCCCTTTGTTCTGCCACTATCCACCCATGTAAATAGCCGTTCCCCTTCCTGTTTATACAATCCCTTCAAGTACTAGAAGGCCACAATGAGGTCTCCCCAGAGCCTTCTCTTCTCCAAGCTAAACAAGCCCAGTTCTCTCAACCTTTCTCCATAGGAGAGGTGCTCCAGCCCTCTGATCATCTTAGTGGCCCTGCTCTGGACCTGCTCCAAGAACTCCACATCCTTCCTGAAGTGGGGGCCCCAGGCCTGGACACAGTACTCCAGATGGGACCTCACAAGAGGTGAGTAGAGGAGGACAATCGCCTCCCTCTCCCTGCTGGCCACCCCTTTTCTAATGCAGCCCAGAACACAGTTGGCCTTCCGAGCTGCAAGTGCACACTGCGGGCTCATGTCCAGCTTCTTGTCCACCAGGATCCCCAAGTCCTTCTCCACAGGGCTGCTCTCAAGGAGATCTTCCCCCAGTTTGTATAAATACGTGGGATTGCCTTGGCCCAAGTGCAGCACTTGGCCTTCTTGAACCTCATTAGGTTTATGTCCCACTTCTCCAGCCTGTCCAGGTCCCTCTGGATGGCTTCCCTTCCTTCCAATGTATTGATCACACCACTCAGCTTGCTGTCATCCACAAACCTGCTGAGGATGCACTCGATGCCATCGTCTGTGTCATTGATGAAGATGCTGAAGAGCACCAGTCCCAAGACCGACCTCTGAGGGACACCTCTTGTGATCAAACTCCACCCTGACACAGAAACATTGATCACAACCCTTTGGCTGCGATCAGCCAGCCAATTCCTCATCCATCAAACAGTCCATCCTTCAAATCCACACCTCAATTTAGAGCGAAGGATGTGCTGAGGGATCATGTCAGAGGCTTTGCAGAAGTCCAGGTAGGTGACATCCATCGCCCTTCCCCCATCCACTGAAGCAGTCACTCCATCACAGCGTGCCACCAGATTGGTCAGGCAAGATCTGCCCTTGGTGAAGCCATGCTGACTGTCTCGAGTCACTTCTTTATCTCATATGTGCCTTAACGTAGCTTCTAGGACAATCTGCTCCATGATCTTCTCAGGCACAGAGGTGAGGCTCACTGGCCTGTGGTTCCCCAGGTCTTCCTTTCTTCCTTTCTTAAAAATGGGACTAGCATTTCCCTTTTTCCAGTCACTGGGGACTTCACCAGACAGCCATGATTTTTCAAATATGATGGAGAGCGGGCAGTGCTATGGGGTGATGCTATTGGATGATGATATGGGGAAGAACAATGGGATGACACAATGGAGCAGTGCTAAGGAGTGATGCTATGAGGCAGCGGTTTCGTGTGACCCTGTGAGATGATGCTATGGGCCAGCACTAACAGGTCACATTATGGGGTGATGCTATGTGGTGATGCAAAGGAGCAGCACTATTGGTGATCCTATGGAACTGCACTGTGGGATGACTATGGAGTGATTCTATGGGGTGATGCAAAGGAGCAGCACTATTGGTGATCCTATGGGGCTGCACTGTGGGATGACTCTATGGGGTGATCCTATGGGGAAGCACAATGGGTGACGCAATAGGTAAATGCTATGAAGTGTCACTACAGGGTGACGCTATGGGGCAGTGCTGTGCAGCAGCATTATGGGAATTTGTTGGGTGACACTGTGGTGCAGTGGTATGGGACAGGGATAGTGCTATGGGGTGATACTATGGGGTGACAGTATGGATGTTGCTAAGATGCAGCACTGTAGGGCAATGCTATGGAACGATGCTGTTGTAAGGTGACACTATTGGGCATCACCATGTGTTGATGCTATCTGGAGACTGCTGCTATGGAGCAGCACTGTGGGGCAATGCTATGGCGTGATGTTGTGGAGTGATGCTATGCAGCAGTATCATGAAGCAGCACTAGGGGGTGATTCTATGGGATGAAGTTACGGGCAGCGGGATGTGGCAGTGACATGGGGAAGTACTATGGTGTAACATTATGGGCAACACTATGGGCCAGGGCTATGAGCCAGCAGTATTGGGGTGATGCTATGGAATGGCACTATGGGATGATGCAATGGGGCAGTACTATAGGGTGATACTATGGGGTGACTCTTTGGGGCAGCACTATTGGGCAGTTTTATGGGATATAGGGCAGTGCTATAGGGCAATGCTACAGGGCAGCAATATGGGGCAGTGCTATGTGACAGTGCTATAGGGTGAACCTATGGAGCAGCACCATGGGGTGTCTCTATGTGGTGATGGAATGGAGAAGCGCTATGGGGGACATTTTGTGGCTCAGTTGTGGGGCAGTGCATTGGGGCAACGCTACGAAGCAGCACTGTGGCATGATACTATGGAATGGCAGCATTGGGTGATTGTATGGGAACTACTGAGTCACGGCATGAACCTCTGATTGATCACCTGAGGCAAGCCATGAGTCAGCCAGAGGAGCACAGGTGAAGGCAATTCACCTGTGCTGCCAGAAGGGGTGGAGCCAGGCTCTGTTTAAGAGCCAGACCTATTTAAGAGCTGGCTACCAGTAGGGAAGGATCTTGTCTGGAGATCCCTTCTTCTGGTGTTTTGTGGTGAGCCCAACTAAGGGTAAGCCTTCCATTTATTCTCTTTTGTTATCATAATCTACTTTGCCTAACTCTCTTGTTTATTTTGTGATTGTAACATCTTAATATTCATTGATTATACAGGCGATTCTATCAGATAGTGCTATGGAGTGATGCTATGGGGCAACAGTTTGGGGTGACACTGTGGGGGCAGTGTAATGGGCTGACATTATGGGACCGTGCTATGAAACAGTGGTAGGAAGTGATTCTATGGAGTGACGCTATTGGGCAGTGCTATGCATTGATGCTATCTGGTGACTCATGGGGCATGGGTGACGCTATGGGGTGATGCTATGAGGCAGTGTTATAAGGTGACACTACAGGGTAAGTCTTTGGGGAAGTGTCATGAGATCTACCTGGGAGTGCTGAGAAAAGTGGCAGAGGTGATGGCCAAACTGCTCTCCATCATCTGTCGGCACTTCTGGTCATCTGGAGAGGTCCCAGAAGGCAGAGTGTTGCATCGTGATCCCATCTCCAAGAAGGGCCATAAGGAGGATCCAGGAACTGCAGGCTGTCAGCCTGAGCTCAGTGCCAGGGAAGGTTATGGAGCAGATTGTCCTGAGGAGAATACACTGTGTATGTGGGACAGACGAAGGACCAGGAACAGCTAGCATGGGTTGGTGAAGACCATGGTCTGATCTTCTATGATGGAGGGACCGCCTGGGGGTGAGGGAAAGGCTGTTGATGTGGTCTGCCTTAACTGCAGCAGAGCCTTCCACACTGTGTGCCACAGTGTGCTCCTGGAGAAGCTGCAGCCTGTGGCCTGCATAGCTGCACTGTGTGCTGGGTAAGGAACTGGCTGGGCTGCCCAGGGAGGCGATGGAGTCACCAACTCCGGAGGTGTTCAAGAAACACTTAGATGTTTTACTGAGGGACATGATTTGGTGAGATCTGTTGGTGATAGGTGGACATTGGACTGGATGATCTTGGAGGCCTTTTCCAACCTTGATTCTATGATTCTGTGATTCTTTAAGGTGAGGGTGATGGAGCACTGGAACAGGTTGCCATGAGAGGCTGTGGAGACTCCCTCTATGGAGATATTGAAAATCCATTTGGACACCCACCTGTGCGACCTACTGTATGGCACCTGCTTTAGCAGGGGGTTGGACTCCATGGTCTCTTGAGATCCCTTCTAACTCCATGATTTGATGATTGTGTGATACCGGCTCTTAGCAGATCCTCCTTTCATGTAAGCCATATAATGCATATAACACAGGAGGCACGACACACAGCTGCGGCCTTCTGAACTTTCAGGTAGGTGCTCAGCCCTAGAAAAAAATCACATCCTGCTTTTTCATTTTTAGCCATTTTTTTTTTTCCTATCATTCCTCACAGACTGTTTTCCAAAGCAACAAAAGAAGAAAAAAGTACAAACAGGAAGCTCTCCCTGCGTTATCACCCACCGCACCCAGCTCCTTTTTCTACAAAACAACAACTTGAGGAGTCTGTTCCATTCTTCATTATCATGAAAGAAAACCACCAAATGAATATTTAAAGACATGCCAGCTAATTTCATTGGCCAACTCCAAATGCTGTACATATTTTTACCTAGCATTCCTCCTGAGATGACGGCCTGAACTCATTTTCTCTCTCTCCATCCCCCAGTTCCCCTTGTTCCTTCCCCTGGAGAGGCTGAATGCTGCTGATTGTGCAAATTGAAGCCCATCAGCACTTGTCATCTCTCATGGAATTTACCCTTTGACATTCAGCTTCCACTCCCCACTTGGAGGCAGGAGCTTTGTCTTCGCAAAGCATAGAAGTTGTTTCCTTGGAAAAATCAAGAAATATGTTCTCTTGTGGGGCCTTAGGGAACCAAATTTCTATTTATTTCCTTCTTATTTAAATTTGTATATTCTTGTGATAGGGATTTTTTTTCAAGTGATAAATTGATAATGATGATTTTTGCAATGATAAATTGAACAAGCAAACGAGGTGCACAGTCCAATTTTTCTGGTTTCATCATCCAGCTACAAAGCTGTAAACAATGATTTTTGACATTTAACCCCAAATTGCAGCACACAGAATCAGAGTTGTAGAATGGCTTGGCTTGCAAGGGACCTCAAGGATCATTAAGTTCCAACTCTCCCACCATGGGCAGGGCCACTAACCTCCATATTAATACTAGACCAGGCTGCCCAGGGCTCCATCCAACCTGGCCTTGAATACCTCCAGGGACAGGGCATTCACAACCTCTCTGGGCAGCCTGTTCCAGCACTTACCAGCCTCTTGGTAAAGAACTTCCCACTGACATCCAACCTAAATATTCCCTCCTTCAACTTAAAACCATTTCCCCTTGTCCTGCCATTATCTACCCTTGTGAAGAGTTGATTTCCCCTCCTGATTGTAGGCTCCCTTTAGGTACTGAAAGGCTGCAATGAGGTCACCCCGCAGCCTTCTCTTCTCCAGCAACTCATCTTCACAAAAATTCACTCTCTTTATTAATATATTGTGAAGATCTCACAATAGTAGTCTCCCTTCTACCTTCAACTACAGCGTGTTCTATTGTGATATATTTCTGTACATAACAAATACTGTTTGTTTGTTTTTTTGCTCGCTTTTTAGTGTACTAAGAGAAAGTGAAAGAAAGTTGCAAGGATTTTTCATTCTTTTATCAGAAATTATGAAGTCTCAGGAAGGGGCAAGCCTGTCCTCATTTACACCTGTCAAGCCTCATTAAAACCATTAGCATTGAGCTACTGTAGCTGGTTACAGCTGGCTCACGGCCTGTCTCCTTTTAAGTCAGAGCACCATCTACCACAGGTAGAATAAGCTGAAATCTGCTGCTTGCAGTGCTCCATTTATAGGAATTTGTAACAGATCTACGACAAGCCCCCAGTCTTTACTGATGCATGGACCCAGATGCTTGTCCTTGCTGAATGTCAAGAGGTTCCTCTCTGCCCATCTCTTCAGCCTGTCAAGAACGTTATGAATGGCAGCACAGCACTTTGAGCTATCAGCCCCCCATCCCAGTTTTATATCATCAAAAACCTGCTGAGGAGGCATTGTCCCTTAATTCAAGTCACTGATGAATAAGTTAACCACCACTGGAGCCAGTGTTGACTCCTGGGGATCAACACCAGCTACGGGCCACCAGCTAGACTCTATGCCACTGATCAGTACTCTGAGACCTACCATTCACGTGGTCCTAAATCTACCTCTTACCATCCACTCATCCGTCCCACACTTCCCACACTTGTCTATGAGGATATCATGGGAGACAGCATTAAAGCCTTGCTTGAAGTCCAGGTAGAAAACATTCACTGCTCTCTCCTTATCTATACAGCCATCTGTCCCATCATAGAAGGCAATCAGGTTGGTCAAGAATGATTTCCCTTTGGTGAACCAAACTGACTACTACTGATCACCTTCTGGTCTTCCACAAGCAACTGTCTCCTTCAGATCCAGGGAAAAAAAGCTCAATTTTCAGCATCTCTTTATCAAAGTAAGCCCAGTTTTGAGCTGCCATTAGTTTTGTTATCCTTTGTTTGCAAGTACTACTAAGAATTGCTTGTATCAAACTGAATTAAAACAATGCAGTACAGCTGACGCCTAGGTCTTTGTAGCCAGTTTTCCAATAACATAAGGCCTATATAAAATGTGCCTTCTGTACAGGGAAAGCACATCTTCCTGACTCTGAAACCTGTAAGATGTTATGATTGAAAGAGACCCATTTATACCCAGGATGCTGGCTGAGCTCAGTCCTCATTCTCTCAGCCTCAGTCAGGTCTTATGAGTTACAAAATATGCACAGGAAAGCATCCATGAGGGATAAAGCCACAGAAAACAAGGTTTTATTAATCCTAGTGTCACTAAACTATCCATGATTTGATGCATACCCAATGGACTGAGTAAGCAAACCTTCCCAGAGTTTACTTACACCTTGTCTGTTCCACGTTAACTACAGTTGTGCAGCACATTCACACATCACAAATGGAAAGTTCAGAGCAGGTAAGCCATAGGAATGTCATGTTCTCCTTTAGGTTTGTTTTGCTGTGGTTATTTCCCTCTTTTCACTGGAGGTTAATTCAGTCACACCAATTATCCAGACTGCCTTGCAATTTCTCCTGGCAGATCATAGAAGTCACTGCCATGCTGTGCATGCCTTTTTGATCACTGTGCTGCTGAGAACAATTTGAAAGATAGATTATAAAGGACCTCAACATTTCTTTATGCTTACAATTCCAAGTGGCATTGATAAATAAGTGTAAAATGGTAATATTACAACTATAATTTTCAATGTAGATCCTTATGAAATCATTATGTAATTAATTTATTTATCAGCCATGCAAAGTCTAGATATGGAAACTGGATGATGAAATATAGGAGCAGATAAGTTCATAAACAACTAAATATTTTTAGAGATGCGTGCATAAATATGTTTACTCCTTGCTGTTCTGCTATTATGGGAGTTCTCCAAATACGAAAATGAGTCCCAAAATTATGTTGTTTAAATCCAAGCATGGCAGAAGCCCTGTGGAAGAGTACATTAGCAAACCTACAGGTCCAGAGGAGGGCCACTAAGATGATCAGAGGGATGGAGCACCTCTCCTGTGAAGAAAAGTCGAGGGAACTGGGCTTGTTTAGCTTGGAGAAGAGAAGGCTCTGGGGAGACCTCATTGTGGCCTTCCAGTACTTGAAGGGAGTATATAAATAGGAGGGGGAACGGATGTTTATGAGGGTGGATAATGATATGACAAAGGGGAATAGTTTTAAACTGAGACAAGGGAGGTTTAGGTCAGATATTAGGAGGAAGTTCTTCACACAGAGGGTGGTGACGCACTGGAACAGGTTGCCCTAGGAGGCTGTGAATGCCCCATCCCTGGAGGCATTCAAGGCCAGGCTGGATGTGGCTCTGGGCAGCCTGGTCTGGTGGTTGGCAGCCCTGCACATAGCAGGGGTGTTGAAACTAGATGATCACTGTGGTCCTTTTCAACCCAGGCCATTCTATGATTCCATGATTCTAGGATTGGACCTAACTTGCTATTTGTTTTGGAGTCACAGAATCATAGAATCACAGAATCGCAAGGTTGGAAACGACCTGCAAGATCATCTAGTCCAACCACCCTCCCATTCCTATTAGTACCACAAGCTACTAAACCATATCTCGTAGCTCCTCATCCAGGCGCCTCTTGAACACTGCCAGGGACGGCGACTCCGCCACCTCCCTGGGCAGCCATTCCAGTGCCTGACCACCCTCTGAGAGAAAAAGTTTCTCCTAATGTCCAACCTAAACCTCCTCTGGTATAACTTCTGGCTGTTTCCTTGGGTCCTACTATTTGCCTGGGAGAAGAGGCCAGACCCTTTTACACCACAACCTCCCTTCAGGAAGTTATAAAGTGCAATGAGGTCTCCCCTGAGCCTCCTCTTCTCCAGACTAAACAATCCCAGCTTCCTCAGCAAAGGGTGTGTAAAACTGGGGATAACTTCCACTGCCAAGAGCACAGTCTTTGTGCTTTTCCTTACAAAGAGCTCCCACTATAATACAAACACGTAGCTGCACTTGCAACTTCTTTGACTCATTAGCAACTGTCTAATAAGCCTATGTGATGCCGCCTATAGGAAAGCTAAAACAGTCCATATGCTAAATTTGGATTTAGGGTAACGTGAAACAAGGTAGGACCAGCAACATACAACCCAAATCTTTTGCAGACAGAAGGTGATGCATGATCAGCTGAGGGACCACAACTCAGACTGGAAACCTTGGGACATGGACAAACAGGGTTTCCTTATCTTCTGTTTCTGCCTTCTACCTTTTATAACTCTCCAAGAAAAAGTAATTTTATGGTTGCATTCTACCATCATGTTCACATATGAAACTTCCCAAAATCAACTGAGGGCAGAAAAAGATATTTATATATGGCCTTGCTTGAAATTTGTGTCAGCTCTAGTTGATATCTTCATTACTCCTTTCAGCATAAAGCAACCCTTCCCATTCTCCATTAAGTTCTTTACTGTGAAAGTGTTGAGGAGCTGGATGAGGCTGCCCAGAGAGGTTGTGGATGCCCCATCCCTGGAGGTGTTTAAGGCCAGATTGGATGGGGCCCTGGGCAGCCTGGTCTAGTATTAATATGGAGGCTGGTGGCCTGGCTTGCAGCAGAGGGTTGGAGATTCATGATCCTTGAGGTCCTTTCCAACCCAAGCGATTCTGTGATTCTGTGATTCACGGTTTTAGGAATTACTCTGCCAACATCCCCAGCACTTGGCTCGTCCATCTATTCTCCAGATGTTACAGCAGTTACTGCTACTCGTGCCTCTTCTCCTCCAGCACTGCAGTAGCCCATTCTTATGTCAGTGGTAATATTTCTCCATTATTCAGATGACACTGAGGTTAGAATTTGTTTCCTTTTTCTTTTTCATTCTTTTGTAACATGCAGTTCTCCTTCTAGTGCCACCTTTACTTATACCTTGCAATTGATGCATGACCTAGCTGGCTAAAAGAGTCATTTTTCTGCTGATACTTTAATTCAAATCTACCCATGGGTGGTGGATAATTTTAATTGCTACCAGCAGGAAGCAGGGCATATTCCGACCCAGACACCTCTGTCAAGAAATAGTGGTCATTTATGACATGCTGGAAAATAAAAGTAGCTGAGGGCATTGTCTGACTTGAACTGAGCTGACAGATTTTTATAGTGTTATGTCTGGAGTCCAACTACCTACGTTTAGAAAAATATACTGAATATTATGAGATGAGAAAAGGCAAGGAAAGTCACTATGTAGATTAAAATGTGCCATATGACCTCCAAATCTTAGGCAAAACTGGAGACCTAAACCAAATCTATGTTGTGCTTGGGTTTTAGAGGTGTATGCTATTTTTTACCTCAAGAAACAGTTCTCTTGTATTTACATATTATTTTATAAGTATTTAGAGGCCTGTAATAAGTGACGTGGGATACGAACTTCCTTGTTTTTCACAACAAAAATTAGCTTTCTTAAAAAGCGTATTTCCAGCACAAATTAGCATGTTCTGTCAGTCTTAGGGAGCACTTTAATCAGTAGACTGTTCAAATGTAGAAACTAATTAGGATGAATAAAGATTATGGAACCTGGCCATAACTAAGTCTCTACGTGCATTTCTCATTGATGCATACATGTAAGTTAATAACAGAAGTGCTTCCACTTCTGAAGAGCTCTTCATTGAATCGCATGAGTCTAAAAGTGGTGTGGAAACCCATCAGCTGAGGATCTGGCAATTTGCCTAAGGTCAGGCAGCAAAGTGGTGTCAAAGAAAGAATATTGGATAAACCTCATGGTTTGATGCAGTTTGACAAATGAGCAAGTCAAACTCTCGTGTGCAGTAAGCTTGTGTGAAATACCTTCTGTAAAACATTCTCACTGCTGTGTCACTTATGTTACAGGCAAGTGTTATAAAAGGATGAGAAGAGTTATAGGAGACAGATCCCAGACAAAACAATGTGTGCTGAAGAGGCTCACTACCTTACAGGTTATGTATACAGAAAGAGGCACTGGAATAAGCCTTGAAGAGTTATATTCAAAAGCTGGTATATGTACACTACATAAACGAACCAAGCATAGCTCTATGCACTCCCTGGCAAGGTTTTTGTCATAACAGTTCCTGACGTAGTGGTACTGCAGAACTATATGAGCCATTTAAGCAGTGCTGATTTAAAGATGATTAGGTCTGCTCCCATCAGGCTTTTTATTTGGGGTGCACAATTGCACCTTTGGTCTGAACGCTGGCACCAGTGCTCCATATTTGCCACTTTGCATTTCCCCAGCAATGACACAGGCTTCTTCAGGCCATCAAAACAAGGTACAGCAGCTAGGTCCTGTCTATACTGCACAAAGCAGCTATCCTGCCTTTGGAGCATCCTGCTGAACGTACAGGTGTTATTATGTCCTAATCTGTCTCCCCTGACAATCTTAGATGCTGACAGTTTCACAAAATCTTCCTTCCAATCAGCAGTGCTGTACAACAATAATAAAAACAAATCCAAGCATTGATTGTATTGCAGCTCAGAGTAATACTGCAGCAAGACCATATTTTCTACACTTAATAAAAGCATCCTGTCAATGGACTTCTGTACATTCTAACTGGATAACATCCAGAGTGTGCAATATGTGTCAAAATCCTTACTGGATGATATTTCTTCTTGTCAGAAAGGCAGGAACATCAATACTGAGAGATCTTCAGAGCCAAGTGGGACACTGTTTGCTCAACTACAAACCCACTTTCATCTCTCATAAGCACTCAATGCAAAAATATTCTATTGACATATCAAAGTTGATATGGGTTGCTAAAGGAAAATAGGAGTAGGAAGCAAGGGTGTTTGTCAGAGATAGGTAGAATGAGATCAAGACACTCTGCCAGTAGCTGACAAGCCAAAAGGTTGCAGGTCAGCACTAACAGTGTGTGGTTTAGCTCTAAGAAGCCACTTGTCATAGAGCTGCAGCCTCAACATTGCCCCACTGCTCCTCAATGAGTGCAACAGGCCCACTTTAGCCATGTGAGTGGAGTGGATGTTCATGCATCAGGTCTGTTAGCTGCACTACTGACAGCACCTCTAACCTCTAAACACTAAATCACCCAGTTAGCTGAAACAGAGTCTGATTCCTCTTAGGTTTTCATTTTCCACTTTGTTATTTACTAGTACAGCTGAAGTTGGGCTTTCATGCCATTAAGTTGCAGTCTTTGCTAAAGTTAGGCAGGTAGTTTTGGCACAGAATATTGCTGTCCTTGCTTGCCCTGCTAGACCCTTACGTGGCCAAAGAACTGTCTCCCTGTGTAGCTGGCCTAATGTAACAACATGGTACCCAGCCCCTCCAGGAGCTATTTGTCAGCTGCCATTGCCACATACTCTGACTGTGAACTACCAAACACAAATGTGGAAAGGGTTTTATGCCGTCTGCTTGATTACTAATTTCTTGCTTGTTCTCAGCATGCCCCATCATTTATGAAGTTGCATGAGTTCCTAGAAACTTTCTAAACTGATATGAATGGATTACTTATTTTTATTTTTCTGGCATCCTTCCAGTGGCCTGCCTTGTTTTAATCAAAATGGGTGGAACACATATTGCATTTGGTCGCATGGCACTAAATCACTTTAATAAACCCACTGCAGAATTCAGTCAAATGTTGCAAAACTCAATGCTGACAATCTGTCAACACTTGGAGGCATTTTGCATAACGGGATGTTATTACGTACTCTGCCCATTGAGTTTCCTTTCTGAATTCCTGAAGAAAAAAAAAAAACACCTTTTTGTTTTTATGGGAATTCTCACATATTTCAATCTAACTTTTTTATTAAAAAATGTTATAGCTTTATCAAGTTGGTGCCTTTCTCAAGGATTAGTGCAGTCACAAGCTCTCTCTGCTCGCTTACAGTACCATGCTAGAACAGATTCCTGCCATTCAGCCAGGAAAGGAGGGGCTGCCTTCTGAAATAAAAATCAGCTAAATGAGAAAGGTATTTTAGGGAAGGGCAGCTCTCCCCCTGAGGTGCTAAATATAAATCCTTGTTGTCAGCTAAAAGCCTCTTGACTGCGTGGATGCAACGGGAAGAATTAGCAAGAACACACCCACATTACTGTGGTGCCTCTGCCAGGATGCCAGCACATTTGTGTTCCTTTCTATGCCCGTTCATTCTAACGAATTCATCGCCATCCCTATTTTTAAAACAAAGATTTTCCCATGAGCAGTGCCTACGAGATTAGCATCCCCTTTTGTCTTAGCTCAATAAACTGGGAAGGTTCCCCGCAGGAGCTGCTGGGATTTGGATGTGAGCCTCAGGGAGCAGCAATTATATAAGCGGTGTCTCTCCCCCAGCCATACGCAATTGATCACCACAGCTCCAGTCACATTTGCTGAGCTGCATGCAGAAATTGTATGTGATCACCTGAATAAAACATAATCTGAGAAATGACAGTCTTTCCACAAATATTAGGTGAGCAGAAAAAGATGTCAAATTTGCTGGATAGGTTGCAAGGTATGGAATATTCAATCAGGTTAATTTAATATGTGCACATTATATACTAAATATTGCTGTCGTTCAAGCTGCAAGAGGATTCCAGCACGCAGGCAGATTCCCACAGCAGTGAATGGGTCTCTATGTGGGGATATAACTTGTAGGATAAGATTTTTGCTTGATAGCTTTTAGCATTCTCACTATCAGCGTAGTGACTAGAAAGACATTAGAAGAATAAATCACTTAGAGAAAACTCTGCTCAAAATTATTATAGCAGTCTTAAAATGCTGTCTGCTCACACTCTTGCTCCTTCGTAAGTCTATTGTAATGGTTAATATTCCTCATTTCTACACTCCAGGAATATTCACTACCTCATACAATCACAGAATCATAGAATGGCCTGGGTTGAAAAGGACCACAATGATCATCTAGTTTCAACTCCCCTGCTATGTGCAGGGCTGCCAACCACCAGACCAGGCTGCCCAGAGCCACATCCAGCCTGGCCCCGAATGTCTCCAGGGATGGGGCATCTACAGCCTCCTTGGGCAACCTGTTCCAGTGCGTCACCACCGTCTGGGTGAAAAACTTCCTCCTAATATCTAACCTAAACCTCCCCTGTCTCAGTTTAAAACTATTCCCCCTTGTCCTATCCCTCTCCACCCTCATAAACATACGTTCCCCCTCCTGTTTATATTCTCCCTTTAAGTACTGGAAGGCCACAATGAGGTCTCCCCAGAGTCTTCTCTTCTCCAAGCTAAACAAGCCCAGTTCTCTCAACCTTTCTCCATGGGAGAGGTGCTCCAACATGTTCTTCTCTAAGTACAGAGGAGCCTGACCTGCAAATTACTTGAAAGATTGTTTCATTAGGAGACTTGTCAGTGCAAACACCCCAGAATCCAACCAGGTGCTCAGTGGTTCATGTTGATTTGGCCCCACACAATCCAGTAACTCCCATAAAGTCTCATAAATCGCAGGATCTAATCACTCTCATTGCAATTGCTTGAGGTCCTAACAAGAGGGCATCAATTAGACCTTTGAGGTTACATCTGTAATTGCGAAAGATCAGGGACCACCTTACATCCATTCACTTATCATATTTCCCTTTGAGGAAAATCACCTTCCTATGTTAGATATATCTGAAAGAATTCATTGGTCTGACTAATGGAATGGCTGTGGAAAATGCAGTGTTTGCAGAAAAGCAAAACAGGTTCCATTTATTTTTCTTTAAGAATCACTGGGAGTCTTGAATCTAAAATCTCTAGCAGTGCAGAAAATGTGGCTTGCATAGAGGCATTTGCCATATGGTTGCACCTGCATTTACCTGCATTTACCTTCTGTGTTACGCTGTGGCTGCCCTCTCAACTGTGTGTTTGAACAGCCTTCCCAGGGCTCAGCCTTCTGGCTGTGCTTGACCCAAGGCTGCTCTACTGACTGACTACACGGTCAGCACGATTTCTCTCAGACATCCTTCTAATCAGCCGGTGGTGGCACAAGACTCACTGATTGTCTTTTCCTTTATGTTAAAGGAACTAGCCAGGATACCACGCCTGGATTTTCAGACCCTCCTATCCAATGTTTTAACTGGCACACAAGAGTGAAAGCAAATGCATGAGCTTCTTGCAGAGTTAGCTGGGGTATGCTGCTCCACAAACACATGGTCATGGTGCTTGCTCCACTGCACAATTTCCTAGAAGCCTTCCTGTTGCTCCACGGCCTTTCTCTTGAGGCCCAGGGCTTCTCCTTGAAACTGAAGAACTTCTTAGATCAGCTATTTAGCCCAACTTTACTTTACCCTAGATGTAATTCCAAGCTTCAGATTTCCCTGTGAAAGCATCCCCACCTCATTCTTTCTTCACCTCAGAGCTGGCTGTGTATCTTTCCAGGTTTATATTTCACCTAACTCACATATGGATTCATTTTGCTGTGTCTGGGAATTTGCCACTCCCAAACCACCACACCCTGCAGAAAGATCTTTCAAGTAAACTTTCCATAGGCTTCAGCTTGCCTGATGTGCTTTTGTTCAGTCGTCAAGGTTTTACAATTGATTTTTAACACCAAAGTTGTTAAAGTGATAGTGATAGGACAAGGGGGAATGGTTTTAAACTGAGACATGAGAGGTTTAGGCTAGATATTAGGAGGAAGTTTTTCACACAGACGGTGGTGACGCACTGGAACAGGTTGCCCAAGGAGGTTGTGGATGCCCCATCCCTGGAGGCATTCAAAGCCAGGCTGGATGTGGCTCTGGGCAGCCTGGTCTGGTGGTTGGTGACCCTGCACATAGCAGGGGAGTTGAAACTAGATGATCATTGTGGTCCTTTTCAACCCAGGCCATTCTATGATTCTGTGATTATATGATAAAGAAGGGTGAACTCACTTTCATTGAGGCACTTAGCTCTGTTTTTTCACATTAATATGTAGTATCAGCCCGAATCCCTTGAGTGTAAACAGACAGCTTTTCCAACTCATCACACAGGTACTCCTGTGGGAATCATGTCAGGCACTTGGCATTTTCTTAGGAAGCACTTTATAATTTTTTATGGAATTTAGAGCCAAAGGAAAATGCCTTCCTTATATTCTTATTGGGGTAAGATGAGGGGTACGTGAGGCGTTTGGCTACAGCCTACTCACCACTTTCATTAGCAAATTTAAAAGATAGCTTTAGCAATGAATCACTCAATGTTTTGGGCTTTCACATAATTTTCTGCCTCATTATCAGTGTCTCCTTTTCTTCTAAGAAAAAAACCCACCATTCCAAGCTTTTCATTTATGTGTAACAAATTACATTATATTAAAAAAATAAAGGTTTATGCAATGACAAGGGCTTTCAATAATAATAATAGGGGGGCTGTTCATTTAAGTAAAACATGGTCATGTTTTGGGGCTATTTTGTTTTGCTTTCCAAAATCACACAGCATGGCTAAGACACAACAGCCAGTGATTCCTGCCCTCCACTTTGGTCCTGTCTTTCATGCTCTATTATACATAAAGGGAACTAATTACAGTAGAGGACATTGCAGAGACTGGAAGAAGGATCAATGCATGTATTCCCCTAAGAGCGTTCAACCATTAAACCAAAGCAGGAAACTCCCTAAAGCTAATAAAGGGTTTCTGTTTTCACCAAAAAATGCTCATAATTTTCCCGTGTTTCCTCTCTACTTACTAGCTTAAAGCTTTTCTCATCATCACGTTTGAGACTTTTTATATTAAAGGCGTATTTTGTTTTACCCTTTGGTAATAGTCAAGGTTTTGTGTTTTTTTTTAATGAGCTACACTATTAATACAGCCAATTAATAATAGTACTAAGCAAAATCTTCCTGTAGCTAAAATCACATTTAGGTTCAAATACTTAAATATTGATATTGATATTAATAATAGTGACTCCTAAGTAGACTCACTGTTGGTATCATAGGCTACCAAGTTATTTTTCCAATTAACTTTAGAGTTCCTGGTGAGTTACTGTGCTTTGGAAATAACCGGATGTTAGGCAAAGATTCAGTTTCAAAATTGTCAATTCCAGAAAAACAACACTTAAACAGATTTCCTCACTTTTATGCATCTATAAAATGGCCATATCTGAGTCAGGGAAGCAAACGTAACCATGGCTCCTCCCCACCTCTTTGGCTGCTTGGCCTGGATTTGTCTCCCATGAAATACATTCCAAATAACCCTCCCTATAATATTCAATTCAAATCTAGCCATTTCTGTTGTGGCTGCCAGCCCAGCTGTGCTAAAGTTACATTTAGACATGATTAGACACCGATTTATGCATTCTACTGCCTTCCTTTTACAACAGCATCATGAACAAAGTGACTTGGGAGGAGTTTTCAGTTGGGAAATTGCATAGGGAATATCAGTTATTACTGAAAATGTAATGAGGACATCAAGCAAGAATGCACTCTCTCAGCTTTGAGGCTACAACAGGCTCATTAAAAGTGAAAAAGAACTTAGCATTTAATGATGCTTTAAAACTGTTATATTTAATCTTAATTAGAAACATGACCATTGAAATAGTATTTCTGTCAGGCAGTACTGAGTGCGCTGTCTCTATACTGCTGTTTTCATAATTTTGGTAGGAAACTTTACAATTTTGTCTATTTCCTGACAAGTTGCATTCATGGAAAATTTATGTTTCCAGCATTTTGAATCCTTGCCACAGTCATTCTTTTTTATTCATCCTACTGTTATTTATTCTATCAAAGAACAATTAAGGCGATTAATTTTGAAAGAAATACTCCCCTTTGTGCACTACCATCTTTTTATTTCTAGTAAAGCCACATAACTGCGTAGGGGCCTAGTGCCACAGCAGTTAAAGTAGCTTTCTGGGCATTTGGATGGAGAAGATATAGGCAGCCAAACATAGTGCCTTGCATCCCACCTAGTGTTGTCTCATATGGGCTGGACTTTTAGCTTTGAATGCCTCATTAAATCAGTGAAGTTCGAGTGAAGAGGTCTCAATCTGTTGGACCCGCTCTGTTGAAGGTGTCAGAGCTGCAGTGTGGTCCTGCCAACCACTACAGCAGGCTGCTATCTCCAGGCCAGGACTTCCCACTTTTGGGAGTACTAGGACATAAAACCAGCGATCGTGGTCTCAGGAGTAGAGATCTGCCTGAGCATCAGGAAATGAATGTGGAAGACGCTGAGGAAGAGCAAGAGGCTCTACATGGCTTGTCTCTGTTAAAAAAAAAAAGCCAAGAGAACTGAGATGTTCAGCCATGCTCTTGCAGTATATTGAAAGTAGTGACGTACTGGAAGAGGCTTCCCAGAGAGGTTGTGGACACCCCATCCCTTGAAGTGTCCAAGGCCAGGTTGGATGGGGCCCTGGGCAGCCTGGTCTAGTATTAAATGGGGAGGTTGGTGGCCCTGCATGCAGCAGAGGGGTTGGAAATTCATGATCCTTGGGGTCCCTTCCAACCCAAACCATTCTATGATTCTGTGATTCTATTTCAGTTTAGGCTTCTGTTTCTCAGCTAACTTGCATCATTACCCACAGCTGAAAAAACAGCTGTGAGAAAGGGAAACCAAGATAGGATTCATTTGCAGACTCAAACTTCAGTTGAAACGTAGCACATATCTCCACATTCTCCTAATATATAAGCATTTCTTATAATCAGTGGAGATCTGGACAAAACAATTAGGCAAGTTTCACTGGCTTTAACAGGGTTGAGGCCTACCTCACATTTGCATCTCTGAGTCTGGAACTGACCCTCAAGGCCTTGGACTAATTGAGACATCTTTAAAAATCTTGACCAAAGCAGAGTTGGTCTTGAGAAGAGTAATATACTTACTCATGCAGAACTTGTTCAAGTGCTACTACTGGAGTCAGAGACAAGCTATCAGCTTACTAGGAATTATTAAAGAGATGAGCTGAGACGCAATGGCTTAAGGCTGCAACTCACTGAAAGTAGCCATCCTGCAATGTTTTGTTAAGAAGTTGTGTACTGTTTTGTCTAATACTAGTACTGTCACATGGTATGTAAAGCTAATCATACGGGCTTTGTAAAATTAACATATTGCTGCCAGGATGAAAAGATGAAATATATGGATTGTATACTTTTAATCGTAAAAAGTGTGGTCAGATGAATTGGAGACAATTTTATCTTTCTACAGACTGTAGTCATATATACTGAGGCAAGACATAAGCTTTTACTAGAGGTAAACAAACTTCTTGGGTATTGATGTCTCTATTCTGGTCCATTAATAAAATGGTAAGACAGTACCCAAAATCAGTACCCGCAGTACTGAGCATTTTGCATGCATCAGTTTGTTCCCAAACATTAAATTGTTTGATTTCTAATCAAAATCATAGATGAATTGTAGGAGTAATAATAAATATATTTTTTACTACTGTGGGTGAGTAGTAGAGTATGGGATAAGACCAGTGGTAGGATGAATTCCTGAAGAAAATGTTTAAGCATTATACTTAAAACTGAAAATTCATACTGGTATTCACTGTTATTTAATCCCCATTAAAGTGAAAAGGATAGAAGTGATTACAGAAATGGGAAGGAGAAAGGTCACAAATCAATAGTGTGAACACTTGAACACAGCAGTTAGTTCTGGTCAATCTCTACCTAGCAGTACGCAGTGGCAATTTGGGGCTCAGAGATGTGTGATCAGTATGACTATAGGTGCATACTACAGGAAAAGATATTTCTCTCAAGGAGTACTCCAAAAATCTGGGACTGATACTTCAGAGGAAAGATAGAGCCAGAAAAAAAAGACAGGCTTACAGAAGGGAATATATATAAGTAACAAACATACTATACTACACAATCCAATATTTTTATTCAAGTATACAAAAATAAGAGGAATTTCAATAAAATCGAAAGATAGCTACACTCAATAGACATATTTTAAGCTAAATATTGTTTGCCAAGCTGTGAGCAGACAATTAGCACAACATGTAATTGAATCCAGAGCACAGAAGGTGTTCATATGAATAATTAAAACATACTGAGCTCTAAGTTCAAAATTTTAGGTGTGATATCCCCCACATGTTGAGGTACAAATATCTGCATGGCAAGAGAAAGCTTTTTAGTCTCTGGGCAGATGTTTAAATAGCTGCTGTTGACTGATTTGAAAATACTGCTGTAAAATCCAGTACTGGCAGGTGAGGAAATGCACCTTGAGTTTGCTGGGTTGCTGGGCTGGCCTGATAGGGCTGTACCCACAGCCCTCTGCCCCACAGTGGCATAGGAACTGCTGTAGTAGCTGCATAGCAGCCAGGGGCCTGGGCAGCATCCACCATTTAAGTACTGCTGAAAATGTGATCGAGAACTAAAATCAAAGTACAGGGAACTAGTTCCCCTTAATCCACCTGTCTTATAGGCCATAATGAATCCCTTTAAACATGAAAGAAATTTTTGGAATGAACATAGTTGCCAACTCATCTCTACATAAAATGTGAACAACAACTCATTAATCTTAAGATCCTTTTTGAAAGTGAAACTCTAGTGTACTTGTTCAATTAAAAATAAATACTGCAGTGGTGTTGGCAAATTCTTGCTTCACTCTTCTCATAAAATTGTATGCAGTGTCTTAATTGTTCTTGGCCTATATTTTACCTACAGTAGTCAATACAGTATGTTCTGCCTGTGGAGCAACTTCTTCCCACAATGTAGTGACAGCAGCAAATTATCAACAAACAATGTGCCTACTCGTGAATGGTTGTAAGTATTTAACATTGCCCATTGCCCAAGTGAATCATTTCTGTGGACCCAATCCTCATGTACTCTAAATTGGCTCAGTCTTACAAAAAAAAAAAAATCATAAAATAAGTGTAAGAGAAGATGTGAGTAAAGAAATTTCTTATGCAGAGATAGGCCAATGCATATAATATTGCAGAAATACACGTGCCCAGGATAACATAAACAGCACTGAGCATATAGAGAAACATAGTTGTTTAATCTGTGAACTGTTAAGTCTTTCAAAATAAACAGTATATTTACACCATAATTCAAGTTTTATTGCAATTCTTTGAACTCCAGACAGCTGTAATTTCCTTTTGTCTATTAGCCAACAGGAGTTTTACCTCAGTTTGATATTTTGCATGGAGTGAAAGAAAGAATGACTCAGATAATTGCATTCAAAGCTGCTGGGTAAAGCTATTTTCACTCCCTAAAGGTAATGTTTTGTATGCCAACCTTGAAGTTTTGAACTACAAAATAAAAAGTGTGCAAATACTGATTTTATTAGCCTTTTAAGCAATTCACTCTGAAATAATGGGAGGAAAGATAATAATATTTTTAATATGTGTATTAAATCAATTTTAGGAAGGGAGATGCAATGCAGTTATTTAATATTAGTAGTCTTCTTAGTCTTCTTAGAACTTCCATACATGGGTTTGTATTGTTGACATCCTCTGCAGAATCACATCCTAAGGTTCATGTCACCCCCATCACTACGGTTTTCTGAAAGTCAGCAGACTGCAGAGGCAGAGCCAAGGAACCGGGATTTTCTTCTAATGCTATTTATATTGGAAACATATATTGATCTTATGATAGATCTTGTGTATTCCATGAACAAAAAGAGCTTAACCATGTGCCCAAACCAACGGCAATGGCAAAAGAAGGTCTAGCATAAAATAAATGAGAGCTCCCTAAATCTTTTTTAAAGCCCAAAGCTTCTGCCCTGGCATTTAACGTTGAACAAGGTTTCTGGTCTGTTCTTACTTAACTGAGATAGTTTGCCCATGCCGATTATGTACTGAGGATTAGGAAGAGCCCTTTCAATTCAGAGTTATTAAAGAATAAAATAGGCTGCCAAGGGAAGTAGTTCCAGCATCAAGCATCAGAGCCTGGAACTAATGAGCATCTAGGGACTCTTATAGTGCTGGCTATATTTCCTGAAAGAGATCACAGAATAGAATCATAGAATCATTAAGGTTGGAAAAGACCTCCAAGATCATCTAGCCTGATTGTCCACCTTCCACCAATATTTCCTCACTAAACCACGTCCCTTAGCAGCACATCTACATGTTTCATGAACACCTCTCTGGATGGTGACTCAATCACCTCTCTGGGCAGCCCGTTCCAGTGCCTGACCACTTTTTTTGAGAAGAAATTGTTCCTAATGTCCAACCTGAAACTCCCCTGGTGCAACTTGAGGCCATTCCCTCTTGTCCTATAAACAGTTATGTGGGAGAAGAGGCCAATCCCCACCTCAGTACAACCTCCTTTAAGGCATTTGTAGAGAACAATAGGGTCTTCCTTGAGTCTCCACCAGACTGAACAATCCCAGTTCCCTCAGCAGCTTCTCATAAGACTTGTGCTCCAGACCCGCCACAGCTTTGTTGCCCTTCTCTGGACACACTCCAGAGTCCCACTGTTTTTCCTGTAGGGCCCAAAACTGAACACAATACTAGAGGTGCAGCTTCACCAGGGCTGAGTACAGGGGGACAATCACCTCCCTAGCCTGCTGGCAACACTATTTCAATACAAGCCAGGATGCTGTTGGCCTTTTTGGGCACACTGCTGGCTCACATTCAGCCAAGCACTGACCAACACCCCCAGATCCTTTCCCTCTGCACGGTCTTCCAACCACTCTGCCTTGAGCCTCTAGTGTTGCCTGGGGTTGCTGTGACCGAAGTGCAGGACCCGACACTTGGTCTTGTTGAACTTCACCTTATCACCCTCAGCCCAGCTGTCTAACATGTACATATCCGTCTATAGGGCCTTCCTACCCTCAGGCAGATCTACACTTCCCCCAGCTTGGTGTCATCTGCAGATTTACTGAGGGTGCACTCAATCCCTTCATTCAGTTCATCAGTAAACATATGAAACAGGATGGTCCCTGGTACTGATCCTTGGGGAGCACCACTTGTGACTGGACATCACTTGAACAACACAGTGCCACCAAAAACTGACTGCGTGGTGGTGTAACTTCACCTCAAACTCATAGTTCCTGGTCAACGAGCCAAGTACAGATGAAAGCTGCAAGCAAGATGCCTAGAAATAGAGTAGTGAAAAAGTAGGAGAATATGTATTTGATCAAACACAGCAGCAAGCTTCAAAAATACATCTAATTAAACATTATTTTTCCCATTGTATATGAGAGATTATCAAAGAAGTTCAGTAGAATTAAATTGTGTGGTTTTTTCTACACTTGTAGCCTTCCTATTCCTTGGCTGCCCTTCGGTAAACAGGTGCTTACTGTATTCCGCCTTTGACACATATTTTATCTCCCTTTGCCTCCTACAATTAGCTTATCTTTATTTCCTTTGAAAAAAGTAGTTGATAGGGAATTTCCTATGAATCTTTGGTTCTTAAACTGCTGCAGCAGTAATGTTAATAAAATGTATGACAGCCAAATAATGCATCAGACATTCATGAAGCTTTCCTCTAAAATATCTGGAATACAGTATGTTGGAAGTATTATATATCAAACAGATTTTACAGAGAAAAGATTAGAGAATCAGTTCCCTGCTCATAAATAAGACGGGATAAAAGAGATGGAACTATCCCTAGAAGATCTGAAGTTCTTCCTCTGCAGGTAGTTGGTGCTGCCTCTTGTAATGAATCTCTTGTCTAAAGTCACTAATAGCCAACAAGAAGTCACCGTAACAAGTTAATGCAGGAACCTTTCATTGGTGATGCTCTAGGTATATCTATCTTTGGACAAGCTAGATAGCTCCCAGAACCTGCCAAATTGATATGGAACTCACAGCTCAAGAAAAGACTGAGGTATCATATGCTTCTTGGTGGTATCAGATATTTAGAAGGAAACCAGAAGAAAATGCCATGGATAGTATAGACTAATAATTATATTTCACACCTTAGAGCCTGGGATAGAAGGGTCTTAAATAAGCATCTAAGTTGAATAAATGCACAGATAATTTTAACATTCATTTCTATTTGTTACTCAGTACACAAAATGTTGATTTAAGCAAGTATTTGTTTTAAGAATGTATTACTAACTTTTACTTTCCATGGGTGTAGAAAAACCCACCTGGACACACTTTGCAATTAAAATTTCTGTGCAATTGAGTGAAAGTCCAAAGCTTAGACTGAAGTAGAAAAATCAATTATTTTACTCCAGTGCATTGAAGACTTTGGCTTTATGATATTCCACAATGAATAAAGGAAGAATAAAAATCTCTAACTAATCATGCAAGACTGACAATGATTTTAGAAGAATCTTCTCAGCTGTAGAAACAACCTCAAAAGGCATCCGAATCAAGCTATCAAACTGATTTTAACAGAATATCCCAACCTGGTTTGTCATTCTATAAAGAAGCAAAAGGGGCAGATACAAAGAGATAAAGCTTCATCATATTGTTTCTTAGTTTAGGTGAGATTAAGATTTTATCCTGAAATTCGTTGGTTGTTAGGACTCACTATTCTATAATTCATTGCTTAATTTTACATTTTTTTCATTTGTGTGTCCAATGTAGAAGATGGTATGACACAGTGGAAGGAAGGGATGCCATTCAGAGGGACCTCAACAGACACAAAAGGTGGGCCCAGTTGAATCTAATGAGGTTCAGCACAGCAAAGTACAAAGTTTTGCATTTGGGCCAGAGGAATCCCAGGCACTTATACAGACTGGGAGGAGAAATCCTTGAGGGTAGCCCTGCAGAGAAGGACCTGGGAGTCCTGGTGAATGAAAAACTGAACATGAGTCAGTAGTGTGCTCTTGCAGCTCAGAAACCACATGTTATGCTGGGCTCCATCAGAAGAGGAGTGGCCAGCAGGGACAGGGAGGTGATTGTCCCTCTCTACTCTGCCCTTGTGAGGCCGCATCTGGAATACTGCACCCAGGTATGGGGTCCCCAGTACAAGAAAGACAGAGAGGGTCCAAAGGAGGACCACAAAGATGATCAGAGGGCTGGAGCACCTCCCCTACGTCGACAGGCTG
Source organism: Tetrao urogallus (assembly GCF_951394365.1). Lineage (NCBI taxonomy): Eukaryota > Metazoa > Chordata > Aves > Galliformes > Phasianidae > Tetrao > Tetrao urogallus. The sequence continues at coordinate 40,651,677 of NC_136813.1, read as the reverse complement.
AGGGAGCTGGACTTGTTCAGGCTGGAGAAAAGAAGACTGTGCGGTGACCTCATTGCAGCCTTTCAGTACCTAAAGGGAGCATGCAAACAGAAGGGGAATCAACTCTTTGAAAGAGTAGATAACTGCAGGACGAGGGAAATGGTTTTAGGTTGAAGGAGGGAAGATTTAGGTTGGATATTAGGGAGAAGTTCTTTACCAAGAGGCTGGTGAGTGCTGGAAAAGGCTGCCCAAAGAGGTTATGGATGCCCCATCCCTGGAGGTGTTCATGGCCAGATTGGATGGGGCCCCGGGCAGCCTGGTCTAGTATTAAATGGGGAGGTTGGTGGCCCTGTCTGTGGCAGGGGGGTTGTGTGGGAATACAAGAAAAACTGTTCGAGCAGAAGCTGTCCCTTCCAACCCAAGCCATTCTGTGATTCTATTGTTCTGTGATTCTGTATGATTCAATTAGTGAAAATCAGTTTGACAGTACATACTCACTTTTTGGAAGGTACCATGAGCTCATCTAAAACACTGACTTTTTCGAGTACTTTCCAAGAATTTCAGACCTCCAGTTAAACTAATCTTTGAAGTTCATATCTAATATTTTGTCACTCTCAGAAGCTCAAAAGGTCTTTAAGAAAACACGTGGCAATAGCTGTAGTCAGGAGAAAAAGAAATCCAGCCTGGTAGAACTGATATCTTTCAGTTTAGAAATCTTAGAGTAGAAAAAACCCCACAGAATGTGATACCAGTATGCCTTCTGGTATTTATCAGGGAAAGCATCTATGATAATGACGAAAGCAGTCAAAGAATCAATAAGGGGTTTTAATTTTTAACCATTGTTAGCAATTAATGGGAAATTTTCAAAAATGCTTGTGGTGTAAAAAAAAAGGCTATCTACACACTAAATCTGTTAATCACTGTGGATATAAAGGCATCACTTCATCTATGAAAACTTGTTCTGTGCTTAGCAGCTATGCTGCTACACTGCTTTTGCTGGAAAGTACTGCCTACTACTCTCTATCCAGTATTTCTCTCTCTTCCCTGGTATTCAGCCCACATCACAGTTGGCTCAGAGATCAATGCAGTTACACTTTAGGTTTGCAAAGCTCCTTCTGACATACAGCTAAGGGAAACACTGGCCAATCTGTCAGTAACAGTACCCCCTAAAAGAGAAGATGCTGTGCAATTAAGAAAACTCACATCCCTTTAGATGTACTTGCTCAATTCCTTTTGATTTCTCATATAGCTCTATTACCCTCAATTCAGAATACTGCACCAAGAGAACTTGCTGCTAGGAAACAGCACTTCCAAAAAACCATTCTCAGCTAGAATTAGATAACTCCTCTCTCCTGATTCTTCCTAGATGGATGATATACAGTAGCCTATATGCCAGTGTTCTGTTGTAGAAGGTTTAATCAGGTTCAGTCTCTTCTCTTGAAACTCGTATTTCCTCCATAACTGTCCAGTTTCTCCATTAAGATAAAGACTGTTTCCCTTCTTTTAGCACACAAATGTCTCTTTGTTAGATTAAATGCCATCTCTTGCACTTAACAAACTACTTTTTTTACAAGACAAAACTTCATCCTTTCTTCTGAGGCGCTGGAATGGCCTGCCTATAGAGGTGGTGGAGTTGCAGTCCCTGGCAATGCCCAAGAAGCGTCTGGATGAGGAGCTACGAGATATGGTTTACTGGCTTGTGGTAGCAATGGTAATGGGAGGACAGTTGGACAAGATGATCTTATAGGTCCTTTCCAACCTTGTGATTCTGTGACTCTATGATTCATATCTACTTGGCACATTTCAGAGAGGAATCTGCCTTTCACTATATGTATGACCTGTATCAGTCCATACATGAAATATATACATGAAATGAATAGGCAAAGTGGAAATACAGAAATTTCGGGGGAAAAGGATTGCTGGAGGTCTATTCCAATAGAGTGCTATATCAGGACAGCCACAGATAATTGCTTTGCACTCTGGGGTTTCGTGACTTCTATCAGACACAACTTTGAGTAAATACTTGAAAGCAAGAACAGTTTGAATAATAGAATCATAGACTCGCTCAGGTAGGAAAAGACCTTAAAGATCATCAAGTTCAACCACAGCCTAACCATACTACCCTAACTCTAACAACCCTCCACTAAATCATGTCCCTGAGCACCGCATCCAAACAGTTTTTAAACACATCCAGGGATGGTGACTCAGCCTCCTCCCTGGGGAGCCTATTCCAGTGCTTCACAACCCTTTCTGTAAAGTGTTTCCTGATATCCAACCTAAACTTATCCTGGCACAACTTGAGGCCATTTCCCCTTATCCTGTCACCTGTCACCAGTGGGAAGAGATGAGCCCCACTCTCCCTGTAAGCACCCTTCAGATACTGAAAGAGAGCACTAAGGTCTCCCCTCAGCCTTCTTTCTCCCAGACTAAACAGCCCCAGTTCCTTCAGTCACTCCTTGTAGGACATATTCTCCAAGCCCCTCACAAGCCTTGCTGCCCTTCTTTGGACCTGCTCCAGCACCTCAATGTCCTTTCTGTACTGAGGTGCCCAAAACTGAACACGGTACTTGAGATGAGGCTTCACCAGTGCCAAGTAAAGGGGCAGGATGACTTCCCTAGTCTGCTCACCACACCATTCCTGATACAAGCCAGGATGCCATTGGCCTTCTTGGCCACCTGGGCACGCTGGTGGCTCATATTCAGCTGACTGTCCATCAGTACACCAAGCTCCCTTTCCATCAGGCAGCTTTCTAGCTGCTCCTTCCCAAGCCTGTGGGGTTGCCTGAGGTTGTTGTTGAACGAAACTGACCCACAACTCTTTCTTATGAGGCTTATCACAGTTTCATGATTTGGACCTCACTGTTATCTTCTACTGCTGTGGGTACTGCTGTGGCTCTTCATCTGTAAGAGATGAAGAAGACCTCCACATCTCCTATTGTCTGACTTCCAAAGACTAGTGGACACATTATGCTCACCAGTAAGAAAAATGTCCAGAGAAACAAATGACTACAATATTGTTCTTTGAAACAGATGTAGGTAGAAGGATTTTCTTTGGAAGTGTTGAAATGTTTATTGCTCAGCAGAAACAGATAAGGTACTAGATGCCTGAAATTTAATATATATTTTTAATTTTATTTATTTATTTTTAATCTTGAAAGATTGTTTATTTTAAGAGTATTACCAGATTCCTGTAAATTGTTGAGTTGGACATGAATCACAGGAAGACTTCAGCTATATCATGAGTTATAATCATTGAATTTAAAGTTATTAGTTCCATTAGGAATAATCCTCAGATTGTGTTTACATCTCCTTTGGAGGCTGCCAAGTATTGGAAGAAGCAAGACATATCAAAAACTTCCTAAGGGTTGTGAGGACATGGAGAAGATGCTTTAACTACTGGACAAATCAGGATAGTTGCTAACTACTTGCAACTGCTGTTTGCTGCTATGCTCACAGGAGGAGCAAATGTCAGCACCTCCAACAAGATCTCAGCATCCGTCCCTAAAGAGGAGTTGAGCTGCTGCAGTCTCCAAAGATTGCTTAGGTGAGTTATGATAAAGAGAGCTTCAGAAGAGATCAGAGAAAAAGTCTGTAGCCTTACAAAGCATTGGCAGGACACAATGATCTCTGTATTTAGCCTATGATTTTATTTACATTTCCCGTGTCTTTGAAAATCCACTTCTATTAAAACTGTGAAGTGAAGAAAAAGTCTATTTTTTTCAAATTTGAAAGCTCCTACATTAATTAATGAATTTTGGTAGGGCTGTCATTGGCATGTAAGATATAGTGGATAAGACAAGCTTTCTGAATGCATCTTCAGTGCAAATGCAACTTAATGTGCTCTGTAACAAATTGCTCATACATAGTGATGGAAATGGTATTCTTCTGTGTCGCATCACCAGTGTGCTTCTTAAGCTGCATCAGTTCTTCATATTTTCCATGAATAAGCTTATAAATTCATGGCAAAAGAAAGTGAAGCCTTTATATTACTATTATTTATTCATTAGTCTTCTATGGATTTAATACTCAGAGACAGTAGATACTTTACCAACACAGTGAGATAAATGCCTGTCAGAAGACTTTAGCATCTAAATAAGTAGCAAACAGAAAAAGGCGGTGATATTATGTTCCTGGTTTCTGCTTCACATTATGCATAATAGGTTTGCATACTTTATTGCAAACTTAGAGGATAATAGGTTGGTACATGACACCAGGGTGTCAAAAAGGAAATACAACTTAATTATGTAGGTTTCAAACAATTTGTTGAGACAGACTGACACTGCAGCTGTAGTAGCTCTTTCAGCAGTGTTGTGCTGTCAGCAAGGGCCAACAATTTATTCCAGCATCTCTGCCAGTTTGTGTATTTCCTAAGGTTTCCCTCTTAGTCTCTTAATATTCCTACAGTATTCCTATCATATACAGTTTCTATTTAAACATGTGGGATCTCATAGTCCCTCATGAAACTTTAAATCCAGCTATCCTTTTTCTCTCATAATAACACAGTCTTTTAAAATAAAGGCTTTAAAGTATAATATAATGTATAAAGCACGTGACAAAGGGATTTTTTTGTTTTGTCTTCTTTGGTTGTTTGCTTGCTTTTCCTGATTAGGACAGAGACTCAGCTCAGTTTTAAAACGTGGTCTGATTAAAATCTGATTTGCTCTGAGTGCTGCTTTCTTCCTGCAGTGTGAGGTTACAGTGACAGGGGTACCAACTGCACACCAGGAATGGCCTCAGTTAGTGTTGCCAATGAATTAAGAAATCATTCACTGTTCAGCCTGGAGAAGAGAAGGCTTCAGGGTGACCTCATTGCAGCCTCCCAGTACCTAAAGGGAGCCTATAAACAGAAGGGGAATCAACTCTTTGAAAGGGTAGATAACTGCAGGACAAGGGGAAATGGTTTTAAGTTGAAGGAGGGAAGATTTAGGATGGATATCGGTGGAATTTTGTTACTGTGTGGAACAGGCTGCCCAAAGAGATTATGGATGCCCCATTCCTGGAGGTGTTCAAGGCCAGGTTGGATTGGGCCCTGGACAGCCTGGTCTAGTATTAAATGGGGAGATTTATGGCCCTGCATGCGGCAGGGGGGTTGGAAATTCATGATCCTTGAGGTCCCTTCCAACCCAAGCCATTCTATGATTCTATGATTCATTTTATGATTCATTGTGGTGGATGACTTCTGTGGTTTGGTTTTTATTTTTAATTGTTGTTGTTGAAGGTTTTCTGTTGTGTTGTTGTGTTTTTTTTAAGCACTTTAAATAATAATAAAAAACATTAGCTTGTTCTGTGTAGCTCCATAATGGATTTCACCTCATTTGCTGTTTTCAGGAGTGAGATGTCTGGCTATGAAACTTGCCTACCTATGGCCAGCATTTATAGGTGCATAGCAAAATTGCACTTTAAAACTCAAGCCTGAAATATGTATGTACTTTAAAACGAACTGCTGGGCTGGAAAATGATTCAGTCCTTAGTTCAGTTATCAAAGAAGGATAATTCTTCTCTGCTTCAAGTTAATCCTCCTTTGAGAAGACTGGCGAATGAACTTTTTCTGCACAGAAAAGATTTCTAAAGTAAATATTTAGCACTTAATTCAGAAATAATATTTCCAGCTCTTTAAGTGCTTCATTAAAAGGTCTTTAGATAAACTTCCTGAAGATTTTTAGTCAGAGTTCAACAGTTCACTTCCATAACAATAATTCTAAAAACCTGCATAGTATAAAATGGGATTTCCTTTCTGTGGGAAGAAAGTTCAATGATATGGAATGCATTACAGCGGGTGCACCAATGTAATGTTACAGAACAGTACACAAAAATTATAGCAAACTTATTTTTCCAGCCTTATTTTGTAGTGTTAACTTCCAACACAGTGGAAAGCCTGTAAAACAGGAAAGTGATTTGCTTAGGTAGAAGAAAACATTTCTAGATCAGTTGGTATCATCTGCCACTAATAGAGAATTAGGGAGCAAATTTCCTCAAGGACAGATTATTTCCTAATCGTCTATTTTAAAGGCTCTTCTTCTTTACAGTTGGCATTTATGTTGTACTAGTGCCTACAGATTGAACTACTACTGCATGCTGAGCAGACACACAGGAAATAACTAGTGGCAGAAAAAAAAAAACAAAAAACAAACAAAAAAAAAAACCAAGTAATTAAAATAACAGATTATCCTGAATGACAGGAAAAAAATTCAAATCTATAGTCTAATTTCCATGACAGTTCTTTTCGTAGTAAAATATGAATGGAGTCAGTTAAGTGGCTGTTAGTAAACAGTAGAATTCTCCATAGCTTTTCATTAGCTGCTGTAATAGAGCCTTCATCACATCAGTTTTTATAAGCTACCAGATTATCTCAGCACCTCAAATAATGTTTGAATTATTTTTGAATAAAATATCACTTTCTCCTTTTTAAGTCACAGTCACCAGGAAAGACGGCAAATATCCACTCTCATTCAATTAAAGGATATTTTGTGCTTAAATATCCTCTCAGAATCTATTTTTTTCATGCTATACTTTCACAGAAATCTGTCAGACGAAAAATTCTGAGTCACTGTATGTGGGAAAAAAACCTGCTTCTTTTCTTTCAATGCTGTTATCATCTTGCTTTGATCCAGAAACAAATGATGAAACAAACATAATGAAGTAGGCCAACTAATTATATAATCATGTGAGTAGCTATAAAAAGTAACAAGCAAGAAGCATAAGAATAAAGGGTTATGTACACATCAGTGCAGTAGGACATATAAGGTGCTCCACTTTGCCATGTAGCAATACTTAAGAGTCTCTTCAAATGTATCATACTAATCTTCAGATCCAAATATTAGTATGAGAGAGTTATAAGAACTACAGACAGAAAGATTAATCCTCCCGGTGTTCTGGAAATGTCTTAAGAATGGACAGTTCATGCATAAAGGAATGATCAAATGAGAGTGTATTGCTTATATTTCTGCAGAAAGAAGTAAAATCCCTCACATCCTTCAAAGTCTACATAAAAACATGGGAATCAAAGAACCACAGAATCACAGGGGTTGGAAGGGACCTATGAACATCATCTAATCCAATCCCAAAGCAGGTTTCCTGCAGTAGATTACACTGGAAAGAGCCCAGGTGACTTTTGAGTATTTCCAGAGAATGAGACTCCAGAGTATCCCTGGACAGCCTGTTTCAATTCTCTGTAGCCCTCACAGTAAAGAATTTCTTTGACATATCCAGGTAGAACCTCCTGTCTGGGCCCATTGCCTCTTGTCTTTTTACCAGGCACCACTGAAAACAGCATGGCCCCATTCTTACCCTCTCTTAAGATTACATGTTAATAAGATCCAAGTCCTTTTTAGTGCACTCCATGATACCCTTGGCTTTCTTGGCCACACAGGCACGCTACTGGCTCATGGCGGACCCTGCTGTTAACCAGGACACCCAGGTCCCTTTCTGCAGAGCTCCTTTCCAGCAGGTCAGCCCCTACCCTGTAGTGATGCATGTGGTTATTCCTTCTCAGGTGCAGAACACAACACTTGCTTTTGTTGAACCTCATCAGGTTCCTCTTCACTCAACTGTCCAGTCTGTTCAGGTCTCACTGAATGGCAGCACAGTCACCACAGCACAGTGGTGCATCAGCCACTCCTCCCTGCTTTGTATTATCAGCAAACATGGTGAGGGTGGATTCTGTCCATCCATGAAGGTCACTGATGAAGATGTTAAACAAGAATGTCTCTCCCATCTACGCTTATATCAATATCATAGTAAATGTTGATGTGAAAATATTTAAGAACAATTCTGCGAATGCTGCTTAGTACTGGGCATCAAACGTCATAAAAGTAATTTTTTAACACTTAAAATTTCTTTATGTCTCCTCTAATGACAACATTTTCCTTCATTAGATCCAAACAGCTTTTCAGTCATCAGAAATGATAGGCAGTGGATATGATCCAAAACATTATCTGAACTGGAAAACAACATCAGCAGATTGGTTCTCTCTCAGCTTCTGTACATCACATCAATTGATGTGTAGGTTTAGCTTGTTTTTTTTCTTGTTTCTTTCTAGCCTTCTGACTGAATTGCTCATAATGCAGCTTTCAGACATCTTCTCACAGAAGTTCCTGCACAGCTTAGTTCATTAGACATTGTTCAAGATCACTTCTTTGTTGTTGTTTGTTTGTTTGTCTTGTTTTGCTTTGCTTTAAAAAGCCATTAATTCCTCTTGAGATTTTGCTTTCTGATACTCAATTCTTATTGTCCAAGCTCAGCTCTCAGGCTTGCATGTAAGAGCTTTCCAACAGTTCTTAATGTCTTTGACATGAAGAACGTTTTGCTGTTATTTTCCATTTGAAGCTTTATTTATTCCCCCCTTTTTTTTTTCCAATTTACTATTTCTTCATTCCTCTTATATCTTTACAACTCAGGATTAAGTACAGAGGAAGAAAATATGAATTCAGTAGGTTAAAATTTGAAGAGTGTAGAATAACCTTTTTTGAGAGCAAATGCTTTTCCCCATTCCTGTGGGGGAAATATAACCAACAGAATAAAAAAAGATGGGTGACTCCAAAAAAAAACCTTTTACACCAGATGAGGAGTTTCCTCGTTGGTAGAGTAAAAATGCCATTTGGTGGCTCAGGACAGCTTCAATGCAGACCAGAACACACTTGATCTTCCGGGCTACAAGCACACACTGCTGACTCATGGATGAGAAGCTGGTCACGAGTCAGCAGTGTGCGCTTGCAGCCCGGAAGGCCAACAGTGTTCTGGGCTGCATTAAAAAAGGGGTCAGCAGGGAGAGGGAGGTGAGTGTCCTCCTCTACTCAACTCTTGTGAGGCCCCATCTTGAGTACTGCCTCCAGGCCTGGGGCCCCCACTAAAGGAAAGATGTGGAGCTCTTGGAGCAGGTTCAGAGGAGGGCCATTAGGATGATCAGAGGGTTGGAGCACCTCTCCTGTGAAGAAAGGTTGAGGGAACTGGGTTTGTTTAGTTTGGAGAAGAGCAAGCAGAGTCCGATGAGACCTCATTGTGGCCTTCCAGTACTTGAAGGGAGCATACAAACAGGAGGGGAAACGGCTGTTTACATGGGTGGAGAGTGATAGGACAAGGGGGAACAGATTTAAACCTAACAAAGGGAAGATTTAGGTTAGATATTAGGAGGGTGGTGATGCACTGGAACAGGTTGCCAAAGGAAGTTGTGGACGTCCATCCCTGGAAGCATTCAAGGCCAGGCTGGATGTGGCTCTGGGCAGCCTGGTCTGGTGGTTGGCGACCCTGCACATAGCAAAGGGGTTGAAACTAAATGATCTTTGTGGTCCTTTTTAACCCATGCTATGATTTTGTGATTCTATAAAACTTCAGAGACACTGAGTTTTTCCTGAGCCAGGACAGGTGGCCTAGTGAAGTGGAGGAGTGTAAATCTCTTCATCAACAGCCAACTTTTCTCTCATTCCAGGTTGATTTCACACTACCACCAAGTCCCTCCACACAGCAGCCTTCTTCTACCACGGTTGTGTTGAGGTGCTGATGATTCTGGCTCCATACACTTTGAGTAGGTCAACACCATGAAATGAGGGGGTGATAGGAGCAGACTCCACCTCTTGGGAGAAATGACACAATCAACTCCCTCCCAAGATATATTTGAAAGATTTGCTTTGGGATGAGTCAGTCTGCAGCACTACCTGGACCCATATTTATGACTAAATATGGCCTCATAGTTAGATCAGAGCTCAGTGCTTGAGTTCCCACTGTTCTGTTCAGCAGTGCACATACTCTCATTTGAAATGGAGCCAAATGGAGCCATGGAGAATGCATTATACATCCTTGAGGCAGAGAGACTGGGTGGTATTGTTTCCCTGTTCTGCTGTGTCATTTACCAAATTCATTGATAATCTCATTGAGAGATGACAGTGAGATTCCAGAGATAATTTTTACTTTTCAGTAAAAATATTTGAGGTTCAACTTTTTCAATCACATCCCAGAAATGTACAGATTTGTGAAGATTTGATGGAATGATAAGATTTCCTGGCAATAGCTCTGCTTGATAAGAAATTTAATTATCAACATTTGCATGTAGAGTTGAATGAAATTTATCAGATAGTGTTTGTGTTTAGATCTATAACTGTATTCAAGGTGGATTAGGAAGACCTGAAGAAAACTACTGCTGAGGTATTTTTAAAGCATTACCTGAGTTTATCTAAAAGGAGCTAACATCTTTATAAAGTAATTCTGTGGGACATGATGTTATTTAAACATTTGAATTTAAACTTGGGATCTTACTGCAGCTCAGTTGCTGAGCACTTGGCAGGTCAGTGAGAGAAAAGTTCTGTTCCATCCTGCATAATTCTGCTTAATTTCTTACTAACTTGAAGGCAAGACGTTCTCTCAGTATGACATTTGTAACATAGGGCAAAAAGGGTCTGGGGCTGAAAAATGAAATTCTTTGCAACAGTAAAAAAGCTTGAAAAAAAATTAAGACTGCTGCAGCCTTTATCTGCTGGGTATGGTCCTGTACCCAAAACTGTCCCACTGTATTTAAAAAAAAAAAGCACCTTTGCCCCTTAGAACTGTAGAAACAAGTGGCAATTTACCAGTGCAGCTGTTCATTTTTAATCAGAAAAGGATTTGGCTGGGGGTTGTTGGGTTTGGGGAATTTATTTATTTATTTGTTTGTTTTTGCTTTAGGCCTTTCTTTTTCATTTGACTCGTATAAATCATATTTCGTTCCCTTATATTTCAAGCCTCATTTCACATCTTTATGCACAAGGTCAGAGAGTGTAAGTCTAATAAGTACAGTGGTGGTTTGCCCTGTGGATATGCGATGCGTGCTCTTCTGTTCTTGTCTTCCACCCCTGAACTTTCTAAATGGCACCCAAGAGATTAATATCCATTAAAGCCAATGCTTAACTTAAAACTCTAGTTTTGGATTCTGTACAATAGAATTGTTTATGACACCATGGAAGCTGATGGTCCAAGCTTTTTATTAAGTTTCACATCTGGATTGATTACTATTTGGGGTGTTTTAAAGACAGGTTTTATTTTGTTACTTTTGATAAAATAGAACAACTTATTTCACAGTTCAGACCAATTCAGCAAATGTCTCACTGTGATTATATTCTGTAATTATTTGCAAAGGACAGGAAAAAGATGAAGAATTCCATGACAAACAAAAAAATGCCACATTTCCATTTGGATTGCCAATTTCCAATTTGGAATTTCCAACTCCAAAATGCCAATTTCCAAAAAGTCCTTTCTTTGCTCATGATAAGTATTACCTGACTGTATAATACTAAGGTGATTTCCTATCCAGTACTCCATGCACGTGCTTTGCAGGACTGTGGGCAATGAGTTCAATGCTTGTAGGGACATTTACTCCGCATGTCAAGCAGGAGATAAGTCAAGAAGAGGATAGGATGTTTAGTGATGTTACACTGTCTCATCACTCTGTGATCCCAAACTACTATCAAAAGTACTTTTTGCAGCCCTCAGTTGAAGTTCACACTATGGGGGACCTCAAGTGCTGCATTCAGTTTTGGGCACCTCAGTACAGAAAGGACATTGAGGTGCTGGAGCAGGTCCAAAGAAGGGCAACAAGGCTTACGAAGGCTTTGGAGAATATGCCCTGCAAGGAGCAACTGAAGGAACTGGGGCTGTTTAGTCTGGGGAAAAGGAGGCTGAGGGGAGATCTTATTGCTCTCTTCCAATATCTGAAGGGTGCTTACAGGGAGAGTGGAGTTGGTCTCTTCTCACTGGTGACAAGTGACACGATAAGGGGAAATGGCCTCAAGTTGTGCCAGGGTAAGTTTAGGTTGGATATCAGGAAACACTTTACAGAAAGGGTTGTGAAGCACTGGAATAGGCTCCCCAGGGAGGAGGCTGAGTCACCATCCCTGGATGTGTTTAAAAACTGTTTGGATGCGGTGCTCAGGGACATGATTTAGTGGAGGGTTGTTAGAGGTAGGGTAGTATGGTTAGGCTGTGGTTGAACTTGATGATCTTTAAGGTCTTTTCCTACCTGAGCGAGTCTATGATTCTACGATTTTATCTGTGGGATACCTACAGAGAATTTGACCCATGGTATGTACCCCTAATATACACATAGAGAAAAAAAATCTGTTAATAGTTGGCCAGTAAAACCAGTTTGTGGGCTACTACTTACAGAAGGCTTACGGCAAGAGAAGAACTTAGTCCTTTCCCCTCATGAGGACAAAAGAATCTTTCTGAGACCATTCTGTGTGCTCTAGCATGCAGTTAGTGAGACAGCTGGTAAATAAATATATTTTATATGTAGATGCTGATTCATGAAAAGGAAACCTCAGTGTTCACAGTAAAGAACTGGTTTCAAATTTCCCACTTTATGAAAATGCTGGAAGAAAATTCTCAAAGTGGTATAAATAAACAATGATGAAACAAAAAGGTTCTTTTTTATTTAAGCCATTTTTTTTTCTTTAAAATTTTAAATTCACTGACTGGAACAACAATATAAAATTACTGAACCAATTTTTTTTCAGATAAATAAGCTTCTCATTTGAAAACTGAAATGTTCATGATTTGGTCTGCTTTTCTGTGTAGGAGAAGAAGAAGGAAAAAAAAAAGATTGCTTGTTTCTTTTCCAGCTGTGTTGTCCAAATCCCTTTAATGGCTTTTTTTAATTAGGTATCACAAAAAAAAAAAAAAAAAAAAAATTCTTTTTCAGTACTTCTTTTCTCAATGTAACTGTTACTTCTAATATTCTCTAGAGTATGAACTCTATTCCACAGGATCATGGGATATTCCAGCTTATACCTGAAGGCACATACTTTATCTCCTTGCTATTACTAATGAGGTTTCCCCATACTTTGTAAGCAAAAATTATAATAATAGAATCATAGAATTCCTCAGGTTTTAAAAGACCTCCAAGATCATCAAATCCAACCACAACCTAACCATACTACCCTAACTCTAACAACCCTCTGCTAAATCATGTCCCTGAGCACCACTGAAAACACGACGACTCAATAAACCACAACTGAATAACACATGAAAAACAGCATACAAGCCATGCTTCAGACAATGTGTATATATTTGCATGGCAACATTCAAATTAATATCCCTACCATTTTCTCACATGAATAATGTTATATTGTGCAGTGAACCCATGACTCCAACTACTGTAAGAGAAAGCCAAGGTACTCATGTGTAGAAAAAAGAAAATTCTTAATAACTTTTATTGGTTTATTTCATTTTTATTTCATTTTAAAAGGGCCAGATATATGCACCAAAATGCTTCTAAACTTTACAGCTTCCTGCTTTGCTTAATGCCCCGCAATGAATCGCAATCCCCTTCATCCCTTTATCAATTTACTGCACATTGTAAAATCCTCCTCTTTTCTCAAATAATTAAGGGGAAAAAAAAGGAAAAAGAGAAAGGAAAAATGCCCCCAACATGTTAAGACACCTCCTATGGAGTTTATCTTCAAGCAGCTTACATAATTTGTTTCCAAGTTCTTTGAGTACTTTAGAACAGAATGGTTCATTTGAAATATGTATCTTTTGATAAGTCTTGAGGCTGCAAGACGGGCCAGGTGAGAAGAGAGAGTGCCTGGCACCTTGCTGAATAAGAGCTTTGATGTTGAAATCAAATTACCCAAACTGCTCGTATGCAAACTGCTTGTTTTCACTCAGCCATGTATTCTTGATATTATTAATACTGTTGCATAATTATTTTTGCATTAGCAGTTATTCAATTAAAAATAATTAAGAGGAAAATTGAATGGACTGTATTTCTGTTTTCCCTGTCAATAGCATAATCTAACCCCACAGCTACCTGAAGCAGCTGATATTTTGCATAGACTCCCTTGCATATTTTTCTATGGGTGGAAGTTTTGGCTCTCTTCTCTCCTTTATAAGCTATTTTTAATTTACAGCCAGTGTATGAATCACAGAATCGCAGAATCACCAATGTTGGAAAAGACCTACAAGATCATCCAGTCCAACCACCCACCTATCACCAACAGTTCTCACTAAAACTTATCCCTCAACACAACATCCAAACGTTCCTGGAACACCTCCAGGGTCGGTGACTCCACCACCTCCCTGGGCAGCCCATTCCAGTGCCTGACCACTCTTTCAGAAAAGTAGTATTTCCTACTCTCTCCTGGTGCAGCTTGAAGCCATTCCCTCTGGTCTTATCACTAATGACATGAGAGAAGAGGCCGACCCCCAGCTCAATACAACCTCCCTTCAGGTAGTTATAGAGAGCAATAAGGTCTCCCCTGAGCCTCCTCTTCTCCAGACTGAACATTCCCAGCTCCTTCAGCTGCTCCTCATAAAGGCCTGGGCTCCAGACCCCTCACCAGCTTTGTTGCCCTTCTTTGAACCCGCTTCAGAGCCTCAATGTCCTTGTTGCAGTGAGGGCCCAAAACTGAACACAGCACTCAAGGTGCGGCCTCACAAAAGCCTCACAGTACTGGAGGGGAACAATCACTTCCCTGTTCCTGCTGGCAACGTTCCTGATGCAAGCCATGATGCCATTAGTCTTCTTGGCCACATGGGCATGCTGCTGGCTCATGTTCAGCCAAGCATCAACCAATACCCCCAAGGTACATTTCCTCTATGCAGTCTTCTAGCCACTACACCCCAAGCCTGTAACATTGCCTGCGGTTGTTGTGGCCAAATTGCAGGACACGGCATTTGGCCTTGTTGAACCTCATCCCACTGGCTTCAGTCCAGCTATCCAGCCTGTCCAGATCCATCTGTAGGGCCTTGCTACCCCCAGGCAGATCCACACTTCCAGCCAACTTGGTGTCATTTGCAAACTTACTGAGGGTACACTCAATGCCCTCATCCAGATAATCAATAAAGATATTGAAGAGGACAGGCCACAGCATCATCCCCTAGGGAACACCACTTGTGACCAGTCACCAGCTGGATTTAGCTCCATTCACCACCGCTCTCTGGGCCCAGCCTTCCAGCCAGTTCCTTATCCAGCCAAGAGCATACCCGTCCAAGCCACGGGCTGCCGGCTTCTGCACAAGAATACTGTGGGAGACAGTGTTAAATGCCTTGCTGAAGTCTAGGTAGACCACATCAACAGCCTTTCCCTCATCTACCAGATGGGTCACTAGATCATAGAAGGAGATCAGGTTGGTCAAGCAGGATCTGCCCTTCTTGAACCCATGCTGGCTAGGCCTGATCGCCCGGTTGTCCCGCACATGCTGTGTGATCTCCCTCAAGGCAATCTGCTCCATAACCTTCCCTGGTACCGAGGTCAGGCTAACAGGCCTGTAGTTCCCCAGATCCTCCTTACAACCCTTCTTATAGATGGGAGTCACATTGGCAAGCCTCCAGTCTTCTGGGACCTCACCAGTCAACAAAGAGCACTGATAGATAATGGCAAGTGGCTCAGCTATCACCTTTGCCAGTTCCCTCAGCACTCTCAGGTGAATCTCATCTGGCCCCATGGACTTATGACAGTCCAGCTGGAGCAGTAGGTCTCTGACTGCATCCTCCTGAATCGCGGGGGGTTCAGTCCGCACCCCAGCTGAGACTACCAGGTCAGAGAGTGGAGTTCCCTGGTCTGACCTTTAAAGACAGACATAAAGAAGGCATTCAGAACCTCTGCCTTTTCCTTATCCTTAGTGGTCACATTCCCAGCCTTATCCAGTAAAGAATGGAGATTCTCTTTAGTCCTCCTCTTACCATTGATGTATTTGTAAAAGAGTTTCTTGTTCCTTTTTACCCCAGAGGCCAGATTGAGTCCAAGCTGGGCTTTTGCCCTTCTGATTTTCTCTCTACACATCTTAACAACTTCTCTGTACTCTTTCTGAACCACCCGTCCCTTCTTCCACAGGAGATAGACTTTCTCCTGGAGCCTCAAGAATAGCTCCCTATTCATCCATGCTGGGCTTCTTCCCCGCGGGCTCATTTTGTGGTTTAGGGGGACAGCCAGCTCCTGTGCCTTTAAGACTTTCTTCTTGAAGAGTGACCAGCCATCTTGGACCCCTTTACTTTGTAAGACTGAAACCCAGGGGATTCCCCCTACTAGCCTGAATAATTCCCTTGAATAGCCTGAAAAAGTCCCTCCTCTGGAAGTCCAAGGTAGCAGTTTTGCTGTTCCTCCTCCTGGCTCCACCAAGAATCAAGAACTCTACCTTTTCATGGTCACTCTGTCCAAGACAGCCCCCGATCTCCACATTTCCCACCAGACCTTCTCTGTTTGTGAACAGCAGGTCTAGAGCTCCTCTTGTTGGCTCTCTCACCAGCTGCATCAGAAAGTTATCCTCCATACACTCCAGAAACCTCCTAGACTGCCTCTTCTGCACTATGTTGTCTTCCCAGCATATGTCGGGGAAGTCCCCCATGAGGACAAGGCCTGGCGATCGCACAGCTTCCACCAGCTGCTCATAGAACACCTCATCCGTCTCTTCATCCTGGTTTGGCAGTCTGTAGCAGACGCCCACCAGGATGTCTGTCTTATCAGCCCTTCCCCTGGTCTTTACCCATAGGGATTCAACCTTAGCATCCCCAGCCTTGACCTCAGTAACATCAAAGCACTCTCTAATATAGAGAGCCAATATATGAGGAGCTTGTGACATATATTTAACATGAGATGTGAGGAAAGTGGCATTGTACTCCATATCAAAGATGATTAAGGGGCTGGAGCATCTCTCCTTTAAGGAAAGGCTGAGAGAGCTTTCAGCCTGGAGAAGAGAAGGCTGAGTGGGGATCTTATTAATGTGTACAAGTATCTTAAGGGAGGGTATCAAAACGATGGTGCCAGGCTGTTTACAGCGGTGCCTGGAAACAGGACAAGAGGCAATGGGACCAATTGAAACAAAGGAAATTCCATCTGCATGTGAGAAATAACTTTTTTACTGTGAGGATGGCAGAGCACTGGAACAGGTAGCCCAAAGAGGTTGTGGAGATATTCAAACGAAACCAGATATGATCCTGGGGAATGTGTTCTAGGTGACCCTGCTTGAAGCAGGAGTCTTGGACTAGATGATCCCAAGTGGTCCTTTCCAACCTCAAGCTTTCTGTGATTCTGTGATCAATGTGTAATAAATATTTCATTTTCTTCATCTAATGTTAAAACTCTGAGGCTAAAGTGAATGGAAGCAGATGTCAGGATGCTGCTAACTTATAATTAGCTGCATTTTGTTTATTTTCATTGCAACTGTTGCAGGAGGCCCCCTCACTTGAAGTCCAGCTGCTCTAAAAAATTAGAGTGAAAGACAGCAGTTCTAAACACACCATAATCTTCAAGAATAAGACAAATAAATGTGTTTTTAGTTTCAATAGGTTAGGGATTTGAGCATCCTGTTGAGAAATCCCATTACCCGCACTGGTACTCTCCATGCAACAATTTCTTTCCCTGGGAAAACATCTTGATGGCTAAATATTACACTAGACATACCGATAATGTACCATTTATTCTTGTGTGTATGTGTGTACGTACCGTTCGCTGAGTCACTTTCCAAAAGTCAGAGAAGACTATAATAAAGACAAGATTTAACTTCAGTCTCCTGACCAGTTCACTGTCCTATCAACTAAAGACTTCCATATCTACAAAAGTAAACAAATAAATAAGGCTTCAATTCTAACGTTTTTTTTACTTAAACTGCAGATAGCTGTGCCAGATGAATATGAATACCAAGCGTAGGCACAAGGTTCATTAAAAATATCTAGGCAACTTTTTATGTATAGCCTTTGGAACGGGCTCCTTGAAAGGCTGACCTTGGAGGAGCAACTAGTAAGTATGTAATTAATGAGGACAAGCTTAAAAATCTACCTATACTTCAGATGAATGTAAGTATGCCATACATGCAGTAACAAAAATGTAATATTCCTCTTCAGACTTACTTTAACAGAAGTCTCAGGATCTTGATCTGCATGCAGATCAAGACCTACAGCTGGTATTTCCTCACTAGCTGCCATTTGCTACTCTCATTAATGTTAGAGCTAAAAAGCCAATCTCAGCATCACTCTCCAAAATATGATGTATCCAGACCATACAGATGTAATTAACATCTTTCATTATTATTGTGCCCCTGTCCTGGGACACCATCTGATCTCCTAAAACTCAGCAATTAGGTTTGAGAGGTATGGGGATAAGTAGAACTGTCCTCGATTTCAACTGGGAGCTTCAATCCATGCAAATTCTGTGCAATTTACTGAAAATTAGAAGTTAGCTTAAAATATGCACTGTTTCAGATAGTTGGCTATGATGAGCTGCCTCTATTAATTCTTCATACATCTTGCCATATGGAAAATCTTTTGCTGATTCAATCTTCTCTTATTTACACTGGAGAAACTGAGCCTGTTCAAAAATCACATGACATCACGGCATAAAATCTTTATCAAATTCTTTTTCTGAAAGCTCTTGGATCGTTAATGGATCCAGTTTCTCACATGGCATGACAATTACAGAGACCAAAGGTACTCTGATTAAATCAATATATGACTGTCATCGTTTGTAAAAAAAAATTTCCCACTTTCTACATGCCATCTTGAGATCAGCCAGTGTGTTAACAACTAACATCAACGTTATTTTATTCATGACAAAAATGTGGCAGACAGAGGATTTGCTTAGCACAGGGAAACAGGCTTGAGCTGTCTTTACTTCAGGAAAAGCAATATTTTTACATCCAAGAACAGCTACACAAATGATGGAGCTCAGTGTCAAAGCATTAGAGAGCAAACAATTCAATACGAATTTAGGAATAGTCCTCCTCTCTTACATAAAAGTCTACTAGAAAAAAATTAAAGGAGCTGTTTTTCTGCTTATTAAAAAAAAAAAAAAAAAAAAAAAAACAGTTTAAATGGAAGGAAAGAATTTTATCACTCTTAAATCTATTGTAATTATCAGAATAATGAGGCATAAGAACTAGCTAAGCATACTAACCATATATAAAATACAAGTAAAACACATACAAGACTTTATGAAACCACTTTATGAAAAGATATAGCCATCAATAGGTGAATTATATGTAAAATATTCATATGGGACTCCTCAAAATACAGTGTTTTGAAACAATTACTGCTGCACAACACTTTAATTGAATTTTTTATTAACTTATTCCTCCACAATGCCTCTTAGAAACAACATACAGAAAGGTATCCTTCATCACAATGTGCTTTGCAATTACACATTTATGTGGTAAATATCCAAATCCATACTCTTCTTCTTGCCATGCCACATACAGTCATGTTGGTTTTTGTTTATTTGTTTTTAATGGATGTGCTTTTGCTGTGTTGATTGTAAACACAATTTGTAGACAATATCAAAATTTAAATAATACTTCTCAATATATGCACTTATATCCTCCTTCATTCTAGAAATGAATAGTAGACATCTGTTTCCAAATGAGACTGGAAATGTCTTTGCTTATGTGGGATAATACTTATTTCAGAGAAGTATAAGGGTGATCTTGGGAACTAGAGATGAGTACTTTTATGTTCAGAAAACTGGTAAAAAGCAATTATGAATAACAGAATGGAAGGAAGGCAAATATGGTATATTGAGGAATAAAATTCTAGTTTCCCATACATCTTTGGCTGTACAACGGCCTTGAGCAGACAGGCAACATGCTGCTCCAAAAGTACCAGAGCTAACAAAGCCTGGTTTCCTGTGAATTTGTGTCCTGTATCTCCATTACACATGAAAGGATTCACAGGGAGGCCACATCTTTGAAGGATGCCCTTCCACTGGTCTGGTGAAAGACCTGAGGTACACTTAACCCAGCAACTGGGGACCATTCTGAGGCAACCCGAGAGCAGTGAACAGACTCAACACTTTGTGTAGCAGTTTGTGCAGAAGGGCACAAGAAGGTCCCATTCAGTCTTACTGGCATACAGTCCCTCAGGAATAGTTTTGACACACTGCAGAGCTCATTCTCCAGCAGCTGTTGGAGTTGCTGTGTCAGCTATGGCAGAAGCTCCCACCCAAACAGAGAGGCACTCTTCAGCTCTCAGGTTGCAGGGAGTACCTGGGGCCACTACGTGGAGGCTTAGAGCCATCTCTTCTACATAAGACGTGTTGCCGTTGTTGATGAGTTATGGCCCAGGTAATGAAGTTGCAGGAGAAAGTGAGCAGTCTGCAGAGCACTCAAGTAGGTGAGCAGGAGATGGATAGGATAATATCAGAGGCCCTACAGCTTCGGGGATCTTAACTCCCTATTGCAGTGAAGATGGAGGTCAGCTGTGTGCCATGTGAAGCCGTGTCAACGGCTTACAGGATGGTTTGGCTTGGTTCCATGACAAGCAGAGCGGAGGAATTCGCAAATCCACACCTCCAGAAAGAGGAAACAGGGGACCCCAAATAATTAAAAACAATGGCAACAATCTGAGGAGATTGTTTCATTTTCCGTCCTCTTACAGGGGCAACTGATATCAACTCTGGTGCCTTCCGTGGTAGATCAAATTGGTCAGTTTTGATGCTCTCACTCTCCAGCTCAGCTCAGTCTGTCCAGTTCTATTATAAGAGTATTTGGTTCATATTTGAGCATGACTTGATAAGCCTGAATGTTGTTTACTTCAATTTGGAGACTGAATTTTGTGAACTGGAAGCCATCTTTCTCAGTTCGGAGTATGTGCTGTTTGGACTTGAGGATGTCCCTCGGAGTGGAGGGCGTCTCACTCGGACCGAAAGGTGTCTCACTTGGACTGGAGGGTGTCTTGTTGAAATTGAAGGTTGTTAAATTTGTATTGAAGGGAGTCTCTCTTGGTTCGGAGGACACCTCTCTTGAATCGGAGGGAGTTCTGCTTGGATTGAAGGATGTCTCTCTCGGACTGGAGGGTACCTCGCTCGGATTGGAGGTCTTTTCTCTCGAGTAGGAGACTTTATCACTCAGCCTGGAAATTCTCTCTCGGCTCTGACACACTCCCTTTCAGCACAGAGACTCTTTCAATTTCAGAAACCCTCTCCCTCTCTGGGATACTATTGAATAAGGCCTGATAAGCATTAGCCAGGCCCCAAATCATTTGTGCCTCCTCAGATCTGCCTGAGCCGCAACATCCCTGTCTCAAATATCTGTTTAAGCTCCAAGAGTCTTTCAGGTGTTCAGGAGTAAAGTTCCATGACACCGAAGATGTCTGTCTGTCTAAAGTCTCTCCCAAGCCTCTCCACACTCCCTGCCACTCAGTATTCTCTGGTTCTGGAGAAGGCTTCTTCAAAATACGATAAATACAGATGCTGAGTGAAATAATTAAAATGATGAACAGTACATTCAGGGAGATTAACAATGTGATCAGATGAGCATTCAAAAAAGGCATAAAGGATTCAAAGGAGAGACTGGGAGCCTGCTTAAAAATCACAAGTTCTGTAAAATTAGCAGCTCCCTCTGCAAACAGGTTCAAAAGAGAAAGCAGAATTATTTTGTTTTTCTCCTTACAGAAGCAAGATAGCAGTGCTCAAAGTTTACAAATATCCCAGAATATTTGTAATAAATTGTATCCTGGCAGTCCGCCTGGACTTCAAGGTCAAGTTTTCAGTGAGCACCTGCAGAAGAGATAAAACTGTCCTAGCGAAGCTCTCCGAAGCAGAGAGGTTCATTCTAAAAGCTAAAAAGCAACTTTTGCCCACATTCTCCACCAAGAATGTCAATGGCTTACGGGCTGGTTCGGCCCAGTTCTGTGACTAGTGAGGCGGTGGGATTCGTGAATCCACGCCTCCAGACAGGGGAAACAGGGGAGCCCAAATAATTAAAAACAGTGGCAACAATCTGAGGAGAAACAAAACTAATTTACTAAATATGGTATCGGAATGCAAGATAACACACTATAATACAATATAGTAGAATTGAAGGTAATAAATCAAATATAATGAGAGAGAGTGTGCAAAAGCTGGAAATGCCTCACCATATTGCTGAAGTGAGACATGCAGTCAGGTTGAGAAGCAAGAAGGAGAACCAAAGGAAAAGGGAACATCAGATAACCTAGCAAGGCCTTATATCTGTTCCTCTTGAGCATGAATGATAACAGAACAGTGAACAGTCTTCTGGGGTATGTAGTTCTTCTCTTCTGGTACAAGTACCTGGACCTGGAACATTAACTCTTCAACTCCCAGTGCACTACGTGATGTTATGATGTGGAATACCGATAACGAAAAATCATAAAACCATGACAAGCAGTAAGTCAAAAGTCTGTAGAAGATGGAAACTGGAAATTGATCATTCTGGATATAGTGTTCTCCAAGCTGAGGAGGAGCTGGGCATGGCTTCAAGGAAAACAACAGAGCTGATGGACCCTGTGTCATGCAGGAAGAAGCAATGACTGCTGTGGGTGACTCCTCTGGATGTGCTCCAATAGGTCCATGTCTCTCATGTACTGAGGACTGGGTTGCGTCATGGTAAGTTTAGGTTGGATATCAGAAAAAACGTCTTTACAGAAGGGTTGTTAAGCACCAGAATAGGCTCCCCAGAGAGGTGGTTGTGTCACCATCCCTGGATGTGTTTAGAAACCTTTTGGATGTGGTGCTCAGGGACATGATTTAGTGGAGGGTTGTTAAAATTAGGGTAATATAGTTAGGTTGTGGTTGGACTTTGTGATCTTTAAAGTCTTTTCCAACCTAAGCAATTGTATAACTCCACCATTATCCCAAGTCATCTTCAGCAGAGCTGTACTCCATCCTTTCATCCCCCAACTTCTATTGATAGCAGAGGTTGCTATGACCCAGGTGCAAGACCTTGCACTTGGATTTGTTGAAGTTCATGAGGTTCACCTCGACCTCTGGAAATAAATAGAAGGCATCACTTTCAGAATGACCTACATGTATGTGCATGCAGAAGACCTATATTAAAATAATTTTAAGGTTATGGAAAAAAAAAAAAAGCTCTTATAAGTTAGAAACTTCTGTCATTAATTCTGCAGCGTTCATGTTGTTCACTTCCCAAGATTTATGGATAGCTTCGTTGTTTTGTCCACAGAACTGTGCCCCATTCAATGCATAAGATTGTTGCTTTAAAATTAATAAGCAGTTAGTTGTTCAATACTTACAGTTCAGACTCTAGTCCCAAGCTTTATTTATGGCACAATACAGAAGCCGTTCCCTGAAAATTTACTTATTTCCTTCTGGGTAGAATCAGTTGAAAATCTTCCAATTAAAAAAAAAAACTTTGGAAAAAAAAGAAGAAAAAAAAAGCACAAAACTTTCTATGTCAGATTCTCAGGATAAAGAAATTCCATCCTGAAAAAAAAAAAACAGGAAGAAAGAAGAGAACGAAGGGGGGAAAAAAGAAAGGAAAGAAAAAGAAAGTAAAAAAGGTGGAAGAAAAGCCCTAATTTAAAAGCATTTTGATTATGCTGGGTTTTTTTTACATATTTTCCAAATAGAATGTACTGCAGTTTGCTATTAAAGACATAATGTACTTTTGTATATATATATATATATATTAATCACATCCACCTCCAAAGATTTGACTTTTATAACAGAAATAACAGTATAGGCCTAAACATTTTTTTTTTTTTAATTTAAATATTCGATTACATTCTAAATTGTTGCAGGGTGGAGCTAGCTTCAAATTTTCATGTTTTTCCCTGCATTTCCTATGGAATGCTATTTTGTATTTTCATGATGCTCACTGCCATAGATCTCTAAATGTCTCACACTATTAATTACAGTGATTCTACAAAACACCTTGATTTTTGAAACTTACTTTACAAGTCAATGTAGATAAGGAGGGATTTGTAGAATCATTTAATCTTTTGAGTTGGAAGGAAGATTTAAAAGCCATCTAGTCCAACTTCCTTGCAATGAACAAGATCAAAACTAGATCAGGTTGCTCAGAGCCTGGTCCAGCCTGACTTTGAATGTCTCCAGGGACAGAACTTCTACTACCTCTCTGAGCAATCTGTTCCAATGCCTCAACAGTCTTACTGTAAAAACGTTTGTCCCTATATCCAATCTAAATTTTTTCTCCTTTACTTTGAAACCATTTTCCTTTGTCCTGTCTCAACAGATCCCTCTAAAGAGTCTGCCCTTTTCTTTCTTATAGCACCTTTTTAGATACTGAAAGGCCTTTATCAGGTCTTCTCAGAGCCTTCTCTTCTCCAGGCTGAACAGACACTGCTCTCTCAGCCCATTCTCGCAGTGAAGGTGTCCCAACTCTTGAATGATTTTTGTGGCCCTTCTCTGGGCGTGCTCCAACAGGTCTATGTCTGTCCTGTACTGAGGACTCCACATTTGAATGCAGTACTCCATGTGTGAGGTCTCTCCAGCGCAGAGTAGAGGAGCAGGATCACATCCCTCAACTTGCTGGCCATGCTTCTTTTGACACAGCTCAGGATACAGTTGGCTTTCTAGGCTGCAAGGGCACACTGCTGGCTCATGTCCAGCTTCCCATCCACCTTAAGTTCTTTTTGGCAGGGTTGTGCACCATCTTTTTATCCCCCAGCTTGTCCTCATGGCAGAGTTTGCCACAATGCAGGTGCAAGACCTGGCACTTGAATTTATTGAACCTCATGAGGCTTACTGCTTGGCCCCCTGCTTGGTGGTATCTCATGGGTAGACATAGGTCTCTCTGGGTGGCATCCTGTCCCTTGAGCGTGCCAGCTGCATCATACAGCTTGGTGTCACCTACAAACTTGCTGAGATTACACTCAATCCCACTGTTGATGCCGTTGACGACGATGTTAAAGAGCACTGGGCCCAGTACTGACCCCTGAGGGACACCACTCATCACTGGTCTCCATCCAGACACTGAGCATTGAACACAACTCTCTGGGTACAATCTCATAACCAGTTTTTCATCCACTGAACAGTCCACTTGTCAAATCCACATCTTTCCAATTTGGAGAGAAGGATTTTACAGGGGACTGTGTCAAAGGTCTTACTGAAGTCCAGATAGATATTATCAGTGGCTCTTCCCTTGTCTATTAACAGTAGACACCACCACTGATGTACATGCTGCTGTAACCTGAATATGTAGGAAAAAAAAGAAACTTGTAAACATGAAGACTATTTTAAATGACCTCATAACAATCAACATGAACATCTTCCTAACTATAACCATTTTTCACACACTGCCTACAATGAAAGCCAATGCAGCCAGCTCCAGTTGGAAACAGAACTTATTATTCCCCTCACTCCCTCCATAAATTAAGCCATCATTAAGAAATGAAATAGTGCAGAAAAATATGAGGTAGTATTTCTGCATTAGATCACAGCAAAACAGTCGTGGTCCTCCTGTAAAATCAAAATGGTAACACTTAGATATTACTACTTATCAAAATCATTTTGAAGAACAAAGTGAAATATGAACTGGAACAAGCTCTTTATCAGTCTTCTTTTGCTATGAAATAAATAAATTTTTTATCTTTCCATGCCTTGTGCTGCAATGTTTGCAACTGAATTGTGAAGTATGAAGAATGTGACATTACTGTTACATCAACTGAAGAGCTTCGTCAGACCTAGAGCTTTTCCACTCTACAGCCTGTCTGCAGTGTTACACACTTTCAAGCTGCACAGCTAGTTTCTTAAGCCTTCTAGAAAGTAGTCTTTCAACAGCACTTTAACAACAGTAATTTGTAAGTATTCACATAACACTTAGTTTCATTTGAATGCTGCAGTTTAAGGGAGATGACGAAATGAGCAATTGGTCCCTCCAATAAGACATAAACAATGACTACCCAACAAGTACAAATGATAACATGAAGTCATGGCACCAGTGAACCAGGAGTATATTGCTTGCAAATGGATTTATTATGAAACAGTACTACTGATTGCTTCATAAATTACTTTGTGTATCTATGTTTTACTCTCGGATAAGCACTGATGTCTGGAAAAGTGATTAGGGATTGCTGTCCATCTATCAACATAAGTTGTGCCCATTTTTAGTCACATACATTCAAAACTTGTGCTGAAATGTACTGAGCTCAGGCATTGAAGTTGAGGACAAAACATTGCCCCAGTGGCAACTGGTGGGGGAAAAAAAAAAGTACCTTGTTAGATGCTGTAAAGATAAATGTGCTTTGCAATGTTGCAATGGAAATCCGTTACTATGAATACTGCAGTAAATGAACTAGCTGAATCCCCAGATATATTAAATGTCTCTTTCTGCTACTTAAGAAAGTTCTACTGTGAATCTGAAAACTGGTAAAAGTTTTCACAGCATGGTTGTGAATGTTTAATCGCCAAGTGCCACAAAGGCACCAGGAAGCTATCTGGTTGTTACGATTAGTCACTCTGCATCAGTTGTAACTGACAGGCACAATGAGAACGGGAACCAATGAAGCAAGAAGTTTACTTGGTTTACTGAAGAAGGCAGGGCGAAAAGAAAGAAAAAACGTTTCCTGTCATTTCACAGAGATTACCTTTCAGTCACTGGGAGACTGTCCAAATGTTTCCAGTCATTCTTTATCTAACCTGGATCATCACCAAACCAAAAGCAGAAAGCAATTACAGGGGTGAGAGACACAAAGGCCAAATCAAAGGAAATGTGACATAATACACACACTATACAATGTCACTGCTTTCTTACTCTTGCTGGAGGTGTTTATTCAGAACATGTACACTGTAGCATATCTGACCAAAGACAAAATTCACCATATGATGTTGTCTGACCATAAGTCTTGTTACCAAGTTACACACAATTCCTGGTACAGCAGAGTTGACTGCTGGTTTGATATACCACTATTGTGGAGAAAAATGTTAAGAAATGCCAAGAACAATTTCTAGCTGATTCCTCACATGCCCACTTCCTTAGTATTTTTCATAAATCCTTGAAGTGCTAGAAATGCCTAGCATCTATTTTATGACTTCCATCCTCCCACCAGAAATAAATTCAGGAACGAATCAGTGTGGGTTTCTAAAGGCCAATTCATTTAGCTAAAGGAAACAAAACCTCATGTTTCTATGTTGATTATAATCCTATGCAGTGTTATTCTCTCCTTGGAATTTACATTCTTGGAATTTACATGCTCAGAACCAGATAATACTATAATGGTAAAAAAAGTGAAACGACATGAGGGAGATGGCCATTCAAACATGTTAGAAAGATTTCTAAATAATATTACAAAGCAAACAAACAAACAAAACAAAACGAATATAGGAGCAGTAAAAATAAGAGCTGATTATAATTAAGAATTGAATGCCACGTGAAGCCCAAAGCTAGTCTACATTTTTCATTAAGTTGTTCAAGGCAGTATAAAAATCAAAAACATTCAAGTAGATTTGAATGTAATTTCAATCTAACAGACATTACTGGTTCCATTGATATTCCCATTCTAAATGAAGGAGCTTGCTTTACAGCATTTTATAAGAGCCCAAAAGACTTTTATTAATAGCCAAAGTGTTTTCAGGTATACAGTTGCAATATTCATATATGCACACAAAGCTTGTGGGGAGAATTCACCCAAGGGTATATGCCTGGATATAAATAAACTGTTGGCACATTCTTTGATCAGCCAAGTGCATCCTGAGACAGAGCACAACTCAATTATAAGCAATTGATCCCTGCCCCCACAACTCCCCTGGTCTCCTGAACATACCTTACAATCTTGCATAAAAATGGCCTGGAATTCAGCAGGGCCTAGGAGCAGAGCCAGAAACCATGGGACGCCCAATGTGCAACCACCAATACAGCACAGAGAAATACAGGTGTTTGGCATAAAATCACAGGTAACATTTCATGATGCAGGCACAAGAGTGAGAGCAAGCAGAGCAGAGATACATCAGTACACATATAGGGATGTAATTATTATTCCAAAGGGGATTCTGAACATCAGCAAGCCATTAGAGGACAGCTTCTTTGTTTTTCTTGCAAAACTCTACCATAACACACAAACTAAATCTGATTGGAAATGACAGGATACTTTTTCTGACAATCCCAGCCTTTGTCCTCTGTATGTGTATGGTTTCTTCTATACCTGTCACGGAGTTGACTAGATCAATCTATGTCCGTGACAGGGGCGACAGGCCTCTGCCCTCCACCCCCCCACCCCAGTCCCACAAAAATGGGAAAGAAGGAAGGGAGGAAAAGAACAGTGGCAACAATCTATGGAGGAAAACTTATCTTACTATAATATCGGAATACAAGATAACACAATATATGCAATTTAATTGAAATTGGGATTAATAAATCAGACAAGATGAGAGAGAGAGAGTTCCTGGGACTGATTCAAACCTGAACAGCTTGGAATGGCTAGGAAAGCACCCTCCAGCACCCACTGCCAGGCAGCAAGAGAGCGCCCCCCCCAACCGGAAGGGCCAGATCTCGTGACTTCTGTAATGTACAGGGATAGGTACCTGGGATTGGGGCAGTGACACTTTAATACCCTGTACACTACATGATGTTTTGATGTGGAATACTGAAACCCAAAATATAAACAAAGAAACAAACAAAAAAAAAACAACATAGAACCATGACAATACCTCTTTTGTGAGTATTGAAGGAAGATATGGAAAACTCTGAGTTAAAAGGTAGGATATTTGTTTTCAACAGAATAAACTGTAAGTTAAGTCTGTTTCTGGTTTTGTATCAAGCTTTGAGTCTCCTCAATATTTTTCTGTAGCTTTCATCACAACAGACTCCAAGATCATTATTTACAGGGTCCTTAGATGCTAAAAAAAAAGTGTGGAACTTAAAATATAAAACATTCCTTCAGCTAATAAATTGTCTCTTAATTAAAAATTCTTTAATTGTTTTAGCTTATTTTCTGATCTGTTATCAGTTCCAGAATTTAGTAGTTGACACAAGTAGATTTTAAGAATATTTTTTAATTTCAGCAATGGTAAATGACTAAAGAAAAAATGGAAAAAAAAAAAAAAAAGCTGCACTAAATAAATTGTTATGAAACTTCACTGATTTACTTGTCGACAAAATTCTCCTTAAGACCCAGTATCAGTAACCTTGCACTGTGTAAATATAGAATACAGAAAGTATTTGCTTATTGCAATACCTTTTCCTAAACATATTCAAGACTTTTCTATTTAAGACTAACTTAGTTTGCCCATACTTTTATTTTAGTGGAAAAACAAACAAACAAACTTCATCAAATGTTAGTTTCTTCAAGCAATCCTCATTTTCAGTTCTTCCTTTCTGCAAGTTCGGCCTTTTTTTCTCACACAGAAGCAGCCTGTTTTGTTCCCCAGGTGGATAATTAGCATTATTTGAGATGCGCTATGTACCACATCTAGCCTTCAGCTTCTGCACTAGGAGGGGCAGAGATCTTTCCTACATTCTGTCTCATACACACCTCTCCCACAGGAATGGCTCAGAAAATCTAAGGAATATCAAATAGCTTAAATTTGCAGTGTTTGGCAACAGGTTATAAATCCCTACACTCAGTGAACCTTGCAATACAGTTCAGACTTCCTGGTTCTGGAAGGTCACTTCAGTCTCCTGCCACTGTTTACTATTATTTGCCTTATGTTATTCTGCCTGGCTCCTAGTTGCCATTCAATAGATGATCACCCCTTGAAGGTCCCATGTCATGCCTACCAAGTCTCTGCAGATATCCTAGGCATCCTAATGCATCTCAGCAATCCCCAGTGTTTGGACCAGTTGAGTCAAGCTCAACTCATCACCTTCAGGCTTCATTCCCTGCACTGAATTCATCTTTCTCAATTATCGCTTAGATACTTTGGGCTCAATTCCGTCTCTTAAACATCTAGTGCTTTTTGAGATAGAGATATCTGGGATACTTGAGGCATCTTCACAGGGCTAGCAAGTATGGATCCCATCCTTTGGGACAAGGCCTGCACACTTTTGGAAGACACTAAAGGCAAGACACGTAATCTCAAATGACTGTAAATGCCTGTGTCCAGATGACTGAACCAAAGAATAGTTCACATGAAGATATACCACCTTAAGATCTGTAATGTGAGTCATAATCAATTTCTTCCTTAACTTCACTGAGTTACCTACTTTTTTTTCTTCTGGAAACAAACTGGTACTTTTTTGGACAACTATTTCCTCATCCCTAGGTCACTAATTAAAATAAATTAGGGGAATGGTGTTGTGGAATTGTTTTTTTCTTGCCACTGGCTCTGGTGAGAGATTGGATGACAATCTGAGATGTTGATGAAGAATGTAGTTCATAAAACAATGATAGAATGTTAGAATGACAGAATTGTGGAATGATTCGGGATTGAAGGGACCGTAATGTTCATCTAGTTCCAACCACCCTGCTACGGGCAGGGCTGCCATCCACTAAATATCAGGCTGCCCAAGGCCACATCCACCCTAGCCTTGAGCACCAGGGATGGCACATCCACAGCTTCTCTGAGCAACCTGTGCCAGTGCCTCAAAACTCTCTGAGTAAAACAATTCCTCCCAATAATTAATCTAAATCTCTCCTCTTTTAGTTTAAAAGCATTACCCGCTGTCCTGAACTTCTCAGTGCAAAAAAGACATTGAGAACCTGGAGTGCATCCAAAGAAGGGCAACAAAGCTGGTGAGGGGTCTGGAAAACAAGTCTTATGAAGAGCAGCTAAGAGAACAGGAATTGCTTAGACTGGAGAAGAGGAAGCTCAGGGGAGATCTTTCTGCTTTCTATAATATCCTGAAAGGAGGTTGTGGTGAGGTGGGGTCGGCCTCTTCCCCTGCATAATTAGTGATAGGATTAGAGCAAATGGCCTCAAGTTGTGCCAGGGAAGAGTCTGGTTGGACATTAGGAAAAATTTATTCTCCATAAGAGTGGTCAGACACTGTAATGAGCTGCCCAGGGAGGTGATGGAGACACCATCCCTTGAGGCATTCAAGAAACATTTAGATGTTGTACTAAGGGACATGGTTTAGTGGGGAAATATTGGTAGTAGGTGGATGGTTGGTCTGGATGGTTTCCAACTTTGGTGATTCTATGATTCTATCACTGTCTGCCCATGGAAAAGCCACGTGTAAAAGTCTCCTTCCTGCAGTTCCCGTTAAGTCATGGAAGGCCGCAATCTATTGAGGTCTACTAACTAGAGACAAGACTTCTGGTTCAGGAAGTCCTTGATCTGAAATGTGCTGGATACCAACAAAGCATCGAAGATCTCTGCCATGTGTTTGCCCTCTCTTTAACTTTCACCTAGACATCCAGTATTGACCACTGCCAGAGACAAGATGTTGAACGGTTCAGTATTCTGATCTAATCCAGGACAACATTTGTGTGTTCTTACTGTAATTTTTATCTCTGTAAATCTGCTTGTCCCATCCCCGAAGGACCATCATCTTTAGTATTTCTGAAGCTTGCTCCAGTTCTAGTAATTTGCCATTACTCTCTCACTGGAAGTAATAGCTGTCTACAGAAAAAAAAAAAGAAAAAAAAAAATCAAATCTTTTCATGAGAGAAAGAGTCAACATACATGGTTATAAAGAGTAAGTATATTGGGTAGGCATAGTTCTTGAGAATACTTTTCTGTAAGAAAAAAAAAAACACACTGTGGTGGTTTGTTTTATAGTACTTAAAAAGTGATTATGAAGTAGAAAAGGCTAGCAATGCTGCCTACAGCAACACTTGTATATGTATTTCTTTCTTGGTTAAGAAAATGGCTTTATGAAAATAAAATGCATGAAGCACCTGCAGTTGGCTTAAGAACTTCAGCAACCTGCTCTCTGCAGTGATGGAACCAGTTTTCAGCAAACCGTTAAAGTAACCCAAGGTATCTTAGCAATCATGCAACGACTTAGGAACTCAAAATACCACAGCAATGAGTGGTATTATGGTGGGTTAAGTGGTTGAGATGACTTTTCTGGTGGACTCTTCACACTCTCAACCCTTAAATCATATTACTTTAATTTTCAAGTACGCTGATCTATCAAATCAGTAACTGAAAACCATGAGAAAAAATTCTAAGTTTCCTATCATGCAGGCAAACAGCTTTTTTTTCAGTTTGAACTCTCAGATACTGAAAATTTACAAACAGATGATAGACTTCAATCATCTCATAAGAAAATGTTATACCTAGTCATTTGACAAAAAGAATTCATGACAAAATGGAAAAGGATATCTGATAATTTTTGTAAGTCACTAAATAAACTTACTGCATGAATGATAAAGGATTCAAATTAGCAGCAGATGCAGAGAGTTATTCCATTTTTTTTTTTTTTTAGGTAAGTAGACATCTAATGGATGGAAATCTAGCATACCGTGGAGGATGTTGATCAAATTTCTAAGTGAATACCTAAAAATGATAATGAATTTGAATCAAAATGGCATATACAAGTCTTACTGCTTTGTCCAAGTCCCTGTACTCCTTGTGCTTTCAGATTAAGGACTCTCAATGTGGCACTCGATATAAATAGGCTCTCAAAGTGTTTTTTTGTTGTTGTTAAGTGTTTTACATACTTAACTCTTCCTCAGAGAGGTGAATTATGCCCACCAGATCAAAGTTCAGAGAAAGGACATGATTAAAAGACTGAAGCACTGCTGCTAATGGCAAGGAAAGACAATTCATAGGTATCCAGTTTAAAGAAGGAATAACATACAGTCTGAATCCAGCAAATGCATCAGGACGGACAAAGGAAAATGTCAGCGCTGGGGTCTATTCAGACTTAGGAAGGTGAAAAACATGTGAGTTGAGATTAAAGTAACTGTTCAAAAATGCTCAGTAATTGCATAATTAAAAAAATAAACACTTCAGGATCACACTAAAATTTTTCATTGACCTATTTTTATCACTGTAGTTACAGGCATTTCTAATAATATGAAGGGCAACGCTCTCAAAAGCTCATATTCATATTATACATCTTTAGGTGTCTGAACACCTTAACTTGAAACTTATTTGAGCTGCAGTTCCTTTACAGCTGTGAAGCAGCTCAGCCAAAATCTGACCAACTAAAAATGGCAGAGCAGAATGATCCCAAGTGAGGCTGTATGCATAATTTACAGAATTCATAAAGATAATGACACCCTTATACTGCATATTCAGTCTAAGAACTGTAGGGACATGGGCTTTAGCACCTTTCATGCCTGATTCAGTGCAACCATCTGAACATCCTGGGAAAATGTCCTAACTGGTTTGATTCAGTGGCATTCTGGCTTATACTTTGCTACTTCTCTGTGTCGAACATTTTATTTTGCATAAATTACACATTCAGGGTGTGTGAGAACTCAGAAAGGTTAGGACTTGCAAATCCTCAGATCAGGGAGACTACATGTTTGTTTTATAAGCCTTGTAGTGTATTAAAACACAGTTGAAAAAAGAAAAACAACAAATAACTACAGAGTTATCTAAGGGATGAAGTGCAACTCCTCGATTTTGCGGCTGGTACATATATAATGTTTTCATCCACTTTGGAAACAACATGTATATAAAATGCGCAGTTGTCATAGATTTGCCATTTTTAACATGAATTGACAAATATATGTGGACATCCCATTGCTGTCTTCCCTCTGAAAGATAAGCAATCAAGCCTTCAGCAAGAGCTATTTTGCAAAGGTCATTACAAGCCTTGGGTTTAAAAAGAAGCCCCTTACAATAAAGTGTTACAGTGTGAGGGACACAAAATCTGTATACACAAACAGAAGTACAATAGGGACTCTCAGAATCTTTCAGTGTTTTTCAGTCTAGCTACTCCAGAACAAATATTGAAATTTCTAACACCGTCAAATTAAGGGTTCAAGAAAGCAGCGACTGAATCTTCTTTGTTATATGCAGCATCAGCTTTGAAAGCTGTTTGCCTCTGGATCTCTAAGCTCTGTATTTACTGTCAGACTACACAACAGTCCATAGAGTAAGGGATATGGTCATACAAGACCAGTACGTGCTTCATGCTTACTGCATTTGTTCATTACTGTCAACGGCTGGTTCAGCCCACTTCTGTGACTAGCAGGGCGGAGGGATTTTGCAAATCTGTGCTTCTGGAAAAAGGGAACAAGGGACCCCAAATAATTAAAAACAGTGGCAACGATCTGAGGAGAAACAAACTAACTTACTAAATACATAATATCAGAATGCAAGATAACACATTATAATACTATATAATCAGAATTGAAGCTAATAAATCAAATATACTGAGAGAAAGAATGTAGGAAAGGAGGATAGGCCTCACCATAACGCTGAGGGTGAGATGCGCAGTCCAGTTGAGCAGCAGGGAGACAGGAGGAGAGCTGATGAAGAAGAGCGGACGAAAAAGAGCGCATCAGGTGACCTTGCCAGGAGTTGTATCTCCTCTCTGTGACCGCAAAGTCCCCTGGGGAATGTAGTTCTTCTTCTCTTCTGGGCAGGTACCCAGAACTTGAGCATTAACAGTTAAACTCCCAGTGCCCCACATGATGTTATTATGTGGAATACCGAAAGGCAAAAATCACAAAACCATGACATTCCACCCCTTATTCTACATCACTACATCATGCTTAATATATACAAGCAAACAATAATTCCACACATTAAACACACGCACACACAAACCTATCTATATACATGGAATTACTGACTGCACTCCGCCAACATCAAATTCCCTTGTGGTACACATTGAACATCCCCGTTCTTCTGCATCACCCACCAAGTGGACCCAAGTCCCCGGGCAAAAACAGTTCCATGTAGAGGTTTGCCCTTCCCAAAAGCTGGAAGGACCCAAACCGCTTTTCCCAACATGTTCTTTACATGTACTACAGGGACCTTATCTCCCTTGACAGTATGTAGGGAGCTAGCAGGACCACCACAATTGATCCTCTAATATTGACCAACTAGGTGGCTTCTGCCAAATGCTTCTCCCAATGCTTAAATGTTCCGCCACCCATTGCTTTCAACAAAGTTTTTAACAACCCATTGCAGAGTTCAATTTTACTAGAAGTTGGTTCATGATAGGGGATATGATAAATCCACTCAATGCCATGATCTTTGGCCCAAGTATTTACAAGAGAATTTTTGAAATGAGTCCCGTTATCTGATTCATTTCTTTCTGGAGTGCCACGTCGCCACAGGATTTGTTTCTTGAGACCTAATATGGTGTTCTGGGGTACTGCATATGCTTCAAGCCACACAGTGGTTGCCTCCACCATAGTAAGCACATAACGCTTACCATTGCGAGATCGTGGCAAGGTGATATAATCAACCTGCCACGCTTCCCCATATTTATACTTTTGCCATCGCCCTTCCCCCCAGAGAGTTTTCATCCTCTTGGCTTGTTTAATTGTGGCGCATATGTCACAGTCATGAATAACCTGTGCAATAGCATCCACAGTTAAGTCCACCCCTCGGTCTCTAGCTCATTTATATATTGCATCTCTTCCTTGATGACCTTAGGTCTCATGGGCCCACCGAGCCAGAAATAATTCACTCTTGTATTGCCAGCCCAAGTCTATTTGAGCCACCTTAATTTTGACAGCTCGATCTACCTGATGGTTATTTTGCTGCTCTTCAGTAGCCCGACTCTTGGGCACATGAGCATCTACATGGCGCACCTTTACAACCATATTCTTTGTTCGGGCAGCAATGTCTTTCCACAGTTCAGCAGCCCAAATAGGTTTACCCCTTCTTTCCCAGTTATTTTGCTCCCACTGCTGTAACCACCCCCAAAAGGCATTTGCCACCATCCATGAGTCAGTGTAAAGATAGAGCATTGGCCACCTCTCCCGTTCAGCAACATTTAAGGCCAGTTGGACAGCCTTTACCTCTGCAAATTGGCTTGATTCTCCTTTCCCTTCAGTGGCCTCTGCAACTTGTTGTGTGGGGCAGCTTTCCATCTGCGATGCTTTCCCACAATATGACACGATTCATCTGTGAACAGGGCATATTTCTTTTCATTCTCTGGTAATTCATTGTATGGTGGGGCCTCTTTAGCACGAGATAAATCTTCTGCTGGTGGTGTTCCAAACTTTTTACCTTCAGGCCAGTCCATGATGACCTCTAGGATTCCTGGATGGCTGAGGTTCCCCATCCGTGCTCGTTGTGTAATCAACGCAATCCACTTACTCCAAGTGGAATCAGTTGCATGATGGGTGGAGGGAATCTTTCCCTTGAACATCCAGTTCAGCACTGGCAGTCAAGGTGCCAGAAGGAGCTGACTTCTGACCAACTACTTCAGAAGCAGCCCGAACCCCCTCATGAGCGGCTAAGATCTCCTTCTCAGTTGGAGTGTAGCACTCTTTCCGACCCTCTGTACACCCGACTTCAAAATCCCAGGGGTTGGCCTCTGGTCTCTCGTGAGGCTCTTTGCCACACACTCCAAGTGGTACCTTTCTCTCCAGCAGCAGCATAGACAATGTTCTTCACATCCTGTTCCATCCGTACTGGCCCCAGGGCCACAGCACGAGCTATCTCTTGTTTAATCTGTTCAAAAGCCTGCTGCTGCTCAGGACCCCACACAAAATCATTCTTCTTCCGTGTCACATGATAAAGGGGGCTTACAATGAGGCTGTAGTTTGGAACATGCATTCTCCAAAAGCCCGCTATGCCCAGAAACGATTGTGTCTCTTTCTTATTAGCGGGTGGAGACATGGCAGTGATTTTGTCGACCACATCTGTCGGGATGTGACGACGGCCATCTTGCCACTTTATACCTAGGAAATGAATTTCCTGGGCAGGTCCCTTCACTTTTCTTTGCTTAATACCGAAACCAGCACGGAGAAGGATCTGGATTATTTGCTCTCCTTTCTCAAAAACTTCCTTTGCTGTGTTGCCCCACACAATGATGTTATCAATGTACTGTAAGTTCTCAGGAGCACCTCCCTGTTCCAGTGTGGCTTGGATCAACCCATGGCAAATAGTTGGGCTGTGTTTCCACCCCTGGGGCAAACGATTCCAGGTATACTGAATGCCCTTCCAGGTGAAAGCAAACTGTGGTCTAGATTCTTTGGCCAAAGGAATGAAGAAAAAGGCATTAGCAATGTCAATGGTGGCATACCATTTGGCTGCTTTTGACTCCAGTTCATACTGGAGTTCTAACATATCCAGCACAGCAGCACTCAATGGGGGTGTGACTTCATTCAGGCCACAGTAGTCCACCGTCAGCCTCCATTCTCCACTGGCTTTACGCACTGGCCATATGGGGCTGTTAAAAGGCGAGTGAGTTTTGCTGATCACTCCCTGACTCTCTAGTTGACAAATCAACTTATGAATGGGGAGCAAGGAATCCCTGTTGGTGTGGTACTGCCATCTGTGCATCATTTTTGTAGCAATCGGTACCTGTTGCTTCTTCACTCGAAGCAACCCCACAACAGACGGATCTTCTGATAGGCCAGGCAAAACAGACAACTGCTTAACACCTTCTGTGTCTACAGCAGCTATTCCAAAGGTCCATCAATACCCTTTGGAATCCTTAAAGTATCCCCTTCTGAGGTAATCAATACCAAGTATACATGGAGCCCCTGGGCCAGTCACAATAGGGTGCTTTTGCCAGTCCTTACCAGTG
Source organism: Tetrao urogallus (assembly GCF_951394365.1). Classification (NCBI taxonomy): domain Eukaryota; kingdom Metazoa; phylum Chordata; class Aves; order Galliformes; family Phasianidae; genus Tetrao; species Tetrao urogallus. The sequence continues at coordinate 40,614,472 of NC_136813.1, read as the reverse complement.
AGGCTGATTTCAGCCTCCAACATAGTCAGCTCTTGGGAACCTCCAGTCACATCGTGAATATAAATTGATTCTGTCCCTTGGTGACTTGAGGGCATTAGAGTGCACTGTGCACCAGTATCCACCAGGGCCTTATATTTCTGTGGTTCTGATCATAGAATCATAGAATCACAGAATCACCAAGGTTGAAAAAGACCTAAGAGATCATCCAGTCCAACCGTTCACCTATTCCCAATAGCTCCCACTAAACCATGTCCCTCAGCACAACATCCAGCCTTTCCTTGAACACCCCCAGGCTCGGTGACTCCACCACCTCCCTGGGCAGTCCATTCCAGTGCCTGACCACCCTATCTGAAAAGTAATACTTCCTAATGTCCAGCCTGAATCTCCCCTGCCGTAGCTTGAAGCCATTCCCTCTGGTCCTATCACTAATGACACGAGAGAAGAGGCCGACCCCCAGCTCACTACAACCTCCCTTCAGGAAGTTATAGAGAGCAATGAGGTCTCCCCTGAGCCTCCTCTTCTCCAGGCTGAACAATCCCAGCTCTTTCAGCCTCTCCTCATATGGCCTGTGTTCCAGACCCCTCACCAGCTTTGTTGCCCTCCTTTGAACACGTTCCAGGGCCTCAATATCTTTCTTGCAGTGAGGGGCCCAAAACTGGACACAGTACTCGAGGTGCGGCCTGACGAGTGCTGAATATAGGGGAACAATCACCTCTCTGCTCCTGCTTGCAACACTGTTTTTGATGCAAGCCAGGATGCCATTGGCCTTCTTGGCCACCTGGGCACACTGTGGGCTCATATTCAGCCGAGCATCAATCAATACCCCCAGGTCCGTTTCCTCTACGCAGTCCTCCAGCCACACCACCCCAAGCCTGTAGCGTCGCTTGGGGTTGTTGTAGCCGAAGTGCAGGACCCGGCATTTGGCCTTGTTGAAACTCATCCCATTGGCTTCAGCCCAGCTCTCCAGCCTGTCCAGATCCCTCTGTAGGGCCTCGCTACCCCCAGGCAGATCCACGCTTCCAGCCAATTTGGTGTCATCTGCGAATTTACTGAGGGTGCACTCGATGCCCTCATCGAGGTCATCAATAAAGATATTGAAGAGGACAGGCCCCAGCACCGACCCCTGGGGAACACCACTCACGACCGGTCGCCAACTGGATTTGACTCCATTCACTACCATTCTCTGTGCCCGGCCCTCCAGCCAGCTCCTCACCCAGCCAAGAGTGTACCCATCCAAGCCTCGGGCTGCCAGCTTCTGCAGGAGAATGCTGTGGGAGACAGTGTCAAAGGCTTTGCTGAAGTCTAGGTAGACCACATCAACAGCCTTTCCCTCATTCACTAGTTGGGTCACTAGATCATAGAAGGAGATCAGGTTGGTCAAGCAGGACCTGCCCTTCACGAACCCATGCTGGCTAGGCCTGATCGCCCGCTCATCCCGCACATGCTGTGTGATCTCCCTCAAGACAATCTGCTCCATAACCTTCCCTGGCACCGAGGTCAGGCTGACAGGCCTGTAGTTCCCCGGATCCTCCTTACGACCTTTCTTGTAAATGGGAGTCACATTGGCAAGCCTCCAGTCTTCTGGGACCTCACCAGTCAACAAGGAGCGCTGACAGATGGTGGAAAGCGGCTCGGCTATCACCTCCGCCAGTTCCCTCAGCACTCTCGGGTGGATCTCATCTGGCCCCATCGACGTGTGACAGTCCAGTTGGAGCAGTAGGTCTCTGACTGTTTCTTTCAGAATCACAGGGGGGTTAGTGTGCTCCCCAGCCGATATTACCAGGTCAGAGAGAGGAGTATCCTGAGGATAACTGGTCTGACCTTTAAAGACAGACCTAAAGAAGGCTTTCAGAACCTCTGCCTTTTCCTTATCCTCAGTGGTCACATTCCCAGCCTCATCCAGCAAAGAGTGGATATTCTCCTTTGTCCTCCTCTTACCGTTAATGTATTTATAAAAGAGTTTCTTATTCCTTTTCACCCCAGCGGCTAGGTTAAATTCAAGCTGGGCTTTTGCCTTTCTGATTTCACCTCTACACATCCTAACGACTTCCTTATATTCATTCTGAGTGGCCTGTCCCTCTTTCCACAGGCGGGAGATTCTCTTTTTCTCCCGGAGCCTCAAGAATAGCTCCCTATTCATCCACGCCGGTCTTCTTCCCCGCCGGCTCATTTTGCAGCTCAGGGGGACTGCCTGCTCCTGCGCCCTTAAGACTTCCTTCTTGAAGAGCAACCAGCTCTCTTGGACCCCTTTACTCGCTAAGACTGAATGCCAGGGGACTCCCCCTATTAGTCCCTTGAACAATTCAAAGTCCGCCCTCCTGAAGTCCAAGGTAGCAATTTTACTATTCCCCCTCCAGGCTCCACCATGAATCACGAAGTCTATCATTTCATGGTCACAATGATGTTCCAGGCAGTCCAATATACTCACTCTATTATCCCTTTCCCCCCCCTGGCTGGGGGCAGGGCCCCTCTATTTCTTACCTCCATTGTTTGTAGCAACTGGAGCAGTCACCTTTTTGAAGAAGTTCACCTTGGTGGTTGATTTGTCTTGTAATTCTTTTACCCGTGCTTGAAGTGCAGGAGTAGTTTGTTTATGCCACTCCTTCATATCTTCTCCATGGTCACGCAGGTAATGCCAGAAGGCAAAATGTGACATAGTCTTATTGTTGTCACTTGTTTGAGCAGGAAGACATCTTCTTTTGATAGCTGAGACATAGGATGACACTGGCTGGGAGGAAACCAAGTTGATCAGCCCCTCCGGTAGGCTGTTTTGGGAATTCTGGTCCCCATTGGTTGTATCTGGTACCACTGTGGATCCATCAGCATTAGGCACGGTTTGAAAGTTTTCCTATTATATCTTCTTGTTTGCTCTCCATTCTGTTCAGCTTTTCAGCTACCTTTACAATGGCTGAAAGCTCGTAGAGGGCTTAAATGTAACTCAAAGTTTATTAATCAGTTCACTTATAAGGGGTCTTCTTTCCCCTTTGCCATACATTGCTGCAAATGTACTGACATACCTTTCCGGTGCAGTCTTTGTGAATGTATGCCACATATTTGGTGTACACCTGACTCTCTCAGGATCATGCTCTTGGTCTGGCTCATCAGGAATGAAATCGGGGCTACGTAGCATTTCCACCACAGCATATTCTCTCAAATAACTGATGCCTTTTTCTATATCAGTCCATTGTTTTTTTTCAGGCATCAGATCGTCTTTGAAGGGGCATCTTTCTTTTACAGCTAACAGCATCCGCTTCCAGAGGGTAAAGGACTGATTCTGGCATGTACTAATGCCTCTGTCAATGGCTGAGTCCCTAGCAATGCCACCCAGTTGGCAAGTTTCTCTACTATCCAGCCACACACTGTTGGCCCCATTGTCCCAACATCAAAGTAACCAGGTGACAATAGGCTCATCTGGGCGACGTGAGAAGTCTTTTCTCAGACTTCGAATTTCATTCATTTTCAGAGATCGATCAACAAAGGTAACGGTATCTTGCTCACCTCTTACTCTTTCAGGACTTCTTGTCGCCCTCATAGACGTTAGTGACCGCGGTCTTACTGAGGGCCCCTCCCCTGGACTCAGGGGTATTTCTCCTGGACCTCTGAACCACTCCTCTGGACCTCTTTCCTCCTCTTTCTTCTGTTCTGAGTTGAGATTCGTTTCGTTTTCCATAACTCTTACAGGGGCAATTGACATCACTTGTGGTGCCTTCTGTGGTTGATCAGGTCGGTCAGTTCCGATGCTCTCACCCTCTAGCTCAGCTTGGAGTTTGTTTTGTTCGATTATGAGAGTATTTAGTTCAGACTGGAGGGTGTCTCGCTCAATTTGGAGGGTGTCCCATTCAGATTGGAGGGTGTCGAGTTTGGATTGGAGGGAGTCTCGCTCAGCTCCTAAGGCATCTCGTTGAGATTGGAGATTCCTTCTCTCAGCTCAGAGACTTTCCCCTTCGGCTTGGAGACTTTCTCTTTGGATTTGGAGACTCTGTTTCTCGACTAAGAGACTCTCCTGGAAACTCTCCTTTTCAGCCTGGAGACTCTCTGCTTGGGATTGCAGGGAGTCTCTCTTGATTTGGAGGGCATGTCTCTCGGACTTGAGGATATCCCTCTCAGATTGGAGGTCTCTTCTCTTGACCAGGAAACTCTCTTGCTCATTTTGTACTGCCTCCCTGAGACTCTCCCTTTCAGCTCTCACACATTCTCTCTCAATTTCACAAACTCTCTCTCTTTTTGGGATACTATTGAATAAGGCCTGATAAGCATTAGCCAGGCCCCAAATCATTTGTGCCTCCTCAGATCTGCCTGAGCCGCAACATCCCTGTCTCAAATATCTATTAGGCTCCAAGAGTCTTTCAGGTGTTCAGGAGTAAAGTTCCATGACACCGAAGATGTCTGTCTGTCTAAAGTCTCTCCCAAGCCTCTCCACACTCCCTGCCACTCAGTATTCTCTGGTTCTGGAGAAGGCTTCTTCAAAATATGATAAATACAGATGCTGAGTGAAATAATTAAAATGATGAACAGTACATTCAGGGAGATTAACAATGTGATCAGATGAGCATTCAAAAAAGGCATAAAGGATTCAAAGGAGAGACTGGGAGCCTGCTTAAAAATCACAAGTTCTGTAAAATTAGCAGCTCCCTCTGCAAACAGGTTCAAAAGAGAAAGCAGAATCACTTTTTTTCTCCTTACGGAAGCAAGATAGCAGTGCTCAAAGTTTACAAATATCCCAGAATATTGGCAGTCTGCCTGGACTTCAAGGTCAAGTTTTCAGTGAGCACCTGTGGAAACAGATAAACTTTCCCAACAAAGCCCTCCAAGAGCAGAGGGAGATTTGTTCTAAAAAGCAGCTTTTGCCCGCATTCTCCACCAAGAATGTCAACGGTTTATGGGCTGGTTCAGCCCAGTTCCGTGACTAGCAGGGCGGAGGGATTTTGCAAAATCTGCGCTTCTGGAAAAAGGGAACAAGGGACCCCAAATAATTAAAAACAGTGGCAATGATCTGAGGAGAAACAAACTAACTTACTAAATATATAATATCGGAATGCAAGATAACACATTATAATACTATATAATCAGAATTGAAGCTAATAAATCAAATATAATGAGAGAAAGAATGTAGGAAAGGAGGATAGGCCTCACCATAACGCTGAGGTGAGATGCGCAGTCCAGTTGAGCAGCAGGGAGACAGGAGGAGAGCCGACGAAGAAGAGCGGACGAGAAAGAGCGCATCAGGTGACCTTGCCAGGAGTTGTATCTCCTCTTTGTGACCGCAGAGTCCCCTGGGGAATGTAGTTCTTCTCTTCTGAACATGTACCCAGAACTTGAGCATTAACAGTTAAACTCCCAATGCCCCACATGATGTTATGATGTGGAATACCGAAAACCAAAAATCACAAAACCATGAATCTTCTGTGCTACATGTAGCATTAGTTTTGAAAGCTGTTTACCTCTAGATTTCTTAGCTCTGTATTTACTGTCAAACTATACAACAGTCCATAGAGTAAGGGATATGGTCATACAAGCCCAGTATGTGCTTCACGCTTACTACATTTGTTCATTACACATTTCCAATCTGAACACAATAGCATAGAGAACAGTTATGGGGTGTAAGTAATTTTTTGTGGATTTTTCCCATTCCACATAGCCCAAAACACTCTGAACCAGCTCCAGGAAAACAGGAGCCTGCCAAAAGATTAGTTCAAGCAGGTGGTTCCAATTCATAGGACCTTTACCTTCACTATGCTTCAGAGGTTCTTGGAACAAAAAAAACCCTCACATGCCTACATTGGCAAGTGTAGGATATAAAAGGCAGATGTTATTCCCACCTCCACCCATTGGAATCTTTTTGCCAGATTAGCTAGTATAAGAACTATTATAGGGAAGGCAGTTATAATAATGCAGCTATAAGCCATGTGCTGCCACTTATCTTTGTGCTTCTTACTGGGAAAGAAAAAAAAAGGAAAAAAAAGAAATGAGTCAGAAGAATGGCAATTTCTTACCTGCTAATTTGTTTCTCCACATGCCCTAATATGCAAGTCCAAACACTAGCTGAAACTCCTCCTGACAGCAGATGGACACAGGGAAAATACAAAGCCCTTGGGATGTCAGATTCAAAATGCAGAGTGAGGATCTGTTTGGCAAAGCTCAGACCCAAAATTCCTAGAACAATGAAGGGGAAAAATATATTTCAGAATGTACAGCACAAAATTTTCAGGAAAATAAATTCTTCAGACAAAGGAGAGATACTATGATTTTACAGGCAATTGCTAATGAAAAAATAATAATAAAAAAAACTGAACTAGTTATTCAGGGAAGCACTGCACAATGGACATTTACCTTCTGTCCTCTGTCTCTCTGTAAACACTCTGATTGCAAGGCTGGTCTGTGTCCCTCCTGCTGTTGTTTTTACCTCCAGCTTTGTCTTGACATAGGGTTAATAACATACGATTTTGTTATTCCTTGATAATTTCTTACTTGGATGCACATGACACATGGCCAGCCTACTCAAGCAGGACCAGTAACCAAACAGCAGACCACCTTGTGATGTGATTAAAGCTTATCACAAAATCATGTGACAATGAAAGATGACTAGACATCTACAAAAGGACTGAACCTGATCATAGCGATGCCATCTCTCACTTATTTCAAAGTCATAAGCATGTGCTGGAAGACCAAAACCTAGGACAACATTTCTAACAAAAACAGATTGATGGGCATTAGATACAATGTGATTTTGCAACATCATGCATACATGCAACATCTCCATGCCTTTGCCTTCCAAACCTATGCTAAGCAGCTTCTTCATAGGAATAAGATACCCCTCAACAAAGATGTCAAGAAGCGAGCACTGAGTGAGAAGCCACTGAAAGCCAAGTGGTAAGAAATACTGGCATCTTAGACCTATCCCTTTGTAGAACTTAGATTAGTTAGGGCTATAGAAAAGCCTTTCTATCTTTTGAAGGGATATTTTCCTGATTCTTATTTGAAGAAATGTATCAAAACTCACATTCTTTGCTGTTGCTGCTAAAATGCAATCGGATGTTTTTCACACAGAGGGTGGTGGCACACTGGAACAGGTTGCCCAAGGATATTGTGAATGACCCATCTTGACAAGTGGATTGAGTGCACCCTTACCAAGTTTGCCGACAACACCAAGCTAGGAGGGAGTTTTGATCTGCCTGTGTGTGTGCACATGTGTGTGCATGCATGTATAAGTGCTTGGCATCAAAGCACCACTGCTTCCTTTTCAGTTGTATTTCAGAGGAAAGCATTCATAAGCTACGCTCTGGAAATATCTAATAGATTGAGTCCCTTGAGGCTTTGTAGATGGAACACAGCCTGTGTTCCCAACTCTCCCCTACATTAGAAAACAGGAAGGCATTAAGCTGCTTAATTTAGTTGTAAGTGTCTCAAGAACTTCACCATCTGACAGGAAAGTATCTAATCAAACTAGGCAGCAGACAAACAGGTGGCTTTTGGATCATTGTCCCAGGCTCAGGCAAGATAATTGCACCCAAGTCCCACTTCTAGATGCTTAAAGTCTTTTACTGGCTTCAGCCCTGTGAAGGTATCTATAGCAGCTGTGACTGATGTGAAAAGGTGAAAAGTCTGGAAGATGTTCAAGTGTCTGACTTAAACATTTCACCAGGAAAAGCACATTCTCTCATGGCACGAGAGCATAAGGTTGAGTTGCTTCTCTGAGTCCTAAAATTTAAAGAGTCTCAAAAGCCTGACAAGATTCTCATAAAATATTGAAAAGTATAAAAAGATGACCTGACTTTCTGTCACATAAAAGTCATCTGAAGGCAGAAGAAGTCTTTTTAATTTTCAGAGGAAAAAAAGATGGAAGAATAAGAGAAATTCTAAAACTAACAATGTTTCTCTAAGGGAACAGAAATAAAGAAAGGTCATAAAGAAATGAGGCGGTGGGGAATCTCTGCAAGTCTTTGCAATATTCATTGGGTACATGTATGGGAGAAGATGGGTCTTCTCCCATGCTCGTACTCAATCAATTTTAAGTTTGATTGGATCAAGATGTCTTAATGCGTATCAAAGATGCCTTAAGAGATGTCTTCAGTGTGTATCAGATTTTCTTTCTCTGTGCTGCTTTCTTAGAAATGTCATTTTTTTTTGTTAGTTTTCCTGAATTTATTCCCAATGTCTGTATATCTGTTTTTACTGTTATTCTCCCATATATCAAATTGGTTTTCCTTTATACTGTTCTATTTTTTCTTTATAATTCTCTAAAGATTCTGTGATTCTATATCCAGTCCTTCTCTGAATGAAACCACTCATTTAATGCTTTTAGCCCTCTACCTTGATCCTATGATCAACCTTTAACTTCAGAGAACAGTAAGATTTCTGCCACTCGCACTTTCAGTTTCTTAAATGGCACTCACATTATCTTCCCCACATTTTTTTTTTCCCATTTGCACTCTATAGCAGTAAAGATTCTGGAAAAGAGAGGTCTTAGACAGCTCTGAGTTTCTAGAAAAGGTTGAGGCTGTATATCCTTTTTTTTTTTTTTTTTTTTTTTCTGGGAAGAAAGAAATGAAACTTCAGAAGAGGTATTTTTCTCAGAAAATGTTTGAAGAATTACATTTGTGGAAGTAATTCACAAGAAAAGACCTTCAGACAAGCTGAATGCATAGACTGGCTGTCACTCCAATAGAAGTGGGCCTCCCTCGGGTCCAAGGCCATAACTGACAGTGCATCATGGCAGTCTTAAAGAGTGCTGGTCACCAGTGTTTAGGCAAGTAAATTAAGCCTGTAGGGATTAACTTCAAGTGTGCCTGCAGGACACAACACCTGAATCAAAGAACTTAAGCACAGATGAGAGCAAGGTGCCTTGTCAGTGTAGAAGCTGGAGACTTAGCTGAGAAAACGGAAGGATCTACTTCAGAATGCAAACTCATTTGAGTGTACTAGGTTAGATGTAGTTGCCTAAATGTGGCTTTTTGAGCCATTTGAGTTGCCCTGACTAATCCTGCCTGACCTTCAATGGCCTATCAGGTCATGAATCCCTGAGAAACCCTACATCATGTTGCATCTGAATGCCTGCTTTCAGTGTATTCAAGTGCAAGGTTCAAATGGCTCCTGTGGAGGAACCTGAATCCATTGTCTGTAATGGAAAGTTAAGATACCTCAGCCACATTTTTATAGCTAAATCTCTGTGCTTGAAGCCAAAGCTGAACTTCACTCTAGGGGACTGCCTTTGAAATGCAGTGTACAGAAAAACTACCCCCCTTTTAGAGTGGAAACATTAAAGACACTCTCAAATACCTTGGGAATCATAGAATATAGATAATTCATTTCTGTACTTATTTCTCAGAGTTCAAATCCCATTTTGAAATGCTGGGAATAAGCAGTATGTCTCCAGTAGGGCTCTGACATTCTTTCTCCCTTCTGTTTCTGCCTTCCTTATGATCCCATCGGTGTCATGGCTGGACCTTCTCTGAGTTCCTCTCAGCTTCTCCTAACACTGTTCCCCCCTCCATATCACACCCCACGCATTTCTATTACCCACTACTGTAATATCCCCTTTTTCCAGAGTATCACAGAAAACAACTTCAGGCATGACACAAAGTGCTTCTTGTAAGTACTGTTCTCACAAAAGAACACCATCCAAGTATCATCATGAGCACTGACTGAATCCTTACTGGTATTTTTTCCAAATGTACCTAAGATTTTAGGTGGATATTCCAAGCTACACTTCAGATAATGTTGCTGACTAGGAAAGAAGTAAAAACAACTGCATTTATTCAAAATTCAAAGATCATTTTGTCTTACACGTGACTTACCAAAGCAGTATGCCTTCCTGACACTGGCTCCATCTCCTCATGTTGGTTCATCTACAGCAGTTGTTAAGCCATTGGAGGGAATACAGTGAAAGACTGAAATGACAGAGCAGAATCAAAAGTTTTTTAAATCCCCAGTGCTCTTCTTCAATCCTCTCATTTGGTCATCTTTCATTCACTATGCAAAACAGTTACTTACCAAATAGAATAGGGACACACTGCAAGGCACAACCAGCAAGACAGCTGGGGGTAGTTGATCTTTTTTTTTTTAAATACAAATGGTCCCTAAAATAATTTTCTTCAGAAATCAGGCAGTGGGAATTAGCTGATATCACCCTCAGTAAAACTCTGGATCATGTATTTCAATATGTAGCAATATCTTCATAGAATTAGTATTCTGAGATCATTAAGTATTATGTAATGTAAATTACATGATAGAGTAAGCCATGAGATACTATAAAAGCACACAGAAAAGCAATGCCACTCTTCTAGTGCCAGGACTCACTTTATGACTGCATATGCGTAACATGCTTCTTTCTAAGGATTCAAAACTCACTCTTGAACTAAACTGTTGTTCGTATGACAGCAAAATTCCAAAAGACATTAATTTATGCTACTTAGGTCTAGTCTTATTTTTGCTGACCTTTAACTTGTTAAAATGTACGGCTACTATCTCATGTCCAGTTCTGTGTTACAGAGTTTACTAAACCAGAAACTTACCCCACACATAATCTCACGGGAATCACAGAATCATAAAATGGCCTGGGTTGAAAAGGACAACAGTGATCATCGAGTTTCAACTCCCCTGCTATGTGCAGGGTCACCAATCACTAGATCAGGCTGCCCAGAGCCACATCCAGCCTAGTCTTGAATGCCTCCAGGGATGGGGCATCCACAACCTCCTTGGGCAACCTGTTCCAGTGCGTCACCACCCTATGAGTGAAAAGCCTTCTCCTACTACCTAACCTAAACCTCCCCTGTCTCAGTTTAAAACCATTCCCCCTTGTCCTATCACTATCCACCCTCATAAACAGTGAAATTGTAAAATTGTGAATACACTGTTCAGTTCAGAAAGCAGCTATTTTTTTGTTCCCTTCCACTTTATTTTCAGATTATTGTGATTAACCTTACATAGAAAGAAAATGCAGTAAATATCAAAGCAACCACATAAAGCCAGCAATTTGCATTTGTGAATACATTTTGTGCAGGGTAGGATGATCTTTCAAGGTCTCTTCCAATCCCTGACATGCTATGATTCAGTCGAGGCCTCAGTACAAATACTCCACTCCAGGATGCCTAGAGGGAGAGCACGGCAGCTCTGAGCAGATGTCCAGCACCACTGATGAGAAGGACTCAGCCTGGGCCAACCGCACCAAGCGCAGGTGCCTGCTGTTTCCAAGAGGAAGTCATGTCCCTCGCAATGCAAGTGCATCTGCCAGCAGAGCATTTGCCGGGGGAGCAGCACGCAGGTGACGCAAACATCATCAGAGCTGTTATTTCTGTGTCAGCCCTCCCACTGCGTTAATTCAGCACAGGAAAGGGGAAGCAATGCTTTCCTAGCGTTCACATAGCAGGGCTATGGAAGCAGAAACGCAGCTGTGTGCCCACGGCCTGGGGGGAAAGCCTTTTGCTCGGAGACGTTGAGGATGGCTCAGAAAGCAGCGCGCAGGTGCTGGGACCGCCGCCATCTCCTCTGCCTGCCCTGCTGAACACGGGGAACCGCCGCCGGTCGAGCCGTTACTCCCGGCTCTCATCGCAGCGGGCAAACGGCAGCGGAGCCGGGCGTCGCGGGGCCGAGCAGCGCTAAGCGACGGGGCAGGACGGGGCAGGGCAGGCCGGCCGCCGCCCCGCAGGCCGCCGGCCCCGCCGTTGCCATGGCAACCCGCGGGCAGCCGAGCGGCCCAACGGCTGCTTGGGGTCGGCGGGCAGGCCAGCGGGAGGAGGCGGGGCCGGCAGAGCGAGGCGGTGGGGGGGGCGGGCGGCTCGTTGATATGCGCGGCGCCTCAGCGCGGCGCCGGGGCGGACAAAGGCGGGTTTTATCCGGCGGCGGGGCTGCGTACACAAGTCGGCCTTGTGCTGGGCTGCAGATGTGCGGCGGGGGCGGGCGGTTCCCCGCTTTCCCGCCCTTCCGTCCTCCCGTTGTGGGAAGAGGCCGTGGGTGAGGCCGGCCCGGCGGCGGGGCCCGGCTGGGAAGGCAGCCCGGGGAAGTGAGGCGCGGCCCGGCCGGCAGGTGTGCCCGGCGGCTGGGAGGAGTGCTGTGGGACGATTTAACAAATAAATAAATAAGGAGTACTAACAGTACTTAATTTAGAAACAAGATGAGGTTGTGTGGTGCTGTTTTTTTTTCTTTTTCCTCTAGTGGCCAGAAGCCAAGCTCTCCCAGTGAATACCTCTGGCAGAATGGAAAAAGCTGCCCTGATTAATTAATGTTAGTCCTGTCCCCGACAAGAGAAGGAGGAAATATTCCCGTTCTTTTAGCTGTGGAAAAGCCACGGTAGACATGTTGAGCCCAACCCTCCTGCCTGCCTCCCTCCTCCCTTCTGTGCACCACATACACAGGCAGCACACAGACACAAAGGAAAAGGGGAGAGCAGGGAAAACATTTCTGAGCAATTAAATACCTGAGCAATTGGATACGGTGCTGTAGGGCACCCTGGGTATAGCTTTCCTCCTAGGAATTCCAGGGGCAGAGGTAACCTTTGCGGTAACCCTTCTCTGCACCACGCCTTATTTAGTACACTGACCCACCCAGCAATGAAACGCGTTTGTCCAGAGCACGCACAGAGCAGAGCTGGTAGCATTTGTAATGCAGTGGGATCCAGGATTCATAAAGCCGCGTGCTTGTGCATAAAGACGTTGAAATCTCACTATGTATCTCTAGATATCTAATTCTCTCTAAATGCACGGAAGCAAAAGATATAAATCAGACAGTAGGTCAACCTCCTTTTCAGCTGCCTGCTTTCCTGTTCCTATACTGTTTCAAAAATCATAGTTTATTGTATTTCTGTACAAGACACAAATCTATGCTACATTGGTATAAACATCAGCATTCATACTTGCAGACTTGCAGGTACGAAAAATATGTTTGTACTAATTGTGGTCATAAAATAGGAGTCATAGAATGGCCTGGGTTGAAAAGGACCTCAAAGATATTCTAGTTTCAACCCCCTGCTATGGGTAGGGCCACCAATCACTAGACCAGGCTGCCTAGACCCACATCCAGCCTGGCCTTGAATGCCTCCAGGGATGGTACATCCACAACGTCTTTGGGCAACCTGTTCCAGTGCATCACCACCCTCTGAGTGAAAAACTTCCTCCTAATATCTAATCTAATTGTTGAAGATGTTACAAGGAATAATATATGATCATTTAGATTTTTCAGGGCATTGCTTTCTTTTCAGGTTCTAAAGTCTGAGTTCTGTCTTAACTGCAAAACATTCAGTTTTCTTGATGGCTTTGCTTTGTTGCATGTTTGCTCTGTGACTGAGAGCCTTATATTTTTGAAATGATTATTTTTCACTTATGGGAAAAGTCTGCTGCAAGTTTTAAGATGGTGTTACACTTCTTTTCTTGGCCTTCATTCCAGTTACACCTTTTCTTTATGTGCATAGAGCCTGTGGTAATTTATTACTTAAGTTAGTTATAGCTTTTCGATGAAGCTAGAGGGGCATATAGAAAATCTCTTAGCAATGTATTAGCATGGAAATGCAGTTCCGAGCAGTAGAAACACAGTGATCTCAAGCAATACTTGGCAAAGGAAATCACTGTGTTTAAACCTGACCATGGCTTAATTTCACAGTCCCTGCTTAAGTGTTAAAAATTTTCAAACTGAAGTACTTAATAGGCTACCAAGTCTGAAAATGAAGTCAGAATATGTAAGGGAGGATGCACTGCTTGCAGCACAGCACTTTTATTTAACACTCAATTATGAAGCTGTGCACAGAGAGTCTTCTGAGATTGTTGCTATTAGAAACTGAGCCCAAGTCACCGGGGTTGTGGTCAGGCTGCCATTGCCACTCTGCCTCTGTTCCCTGCTTTTCTGCTTGCTGACTGACCTCACCATGCCTGGCTGAGCTGGCCAGGGGTGCTCCATGTTCTACATGGCAGGGCCAAAACATCTCAGGTGTGAGGGCTGGTGCTGTCCTCGGGGACAAGGGCGTTTTGGTTTGCTGAAATCCTGTCAGCCGTCACTTAACATCACCGAGTATCATGTAACAAATACAAAAGCTACATGACAGTGGGAATGTCTCCTTTGCTACTGATTTAGGCTGAAAGTTTCCATTTACTTCTTGCTGTTGTGAAAAGAGAGCTCTCTTGACCTATTTTGACACCCAGCCAGAGAGGTGACTAAATCAGCAAGAAGCTGACGATTTTTGTTTCCAAACTCACCCACCAGAATTTTAATACCATGCTTTGTTTGAACTGAAAGGCTGTCATTTCAGTGCTCTTATTTACCATTGACCACAGCATTATGTATTTCACATAGTGTTTTGGAGACATACTATTAGCCTTTTATCATTATCATATTCACTGTACAAAATTATTGCATATGTAAGCCTGAAAAAAAAATCTGGTGTATTTTCATTATATTACACAGTAGCACAGCGCTTAACAATCTTTAGTGCAAAGATCATCATAGGTTTGCTTGTTTTCTTCCTATGCATCCCAGGCAGAGCCTGATCCTTCACTACCCAAGGCTTTTGAGTTTATGCAGTTGATTTCTTCAAGACCAGGAGCAAATATTCAGGCCTCTTAATTCTACATGTCACGGAGCATGTACCAAGAGTCATGCAGGATAAGTGGGATCTAATCCTGAATTAATTCTCCTGGGAGTAACTGGTCCTCAGGATGACTTCCACAGGCACCGCTTCCAAAGGTGCCGAGCGCTGCACAGCAGCAGTTCTGCAGACCAGCCAAGGAATCATAGCTCTAAGCAGCAAGGTATAGGGAAATGCTTTGCAGAAACAGTCCACTAGCAGGAGTTTACCACCTTTAGTCTGGATTGTCAGTAGGTCAGACTGGATCATTGCTGGCACACTGCAGTGCTGCCTCAGTTTTCTTTCCCATCAGTTCAGCCACGCAGGATTCCATTCAGCAGCATTTTTGCTGTTATGAGAAGAGAAATTTGAGCTGGGCTGTCAATAGTGCTGGCTGCACGGGGATTTTTTCCCCAATAGGTATAAACATCAGTTAGGCACTGGAGCTCCACTCCCTATCAATCATTTGACAGTCTCCCTCTGCATGATGTTGTGTGGCCTCAGGGCTAGAGCAGAAGCTGGTCACTGCTTCAGTGTGATTCACATGGGAAAACTTCTGCTGAGGTTCCCTTGTCAGGGAAGGAGCTCTTTAAACCTTGCATTCATTACCCTTTTAAAGAACTGTACCACATTCAGTCTGAATGTGTAACTAAGACTTGCATTACAAGGACAGACATAAACTTTGCCTAGCCTTCTTTTTGAACAAAAGTGAGCGTCTGGACTGGTACTAGGGGCAGCAGAATCTCTGCCTTCAGTACCTAAATAAACACAGTAGTTATGACTGATATGGATGTTAGGAAAAGTATGAAAAATCTATTTTATTGTAAAGTTGAATCTGTTATTGAATGTGAGATGTCAGTAATTATTTTTAACAATACTTCAAAACTGTTTTTTAAAGAAAATGTGGGAGTTCAAATATGTCTGACATTTGCAAGTCAGAAGCAGTACTGCTGACTGACAAAAACAGCAGTTTTAAAAAATAATCTTCAAATGTAGTATCTAAAAATGCTGAAATTATTGGAAATAAATCTAAGCATAAGGATAGAAAGTTAAAGAACTGAAAAGAAATTTAGTGGAGATATGGTGAGCATAGCTATTGATGTAACTTGTGGTGAGATAGAATATTATAAAGAGAATAGAGCAAGAAAAAGCTTGCTATTTCAGATATCCCCTTTTCAGTAGCAAGCTCAAAATCCATATATTGCCTTTTGCTCTCATGGTTGGAGCAAGTATTTTTCAAAATAACATCTTTCTGCTGCAAACAGTGTGTTTATAATAAATGCAGTACACACTTTTAACTGTCTTTGTTTGCAATATGGTTTTAAACAAATAAAACTTTTCCAGTGTTTTGAAGTTTTGGCAGACTGCGAAGGCCTAAGGTGGTACACCTCCCATGTAGTATCTGCAGTAGTTGAGAAGCCAGAGCACAAGCAAGGCTCACTAAATGTGTGTCTGTCGTCTTTGTGAGCTTTGTCCTTGGCTATTTAGTACAGCACTGACCAGTATGTCAGAAATATCTCAGGAATATTATGGAAATCAATAATATTATCAGAGTTGTGGTTCACAACAATAGAAATGCTTGGAACCCAATCTGCTAAACCATGCACTATGTTTTCAAACAGATGGCAAGCATTCTTATCGCTTCAGATTACCTTGCAATATTTTTAAATGCAACCTTTTAAGGTAACTGAGAGGTAAGCTTCCAAGCTCTCAGAATGTCATGATTTGTTTAATTTATACAATAATCATTAACACACCTTGTTGTTTCAGGAGAATGCTTTACTCACCTACAAGAATATGACTGGTTGAGAGAATTTAAAATGTATGTTTCCCTGAAAGCTAAGGCCTGTGTTTAGGACTTCTTGGGAAACTTCATCTATTGGCAACTGGCTCCTTCCTTCCTTGCACGTGAAATCTGCCCTTCTCATAGCATTAAATTCCCAGTTCTTCTTAACAAGTTTTTTTGGCTCCTCAAGGGGGGATCTTGAACAGTCTTCAAATTCATATTCAAACTACATTTGAAGAGCCAGACAGCAAGAGATTTACTCCTCCCTCCAAAGAAGATACAAAATTACTTTTTCAAGGATAGCTTGCTGAAGTACCTGCTTAGAAGTATAACACTGAAAGGAAAGCATACTTCTCTTCGGTAGTGTGCATATTCTCCAAATAGTGTTTCTTACATAAAGCCTTCTTAAAAACTTTTCTGGAGCAGTTGATGTTTATGTCACAGCAGAACTGGAAACTAGGAAGTACAGTGGCCATGCTTCAGCCTGTAAGCCAGGAAGGCTTGTTGTCTTTTTGTAGCAGTCATCAGGTACTCACCCAATATTCATGTCAGCTTTTTGGCTGGAGTGACTAAGTGCCCACTGCAGCCTTTTTGCCTCCCCAGCATGACTCAGCCTTCAGAAATCTAATTATGACAGCAAACAGAAACTTGACAGAAAAGTGATTAAGCTTGCGAAGGTTAATTTTAATGAGAAAAACTTATGGTACTGAGCAATCTTTTCTGATATGTGAGACTCACATGTAGTGGGCAAGTGGTAAGAGGAAGAAAACTTTGAGTGTCTTTCAAACCAACAGATTTGATCAGGAGAAATCTTTGGCTCCAAGTTTGGGTTTTGTGTAAAGTAAATATCTTTCTGGCAAGGTAGGCTTTGCAAATGAGGAAGTCATTTTCTGACACTTGCACTGATGTCATTTTCTAACACTAACGAGTTTGCATCTCCAACATGTGTGCAGTCCTCAAATTCTCTTACAATATGCAAGAGCCAAATAAGAATATTGAAATGAGCAAAATTATTATGATTTTACTGGAATACCTGAGAATGTAATGTGGCCAACTTAAGTATCTGTACCTGCATCAGTTAGCATACACTAACTGATGCTTTCTAAGTTTGAAGTAAAGAACTGTGTAATTGCCTTATATTTGTTAGAGATGTTCTGAAAGTGTTTGTAGAACATACTGGAAATTTATTCATGCTATCCTAAGTTGGAGAGGCAGTTCTTCTCTTTGTAGCAGTCAGGATCTCAGTGTGGTCTTTGCATTGTTCCACAGTGTTGGAGAGGTAGGCGTGATTTTGCTGAATTAGCATGGACAGGCTCCTCTGAAACCATTCATGTCAAAACAATTTCTGAAACACCAAGACAAGAAATTAAACTGGGATTCGGCAGATTAAGGGACATACAATTACATAAACACTCACGACAGGAGAGAAAAATGTGATTTAATTAGTGTTTGTGATTTAAGTTGACTGCCAGATTGTGCTTGACAATCTATATTCATTCCTAATGTCAGGCTGACCTTAATGTGTTTTTATCATGAATTCTTGTTGACAACATACACCACCTGCACAGTAAAATCCTGCTATTAACCACAATCACAAAGGGTGATTTTATAGTACATACAGTAGATGGAATGTCATTTGGTCATTTTTGTGGAAGAGCTCCATATTTTACAGCTGCTTGTAGTTACTGTCATATACTGGACTATGAAATCTTGCTGAAGTGCATTTCAAAAATAATACTACTGTGAATTCTAGTGCAGAATGCACTTGCTAGCTTTTGTGATAGTCAAACATGAAAATAATTTTGGTTATTTTAACAGATGCATCAGTGTACTTGAAAATGTATTTCCATTTCCATACGTACCTTTCTTTGTTCAAAAGGACATACTGTCATGCACATATACTTTTGCCTTGTATTGGCTGGAGAAATTTTAAATTGTAGGAGCAATGTGGTCAGTCTTTGACTTCCAAAATATCTGAACAAACAGAAACTTAGGAAGTTGAAGTAGTGAGAACTGTGTGCAGTGCAGTGCCATCACAAAGCTGTGTCCTATGTAACTAGGGAATATATCCATTATTGCTAGGAAAATGTTTTCCTTTTTCTGTCATTAGATTTTAAATCTCTCTGCAATTATCTGTGTATAGATTTCAATTCTTGCATTATCCTGTACAGTTTTTGATTATGTTGCTTTTGATACGTTGCTATGTATGTGTGATACCAAAACAACTGCATCCTTGGGGGCTGTGGGTATCCTGTAGGTCAGTACAAACTCCCCTTTCTCTGGATGCATTCACCTATCAAAGGATTTCTTCTTCCAGCAAGTCTCTCTATATCTGTTTCTTAAGTATTCTCAAATGCTTACTGTTCTACAGTGAGGATTTTCTCAGTGAAGAGCTCTGGCACCTGATACTGTGCTGGTAGCCAGCCATTTTTACAAGGGCTGAACAATACGAAGACAGACCATAGAATTATACAATCATGCAATCATAGAATGGCCTGGGTTGAAAAGGACCACAGTGATCATCTAGTTTCAACCCCCCTGCTATGTGCAGGGCTGCCAACCACCAGACCAGGCTGCCCAGAGCCACATCCAGCCTGGCCTTGAATGCCTCCAGGGATGGAGCGCCCACAAACTCCTTGGGCAACCTGTTCCTGTGCGTCACCACCCTATGAGTGAAAAACTTCCACCTAATATCTAACCTAAACCTCACCTGTCTCAGTTTAGAATCATTCCCCCTTGTTCTGTCACTATCCACCCTTGTAAACAGCTGTTCCCCCTCCTGTATATACTCTCCCTTTAATTATGGAAGGCCACAATGAGGTCTCCCCAGAGCCTTCTCTTCTCCAAGCTAAACAAGCCCAGTTCCCTCAGCCTTTCCTCATAGGAGAAGTGCTGCAGCCCTCTGATCATCTTAGTGCCCTCCTCTGGACCTGCTCCAAGAGCTCCACATCATTCCTGTAGTGGGGGCCCTCACCTCCTTCTCCCTGCTGGCCACCCCTTATTCTAATGCCCAGAACACAGTTGGCCTTCCAAGCTGCAAGCGCACACTGCTGGCTGGTGTCCAGCTTCTCATCTACCAGGACCCACAAGTCCTTCTCTGCAGGGCTGCTCTCAAGGAGATTTCCCCCCCGTTTGCACAAATACCTGGGATTGCCCTGACCCAAGTGCAGCACCCTGCACTTGGCCTTATTGAACCTCATTAGGTTTTCATGGGCCCACTTCTCCAGCCTCCAGTCCAGGTCCCTCTGGATGGCTGCCCTTCCTTCCAATGTATCGACTGCACCGCTCAGCTTGTTGTCATCCGCAAACTTGCTGAGGGTGCACTCAATTCCATCGTCTGCATTGTTAATGAAGATGTTGAAGAGCCCAAGACCAACCCCTGAGGGACACTGCTTGTGACCGGCCTCCACCCTGATGCAGAACCATTGATCACAACCCTGTGGCTGCATGCAGCCAGTTCCTGATCCATCGAACATTCCATCCTTCAAATCCACACCTATTTATAGAGAAGGATGTGCTGAGGGACCATGTCAGAGGCTTTGCAGAAGTCCAGGTAGATGACATGCATCGCCCTTCTGCCATCCACCAAAGCCATCTTTCTATGAGAGATCAGTATCCCTCAGGGATCAGAATGCCACCAGACTGGTCAGGCAAGGTCTGCCCTTGGTGAAGCCATGCTGGCCATCGCAGATCACCTCTTCATCTTGTTTATGCCTTAACGTGGTAACCAGAGTAACCAGGAGGATCTGCTCCATGGTTTTCCCAGGCACAGAGTCGAGGCTCACCGGCCTGCGGTTCCCCAGCTCTTCCTTTCCCCCTTCCTTGAAAATGGGAGTAAGGTTTCCCTTTGTGCAGTCTCTGGGGATCTCACCCAACAGCCATGATTTTTCAAATATGTTGGAGAGAGGAGGTATCGAACCAGGGACCTTTAGATCTTCAGTCTAATGCTCTCCCACCTGAGCTATTACAGCTCATGGCGCAGCAGACCAATACTCGCAGACCTTTTCCATCTCTGCAGTGATAATGATTGGAGGATGGACTTGCACAGGCAACTTTGTAGTAGGGATTCTGGAACAAGAAGAGAATATAAGCGGGCCCTTTTATAAGCATCTGGAGAAAGCCTCACAGTCACAGGCCCAGATGCTCCTGCATCATCTTAATCACCTCAGTATCTGCTGGAAGGCAAATATGGCTAGATACAAACAATCCAGATTTCTGAACTGTACTGAAGCTAATTTATTGATGCAGGTGGTCAGTGAAGAAACAAGGAAATGTACTGTTGGACCTGCTATTCAAAATCAAGGAAGAAGTGATTGAAGATGTGAAGGCTAAGGGTGCTCTTGGCTGCAGCAACTGAGACTATGGAATTGAAGATTGTGAGAGAAGTGAGCAAGATAAACAGCAGAGGTCCTTCTCTGGACTTCAGAAGAGCAAATTTAGGTCTGTTCAGGGAGGCTTTCATGGGAAACTGTTCAGCAGGGCAAAAGGCCTCAAGATAGCTGGCTGATCTTCAAGGACAGCCTCCCCAGAACACAAGAACAGTGCACAATGTTCAGAGTTGAGCAAGCATGGCAGAAGGCCAATGTGGATGAACACGGAGCTCCTGCCTAAGCTCTAACACAATAAGTACACAGAAGGTGGAAACAGGGACAGACTGCTTAGGAGGGATGAACAGACACTGTTCAAGCATATAGGAATACAGTCAGGAAAACCAAAGAACAACTAGAGCTGAAATTAGCAAAGGAGGCAAAGAAGAACAAAAAGTTTCTGTAAGTATACCAGTAGTGAAAAGAAAGCTAAGAGGAATGCAGACTCAGTGCAGTGGAGCAGGAAATCTTATGACAAAGGACATAGAAAAGGCTCAGCTACTGATCTTTGATCTCTCTGGTCCTTGAACCACTTAACTGCTGTGGGTGTGAAACAGTATCCGTGGTAGGAGAAGATACAATTAGGGGATATTTAACCCACTTAGACATTCACATGTGACTATATGGAATATACCTGACGTCTGGAGGGGCAAGGCTGCTCTCTGGCACCTTTGAAAGGTCATGACAATTTCAAAGGTGGGATGACTAGAAAAGGGCAAATACTGTACCCATCATCAAGAAGGGCAGGAAGGAGAATCTAGATAACTACAGATAGGTTGCCCTCATTTCAGCTTTTTAGAAGGCTATGGAGCAACTCCTCGTGGAATCCACTTTGAAGTACGTGAAGGGCAAGAAGGTGGCTGTGAGTACCTAGCATGGATTTATCAAGAGCAAATCATGCCTGACCAGCCTCATTTCTTTTCAGGGATGTTGTGCACAAGAGAGAGGTGGCATGTTTTGAATATCTTTACTTTAGCAAGCCTTTAACAGAGCTTCCAATAGTCCATTTATCCCCAGTCTAGAAAGATGTGGGCTAGAAAACTGGATGATAAGGTGAGTGGAAAATTGGCTGAGCAATTGGCTGAATAGACTCAACAAGTTGTTATCAATGACGTAAAGTAGCTTTTCTGGTTGCAGTAAATAGTAGTATCCCTCAGGGATCAATACTGGGATGAGCAGTGTTTAGTTTCCCTGTTAAAGACCTAGATGATGGAGCAGACTACATTCTCAAGAAGTTTGCCAACAAACTGGGAGGAGCGGTCAATGCCCTGTAAGGTAGGAATGCCATACGGAGGGACTTTGACAGACTGAAGAAATGGACTAATGGGAATTTCGTGAAAGGCAAAAATATGAAGTCTTCATCTGAGGAGGAATAAACCCATGCAACAATGCAGGCAGTCAGAGAAACGGCTTTTTTGAAAAGAACCTGGGGATTCCAAAGGAAGAGTTGAATGTGAGCCAAAAATGTGATTGTACAGCAGGGAAGGCCAACAGAATCTTGAGCTGTATTATCAAGACTGTAGGCAGCAGATCCATAGAGGTGGTCCCTCTTTTATGTGTGACACTTTTGACACTGCATCTGGAGTTTTGTGTCCATTTTGGGACTCAACAGTGCATGAAAGACATGGATACACTGGACTGAGTACAGTGGAGGCCAGTAAACTGCACTGGAGGCACATGGCCTACAAGGAAAGGCTACACAGGCTGGACCTGTTCAACCCTGAGAAGAGATAAGGGTAGATCTTACTGGTCTGCAACAGGGAAAGCAAAGAAGACAGAGCTAAACTCCTCTTGAAAGTACACAGCAATTGGATGAAAGAATGGTCAGGTGCTGGAATGAACTGTCCAGGAGGTGACTGAGTCAGCATCCCTGAAGAGGAAACATTTTGACATTTTGACTAAAGGACATGTTTTGGTGGAAAAAAATTGATGGTAGGATGATGGTTGGACTAGATTATCTTGGGGGTCTTTTCTAACTTTGGTGATTCTGGGGAACATGGGAGATTTCAATTTGATAGATATAAGAACACTTTTTTTTTTTTTTTTTTAAACCACGAGGGTGATCCAATACTGGAAGAGACACAGAGACTGTAGGACATGCAATTCATTCTTCAAAATGTCCAGGTCTCAAAAGGACACAGACAAGCCCCAAATGCAGTGTTGGATGAGATGACCTCTGGAGAGACTTCCAGCCTACCTGGTTCTGCATCTCCATGATTCTGTATTGCCTGGATTAATGCTCCCAATATGAAATGCGTAATGTGAGGAAATAATAAGTTTCAAAAACTGGATTTTAATACTCTAAGGTTGATAAAGATATATCTACAACAGGAATATCAAATGACTTCTAGAGGTCACCACAGATGGCTGCACAGGGTCACAAACTATAGAATTCTAAAAACACTGTTCTGGTAGAGGGAATTTCCACCATGTCTTGTAAATGTACTATCCTGCAATATTTAGTGTTGAGTCTAGTGCTATAATTGTTGTTCCAGCAAACACCTGTAATAAATTAAAGATCCTGTTTTTGTCATGGTAGCTAGAGGTCAGAATCCAGCTTCAGCCTCTGAAAATGATTGATATTGAGCCAAAGAGCAAAGATTGCCAACCTATGGCGAATATGCTTATTAATAACGAAACATAAAGCTGAACTAAAATAATATCCATAACGCTAAGCCTGGTCAGTCAAGAAACACTGATTTTTTTGTGCCATCAGCAATGTTTCAGCCAAAGTATGTAAGAGCAAAATAAAAAAGTGAAATGCGTCACAAAATTGGGATATTCCTCACATGAGTAATCCCTCAGAAAAGAAGTATCAATAAAGGCTCAAAACTCATAACTGTGCATAGTGTAGATGATGCGTATTAATTGCATCCTCTGTGAACTAGCATTCTAGCAAGGCTGCTCCAAAATATTATTAAGGGCACTGCAGCATATTGCAGAATGTGTTGGCGATGCCAAAAACATAGGGAAAACAGTAGCGGCAAAAACATAAGACAGCTGCCAAACACTGATTTTCTTTAAAGGTGGGATAGGAAGATACTGGGGCTTTTTAAGAATGAGGAAAAAATGTTTATTTTTTTTTTACATGTCTAAGGAGGATAAACATAGTGGTTGAAATGTGTTTAATGTATGCACATTCTGACTGTAATTGTGCTTAGGGGAACACATTTGACAAGAAACCAATAGTAATATATCAGTGTCTGTCTAGGAGCATCTTAGTTGTTACCACACAGCAACTCATGAGCTGTTGGATCTTTACAGTCACTGTCAACAGAGATTTTATTTCTGTCCACCAAAACCACGAGTCTGTGCCACTGGAAATTTGAAGAAAACAAGAAAAAAAACACCAACATGAGCTGCAACACATCATAGGTAGCTCAGAAAAGAGGTATATAAAATCCTAGCTTCACTTTGACTATTGCCATATGATAGATTTCAGGAAGTTTGTTAGTGAATGCAAACGTTAGAAAATTTAAAATGTGGGAAGTGCATTTCAAAAGGACTTTACATATGATTTGATTGGGTCACCAGTCATAGAAAATGTGCAGAAGATTGTGAAAACTGTTGAAATGTTAGAATTCAAAAACTGAATGAAGCAGAATTCTGTCAGAGTACTTGGAGCTGAGGAACTACTCAATTACTTGTGGTATCAACAGTGAAATAAACTACAGAATTCCCATGGAGATAAATGGACCAGTAATAAGTCCCTCTATGAATGTGAAATACTACTAAGAAAGATTTAAGTAGCTCTTCTCCATTGATTCAAATAGTGTCTGGAACAATCAAGATTCAGAAATTAATTATTTCTGACTGGAGGTAGCTCTGAAGCATTCATGTTTTTAATACTTTTCAGTTAACAGGAGGCTGACCATTAAAGAACAGAAATTTGAGGAAAATTTTACTCCATACAGAAATGAAAAATATGAGTGATATCTTTTTAAATTGAGAATAAAATCGAAAAATGGAAGCATAAGCACTTGCGACTGATTTAAGAGCTTTCATTCAGCTTCGCTTAGCAAACAGTTCAGGTGCTTCAAGATGTTACTGATGGCCAGCTGTTAGCTATGGGCTCTTTGTAAGAGGTTATCACTCTTTAGCAGAACTGACAGCAGGAAATGTATGTCCATGCACAAACTACTTCAGTACACAGCTTTATTCAAAACCATCTTCACTGGTGATTTAAAGTTGGTTGTCAAAGTCTTAAATCCACTAAGACAGCCTTAAACATTTAAAAGGAATGTTTGTGCATTGGGGAAGGGAAGTTCAGGGGCTGAATCACAGGGCTGAGGGGCTGAGTGAAGGGGTAACTGTGAGAAAACCTGCAATTATTTATGATGTAAGACTTAATGCTCTTACAGAGGCTATCTTGGAAAGGAGAAGAGCACTGGAGTGTGTCATTCAAGGACTTTGGAAGATCTCAGTGAGTTTCAGAACACAGATAAGAAAATCAAACTGCCTTCCTTTGACTAATCTCCTACACCAACCACCTCAAATTTCTAGGGGAATACTCTTCATCTTGAAATATAAACTGCTTTGGAACAGGACGGAGCTGCTGCTCTGCAGAAGCAGATGAAATGGCTTACAGCATGGGTGCAGTTTCCTGACCAGAGTACAAGCATAGTAGAAAAGAGGGTAGTTTCTTTCATTTCTGTATAGGTCCTAAACAATTAAACCTGTAAAGTGAGAACATTTTCTTCCAGACCAGGATATACATGTCTGTAGAGAAGATTTGTAAATATTTTTCTGCATTTCGTAAGAAGAAAAACAAAACACGTGTTTGACAATCTCCTCCCTACTGGAAAACACTGAAGATCACTGTTTCAGTTGTTTTTAACAGATGTTTCATGTGAATATACACCTTTCTCACAATCTAGAGGCTATTAAATTATATGCAGATGAAATTTTGATGTGAGAAAAGCACAGGTTGTCATGTGACTCCTGGGTGCTCTGGAAAGAGTTAGAGCTTCTGGAATAAAGAAAAAATGTAAATTTCAGATCATGAAAATAGCATACCTCATTAAGAAGATAACCCTATCATGCGTACAGGGAAATGAAAGTACAGCTGAGGCCATCGCTTGCCTTAACAAGCCAGAAGCAATGTTTTTTTTTCACGTTTCTCAAAACTGTATGTTCAAAATTAGAGATCGCTACAAATGCAGCATGTTGATGAGAACAGAGAGAGGGAAGTTTGGCTTTAGTAATTAGACGTTGAAAGTTCTTGTCTTTATTAGTCATAAGGTTATTTGTGACATGTGGATGGAAGCTAACCATAAATCACTTCTTGTCATTGCCAGAAACACTTCACAAACACCCTTTCTACACCTTGGAGAACAAATATGTATGTATTTTAGCTATATGATTTAAGATCGAATTGATGTCTTGGAAACTATTTATTGATTGGTATGTTCTTAATAGCAGAGCTCTGTAACTGGCAATTTAGTCTGGCCCAAAAATATTTTAAACATTTTGAAATGCATCACCAGATATTTAGTCCTGTGATCTGCTTCTGCATGTATAGGACACAAGAGATAATAGAGCAAGATGGAAAAGCTTCCAGAACAGATATTGCGCAAAGAGTACTTAAAATGTTCAAATAGGGAACCTAGAAGATCTCAGAAATACTAGAGATGAAAAGGAAATATTTTTAAGTTTCTTGTGTATGCCAAACAAATAGGCCAAGTCAGATGAAAGAGCTCATATTGACACCACAGAAACTGTTGGACCCCTGGAGCAAGGTAGACTTACGTTTGTTTATGCTGGCTGAAGAAGACAAACATTTCTCTTTGTTATTTTCAATTTCCAGTGATAGCTTTTCTAGAAAATACCACTGCTAAGTAGACAATTAGGCAAAACAAATTATTTTCTGATGTAGAAAGGACTAAGCATAAGGCATAAATAAAAGTAGATAATTTGTTGAGCATAGTTGTGTAACTGCCAGTCCTTGTTATCTCAAATCTAAAGTGTTGTTAGAAAACAATATCAAAATAATAAAGTATTATAAAATGACATACACAACCAGATTGATCTGTATTTAGATTAAATTACAGCAGGGCAATGATTAAATTTAGGCTGTCATCTGTTGACATTCTCTTTGACAGGATGCTGAAGACTACTAAACCTGATGCCTGCTGTATAAAGAATGAAATAGAGCAGGATAAAAAGCCTGATATGATCTCATGACCCAAGAACTACCATCACTTCATAAACTGATGCTATACATCAGAGAATAATGGTCTCAAAAGACAATGTCATGCTTGCATGAGAATATCACTCTTTTACGTACTGTGAAAGAATGAGTGTCTCTTTTTCACAAACAGTATCACAGAATCACAGAATCACAGAATCACAGAATCACCAATGTTGGAAAAGACCTACAGGATCATCCAGTCCTATCACAAATATCACTCCTATCACAAATAGTTCTCACTAAACCACGTCCCTTGACACAAAATCCAAATGTTCTTTGAACACCTCTAGGGTCAGCGACTCCACCACCTCCCTGGGCAGCCCATTCCACTGCCTGACCACTCTTTCAGGGAAGTAGTAAGAGATCTTGCCAGAAAATGCTGAGGGCACTTTTTCTGACAAGGCATCTGACACAAATCAAAATAAGAGTTTATTGCTGAGCCTTATGAGACTGCTGTCCAGGATCAAAGGCCCTTACTAGCCTTTACTAGACTCATATGGGGCTTTCACCCACACCCTGCCCATGGCCAACCACCTGCTCACACAGGACCTCCACTGATTCTTTAAATACCAAACAGCCCAAAGGTCTCTCCAGAGGAGAGAGAGGATGTCTCTGAAGCTCAACAGCTCTCCAAGCAGCAGCAATGAATGGCAGAAATCCTCCTGCTAGCAGTAGTAATTAATCATTTTACTGCAAATCAAAATTGTAGTAGGTTGCCAATTTTCTTTTAAGTGGATATGGCTGGATGTGCTGATGTGGAGAGCGTCCTCTGAACTGTTCAAACTGATCCAAGGTGGTTTTCTAAGTCATTTCATTGTCCACAGACAGTAGTTAAAATTGTTGATTTTGTCAGAGAGCTAGCTTCATAATACATAAACGCATGCTGAATGATGCACATAGCAATGCTTTTGTTGAAAATCAAACTCACAGGTATTTCCGAAGTGAAGGAAAACAGGTGTGTGTAAGTCTTTGGGATTCTCTTTTGAATGAAATCCCTATCCATAGTTTCTACATTGCAGTTTTGTGCCAGAACGACTAAGCACTGTATGGTTAACTCATTCTCACAACTCCTGAAAGCATTCTTCTATTGTGTCTTTATAACACTGTCCTGTGGAACTATGACAGATTTTCTGTCATAAGAATTATCATGATCATTAAACTACATAATATAAGCCATAAGACTGATGAAAATTAGTCTCTAATTTAAATTAATGACTTACAATTTAACTAAATCATATCTTAAAAACAAACAAACAAAGAGATTTTCTTTAAAGTTTCCAGTATCACAGGACTTGTCAGCATATAGGGTTACTTTTGTGCTAGAAAGATGTCATAAAATCTTTTTTGTATTATTGTACTGCACAAAATCTAGTGCTTCCTTTTTTCTAAATGTTACACTGAGCCAGTATCTGCAATTATGCCATTTGTTTACGATCCTCACACGTTAAAATTTTACCTTGTTTTGGTCCGAATGTGTTTAGCTACAGTGTGGAACCGTCAGAACATGTTGCGCATTTGTGAGATCAAAGAACCATCTGTTATTCAATTTCTATTCTGCAGGCCAAAACTACCTAGCATAAATGGTAAATGCTGTGCTCCTGATCATCTGACACCGCACTGATGCAATGCAGTCTATCTCAGACACGGTAGAAGGACAGAAGGGAATAAAAGTGCACTGAAATGCAAAGAAGAATGGAGAAAAGCTTCCAGGCCCTATCTCACTTCTCCCTGAAACTTTTTCATTGAAATATTTTGTGCAGCATCAGTAAAATAAAGTAAAATTCTAGTGAAAGTGAGATATGTATGTTTTGTACCAGTTTAATATCAGCCACAAACACTGGCTTTTATAAAACAGTTGGTTACTGATTCCGGAGGGAATCTCCAAATCGTAGGATGGTTGATCTCAATCTGAGTAATCCCACAATGATAGTGTTTTGATTTGAGATGTTGTAAAGTGCATCCAAGGAACATTTAATGGCTGAATTGTCCCTGACCAAGTTCAGAAATGAGCCACTGAATCTAGAACACCTGTAATTTATACATTCAGTTCACAGTACAGCTGAAGGTAGAATAAAAGGGTTAAATTCCAGTTACAAATGTTAAATATTTAAACATCTACTTACACATGCGTTAAATAGATCATACACAGCTCTTCAAATAATATAAATTTCAGATACCTTGTACTTATAAGACTACCATCTCTTTAATATAAAGGATAAATTCAAACCATGGGGCTGGGCTGTATTTCATTTCCTCTCTCTACAGCTTTTAGTAAGATACCCAAATTCCTTCCATTTTTCACAGAACATTAAGAACATATTTTCATTACGGATTATATAGTATCAACTGGTAATGTGCCATCTTGTGATGGATCACAAAACATACTATAACCTGCAGCAAATTTCGGATGTATGAAAGAAATTCTAGTTGAACAACACACCATGAAAATCTAGGGGAAGCTGGAACTCTTTGACTACAATTAAAGCATGCAGAAAATTTGTTCCACCACCAAGTTTTCCACCACCAAGTGTTACATGTTTGACAAGGTTTATTCAGCTTGTACGGCATCATGAATACCAACTTTGTTCCTGAAATTATTGCCATATATGGATTATACAAATGCTCTGCAAATTAAGCAATCAAGGCAAAAAAAAAAAAAAAAAAAACAAAGACATAATTCACATCCCACTGTATTGCTTTCCACAGCAGGAGACTGTAGTTTCTTGATGTCCAAATCAGTATTTACTGAATGGATGCAGTGCCAATCGCTCTGATAAATCTCAGAAAAGTCTTCCATCAATGGGACAGTTTCTTGAGTTGCTTTGCCACTACCAGCAAGGCACAGAGTTCCTAGCTTTGCTCATAGAGCCTGATGCCAATGGATAGTTTCCTCCTCTGTGCATTCAGTTCCTTGGCTTTTGCTAAGAATCCAGAAGAGTCCTCCTAGGGACAGCTGTGGTCTTGTAATTTCATAATTTTGTCCTCAGGGCTTTCACTAAAACTTATTTCAAATCAGCAATTAGAGTCATTTCTGTCAGAGTGACTCAGGCCAGAGTCCCTACATGAAAGGTGAAATATTATTAACTAGCTCAGTGGCAGTAGGTTTCTGAGCATTCTGGATATCACTAAGTCACTTTATTGCTGATATTGTGTGTCATGTTACTGGAGAAGTAAAAAGATCCATTTTAAGTAGTTGGCATCTGAATGTATTGCGACAACAGTGTGTTTCTCTCAGCAAGCTTTATGTACATCTAATACCCTCACAAAGTCACGTTTGATGACTTGTATACATCAATGTTACAGTAGTTGGGGGAAAAAATAACTGTAGGCCAGTTTCACGGCCAGATTAATTTTAACTGCAGCCTTGAATTTTTACTGCTCTTTGATGATGGAGGACCATAATAATCCGTCACAAGTACCGTCAGATGTCACTATCGCTGTATGTAGAGTACTGGATTGAATTTGGTACAGTGGCTGTTATTGCTAGCATGAAACAGGCTTACTGCTTCATTATTAAGAAGCAAGGAAAGAGCAGCATGTACCTGACCTTTGAACACATAGGTGCTTTGAAAGGACACATTCATTTTCAGATTTTCTTTAGGCTGGCCCCCTCATCCAGAGCTCCTACTGCTAGTAATGGTTATTTTTAGACAATTTTTTGCCATATAAACTTATACATTGTAGAGTACATACGTAACTTGGTGGTTAGAAATCACCTGAGTACACTGTCACTGCATCAGGACAGAAAGACTGGCATCTTATCAGGAAATACAGTGATTTTAGGACATTTGATCTAGAGAAATGCTGAAGAATAGCACAATCAAAACCAATGTGTTGTAGTGCTGCTGAAAATTTGGCCCTCTATTTCTGCAGTTGACACATTTAGCATGTTGATAGCCCCAAATATATTGCCAGTTTCTTCACACTTTTTATTATGCAGGCCACACCTTTAACTCAGGAGTAGTATAACATATCCTGGCTCTGAGAGGGGCACTCTAATCATTGCATCATCAGTTTTTTCGGTTCTTTTTTTTTTTCTTGATTCTTTCTGTCATAGTCAGTGGAGGTAGACCCATGTTCTATAGTTCCTTAACTTAGGAAAACAACAATAACAGAGACGGAGTTAGACTCAGTTCTTTTCTATATGTTGACACTTCTCTCAGTATCATACAGCCACCAACAGTGCTGCAAATGGTGCACACTGCCTATGCCCACGACGTGCATCTTCACAAAGGACATTATGGACATATCAGTCTTCGTTTCCTCGCAGCACCCCTTCTGAGATATTTTTATGATGGAATGGGAAGTACTGATGGAGACAACTATGACAACTCAGAGTCAAGTTTGCACACTTTCTTTCCTTTTATCTAATAGAATTACATTTTTCTTTTTCTTTTTTACAGAGGTTTCTGTAGTTCCCTGTACTGTTCTTCATTCCATCTAGTATCTCCCCTGCAGCTGCTCACCAGACCTACAGAATTCTTTTGAGACACAGCATCTGAGTATTCTACACAGGCAGGAATTCAGTAACTGCAGTAGCTGTGTGAATAGTGATCAGAACAAGGTATTCTAAGAAAGGCAGATGCTGTAGATAATGAAAGCCACTGGGTCTTGTAGGTATCTGTTATCCAGAAATGCTGCTTTGCCAGGTCAGACTGGACAGTTGTTGACAGAACAGTCAATAATCCCAGGAGTGGACTAAGCATTGCCAAAAAGGTGTTGATTATGATAGGGATATGTCCTGACTTCTATTTTTGAGTCTATAAATACTTTTTGAGTACTCTTCTATATTTTATGAGCATTATTAGGCCAGTGAGGTTGTGTCACTGTCATGACCACTGACTGCTCAGAGAAAGTAAGTAAAACCCATATCTTTAGAGAGACAGGACTTATGAAAAAATGATATGATTTTTTTTTCCCCAGATTAATGCACTAGCAGTTATTCTTGAGGGAAAAGACTACACTTTGCTTCCTGGCCTCATAAATCCTTATTGCAGATATCAGGACTACTGCTAGAAAAGATCTGTTTTTTCCATACAAGCAAGTATAGCATGCTTTTCTTGTGATAAAAGACCAAGGAGTGATGGGCTAAAACACAACGAAGTAGGCTCACAGTAAAGAAAATATTACCATTGCTTCCTTTGTGTGTTAAATAAGGCATAACGTGTGTCAAACAAGAAAACCTAATTATCAGAGTAAAGAGTAAGGTTAAAGACTTGATTTTGAACAGTCTGTCAAGATGCTATAAAACCAAAAACTGCTTTATGGTTTGTCACAATATAATGATTTGTCTTGTATATACTACTCCTTCTGTATGACTTGCATAGGAATTCAAAGTCACTTTTCATATACATCTTCTGAATTCAGAAGGAAGTTGCTGACTTACTGTCTGTCTCATGTTTCTGATTTTTGAGGCTCATTGCAAAAAATACTACCCTGTAAAGCCTCTTCTGAAATTTATTGGATTAAAATGAGAAAGGATCAATTTAATAAAAGCAGCAACACTTTTAAAAATGCATTAATCTAACCAAAATTATTATGACATTTAAGAGCAAAGTGCAAGGTGCTTACTGTTCTAGCATTAATCGTGTACTGGTATGGATGGGATTCATTTCACCTCACTATAGCCATCCAAAAATAAGTCATCTCACCTTATCTACTCACCTAAATTCCTAAAATAAATCAATGGATAGAGACAGGAATCCCCAGGGGGCACGCTAGCCTGTTCTCAGATAGATTAGATAAACAGCCACCTGTTTCTTACCAGTAAGAAAAGACAGATCTTAACTGATGGGAGATAGGAGATTAATTTATTTGCCCACTAGTAAAGATCCAGGGCCATTTGAGGTCTCCTTTGGTATCCAAGATATCCATGTAGAGGAGAAGACGTAGCCAAGGACTGACCCATAGCAGAACCTTCCACGGTGGCAGCTGGGAGGCTAGACAAGTAGATTCTATGCAGAACTGTGAATATCTTTCAGACCTACAAAATGTACTGAATAAGTGACTGTTGGACCCCAAATCATGTGTGATGACTCTAAGGAGAGCTTCATCACAAGTACCAACATTTAACTGAAAGTTAATGTTAATTTAACTGAAAGTTAAAGTGTACCAGTGCCATGCTGCCTAAAACTGTTAGGTTTACATCACAAAGGGAAAATGTGAACAGACCAAAAGTTTCCCAATAAAGATATTCAAAATAATAAGAAGGCCTCATCAAGATAGCATGGTGCAGGGTTTCTCTTCACCCCTTCTGCTTGTTCTGTAACATGGTATTGAGCTGAAGGTCTATAACCACCAGCTGAAATAATTCCTAAGGAATGAGTGCAAGGATGGTGCACGAAAGATTGAAACAGAGTATTATAAGCAGTGATTATCACCACTGGTATAGGCTAATGAAGGAACACTAGCAAAGTAGCTTGCAATCACCCTGATTTGCTTGATGCCAGCAGTGGCATCAGCAGCAAGAACCACAACATGGTTTTAGATGAAGAACAGCATCCTGCTGCTCCAATTGGCTTCTATCGGCAGCCCAGGAAAGAGTCAAGGACTGTCTTCCTGAACACACTAAAGGGATTGTTAGAGGACAAAAGGAACATTCATGCTTAAGGCAAGAAAAAGAGAAGAACTGCTGTGGTTTCCCAGCTTCCCAAGCCAAAGCAAAGTGAGAGCTATGAACCACCCACACTGCCCTTACCGCATCCCTCCACCTCAGTCCAAGTACTGCAGGAGAGCAAATTGTTCTTGAGCAACAGGACTTGAAAACCAGGCTTCTGCTCTCTACAGTCTTCAAGTTACGTATCGTAAAAGCGTATCCTTCATGAAAGCTGACTTGTTGGCAACAGTGACTTTTTTTTTTTAATGTTCTTTAATGTTTATTCTCAGATATGAACTGAAGCAAAGATTCTCTTTTATAGTTATAATCTTCGCCTCTTGACATCTTTACCCAACTGACAAAGTATGTTTTTCCTAGCCATAGCTGGGCTTCTTTCCTCTTGGCCACTGATGGCCTTCATGATGGTCTGAACAAATGGCATGCGGTCTGAAAGCAGCATCTGACACAAGCATGGTCCTGTCTCCTTACATACCTGGTAGAATGGCTCATTTTTTCCTTCATTAAGTGTTGTTAGCAGCCTCAGTGGTACCCTTAACTTCACAAATCCTCTGCTGACCAGGCAAACATTTCTGCTTGCTTGCTTATTCTGAAGGTTGGCTTGCTCTGTCCGTCCATAGGATGCTGAGGACTGCTGCCTGAGATGCCCTGAAGGCTCAGTCTGCATGCACTGTCATGCGTGTTTGCTTGTAGAGATGTTCCTCTGTGCACAGTGGTGGGCTTGAAGGAAGGAAGGCCGATTTCTGAATCATGCTAGACACTTGGAAGCTGTTCAGGATTTTCAGGGACGGAGGCAGCCTGGGCAGCAGGAATCAAGCTTGTGACAAGGGCAGTCACTCTTGTGTGCCACTAGGGGATGTGGATTGCTGCTGAAAAGACATCTTGCATCACATGCAAGGTAACATTTAATGAAGAATTAACCGTTGATCCATGACCCCACATGTTGACCCATCTTACAAGTGAACTTCTCTCTTCGGGAATACAGTCAGATAGCATTTCTAGCACCCCTACAACATGACTGGGAAGAATAGCAAATTCTCACAACATATGTGACTTCATGCTACGCATCAGGAATGAATACTTTTTAGAAATATTTTTTTTTTTTCTACTGCCAATACTACTGAGGATTTTGCTGCCTTCCCTTTGATGTGCTCCTAAAGGATGTATGCCAATGCAGCACCCAGCCCAGCAATAAGAAGACGTTCTGTTCATAACAGTAAGGACAGGCTTATAAATAAACAGATTAAAGTTTCAAATTTTGGTGCTGTTTTCTTTTATTTATTTAATATTATTATTTTATTATTTATTAGGATCCAGTTCTGCTTTCCTTCTAGTTTCAATATCATGTGTATATGCTTAGAATATGCTTTTCTTTTTTGCCTTACCCTCACTGAACTGGTAAGGGGGCAAAATGATTCCAAACCTCAAATTCTGTTTATTTAGCACATGCTGAATCCCAGTCTGGAGACAGCTGCACTGTCCCAAGAGGTTGAGTGAAAACTGACAGCACCAAGCTGAGCAGTGCAGTCGATACATTGGAAGGAAGGGAAGTCATGCAGAGGGACCTGGACTGGAGGCTGGAGAAGTGGGCCCATGAAAACCTAATGAGGTTCTATAAAGTCAAGTGCAGGGTGCTGCACTTGGGTCAGGGCAATCCCAGGTATTTGTGCAAACGGGGGGAAGATCTCCTTGAGAGCAGCCCTGCAGAGAAGGACTTGTGGGTCCTGGTAGATGAGAAGCTGGACACCAGCCAGCAGTGTGCGCTTGCAGCTCGGAAGGCCAACTGTGTTCTGGGCTGCATTAGAAAAGGGGTGGCCAGCAGGGAGAGGGAGGTGATTGTCCCCCTCTACTCAACTCTTGTAAGGCCCCATCTGGAGTACTGCGTCCAGGCCTGGGGCCCCCACTACAGGAAGGACATGGAGCTCTTGGAGCAGGTCCAGAGGAGGGCACTAAGATGATCAGAGGGATGGAGCACTTCTCCTATGAGGAAAGGTTGAGGGATCAGGGCTTGTTTAGCTTGGAGAAGAGAAGGCTCTGGGGAGACCTCATTGTGGCCTTCCATAATTAAAGGGAGCATGTAAGCAGGAGGGGGAACGGCTGTTTACAAGGGTGGATAGTGATAGGACAAGGGGAAATGGTTTTAAACTGAGACAGTGAGGTTTAGGTTAGATATTAGGTGGAAGTTTTTCACTCAGAGGGTGGTGACACACAGGAAGAGGTTGCCCAGGGAGGCTGTGGATGCCCCATCCCTGGAGGCATTCAAGGCCAGGCTGGATGTGGCTCTGGGCAGCCTGGTCTGGTGGTTGGCAGCCCTGCACATAGCAGGGGGGTTGAAACTTGATGATCACTGTGGTTCTGTTCAACCCATGCCATTCTATGATTCTTTGATCTGTACGTCCATTTTGGATGAAAAGCACTGTGTATATGCTCTATGGTTGTTATGAAGTGTTAGGTTATAGTTGCTTCCTTTTTGATTCTTTTTCTTTTTCCCTTGATGTCAGAGACTCATGTATCAGTACTAGAAGTTGTAAAGCAGTTCAGCATACAAAAAAGAAAACTTATTTCTAGTATTACCTTGTTTTCTGGTATTTGCCTGCTGAAACAAAGCGGCCTAGTGGAATTCTACTCTTAAAATTATGCAGCTATGTCTCACAGAAGCTTAGCAGCCATGGTACAGCAGTAATTGTATTTTGCCTTGGAGTTTTCTAAATTATCAGGGCATGAAAATAAATAATGAAAAATGTGAAGTGGTGGATTCACTGGTGGCTAGGCAGGTACGAGCAGTCTCTCTTCATTAGTGTTTGTATCATGGCACTGCCACTGGAGATCAGTGGAGAGCTGGGCCTGATTGTGCTTGGCATGTACAGCCAGGTAGAACTTGCCCCAGAAGGGCTGAAATCCAGAGACACGAGTACCAAGAGACAGGGAGGGCGGCCCTGCATCACACAGGAGGCCAGAACCTCTTTCCAGAACTGACATCTTCAAATCAGAGTGCTTCTCTCTCAGAGCTCTCCATCTCACAGGTACCCTTCTAGCCAGACAGCCTTTTTTTTTCCTCTTTCTTTGTGCTGCAAAACCTTTAATGTTCTGCCCACAAGGTACACAATATTGATTTAAAAAACAAAACCAGAGAAAGAGCAAGGAGGGTCTACTTAGAGCTGTCGAGGTTAAACTTTGAAATGATTAGTCACCTTCCATTTCAGTCAGTGCAAACTACCAGCATTTCTCAACATTTCTTTTAGCATTCACTTACTCGAATAATTAACTCCTGTGACCCTGCCTTGTCATTTACTGGTTAACATGGTCAAATGCTATCATTAACTTTCAACATTAGCAGTGCTTTCTCATACTTTCCATGCACTGATGTGAATACCCTGACTTGAAAGCTCACATTTCTCAGTGTAGCCACATGGGAACCTCTCAGGGGACTCCTCCAGAGTGGTCCCCATGTGCTGCAGTCCCCGTGTTTCCATGCTCGTCTCAGTTCCTTGCCCCTGGGTGGCCGCAGAGGAAATGTGTTGGAGGGAAAGCAGGGCTTTACCTTGCGGTGGCCTGCTTTATCAGCAGAGCCAGGAAGCTGCACAAATCCCTGGCAAGGATCCACCTTCAGCTTTCTGAGAAGCAGATAGCATGTTTCAGCCTGTGCTTCTTTTAAAGAGGCAGGCTGGTTTGGGTGAAAAGTTAAAAGCATGGAGCACTAGTGCATCATATTTGCCCATATATATATATATATATATATATACGCACATTATAGATATGTATATATACATGTATGTTCCCATCCATGGAAAAATGCAAGCAGTGCAACACTGTGGACTTTGCAGTTCACTGAACCTAATAAAATTCTCGGTATATATATCTCCTGAATTCTTTACTGGGCCAAATTTGCACACTTTAAGCTGATGGGAAATTTTATACTGGAGACAAATAGAGATTTTTACACAACTAAGAAGCTTTCATTTTGAACTCCTTTTAAGTGTAGAGTGGGAAAGTGCAACACAATAATCTCCTTCTGTCCTCTTAGTACATGGGAATGAACAAAATGCCATCAGTCTCAAAGAAAGATTTCTGTTCTTGTCCTTTCGAATCCCTACTTTGCATCACACCATTACCACAATATGTAAAGCAATGGCAGAAGTTGAACAATTCATGGGAAACTTTCATTTAGATTCAATCCAAACTTTAAAAGCTGCCTACCCTGCATTGCCACAGCGTGGCATGTTTTTAAGCTACAGGAAATATGCTGCATTCAGCAACATCACGTAATGTTAATTGCTGAATAATCTACCCTGCAGTCACCAGTGTCAGTGCTGTAGGTGACAAGCGAGGTTAAAAACTGCAACTCTGGTAATTAATGTTGTATTTCTCTAGCACAGATATTCTTTTGATGATGGAGGTTATTATGGAGCTTGATTTGGGGACAGTAAAAAAATTACTTTTAAACCCATCCTAGTGGAAAAACTCTAAGCTGTTCTTTGGTACATCTAAGAATTCCAACGCTCCCTCTGGGAACAAAATCTAAAACAAAATCTGGTATGAAGGGGACAGATTTGCTCCAATGCCAGAAGTGCTCTAATTAATGTATGTGGTGTTTGTGGTGATAAATGGGGTCTGTCAGAGGGTAATAATTAATTATTAATAATCTGAACTTCTCAAGGTCATTTTGCCCTTAGGCTTCTGAAGTGTTCTCCAAAAGCAAAAAACTAATACTGTAAATAAACAACTCTTGATTTGCTAC
This sequence comes from Tetrao urogallus, assembly GCF_951394365.1. Taxonomy (NCBI): domain Eukaryota; kingdom Metazoa; phylum Chordata; class Aves; order Galliformes; family Phasianidae; genus Tetrao; species Tetrao urogallus. The sequence continues at coordinate 40,576,230 of NC_136813.1, read as the reverse complement.
ACATGAAGTCCAGGCATGTTCTTGCATTGCTGCTCTCAGTTCTCTTCAGAAGCAGGCATTTCATTTCTAATACTCTGGCTACTGCCCTCCCGCCCCCTGTTTGCACTCACTTATCTGCAGTGCAAATGGCAGTGTTGACTCACACTGTCACTACCCAGCCTCTTGCTAGCAAGGATTCGTCCACAGCCTGTTTGATGCCAGCAGCCATTATGTGAATGAAATGCCCCTGTTCTTCTGTGTTAATAATATCCTACCTCTAAAGTGATGGTCTACTTTGTAGCTGGAAGGCCTGTGACTACAAGGACGTTAAATGTTAAAATCAGGAGGAGTTTTTAAAAGCAATCATAACACCAGGGAGAAAAAAAAAAGAGAGAAATAATATTTTGGGGGGGGGGTGGGTTGTTTATTTTTGTTTTGTTTTGTTTTTGTTTGTTCTTTTTTTTTTTGTTCTTTTTTTCTTTTTTCTTTTCTGAAACTCTAATCTCTGTTCTGCATCTGTCCACTCATTTACCCTCTGGTAACTCCGTCAGCTCCCCCTTTCCCAACAGTTCCCTCATGGAAAAACTGGGCAGGAAGAGGTCATTGAAAACATTCTTGGGGATTGAGGCTACCAGGGCTTGCTGCTGCACAATTACGCAAGCAGATCCTTTTGAAAACAACTTTTAAGAAGGAAATGGGGAGCTTACAGTGAACAAATGAGAACAGTGCTTATTGTAACTGCGTGCCTAGCACTGACTTTTCAGCCTGATAATGTAATTTTGGCTGCCCTAAGGTGTAACTGCAGGACAGTAAAGTGAAAAAAAAAGTAAGTAGATGGCATTATGTTAATCATTTTAGCCTTTATTCTGTAATTTAAACTACTAAAAGGAAAAAAAAAACAAAAAACAACCTCTTGATCCTTAATTTGAAATTAACTCGTTTATTTAAAACATATGTTTAATAGTAAAGAAAATGCACTGTGTGAGCATAGGTGGCAAAGCACACACTTCCACTTGTAGTGTACATAAGTCATTTTCCTGTGAACACTCCAGGCTCTTTCATTGTTTTTTTCACATGGGCTTCTTTCAAGTGTTTTGAAATGGTGAACTTAGATCACAAAGCTGAGCTAGGTAAACACAGTTAGGGGTTCTGAGTAATCTTTCATTGCCAATCAAAGTAATGACTTTCTTTTTGCTTGCCCTTTTTCTTTCTCTCTCTCACTTTGATTTATACTCTGGAGTTTTGCTCAGTGATTTTTCAGAAGCTCCAGAGAAGTTAAAATAAACATGTTTAGTGTTGAATAGATTCATCTTCTCTCCATATTTTCCCTCAGGTCTTTTGCTGTGTTCATAGAGCTGCCTTACAGAATCTCTGCCTCTGTGTGACAGCCCCTGCTGCTGCTGTCTGCAGCCGGAGACATCCTTTAGGAGGAAGTGGGAGTTTCTCCTGTGCAGGAGTGGCAGCACTGTGCTCTTAAAATTGCTTGCCGTCTGGGTTAGGAAACGTGTTCTATGTAGGTCACTGGTCAAATTGTCACATCTGTATGCTCAAAAATCGAGGCTGAAAGTGGGAGGCTGTGCAGGGGCAGGGTCCGGGTGCAAGGTCAGGGTCCAAGTTTGGGAAATACCTTCATTATTGACTCAGTGTGTTACAGATATGTTCTGCACATTCAGAGGGAAAGGACAGGACATGGAGAGCTTTTGGCTCTCCTCCTCTTCTCCTCTCTCCACTCTGTTTTTAGTTTTGGTGTTTTCTCCTGTTCAACACAAGTGCACAAAAGCTGATTGAAAATAATTATGCATGCTGAATCTGATGCTATTCAAATGCTTGTACAGAAAGGCTGAATTTTTTTATAAGAACTACCTCATGTTTTCAGCTGGTGCTACAAGTACAGCCTAGCTTAGTGTAATATACAGACTTAACGATCAGAGGAGCTACTTACCATAAATAAGGGCATAATTTTACAATAAAGGCTTAAAATTATTACAGCTCTTTTTAAATGCTGCTGTCTTTGCTAAATTATACTACAGAAATCCAAGGCTGGTGTTTAACAGGAGCAGGGTGCAAGCCACAAGAATGCAGCCATCATTGCACTGTGTTTATCCAGTTCCCCATAGATTGATTTTAATGTGTGTTTATTTTTATGCTGCTGCCTCTGTGGAAAGCAGGACCTGGAAAAAAACAAAACAAAACAAAAACAAACAAACAAAAAAAAACCAACAAAAACAAAAAAAACCCTCTGGCACAGCTGTGCAGATGTCCCTAACTGATACAGTCCAATTCAATACAGTACATTCAATATTACTACCAAATAAATGTCTAATACTTGGTAGCTGCCACATACTTATTCTGTGCGTGCCTCCCCTCCTTTTGCTCAGCTTGGTTTCAGGTTCCTTTGCTATTGTCACTCTTGATCATTAACAGACCAGTGGCATATTGCACTCACAGCTGGCATGGTGCTTTCCTGTCTGTATGCCTTCATGTAAGAAAGTCACTGAAACGATGCCTTTCCAGTGAGTCTAAAGGTTGAAGGAATAACTGAAAAATTGCTGACACGTGTTTGTTTTCTCAAAATAAACCTTGTGCCCGTGGCTGAGGGGATTTCTTCCTCCGGCTGTGTGGAAGTTGATAGTAAAAAGAAACCTTCTGACATGGAAGTCCTTTCCTTTCTCCAGATGGTTTCCCTATGAACTAAGCTCATCTCCAGAGCTACAGAGCAGCAAGGGGAGCCAGGCCTCCCGCTCAGCCCCATGTCTGCAGAGGCCTCACATCCAGGCCCACCCTGGGTCCCTGAGACAGTCTTGTCTCCAGTTCCATCTGCAGCCCAGCAGCAGGCCCCAGGGCTGGGCTCACAGGGTGAGGCTGGGGCAGCTGCTGTGGGGTGAGCCTTGATGCTCTGGGAATCTTGTGTCTCCATTAACAACAGCATGCAGCTTGGGGCACCTTGGTGCCACCTGATGGAACTCTGTCTGAGCTGCGGGAAAATGGTGTCTGAGGCCAAAGGGCTCCTGATGCTTTGTGTAGAGCGCTTGTACTTTCGCTTGAACTCTTGCCTACAAGATCTGAGGTGGAAGCCTCTGTTCCTTCTGGTGCTTTTCCCATAGGGTCTGACATAAATAATGAATTGAAAATTAGGTGGGATACCCCAGACTTCTCACTCGCTTTGCACAAACAGGGTGTAATGTGCTCAAGTGGGAGTGTCGGACTTTGGCTTTCTCAAATTTCCTGGCTATTGTTGATTTCTGTCAGGCCTTTAAAGCTATTTAAACACAGTGCGTCGTTTGCGTTTCCTAAATGAGTGAAAAGGATGACATATTTCATTGAAGTTTTATGCATTATTGTCAGAAAGACCCAAAGGGTTCTTCTGGCATCAGCACATCCATTAGGCAATTGTTGCTAACATGCATAATACGCATCAGGTAGACTTTGTGGCTCCAAGATGTTTGTCATTCTGTCTTCCTTTAAACACATGCCTATAATATTTTGTGTACGACTTCTACAAAAACATACGCATCTGTGGTGTACATGTATATAATACAGAACACACTACTCCATAAAGCTGTCTATCTTATAAAACACACAGAATATATGCCATATGTGGAAAAATTCTGTACCAAATTAGATGTTAAAAGTTTTTATGCATACTTAGATGATTTTTCAATCGAGCTTTTAAGAAAAAGAGATCTTTCAAAGCTATCAAAAGGAACTGTTTGCTATATGATTACTGCTTACTTTCAATTAAAACTATTCTGACAAAAAGCAAGAATAAAAAGTATATGAAAATAAGAATCATTCTGTTACGCTAATTCTTGCAATTCTTTGTTCCTAAGAGCTCCAAAGGCCAGTTACAATTCTGGGAGCAGTTCACAAGGATATCCCTTTTTACCAATTCACACTTGGTCTACACTAATGGTCTTTTTATTTTTCTTTTCAAAGTGGCGATAAAAGCACTGAGCTCTGAGGCTGAGTTCAAAGCTTTGCATCAGTGGCTGGAGACAGCAGAAGGCAGCCTGCAGCCTGCAGCCACGGGGAGTCGTGCCTTGGAGAGGGGACACCGCTTATACCGCATCCACGTGGCCAGTGGGCAGTCAGCAGCTCAGCCTGGCCACATGGCCTCCAATGCTGCGAGGGCAAACCACAGCAAGCAGCTGGACGAGCAGAAAATACAACAAAGCAAGGCTTCTTTTGACCTCTTTCTCACTAGCATGCAAAGCTGCCTTTACCAGAAAAGTCCCTGGGATGGCTCTTCTTTGGCAGTATTCTCTGAATTCATTGTGAGTATGTTCTTCTGAAGAGTGCAGACTTTGACCTCAGTGCCTCATATGTGTAGCTTAAAAATGGCCTGATCAAATTACCAGCTGCTGAAACATGGCATGTACAGGGCCAGACCTATACCATGATGCTTTGAATAGCGTCCTCTCTGTGTAAGGCTTTCAGTGAAGACTGTACATTCCGGGAGAGATTCCAATTTTAGGAGTACAGCAACTAGATTTCTAAACCTAAGCCATTTACCTAAGCCTTTACCACTTGCTGGTACCTCTGTCAAATCAACAAGCCTGCACAAGACTGTTTCTTAAACTTAGGCCCTGTGCAATAACAAGTGAAAATAAAAGTCCAGAAAAGGTAAAGCACCTAAAATGTGGGAAAAGGACCTATGTTTTCAGAATATTATACAATTTTTTTTTTCTTCACAATATAAAAATGAGATTTTCTCACAAAGTAGATTTACTTCTTTTTCAGGACATACAACTGAAGTGCTGAGAATAGTATAATAGTCATTCATCACAGTGCAAGAGAAGCAAATTCCAAATCATCACCGAACGTATCCAGCAGCTGCACTGTTTTGACAGGTACAACAAAAATATTTCTCACTGAAAGACAGCAGCATTGACTGTCTAATATCAGGTGTTGCAAAAAAAAAAAAAAAGAGTATAGCTTTCTTGTTTTAAAACATGCAGACACGTTGGGGCACTGGGTGGGGAGCCAGGGAGTGCTGTGTTGTTATGAATAAAGGAGATTAATCCCAAGTAATATATCATAACCTAACTGTCAAAAATGTTGTGTGGGTTAAACTGATAAGTTGTTAACGTTAAATAACCAGAGAAGAATATTAGTCAAAAACTGTTGCAAGTAAAGATTTGATAGATAGTTTCTGAGAAAAAATAATGAAAAAAGAATGCTCATTTCTGAAATGGGCCTTGGAGACATTCAGATATTATTTAATGGGAAGCAAGCTTTTCCTGGAACAGGCCACTGTGCAGGAGAGTGACTGAATAGGATGAAAGGCTCCAATTGCAAAATCACAAGGTGGTATCTATCACTCCAACCTTTTCATTTCCCAGCCAGACATATGGCTGAACCTTGTAATTTAAATGCAGATTATCTGTCCCAGCAGGGGCGCCTGAACACCCTGGAACCAGGGTTGTGTTTCAGTAGGGGTGTCAGGAACGGTTTCACATTGCATAATTTCAAAATATTTTGTTCTCTACCAAATTGAAATATTTTTCATGTTTTTAGAGGATGAGCTTTTTACTCCTTTAAGAGTTTATTTTTGATTTTCAGTACTGCCTGAAAGCTAGTTTGTCTCCTATTTACACAGTAGGAATGAATCTCCCCATTTACAGTCCCAGGATGGCTGAACTTCAGAGTCTTTGGCACTGCAGCCTGGATGGAACTGCAGTGTACATTGCACAGTGGTGAGCTTTATGTCAAGGGCCTGCTGATGCAGACTTGTCATTTAGTCGTGTAAATGTAGGGATTTCATTAAAAAGCAAAGTAAATAGGTTTGTGAGTATAGGTACACAGATCTTAGCATACACAATTACTTGCCAGATTTTTGAGCAGAAGGCAGTAAGAGCAACATACACCCTTATCAAAATTATGGTGGGACCTGGACAAAATGCAAAAGCCTGAATCGCAGGGATCCACGTTACTCACTCACTCCAGCACTGTCCAATCCACTAAACGCTTACTCTCCAGAAACATCCTAAACTGCCATCAAATCCCTCAAAGCAAAGTTTTGAGTAGGCTCAAATGCAGCCCAAGCTGAGGAAATGCCACACATTTCTCACCTAAAATCTGTTGTGCCCTGGACTGACCAGACAAGATGTCTGGCTTCTTCTGAAATCCCCAAGGGCACGTAGCCTAGTGTAGTCTGAGTTCAGCTTTCAGGATCTCTGGTGATAGCCATCTCACCTTGGAAATAGGGCACATCTTGAGCTGAGAGGGTTTTAGGCTACAGCTCCTAGATACCAAAAGAATGATTATGTCGCTGTGCAAGGGATATTCAGAGAAGGAGTGAGCTCTGCTGCAGCTAAAGCTAAGACACTGTAGGTGCAGAAAAAGACACATAGAGAAGAGGAAAGCAAGGAATATAAATTTATATTTTAATATATTTTTAAAATATTCTAAGAAATAGTGTTGCCAGTAAGAGCAGGGAGGTTACTGTCCTTCTGTACTCTGCTCTGGTGAGGCCACATCTTGAGTGCTGTGTTCATTTTGGGCTCCTCACTAAAAGAAAATCATCAAGGCCCTGGAACATGTCCAGAGAAGGACAACAAAGCTGTGAGGGGTCTGGAGCACAGGTTTTATGGGGAGTGGCTGAGGGAGCTGAGTTCAGTCTGGAGAAGAGGAAACTCAGTGGAGAATCTTATTGCTCTCTCCAACTACCCGAAGGGAGGTTGAAGGAAGGTGGGGGTTGGTCTTTTCTCTCATGTAACAGTGATAGGACTGGAGTGAATGGCCACAGGTTGCACCAGGGGAGATTCAGGTTGGATATTAGGAAAATTCTTCTTCATCAAAAGAGTGGTCAGGCACTGGAACAGGCTGCCCAGGGAGGTGATAGAGATGCCATCCCTGGAGATGTTCAAGAAGTGTTTAGATGTTGAGGGACATAGTTTAGTGGGGAAATATTGGTGGTAGGTGGACAGTTGGACTGGATGATCTTAGAGGTCTTTTCCAACTTTGGTGATTCTATGATGAGTCTATGATTCTAAGAGACAGCCTGCCTCCACCTTAGCAGCTGCAATAGAGAAATAGAAGAAGGAAATGAGACAGTATGGACATGGGGCAATGATTGCTTTCAAGGGGGGTAGGGATGCTACACATAGCACAAAAAAGTTCTAATAAGGAAATCATTTGGAAAGACATAGGCATCCCTAGAGGCCCAGTAAGGGTACTGCCTGACAGATGCTTGTTCTCAGATCACATCCATGCCAGTAACTGATGGTGCATAGGCCCAAATGCTAGCATATGATTAGCAGTGTAACTAAAACATTAATGAGGTCTTTAATATCATTTTGGCTATCATCACCAGGGGTAAGACTACATCAGGTCTAGAGCTGATATGCACAACACATTTGTCAACGTGGCAAGGATGAGGAAGCCCCAACCACTGGGGCTTTTCTCCCAAGTAAAGGAGAAATGCCTTAAAAAGGCTACTTTCAGAATAGGATGTGAAGAGCGAATTACAGTGTGGGACACAGGGGAAGTGAAGGGGGGACACAGCAGTGACAGAACAGGATTTAAGTGCAGAGAAAGACACACTACACAACTGATCTTCATAATCTTGGTGTTATTAAATGGAGGGCAGAGGGAATATAAGCACATCCTGGGCATATTGTGATGAAATACCATTACTGTGTATGCCCAAACAATTGAACTTTTGTTGTAACCTGTAGGTAATGAATCAAATTGAATATATCCCAGCATAAGAAACATTCAAGCTACAGTAAATTCATGTGCGAAAGATGTGTAAAAATTTATCTTTTGGGCAAGTTATTTCCACACTTACTGTATAGAATAGTATGTATGGTGCTGTGGAGAGCCATTGCATAAGCAGAGAACTTACATCCTTCAAAGACACACAGAAGAGGAATTAGGAGCCCATAAAAACTTATTTCAAGAGCTTGTTGTAATGCCTGTGTAAGAGATTGTTGGTTCTTCTGCATGCTAGAAAAACTAAGTTCTTCCTAAAAATCCGCATGCAGGCTCAGTGAGCAAAATTGGAGATGAAAGCAAGAAAGGGGAAAAAAGATGATGTAATCATTTTGGGGCTGTTCAGTGGGTTCTTTCCACTGAATCTCCAAATGTGTCATTAGCAAAACACATTCAATAAATTAGGAATCAAGGAGTGTTGCCACATTTTTGTATGTTCATCAGCAATCGGTAAACGAGAGAATGGTTCAGCATTTGTCAGCCTTCTTTTACAAGTAAAATCTTAAAATCTCTGTGTTTTAGAGAGATTTTGACATGCTCATTCTCCAGCCCCCTGGCTTTTAGTCATGTTGCTGTATATTTTGGTTAAAAATCCCAACCAAGAAAATCATCCCTTTCTGTGCCTTCAAGCCTTTGAAAATCTAATTTAATGAATTCTGCCTTCTGTCTCTCACCTAAATAAACAGTCTTCTTCTTTTTTTTTTTTCTTTTTTTTAAAAAAAAAAGCAAACAAAAAAAGCCCCAACAAACTATTGCCATCAACAACATTAACAAATGTCCTGTCTGTGAGCACAATTAGTAAGAAAACAGCCTTAGTGGTTTTTAGCCTGCAGACACCCTGTGGAACTCCACAGTCATAGATTCTAATTAAAGGATTGACTTTTCAAGAAAGATTAAAATAACTAAATGCATTTAGCTTTGCAAAACAATGGTGGGGAAGGAATAAGAGAATTCTCAGCAACAATAAGAAGATTGTAAACACCAACAATGGACAAGGGCTGTTTAAAGGAAGAAAAAAAGCACTTGTTTAGGCACCAAGAGTAATAGGGAACAATAGATGCATAAGATAGAATATGTTCAATGTCAATTATTGGTATTCTTATTACAGCACAACTTTTGAACAAATGCAGTGATGTTACTTGTCAAGCAAAGATTTATTCACAATTGAGGAAAATGGAAGGGCTCTAATTATGCTAGTAGCACTGCCAAATACTACAAGTAACTACTCTAGCATTACCAGAAAAATTTTGTACAACTTTGTATCCACTTTATTATGAAGGTGTTTGAAGTTCTGCAAGTGTTTGCCTTTTAGACATCTTTTGTGGGAATGCTAATCAGAAATAACACTTAGAGAACTGCAAACCTTCAAAGGACTGGAGGTGGATCCATCACCTTCCCTACAGCAGAGTGAGTAGAATAATCAGGAAAGCAGTAGAGACCAGTGCCTCTACTGTGCCAGTAGAGGATGATGTGCCTGTTGTTTTGATGCTACATCCAGGGGTGCTCTGTTTCTAAAGGGAACTAAAGTGGATCCTTGGCTCCACCAACGGGATTGCTGTTTTGAGCATCTAAGCAGCTTGATGGAGAAGACAGAAATAAAGCTGGAGCAACCTCTGCTCAAAATAATCTGCAACCCCACTGCATTGATTTCTGCTACTTACTTCAGAGACAGCCACATTTTGAGGTTAGAATTCTTGACTGGCTCCAAAGCCTCTGGGGAAATGTAGATTTAATTCATATTTAAAAGGCCAAGGTCAGCGCTATCAAATATTTTTAGGTTATCAAGATTCAGGCTGGAGCAGAAGTCTGGCTGCAGTAAATTCTATTACTAAAAACTGTCTTTAAAAACTCTGTAAAGCAACCTATCACAATTTTTAGGTCTTGATAGTGGAAGTGTATGCTGTCATTGTTGAAGTAGATATAGTCTTTGAATTAACCCGGATTGTATCCATTAAAGCTCTTGTGTAAAAGCATGAATACTTCCATTGATGTTTTAGGATCCAGAGCTAAATGTGGTGCCGATACACAGATCCACGTGTCAAGACTCAGAGGTAAATCCAGCAAAGACTTCTTGCTTGGTCACCTAGGGACAGTTTCTGATGGTCTCCCAGAGTGCTTCTTTTCAAACAGCAATGCATCATTTTGCCTGTACTAAATGTCCCACTCTTCCCCTGCACGAGGGCTCGCCAAGTGAGCATCTTCCCTGCATTCCACATTTCACAGTGCGCACACAGCTGGGAATGCGCACGATTTCATGACATTGTAATGTATAGATTTTATCAACCTTTGCCAGCAGTTATTCAAACAGAAAGATATCCAGGGTTACTTTTTTATTCTATTCCAGAGCACGCGTGCAAGTGTAGCAATACAGCATCTATCGTGCAATTGCGATGCCATGCCATAACCACGTTTCCAAATGGCCTATCCCACAAGAAGAGATCAGCAAGTAACCGCTTAGACATACACAATGACTGACTTCTTTTCTACCTGACGTGCAATCTTATCAGAAAACGAAGACAGAAATTACTAAGTACATTCAGAAAACATGGAGTGAGAGGTGTGTGTACAAAGCCAATTAAGGAAAGAATTGCTTTTCGCTGCTTTTTTTCCTGGTGCACTCTTTTGGAAATTTACCGCCATATACTAATTAACCTCTGGGTGACTTTATGTAAATTAGATGGCATGTTTTGCAGTGTTGCTGTGGTAGTGTAAATGTCTTAAAGTTATATGAAGTGCTTTGAAGGTAGCCAACAAAGTTTGTTTTTAGTGTGTTACACTACAAGATGATAAAATAGCCAGGCTTTTTTTGGAATGAGAGATAGATGAGAAGAAGAAAGGATCAGAAGTGATGTGAAAGGTATTGGGAAGATACACAGAATTCTTGGGCCACATCCCCAGCTTGCTAAACACGGCCAGGACAACCAGCTCAATGTAGCTGTTCAAATTGCCATTATTTCAGAACCTGGTCTCGTGCACTTAAATAGATATTAAGGATGCTGACTGAAGGTCTAGAACCCTTGGTGATCTTGGAGAAGTAATTTCAGTAACCTCAATCAGAGAGTACCACTTAGGGAATCAGGCAATTGATTTTCCTTATGCAATACTGTTCCCTTATGCGTACTGTGCAATTAGTTTTCTTGGGGGTCTGGTGCATTGGGGCAAACATTTTTTTTTGTGGGAAAATTAATTAAGGGGACAGTGGCTGGATTTATAAAGATTCACTTTTATGTCATGAAGATTTGAGTGCAGAATTAGCCTTAGGGACCCACTGCTGACTACAAATACACAAATTATTTGGAGGGACCAAATTGGTATTGAGAGAGCCAAAGTATACAGTGAAGCAAAATATACTTCTGAATGCCCTCTAAAGTGTATGGCACAACAAAGGTGTCTGGCAATGCCAATTAGATCTATACATCTGTTTCAGGATGAAATGAGCAAGACCCTAAAGAGGAGTCTTTTCCCGTTAGAGAGAGGCAAGAGTGGTTGGTCCTGATGAAAACACCTGCAGTCTACATTTAATCTGAAACGTCCCAGTCTCTCAAGCAAGTGTATCTAATATAGGAAATTGTGCGAGGAGATAAGAGAATTAGGGTATATATCAACTAAGTGCCTGCTGTCTAATATTATTTATAAAAGATAAAGTATTATACATTAACACGTGCTTATTACACACTATATTACATGCCACACATCTGTCGTTGTTGGAGTACTGACACATCACATTTTAAAAATGTGAGCTGCCCCTGGGAGTGATGGCTAAGGTGCTCAACATGGGAAGATAGTACCAGCCTGTGAATTCCAATCCTGTGAAGCTGTTTGCTTGCAGCCCACACTTAGGCACTTTAAGTCTCGAGATGAAGGAAATGCTACTGTATATCTGTTTTCTGTCATTCTTTTTGGTTAGTTTAAGAGGCCTCCTGCTCAGTACTCTGGTTGTTGTGAATCTGAGGCACCTAATTCTCCCCGTGATATATACAGAATTGATATTTCACACTGCATGTTATGAATTCAGTAGTAGGAGCCTATGAGTTATGTGTGGGGAAGATCAGTGCTTGCGTGTAGTTTGTAGATGTAAAGCCACATGTCTGTAAGTTAAGCACAGTACCAGCTAGCCTGTAGGCTTGCAGATTTTGCTGGGTTTTAGCCTGTGAAATGCTGAAGCATTTGAAGCAGTGCCAAATAACTGTCTTGTTCACCACCTATATTGAAGAGCGAATATTCAGGGTGAGAGATCTACTTCATGACAGCCTGGGGAAAAAAAAAAAGAAGAATAATTTCAGAGAAATATTAAGGAAAAAATCATATAATCAATTCTATCAAAATAGTGTTATGCAAAGTTGAATAATGCTATTAGATGCAGGGACAAGTTCTTAGTCTGAAGGAGAGGCAGGCATGATTAAAGAAATGAAGATGATGAAGGTGCTTCCTCCTCACAGCACCCTGACCATCGAAGTCTCCCCAGTTACACTACTGGGAGAGCAACCTGCTTAATTTCTTCCCTTCACCCACTTCTTCCTTGGTCAACTGGTTCTTGAGTGAAGTGGGAATACATACAATTCTGGAAGATGGTGCAGAAATTTCTGAGATACAGCCTTCCTTTGCTGCTTTCTGCCTCTTTTTGGATGAGAAGAAACACTGAGTCTGCAACACCTTCAACACACAAGGGTCTCTGGCTCGGCAGTGCGCTTTCGAACCTCCTCCCACTGGAGCCTGCATTTCTTCACATCATTTTGGTGGCACAGGCAGGGTCTCCTCCTGGTTCTGGCACTTGGTTGGAGTGAATAAGGAAGAGTGGAGGTGTGCAATGTTGGGGCTGTAAGGTGTACTGCAATCAGCTCCAGGTTGCTGAGGGTGAGCATAATTTTGCATTGTTACAAAAGACAGACAAAAAACATTGGCAGAGGAGGGGGATTGCTAATATGCTTTTAAAAAAAAAAAAAAAAAGAAGAAGAAGAAAGAAAGAAAGAAAAAAAAAAGAAAAGAGAGTGTGTTCAGAAGGAAATGCAGCAGACTAAGAAAAAGGACGAAGCTGCCTTTTCTCTCTACCCCAAGCTGGCCTCATGCTCCGGTGTGTTTCCATGGAGGCTGTTGCTGTCACTGCATGGCTCATGCTGGAGTGTCACATTGGATGGGAGCCAGCTCAACAAGAAAAATAAAGTGAGTTTTTAAGAGGTAACGTGGTAAATGTTCTTCTCAGTCTGGCTACCAATATGTGCTGTCTAGCCTGAGGCGCGCAGCACATATGGGTGAAGCTACTGAGGTTTGGTACTTTTAACTTCTCAAGTCGCTTTTTACAAAACCAGAGGATACACATTAGACGCACTGAGAGGGGGAAAAATAGGTAAGGAAAGGCAAGGCCTAGCATTCTGACTGCAACAGACTGTCACTGGCAATTTCTGAATTCTTACGCTGGGGCTTAGAGGCTTTTCTACATACCGGGGGATTTTCCCCGCTGATGAGGTGCAAGCAGGGAAGGCAGCTGCTTGCAGCAGCACACTGGGCAGCACAGCAGCCTGGCCACGCTGCTGGTGCCCAGGCAGGTGATGGTGCAGCAGATGCTGGCATTTGGGCCACCTGCTTGAGGCAGCTGCGCTGGCACCTCTGCCCTCCTGCTCTCCCAGCAGCAGCCTGGCTCCGGTTCCTCCTTCCTTCCTGGAAATTCTATTTTACCTCCACTGCTGAGAATCTGGTGGGCCTGTTTGGGGGGCTGTGTTAGAAAGGGCAACCTCTGAAACAAAGTACAGTTGATGTCTGCTCCAGGGAAATCTGCTCTTCCCTCACTTGGGGTCTTTCAAGGCACTTGAGCAGTCACTTCACGCTGTGCCTCTGGGCTTCTGGGATAGCATCGCAACCTCCTTCTCTTTTTCCCATCTGTCAGCTCAGTCATGACAATGGGGCAGGCTGGAGTTTCTTTCAGCTCATTCGATTTCTATGGCCAGCATTTGCCAAGTGCTCAACCGTTTGTAAAAATCATGTCATCGGTTGTCATTAGGAAGAGAATTGATAACTGGTATTTTCTGAGCCTTGCAGTCAGTCAAAGGAATTCATTCTTTTAGTTAAAAAAAAAACCAACAAAAGTGACACAAACAAGCCAAAACGTTAAGTAAGCGATTGCTACAACACAATGATTGGGTATTTTAGCTGTTAGATTAATACCCAGTGGCACTTCTGTGGTTAATAATTTGTGAAATACCCTTTTTAAAAATTACAACACATTCCCCCAAAGAAATTTAGTCATTTGAAATGTGATGTGTACAAGTAAGTCCAGATGAAAACTCTTACGCAACTTTTAATCCCGAAAGCACTATGGTGTGTTCATTATGCCCAGGTACCAGAGTGGGCATTTCAAGCCCAAGTCATGAAATAACAGAAGTGTTGAAAAGAAACATTTGCTCTGTGTCCCAATTCCATTCTGATTCCAGATCTCTTCTACTCTTGAGGCAGGGGAAATCTCATCAGAATCCAAGAGGCTGGTACTGGAACAGCCCAGCTGTGAGGCCTAGAAATCAAAACAAAAGTTATCAGTGTGAATGTCTTCGTTATACAGGACAGTGTCTGTAGCAAAGGGTGAAAGATGAGAAAGGAGAGGAAAGGAGAAAGGCTGTCTGAGGAAAGAAAAAGCATGTAAATACTTATTTGCTCAGAGATTTCTCTTGCAATTTATTTAATACCTCCACAGAGAACAAAGAACTTTGCTGAATTAAAACCAACTGGAAACAAACCGCAGAACTTCCTGAAAATATTTGCTATACCCAACATCTGACAAGAAAAGCGTAGAAGATTGTTAAGATAATATGAGCAAAGAAGACATCCCAGGTGTTTCAGCTGCCTACAAAATACAGAATCAAAGAGTTTGGAGCCATACCTACCCACCTGAATGTGCTCTATTGCCAAGCTGTCTGCAGAACCCTTCTCAGTACCATGAACAAAACCCAAGTGCTTATGCAGCATTTCTTTGCACTTTGAAACTGCCCTTCTGTGTCTCCCTGTGCAAGACTTCCTCTGCAGCTCGTGAAACCTGCACACAGGGAACAAATCACAAATGGGCACTTTTGCAGAGAAACAGTGGAGTGCAACAGGAGCCACACAGAAAATAGCACAGAGTGAGCTACAAGGGAAGATGGTCCCACAACAAGTTGCTGTCTTACCAGATGAGATGTAGTTACTTTGGTGTTGATATAAGAATTTGATACACCTCTCTATAAAGCACTGCTTAAGAGATCCATCATTTTTTGTCGTTTCCTGAATAACCAAGTAACATGTAATTCAATATACTGAGCTCAGACAATGGAATCAAATACAAAGCTTAAAATGATGTAAGAAGATTTCTCAGAGTGATCTTAAGTCCATAAATTCAGCTGACATAGTTTTGAAAGGAAAATCCAGAGCCACTCGTTCCATCCCTAGACTTTCAACTGATATGCTCTCCACAGCCAGGAGCGCTTTTCTCAATCTTTTTTCCTTACAGAAATATTAACCAAACACTGGAGAGTTGAAAGAACCAGAATTTTCTTTCACAGAATGTGTTCATTGATGATTTCTTTCTCCCTATTAACTTTTGCCAGTGTCAGATTACACTAAATAAGAAACTGTCCCTCCTGTGATTCTGGAGCTATTCTCTTAAATAAGATCACAACCCTTCAATGGCTCCTGCTGAAAGACAGCAACTTTAAAAAAAGTGCAATCCAAGGTTATATGAAGGGCACACAGCTTTCAGATCAGGGGAGTAGAGCACTAACACTATGCAGCCCCACTTTCCTAGAATATGTATCTTGGCAACATTGCTAATCTAAATCTGGCAAACTGAATATTTTGATCTCTGTCCCCAGAGACAAACATACTCTTATTATATTAGATTATAATTTTCGCTCTGATGCTGAAGTATTCTCCACTATACCCTTCATCATATAAGAGAGGCTATATTGTGTACACTAAGGTTGCCATTTAGGCCCTGAGCCAGGTGTTCAGGCTTACTCAGGAGAGTGGGCTGAAGGAAACAACTTCCTAACAGTCCGAGAATGAGCAACTGGCTTGTACGAAGCACAGGAAAACACTGATATCTACACTACAAAGCTCTGATCTTCAGACCTGAGGAATACCACTGTTGATGTTTGCAATGAGCTGTGTGAAACATGGCCATATATCACTTGTACTTCTGTGCATCAGCTAGACCACTTTGGTTAGTGGCCACCTAGAAGCTGACTAAAATACCCCAGTGCTTGGCAGCACAGTGCCATACATACAGGCATGCTTTATAACTAGATTGAAAGAAACGGAAGCTGAAGTCCTCACTCCAAAGAATTTGCAATCTAAGGCTTCATCATGGCTCTTAGAAAAAGGGGCAAGCACAATTTATTCACATTAAGCCTAAAACCAACGTATACAAGGAACGGAGGAACTACTTGGCAGATGATCACAGGCTGCATGGCAAGACAGCAACCTTATCAAAAAGGCTGTATCTGCTGATGTGGTCAGTTCCACGGCAAAAAACATTCACATGCCTTTATTCAAAAGGGAAGGCTTGTGAAAGGAATTAGCAACACAATCCCTCAGCTGCAGGTATTTGAATTGATTATCTGTCAACCCAAAGGTTCCCCCAAGTTCAGTAAATGAACACAATCTGTCTTCTAAAACATATCATGTAATTTGTTACTGCTTCTTTTTTTTTTTTTTTTTTTTCCCTAGCCATGCATCACAAATAAAAAAGCACTTAGTTTTTAGTTTGGGTAATAAGGGTTGAGTTTCTTTTAACTTTACTTGATATTTGAATTAGAAAATTAAATACAAGCTGAAATGGAATAAGCAGTAGGTAACTTAAGAATATATGTATTTTTATAACTGGAATTAATTTAAATGACAAAATGGTTCAAACCTCAGCACCTTACTGATTTATTTCAGATGCATCTTTATTTATTTCAGGCTTCCATTGTTAAAATATGCTATTGATTTTCTGTTTTCTTTTGTTCTGAGGTTCCAGTGTGCTCTCTGCTGGTGATGCCATTCCCCATTTGGAAAATGATTGATTCATTATTATTATTAAAACAAAACAACAACAACAACAACAAAACAACAATCAGGAACCAAGACAAAGTTAAATGTAAAAGTTACTAAAGTGCTTTCAAGAATATTATTTACTTGACTTTTGGCTGGATTAGAATCTAAAATGAAATGCAAACGGCTACTGGGGAAAAATGAAGAAATCTGTATCCATAGAGGACAGATCTAGGAGAGAGGAGAGGCTGAGGGACAGGACATGGAGATTTTAAAGGACTTTGCTTTTGATTAGATTTAGGAAGCTCCATTAAAGGAAAAAAATCTACAGGAAGACTGAAAATAACAATTTGGGGTTGTAAGAGTGAATAACAGCAAGTGTGTAGTACTGGTTTGCAACATGGCAGACCTGGAAAGGGTAATGGAAAAAACCCTCACATACACAACTGTCGGGTCTGCAATAAAAGCAAATAACCAAAAATATTCCACTGGCTGATTTTTTCTATTTTTAGAACTTAATATGGCAAGACATCTTAAAAAAAAAAAAAAAAAAAAAAAAAAAAAAGATGATGCTCTTTCCAAATTTATGATTCTTGTTTCTGAAAAAAAAAAAAAAAAGATATGCAAGTAAGTCCCGTGGATTAACAGACAATTAAAATCCTTCTGAGAAGAAAAAGACAAAAAAGAGAAATGAGAAATTTGTGCAAATACTACATGCCTTCAAAGCACTTCTGTGTTAAAAATTTAAGTCAGAACACTTCCAAATAGATGGTGTGTGCTCAGCTTTGTTAAGCTGCACAAGAATGGAAACAGAGGGTTCAGGTATGTGGAGCAAGCCAAGATGGTGATTTAGTAGGACAGCTTTTCCATAAAAGTATGTGATTGAGAACTACATTTCTCTATAAATCTGTGTTATATATCAAATACTAATGCGTAATATCCCTGTTTCTATATCAATCTATTGATATATAATCATGTAACACATTTCTCCTATGAGTGTAGCCACATACTTTAGCTTTAGATACTGGCCCGCAAATTCATGCATATGGGTAATAGAAGGCAGCGGACCATGTAAACAGCCAGCATAGCGCACAGTGAAGCTCACGGAGAATACCTTTCTATCACCAGCCCCTCTTCTAGACGATTTCCTTAGATATACTAGATAAATGAATAAAATACTTCTTAAGTGCGATAAAATATATATTGACGTTTTTAAATATTTTATCTGCAATTGAATGGAAATGAGCTTCATCTGGCTCTCAGGGCACAGCGACACGTGCAGTGTGATGTTTCCCCGCTACGCGCCTTATCACGCCGTCTACATGCAATCTTCTTCCTGCTACTGCTATTCATTTTTCATGTGCCAAGTATTCATTAATCCTTTAACCTCTGTAGGTAAAACCTAGTTTTTCTCTGCAGAACGCTCAAGGCTAGGAAATCATTGCTCCCCATTCCAAGTGCTAATACTTACGTTTTTATTGATAAATCTGAATACAACCTATAAATCTACCCAGGTACCATTTCCAGCGGAGTTCTGAAGTAGCCTACTTCTTGCAGGACTGCATGTTTTATCTTTTAGAACATGGTGCTACAGTGTTAACTTTTGACTTGGCTTAAATCTTCTGTAAAGGAAGGAATCACATTCCTAATCTCTTGTGAGTTTTTGGAGCTGGCACTATGCGTGAAGTAACAATAAATCTGCTGTTTGGGTCATTAGACTGTATTTTAACTCTGCGCTCCCTCTTCTCCAAAGGAAAAGATTACACCAGAGACAAAATAATAGCAAATCACACCTAATCTCCTTTATGGCTCACAGAGACATATTTATATACAGTGCGGTGTGGACTTCTGTTTCTGTCTGATTTAGCATTTCTTATTTGCCATCCTGCCTTTTTTTAACCTTGTGAGATAACACACAGGGATGAAGAGCAAGGAGCTTGCTTTACCTGGAACACTCATGCCCAGAGGAGGCCGAGTGCCGTTCATGGTAAGGGCAGAACACACCAAGCACTGCATGGATGTACTTCAGGTTAAAGGAACAGATGCTGGTTCTGGTTCCTCAGACTCCCTGCGTAACTACCGGGTAGAAGAGCAAGCATTTGTTTTTACGTACTGAAAGTCACAGCATTCAGCAGTAGTTATTTACCTGGGCTCGGCCCGTCTCTCTGTGTAAATATGCACACCCTACGGGTTGTTACAAACATGGTTGCGTGGCAGGCCAACCTCACAGCCACAGAGTGATTCCTGTGTTGTGCTTTACTCACCAAACCATTACCTGAGAGGTTACAGACTGGGATTTGAATGTGAGGAGGACAGGAATGTGACGGGAGCACAGGCCAGGGACCAGCGTGGCAGTGGGACCTGAGGAGGCTTTCTGGCCTCCTTATGCTGAAGGTCTCCTGATCATCACCCAGGGGCACACCAGCAGCCAGAGCTGGTCACAGCCTACGGGCATACCAGCCCTGCTGTTCTCCCCTCAAGCAACAGGAGCCTGAGGGAGAAGGCAAAGAACAGCCACAACAGCTCTGCACTGAGCAAAGGCTGGGAGGCTGGTTGCAGGGCTTGGGCACCACGTACATGTGAGCCAGCATGCTTCCACCAAAATATCTCGCTGTATAAACATGTATGAGGGCCACTTCAATAGTAATGCCTCCCATTTCATTATTTTGGCCCACAACTTCACATATTGGTGGTATGGTGGTAGAGGTTGAACCTTCCTGACAGTATTCCATTACATGCTGTTGCCGTGTGATGGATGACAGCAGAGGGACAGTCTGATAACATGGCAGCTAACATGGAAGTGCATACAAGCAAAAGCGTGTCATTGAATTCTGCCATGCAGAACACATGGTGCCCACTGACATTCACTGATGCTTACTGAACACTGATGGAGACCAAACAGTTGATGCGAGCACCGTGAGGTGGTGTGGCTCAGCAGTCCTAACAGTGACAGTGTGTCACCTCGTCACCTCCACTTGTGGAGGGCGCAGGCTCTTCTTCATCAGTGCTGAAAATGCACGGATCATGGTTGTCACCCCTGAAAACCAGTGTTTAGTAGCTGAGAATTTATCTAACAGTGTTGTTGTGCTCTTTGTATTGGTTGAGTTTCTGCGGAAATAAACAGGAGGCATTACTTTCAGAGCGACCTACACCTTAGTAAGCATACTTTGGAGACGAAATAGGTGTTTACTTCTCAAAGTTTAGACACCAAGTCCCAAGATTCACGTTTTTGTTTCCTAAGTGCTTTAAAGTAACGCCTTCAGCGCAGCCATGCAATAACGACTAATTCCAGGCTGTCGGACTGCCTCTATCTACGCGTTGCCACGAGAGCCCCGTGCTCCGTTACCCTCAGTTCCTTCGTCTGAAACCCTTCCCATAAGAGAAGTTCTCGGTTTGCAGAGGCGTGACCCTACACACCCACCTCCCTACAAACAGAGAAAAAAAAAAAAAAACCCAACCCCCCCCCCCCCCCCCCAAAAAAAAAACCCAAGAAAAAATCCCAAACAAATCGACAACAAGCCCTCACAGAGTTCTCAATAGCCGCAGTGTGTTTATTTAAGACAAAAAATCACAAAGGAAGGTCGGCACAGCTCGGCCCCCACCCCTGCCAGGTAACCGCCCGCACCCCCACCCCAAGGACGGGGCCCCCGCCCACTATTCCCTCCTCGGGTCCGCCCCGCCCCGGCCCGGCGGCCACCCTGCGGGAGGCGAGGAAGGGCCACCGCCCACGG
This sequence comes from Tetrao urogallus, assembly GCF_951394365.1. Lineage (NCBI taxonomy): Eukaryota > Metazoa > Chordata > Aves > Galliformes > Phasianidae > Tetrao > Tetrao urogallus. Next base: position 40,555,810 of record NC_136813.1, on the reverse strand, counting down.
CCGGTGCTGCCCACGGCGCCCCGCGTCCCCTCCCTCCCCACCGCCTCGCAGGGCTCCCGCCCCGGGCATCCCCTCGGCGCCCCCATCCCCAGGACGCCCGCCGCGCCGTGCGCACCCCCAGTCCGGGCCCCGCCGGCGGCCCCTCCCCCGGGCCGGGCGTTCCCGTCTCCACCCCGGGGGCGGGCGGCGCACCGAGCCCCGGGGCGGCTGCGGGGCGGAGGCGCGGCCCCTCCCTCTCCTCCCTCCCCGCCCGGCGGCCGGTGGGGGCGCTCGGCGTGCCAGCGAGGACACCGGCGCCCGCCGAAGCGAGAGGGGACCGGCGCGGCGCCTTTGTCTGAACGGAGCGGCTCGCTCGGCTGCCCCGCGCGGGGCTCGGCCGCGGCGTTGCGCGGTGTTGTGGCGCGGGCGCGGCTGAGGCGGCGCCGGGAGCCTCCACCCCCGGCCCACCCTGCCCGCGGCTCATCATGTGACGCGGGTAAGTCGGCGGCGAACGCCGCGCTTCGCCGGGGTGCCCCCATTCATTTTCTGGGGACGGCGGCGAGCTGCGGGCGGGCGGGGGGCGCTGCCCCGGCGGAGGGGGCCGGGCCGGGCAGCGCGGGGACACCGCGCCGGGGGGAGGAAGCGGCGCTCCGGCTCTGCGGCTCCGCTCAGGTCTGTGCCCGTTCCGTTCCTTACCGGAATAAACGTAACGTCGGCGTTATTTGGCTTTCGGCTGTCCCGGCCGGCGCCGAGATGAAGTGAAATATTTAAGAAAAAAAAAAAAACAAACAACGAAACAACCCAACAGAAAGCAAAGGGGAGGGAGAGAGGGGGCTCCGCGCGGGGCCGGGGCTGCGGCCGGGCCGGGGGTCCGCGCGCCCGAACTTTCCCCAACTTTCCCGCTGAGGCCGCTGCAGGGGGCTGCCGAGGGGCAGCGCGGGGCCGTTTGTGTCTCCCCTCCCCGTCCGCTGACCTCCGTCCGGGCCGGCCGCAGGGTCCGGGCGCTGCCCCCGCCCGGCCGGGGAGCGCGGGGTGAGCGGCGGTGCCACCCCGTCCGCCTGCATCCCTCATCCCTCCGGAGCGCGTCCGCGCCGCCCTGTCAACCGTTTGCGTTGCCGTTGTGTGCACGGGGCGCTGCGTACCCGTGGCTGTGCCCGGCCCGGCCCGGGGGAGCCGTGCGGCGGAGGTGCGCTGCCTTCCGCCCGCCCTCAGCGCGGCCGTGGCACCCGCTCTGCTCGGGACTGAGCCGGCGGCTGTCAGCGCTGTGAATCGGAGCAGATGTGTGTGCGCCTACCGGGGTCAGAGCACCTCGGTCCGTGCGAGGTGCCGGGGATAAGTTCGCTCCCCCCACCGTGGCTTATGTCAGCCTTTGGCAGCTCCCCCCTCCGATCCCCCGGGTAAGTAAGTAAACCGCTTTTTTTTTTTTTTTTTTTTTTTTTTTTTTTTTCCCTTCCCTCCACCGTCGTACGATAAACGGTATTCTCTTCATTTTTTTCCCCTTCGTCCCCATCCTGCCCAGCCCCGGCAGGTAGCGACCGCGACAACTTCCCAGGGCCGCTCTGTAGCGCGGGCGCCGGGCTCCATTTTCTGGAGCTCCAACTCCGTAATGTGCGGGAGCGGCGGAGCGCTCCGTGCGGGATCCGGGGGGGGGGGGGGGGAGGCGCGGGCAGCGCTCTGTGCATGATGTCAGGCTGCGCGCACCGCGCCGCCGGGCTCCTGCGCGGTATTCCTGCGGGGGTGCCCGGAAATACCTTTCTAACGGGACGTAATCAACTCGCGAACATCGCCTGGAAGCAGCCGTGTCGCCCACCGGGAGGTACGGGCGAGCCCTGGGCCGCGCTGCGACCGGAACGCCGCGGCCCCCCCGCTCCGACCGCCCCCGGCTCCGTCGGTCGGTGGCGGCCGCTGCGGGTCCCCGGGCTGAGCCTGGCGGATGACATCACCGTGCCGCCGGCCGCAGTGCCCGGGCTGCTCCCGCACCCCGCCCCCCTCGGATCTCTGGAACCAGGCGGTGGGGGTAGCCAGAGGACGAGGTGGTCCGTTTTTTGCTTTTTTTCCCTCTTCTTTTAGCTTCTCAATTCGTGGAGCAGTGCATAGCATTTAAAGGGGGCTGTGGAAGAAATCATCTTTTCCCTGCCATCCGCCAGCGCTTGGCTGCAGGGAGAAGCGCTGCGGGGCATTTGAGGAATGATCGCGTTGTGTGCTGGAGGGAGTTAGGGATTTGGGAGGTGCTCTTTGGTTTCTGCTGCTGCTAATGAAGTGGTGTCAGACTTGTGGAGAAGGGGAATGGGAGATGAGGGTGGTTTTTGTTTTAATTTCTGTTTTATTCTTTTCCTTCAGCAGTACTTGTAGTAGCGTTTCCAGGCTGCCTACCCGTTGTTCTGCTAGAAAAAAGCCTGTGCTAAAAAGGCATCTGAGAGCCTAAGGGAGGCCAGAAGAAAATTTGTAGCAACTTTTAAAAATAAACTTTTAAGATGATTGCAGGACTGGCTAATAACCATGGAGCCCTCTGTGTTTTGGGATTAGCCAGATCTGAGTGTGTGCAATTTGAGCTTCACTTCTGAAGTGAGATTTAGGTACTGCAGCATCAAACCAGCTCTTGTGCCATGGAGAGGGTTTAGGCTTCAAACCCCAGTGGTAGGAATAGTCCTTCTGCTCTTGAGTTTGCAGACCTATGCAGTGTGTGACTGAACCCCCCTGTAATTAAGTAGAAATAAAGAGCACACTATTTGGGCAAGAAGTCTCTTCCAGGTGCTTGAGGTGCGCTTTGCCACACTTCAGTGTTGCTGAAACCCTGTGAAATTTGGTGCGTGTGTTTTAGCACTTAGAAAGGCATCCTGCTGTTGAGCTTTTGGATATGCATTTACCCACCCAGAGAGTTTATCAGCTACAGGGAAGGCATGTGCTGTGTCTAATTATTAAGTAGGCAGTGCTTGCTAACTCCACCTTCCCAGTGCTGTGGTGTTGCAGCCTTCATCTTTGAGGCTGCTGGATGATCTCTGAGCTCTTTGGGATGGCCAACTGCTTGCTCATTTCCCAAAGACATGAGTGTTCTTTGTGCTGGGTAACAGATCTGCTCAGTGTAAGGTTGGTTTTGACCAGGTCTTTGTTCCACTCAGGTTGAATATACAAATGCCTTATTCACCATCTCATATTAATAATGCTGGGGGGGAATACTTTTTTTTTTTTTTTTTTTTTTTTTTTTCTTGAAATGTTTCATTTTTGGTTTCTGAAGAGTTGTCTTGATTTATTGTGTTGGGACATAGTTGTGGTTTGCCTTTCCATAGAATCATGGAATGCCCTGGGTTGAAAAGGACGACAGTGACCATCTAGTTTCAACCCTCCTGCTATGTGCAGGGTCGCCAACCACTAGACCAGGCTGCCCAGAGCCACAATCCAGCCTGGCCTTGAATGCCTCCAGGGATGGAGGTACTTTCTTGACATAAATACAAAGAGAAACAAACAAAAAATTTCTTCAACTGGAAATTTCAATTTTGGAAAAGCTGAGATGGATGCACCAGTTGAGACTTTGACCTTCTCAGCTCTTGACTAGTGGTTGTTTGCTACAGCTGCAGCTGTGCGCCTTTGAAAGAGGAGGAGCTGTGCATGAAGCATGCTCACTTTCTTCAGCTATGAAGAAAACATAGGAAGATGCATGATGGTTCAAAGTGAGATTTTAAAAATTACTAAGCAGTCAAAGTGCAGCTTTTCCTTTATTGTTGTGTTTTCCTTTATGTTGTTGCCGTGCCGTAAGACAAATATTTACGTCTTCAAAGTGCAAATGTGAAAACATGAAGTGATGATTTTCCCTATGCAGTGAAAAAAGATTATTTTTTAAATTTATTTTATAGCGTCTATGCTGTAGCGCTGAAGACACTTCAACAGTGCTCGTCAGTCAAAAGCTCTATGTAAACTGATTCTGTTGAACTTCAGACAGACCTGTATCAGCTAAATGGATTGTTTTTTAAGTCAGTCCTAAACATGAAAATGAATGAGCAACAAGAGTTATATTTGCAGGTTATGTTTTGCTGGGATAGATTCTATCCGGGCAGTCAGCTCTGTAGGCAAAGCAGAGTACTGATGAGACCGACTGTGTATGTGGACCAAGTGCAGTAGTGGTTAGAATTGGACCTATATGAGGAAAATTGTGCGGTCTCTTTTGGTTTGTACTAAAACTGAGCTGGTACTGTTGCAGAAAGCCCTTTCCTGTGTAGGTCTGCTTAGATTTGGAGCCCAAAAAGGTGTGAACTTTCTCATACTTCATTGAGGTTTGGTGTGATTGGTTGAAGTTGACTCTGAATTTGTGCTTTTGTCATTGGTCCCAAGCAATAAAAATAATAAAAAAAACAGACAACTGTTCTTTAATCAGTTGTATTTATTGTTTGGTGGCAGGGAGTTCTTAAAGAACAAAACAAACACTGAGAGACAGAAGGAAGGAAAAAGATCAGTGTGGCTTTGCCAAGAAGTGAGTGGATCTGTGCTGTATATAATGTTGAGCTAGTGTGGATTTTTCCTTTCTTGATTTCAGTGTAATACCTCTTGGTATTTTTCAGAATGAATAATTTAGACTTTAGTCTAAACCACAGTCAAAGTATAGTATAGAATTTTTTTGTTTTCTTTTTGTCTATTGCAAAATAATGTGATTTGAATTGGAGAAGACATCTTGATGTTATGGCTGTGCCTGGCTCGTATAGCTGTTTCTCTTCCATTTCCTGCCTTTTTTGGCGGAGGTGGTGGCATGAGCCATTGCAGTGTTGTTCAGTCGAAATACACAGTAAAACTTGGCTCAGGAGTCAGTGTATGATCTTGTGTGAAACGTCTTCAAAGACTGCAGGTGGCACAGCATAGGTCCGTGGGTAAACTTGGGTGCTGATCTAAGAGGGGCTGTCCTCTTGCTTTTCTGCCTCTTTGCACTGTGACAGTGTAGAGGTGACTGAAGCTGTATCAGACCACCACTTGTAGCAGCCCCTGTGGCCTCTGAATAGTCAGTCCATGGTGTGAAATACAACCAGTGCTGGATCCTGAGGTGTTGGCTCTTCTCCCCCTTCAGGGAGCTCCCTTGCCCTCCAGTCTTGATCCATTCTACTGACTATGCACATCTACTCAGCTGTGCACATCAGCTCTTCTGTCAGAGGAGTCTGTTCATCTGCAGATGCAAAGGTAGGACTTGCCTAGGTGATGGCTTGCTGACTATAGTTATTGTTCTTAACTCAAATGAAAAACCACACAGTTAAGGATGCAAAAGCTAAGGTATGTCAGAAATAAAATTGCGTGTGTAAGATTGAAGGGAAATCACGTGATTCAAGACTTTATTCATTAGTGTAGACCATTGTAGCTTGACATTTCCTCTGAATGCAATCCTAACAATGTCTGGATTTTTATTTTTGTAATCTCTTGGTTTGTTTATTCATAGATACTTTTTCCCCCCTCTGGAACACAAGAAAGATGTTTTCTCGTGCTTATTGTTCTGTGGGTTGCTGGTAGCACTCGCATTGATGGGCTTTGAATTTGCAGCACAAACCAGCATCACTTGAGTTAAGGAACGTCTGGTAAGCAGTAGCAAGCTTTTGTCCTCTGCGTGAACCAGCCCTCAGAAGAGGAATGAAGTATGCTTTTTGCTAATGGCTGGCACGGTATTTGCTACATAGCAGAGTAATGATGGGACTCAGAAATCCCCAGCTTTGTTCCTGGCTGTGGGGTGAACGTGCTGCCTTTGTTTAAACACAGAACAATCAAATGCATGACCTTGGACATCAGTGCAGCAAAGGGGATAATTAATCAGACATATCGTGTTGGAGACCTGAGCTCTGGTCTCAGCTTTGTCAGATGTCGCGTTAGGATAACTGCTTTGTTATACCTCTGTGAGGTGACAAGCAATGATCCCAATTTCTAATTAGTGTGGGCGTTATCCACTGGTCAGAGCTGTAAAGAGCACAAGGTTATGAATGCTAACACTGGTCTGCCTGCTGACTACCAAAGAATTATTTCTTTTGCTCTGCCTTGGCCAAAAAGCCCATTTGCGATGGTGACATGGCATCTGTTTCCTAAAGGCTTAGATACCTGTCTGCAGTGCAGGAAGCTTGGTGACACCGTCAGGCTGGGTCACTGCAACTGGCCTGCAAAGAGCTGGGGCTGTCGGAAGGAGTGCTTGGGGCCTGCTAGTGAAGTTGGGTGTCTTGCCAGCAAGTTCTGGAAGCCTTCCTGAGCGTGTGCAGGCTGTAACTTTGGTAATGGTGTTCAGCTCTCAACAGACTGGTTGCGGCACGGGGAAAGGTGATTCTCTAACCCCAGCAGTTTCTACGAGGAAAGTATTAATCTCCTTGTGTGGATCTCATTCCAAATAAGAGTCATTCCAAATAAAAACATCCTGAATTGTTCTTTAGACTTTTTCCTTTACCAATATAGTAAAAAATACCTGATGTATTCTTCAATACTTCGATATCAAACTTTGCAGAAGCAGACACTGAGAAGTTCAGCTGGAATGACTGTTAAATAGAATGATCTAGCATTAGAAGTTTGCTACATTAAAAAAACTGGTTGTCAGTTACTGTGAATGTTATGGTGTTTTTTGTGTTTTTTTTTTTTTTTTTCCATGGGACTGGCATTTTTAGATGACATGCTAAAAATTCAGGACACTTTTCATAGCAGATGTGATAGTATGTGGTCATCCTCGCTAGAGTTAGTCATATTAGTTGCTGGTTCTTCCTAGGAAAAAAGGAAAGATGGCTGTATTAAGCAGTAACGCTTGACACAAATCTGAGCAGGACTTAAAATCAGAATAATGTAGGCAGTCTTTGAGTGTGCTATGCTGGCATAAAACAGTTCTGAATAGTTTTGGAATAAGAGTTGGCAGTGCTGCAGGAGAGCATGTAAAGAGCTATGATTGATGATGCTTTAAAATCTTTTTAAGTGTTGGACAGTAGTTGGAGCTATTCCAGTTTCTTTCTCATGGAATCTTGTTGCAAGAAAATTTGGGTTAAGTGGGAAATGAAAAGATTTTTCTTAGGAAAAAACCCTAAAACAGAAGTTGGGAATATTATTCCTTTCCAGTCCCTGTAAATCAGTAAGTTACAAGACAACTTAATTTTTCACAGTTTCCACCTAGTCGCAGTCATAGGGGACCTCCAGAGATTGAGTCCAACCCCCCTGCCAAAGCAGGTTCCCTACACCAGGTAGCACAGGTAGGCATCCAGGCAGGTCTTGAACATCTCCAGAGAAGGAGACTCCACCACCTCCCTGGGCAGCCTGTTCCAGTGCTCCGTCACCTCACGGTAAAGAAGTTCTTGCGCATGTTTGTGCGGAACTTCCTATGCTGCAGTTTCCGGCTGTTTCCCCTTGTCCTGTCTCCACACACTGCTGAAAACAGTCTGGCCTCGCCATTCTGCCCCCACACCTTAGACATTTATAGACCTGGATCAGGTCTCCTCTCGGTCTTCTTTTCTCAAGGCTGAACAGACCCAGTTCACTCAGCCTTTCCTCATAGGAGAGATGCTCCAGGCCCTTCACCATCTTCGTGGCCCTCCGCTGGACTCTTTCCAAGAGATCCCTGTCTTTTTTGTACTGGGAAGCCCAGAACTGGGCACAGTACTCCAGATGAGGCCTCACCAGGGCAGAGTAGAGGGGGAGGATCACCTCCCTCGACCTGATGGCCATGTTCTTTTTAATTCACCCCAGAATGCCACTGGCCTTTTTGGCCATAAGGGGCACGCTACTGCACACACCAACCTGTAACAGTACATGCAGTTATTCCCTAGATGCATGATTCTACACTTGCTTTTATTAAACCTCATCTGGTTTCTTACTGCCCAGCTCTCCAGCCTGTCCAGGTCTTGCTGAATGGTGGCACAGCCTTCAGGCGTGTCAGCCAATCCTCCCAACTTTGTATCATCAGCAAACTTGCTGAGGGTGGCCACTATCCCCTTGTCAAGATCATTGATGAAGATGTTGTACAAGACCAGACCCAGCACAGACCCCTGAGGAACACCGCTAGTTACAGGCCTCCAACCGGACTCTGCACCACCAACGATGACCCTCTGCGCTCTGCCAGTCAGCCAGTTCTCAACCCACCTCACTGTCCACTCATCTATCCCACACTTCCTCAGCTTTGTTATAAGGATGTTGTGGGAGACAGTATCAATTAAATCTTTTGTGTAGATGGGGCCCTGCAGAATTTTGAAAGGAAAAAATAAACAAAATGCTGTTGGGTTTTCTTCCTTTCTGAAAGGGAGAGCATGCAAACTCAGTCTAGTTGGCACATAGATTTGGAGGCTGCTAATTGAAAAAGTATTGCCATGATTTCCAGATCTATATTCAGCTGAGTCAACATTTTGCTGAAAATGTCTTCAATGTATATTTGAAGAATATACATCAATAGTTCTGGGCCTTGTATTCTGGAAAGATCAATAGTCACATGAAACAAATACAAGCACAGGACAAACTGAAAAATAATATTAGATTTAGAACAATTTTTTTTTTTTTTCACACCCCAGCCCGTATTCGGGATAGATTTATTTTATGCTTGCAGGAGATGTGCTCTCCTTTAGTTTCTGTGTGCTGCAGGATTTAAGAAGGCAATATTTCTTTTTCATGGAGATTGTAAATAAGCATGTGGGCAGGGGCGAGGGTGGGAGTCTCTCATCTATGCGTAGTAGTTGAAGGCGCTTGTTGAAGAGAGTTCTGGTGGATAGCTTGAATAAAATTCATTCCTTTCCTTAAAAGAGGAGCCTTGCTCCATCCTTACTGCAGAGGTATGTGCTAAACTCACGATACTTGAAGTGTTCTTAAGGTAAAAAAACAAAACAAAGTCTCTCGTTGAATGACTACAGAGAAAGTCTAAGATGATTAGCTTGCACATAGGCATGTACAGTGTTCTTGTTTAAAAACAAGTGAGAGGTGACTGCACTGGTCATCTTAAATCCTTGGGAAAACATTCCTGTCTCTGTGGGATTTACTGGTGGTGAGGCAGGGAGATTCTGTGTGCTGTTGATTTTTGTGTGGCTTCCACGCTAACACCGCACACTGTGAGAACAGGCACCCTTAACCAGGCTGTGGTTTTCTTCAGTGGGGAAAAGCACCAGGAACTTAACTGTTTGGTACCCAGGTCATTCTGTGGACATGACCCAGAGTCCATCAGCAGAAGTGAGAAAAGCTTGTACTTTCACATTCCTGTCAAACATGGCTACAGTTCCTTGCAGCTTTCATTAACTCATCTTTTTCCTCTTCTGGAAAAATAAGACTTACAAATAAAGGCAGAAAATTTCTTTCTGTGATTGAATTGACTACAATCAGAATGAGCTCCTTCACATCCATCAGTTCTTCTCACTGTGTAATTACCTGTTGCTGCTTCTGCCTCCTGTGATACTGTTTCCCAGTATCTTCTTTAGGTGAAAAATACTGTTTTCTGCCATTGTTTTCTTCTGCTGTAGCCCTTCTGCTAACGACCTGAGTAGAATAGTCTTGTAATGAAAAGGCTTTGTTAATTTTTAATTTTATTTTTTTTTCCCTCTGTTTTGTCTTAATTTTTCTACTTGTACTCCTTTATGTACCCTAACCTGCAGGCCAGTAAGACTTGTCATTTGGGCTGTGTTTGCTGTGATGGTGGATGTTGTTGCTAGAGGTAGCGTTAGATATTTGAGATATCCTTGTATATTACTGCAATGCTATAAATAACAACATAAAACTAGATAAAAATTAGAAATATAGAAGTACTCTCTGTTGAAATGTTCTCCTTATGTTATACAATGTTACAATTAATTCAGCAAAACTGAATAATTTTATCTTTATAAATGAATCTGTAAAAGTAATTTCTGAAGAAGTGAGGCATGTGCTGTGGCAATCATTTGATATAATCTAAAACTTTAATTCCGGTCAGACATGATGGACTTTTTGGTTTCAAAGTTGAATGAGTAAGCTTTTATAAAGTTTGAGGCAACGCTGTGAGGTAAAAGAGTTATGTTCTGAAAGCATCTTAACAACACTGAATGCCACAGAAAAAGTGAAGCCAGACCTGACCAGCGTGTAAGTTCTGAAGACTCGTAAGGAATTCTGTCTGGATAAACAGGCTTGCATTTAGCTGTAAATGTCACATTTGGTTCATTCTTTCACTTCATAGTTTGACTGACTGATTTTGGAGATACATCTAGCGGCATTGAGCTTAGAAATGAACTCTTTATTTGGGGGTTTAGGTGTATTTCTAGGCTTTGTTCCTCTGAGACTACCATTGTTGTTCTTTCTGTCTGGCATGGGTATTCCTCTCTCTTTGTATGGTGCTCTTCTGCCTAAATGTGAAGCCCAGTATTGAGAGTGGGATTTAATTCCCTGTGTCCTAAGCTAAAGATCATATCAGCCCCAACAGAGGGGTGTGTAAATATGTTATTATTTTAAATCTATAATGATATAGTGAAAAAGATTTTAAAGCCTATGTTTAAGTTGTTAATTGAGGAGTGAAGCTGAATTTCAAGTTCACTGCCGTCCTGAAGGGTGGTTTCAGATGATGATGGGTTGTGTTCAGTTTTCAGTTGATGGTGAATGTGCTGTGATTTAAGCAGATCCAGAAGGAACTTAGCGTAAAGTCAAGGTATATCGATTGATGAAAGAACTTGGTGGGGTGAGAAGGGAAAAATAGGCCGGTCAGCCTCGCTTTGGTGCCTAGCAGAATATGGAGGTTATTCTGGGAGTTAACAAGTAAACACCTGAAAGACAGTGCAGTTGTTGGTCAGGATTTCTGAGGAGAAGTCCTGTATGGTGATCCTTCTTATGACAAGGTTACTCACCTTGGAACAAGCAAAGCTGGTTGATGTAATCTTTTTGTAATTTCAGCGAAATTTTTGGTGCTGTTTCTTGCAGAATTCTTCTGCACAAAATGTCAACATAAAGCTAAACAAATACATAACGCAGTGGGTGAAGTTGGAAGACAGGTTGGGCTCAAAGGGTTGCGATCAAATGGTATTACACTGGTAATACCATTTACCAGTCACTGGTAGGATTCCACCTACAGGGGCTCTGCTGTAGGGCCAGTTATCTTAAGTGTTTTAATCAATGATTTACGGACTGGATTTGAAGGTGTACTATTTCCACTGTTTGTGGGAATACCTGTGGTTGCCTTGGTAGAAGAGAGACTTTGCAAGGAGAATGACAAATGGGAGGACTGGACAATTGCCAGCTGCATGAAAAGAGCAACTGCCAGGTTCTGCATTGGGTGCAGGCTGAGGAAGAGAGGCTGGTGAGCAGTCGTACAGAGAGGGATCTGGGGTTTCAGGTTGAAGACGAGATGAATATGAGCCAGCAGTGTGCCCTGGCAGCCCGAAGGGCCAACGGTACCCTGGGGAGCAGCACGCCTAACTGGGGAGGGGCTGTCCTGCTCTGCTCTGTGCTGTGAGGCTTCGCCTCCTGCACTGGGGGGCAGGGCTGGGTGCCACAATGTGAGAAGGACATAAAGCTATCAGTGTCTTAACGGAGGCTCTGAAGATGGTGAAAGATATGGAGGGGAAGATGTATGAGGAGCAGCTGAAGACCCCTGATTTGTTCAGCGCAGAGCAGGCTGAGGGGGGGCCTCATGGTGGCTGCAGCTCCTCACGGGGAAAAAGAAGGGCAGCACTGATCTCTGTTCTGTGTGACAGTGATGGGGTGTGAGGGAATGGCATGGAGCTGTGTCAGGGGAGGGGCAGCTGGGGGCTGGGGACAGGATTTCCGCCAGAGGGTATCAGGCGCTGAACAGGATGTCCAGCGCAGTGGACATAACACTGAGCTGCTGGAGTTCAAGGAGTGCTTTGGACAGTGCTCACCGACATTCAGGTAGAATTTTGGGTAGTCCTGTGTGTAGCTGGGAGTTGGACTCAGTGATCCATTGGATCCCTTCCAGCTCAGGGTATCCTATGACTCAGTGGGGTCAGGTTGTAGATTTGTTGCTTTGAAGATCAGATAAGACTGTCACAATAAGCTAATTTGGTTTGAATTTTGTCATCATCACCTAGGCTTACATACTTTGCTGGAGTTAGAACATCTATGAATGAGCAGGGAGATGATCATCTCCCTCTACTCAGCACTGGTGAGGCTGCACCTCGAGTACTGTGTTCAGTTTTGGGCCCCTCACTACAGGAAAGATGTTGAGGTTCTGGAGAGAAGGGCAACGAAACTGGTGAGGGGACTGGAGCACAAGTCTTATGGGGAGCAGCTGAGGGAGCTGGGATTGTTCAGTCTGGAGAAGAGGAGGCTCAGGGGAGACCTCATTGCACTGTACAACTTCCTGAAGTGAGGTTGTGTTGAAGATGGATTTGGCTTCTTCTGCCAGGCAGCGAGCAGGACATGGGGTAATGGCCGCAAGTTGTATCAGAGGAGATTTAGGTTAGACATAAGGAAGAACTGTTTCTCTCAGAGAGTGGTGAGGCACTGGAATGGCTGCCCAGGGAGGTGGTGGAGTCGCCGTCCCTGGCAGTGCTCAAGAGGCGCCTGGATGAGGAGCTGCGTGATATGGTTTAGTGCTTGTGGTGGCAATGGTGATGAGGAGACGGTTGGACTGGATGATCTTATAGGTCGTTTCCAACCTTGTGATGCTATGATTCTATAAATACATGATTGTAATGCAATAAAGAATCACCTGTGTTCTTCAGTAAGCAGTCCCAGGTATTTATAATTCCCCTAACCTTTGTGCCTTATTTGTACCCTGAATTCATCCATATACTTGGCTCCAGCCATTGTACTTCTGTCTCTTAAGTTAGTGGTCAGCCAGTCTTCTGTCGATTCCTTCTCTTTTTGCTTCTGGAGTTTGCATAATTGAACAGTGTTTTAATTTGCAGTTGTTGGAGAGAATTGATTGAAATCATTTTTACTTCAAAGTAGGAAGCAGGAAACCTTTGTTTAAACAATCAGTTTAAGCATTTTTTTTCTGAATACTTACGTGTTGTTTCCAGTGCTGTCCATTGTCTAAAGGATGTTCTAAAGGATGATCAACATGCTGATAAACAGGAGAAATCTTTACATTCTGCATAAGCCACTTTTACCTAAGAGAATGCACACCCTTGTATGTGTATGTATATATATACATCTAATACACATGTAATATACTTATATATGTGTGTGTATATCTATGTATATTAGATGTATATTTTGTGTATACACATATAAGTATACTTCTGTATTAGCAGGGGGGTTGAACCTAGAAGATCATTGTGGTTCTTTTAAACCCAGGCCAATTCTATGATTCTGTGATTAATGGAGTTGATTCTTCTGTTGAAATTTTGAGTTAATAAAATTGCATTATCAGAGGAGTTGTATTATTTCCTGGATGGTTTAGTTTTAATACTGACTCATTCAAACTGTACTTGGGTGGAAACTGGAACTCTCCTAAGCCCCAGGAATCATCACTTAAATTATTTGTATTATTTATGTCTATTTTCAATGTGCCTGGTTATTATAAAAATCTTAATAAAAAGTATTTGCTGTTAAAATTGATTTTTGTATTAAATAATGGGAAAATGTAATAAAAGAAGAGAAATAGAAGAAACCCACAGGTTCTGTTTAAATTGTACTTGAGAGTTTTAGAACTAGTATGTATCATTCTTCAGCATATTATTTGTACTAAAAGATTGGAAGAGAAATTAAATTTGTGTTTTTTTTTGCTCCTAATATACTTTTTTAACTTCTGTGTGGGCTGTCTAGTGGTCTGTAGTAGTAGAATAGGCTGTGAAAGAGATGATGCTTTTGTGCACCTGCTTGTTGGTTAGTGCACTGCATTTCATTTTTGTTTGGTCTGTAACTTTTATCAGATTAATAATGGTCATTTCGTTGAAACTTCAACAAGTGAGTACTGCTTGAATGTGGACAATAGAAGGAGCTTAAATAATTTTTACAATTTTAAACTTTATTTTTTCAACTTTTTTGAGAAGAATCGCTTTAAATAAAAATCAGATTTTTTTCATTTTTTTTCATTTTTTCATTTCAGTTTCATAATAATTCAAGAAGACTAGTTCTTTACTGAAGACTATGTCTTTACTGTAGAAGTTTAGAGTACTGTTTGTTAGGCTTTTTTCTAGAAGTATTAATCTTTGTCAAAAGATAGAAGTGCCCGTCTTTTCATATTGTGAAGCTGCATGTGAAAGTAACTACTACAGAGGTTTCACTTTCTCTCATATAACATCACCATTTAAGTGCCTTTTCTGAAATGTCTAATGTGCTTATGTTCTGTTGTACTACTTGAGACCTTTCTGTCTCTTGTTTACCATTTTTTCTTTCCGTGTTTGTCCAGGATCATTTCAGATGTAATAATGCAATTCAGGTACTCAGTTTCCCCCTGTAATTGCTGCTAGTTAACCACACCATTTTTAAAAGAGGGAGTGTGGCTGTCAGGTGATTTTGCTGAGTTTGGCTCAACCTCAGGAAGTTCTGCTCTTTCACAGTAATTTCATCGTTGATGTCCTGCTGATACTCAAACTAACTGGGGCTTTTTCCTATAATTATTGCAGACTTCTTAGAGACTTGCTTTCGTATGTGCTGCTCTATTTCCCCAGTCTTCTCAAGGAGATATGTAAATAAAGCTTAATTTCTACGTATTCTGATTGTAAAAATATGATAATGGAGAAGTTTGTTTTCATAAGGAAACCAAACCAAAGATAAGCTTTTCTCTTTTTTCCTCAGCTTTTTCTTAACTTCTTGAAATAGGCCAAAACATTTTTATATTTTTTTATTTGGCAGCTTTTCCAGTGTATGCAATGTACTTCAGCGCAATAACTCCATTTCTGCTTGTATTTCTCTTGGAGACAGATAGGTATGTAGGATGCAGCGTTATCAAAAACTGTACAAGTTGGAAGTGTTGAGTATCTTCTTCCTTCTTGAGGAAGAAAAAGGAAATGTGTTGGCTCTGTCGCTTTCTTTCTCCAGGTTATTGTAACTAGTGTAGATCATGTCAGAAGGATCAGGTTTAGGAACAAGTGCCATTGTGCTATATTGCCTTGTGCAGCAAGTCAGAAAACTGAAAGGAGCTGTTCAGAACAAAGATATTATTAATGCTTCAAGCTGTACTGGGAAGAAAAAAAAAAACAACAAAAAAAACCAACAGCTCACCAGGTGAAGAGCACTAGAAATACATTCGGTTGAGGCTCTGCCAAAATAGTATCTTGTTTTGCTCTTGAGAGAAGTTCAAATCAGTGTTTATTTATCAGTGTTTTAAAAGAAGGAAAGAGAAATACATTGTAAAAGCAGATTCTATACATGTCTCATACAAAACTATTACAGACCTGATTGGACTGTGGGGAGACATCACCTTTCTGAAATCAAATTTACCTTCCATCATCTGTTACAATCCCGGTTTTTGCTCCACATCCTCCTGTTTGTAAACTGGCTTTCATTTCACTCTGTGATAACTTTATTTAGGCTTCCAGTGGAGTGCTTGAATTGGGCTTGTACTTTACTCTATTGGACTTAGTACTATTCATGACTTTTATGGACCACCAGTTTATTAAGAAATAGCCTCTTACAGTCAAGGAATAGTGTTTCAGCCTTGTCAACAGCTCTCCATGGAGCTTTTGAACTGTATTCTGAGTGCAACTCTTCACATGGCAAAGGAAGAAATGTGAACCTAAAGCATATACAGCCATTAGCTTAAAATTCTAATATGCTATTAATGATATCATTTTTTATTAAAGTGGAAGCTTCAGATGTCGCATGTTGTTCTTTGCCAGTAATACTGCTTGTTTTCTTCAGTGTCTGTTAGGCTTTTTATTTTTTTTACTTCCAAGCTTTTTTATTTTTTGAATGCAGCATTAGTTTCCATTGCACGCATTTCTAAATGTAAAAACCAGTCATTGCTTAATTTATATTTTTGTGTTATAGATCACATAGCACGTTACAGGTCCCTGGAGTCCTGAAATTCTGCTGAAGATTTATTACAGCAGTTCCTGAAAACACTGTGGTAAAGCAGTAACCCATTATTTTCTGAGTTAATGCAGTAGACAGCTGGAACTGCACGTGGCATCTCCTTGCTGCTGACTGTATTACCTTTGGGAAAATCTGTGATACCTCACAGCTTACCATGTGGAAGGCAATTCCATTTCTTCTGTTAAGGGTGGCTCTCACAATCGTTGTATGTCCATCTGGTTTCTAACTGGAGGCATTCAAGGCCAAGCTTGATGAGTTTCTGGGCAGCTTGATCTAGTGGTTGGCAACCCTGCTCATGGCACAGGGGTTGGAAGTAGGTGATCTTTGAGGTCCCTTCCAGCCCAGGTGATCCTGTGATTGTATCTCAGGGTCAAGGTGACTATGATTTGGCTTGTGGTCTAGGAGTTTTTCTTGAGCTTTTTCCTGTTCTTGCACACTGGACAGGGGCTCCCTTTCGTATGTCTTTTCATGGTGTTTTGTTGTGTTGAGCAATGGCTCAAGTATCTTATAAGAGTGTTCCTGCTGTTTCTCATCTCTTTCCCATTTGTGTGATTGAATCACAGAATCACAGAATGGCCTGGGTTGGAAGGGACCTCAAGGATCACGAATCTCCAACCCCCCTGCCGCATGCAGGGCCACCAACCTCCCCATTTAATACTAGACCAGGCTGCCCAGAACCCCATCCAACCTGGCCTTGAACACCTCTAGGGACAGGGCATCCACAACCTCTATGGGCAGCCTGTTCCAGCACCTCACCACTCTCTCTGTAAAGAAGTGAAGAAGTGAAGTGGAGTGAAGTGCAAGTTGCAGGGGAGACAAACTGAGATCAAGTTGTGGGGCTCAGGATAGGGGGAAGGATACAAGTAGTCCCAAGAAGAGTAAACTAACACATGCATGCGTGTTTTGTTTTGAAGTGGCATAAAGATAGCCCACCGTTGCTGAGCAGTGATTGAAGATCTTTTGAAAGCTATTGGATGCTGAATATAGTTTTAAAGCAGCACAGACAGCATGTTGTTACCCATTAGTAACATCTCAATCAATCATCAGCTGTAGAATGATGTTTGTCCTACTACAGACAATTTTTGAGACCTTTTTTTAAACAGGAATTGGCTTTCACTGCTTGCCAAGAAAGTTTGTGTAGCTAATGTAGTGCCTGGTATATTATGTAAAGTGATTCTTTTTTTAATGGGTTCAGTTTTTTGGGTGCTGTATGAACAATTTTGCAGCTACTTCTACACTTGTTGAGAAGCTGCAGGTTGAGTTTGTGTGGTATTCTCAAATCTGGATCCCTGCAGGTTGCAGATTTGTGTGGATAACAATAAATCTTTCTTACTGTCTTGATCCATGGATTTGGCTTGGTGTCTGTTCTGGCAGGAGGAGGTTGTGGTCCCTTCTTGAAGGGCTCATGTTTCTCTCAGCCACCAGAATACATTTTGTTACCAAATGTGTAGTTCTTTTTCTGACTGAATCAATGGCAATATCCTGATGAATTTTGATTCTGTATTTTCAATGCTAAACAGTTCTATGGGAGTGTCTTGCAGGTAGATGTGAACAGATGAGGAAATATGATGTGTACTGTTTTTTAGTCTGGATTTTTTTGGTAAAACTTGACTATTTTTCAGGAAGGATGTTTGGGCAAATAGCATTCTTCAGGAACGTAACTGTAGAGACACCATCACCAGTTTTTTTGGCAACTGAAATCTTACACAACTTGGGAAAAGTTTGCAAGAGCACAGAAATACTGATGCAGGCATTTCATTCATTTTTAAAGTTTGAAGTATTCATATGAATCAAAGTAGAATTTGTAGGTTTGTTAGTGTTGTTTTTTCCTACATTACTTTTTCTTCCTCTCCAGATAGATTATTTTGTTGTTACTTTGCTGATAACCTACCTCTTCCAAAGTTCTCATCCACAAAATGACTTTGAGTATGTCATGTGGCTCTGGTGTTTTATTTTATTTACAGGATCTGTTCAGCTGATCGTTCCTTAAGCTGATTTAAACAGTTTTCTTCTATTTTTCTTACTTAACAAACAAACAAGTTCTATTATGATGTGTTGTTTCAGATTTGATCTTCTTCATTAACATTTACATTGAACTTTATTATGAGATGCATAATACATTTTTGGGGTGGTGGTGACATGTTAAGACCTCTGTAGTTGGTGTACTGACTGATAATTTAGAAGTCATTTAAGAAGTGCTTCACTTTTACATATGCAAAATGAATGTACTGCTGTTTACCCTGACCATTTTAAGGTCACTGGAAAAATTACTACAGAAAAGCAAAGTAATACTAGGGTTATTATATGTGTTCTTCACACTGGGAAGTCAACAGGGATTTCTATATGTTCTTATCATGGAAGTTGCTTCGGTTGTTTCTGCAAGCTTTTTTTTTTCTGGAAGGTATAAGGAAAGGTATGACTTTCTTTTGTGACACCAGGAAAAACTTCAGTGAGCCATGTAACCATGAAAAGTATATTGAAGGAGCTGTTTGCAAGAGGTATTACCCATTTGGTTTCCTTGGAAACATGAAACATGATTTACAAATATTGACTTGAGAAAGCTACAGCTTAGAGGAAATCCTGAATTGTTGGTTCAGGCTTTTAAATTAATATCTCTGAAGAGTGTTGACCATACTGAAAGTTACTGCGTGCACATGAAAATTATAATTCTGGATTTATATGTTCCTTAATGTAGTAGCTAATTCTGGATGCAGGACTGTAGAGAATCTTTGAGAGATTTGAATAAGTTGAATAAAAAAGTGCCGAACTGGGATCTTTGGCTCTGTTTGCACTGGTGTTAAAGAAGTTATCCTACATGGTTGTGAAAATCAGGTCATTAGTGACTTGTGCGCAGCTGGTGAACTGTAACTTGGGATTTTTTTCTTCTCCTACTTCTTGAATGTTTCCAAGCACCTTGGAGGGTGATTTTTATGTTTATGCAGGATAGTATGTGAGAAATCGTACAATTGGCTTGGGTTGGAAGGGACTTCAAGGATCATCAAACTCCAACCTCCCAGCCACAGGCAGGGCCACCAACCTTCATATTAATACTAGACCAGGATGCCTAGGGCTCCATCGAACCTGGCCTTGAACACCTCCAGGGACGGGGCATCAGGCGTTTACTGGGTAGCTTATTCTTATTGTACAGGGATACTTACGCATATTTACTTTTAAAGGCTACTGATTGTAGCTCTGTCTTGCTGGACTTGTTAGTATTTTCAGAATAAAAGTAGCTTTATCCATGGAGCATGATATGTACTATATGGGGCGTCCTGAAGCTGATACTATGTTCATCTTCAGGGAATAAGAAGCACCTTAAGGGAAAAAAACTATACAGCAGAGTTCTTGTGTATATTTTAGGAGAGCTGAGCTGTATGCAGAGTGGGCAGTGATTATGTCTGTGTGTTTGTTAATGTGTAAGTGACCCTGGTTCTGTTGGTCAAACCAGTGTATTTCTGACTATGGTTTTGTATCTCCTTCTCTTAGTGTCAGTGGTGGCTTTTGCAGACTCTGTTGACGTTCATCTCACTGAGTGCCTGTTCCTCCTCTGTCGGCTGTAGTCATCGCTTGTACTCGGTGTACTGTCAGTGATTCTGCATGATGAACAGTCTAACTTTAAGGGTTGTGCTGATTTATGCTCTACTTTGGCTGTTTTCCCAGTCCAGTTGTATACTGACCCCTTGAAACTGTTGTGACTGTGTGAGAGTGAAAGAGGTGTTCAGTGGCCACCACTGCTGCCAATGGATAGGTACCTCAGACTCTTCCCAAAACAAGGAATGTGATGGCCTTATGTCCCATGCCATGTTATTGAGAGAAATGCCTGCAGAGCAGAAGTTCTGTCTTTGGTTTCTCCAGGAAAATGCCCGTCCACCCTGTTTGTCTGTTCACTGTAGTGCTGGTTGCTTCATAGTCATGATCATGAGAGTGTGGCAAGGCACAGTTTGTAAGGAGATACGATGTGTTACTGTGAACAAATTGTTGAAAGAATATGTGCATGCAGGCCTGTGCTTCTTTTTGAAACCTGCATAAGAGCCAGTGTGTCCCAAGCATTTAATTTTTTCCGCTATAACTTTAACAATATTTTGCATCCAATTTAAAAGGAGTATTTTATTTTTCCTTGCTTGGTAATTATAAAGACACTGTAGCAAGTGTGTTAAGGTAGCCTTACATGATTTTCTTAATTAAGGCAGGATGAATCTAGATCTACCTACATCTGTGGCTGCAGGAGTATTTCATACTGCAGGTGGTAAGATGAAGGTGGGAAGTTGAACAGTGCTTGAAGCAGTGGCTCTTAAACATTTAGAGGCACTGGTGGCTTGACAAGCAAGAACCACTGAAATCTGTAGGTTGATGTGCCACAGATGGGACAGCTATATGCGTGGACCATATATATTTTGTGGGATTTAAGAGTAAGAACAGATAGGGGACTACAAAAGCCGTCTATGCATAGATAAGTATCATTGCTTTCCTCATCATGGTTGTTTAACTGAGAAGGGCTTTGTTTATTGCTTCTGTAAATAAGGCCTAACATCCTGAAGGCTGTGAAGAAGTTTGTCAGTTATAAGGAAGGATTCAACTATATTGTTTTTGTTTTCAGTTGCATTGTGACTAGTTCTACCCGATGAAAGCAGTCTGCTCTTGCCACATGTACAGGCTGCGAATGACGGTGGCAGAGGTATGAAATGGCAGAAAGATTAATTAATAGGAGGAGGGAATCAGGGATCTCCTCTTGGTAAATAATGTACAGAGATGTTAGCCCAAGGGAAGGTCAGTCAATCAGGAAAAGCTTTGTTGGTATTTTCCTGTACAGAAGGAGGAGTTTTTTGTTTGCTTGAGGAGTCTCAGGTTGCTTTTCTTTTTTTTTTTTTTTTCTTTTTTTTTTTTTTGTACTTTTTTGTTTCCTTGTCTGCTTACATTATTTGTGGGCTTGGAGAAGGTAAAATTCTGTATGGCTGAAGGCAGAACAGCGGGTATGTCAAGTCATTTGTTGGCAGTCGTGAACGTGGATCCAAAAAAAGTGGATGTCATTTTAGGATGCCAAGTAGATACTAACAGAAAAAGATAAATTATGTGAAATGAACAGTAATTCTTCATGTAACCAAATAAACTGCATGGACTACTGCACAGTAAGTCAAGATAGAAACAAGGAGCTGTAGCATAATAGACTTCTGCTAAATTTATAATTGTTTTTATGAGAATCCATTGTGCCAGTACAAACGGAATTTTGTATTGAAGGACCAGTTGTAAACTAAGTGCCTCCAGATGAAAGCCAAACAGAATTTACTGCACTTTATTTAAACTTAAAGGGAATGCAATGAATGTAGATGAAGAGTTATCACAGTATAAAAACAAAAGATGGAAATGTAAGAGATAGTTGTGTGATACTCTTAAAAGGATCCAAAATAATCCTTTTATCAGGATGGTTGTCTTCTGAACTCATTAGAATAGCAGCATGTAACTATGATATGTTGCCCCTAACGCAGTGATCATGAAAAAACAATACTGTTTAGCCCTATTCTGCTTTTCCAATTTTGTTTTTTTGGGTGTCACTGATAAATGGATGGTTGCAAGAACTCAGTCATGTAGAAACATCAGGAGAACTTCCGATGTTCAGTATTTTCATGTCAGAATATTGATGTTCATAAAATCATACAGTCACCAAGGTTGGAAAAGACCTATAGGATCATCCAGTCCAACCATTCACATGCCACCAGTATTTCTCCAATAAACCCTGCCCCTTGGTACAACATCTAAACATTTCTTAAACACCTCCAGAGATGGTGACTCAACCACCTCCCTAGGCAGCCTTGGCAGGCATGTTCCAATGCCTGACCAATCCGGGGAACAAATCTTTCCCAATATCCAAACTGAACCTTCCTGGTGCAACCTGAAGCCATTCCCTCTGGTCTTATTGCTAGTTATGCGTGAGAAGAGGCTGACCCCCAGCTTACCACTACCTCCCTTCAGGAGGTTGAGAGTGGTAAGATCTCCCCTGAACCTTCTCCAGTCTAAACAATTGCAGCTCCCTCAGTTACTCCCCATGAGACCTGTGCTCCAGACCACTCACAGCTTTGTTGCCCTTCTTTGGACACGTTCCGGGGCCTCAATGTCTTTCTTGTAGTGAGGGGCCCAAAACTGTGCGCAACGTTTGAGGTGTGGCCTCACCAGAGCTGAGTACATAAGGATGATCATGTCCCTGCTCCTGCTGGCAGCTCCAGATTTCTTGTTGTTTCTATCAAGTATAGACAGATTTCCAAAATAGTTAGGTGATACTTAGCTGTTTCATGAGTAATACTGAAGACTTGGAGAGTCTTGCAGATTTGCCATGGCTTTAGAGAAACAGCATCAGTGTCAGTCCTCAGATATGTTGGCTTTTTCTTCAGGTTGTTGTGACTTTTGAAAGTAAGGTGATGAAAGAAGTCAGGGATGACATTAATCACAGATACACAGAAATGTCAGTTTTAATAGAAAGTAAGCCCCTCTTTCTTCCCACCTTCAGCCTGCAGTTCTTTGAACCCCCAGCTGTAAAATGCTTCTGTGTCCAGGCTTGAGTGCTGCATGGTGTTAGAGCTTTCTAGTCAGAGTACTCGACTTCTCTGTGGGTGAGCACCAGCAGTCTAGTGTGATTATAGGAGTTTTTTTCTTTAGCAGAAGTAGCAGAGACTTTTTTTCAGCTCCATGACATGATGCTGAAATGAGAGATGCAGATAAGTTGGAGATGTTTTATCCTTTGACTTTGAATTGACTTTTTCATAACTTCCAATGTGTGTTCATCAGGTCAGCATTGTTGCAGGCTGTCTTGTGAGGTAAGATCCCAAATACAGATGTCAGGTATGTCCTCTGGAGGGTGAGAAAGGAAATGGGAGTGGAATTAGCAAGGTGTTCAGAGTCCTTTCCAACAGTAGGGAACAAAATCTCTCAGGATTCTGTCAGACTTGCTTGATCTGGATTCAAATCTGTACCCAATGCAACTTGAAAATAAATTAACTGAGCAGCAATATAATAGACTGGGCACAAGTAAATGGGGCAGTTACTAGGAGAATGGGAGATGTGGAGTTAAAGAGGGTAAGATTAATGTGGCAAATGGAGTCTTGTGGAAGGGTTAAATTACCAGCAGGCATTCTGTTCCTGTTTGGCCAGTTTTTCTGAACTAAAAAGTTTAACACGTGAAATATTGTAAAACATGTGATTGAGTATTAACATCAAGAAAATCAGTTGCAACACGTATATTCAAATTTGCAGTTTACAAATAGGAAGAGCGCAGTTGGAGTGACCATATAAAAATGAGCAAGACTTCAGTAGTACTGGCTTCCAAAAACAGTGGCCTTCAAAACAAAACAGTGGTATATGTAAGAACTGCTACCACTCTCTAGGCTTGGTGGAGGCAGTTTATACTCCATGATGTTTGTAACTTGCAGTTACAAAACTTGCAGTTTTTTGGGTTTTTTTTAATTATTATTTTTTTTTCACCTTGATAAATAATGGGGACAAGACTTCAGAGTCTGATCTTAATTGCATTATTACATGCATTTGTGTGTGTATGGTAGGATGAGATAGATGCAGAAGCAGAGAGGAGGGAACAGGGATGTCTGCTTCTTACTTGAAGTTATTTCTGAATTTAATCAGTCGTCCAACTAATGGGGAAGAGTTGGGAGTCAGGCAAGTCCTTGGAAAGAGAGAAGCAGCAGGAACCTAAGGAGGACTGAAAGTCACGTGTTGTTTAACAGGAGATAAGAGTGGCCATAGCTGACTGTTGTGGTCCTTCTCAATCTGAGAGCTGGTTTGTTTCCCACTTTCCAGTAGGTTATTCAAAAGAATAATAAATAATAAAGAGTAATAAAAAAAGGTTATAGAGCCTAGGATAAAACAGTGCAGATGGTGATGTGGAAGTGCTCTACAGGCAGACAGTAACTCAGGGCATGGAAGCAATAAAGTGCATAATTCTGGATTTACTGGAAGTGTAAAGAAGGGTGAAGTGATAAAGTGACTGAAGGAGATAAACCACTGCATGCTAAAATCTAAAACAGCCCCTAGTAGATTTCTTTTAGTCCTTCCCTTGGAAAGCTGCAGGGTGAGGCAGCATGGTGAAGTTTTGCTTTCAGAACTGGTGGGTATCCACTTCTGTAGCTAGCAGATTTGGTGTGGGTGCTGTATTCTTTCCAGTCAACTGTGTCCTGAGTGTTGCTGCAGCCAAAGTAAAATTATTGCTTCATGGTTTCATTGTTTGGCTTTGTAATAGTGAAAAATTCTATAGTTGGCAGACACTTCAAGGGTGTGGATGGGGCTTATCTGCATAATTCTTTTCTTAGATGCCTGAAGCAAAGGTCTTTCTCAGGGCTTTAAAGTCCTGGTACTAAGTTACCTGTAGTACGCATGACTGTACACTTACAAATTCCTGATTTTTATGGTTTGTCATTGTGACTAGGCTTCAAGTTTGTTTTCTTTTTAAATAAGTATTTTTTTCCCTCCCTTTGACGTACTTTAAAAATCTGAACTGAGGTGTTGTCTGAGTTGAGTTGTGAGGTAGTCATCAGTAATAAGTGCACACCACCTCCACTTGTGTGTAACTGCGTTGTCATTTTAAAAAAATGTTATTAAAGTAATGGAATATAGACTCTGTCTACTTTCATTTCACAGTAAGAGGAAATAGGTAACTTCGATCATTAAAAAAAAAAAATTGCAAAACTGGGAAAATAAAGGAACTCCACTGTTGTTCTATCTTATGTGAGTGTAATACTTACAAGAAGCTGTGAATTCGAGCTTACACTTGCATTCGTTCTAATTCTTAGAAGTCCCTTCTGTTTTGTTGTCAGTTCTTTGCTAATTAGTGTCCAAGTGCAGTATTTCTTTCTCCCTTTTCTTTGGGTCCTTCTTACACTGTCCTTTCTCGTTTGGATTTTGAAATGTAACTGGGTAATTGGTCAACAGCCGTTTCCAAGTGCACTTAATAAGGACTGACTTCTTTTCTAAGCCCCATTTCCCCTCAGCACATGCCAGTTAACGATGCAGTAAGGTGCAGGGGAAGATTAAGATGACTGTGGGAGTGCAGACCGGGGGCTTTCCGTTTCCATTCCTGATACAGTCTGTGTGATTCTGGGAAATTTCTCTCAGCATTAAATCTTGGACTCAGATGATGATAACAGCTGGGGGAGAGCAGCGTTCTCATAAAGGTGCCAAAAGCTGGAGGTTGCATTAAACTGGTTTGAGACAGTCGAGGTGTGATGTAGAGATGCAGGGTTCTTTCTGCTCATTTGCTGAAACAGCAAAATTAGTTCAAAAATTTACCCACAGAGCTTGAAGTTGGGTACTGAGAATGTGTCTGCTTTTGAAACAGCTCAGCTATTTGTACTAGTCCTCATATTGAGACATTGAGAAATTATGGGCATATATTCTTAATTAAAAATATGATAGTTGCAAGGGGCATCCTGTACAGATTACTGTGCATCTGTGCATGAAAGGGCTTTTGTAATAATAGTTGCAGCTACATCTTGGGATTTTTCTTATCTTTATTTTTCTGTTTTTTGTTTTTTTTTTTTTCTCACAGGCATAAAACTTGGCTTAATGTCAATGTCAATGTCAATCCTGGTAAGATGGTAGTTTTCCAAAAACTGCTCCCTTCATTGATGTCTATTCAAGTTGTGAGTGGCATGAGATGTACCTCATGTCATAACACTTTGAAGTGACGTGAACTTTGCCTCAGTCATGGTTTCTAACAGTTGAAAACAACAGCAATAGTTAGCTAGATTTTGGTTCTTCGGTGTTCCATATGGGACTGAAGATTTAACTGCAGCAAACGGTAGCATGACAGTGATAGTGGGTTCAGGTCTCATGGAGGTTGACTTTAGGTAAGTACATGCTTTCTGTGATTCTGCTAGAATGAAGTGAGGGAGGACAGTTTGCTTCTTTCTTTTCAGATACGAAGTTTATGAACATTTACAGTATGTCTGTTTAATGCATTGGCACTCTTGTAAGTTGGAATTAGAAAAGTGAAGGATGATACTATTTTTTTCTGCCTTGGTACTGAGCTTAATCAGAATCCAAATGAACGCTGTTCAGTACTTCTAGCACACTTCAGTTTCACTCATAGTAGAGCCTGACCAGAAGGGCATGGAGAATATGCAGAAAGAGAGCATGTGGGTGGTCCCTTTGAGGAGAAGCTGATCTCTTCATTTGGGTCTATCCAGAGACTTGGTGACTCTGAATTGTTCAATCTGCTAGGAGAGCATAAAAGCTCTTCAATTATGTTAATCAGGGGTTCTGCATCACTGCAGAGTGGAGCTGTGCTTTTCTTGTTCTGCTGGAGATTATTGTCCATAAGTATATCACAAATGTTTCACTTTCAAATAATTTCATTGTTTCGTTTGCAGTGCTTACAAGCCTTGGTCAGAGGTTAGGATTCCCTTCTAGTAAGGGGTCCACAAACGAACTCCTGAGGGTCTAGGATTAAGAAAGCTGGCAGTGGAGGGACGCTAACAAGGGAACAGAAAGGAGAACAATGAACGACAAAACAGACCAAAAAAAAATAATCAACCAACACAAACAAAGCTCAAACCATAAGGGAAAACCCACAAAAGTAAAAGCAAATCAAACAAAACTAGAGGAAAAACAGCTGGTCTCAGTGAATTAGGATCAATGATAGAGAAATTTAAAGGTGGAAAAATCCGTTTTGTTGCTGGAGTGACTGAAATATGTACTATAGCACTGCACATATATAAATACAGTATTTTCTGTGCATTCCACTCATCTGCCATTTGAGTGTCCCTGTGCTGTACCCTGCGTGTTTACATCATTTCAGTGCAATTGTTGCTTGCACAGTAAAAATACAGCAGTGATGGTTGCCATTCTCAGGGGTCTTTGCTCTTTTTGACTTACTCCTGACTCTGCATTTCACACAGGAAGCATCTCCTTGGATCACAGTGTCTCAGCTCTGCTACCTGAGGTGCATCAAGTTAAGCTTCCCTTAGCTCGTAAACAATTTTAAAAGACTTTCCTGTTTTTTTTTCCCCTCACATTTTGTTTATTATGATTCATTATGGCCTTTCTTTCCTCCTGTTTCATCTTGCGTGTTGATATCCAGCCCAAGGGTATGTATGGACATACCAATCTATTGCCTTTGCACAGATATTTTGTTTTACAAGGGAGTAGCTTTCCCCTTATTGTGTGGTGAGGTTTTTATTTTTTTTGTCTCTGCTGTGACTTTGTAGATATTGAGCCCCTCCCGGTCAGGAGTTCCATTTAAAAATACATAACGTCAACCAACGCGCTGTTAGAAGTAGAAAAATCTGTGAGGTTCTGTGGGATGGGTGAAGAGGGGGTCATCTGTTGTGAAGGCTAGAAGCGGAGGGATGGGTACTGGCGCAGGGCTCTGGTATGGTGTGGCTGAGGGACAGAGCAGGATGAAGCCATGCTGTGAAGTGAGGGCTTTGTGGGCTGCAGGGCATATGGCCATGCAGGCTGCAGGTGGGGTAGGCTGGGCCTGTGTTACCAGCTGGCCAGGGGTGGGGAGATGCGCTGCTGTATGGACTGACATTGGAAAAGGGGAAACGGCGGTGGTCACGGTTTAATCATGGCTGAGGTGGTTTTGCAGAAACCTGGGACGTTTATGGTTTTGTTGATAATAGCATGCAAATCCTCTTGCTTAACAAAGGTTTAGTAGGCTATCAAGTGACACTAGCTACTGGCATAGAGCTTAACTTGTGTGTTTTAACAGCAGAGCTGAACAAGAGATGGAACTTGAAGAAAACCACTTTTCATGTCTCTGACTGAAAACACTGTCAGAGAGATTAAATGCTTGCTCCCTCCCCCTCGCCTCATACGATTGCATGTGTATCTGCAGACAGGACTGGCTGCCTAGGGCTTTGCTCATAGCCAGAGCACTGTGTGCACTTCGCTGATCTTTCCTTTGAGGCCAGGTAGGGCTGGCACTTGGTGCTCCCAGCTCCTTAGTGGGCTGAGGCTTCTCTAAGCAGGGCTGCTTTGTTCCCCTGTGTCTTTAACAGCAGCTGGAGCAAAGCACCAGAGTGCCTGAAGTGAAAAGAAGTTCACTGTGTGCTGTTTTCAGAGAAAACAACACAGAATTTCCTCAAGGAATCTTGAGCAGGACTTGGTACTTGTTCTGGGCAGATTGTGGCTCTGATGCGTCTTACTGATTTCTCACCTATGATTTTCTGTGCAGTTCAGCTGTCATATGGATGTGGGAATTGGAAACTTGGAGAAGTTCTACTTTGAACTTTTGGAAACCTCCACACTCAGCCATGAATGGGCTCTGTGGGACAGGTATCTCACTTGGCAATTGCTTCTGCTCAGCAGTAGTAAGAATTAGGAGATATTGAAGAGCTTTTAATGCTTACTTTGAACAAATTGATAAAGTGGGATGGACAGCAGCCAGAGGAGATGAATCAAACAATTTCTTAAAGGTACTGCAGCAAGTCACAGGTGTTTGAGTGCTGTGTGCCAACCTCCTTACCCATTTCTACACAGAAGTGTTCCTGCCATACCACAGAGAAGTGAAACTACTTTGCAAGCCAGGTGGTAGATTTCTTTTCTTTCACTTTTCTCTCTCTCATCGCCAGTAACCTTTATGATCCTCTTAATGTTGTTCTTTTTTTGTATGTGTGTGTGTATTTTTTTTTCTTTAGTAGATGTTCTTGTAAGGTTTCAGACTGCCAATGAGCGTCAGTTGGAGCGAATTCCCTGAAAGTGACTTCTGTGAAGTCACCAGTAAGATGTGTTGGTATTGCCAGGTGATCCAGAGCAGCACTCCTCAGCTCATAAGCATCAGAAAAGAAGTTATAAAGTGCCAGGCACCTTTGCAAGGAACCCTCAGACCTTTTTGGTTTTTACTTAATGTTGACTTAAAGAATGGGCCGCTGTCCTTCCTTGACTTTTTTCCCTTTGTTCCCCAGTGAACTGAAGCCCAACGTATCTTTGTGCGAATATTTGCACTAGACTACATAACTATTTGGCACCTGGAAGGAAACAAATTGAAGACCTGTTAGGGTGGAAGTCATTTCCCCTAATTTCAAATCACTGTAGTTAGAAGTCTAGTTTAGGCTAGTTCTCTGGGTTTCCTCTGTCAGCAATGAAAAACAGTGATGTTTCTGCAGAGCAGTTCCTCCCATCCATCACAGAAACTAATCTGAAAAGAGGATAAATTGTTGTGTAGCTGTGGTTGGCTTCTTCCTTCACTGCAGAGCAAGCCTTGGGCCATTACTTTTAGCCAAAAGTAAGCATATAGATAACATGCTAGGTGAGCTGAAATCCAGTCTCAGTTTGTAGTGCAAGATGTGCAGTTGGAGTAACCTTTTTCCTGCATTATTCTTCTCTTAGTATGTGTTTAATTAAAAAATAAAATAACAAATCCTACCTGCTGTAGTTGTGGTGGTTACGTATCTCTACAACAGACTGTAAAAGTTAAAGGTTTTCTGAAGGCTTGATTTACGTAATATGCAAGGGATGGTTATCAGTCAGTTGGTCACTAAAGGATGTGACCATATGCAAATGTTTGTATTTGTCACCTTTTTCTGTCATTCCCATTGCCTGTTCTGTTGTGTAACTAAGTGGAGTTATTGAAGTAGATATGTACTTCTTTCTTTTTCTTCCATAGGTTATTTTACCATACCTTCCAGTGTATTTCTTTCTAGTTTATTCCCACACTTTTACCCTTTGCCTGCCTGTAAATATATTCAGACTTGGAGAAAGGAGTTTTAAGTGTTGTTTTCCTCATCTCTCTCTGAAGAGCTATCTGCTCTTTAGTCCCAGCAGCAATTCAGAAAGGGTAGATTTCTCCTCCTGTATGCACGCAGTAAGAGGAGATTGCAGAACACTGTTCTTCTAAAAGCTTGCTTTTCTCTGTGGTTAGGGAGGAAAAGAATCTCAACTGAGTATTTTTATGGCACCAATTAAGTGTTAGTAAGTTTTGTTCTTAGGCTTCCCTGAAATACCAGGTAAGGTAATCCAGTACTGTGATTGCATTTGGTAGGGTTGGTCTGGAGACGTGTTCTGGGCAGAGCACCAGCAAACTTTTATAATGAAACTCAGATGAAAAATGTAATTGGTTTTTTTTTTCAGAGGCTGTGCAGAAAAGCCTGAGCCAATCCCTTCCTCCTTTCAGTATCACAAGTTTTCATCTGAGTTGTTTCAGCTTAGTGGCATCCTAACGTTTCCCTTGCGTAAGGCTGTGTTGTAATCTCCAAACCTCTGTTTCTAAGAAATGGATTAACCCAAGAGAAAGTGAAGGGAAAGTGAACTTACAGATGATCATGGCCAATTGAAAGGATGGGAAATGACTGGTGTGAACAAGTGCAGAGATGTTTGACTTATGGGCCTTGGCTGTTGTTACCCCTGAGGCCTTGATTAAGAGGCCTAGATGGTTTGGGTCTTCAAGCCTTTCTAGGCATTCCTTTGAGTTGCTTTCTCTGGTTACTTAACAAGCAGACAACATAAAGGTACTGGTTGTCATGCATGGAGGACGGTATTTTGACAAATACCGTGATTAATCCTGGGGAACATCATCCGTGGTTGAAACTTGAGTTGTCCTTCCCCACAGGCTTCTCCTTGCTGATGGAGTTATAGCTCTGGCAGCTCCAAAGGAAATTGCATCTCTTGTTAGCTCATACTTCATTTTGCATGCCAGTTCTTTCTCGTTTTCCTCTGTTCATGGTGCTTGGTCTCTCACAGCAACTCTTCCACTAATATTCGTCTTGCAGGTGGCAAGGAGAAGGTAGGCTACTGTCCTGATTCGAGTGGGCTGGTATTTATGGTGCACGTGCCAGTCCTTTGATGCAGCCATGTGTGCAGGAGAAAGTTGTGCTGGCCACTGGGGTTTGGGTTATCAGAGCACACAGCTGTAGAAAGAGGCAAGCCAGCAGGCTCTGCTGAGGCCAGCATTGCTGCTCCCACTTGCATGGTGAAGTGTCCAGCACTGGAGAAGTGAGGCCTTCAGAGAGTTGTTGTCTTTTCCCATCTCCTCCAAGGTGTGAGGTATGTGTCACATGCTCTTCAAGCCCCATGAGGATTATGGTATGTAGCCTGTAGGTTGGGTAGGCTTGCCTCTTGTCTCCCTCCCCAGCCCCTCCTGAGTGCTTTCAGACTTCGCAGCTGTGCTGCTTTGCAGCTGTTGCTGTTCCCTACTGGAGAGGGCTTCACCACTGTCATATTTCCTTTGTCAAAAAGTTGATGTGTCTCCAGCAGGGTCTCTGTCCCTCCTTCCCCCAGTCCTTCCTGAAGGGGGCTTTGCTTGCCTTCCTCATCTAGAAGCTCTGTACTTTCTGGCCCAGCCCTAATGTCTGGCTGCAGATGGCATCACTGGCATTGTTTATACCACTGAGCCATTGCAATGGTGCGTGGCTGTGTCCAGACTGAAATGACTCCTCAGTGTGCAGTTCCCAGTGCCTATATGGTATGTAATTGCTGTTGTCCCTGTGTGCTTTCCTTCAGTATCTGTTCCTATGTGATGAACAAAACTGATATCTCTGTAGTTTTGTACTGACAGTGCTGCTCTGACTGTCTGTCTGGCTAAAGGGTCCTGACTTCTTCAGTTGTGTTCTGAGCTGCGGTCACCTTGACTATGGGTAGCACTCATCTGCAAATACCTATTAAATGAGTTGTTGCTGAAATCTTCATCTGTATGCTTGGGCTGCCAGCTTGGGATTAATTTATTGTCTAGCATAAAACTCGCAGAAGGACTTTATTCCTGTGTGCATTCATAGAAAAGAAAATGTGTGAAAGCGATCATAGAAGTCAGTTAAAAGCTTTGCTGAAAGTTGCTCTCACAGTCAGCCTTGTAAACAACCGTTCCCCCTCCTGTATGTACACTGGAAGGCCACAATAAGGTCTCCCTGAAGCCTTCTCTTCTCCAAGCTAAACAAATGTGGTTCCCTCAACCTTTCTTCAAAGGAGAGATGCTCCAGCCCTCTGATCATCTTAGTGGTCCTCCTCTGGACCGGCCTCCACCCTGACACACAACCATTGATCACAACCCTTTGGCTGCGTCCAGCCAGCCAATTCCTCATCCATCAAACAGTCCATCCTTCAAATCCACACCTCTCCTTCTCTTCAGAGAGAAGGATGTGGTGAGGGACCATGTCAAGGGCCTTGCAGAAGTCCAGATAGATGACATCCATCGCCCTTCCCCTGTTCACTGAAGCCATCACTCCATCACAGAATGCCGTCAGATTGGTCAGGCATGATCTGCACTTGGTGAAACCATGCTGGCTGTCTCAAATCACTTGTTTGTCTCAAATGTGCGTTAACACAGCTTCTAGGAAGATCTGCTCCATGATCTTCCCAGGCAAAGAGGTGAGGCTCACTGGCCTGTAGTTCCCCAGGTCTTCTTTTCTCCCTTTCTTAAAAATGGGAGTAACGTTTCTCTTTTTCCAGTCACCCGGGACTTCACCAGACAGCCATGATTTTTCAGGAGTGATGGAGAGTGGCTCAGCAACCACATCAGCCATCTCTTTCAGAACCTAGGATGGATACCATCCAGCCCTATGCACTTGTACATGTTCACCTTCATGAGGGGAACTTGGACTTGTTCCACCATTGCAGTGGGACAGAAACCACTTGCCATACCCTCACCTAGAGGCTCATGGTCCTGGTTGAGATGGGAAGCCTGACCACCCGTGATGATCAAGGCAAAGCACCCATTGAGTAACTCAGCTTTGTTTATGTCTGAGGATCTTCCTGTTCTTGTAATTCACCTACTAAGTTTCCCTTTCCACATGGCAAACCATCAGCTTTGTTGAGTTTATTTCTGTCTGAATCATAGAATATCCCTAGTTGGAAGGGATGCTTGAGGATCACAGAATGGGCTGGGTTGAAAAGGACCACAATGATCATCTAGTTTCAACCCCCTGCTATGTGCAAGGTCGCCAGCCACCAAACCAGGCTGCCCAGAGCCACATCCAGCCTGGCCTTGAATGCCTCCAGGGATGGGGCATCCACAGCCTCCTTGGGCAACCTGTTACAGTGCATCACCACCCTCTGAGTGGAAAATATCTAACCTAAACCTCCCCTGTCTCATTTTGAAACCATTCCCCCTTGTCCTATCATTATCTACCCACGTAAACAGCTGTTCTCCCTCCTATTTATATGCTCCCTTCAAGTACTGGAAGGCCACAGTGAGGTCTCCCTGGAGTCTGCTCTTCTCCAAGCTAAATAAGCCCAGTTTCCTCAACCTTTTCTCACAGGAGAAGTGTTCCAGGCCTCTCATCATCTTAGTGGCCCTCTTCTGGACCTGCTCCAAAAGCTTCACGTTTTTCCTGTAGTGGGGGCCCCAGGCCTGGACACAGTACTCCAGATGGGGCCTCACAAGAGCTGAGTAGAGGGGGACAATCACCTCCCTGCTGGCCACCTCTTTTCTAATGCATCCCTGAACACTGTTGACTTTATGTTGACTTTATGCACTGCAAGCTCACACTGCTGGCTCATGTCCAGCTTCTCATCTACTGGGACCCCCAGGTCCTTCTCCACAGGGCTGCTCTCAAGGATCATTGAGTCCAACTTCTGGTTCCTCATAAGGCCACA
The DNA here is from genome assembly GCF_951394365.1 of Tetrao urogallus. Classification (NCBI taxonomy): domain Eukaryota; kingdom Metazoa; phylum Chordata; class Aves; order Galliformes; family Phasianidae; genus Tetrao; species Tetrao urogallus. Next base: position 40,522,435 of record NC_136813.1, on the reverse strand, counting down.
TAAAAATCAGGTCATACAACTGAGAGCATTGTTCAGACATGTGAGATCTGCAAATGGCTTAACCTATGGATCTCGCCAGTCTATAGCAGCTGGTGTGGAAAGTGGCCCAGCTTGAGCTGATTTTGCCCTGGTGTATCCAACTTTCCCAGGTCTTAAATAACTATGAGTCTTAAAAATGAACACAGGACAAACCAACACACGCAGAAAGTATTTGGAGCTGATGCACTTTTTTAGCCTGCGCATCAGCATTCCACCTTTTAATGTATTTTCCTCCTTCTCCAGGTTTGTCCTTTGCAGCTTTAGACAATCAGAAGTAGAATTATGGGCTTTGTTGCTGCATCGTGACAAGGAGACATGCTCAGGAAATACGCTAGGAGCAAGCAGCTTTGTGATGCTGCCAGCAGCTGTCCATCCAGGGGAGAGCAAATATTCCTCTTATGACCACGCAGTAGTACCCTGTGGTCTTGTCTATGTGGCCGCAGTGCTAACCGTAGTGCTAAACGTTTGTGCTGTTGTACTGATGGTTTTGGGTGACCATCATAAATAGATTTTGTCCCTTCAAACCATCCATGTATATTTTTTGACTGGATGTAAACTAGGATGAATATTTCTGATAGTCTTTTAGTCATTTTGGCTTTAAATGAGAAACAGGCTCTGAAAACTAGCAGCTTTAGTAACAGGACTGAAGCTTCTGAAGTGGAGAGGTGACTTTGTAAGTGTGTGGTACTGAGATGGTTAGTTTATGTTCTGACATAATGCAGTCTAAACCTTTTTACTTTAGGAGATCTTTTGTATTTGCACAGATAACTGCTGCCAGTGGTGCTTTCTGTCTGCAGCATGGGCACATCTGGGCCTTGTTTGATGTCTTGCGTGTCCTTAGTGATGTAATCACGCAAAGGCGTAGAGTGGTCATGGGCCTGAATAGATGTCAGTCGGAAAGCACACGGACTGTGCCACCTGATTGCTGCAATGCCAGCACGCTGCTCTGCAGCCAGGCGTGCAGAACTGGCACGCTGCAGTCCCCAAACACCAGCTGTGCAAACTGGGGTTGGGGTGAGGCTGCAGCTTTGGCAGTGTTTCTTTTCTGGCTTTGTCCAATTGTACAGGTGCTGTGTGCTAATTTTCACATTGAGATCTAAAGAATTGATAGTAAAATGTCCCCAACTGTTCTAAGGCCATGTCTGAGAAAGGCTGTGGATGCAGGCATTCTTACAAGAGCATGTTGGTATGCGTTTAAGCTTAATTGAGAAAGCTTATTTTAGTAGCACGGCTGTTGTCTATTAGAGTGTTTTGTGTTTCTTATCAGGCTTGGTCTCTGTCCCCTTCTGTCTTCTGAGTGCACCAGAAGAGCTCTGGGCACTGCCACTCTTTGTCTTTTCCTTGCTGTCCTGTTGGATTTCAGTATGCCTGTAGCCCTTCATATCCCTCTTGCTGGTTTGCTTCTCAGGCTTCCTGTGTGATGGCCCATGGCCAGAATAGCAGCAGTGCAAAATGGAGGCTCTTCAGTTTGGGCATTGTCCCCAGGTTTTCTGAGCAGGAGTTTTCTTTCACTGAACAGGATAGCAAGGTACAGCAGTGGTACTGGGTATGTTTCTGTAGTTCATTGCCTCATTCGTGTTTGGAGGGTTGTCTCTGCATTAACAAGTTTTAGGCTTGCTCTCCCCTTGTCAGGGAGAGAAGGTTGTGCAGCACCTGATGATGCTCATGAAGTCTTCCTACTCACCAGGCGTGGGTGAGTATCTGGATGTTTCAGGTTATATTCTAAAGGGAGATTTTCCCACTCACTCCCCTGTGGTCAGAATGAAAGTGAGCAATTCAGACTTGAGCAGTGGAAGGAGAACCAAAAAAAAAAAAAAAATTATGTATCTGTTCTTTTCTGCTTGGGTGTTGGCTGGTTCTGCCAAGCTGGGCTCTTTGAGAGCCAGGGCAGCTGCTGTATTTTAATCACCGCCATGATCTCTGGGTCAGCTGGAGGTGTGGGCACGCACAAAGCAAGCAGGGGAGAGGGGTGGCTTTTTTTCTTTTCCTTCCCGTTTTCTGTCCCTGCAACAGAAGTTATTGGTGATTGACAGCTTCACAATTTGAATGCTGCTGAGGTTTTGGTACATGGAGTCAGTTGAAAGGGCTGGAAATGTCTCAGCCAAAAGTGTTAGAGGGGCAGCTCACCATTTGTCTTCAAAAGAAGCTCATCTTGGTTTCATGTGCTTGTGGCTTGGTGTCAAGGTGCTGTGATGCACGTGTCCAACAGACCTGCTCACTTTGGGTAAGCGAAATGGTGACTTTGGGGAACTGCAGGCAAAACTCTGTTTAAAGAAGAAAACTGAAATTTTGTGCCTAAGTAAAGGTCAGAAGTGCTGGGGCTGCTATTAGCTGACTCTGTCCTGAAGGAGATTATCAAAAAGGTGGTACTACAAGAAGTAGGACACACATCATTTATAATTTATCAGCATATAGGAAAACACATTCAATGTCCTGCTGTGCAATAAATGTATCCTCTGCAGGAGCACCAAAGAGTGCATAGATTCTCTGCTTGTTTTTTAATTCATCCTTTTTCACCTACGTAAGAAAAGTCAGGTTGTCCTTTATCGCTTCCTTAATCAAGAGCTTTATTTTGCGTGCTCGAGTCTGCATGGTTAGAGGAGCGACTGACGCATGGTTTGATCCTGGGATCCTGCCTTGAGGCTTACGTACTTGTCACCACAGTGCATTTAAAGGTGTACCACAAACTGCCTATTGCAAAGAAAAATAATAATGAAAATGGTGTTATTTCTGAAACAACAGCTACTGCTCTGCTACCCGCGGGAGTATGCTGGCGGGTTCAGAACTGGCGGAGAGGAGAGGAGGCTGTTCTGGACGCAGCAGCAGAAATGCTCTCTCACTGCTGCGTGTAGTTAATAGAAACAGACAGAGTTGCAGCATGAGTGCATTCAGGGGTCACAGCTGTGAAGGATGCCATGCTTCAACCTGATTTAGCAGTGGGAACCTTGGCAGGAAGTTGCCGTGTTTATGAGAAGCAGGGTAACCACAACTGCAGGCAAACCTGAAAGATTCCACTGTGGCTTTCATTATGAATAGCAGGCAAGAGTGTTGAAAACTGGCTGTAAAAAATCTGAATACCAGAGAGAGAGAGAGAGACGCTGTGTAAAGGAGACATAAATTCCACCGTGACGTCTCCAAGTAACAATAAAAATGCTGGTTCCGTCTGCCACAGTTGTTTGCAAGGTAGAGAATGATCAAAGATGGAGTAATTCCAAACCGCCAGATTTTTTTTTTCTTCAAATATGGAATTGATGTTTGAGGGCACTGGAGGAAGAGAACAGGCAAGTGCCATTTTGGCTGCTTTCAGGAGACACGGAGTGGATGTGCTCAGTGTAGTTGTCATTGTGCTTCATTGGGTTAAAGGGCTGCTCCTCCTTGTGGTTTGGTTTTGTTGCAGAAATCAAGTGTGTTTTTTTTTAAATGATAGCCTGCGATAGTCGAGCTCTGTTGAAATGATGTCTTAATCATCTGAATGCCATGTGAATATGCTGCGTTCACAGTCCCACTTGGAATATAGCTGGGGACTGGGGAAGCTTTTACAGTCATTTTTGTTTTGTAAAAATAAAGGGATGTATTTCTTTTGTCTTTAGTGATAGGAAGTGCTTGGAAGTTACAAACCTCAGTCAAGGTTGACCCTGTCCTGATGTGATGCATATTTTCCACTGTGGGTAGGTTGTATTTATGCATAGAGCATCAGATGTGGAGTTCCTAGTCTCTGGCAGTGATGACAAATGAGTCATGCAAGCCAGGATTTTTGGCTGGTGTATTATTGTGAAACAAAGTGCCAGTCAGTCAGTTTTGCCTTCTTAACATAAATTATATGAAAATGGTTAAAATTGCCAGAGATAAATTAAGAACTTTCCTATTGCAAATCTGTTACTCTCAGTAATGAAGGCATGCATTTCACTTTTAACCTTTGTTATTTTACATGACAGCTTGTATTAATCACTACTAAAATAATAATTTTCTGGTGCATGACGGTGAGTGCCTAAAGGGTGCTGCACTTTCCTGGTACCAGGCTCAGCCTTACCTTTTGTTTCCTCCACACAGAAGTGCAAGAACTGTTCTGTGTGAGCTGCTGTTGCTCCACAGCTCTGAGCTGGGCTTGCTGAGCCCACCATGGAGCTGTGTACGTGGAGGGAGCCTGATACCATCCTCCCACCCGCAGTGGTGCTGCGGCTCATGGTGCTGTGCCAGGCTGCAGGGCCCTCCCAGGAGGGCAGAAGGGCAGTCTGGTCGTGCTGACCTTTGCTGACCTGCCTGAGCTCAGCTGATGAATTGCATAAGCGCCCTGTGTGAAATTGGTGAAGGAAGCACGGGGGTGGGGAGGAAACCCACTAAGTTGCTATATGCTATAAATTGGTTCTTGTTGCTTCTTGGCATCCTGCATCGTAGGGAAATTTGATGAAACTGAGCAGACAGTCAATTCTGAACTTTACTGATGGTTATCTTCTTCCTCAGAGGTCAGAAAAGTGCAGACTGGAGCTTGTTTCGGTCACCACAAGGATTGAATTACAGGCGTGCTGTGTGGGTTGGGCAGGTTATGAATCCCCAGCTGTGGATTCAGGAACAGAGAGCTCAGATCTGGCTGCTTTGCCCCTTGTTCTGTACCTGTGTAACCAGATCAGTTCCTTGCAGATCTGACCTTACCTTGCACACACTGGAGGGCCAGGCATGCACCTTTTCTGTGTAATTGTAGCAGTTGCTCTTGTAATGTTCTCCCGTAGAGTTATGGAGGTGATACCTGTAGTCCCTTTCCTCTCACTACCTCTGGAGAACATATAGTTGTTTTATATGGCTCTGTGTGGCATATTGTGTAATAAATCTCTGGAGATCAATGAGCTTAAGAAACCTTTTTCCCTTCTGAAACCTCTGCTGTTGTGAATAAACAAATTACTTGATTTGCAATCTGTGTCATATCAGAAGACAGTTACTACCAACACATTTTCCATGCAGGGCTCTGGACTTTGGAGTTTCCTTTTTAAATTAGAATGTTTGTTTTGTAGCACAGCAAAACGGCTCTTGCCCAACAATTTTGTGAACAGATCACTGAGACTTCTGTCCGTGTGCTAAGCAATGAGTCTTAACAGTTGGATTGGCTTTTGGGGAGTTTGCTAAACAGTTCCTACTTGCATTCATTAACTTGTGGTTGTACCAGATAGAATGGCCTGGAGTTCAGTTATGTATTGCTCTCTTCTCTCCTGTGATACAAATCTGAAGCTGGGAAACTTTAATATTACAGAGCAGTGCAAATAGGTAGTGGGCTGTGACGTTATTCAATATATTAAAATAAATTAGTGTTATAACATTGGTGTGGAAGAAGTAAAGAGCAGAGTGCCATTTTGCGTTGACGCCCACAACTCCTGAAAATCACAGGAATGTGTAGGTTTCTAGGTTATGTGCTTCTCAGCCTCAAAGGCAAGCTTTAAGAGAGTAACAGCACACGTAAAGCCAAACCACTTTAAGTCACCTCAAGTTAGTTGCCCGGGTTCTGGGAACAGGAGCCATGTTCAGAAGTGCTGGCTGACAATTTGGGTTTGATTTTATTTTTGGGGTTTGCAAATGCCAGCTAGAGACGTGGTGCATGGAGGATCAGACACCTTTCCCCTCCATGCTTGCATTTCTGCCTGATTCTGTGGGATCTGGTTGAGCACTCAGTGTGAGTGGAGGCTGGGCTCGCCTTCTTGTTGCTGTGATGAAATTCAAGCAACTCTTCAGATTCTTCAGCAGGATTCCTTGTGATAGGACAAGAGGAAATAGTTTCAAATTAAAAAGGGAGATTTAGAGTGGGTGTGTAAGGAGAATTTTTCTATAGTAAGGGTAGCAAATCACTGGAACAGATTGCCCAGAGAAGTGGGGGATGCCCCATCCCTGGAGACACCCAACGTCAGGCTGGACAGGGCTCTGAGCAGTGTGATTTAGCTGTAGGTGTCCCTGCTCATTGCAGGGGGGTTGGACTAGGTGACCTTTAAAGATGAATTCTATGATTCCGTGAACTTCATTTGTGTGCAGAGACCTGATAGTATTGATGTAGATCAAAAGGGATATAAAAAGGAGAGATGGGTGGCATGAGTGGATGTCAGGAGAGGAGGGGCGAAGGTGGGCCCACACATGCGTACCTCTGCACTGCCAGGTTCTTGCACCCTGCCCTATTTGCAGAGCCTCCAGCTGGAAGGAAGAGCTTTGCAGGCTCTTGTGTTGCTGATTCAACTGGAGCGGGTGGCAGCTGCGAGTGAGAGCACAAGGGAGTGGGGCTGTCAGGCACTCAGGAAAAGTTTAGTTTCTTTTGTTCACCCCTAAGTAAAGTTTGTGAAGTTCTCTGAAAGAAAAAAAAAATCTGTTTTGGCAGATACTACCTAGCTCTCCAGAGCTACTTATTTTCATATTTACTACAGAATTGGAGAATTATTAATGTTGGGGACCTCTGGGCCCATGTGGCCTACCCCCTGCTCTGGCAGGGACACCCAGAGCAGGGTGCCCAGGCCCATCTCTAGGTGGTTTTTGAAGAACTGCAAGAAGGAGACTTTACAACCTCTTTGGGCAGCTTGCAGCAGTGTCATGTCACCTGTACAACACGGAAGTGCTGTCTGGTGTTCAGAGGGAACCTTCTGTGCTCCAGTTTGTGCCCAGCATCTTTGTTCCTTGCACTGCAAACAACTGAAAATAGCCTGCCTTCATTCTCTTTGCACCATTCAAGTATTTATACACATTGAGTACTATGTTCAGTTTTGGACACCTCAGTACAGAAGGGACATTGAGGCGCTGGAGCAGGTCCAAAGAAGGACAACAGGGCTTATGAATGGCTTGGAGAATATGCCCTATAAGGAGAGACTGAAGGAACTGGGGCTGTTTAGTCTGAAAGTCTGTTTACCTGAAAGGTGATTGCAGTGAGAGTGGGGTTGGTCACTTTGCACTGGTGACAGGTGACAGGATGAGGGGAAATGGCCTCAAGTTGTGTCACGGGAGGTTTAGGTTGGGTATTAGGAAACACTTCTCTACAGAAAGGGTTGTTAAGCACTGGAATAGGCTCCCCAGAGAGTTGGTTGAATCACCGTCCCTGGTGTTTAAAAACCGCTTAGTAGTGGTAGTCAGGGACGTGATTTAGTGGAGGCTTGTTAGGGTAGTATGGTTAGGTTGCAGTTGGACTTGATCTTTCAGGTCTTTTCCAACCTGAGCATTTCCGTGATTCTGTTGGACCCTCCTGAGCCTTTCTGTAGGCTGAAGAGGAATTCAGTTCTGGACGTGGTTACCTTTTTTCTTCCCCATGTGCTCCAAAATAAGTAAAAAGTTGTAAACACTTTTGAAAGCAGAAACACTGCTTTCCAGGGACAGCTCGAGAATGGAGGTGGCAGGAACTTCTTTCTGAAAATGTCTGCAGGAGAGTTAGTGGCAATTCTTGGACTCTGCAGTTAAGGCTGTCTAATTTAGCACCCTGTCACGAATCAGATTTCACGCTTTGCCTTTTTTTGAAGAAGAGGTTAAATATTGCTCAGTGATCACAAATGTTTCTTGTCTGGGTGCCTGAATCTGTAGTAGAATAGCTAATTAACAGTTGTATTATTCCTAAGTTGCATAAATGAGCAACTTTAGATGTGATGCTTTCTAATACCAAATATGTTGCAGTTGTGTTGTCCCGTTAGGTACTGTTTCCCATTTGCACATGCCATTGCAGCAAGAGAATTCTGCAAATGTTATTAGTTCACAAATCCCCAAAAATGGGAATTTCTTATTGTTATAGGAATGGAAAGAATATGGGAGGTGAGCAGAGCATTTAATGTATGATACATGAAAAATACTTCAAAGCCGTGAGCTACATTTCCTCATATTCAAGCTGTGATTTCTGTGAACTACTAATTAAAAACTAGAGGAGACTGCTGTTATGGTGAGAGATCACTGAAATGAAAAGAGCAGGTTGAGGATGCTATACCTGACTACCTTTAGAAAAGGTGCACATTCTCCCCAAGTGTGTTCCTTTTCAGTTTTCTGAAAGGCTAAGTCAAGATGTGTATGGTGTATCTTAATTTTCATCAATAAGAGGAGCTGTGATTCTGCTTTCTTCCCCCTCCTTTTTTATTATCTTGATTTGTTGCTACAGACCATCTCCTTTCTTAATGATACTGAGGCTTTTCTAGATCGTGCTGCTCCACCACTCCTCCCTGAGGTCATTCTCAACTCATCCGTGTTCTCATGACTAAGGATAGACAAATGTGCAGATGCGTGTGGGGGACAAAAAAGAGAATGAAATGACCTCAAATGCTGCAGTGCACATGTGGATTTTCCCAGGAAGAATTTGAGAGAAAGTAAGCTCTAGATGACAGATGTAAGTTATGTTTTTCACATTTTTTTAGAAGATGCTCAGAAACTAAGGAGAAAAGGACCTGAATTAATTCCATTTGTTTAAATATCCTTGTGCCTTTTACATTCTGCTTTCCTTATGGTTGGCAGACTTTGAGAGTATTTTAGAACTGTGTGGTCTTTTTTCTTGCCTTGGGCAAAAAGTTTTAAATAAAGAAATAATTCACATAACCTTCTTTGGGACTCGCATATTTTTTCTTCTCTAGGAACATGAACTCACATGCAGAAGGTACCAGACTGCTGTAAGGGAAGCCTCCCTTTTAATATGTTAGGTCTCTGCAGTTGTGAAACTCCTAATATTCACCTAAAATTTCTCCAGATGAGTGTTTGATTTCTTAATGCCAAACTATTTCCTGAAGTCAGGTGTTACCTCTTGATAAAGACAGTGGCGTTTGTTTTTGGAGCAGCTCACTTTTCAGCTGCAAGAACTCTGAAGCCATATTTTTTGATAGAGGACAGCACCCTGGAAGACTTGTGGTGTGTTTTTCGTTCTCTAGGAAGTCACTGAATCATTCTTCTGCACCTTGCTGTCTGCTTTAGACATTTGAAATGTTAATGCTCTGGAAATTACTACTTTGGGAATTAATTAGGTTTGGAGGTTCTCCCATGAAGATGATCTGATGCAGACTTTTTATAGGTTTCAATGGTGGTAAATGCTTCATATTTGTAAAACTGTATTAGCAATGAAGGGTTCTATCCAGAAGAGAAGGATTTTCCATTTTTAAGATTAAAAACTATCTTGTAAGAGCCAGCATACATCCTGGTCTTGGTATATTTTATGTTTTGACTTTCAGAGTTAAACATGTGTAAGTTGTGTAAGTTTCTGTTTTCATTCTTGGCTGTTATTAGGGGATGCTGTGCAACTTCGGGACAGGGAGATGATAGGTAAGAGCTGCTCAGCCAGCAGAGAACCAGAAGTCTGTTTTTAAAGCTTCTGGCCTTTTATAAATAGTTTTGCTCATAACATTCCAAGTACTGTGTTCTGTTCCGCACGTTTGACAAAATACAATGCGCTAAAGCAGAGAACATCTCCAGAATCATTTTGCAGGTATGTTTTTCTGCAGTTTCAGTCTCAGTAATAATAAAAAAACTTGCAGTTGATAGTAAAAATTTTGAGAGAGTTTCTGTATATTGCTTCATATAAGGTTCATGGGCACCTTATATGAGGAGGAGGTGAATGTAAAATAAAGAAAAGACATTAAAAGGAATTGAGGAATAAAAGGAGTATGGGTTTTTATCCTTTTAAGTAAGGCTGTGTAATCAGTAAGTCTATAGCAAGCCAGTATATTTCAGTGCTGTAGCTGTGAAATAAATACTAGCATTTAAGCATTAATCTTGCAAGGGCAGCATGCCTCATGCCCCAGCTCCTGCAGCTGACGAGGGCTGTGTGTAGATGTCACACTGTTGTGTGGGGGCCGTGGTTTCCGGAGGGAAGGGGTCCCAAATAGTGGGTTTGATGAGTGTGGGAGACTGAAAGTTTCAGGAATGGGAGACTTAGAAAAAGCAGTGGTGGGGGAGGGAAGAGTGAGCAGCTCATGCCTTGGTGAATGGCTGCCTACCTGCTGCTACCTCACCCAAGCTGTTTCTTCCCCTGCAGCACCTCATAGCACCTCAAGGGTGCTATGATCTAGCTATGTTAACTTCCATGTGTAAAAGATGATGCTTATCTACAGTTCTCTGAATGGAACTTCAGTAGGCAAGCCGTGACTGATCATATGTGAACAAACCAAAGCAAGCATAAGGTTTTCAACAACAGGAAAACTGTCCTTGGTGGTACGTGTTTGTTACACTTGGATGTTAACTCTGACAGCGCATGACAAGAGACATGAATTTAGCAATGGGTCAGTCAACCTGAAGCACTGACTGAAACAGTCTCTCCTGTTTGCTGGTGTCCAGAAGGTGGAAATCTGCAGCTGAATGGCTTCAGGTATGCTGCCTCATCAGAGGGACAGAAACATGCATGCCTAATACCTGATGTGTGGTTTGTTTAGCTACCTATTTTAGGGTGAGAGAAATTGGCTCTGGAAGCCTTTCTTCCCTTGGGCAGTAGGGAAGGCCTTAGGTGATGGGCTCAGGTGTACAGCTGCCCAAGTTGTCATAGAATCATATCATAGAATTATAGAATGGCCGAGGTTGAAGACAATCATCATGATCGTCTAGTTTCAACCCCCTGCTATGTGCAGGGTCACCAACCGCCAGACCAGGCTGCCAGAGCCACATCCAGCCTGGCCTTGAATGCCTCCAGGGATGGGGCATCCACAGCCTCCTTGGGCAACCTGTTCCAGTGTGTCACCATCCTCTGTGTGAAAAGCTTCCTCCAAATACCTAACCTAAATCTCCCCTGTCTTAGTTAAAAACCATACCCCTTGTCCTATCACTATCCACCCTTGTAAACAGCCGTTCCCCCTCCTGTTTATACTCTCCCTTTAAGTACTGGAAGGCCACAATGAGGTCTCCCTGGAGCCTTCTCTTTTTCAAGCTATAAGGGGACTAGTCAGCTGCCTCCATCTGATCAGAGAATGTGTGTCAGGTTCACTTCTGTTCCCAGGACATGTACTATTTCCCAGTGACAGAGCCACCCTACTCTTTGGCTTCAGTACTTCAGCCTTTTTCATGATTTTGTAATTTTGTGTAAAGACATTTAAAAAGTTCTGCTTACTTGGAAAATTGGATAAGGTTGTTCAGAGAAGCAGCAGGAGTCAAGAGGAGTAAAGGGAATGGTAAAATATCCAACAAATACTGATCTAGTGTTACTAGCAAGTCATATTTCTAACGTTGGGCAGTGTGAGTTTATTTTAAATGAGATTTGAAGCAGTCACAGAATCTGCAGCCCACCAGATTTAGATTCACCTCACCTAACTTTGACACCAATGTGCTGGAGGCTATTTCGACATAAGAAAGTAATTTGGAGCAGCAGGAGCTGATCAGTAGATGAAAATCATGAAACCAGTCATTACTGTGGGCTTCCGTGACCCCGCTGGGGGTTGAAGCGTGCTTGGTGTGCTGCTGCAGACGGGCTTCTTGTTCAGCCTCCTCCAAAGGCAACCTGGTGTGTGTGCATCTCAGCTCTGCTGGGAAGAGGGGTGTGCTGGCACTTCTCCAGCAGCGGCCTTATTGCTGTGGGTTTTCTCCAGAGTGGGGCACGTGGTCTGTCTCTTAGCTGTGAAGAATAAGAGGAGCAGCATCTCTAGGCACGTGCAGGGATGGTTCTGCTCTCCTGTCTCTCTTCAGAGAATATTCCAAGTTGGAAGGGACCCATAGAGATCATCAAGCCTAATTTCTCATTCCACACAGGACCATCGTGTTTGACTGCATTTGAAACTTAGGGCCACCGAGCTCTTAATTAAGGCACTTCGGCGTTTAAAGCTGGTGTGGAGCAAAGCTCAATCCAGCTGCCTGAAGAGTGCTAGAAAATTGCTCTAATTGCCATAGTCACAGCCTGTCAGACCCATCTTGCCCATCTACGCCCACTGCACTGTCTGCTCTGATTTCTTCAGAGGTGTGCTGTGCAGGCGTACCTTCCACTGTGCCTGCCTGTTCGTGGAATCATAGAATCACTGAATCATAGAATGGCCTGGGTTGAAAAATGCCACAATGATCATCTAGTTTTGACCTCCCTGCTATGTGCAGGATCACCAACCACTAGACTAGGCTGCCCAGAGCCAGTCCAGCCTGCTTCCAATGGTTCAGTATGGTGCCTGGCTGCACGTGCCCTCAGTGCAGGATCCAGCTCAGCAAAAGATAAGATTATCGGTAAGCTCTTCTTTGATGTTGCCCTGAAGGAGCAGACTGAACTGGATGCAGAGACCTTACAGAATGAAGTGGACAAGGTGAAGGCTCGGCTCTCTATGAAAGGGAAGGAAAAATGGGAATACCAGGCCATCGTGGATAGGCTGTGGGATGGACATTTGCAGTACCACAACAGAGTTGCTTTAGAAGGTGCTGGGAGAGACACAGAGATGCTGTGTTCCTCCCTCAGGAAACAGGTGAAACTCCTGGAGAAGTAGCAGGAGGATAACAGAAGATCAGAAGAAGAGGCCTGCCACCAGCAAAGCAATCTGAGAACCATGGAGTGGATTGAATTGTTGTTTCAGAGACAGTAGACTGAAGTGGAAGAGATGTTCAGAGAGATGGGAGATGGGCAGGCAGCAGTAAAGCAGCTTGCTATCTACTGTGTCTCACCAAGGAAGGAATATGTGAACTTGAAGGAGACTTGGAAGATGTCTGGTGAGATGGCAGAGAACCAGAAGGAGTTATTCTCTGTCAACAGTAAGCTGCAGAAAACAGTTTCAGAGTTGGATAAGACAAAGGAGGAGTTAAAAAGCACGCAGAAGAATCTGAAAAATGCAGACATGGGAGACCCCAAGTTTGAGGAAGATAGACATCTATAACCAGAGACACTCAGATGATTCATCTTTTGCAGTTCCATAGGAGTGGGTCTTTCAGCATCCAGAGCTCCGTTACTAAGCCCACAGCAATGAGATTGATCTAGATAATGTTTCTGATGTGGATACCCCTGCAAATCAGCCCTGCAGGTCTCCTTTAAGCCTTGCAAAAAAGGCAGAAGCTGGATTAAAAAGCAGCTTCCAGTGGTGAATCTGCTAAAGAAGGCTTTAAGGGAAACAGTGGAGAACTGGGAGCATAATCTGGAGGGTGAGACTTTTAACAGATTCCTGCCAGCATCCATCAGGAATTCAGGATCCAAGAATCGTAAATTGGGTAGCTTGCAGAAACGTGGGCAAGGTGAGGTTGGGGTGCGATGGCTTGAGAGGTAGAACCAAGTTTGTTGAGCCTACAAACCCTTCAGAGCTCTGTCTCTTAGCTGTGAATAGCAAGAGGAACATCTCTAGGCCAGCATCCATCGCTCCCTCTGAACTGTCCTCCAGCATCAGCTGGGCCAGGCTAAGTGCTTCGCTGCAGTGAGGTCCCATGCCCCCAGAAACAGCAAGACTGAATGTACTTCCCAAAGCCTACCTGAGCAAAGTCCTGGCCCTTCAGCAAGCCAGTAGCAGACCAACCCTCTACCTAGTACACTGACTGGTTCATCCTCGTTTCAGCCCTCTTCTTTCCCATTTCCTCGCAGAATAAACAGGGTGTTCTTATCTGCTGGTATGCTTGGAGCTCTGCAGTTGTTGCTGCTCTTGGGCTCTGCAGGTGGAACCGCGCCTCTGGGACACAGCCGCGAGCTGGAGCTGCCGGAAAGAATCTGGTGTCTGTCTGCAGCTGGGGCAGCAGCTGGGAGCACAAGCGGGGAGAGAAGGGACCTGGAGCAGTGCTGTAAATGGTGCAAATGTCCCTGCATCGTGCGCAGGGCATGGCTGCTCCCAGCAGTGATGCTGCAGCACGGCTGTGCCTGCTGTCATGCCACTCATTGTCCCTCTGAGCTCTGGGGCACCTGTGCCAAGCCAGGGTGCCTCACTGTGCCTTGGGTAGGGACATGGAGCCTGTATCTAGCACTGGGATCATGGATCAGGGAGGAGGGTGTTGGTGAGCGCTATCCCATGTGGAAGCAGAGAGGTTGCTGTGCTGATGACCTTTCTTTCTGGTCTGCATGATGTGACTTCTTTGTATGAATTTCTGTTTTTTAATGTAACTGTAAGCATTTTTTTTTGTTGTTCTTTTGTGCATTGGTAAAAATAAATAAATAAATATTCTTTGTTACAGGAAAGACATTGAGATCCTGGAGTATGTCCAGAGAAGGGGGCAGTGAATCTGGTTAGGGTCTGAAGTACAAGTCTAATTGAGAATGGCTGAGGGAACTGAGATGGTTTGGAGTGGAGAAGAGGATGCTTAGGGGGTCATTATTGGTCTCCCTGGAAAGGAGGTTGTAGTGAGTCACTCTCTTCTGTCAGCTAACAGCAATAGATTGAGAGTGAATGGCCTTACAGTGCATCACAGGACATTCAGGTTGGATGTTAGTAAATACTTCTCAGAATGAGCAGCGATGTGTTGGAATTGGCTGCCCAGGGAGGTGGTGGAGTCATAGTCCCTGGAGGTGTTCAAGAAGAGTGTGGATATGGCACTGAAGGACGTGGTCTAGTGCAGTCACAGGCATGGGTTGTGGATGGACTAGACGATCCTACTGGTCTTTCTGACCTTAATGATTTTATGAATTTGTGGTCCTGTGTTGTAGCTCTCTGTTCTCAGTAATAGCTGCAATTTAAGATTTGTTGAACATTTACTTCTAGAACCCAAATTCACAAAAAAAGTGCTCCTTCCACTTCTCAGAAAGGGTAGAGGTCTTATTTTATTTACTTTACACTGCACTGGGTTTGTTTTTTTTCTATATCTGGCATTCTTATTTGGCCTGAATATTACCCTATGAACAGATGAATGATTCATTGTTGTGCCCAGAGGAAGATGCTTTTTTTTTTTCCTATGAATAACGTTACAGAAGTTGCCTTTTCTTTTTCTTCTTTTCCCCTTGGGAATTGCTGCTGCTTAGAAAATCCACCAAATGGAATGCGGTTATGTAAGAGATGAATCTAGCCTTGCTGCATGCTTGCTGCATCTCACTGGAGGAGTCTCAGCATGATGTGCAATGCAGGTGATTTCCAATTAGAGTGTACCCATATATGGAGGACTGTCACTTGAGCCCCCCTCTCATGGACAGTGTCTGTGTCCTGCGTTGAGTGCGTGTGTCAGTGCTGCAGTATCACCTAATTTCCTACTTCAGAAATGTAGAATATCCTGAGTTGGAAGGGACTCAAGAGGATCACAGAATCCAACTCCTGGCTCCAGAGAGAACCACCCCAAAATCAGACCATATGATTGAGAGCATTTCTCGAGCAATTCTTGAACTCTATGATCTCAGTGCCATGACCACTGCCTTGAGGAGCCTGATTCAGGGCTCGACCACCCTCTGGTGAAAAAGCTTTTCCTGACACCCAGCCTCTCTTCCCATGACCTGCAAGCAGGATGTGTGAATCTTATTGTGAATCTTGGACTGACAGTTCTATACGTTGTGTATCTGTTGTTTGTGTCATAGTCAATCCCCTTTCTTTCTCTAGTCTGATAAATGGGTCAGAGAACTATGTAATGAGAGTGTGTTTACAGTGCTCTCTATGGATGTTATTGATGCCTCTGGACGAAGGGGACAAGGAAAGATGACATAGGCTGTCATGAAGGGCTTAATTTGAATTAAATCAAACCCAGAATAGTTAATGCTGTGAAGATCTTGGAATAGGAGTGTATTTCAGATTTACAAGGCACAAGTTAGCATAATGGCTAACTGCCTTAAGTGGCCTGTTGTATGCAAGAGGATATTTTTTGCACGCTGAATCACACAGAATCACAGAATGGCCTGGATTGGAAGGAACCGCAAGGATCATGAATCTCCAACTCGCCTGTCACAGGCAGGGCCACCAACCTCCCCACTTAATACTAGACCAGGCTGCCCAGGGCCCCTTCCAACCTGGCCTTGAACACCTCCAGGGATGGAGCATCCACAGCCTCTCTGGGCAGCCTGTTCCAGCACCTTACCACTCTTACCACTCGCATAGTAAAGAACCTCCCCCTGATGTCTGATCTAAATCTTCCCTCCCTCAACTTAAAACCATTTCTCCTTGTCCTGCCATTATCTACCCTTGTAAAGAGTTGACTCCCTTCCTGTTTGCAGGCTCCCTTTAGGTACTGAAAGGCTGCAGTGAGGTCACCCCGCAGCTGAACAAGCCCAGCTCCCTCAGCCTGTCTTCAATGCTGCATCGAGTTCTGAAATTTAACTAATACATTTAATGACTATTTCCAATATAGACGGGTGATACTTCATTGTGTTGGTTCTTCATTTCCCTGTGACTGTTTTCTGGTGTGCAAGAGATCGATTGCCAAAGTGGATTAATGCCTTCCACATCTGCACTTCATAGTTCAGATCAAAAGCAAAGCAAGCCATACGTGTTTTGAGTGGCCATGTGCGCACATCATAAATACTGCTGCACAATCTGGCCTGCTTAGAGAATTAAGAGCTCCTATTTTGCGGGAGAGATTCAGTGCTAAAATATTAGTATTTCATAAGCACCGCAGATTTACCCTCAATTACATTTTTTCAGATTAATCCCCAAATCATTCTCTGAGGAAAATTTTTCAGTCAGACCTCAGCTTTTTGCTGCTTTTAAAAAGATGCTCTGTGTTAAACTTTGCCAGTTTTATAGCCGCTGGGTTTTAAGGAGTGCAGTTGGCTGGCAGTTTTCCAGCCAGCCCAGCTGCCTTGGTAAGAGCTGTGCAGGTCTGCAAAGTGTGGTGTGGGCTCCTTTGTTAAATCCATTACTCTCGTACTGAGAGGGTGAGAGAAACAGGTATTAACTGCGGTGAGGGCTTCATTATTTGAGAGCTTTCTGCCTTTTCATCTTGACCTTCCAAAATTATCTCCTCTGCTGGGGTACCTCAGGGCTTTTTTTCCCTCTAAAATTCCTCACGGCTTTCAGGTGTTAGCGAGCCTGGAGGTTTCACTCTCCTTTTTTCAAGGGAGCTGTTGGGGGGGCATGAGTCTGTGTGGCCTCAGCCATGAAGTTGGTGCTGCTTTGTGGAGAATACATAAAAGTCTATAAAAGGGTCCTTCTCTGAGCATCTTCAGGGGATGCAAGCACAGCTGCCTCACCTTTTGGTCATAGCATGGGAAGGATACTATTTCCAGGCCTTCGTAAAAAGACCAGTGAGTGTGGGACAAAGGCTCCCAGGTGTTTATTTTACACGGCTTACTTAGAGGTATGGATGAACAAATATAAAGATTAATGCAAGCAGCGAGCTGCAGGTTGTGGACACTACAGCAAACACAGGCAAGAAAAAATCAATTTTTCACAAATGAAAAAGGAGAAAAAAATCAATAGGGAAAGGGCTGTTATTTTCAATTTAAAACCAGAGGAGCTGAGGTTTGATCTCTGAGTTCATGCTTTCCTGTTCTCATTCACATGTTCCACAGCTCTGTTATTGGAGAACTCCAGACTGAGCGGTAGAGAGATCATTAAATATAAATGGCTAAAAGAGTGTGAAATGCTCCCCATCCTTATTTATTTACTCGTCTTGTCTGCTGGCAGATATTTATACATCTTTAGTTAACTCCTGCAGATGTTAGTTCTCAATACAGGAATATTTGTGTGCACCGAGCTTTCTCTCTGAAGTCCACCAGCCTTTTTCTGGTACGTGTTTTGACAATATTTAAAGCGCAGGACTCAGGCTGTCGTTATTGATCTGTGTTTGTTTCTTTTCAACAGACTGTGATTCCATCTGGCTACCTGATGGTGAGAGTGCCCCACAAAAACATTACCAATATTTTAAGTGGAAGTGCAGAATTTGTCTTTGCAGTGCTGTCTGCATGGGGTCTGGTCCAATACATTGTGAGGGGACCCAAGCGGGATGCTGAGGACCATCTCATCTCCTGTGGATGCAGTGTGCCAGAATGCCACGGCAGGGTGCCAGGTTCTTATGTTTAAAAGAGAAACCAAAATGGTACTTTTTGGGCAATATCTGTAGATTCCATGTGTCCAAACACATCTGCACCAGTATTAACTGTGTGAGAGCTGGGCTGCCCTGCAAATCTGATTATCCAAAGACACAGCCTGATAAGTAGTAGGCAAAACTGTGTGTTGGTGCAGAGCCTTTTCTTATTAAAGGCTCATCATGAAAGTGGAGGGCTTGTTTGCAAGCAGGCACTTGGTAGGTCTTGGCTCAAAAGAGCAAGTGAAAATAGTCATTAGGAAGGTACTGCCAAGTTCATGTAAGATCTGCAAAACAAAAAAATCTTTATCATTGTTTAATCTCTGGTAATTATTTTTGTAGTGTTTTTTTTAATCTTAATTGGATTTGCTTATCTCTGGTATATGACTTCTGCTGTGGCATAGCAAAGGAGTGCAGGGAAATGCACCCGCCATAGCTTAGAGGTTCTGCAAAGGTCAGTGGGAGAAATAAGAGTCCAGTCTGATGTTATGGTTTCACCCTGACAACTCCACCACTCTCACTCCCCCTCCTCAGAGGAAGAGGGAGAGAAAATATGATGGAAAAGGGCTCACGGGTTGAGATGAGGACAGGGGGAGGTCACTCACCTCATAACATCCCAGGCAAAATAGACTCGCTGTAGAGAGATCAATGCAATTTATTGCTTATTGCTAACAGACTAGAGCGGTGAGAAGAAAAAGCAAACTATGAATACCTTACGTCCATCCACCCCATTCTGTCTTCTTCTTCTCGTGCCCAAGGGAACTGGGGCTGTGGTCAGTCCATAATGCTTTGCTACTATTCCTGTTCCACATGAGATGCTGTCCTTCCCAAACTGATCCTGCTTGGTCCTCCCACAGGCTTCAGCTCTCTAAGCACCGCTCTAACACGGCTCTGTACCGTAGGGCCCACCCCTCAGGCACTGCTCCACACAGGTCCCCACAGGCACAGTTCCCCCAGCCTTCCTGCCCCACAGCAGGCTGCTCTCCACGGGCTGCAGCTCTAGCCTGGGGCTGCTCCTGAAGTGGTATACATGGGCTGTGCCTCTTTCAGGCTTCATCCTCTGCTGCTCTGTAGGCTCCTCCATGGCTGCAGGTGGAGATCTGCTTCATGTACTGCCCATGGACTGCAGGGGGACAGCCTGCTCCTCCATGGGCATCTCCTGCACTGTGGGGAACTTCTGCTCTGTGCTTAGAGCACCTTCTGCCCTCCTTCTGAACTAACCTGAGTGATTGCAGGGCTGTTCTTATTTCTCATGCCTCCATCCCAGCTGCTGCTGTGCAGTAGTTTTTGAAAATGCATCTCAAGCTAATTGGTAAAGACTTTTGAACTGAAACAGTAGCAGGTATATACATATAAACTGCAAGCCCGTCAACATATGAGACTGTGTTCCTGTGTTAACCAGACTGTGCAGCTAGGCAAGAATACTGTGTGTTTCACCATGCATCCTTGTCCATCCTCTACCCTAGAAAGCTGCTACCCAAACCTCACCCGGTGGTAGTTTACCACTTGCTTGCATTTGTTGTGTACTTGAATCCATTCTTTCTCCTTAAGTGACATCTGTTGGAACACTGGGTCTCTTGGGAGGATGAGCACTGGCCAGGGGCTATGGGTAGCATCATCATCAGTGGTTGCAGTGGTGGTGGGAGATGATGTGCTCAAACCCTCAGTTGCCTGTGTGCAGTGTTATTGCGTGGAGAAGTGTCAAAAAAAGACAATTTGATCTCTTGTATTTCTGTTCCTTCCTCTGCAGTTTCTGAGGCTGTGCAAGTTTTCTGTCATCGCAGCTTCTGATGTGGTATGAAATTAAGCTGGCACTTCTAATGAAAAGACATTTGTAGCAGAAATAATCCTTTCCATGAGGTTTGAGGAATGGTTGCTTTATTATTTTAAAACTTTTTTCTTTTTTTTTGCCAAGACTGTGGGAAGGCATGGGAGACGAACAAAAAAAGACAGAATTCTTTGCAGATATACAGAAGTTGAAGTGTTAAGGGATTCTTTCATTATATATGTGTACACATCTGGTTGAGAAAGCAGCCAAAGAGACTGACAGTCTCTGGGACGTTCAGTAGTTGAAGATCAGAAAAAACCAGTAGTGTGCCAGACAACCTCATGTAGAATGTCTTTCCTGCTGAAGACAAGGTAAATAGTATTAGCTGCTCTGTTCAGTCTTGCTATAGAGTGTGTGAACAGGGTTTGAAAATCAAAGGGCACAGCAGCTCAAACTTACCATGTTTCTCATTTCAGCTTTTTAATAAAATGCACAGTAATGCTGTGATTCTGCTGCAGAATGGAGCTTGGTTGGTCTCGTAAAGGACTCAGTCATGGTTTGCTGAGGTTGTCAGCAGCAGCCAGGTACCCTTGTAGCACTGTGGCTGTTGAAAGGTGTTCTGGAGGAGAAAAACAGAAACAGCCCTTGGCTTTAAAAGGAGTCCCCTGGCTTTAACTGGCTGCAGTCCGGTCGGGATTGGAGAAAGCAGGACAATGCGTAGGATGATGTGACACGCTCTTCCTGTGGAGTTCTACTCCTTCCTCAGAGGCTGCAATAGTGGCCACGCATTTGAAAATGCTTTCAAGAAACTGTTCTTCAAGTAAAGCCCGAGTGGTTCCTGTGCCCATGCTGAGCTTGAGCAGAGGTGCACTAAACATTATTTCCTCTGTCTTTCTGTTGATTTACTAAAATTTAGAATAATCAGAAATATGAATGTAGTGAAAATACTACTAATAACTATATTATCTTATTAGTATCCTCATAATCATAGGACATTGGCCAGATTTATATAATATATATTAAAAAGGAAGAAGCCACAAGTTTTACAGATGAGTAGCATAGAAGTTGCATGTTTGTGAATTTTTCCATCCTCTCATTTCTCTGAATGCTTTTTTTCTTCCTCTCTCCACATTTGACTCATCTTCATACCAGTGTCTTGTTCACGTTTGTCTGATGTTTTCTGTTCATCATCCTCTCACCTTTTTGTGTTTCTTTCCATTCTAGTCTCTTGCTAATGAGGATGCATACGAAAGATGCTCTTGTAATTTTAAAACATGTAAAATCAGTAGATATGTTTTGTTTCATTGACTTCACTTCCTGAGAGTGGCCAACTCAGCTTGCAGATTCAGTGGTTTCTGTGAAGAACAGAACAAAAAAAGCAACACAACAAAACAACCAACTACCACCAAAAGAAAGATGTTCTTTCCTATGACCTTCTGAAGCTTCTTAAGGTACTTTGAATTTTCATACTGAAAGAGCTGTACAAGTTTACTCTGTTTCTTCTGAATTTCCTCTCTCCATCTCTTGTTGTTGTCTTCCTACTTTCGCCCATATTTTTTTCCCCACTTGGTGTACTCTGTTTCCTTGCTTCTCTTGCTTATGTTCCATCTTTCTCATGCTGTTCTTCCTTCTTTTGTCTGTACTTCTCCTTCCCCAGGAGAAGGTTACACTTTGGCCACTCCTTTTCTTGAAGGTGACTGCTGCCATTTGCCACGTCCCTCTCTTTGTTTGCCTTTGCGGAGAGGACTGTGCTTTTCTGCAGTTTTATGTTTCATTGCATGGCTCATAGTCTTCTCCCGTTCATCATATTCATAGAATCATTTAACGGCCTGAGTTGAAAAGTGTCTCAGTGATCACCTAGTTTCAACCCCCTGCTATGTGCAGGTCGCCAGCCACCAGACCAGGCTGCCCAGAGCCACATCCAGCCTGGCCTTGAATGTCTCCAGGGATGGGGCATCCACAGCCTCCTTGGGCAACCTGATCCACTGCATCATCATCCTCTAAGTGAAAAAATTCCTCCTAATACCTAACCTAAACCTCTCCTGTCTCAGTTTAAAGCCATTCCCACTTGTCCTGTCTTCCTTTTGAGCAAGAAGAATTGTCTAATTTGTCTAAATACTGTTGGAAATAATAGCATTTCTAGATGCTCCTGAAATTTTGTCCAAATTGTCCTTTTGCTAACTCTGGTCTGATCTTCAGAAAGTGGGTGAAATCTTCCATCCCACCATAAAGAGCTTTATTCTCTAGGCATGGAGTCCCAGCTCAGGTTTCTGGGTGCTCGGGCTTGTGGACCATTTGCCTCTGAGCTCAGGGTGGTGATGTGCAGAGCCCAGTGCCACATGCTGGATCTGATTGTTCTGGTCTGTTCTGAGGTGTCAGATAACTTGGAGTCCCCAGGCTGAATAGCTTCCCTTCTAAGCATTGGAGTTTATTGCATGTTTTTATTTGTGGTCCTGGCATTTGGAGGTAATTTGAGATTATGAATAGCTAGTAGTGAAAAATCATTGTGACCATGTCAAAATCAAGCAGTTTGAGCTAGTTTGAAGGGTACTTCATTGCAAAAAAAAAAAAAAAAGAAAAGGAAGCCATAGCTGAGATAAGCACTCTCAGTGAAAGGACCTTAAAAAGGTTGCAGCCAGGAGTCGTAAAGATAGGATGTGTATGGAAGTGACTGGAGACAGTGTTTTACCTTGAACTGTCCATTTCTTTTTATAATCTTACAGCAAAGGTTTAATGTTAAGTAGATGAAAACCCGTATTTCTTTCAAGATCCTCCGTTAAATATGTTCTAGAAGTCTGCGTTTCTGGAAGCTGATAACACTCAGCTTCAAAAATTTATTCTGAGCAGAAATTTAGCATAGGATATTGCAACAAAAGTAAAATTAAAGTGATTCAGGTTTAAATTATCTTCTACCTGTATGAAGGATTTAATAGTACTGCAAAAATTGCATTGCATTGTTCTGCAAAACAGCCTCTGTAATAGCAATGGCACGTTTTCCAGAAGAGTAGTGGTCTGCATTTGACTAGTTGTGGTGAGGCCCTGTGGTGGTGTTTGCTTTGAATTACTTGAGAGGGACCAATTCCCTTAAATAATATGTTTAGAGACCGTGCCAAAGAAAACCTAAGTGATTCTAGGAATGTGTATTGCATTTGTTTAGTAACTTTGTGGTTCATCTCTGTCTCAGTCCCTTTGCTAGACATGCAAGCAAATCTTAGAGGTTTCATTGCAGCTTTGTGTTCTTTTATGTCTGTAATTGGGCACGTAATGTGAGTATGCCTTTTGTGCTGCATACTGTGAGGCAGCACGGAGGTAAAAATTGGAAATTGTTAGGGGGAAGTTCTTTACAAGGAGAGAGGCCCTGGAACGGGCTGCCCAGGGAGGTTGTGGATGCCCCGTCCTTGGACGTGTTCAAGGCCAGGTTGGACGGGGTCCTGGGCAACCTGATCTAAATGTGTATGTTTGGTGGCCCTGCTAGGCAGGGGGGTTGGAACTACATGATCCTTGAGGTCCCTTCCAACCCGGGTGATTCTGTGATTCTGTGAACTGCAGCCAAACACATTCAATTGTACAGAAGCAAAGTACTGAAAACCACCACAGCATATCCTGCCTCTTGTCTCTGACTGCCTGTTCTTTGTTGACTCACCCATTGGCATTGTATTAGATAGTTAAATGTCACTCATGGGCCAATGTAGTTTTCTTTTGAACCACGTCTGTATGTATATCAACACTCTATATTGAGCACTGAGAAATGAAAATGCTCCTGTGGGTTCTTCATCGCCTTTTTATGGAGAGTTCTCTTGCCATTCATTTCGTTAAGGATTGATCCCACTGATGTTAAATGATGGCATATATAGCTCTGTCAACAGCGGGCAACTCCTGAGATGATTTTGGAATTACAGGAAAAATAAAACAATTATAAGACCACAGAATTCAGTGCTACTAACTCATGTTGGTAAATTCTTGTCATCTCTCTACTGAACAAAAATGTAACAGTTGTCTTAAATTCTATTTAAAATGTATGGAGGCATTAAAATAAATATGAATTAAGGAATGCAAGAAATAACTGTGGCTCGAGTGTAATTATTAGTTTTAGTTTTGTAAGTACAGTTTTCTTACCTATATTAGATGATCTAGAAACTGTTTCTGTCACCATCCAGATCTGTTTTGGTCAACTTGCATAGCAGCGGTGACATGAAAAAGAGAGCTGGCAGTTGGAGATGGTGAGTAAACCTTTGCAGAGCTCTGAAACAGCTCACAGTTCTGATGTCAGTGGGAGTCCTGAGTGTCTGACATCTCTTGCAGTCAAATCAGATATTTATGTGTGGAAAAAAGTAAACACTAAGTCTGTAGCATACTGATAGGTTATTCTTGGGGGATTAGATACAAATGCATGATATTAAAAATTTGAGCTAACTGAAACAATGTTTTTCTCCTCCCTCTGGGTGTATTTATGTAGTGTAAGCCTAATCGAAAGTGTCATAAATCAGTTTTTCTCATTCTTGCAGTGAAAGCCAATATGTAAAACTGTGGTAGCCATACTTGTCTCAATACTTTCATGAGTTGCCATATAATAATTAATTTAAACCCCTTCCTTTTACCACTTCAAAATCCATGAGGGTGAAACTAGCTTTATATTTTACACAAAAGTATTTTAGGCAGTGAATCTTCAATGTTAAGCTTTCAGTAGATGAGGGAAGCTCCAACAGTAATGAGTGCAGCATGCAGGCTGTTGTTCATCACTGGTGAAAACGCATAGCTAATGGTGGCAACTGTGTTGAAAAGTAGTATCCTATAGCTAAGAATTTGCTCTGTCAACTAGTGTTGTGCTCTTTGTATAAGCTGTAGTTTCCATGGAAATGCATAGGAGACGTTACTTCCAGTGTGACTTATGTATTTGTTATCTCCCTCCCTCTTCCTTGAAGGATATGGGCTAAATAGAATCATAGAATCATAGAATTGTTCAGGTTGGAAAAGACCATAAAAGATCATCAAGTCCAACCACCACCTAACCATAGTACCCTAACTCTAACAACCCTGCACTAAATCACGGCCCTGAGCACCACATCCAAATGGTTTTTAAACACATCCAGGGATGGTGACTCAACCACCTCCCTGGGGAGGCTATTCCAGTGCTTCACAACCCTTACTGTAAAGAAGTTTTTCCCTATATACAACCTAAACCTAAATGTTAAAGTGTCTAAATTTTGTGACTGTATGTTGCAGAAATGGAGCTGTGTATTCTCTGTAGCAAGAGAATTGATAATAATATGGTGGCTCTCTTAGAAATTAGTTACCATGGCAAGGTTGGTTATGGGTTTGATGTGAACTGTTTTGTTCTTATTTTTCTGTGACACTGCCAGTTGCTCAGCTGCTGCTCTCTTTTACAAAAATGGTAAGTGCTGAGTATCGGTATGACCCAACACACTGAGGGGGGGGTATGGTTGCTTGCCCTTGGGCTTTGCTGTGATCTCTTGATGTGTGGATCATGGAGAGACATGCTGGTGAACATCTTTGCTGTCAGTGGTGGAGCTCCCTTGTGCTCTTCCAGATGTTTCCCAAGGACAGACATGTCCCATGACACTAAGCCAAGTGTGACCATCATGATGCTGAAATAGACAGGATTTTCCAGTCTGCTTTTTGTTCCTACTTTTGTACAAAATTTGGTACACCATTATGAAAAATGAGTATGGACGTTGCTGAAGAATGTTGTAATGCATTGTGAAGTATTCTGGAACTGAGGCACGACCTGGGCACTGTGTTATTGTTCTGAATCTGAGGAACTGTATAATCTAAGGTTGCATAAATTTTGAAGATGAGTGGGAACTGAATGTGTCCTCAGAGACCTCAGTCTAACTTTAGCATAGCAGTATAATAATAACCCTGTATTCTGTATGCAGTTCTGCTGATGCGATCTGTGGAGTCCTGGCTGGTTAGTATCATGTATGTTTCTCAGTGCTTTGTTCACAGATGATAAGAAACTGCAGAAATCTGCTCATCCTTCTGTTTCATCATGTGACTCATATTCTTGATTTGTACATAAAGATCTGAAAGTTGAAATTTCTGTTTGGAAGATATTTTATATCTCAGATGGATTCCAATATGCTTTACATAAACATTTCACACGTGCCTGGAAGACAAGGAAAGTTACCAGTGCAATTATTGTTATTTTGCTTTTTTACTTTTTTAAAGTTTGTATGGTCTTCTTCTGAGCAGTGAACTTGAGCTACTGAAAAAGTATGCATTAATGATGGTGTGATTTTGCAGTCATGTACTTCTGGATGTTCTTTTCACTCGCTTTTCACTACTTTTGTAAAAGTAGTGTCTTTATTGCCATATCAATAGCTATTCCTCATAGAAAAATAGAATTTTAAGATAGGTTGCTCTGCTGTTGTTTAGTCAAGTTCTGATTATCTTCAAGGATGGATGTTTTGTGACCTTTCTAAGTACTCTCTATCCACCCGTATCATGAACTCTTCCTCATAGCTAATCAGAGTTAATTTTGCTTGCTGGAACTTGTATCCTTAGGATCCTGCTGCGTGCTTCTGTGAAGAGTCTGGCTCTGATGTTTTTGTACCCCATTAGGTAGCTGCAGGCAGCAGTAGGATCTCCTTTACACTTTCCCTTCTCCAGGTGGAACAGTCCCTGCTCTCACAGCCTGTCCATGTGCACCATATGCTGCAGTACCCAAACAGACTGATAGCCTACACAGGTTTCATGGAGCTGGTGCCTAGAAGTCAGCAACTAGTAGGTCTTGGAGTAGCTGAGGACTTGGAGTAGCTGAGGTGTTCTGAGTCCATTGATCCAGCTGGTTTCTCACCTGTGTTGCACTCCAGTAGTGGGAGGTGAAGGATGGTTTATCTGACCTGCTCAATGAATCATACGTATTTCACAGTAGAAATATTTCTCTCTTGTAAATCTTGTGGATTTTTTTAGAACGTAAGTCAGAAGAATGATTTCATCCCTGCATCCTCTGGTTCTCTTGGTCTTAAGGGTTTTATTTCAATCACTGTGCCTCTGTCAACCATCTGCAGTGTTTCTGTTCAATTCACATTTTTATATATCCCCACAGACCTTCCTGCCCTGTATTTTCAGGAGAAAACCTGCATGTCTGGTAGTTACAGGAGGCAGTCTTTGCTTTTGAAGGTCATGGTATTTTGCTTCCTTTAACTAATGCTTTCTCCTGTCCTTTTCTTGTTCCACCATGTGCTAATATTTCTCCTCGTTTCCCATTCTGTCTTCTTCTCAATGTTAATCCTTGTTCTTTGAGACTTGGCTGTTTTTCTATTTTCCTTCTTCTAAAATATAAAACACGATGAAATTTTCTGTCTTTGTCAGGCTGCTTCCTTGTGTGTCTCCCCAGTGGTCTGTGTGTGATTTTGGTGACAGAGCTTCCTGTCTGTGTGAGAAAGAAAACCTTCTTCTTGAGCTTGTTCTCACGGGAGGGAATCACTACAAACGGCAAAGCTGGGGCACTGGACTGTGATATCTTTTCAAGCAAAAATTAATGAATAGACCCATTTCAAAGTAAGTAGGAATGGACAGTCACAAAACAGCAGTCAGATGCTAGATTTACCTGCTAATTCTGTGAAAAGAGTCTTATGTAGAAGTATTAGACTGACGTGAAAACACGAGCTCAGCAAAACACATTTAAAGCATGGTTTACCATTTGCTGTATCTTGCAGTCATTTAGTCTTTTCAGAGCAAGGCTGGATATAACCCCAGCTTTATACTCTAGGGATCAATTGTGTCTTGCATAGTTGCAGTAACCAGTAAGTTAATACTCCCCTGTTTTCATTTCTGAGTAGCAGAGGAAATACACATGCAATAGAGAGAGTTGCATTAAATATGTATTCATTGCCATTCTCTAATTTTCAGTAGTATTTTGATTCTTCTTGCTCTCTTTGTGCTATTACCTTTTCATTACTGCTAGTCTTCCCTTGTTTTTCTTAAGTATGTATTGATGTTTCTTCCCACCTTTAAAAGCAGTGTGCTATGTGACTATAAAACATGAAGATAATTAAAAGATATGTAATTTCTGATGGCTTTATTAATCTTGTTTTCAGGCAGTACATCTCCATAGCACAGTCCAGAAATGAAGCATTCTGTCTGACAGTTGCCCATTAGAGTACATCTATAGATCCAGGAACTGTAATGGCTAAAAACTATTTTATGGTCAAATTGTAACATGAAAAAAACAGTTTGCAAAGCTTTCTGTGTGGAATGTAATAAAACCTAGTATTATTTGTGATGGCTTTCTGAGTGTGACTAAGCTGGTGTAACCAAATCCTAAGAGATCAGGGACATTTAGAAGTACCTGTACATAGAAATAACACCTTTGATATGTGGTTAATTTGAGAGCATCTGCGTTTCTGTGTGTCCTTTTGCTGTACTACAAAGATTTTTATTTTAATAGTGAAAACAGTCTTGTTTTGAGTATATGCACAACTGTTTGTTGCTACTGTATAGCTGCTGGATGCTGCAGATTTGCACTATATCTTTACATGTCTTGAGTTGAGATGTATTGAAATTCTGGAGGGAAAAAAATATTCAAAACCTACCATCACCATCAAAAGAACTTGGACCAAGTGCTGACTTCTGTATTCAGTAGGGATCACCACCAATTAGATCATCAGCTCCAAGGACCTTTGCAATGACCTAGATGTGCCACTATCACAAGTCCAGCATTATCCAGAAACTTAATCTGACTGGGATTAGCACCAGACTTGCCTCTCAGAAAATAGATTTAGCTGGGGAACGTGGACTTCTGCACAAAGGAACTGTCTGTTGCTGGTTGTGTTATTCTGGGGGGACCATGTGTCAGAAAGCTCATGTTCAAAATCAATTTTGAGAAACTGGTGAAGTGATTGCTATTGTGGATGTATGTATATATATTTGACATTTAAAATACTATCATGTTGTTCATCGTGGTGCTGAGGAATGACAGTATATTTTTTGTGTGTTCCCTCTTGTTCCTGACAGCCACAACTTTGTAGCAACAACACCTATTGGAGGGTTTGACCAGGTGACCTCCAGAGGTCCCTTTCAACCCCTATGCTTCTGTGTTACTGCTTTTTGTCTTTATAACACGACAGACATAATCTGTGAAATATAATCTGCAGAACAATCGTAAAAGGCATACAAGTAATTGGAATTAATGACAGTCAGTGTGGAGTAAAGCCCTAATTTTCATTTAAAAGTGTTTATAGATAGATATCAATAGGAATAATTGAAGTAAATATCACAACTCTCGACAAAACTCTCAGCACATGAACACTGACTGTTTTTGATAGAATCATAGAATGGCCTGGGTTGAAAAGGACTACAGTGATTACCTAGTTTCAAACCCCCTGCTATGTGCAGGGTCACCAACCACCAGACCAGGCTGCCCAGAGCCACATCCAGCCTGGCCTTGAATGCCTCCAGGGATGGGGCATCCACAGCCTCCTTGGGCAACCTGTTTCAGAGTGTCACCACCCTCTGTGTGAAGAACTTCCTCCTGATTTCTGTTCCTGGTTGTAAGTTAAAGCAGAAATATTGTCTCCAGACTGAGTTGGGATGAATCTAGATGCCGCAAGCTGTTCTTTTGCAGGTCCGGTGATTTGTTCTTAAAGCTTTTATATAATGGATATAATGAGGCTGTAATGATTTTGAGGTGATCACAGCAGTGGAAATTGACAGGGATAAACGAGGAAATTTCTTGAGGTTCCCAGTGGACAAGCTTTTAGAATTTCAGAGTTCTGTCTTGGTGGCTCTTCAGCTGAAGGCTCTTCAGGTGATAAGGATCCTGCTTTGGCATGTACCAGACTGGAGGGTGGGGAAAGGGCTGATGCTTTTTTTACATCACCCTCCTTTTGCTAAATTCTTCCAGTTTGCCAGTGCTCTATAGACTCCATGGTCTGATGCTTCTTGCCTCTGGGTAGTCTTACCTTAAGCTCCAGCTGATATTGATCGTATGCTTGAATACTGCTTGGTATTACTTTAATTCGGTATTAACAGCATTCTATCTTATGGAGGTGGTGTTTTGTCTTGGTCTAGTTATAGGGCTGGGTGGGGTGGAGACGGACAATGGTGACAAACCTGGCGCTGCTGTTGTCTTTGTTAGTGTGCTGATCTTTGGGAAACTTCTGAAGAGATGCTTATGTGAAGTTTGCCTGATACGTGCTAGGATAATGCTGTTTAGTTTATGGCCTTAATAGGGTTGTAACAAGATGTTTGTGAATGTCATTCCTGGATATTAGTGCAACTGTGCTTCTGTATTTATATAATACACTCCTTCTGAACTCATCCAGCGTAATGCTTTGTGGGCTTTTTTCAAACACTGATAAGAAATAGAACACAAAAGAATACAACATTATTTCTTTGAGTATGTGTTGAAGAGAGGGTATTTTGTATTTGCTTGTCAGACTGCAGGTTAATATGTTTCCAGTTAAGCTTGTGTATTTTTAGTGGGTTTGTTAGGAAGCCAAACCTCACTGCTATTTCATTTTGAAACGGTGCTGCCTGTTGTAATCCTGCTCAGTGTGTCAAAGCCCTTTAAACCGCTGGGCCGGGTCCAGGACATCTTCCCTATGAGAGGATGACTTACATGCTTGATACTCTAAAGATTAGGGAACTGTTGAGACTTCTTAACTGCCCGACACTCGCAGTGATGCCTGCTGTGAGCAGTGGGACATGAAGGCAGGTGAATCGCTGGGCTGATCTTGTGCTGTTGTCACTCAGCCTGTTGATAAGGGAGAGGGAGATGAGACAAGTGGGCTCCTTCTATACACTCGATTAGAAATTGAGCTGGAAAGCAAAATAAGCTGATAGTAATGCGTCAGTGGGGCAGAGAATAGATGTGATTCAGTGGGCAGAATGACCTGTAAAGACAGGAAACCTTCCCTGTTTGCCATCCCAGCTGCAAGGCCTGCCCTGACTGCCAAGTTCTGGTAGGCTGCAGCAGGGTGACAGCAGGCCTCTGCTGAGTACAGCTCTGTGCAGCAGTTTGCTTTGATACGTGTGGTTTTGTGCCTGTGTCCACGTGTGTCCATGTGTTTTATGCATGTAATGTTCACTTATTGCAGCTCACTCCTCGGTGATGCAGAGCATCCTGATGCTGCACCTACCTATTTTAACTTCTGCGTTGTTTCCAGTACTAACTTCAAGCACGTACCCTTGTGCCTTTTTTTTCTATTTTAACTCTCAGTATATTATTTTTGTTGTTTATTGATTTATATTACTTCTCCCTTGTATATTAAAATATGTTAGGTTTCCTGCTTCCCCCAAGGGAGACTTTTGTTTTGTTTTCTAGTTGGTGATTCATTGTCTTATAAAACCAGCAAGTTATAACCTGTTTCAGATTATAAGTCTAAATTACAGTTAATTAAAATTAGATATTTTCAGTGGACATCTTAACAGAATCACAATTGTGATAATAGGATGCAACTCAATAAGGGTTATCATTAGAATGATTACATTTGCCACTTGTGAGAGTGTTAGTTATTTGCAATATTCCTTATGCTTATCAGAAAGAATACTGCAGCTACCTCTGCTGTACAGCATACAGCCTCTGGACTGCTTCAGTACTTTGATTGTATGTGTTCTTGTTATGATAACAAGATAGAGTGGCCTGAGTTGAAAAGGACCACAATGATCACCTAGTTTCAATCCCCCTGCTATGTGCAGGGCTGCCAGCCACTTGACCACTCTGCCCAAAGCCACATCCAGCCTGGCCTTGAATGCCTCCAGGGATGGGGCACCCACAGCCTCCTTGGGCAACCTGTTCCAGTGCGTCACCACCCTCTGAGTGAAAAACTTCTTCCTAACATCTAGCCTACACCTCCCCTGTCTCAGTTTAAGACCATAAGTTATTAAATGAAGTCTGCAGTTCTATCAATGCCTTTCTGATTACTTATTTTTTTTCATCATCATAGAATCACAGATTGGCCTGGGTTGAAAGGGAACCACAATGATCATCTAGTTTAAAACCCCTGCTGTGTGCAGGGTCGCAAACCACTAGACCAGGCTGCCCAGAGCCACATCCAGCCTGGATACTTAGGTTACTCTGAAAGTAATGCCTCCTCTGTACTTCCATGGAAAATACAATTCATACAGAGAGCACAACATTCTTTGATACAGCAAATTCTCAGCTATGAAACACCACTTTTCAGTATAGTTGCCATAGTTTGTGTTTGCAATTCAGAGGGATCCCTCCTTTCCTAACCCAAAAGATAGTGCACATCACTTCTACCCACAGAGGGCTGTATCTTGAACTCTTTCTTGTATGGGGAATTCACTTGTCACCACTCCCTGCAGTGCAATTCATTACTGGTAATGATGAGATCCAGAAAACTGTCACCTTCAGCCACATGGTTGCCAATGGTTCAGTAGATTATCACATATTTGCATAAGGTGTTGTTGCTCTGCCTGTGTGAGCACTCGTGAGACCAACCTGGTGCAAACTTTGTGTTATTCCAACATTGCAATCATCATTTCTAATGCATTGAAGCCGATATTCAGCTAAATACAGTTTCCTGGCCATAATGTGACAATTTGCACGGATGAGCTGATTGAGATGCTCTTCATTTCATGGTGTGACAGCTGTGCATAGCCATTTGGAATGTGGGTTGCCTTGCATGTCGCTGTCACCACTGCTGAAACACCTCACTGTGCTCCCATCCACTGTTTGGTCTCTATAAATGTTCACCAAGTTTCGATGAATGTCAAGGGATGCAATTTTTGCCACATGGAGGAATTCAGTGACACCCCTTTGTGTCATACTCACTTCCATGTCAGGCGCCATTTGTCAGACTGCCCCTCTGCTGCCATCTGTCACATAGCAACAACATGCAATGGAATATTGGTGGGAAGTTTCAGCTTTTACTGCCATACCACCACCATCTGCCTCTGATGTTGAAGGCCAACATAACAATATAGGAGGCATTACTTTTGGAGCAGCTCTTTCAGCATAACCTCTTCAGTAGCACAGTGTGTGAGACATGTTCAGTTTGGGTATTTTGGGAGTATCTAGCAACTGCCACATCAACTGCTAGCAATGAATTCAGAGAGTGAACACTCGAAAAATGGAGAAGAGACAAAATACATTTCTAGTGAATAATCAGGAGTACAACTTATGATATAGAAAAACTTACTATCTTTTGTATATTAAAAATGTGAAAAACCCAGCCAGCCCTGTCATCATTCACAGTTAGTGGATGGATTACAGGTTTAAGTCAGAATTTGTCTTTTTAATGGGAATGATGCCAATCTCAGTGAAGCTCTAAGCAGCTTATTGATGGACTAACACTAGTGAATGTGTAGCCCACAAAAGGCAGAAATTCAAGGAGAGTAAAAAGAAAACTGTGTTGAAAAGCACAGTGAGAGTAGGTGGGATGAGTTACAGAAGGGTGTTAGGTTCACAAATCTTCTTCACAAAATTGTCTAGTTTTGGATTATGTTAGTTTTCTTTGAACCCACTGAAGGTTGTGAGGTGTGGTTTAAGAGTGCTGTTTGTGGAGTAGGGTGATGTGGTTACCGAACCTGGACCCCTGAAGTTTATAGCTGAGGCTCTCAGTTGCCATCACTGGTACTTGGGTGTGCAAGTGGGCATCTGTGGGATTGGCTCAGGCACCAGAAGTTCATCCTGGCAGCACTGGTGTGGGAAGGGGAACAGAAACACAATGGTCAGGATGGGAGGATGTTGCTGCCTGGCTCAGTGTTACTGTGATCTGGGGCTGATGGTGGTTGAATCTCAAGGGTGGTCATAAGGGCCCTGAACCTGAGAAAGATAGGGGAAACTTGAGTCTTGAGATCTGGAGAACTGATGTTTCTGCAGTGGGTAATGCAGAAAGCAAAGGTGATGTAACAAAGGGAATATCCAAGAGGTAGGGCCAGATGAACCAACTCTGTGACTCAGATTGTTGATGAGGGGTAACAACTTGAAATCAGTATAGTTTTAACACCAAGAGCTGTAGTTACTGTTTGATACTGAATTAAATTACATAAATTAGATATTTTTCAACAGGTGATGCAGTTTAGGAGCTTCCTCATAATTTCAAAACATGAGATAGGTGTGTTCCTGGAATTAAACCAGGGTTGGGTTTAGCCGCAGGTGCATCTGTAGCTGCTGCTGCCAGTTAGCTTAACTGCTTTGTTAAGCAGTTTGTGTAATGTACTATGTCAGGTGTTACCTGCATATTAAAAAGTAATCAAAGGGAACTGATATAAATACAAAAACTTTGATTGTCAAGAAATCACTGATCTTGAACCTCAGAGAATTGGTGAATGTAGTTCTTAGTCATTCTTGTTTCTTCTTCCCAAGGATGGTTTGTACTGATTACAGATTTCAGTGGTTGACCAGAAAATGTTTCATTTGTCTTTGACAGAAGAGTGATGCTTAACAAGACCCTGTTCAAGCGGAGCAGTGTTCATAACATCACATCTGCGTTGGTTTTCTGTTACTCCTGGAATACTGAAAAAAATAAAAGTCATGTGCTCTTTAGCAGAAGCCTTTTCTAATATCCATGCTTTGTATTATTATTAAATTATTTACTACTAAGTTATTATTTAGTTAGTTGCTGTACCCTCTTTTTCCTGCAAGATAATTAAGTATGATGAGCCCGCTTGCTAGCTCTTAGTGAGAGTGACAGGAGCATAAGTTGGGATTGATACACTTCCATGGCACAGAGTACAGAACAGCCAGTCTGACTGAGATCCATTAAGTACAGGATGAAAACTCTTGCTTTTTACGCTGAGCTTTCCTCTGTGCAGTATAACATTGTTTCTCTGAAGCACTTTCCAGTCTGCTTTAATTAACTAAGCAATGCAGCTTCCTTATCATTGTTAGCTTCTGATTTTGTAATGATTTTTTACGGTTTTATCTGTACTTCTGTTAAGTTCTGCTAGCTTTTATGTATCAGCTTGGTCTTCTTTTTCAATTAAGAGTGATTGCTGGAATGTGTGCAGTGTTACAGAATAGGGACTCAGGGCCTTGCACTGCATCTTTCTCTCCTTTAGCTGTAGAGGCACGAAGAGCAGCAAATGCATATGTTGCTTTCTGTAAGTAGTTGGGATCACCCCAGTTGGAAGATGAGAACTGGGTGAGAACTTTATTCGCTGAGGTTACTCTTCAGGTTGAGCCTACCGTTAAAGGGGGTTGTTGATTCCTGTTGGCCTGCAGAATGCAATGGCTCCTACAGCATGTAGATGGTAGTTGCTGCTGCCTCCTCCAGTTATCCCTTCCCCACTCCCCAGAATTTCTGTCTGGTTGCATGTGGAACTATCTGACAGGAGGTGTGAATATACTTTTCTTTTAAAAAAATAAATAAATAAAGATAGCAGCTGTGTCTCCTGTCAGAAATATGTGGGCTGTTAAAACAAGCAGAGAAGTAATTGGGGTAGGAAGGCTGAGGAAATACATGACCTGGTATGTAGCAGGTAGATCCTGTCTCCTAACAGTACACTTTTTCATGGGATTAATCATAGCTCGCACTGAGCTCTACAGTATATTGTAAAGGTTGAACTTAGGACAGAGTTTCTGGTAGAAATTCTCAAGGAACAGTATTGGAGTCAATTTTATTCTTCTCAGTCCTTCCAAAGACATCAAGAGGATGAGTGTGGTTCAGTGACTTGCTTTGGGTTTTAAATTATTATTTAAAGATTTGTAGCTGCTGAATCTGCTAGTGGAGCTGTTTCAAGCTGTGGATGCTGCTGAATGGGAATATTATATATTCAGTTGTGTGATTTCTCCTTTTTTCTGAGCTTTTTGCCTACAGTATCTTGAGGGATAATTATTAGTAATAATGCTAGTCTGCACTTTCAGTAAAGGCCATGATAGGAGAAGAGCCATTAAAAATGATTAATGAAGACTACTGGTCAATTGATCAATTTTAGAGAGCTTACCTTCCTATTAAACCAGACACTCATCAGCCACGTTTGTATCATGCCAGCCAAATGGACTCGTAAAACTGATTAATGGCATTGCTGTTATCACATAGCGTACAGGGCTGTAGAGCCTCAATATGTGTAAAACTGTCACGCTGATTTTCATGAAAAAAAAAAAGTGGTTGGGACACTTCTAACTGAAAACAAAGAAGGGTCCCAAATTGTAGTGAACGCAGTGGGAAAACTTGATGGGAGCTGAGGGAAGGCAAGAATAGGAGCTGAGCACAACCACCCAATAGAGCAGCATGCGTTCAGCTGTGGCTTCCTATTCTTTTGGGAGCGTAACTGAGCCTGGAAGCAAGGTGGCTGGGCTTCTTTGGCATATATCGTAACTTGGAGCTCTGTGGTCATGTTTGCTTGTTTTTCTTTGTTCATTTTTCCCAACTTTGTAGTAAATTTTGACAGTGTGTCCTCTCCTAGCTGCAGCTGTGCCAGATGGCACATTGGGCTTTTGTCACTTGTGTTTTGGAGCAACAGAATGGGCTTGCTTGAACAGTTTGCCAGGTTCTTGCTAACTTACCTTACCATGATCAGTGTGGTGAGGTGGGACTTGTGGATGGAACTCAGAGGAGATAGCTATCTGCCATCTGCAAGGGAGTCAGTGTGGATCTTACAGACTTCTTTTGGTAATACAGAAACAGACAGCCTCTGTAGCCATCTTTGTTGCCTATGGAAACATTTTTTTCTCTTTTAAAATGAGTTTACTAGGTGCAGCTCATTCTGTTGCTGCTTATTAAGTGGTTTTGCTATAAAAGCTAGCAAAGCATGCTTGGTACTGTGGTTAGGGGGAAGCAATGCGCTGTTTCATGCACACTGATGATGGGTAGTGCAGATCTTTAACTTCTTTACAACTCTTTCAAAGCGTAGAAGGAGAAGACATGACAGGGTTTATGTAAACTGCTACGTATATATTGTATTACATATATACAAGGCTGGATGTGGCTCTGGGCAGCCTGGTCTAGTGGTTGGAGACCCTGCACATAGCAGGGGGTTTGAAACTATATGATCTTTGAGGTCTTTTTCAACCCACAATCGTTATTCTGCGATTCTGTTATATAAACAGCATTCATTTTTTTTCTTCCTGCTGTGATTTTTCCATTGTCCTGGAATTTCCTGTAAGGCAACTGTGAAGAAACTCCCTAATAACTTTTGAGCCATGTAAATTTAGCATTTGGCATCCTGATGCAGGATCACTGGTTTTCAAATTCTCTAGCAGGTTAAGTCTTGAACACATTGCTGTGTTACCAAATGGCAGGATGCTCACTGCAGCTGGAGAGTGGTTTTTGACACAAGACTGCAGCTCAGTTGTGCTTGTTCCTTTTTTGGGCTTGTGGTGAGGGGCCTTATTTGTTCAGCCACCCTGTGTGTTCAGGTTGGGTGATGGCTGCCAGCACAAGAAATGTTGGATGCACGGTACATTCAGAAACCAATACTGTGCTGAGTTTCCTAAAGAAATGATGGCTCCTCCTTAAGCTCTTAATATTTCACTTACAACTGCATGTGAGTGCAAGAATTGTTTGTTCTTCTTTTGTTCTGGGATTCAGCAG
This sequence comes from Tetrao urogallus, assembly GCF_951394365.1. NCBI lineage: Eukaryota > Metazoa > Chordata > Aves > Galliformes > Phasianidae > Tetrao > Tetrao urogallus. The sequence continues at coordinate 40,485,376 of NC_136813.1, read as the reverse complement.
CCCCTTAACAGGAAATCATAGGATCACAGAATGGCCTAGGTTGAAAAGGGCCACAATGATCACCTAATTTCAACCCCCCTGCCGTGGGCAGGGTTGCCAACCACCAGACCAGGCTGCCCAGAGCTACATCCAGCCTGGCCTTGAATGCCTCCAGGGATGGGGCATCCACAGCCTCCTTGAGCAACCTGTTCCAGTGCATCACCACCTTCTAAATAAGGAAATAAGGAAAATCCTTGTTTTATTTTTAACTGGGTTAGGATATAAGTGTAGATTATCTTGCAGGTTTGAGCAGAGAGTGTGAGTACTGCCTGCACCACAAGTAGAGCCAGCTAGGTTCTGTTCTGAACATAAAGCTGATTTCAGTAATGATACTAAACCAGAAGGGGTGGGGTGGGTAATAACATTTAGTAATGATACTCGTTATTAGCAGGAAGATATGACAACATGAAACCTGTCCAAACAGTGAATTGCTTTCCTGTGCAATCTCTGTAGTCAATCCAGTCACTTCATTCATTCATCTCTCTGTTGGAGAGCTTTGGGCTTTGTCCCCTTCCCCACCATGATGGTAATGAAGAATCATTGGCAAGTCTTTATTCTGTTGTTCTGTGTGGGGCATGAGCTGGAGTGCAAAGTGCAGAAGCACTGTTTCAACCTAAAACTGAGGTGGCACTTGCCTTGGTATTACTGTTTTGTAATTAGTTTCAAGTGGAATAGTGATCTCAGAGAGTCATTATCGTTTTGAGAGTAGTATGTACAGTTATATAGTTTTGCTGAAGAAAGTCTAAAATAAGAGGATAAAATGACTTTTCTTAATTCTCTCTTTGAGGGTTCAGAAATGTTTTCAGAGTTTGGCTGAAAGGCCCTGTGTTGTTTTGGTGATTGAGAGTGTGCTTTCTGCAGGTTCCTTAAGTCAATTATTTACAAACAAGTAGTTGATCGATTCATCAGAATTCTGTGTCTGTGTTTCTTCATATATCTATGTATTACGTATTTTCATATATCTATAATCATATAAATGTGTGTATATATGTATATTTTAAAAGTTGCAAGTAATTCTTCTACCAAGAAAGGGCCCGCTAAGTCCTTTGACTTCATGTGTGCAGAATGGTAAATAGGATTTTAACTTTAATGTGTAGTTTGAACTGTGTGTGAGGGTAGATGGTGATCTGAGAGACCTTGTGCTGAGTGTGTGCTGTGTAACACAGACATTTCCTTATGTCAGCAAGCTGTCCAAAGTGATGTGTGGCTGTGTTTATCAGAACCTTATTTTATTTAGATCTAACAGAAACCAATGTCATTTTACTTAGGCTAGAGGTGCGAAGGGAATAGAGAGATTTCAGAGCTATCCATTCAATCAACAAAAAGCATGGAGAACAATCAGTGCTTTTACAATAACAATTCAAGGGGTTACATTGTTTTGCTGTGATTTTCTCTGCTCCCTGCAATTTACAGCACTACTCTGGATTGACCAGTGAATATTACCTAAATTCAGACTTTTGAGGACTCTGTTCTTTCTATGTATTTTAACTACTCAAGCTGTTTAACCTTCACAAGGTTTCTTGTCTTCTTTGCCACACCAGAATTCTTTGTGGACATGCATGCAGACTTTTTCTTTACTGAAATACATTTTTCTCAGAATAACAATTCTCTAAAGTTATAGCACCAGAATTCTAGTATGTTTCTGTATATTTTTTTTGTCAAACCTTGCCCTTGATTCGTAGGGAGGTTGAAGTGCATCTGTAAGTCCCAGGAGATCTGAGACTGATCCTTGAAGCTGTTTGATTCTAAATAATTAATTAATGTCATATATGAGACCTGTAAAGAACAGTGTTTAATACTCTACTGGAAGTGTTCATAAGCACTCCTTGGAAGTTTAGCCATTGAATAAACCTTTTAAAGGGAGGAGGAGGAGATGGGTGGCTTGCAACCTTCTTGCCAAGGCTGTATGTTCTGTTAGTGACAGCTTTGTCCACACCTGGCCAGCTGCAAATCCACTGTTGAAATACAGCAGTTTAAAACACAACAGCTTTTACAGTCAGGTGGGTGAAGGATGCAGGTTCTCCTGCTGCCAAGACCCTAATGGAACTGAGGTAGTCCCAGTTTGTAGTAAAAGAAAAGCTGGTTTTGGAGGTGTCTCGCTGCCGGGGCTCCAAGTGAAGTCAAGGCAGACGCCGAGGAGGAGCTGCGTCAGCCTCCCCCTCAGCATCCCTGTCATGGTGCACCCCAGGGACTGAACTGGTGGCAGAGCTGCTGCTTCTCACCTTGAATCATGATGCATTTCAGTCAGCGTGTCTCTTCTTTCTCTATGCTGGATGTCATTCTTTGTGGGAGTCTGGATAAATATTTCAGTCTGTAGGAGTTCAGGAGAGCCTAGGTATCACCTAGCAACAAGCATCCCACTCTCTGCCTGCTGCTTCTCTTTAGTTTTATTAAAATATCAGTCTCTTTACTTTTATTAAAATACCAGAAGTTCGAAACTTAAGTTAACTTTCGGAAGTATTTTTGAAATATTAGAGCAGCCTCAGGTATTTTTGTTACTGACACCACGTCAGAGTAACAAAGATATTGGGAGGTGCCAGTGGTCTCAGAGCAAGTAACTCAGTTTGCCTCATCTTAAGAGAAGTTATCAAAGACAGGCAAAACCTTCAGCTGAGAACAGAATAAACTTTATGTTCGCAGTTGGGTTATCAGTGACGAAATGCGTCGTAAGTGCTCTTGTGATCCTGTTACTTGGCTCCACTTGCAGATTGTGATGCCTGCTGATGGGACACCGGCTCACATTGCAGTTTCTTTTTCTCTACAGAAAAATTGGTGGCAAAGTATTTTGCCTAGTCTAAATTACAGCGGTGCAGAATACAGTTTATGAAGATCTTTGGGGCGAGATCCAAGGAAAGAAATGTAGGTACTTGAGTGCAGGTGTATGTAAAATTTTGGGTAGGCAGATACAGTACAGTGATGCGCTGAATTTTATCTTCTCCTGTCCCTTATTGCTTCTGAATGGAAAGTCCTGTCTGGTTTACAGAGTTTACAGATTTCTCTGAAAGAACCAGAAATGTGGGAAACAAAGGAGGTAAGTTGACAAAACAAGGGAGAGTGGTTTTAAGCTGAGACAGGAGAGGTTTAGGTTAGATATTAGGAGGAAGTTTTTCACACAAAAGGTGGTGACGCACTGGAACAGGTTGCCCAAGGAGGAGATCCAATATAAGGATGTTGTATTTCAACATCCATTGTGGATGCCCCATCCCTGGAGGCATTCAAGGCCAGGCTGGATGTGGCTCTGGGCAGCCTGGTCTGGTGGTTGGTGACCCTGCACATAGCAGGAGGTTGAAACTAGGTGATCATTGTGGTCCTTTTCAACTCAGGCCATTCTATAATTCTGTGATAAGCATGTGGCTACTATGAGCATACAGGTAGCCATTCTCAACACTGCATTGATGGCAACCACTTTTCTTTATGTGGTACACTGCTAAAAGTGTACTTTCAATTATTCTGCTGCATCTGATGATTAGGATGGCCTTGGCGAGTTTGGAAGTAGTCACTCTTTGTCTTCATGAAGCTGGATGTGACTCGAGGCTTTGAGAGGGATTGTAAGGGGATCTATCGAAAGGGATTGCAAGTTCAGATTTGAGAGTTTTGAAGAATAAAAGTGCATATATTATTTAAAGTAAAATAAATGATTCAAGGCAGTGATTCAGAGGTATGGTTATATCCTAATATGGGTTTTACTTTGTAGAGAGGAAAGTTAAGCAAATTACTACTTTGTAACATAGTTGATATTGTCTGTGTATGTGTGTTCTACCTTATATATCCAAGTTAGAAAAAGGAGGTGTATGACATGAGGAGTACTTCTAAGGAATTTACTTAAAAATTAATAGTACATAAAACAGATAGTGAAATGATACTTGTATGAACTTGATCTTGTCTAGAAACAGACAAAAATATAAAAAATACATATAAAAACATTCTCTACAAAGAAGAGTAGCCTCCATTTGTCTATGAATGTCTAGCATGATTGTCCTAAAAGTCTTCCCATGTTCCTTACTCTAGCCCTCTCTACTAAGCACTGGGGATGCCAACCGGATGAAAAAGAGTTGTTTCCAAACTGGACTTCTAAAATTTCTGTTTACTTTTTACTTTTTTTCTTGACATAGGAGGAGCAATCTATTGTTCAGTGGTATGACACGGGACAGAATCAGTGCATGAGTTCTGCAAGGACAGACGGCCCTGTTTCTCATGTACATTTCCATGTCATTTCATTTCAAGTCAAAGGTGTAGAACACTGCTAAAAATGAGGTTGCTCGTTGAGCAGGTGTTTTCAGATAGAGATTTACCTCTCAGTACCTTTGTGATACTAAGGAGCATAGTTTAGTGGGCAGTATTGGTGTTAGGTGGACAGTTGGACTGGGTGATCTTAGTTGTCTTTTCCAATCTTAATGATTCTGTGATTCTCTTCACCCATAAACAGCCTAAAAAAGTCACGGTTAAGTTATTTGGCCAATATGTGTGGAATCTGTGGCCAGTGCTCATTGCTCATCACCATCACTGCTCTTTGCCACCCTTGCTGGCCATCTCAGTGCTAGGAGGCTGATTCCTGTTCTATCGTCAAACTATGTGTTCTGTATTTTGGGTGTTCTGGATTGTGTTTTGGGCTGTGGGGTGGTTGCAGTGCTGGAAATGCCTGTGCTTATCAAAGAGTCCATACAGTAGTACTTCCATGAGCTTGGAGTGCATTAAGGAGAGAGACTGCAGTGATGTGGTGTGTGGAAGGAAATGGAAGATGGGCAATTCATTGCTTGGTAAATCATGCAAACTTGAACAAATGAATAAGCAAAGGCAGTTATTGCTAAAGAAGTATGTTTTTTGTGAAAGGGCAATTGTACGTGATTTGGTAATGCAAACATAGTCACGGTTGTGATTAGCTACATAACTGTGTTTTAGTTTTAGTTTTGAAACACATATCTATGCTTTTTTCTATTGCCATAGCCACAGTAACCTAAGAAGACTGCCAGCATTCGTGTGTTTTCGTGAAGCTAAGTTGCATTGCAAAGTTTGCTTCTACAAACGTGATGCAAACATAATTTGAAGAATAACTGCAAGCAGCTTAGAAACGAACAACTCTGAAAACACTGAATAAAATAATTTGTTAACAGGAAATATATAAAGCTTTCTCCAATATAGTTAATATAGTTGTATCATAATAATCCAGTTTTATTTAAAAAAATCTTACTGTTCTTCTAAGCTATTTCACTGCAAAACAGAAGTCTGTGGTTACCTTTTTACCTATATATATATGTGTGTGTATAGTAATATTTGAGAATTTAATTAATAAGCCAATCAGAAAATAAATCAATCACATGCCAACTAAGTTATTCCTTTTTTTCTTTTCAGGATTGAAGTGGATCTAGGGACGAATGGATGACTGAATATTCATATGAAGAGGAAAGCCATAAAAGTTGGTTGATATTTTTACAGCCATATGCATTATACATATTACTGCCATTATAAAAAATTACAGTATATTACAAAACAGAATAGATGAAGCAACCAGTCAGAGTTTCATGTGCCATATTGTCTTTCCTGCAGGGGACAACTTTAGCTTGATGTAACTGTAGCTTAATGCAACAGTTTCTGAGTTTAAAAAAACAAAAACAAAACAAAAATAAAAAGACAACAGAAGAAAGCAAAAAAAAAAAAAAAAAAAGAAACAAAAGCTACAGACCTGAACATTCAAAGGAAAAGGTAGTAGTGCCCTTAAGGAAATGAGTGGTGTCACGCCATAGAGATCAGGTGTTTGAATGGTCAGACACACAACAGGGTGTGTTATTCTTCTGCACAGGGATGTAGGGTGAATGGGTTAGGTGTTATCTTCCATTACGTATGATGACTGTGAAGCTTAATGTGTTGTTGTGTGGCAGTCAGGTATCACACTGACAAATGCCATGTAAGTCAAATAGGATATGATGTTTTAGTAAATACCTTGGTGCTTTGCTTTCTTACCATGCCGAGATATGTCATACCACCTGTTTTTTCTATGGTAGATGGACAGGAAAAACTATTAGTGGATCTCTGTGTATTACTGAATTTATTGTTATGTTTCATAAGATGATAGAATTCAGTAGGACTTGATATTTGTCAGTCTGACCTGTTGGTGAACTATGGACTTTGACTGGGATGCTGTGTTAACCGTTGCCAGCTAAGGATGTTTAGACAAAGCTGACCGTACCTGAGTTTGCACCAGATGAAACGAATTGCAGTGGCAGATGCAATGCACAGAGCAGTGAAATACAGCGCAACAGCTCCATTAAGTAAGGGATTCTGGAAACTATTTGTTGAGAAAGGATGTGTCATAGTAGAAAAGTTCTTTTCCAGACAGTTTTCTTCATCCCCTGAACCTTGGACAGGGGCAGGAACAATCAAAGAAACAGAAATTAAGGTTCTCCAAAAGTGCTGTTGACTACCAGAAATGTATAGCTCTATTTGACCAAAGTATTTAAGTAGGGCTAATATTGTCATTTATCACAAAGATAATTTGGTCATATCAGTACTTGAGTGGCTCAGATGTTTTACAGTTTACTGACAGCTGATTTAGTTATGGAAGACTTAAATTCCCAGATTAGTCTTTTTAGTATTTGCAACAAGTAAAAGATGCATTGTTCCTAACTACCTGAAGTTTCACAAGGAGCACAAGTCTTGAGTGAAGCATCTATGTCCTTGATCCCGACCTCCTGATATAACAGCCATTGAAATAGTGTTTAGTTTAGAAACATCTATAGTACATCTGCATTTTATACCACAGGTTCCTGAAAAGCTCCAGGGGCCAAATTTAAACCTTAATAGAGCTGACAAGTAGTATTATTGGTTCTGTGGCATAATTCATTTCAAGGATCAGGGCCTGTATTCCCAGATACGAACCAGCAGTTGCTGTCTGTGAAAGCCAGCATACAAAGTCTTAAGGAATTTCTCTGATTTAATTGCTGACACATCCATCCATGGCTGCTCTCTGTACAGATATGTATGATAGCTTGGGATAGGATGACATCGTGGAGGAGCAAACACTTCCCTGCTCAGAGCTCTTGGTGTATAAATAGTAGTAAATAGTAGAAAGACTGATACCATTGAGACTTTGCTTGCATCTTACAGAATGAGAGTGACAAAATTCTGCACATACAGGCTAAAAGGCGGGGATAATGATGATGCTTCACTGGCAGAAAGTTAATGAGAGGTTGTCAGTACCCTCTTACTATCTCTAAGTTATTTCTGGATATTGGAGTTGGAGTGGGTTCCACATACTGTCCAGAAAACAGGATAAGACAACACAACCATGGTGTAATAACATTTGTGTTGGAGGAGAAACATGTTCAGACTAGAGGGCCATGCTGTGTATTTGGCCTGGGATGTGACACTAGGGCAGAAAAAATTAAAGATCTGTCAGATCCACAAGATTGGCTGTTGTAACCAGGAGAAAGTCAGAATGTTCCTTGAGTTCATATGGCCATGTTCCAAATCTCTTGGAAAAGACTGTAGTGGTGTGAGAAATGCAGCACTTCTAGCTTTGTATCTCTGATCCTTTTTCTTTTGTTTAGTTGACTCAGTGTGGAGGGATGGCAGGAAGAAGAGGAGAAATGGGATGACCTCTTTCTTTTCATAGCATACTTCTACTCTCGTGTTCCTCTGATATCCCTCAGTAATCATGGGGTAGCTGTGCAGAATATGTGCAGATAAGGGAGAGAATGCTGCATTATTTCATTGTGTGTTATCAGTTTGGCAGTCTTTGCAAACGTAGGGCTCTGAATCCAGCTGTTAATCTTTATGATTAAGAAAATACCATGATTAAATCATGTAGCCGAACAACGAAAAACAAATGGTTTTTTTTTGTGGAATAACTCAAGGTCTGAGACAAAAATCCTTGTCTGTGAAGACTGATTCTAGAAAAATTAAGCAACAGAGGTGGATGCTTTTAAGATCAGTTGATAAAATTCTGACTCCAGTGGGGAGAAGACTGGAGGATTTTAACCAGCATCCTGGTTTTCAGTTTATTGTACAGCTGTGAAAATGCTGCTTAGCTAAATAAGTTTTGAAAACCAAGATTTTGCTACTAATATGGAATGAGTATGTTGATATATTGGTAGTGTAAAGATCTTGGATTACATCATCTGTATGCTGTGTCGGTATTTTTAAACTCTTTGATGGTCTCCTTCAAACCATATCACGATGTGTGTAAATTTACTTTTATGTAAATAACTGATATCTAGCCATATATGTAATTTTGGATGAAATAGGGACTTAATGTTTTATTTTTCATAAAATAATGTCAGATGAATCCTTCACAGCAAAGTAAGAAACATGCATGACAAACTTGATGGCATGCGTGCATATTGGAATGGTTCTGTGTTGTCTTTAACAGTGTCTGAATCCAGAAATTCAGTTTTTTGTTGAATATGGCATTTAAGATTTACATTTTTCAGTCTACATTGATTGAATGTGAATTTATAAAGAAGAGAGGTGTAGAAGCTGATGAGGAATTTGATAATTGGCAGGGAGGAGCTAGAGCTCCGAAAGTCCTAGGCAGCAGTATTAAGACCGCAGGGCAAAAGAAGTGGGTAGGCTTGAAAGGTGGTCAGAAAGGTTAAATTAAGGACAGAAGAGGGGAGAAGAAGTTGCTTAGAGTAACAGACCTGCCTTTTCAGTGAGTGGTCTTGGGTGCAGTCAGGCTGTGGTTTTATGGACAGCCTACTTCTGGACGGCTCCTTTGATCAAACTTAACAATATTCTAAATTATTTAAGGTCATGCTCAAAAAATGTGGAACACACAGACTTGTACTGAATTGATTGCTGCTAGGAGCTGGCTGCTTATTTTCTTGAAGAGGTCCGTGTGACAAACCTGAGAAGTGAGAATGTAACCAGTGTGTCATCTCTCAATAAGAAAGAGAAAACTTTTGTCCAGCAATATCGGTTCAGCGTCACCTTCCTCAACTCCCGTGCAGAGCAGGATGTGTGAGAGTGAGGACATGTTGCTGACGTGGTGAGAGCAGGGCTGATATTCAGGTTGGGTGAATGGGCTGGCAGGAGACTCATCAGGGTCAGCAGAAGATGTGAAGTCCTGCACATGGGGAGAAACAACTCCACAGAGGGCTAGTCCCTGAGATGTCTGATGTATCCTTGAAGCTGCCCTTTTGAATGGAGTTTGGTCTTGTTGGACTTCAGTCTATATTTTACTGTGATTTTAGAGTTTGATAATGATAAAAGTGATTGTTTTTGTTATTAATGTATATTTGAGGAGTTTTTACGTTGTTATTTGCATAATGTATCCTGCTGTCACAATACTGGTAGCAGCATGGCAGTGTGCTTGGTTTTTGTCACCTGCTTTTTCCTCTGTATCTGTTGCAAGCGCTTTTCCTAGAAAGGAAACGACTGCTCTTAAGTGGTCTTTCACATCTAACAATGTTCAATGGATTATTGGAGTATGATTGCAGATAGAAGTATCAACAGGATAAAATGCATTAATCTCAAGAGAGTTATCTTGCACTAGCCATCAATCCTTCCTTTCTGTCATGTTCTTTTCAATGTAGATTACGGCGAAGAGGCTGCAGTTTGATGTTTTGTTTCATTATTATTATAAATACCTTGGATAAAAAAAATATAACAAGCAACCACTTAAAAATGACCATTGGCCTGATTGAGCAGGGCACAAAGCCTGGAAAGTTCTTTGGGTTTCATCTGCTGGGTAGCATTTGTTGAGATCTGTCCCTTAGCAATCCGTTGGTGGTTACTATTTAATGGATGCTCAACAGCTAAAACAGATAGCAGAGTGTTTGTTGTCTGGGGTCCATTCATATACACAGAATAGAGCTGCTTTTACTTTTAATCATTTAAAGATATAAAGGACTCTGAAATGGTAACATGGGAGGAAAATTTTACTTTTTCCAAAACCTTATATTCAGAAAAGGGAGATGCAGCAGAGATGCTCTGTCTTGTTCTGTCCCTTAAAATGATCATGTGCAGCACATTGGGTCTTGGCTCTGTTCTATTCATTTCCCCACTGTTCTGCTGCGTTGACAATGCTCTTCAGCAGCTGGCTTGGGACAAGTATCCAAAACACACCCACATATATACACATAAAACCAGTTCATCAGACTTAGGGACAAATCATGCTTGGTGTTTGACTCGTGACCTGAGCTTGTTTAAACCAAGTTGGATTTTAATTTTGGGGCTTTTGTGCTTTTATTTTATTCTTGCCAATGTGGACTGGGGACAGAGGTCTACGAAAGATCATAACCATTGCTTTAAAACTCACATCACAAAACAAAAATGTATTTGCAGAAGTGTTACTTCAGAAGAATACAAAGTAGTGGTTAAAGGTAGCTGTGTTTTTTCTGTACCCTCAAACTTCAGAAGGGCTTCCATGTCAAAGCCTCGTCTACTACAAAAGCCTCAAACTTCAGTGTAAAATCAATAAATAAAGAGGTTCTTATATATAATGAATAAGGTTATGTTTTCAAGTTGTCAGTGCAGAGCTGTCCAGGAGGCTTTGCTAAAAATCAGAGAAATGTCTTTGGCTTAGCAGCTGCTCAGTGGTGGTGTTGTGGGGCTTGCATCCTGGTGGCTGCACAGGTTTCTGTTATGCTTGGAACAGCTGTGGGATGATTCAGGTGCATCGACTTTGCAACGGTTCTTGAATTACAATCCTATTTATTAAATATGTTTTGTAAACTGGAGAAGTGGAGAATTGCTTTAAAAAAGCAAGGCAGCAATATCTGTGTAAGATGGCATGGGGGAGAAGCAGTAGCTCCATGTTGTAGTGCAGTGTAGCTTGTAGGAGAGCGATTAGTCTAGAAGTGACACAGTGTAACCAAACTAAGGAATATTTCTAATAAGCAAGTTATTTTCACAGTGCGTGTTGCTGAGATTACTAAATCACAGCATACTGTAAAGGTAAATCTTGCTGTTGTCACCTAGATCATTGCTCCACAAAATGCTATCCGACAATAACGAGCCAGCTAGTAAATTGTGAATGTATGGGAAAGCTGTGTTTAAGGATCTGATTCATTTGGCATAACTCAGTATAGTAGGATGCCTGTTAAACTACTTTTGAAAGTTAGTAGATGTCTCCTTACTATTATAGTTAGTAAATGTGTTGACGTCTATCACATTACTAATTACTGTTGATTGTAAAGCTTGCTTTATGATTACTTGACCTTTTGAGCTTAAGTTCTTCCTGTAATGAATGTCTTTCTGTAACCATTACTTTGCTTTTTCAGTGTTTTCTTTTGAAATTCATTTAGAAGTAAAAGCCAAAGAAACCCTTCACTTTGAAAAGTCTAACCAGAGCTGAGAACAGTTAGAAAAAACTAACTACTGAATATAAAATGACAGATTGCTTTATAATGCAGACAACTTTAATAGCGGTTTCTGGGACTTTGAAATAGTTGGCTGTGTTAATGATACTGGGAGAGGGAGAGGAAACGTACTACACAGTCCCTGCCTCTTGGGAGAAACTGAAACAGATGCTGTAACCTCATGTGGTCTCTGAAACCCATCTTAAAAACTGTGATGGAAGCAGCATGAAAATCAAGTTCAGAAATCTTGACTCGCACGTTTCCTCAGTTCTGGCTGCTGTGTGAAAGCAGAGGGTGTCTGCTGCAAGTGGTGGGCTCTGTGGCTACAGGGGGGACAGATTTGGAGTGTTTGGTAGGACCATACTGGTACAGGTTTGTCCCCATGGTTACCAAATATGCCTGGAATGATCCATCACCCAAACCATAGGCTAGTTTGTGTTTTGGTGAAAGCTAGTTGGAATGGAAGCTGGAAAGTGAACTGAGTGTATTACTGTTGTAGCTTAGATCAGGAAGTGCATCCATGAATCTTGTCTCTGTGATTTGGTGACTGCTAGCTTGGCTGTGGGCTGCTCATGCTGGCTTGCTAAACAGGAGCTAAACTGAGAGATGTGCTCTGAAAGCTTATCTCACATGCTCTGATTTCTCACAGTCTAAAGCAAAGTAAATCCCCCAAAAGATATGGGCTATGGGTGTCTTCAGGAAAATTTGTCTCACTGAGGAGTTCTTTCCTTTTGCATGGTGATGCTTGCTGATGGAGACAGGCTGGTGGTGCTGCTGGGCGAGTGCCACAGAGGCCTACCAGCTGGGGAGACACTCTGTATTTCTGTCTGTATTTCATGCTGTTTTCAAACTAGCTACTTTGGTTCTTTTACCCTTGTTGCTCCTGATGAAGACTAGTCCTAAGTGACGGGACAGAGTCCACAGGGAGCTGGATTGCAAATGCTTGGATCCTTTCACTTTTAACTCAGTGATTTTGCTGAAGGTTCCTGTCATCAACAAGCTGACAAGCAGGAGCAGGCATCTCCAGAGGGCAGTTCTTCCCACTGGATTCCTTTTTTTCCCTGTAAGAAAAGACATCTGCTGCCCGAAAAATATTCTGGCCCAGACATCATGAGCATACGGGGCTCTGTTTTGCAAGACTTTTTCTTCAGTCCATGGGTTTTCAGAGCATCACTGAGCATCCCTGCTCTTGCATTCTGACTGCTCTGCTGTAACATGTCCTCATGGGAACGAAAGAGCAGCCACTTAGCTCATTTCACCTTTTATTCCTAGAGCACTTAAAGAACAATTATACTAATTCTAATAATGACTAAATTTATAGTACTCCAGAGAGAGAAGCACAAGGCGTTTAATTTCCAAGCAGTTTGACAAGACCATTTTGATGTATTTTCCAAAGTACGACACAAATTACCAAAGTGGGGAGAAAAATGTTTAAATTCATACTCTCAGGTTTTTTGTTTCCAAGAAGCTGAATACCATTCAGTTGGGCATTGTCCATCAAATAAAACAAGTTGAAACCAGAGATTTACAGAAACTTAATTCTTCCTTTTCTTAATTGCCCATTTCCAGTCATTAGTTATCAGAGTTTAAGTGCTTACCTGGAAAGTAAGAATACTTTTTGAGGGATTTTTTTTTTTTTCAGAACCATGAAGCAGCACAGCTAACTGCAATTTGGAGTTAATCTTTAGTTCTCAACAAGAAGGGAAAAAATATGGCTCTTGGTCTGCACAGTCATACTGATTAAGAAACATTGAAACAGAAATGGAAATACTACATGTACTTTACTGCTTTCCCTTTCCTACCTACCTGACAATAAATGCTGAATGCTAGAAATAAGTGTATATTTTTGACATGTCATGGGGAGAATAATGTCAAACAATGCAATTTGTCAGTTCTCACAGGAAGGCATAGAGTAATGCGTTAGAATTCAGTAGCTAGCACGTAAGGAGAAGGCAGTTATTTTAATACTGATATCCACTGCTCACAGACCTGAATAATGATTGTAAGGAATACGGTATTTCATGTACCCAAGGACATGTGTCTGAAGGAGAAAATAAGCTCCTGGTATTAATCTAAGTGTTGACCTGCTTGTATGCTTCCCACATGGCATGTCAGATGTAGTCTCGGTGATTCATTAAGCCTTTCTTGTTCATGGGTGTAGTGATGAGTCATGAAAGGGCAAGTTTTCTGCTTTTGAGGTTGTTACCTTCTTTTGAACTTTGCTGTTTACCTAGATTTTTTGTTATTGCTTCAGTTCAGTTTGATAGCAGTCCTCTACAGCTGTGATTTCTACAGTCAGAAGTAAAGGATGTGTAGGCATAGCTCAACTGAAAAGAAAAGCCTTAGCTTTTGAACATATGTAAAGATGCGCTGGCTCTCTTCCTGAGTTCCTAGGTCATATAAGAACATTTCAGTATTATTAAAAAGCAGACAAAAAACTTCAGTGTTATCAAAAAACAGACAAAAAACTCACGAAAAAATCCAGAGGAAGAAAAACAACAAAAAAGATGTTCTAGAAATAGTGAGATTCAAAGCAATACCAGTGCTTCTGCTTCTGCTTTTTTTTTTTTTCTTTTTTTTTTCCTGTCTTTTAGGGAGATGATGCCCCCCCCCATACACATGTGTTTGGATTTAAGTCTGAGTTGTGTTTAAAACTGTGTGGGCTTGGGCTTTGGTGGTTATTCTTTGAGGACAGATGATGATAAGACTGCGTCTTGCAAATTAAGAAATAAAGAGCTTCTGTCGGTCTTCAGAAAATGAAAATTAACTTAGATGTGTAGGTAGCCTTATTAAGTGCAGTGATACTGAGATGATGTTTGCTGAACTACTCTGTGGAGATTTTACATAATGGATGAGATACAGGAGCTCCAGGCTGCATGACAGTGGAGTTTATTCTATCACTGAATGTAAAACAAGTGAATTGCCTTAATCTCTGCAGAGAGCAAGGATAATGTTTTTTATATGCAGAGTCAGAGATTTTGTAATCCTGGCTATTGGTGTACAAGGAGCCAAACTTTTCTTTAGAATAATCTGGATCCTTTTAACATACTGTCTTACTCAGTTCATGTGAAGTTCTTTAGGAATGACAAGTGAATGTACATCTCTCCGTGAAAATATGGCTTTTACGCAGTTAAAATACGCTATCTGTTGATAAGTCATGGCTCGATAAAAGAGGCCTGGAAGAGGTTGTGTAATTATCTCAACAGCTATGTATTTAAGTATATGGAAAGCATTTATAAATCAAGCTCACCTACTATTTAATCCCGTAGTGGCAATAACAGTAATCTCAAAAATTTAGAACCTTCATAATTTTGAAGTGGTTTATGTTGGGAAGATGTTTTAATATTAATCATAGAATCATAGAATTATTGAATGGCCTGGATTGAAAAGGACCACAAAGATCATCAAGTTTCAACCCCCCTGCTATGTGCAGGGTCACCAACCACCAGACCAGGCTGCCCAGAGCCACATCCAGCCTGGCCTTGAATGCCTCCACGGATGGCCTCCTTGGGCAACCTGTTCCAGTGCGTCGCCACCCTCTGAGTGAAAAACTTCCACCTAATATCTAACCTAAACCTCCCCTGTCTCAGTTTAAAACCATTCCCCCTTGTCCTATCACTATCCCCCCTTGTAAACAGCCGTTCCCCCTCCTGTTTATATGCTGCTTTCAAGTACTGGAAGACCACAGTGAGGTGTCCTTGGAGCCTTCTCTTCTCCAACCTGAACCAGCCCAGTTCTCTCAGCCTTTCCTCACAGGAGAGGTGCTCCAGCCCTCTGATCATCTTAGTGGCCCTCCTGTGGACCTGCTCCGAGAGCTCCACCTGTCCTTCCTGTAGTGGGGATCCCAGGCCTGGACGCAGTACTCCAGATGGGGCCTCACAAGAGCTGAGCAGAGGGGGACAATCAGCACCCTCTCCCTGCTGAACGCTGGTGGTTTTTTTTTTGTTGTTGTTGTTGTTTTTGTTTTTGTTTTTATTTTATTTTATTTTATTTTATTTTATTTTATTTTATTTTATTATTTTTTTCCCCATACCTCGGTTGAAGATATTTTTCAGTATGGAATATGAATGAAGGAAATTCTGAAATGGTAGGTCAGTTAAATGTAGATGGTAATAATAGCACTCAGCTGCCATTGTGTGCTTCTCAACTACATATTTGACTTCAGGCAAGGGATGCCTTCTATTTTACTCAGAATATGTATGTGCCATTCACTCTTTGATCTGTAGCAAGTGTATGTATCAGGGCTACTTACCACCATTTGCCAGATGGAAGAGATTTAGAGTTGGGCGTAGACAAGTTTCCAAAACAATGAATTATGTCATAGAATCATAGAATCACAAGGTTGGAAACAACCTATAAGATCATCCAGTCCAACCGTCCTCATCACCATTGCCACCACAAGCACTAAACCATATCTCGCAGCTCCTCATCCAAGCGCCTCTTGAGCACTGCCAGGGACGGCGACTCCACCACCTCCCTGGGCAGCCATTCCAGTGCCTGACCACTGTCTGAGAAAAAAGGTTCTTCCTTATGTCTAATCTAAATCTCCTCTGATACAACTTGCGGCCATTACCCCATGTCCTGCTCGCTGCCTGGGAGAAGAGGCTAATCCCCTCCTTACCACAACCTCCCTTCAGGAAGTTGTAGAGTGCAATAAGGTCTCCCCTGAGCCTCCTCTTCTCCAGACTGAACAATCCCAGCTCCCTCAGCCGCTCCTCATAAGACTTGTGCTCCAGACCCCTCACCAGGGGCCCTTCTCTGGACACGCTCCAGCATCTCAACATCTTTCCTGTACTGAGGAGCCCAAAACTGAACGCAGTACTCAAAGTGCAGCCTCACCAGTGCTGAGTACAGGGGGATGATCACCTCCCTGCTCCTGCTGGCCACACTATTTCTAATGCAGGCCAGGATGCCGTTGGCCCTCTTGGCCACCTGGGCACACTGTCGGCTCATGTTCAGCCAAGCATCAAACAACACCCCCAGGTCCCTTTCCTCTTCACAGTCATCCAACCACTCAGCCCCAAGCCTGTAGCACTGCATGGGGTTGTTGTGGCCAAAGTGCAGGACCCGGCACTTGGCCTTATTGAACCTCATCCCATTCACCTCAGCCCAGCGTTCCAGCTTATCCAGATCCCTCAGAAGGGCCTCCCTACCCTCAGGCAGATCAGCAGCACCTCCCAACTTGGTGTCATCTGCAAACTTACTGAGGGTACACTCAATCCCCTCATCTAGGTCATCAGTAAAGACATTAAACAAGATGGGCCCCAGTACCGACACCTTGGGGGATACCACTCGTAATGGGTCACAAGCTGGACTTAACTCCATTAACCACTACCTGCTGGGCACAGCCCTCTAGACAGTTTCTTACCAAAAAAAGTGTGTACCCGTCCAGGCCACAGGCAGCCAGTCTTCACAGAAGAATACTGTGAGAGACCATGTCAAAGACTTTGCTTAAGTCTAGGTAGACTACATCAACAACCTTTCCCTCATCTACCAGTCTGGTCACCCAGTCATAGAAGGAGATGAGGTTGCTCAAGCACAACCTGCCTTTCATGAACCCGTGCTGGCTGGGCCTGATCCCCTGGACACCACTCATGTGCCATGTGATCTCACCCAAGATGATTTGCTCATAACTTTCCCTGGTACCGAGGTGAGGCTGACAGGCCTATAGTTCCCTGGATCCTCCTTCTGGCCCTTCTTGTAGATGGGAGTCACATTGGCAAGCCTCCAATCCTCAGGGACCTCTCCAGATAACCAGAGCGTTGATAGATGGCGAGAGCGGCTCAGCAATCACCCCCGCCAGCTCCCTCAGCACCCGAGGGTGCAGCCCATCCGGTCCCATGGACTTGTGACTGTCCAGATGCAGGAGGAGCTCTCTGACTGTCTCCACCGGAATTGCTGGGGGCATATTCTGAGCAGCGTCCCAGACTTCCAGATCAGGGCATAAAAAGCTGAGAGGATAACTGATCTGGTTATTAAAGGCAGATGTAAAGAAGGCGTTGAGGACCTCAGCCTTCTCCTTATCCTCAGTGGCCACATTCCCTGCTGCATCAAGTATAGGATGGGAATTATCTTTGGTTCTTCTTCTGCTGTTGATACATTTATGAAAGGATTTTTTATTATCTTTTACTGCAGTGGCCAACCTGAGTTCAAGTTGGGCTTTTGCCTTCCTAACTTTCCCCCTGCATGCCTTAGCAACCTGCCTGTAATCTCCCCAAGTAGCCTGTCCCTTCTTCCAGAGGACGTAGACTCTCTTTTTTTCCCTGAGTCTCAACAGTAGTTCCCTGCTCACCCACAGCAGTCGTCTTCCCCTACGGCTTGCCTTATGGCACTCAGGGACAACCTGTTCTTGTGCCTCATAACATGATGGGCCCATAATTCTCACCAGTGAGATGAGAAGCTTGGCATTCTCCAGTCCAAGTCAATTTGGACGGCTTAGAACACTGTGGGATGGTTCGTATAGCCAGCCGAGATTTAGACCTTTATAGATAATAGTTATTGACCTCTCTGTAGGCTCTTCAAGATGATTGGCACATATAATACTTAACTACTATCCAAGTTGCAGAATTACAGTACAAGTTTTGCAGTTCAGGTATAAACCTTTGTCTTAGAGTGTATGGCTACTGCTGATGCCCAAAGTGTAAAGGATTATTTGCTAACCTATTCTAAAAGGTTTGCTTTGTGTGGATAGGATGTTACCTGCCTTGATAATTATATATAGCCACAGCAGTGTTAACATTGATCTTCTCAATTAATTAGAAGTTGCTCAGAACTACTCCTTGAATCAGCAAAGTGATTTTTTTATTTAGTTAGTTTTGGTGTAGTCAGGTTAATACCTAATTAACTGTTTTAGAATAACAAATATAATCTACTGAATCAGTGAATAGGCTTTCAGGTTGGAAACAAATTTCTCTCCCTACCTTTTCTCAGACAAATGGCTGCTCAGAAAGTGTAGTCATTATTTAAAACAAAACAAAATAAAAGAAAGTCTGAATTATAGTGCAGAGACTGTTTTAAACTCGAGGATAAATGATGATAGTCAGACATGCGCAATTTGCTCTTAATAGTGGACAATTTATTATTGTTCCTGGCACCAAACAGGAGCTATAATTACTGTGCTTTTTTTCTATAATTCTTGAAATGCAGAATTTATCAGTGTCTTCAGATGATGTGAAGTATACCACCACATACATAATGTGCACACGTGCGCACAGGGAGTTCAACAGTTTAATGACTGTTTATGAGGGTTGATAGTGATAGGACAAGGGGGAATGGTACTAAACTGAGACAGAGGAGATTTAAGTCCAATATTAGGAGGAATTTTTTTACACATTGTGGCACAGTAGAACAAGTTGCCCAGGGAGGCTGTGGATGCCCCATCCCTGGAGGCATTCAGGGCCAGGTTGGATGTGGCTCTGGGCAGCCTGGTCTGGTGGTTGGTGACCCTGCACATAGCAGGGGGTTGAAACTAGATGATCTTTGTGGTCCTTTTCAACCCAGGCTGTTCTGTGATTATATGAAAAGATTGAGGGAGACCCTGTGATTGCTTTGTGCCAGAGTGTCCCCAGCAGTAACACAACTTTGGTTCTTTCCATCACAAAACATGAGTTAGGTACCTGACATACATTCTTCTATCCTTCTTTAATCCATTTTTAATTATTTAAGCCTTATGAGGAGTGATTTTAAGAAAAGCCATATTTCCCTTAATGATCTGTGTTACTCATATGTATAACCCAGTGGCTTGGCATGAACTTTCAACGTGGAAAGCACTGTTGTTAATCTGTGTTGATTGATGGACTTGCTGTTTAGATTTGTGTCCTGCATCATTCAGTCTGATAACACTGCTGGTGAAAACCACTACTGTTGTGATTTTAGTGGTTAAAATAATTTAATATGTTTATTGAGTTTCAGCATCCAGAATGATGATGTTGGCAGTCTTGTCACAATATTAATGTTGGTGGTCCAGGTCTCTTCAGAAGGATGCGGTACACATTTCAGTGCATATAACACTCTATGCCTCTGTAAAAATCATTGCTTTAAAATATGAGCAGCTTAACCCATCCAGTTCTGGTGGCACAAAGTAAATCTAATAGAAACATTTTACTCTACGCAAGACATAGCTGTTGTAAGTAGGAAATCATTTCCACTGTTTTACACAGTGTAACTGAGCTACGTGTTGGTAATAAATATGTGATTTACACGGGCACAATTTTGCATTATGTTCTAATAGGAAGCGTTAAATATATTAGTATGACTCAGGGCTTGACACTCAATAATGACTACGTATGATGGCAAACAACCAATTATCTCAGTGCATTATTTATTTCTTGAAAGCCTTGACACGGGTAAGGTCACTATACATTTTTAATGGGAATGAGATGCTAGGTTATAAAAAGATAATTCAAATAGCAATACTTTGTTAGATCTTCCTGCTGTGCGATGTATAATCAGGTGCACTGACTTAAAGAACACTAATGAGGATTTAAAGACACAGCAGGGGCACATTTAATAGTCACACACAATTCCATCAAACACATTTACATAGAGCACCTCTGTTGCAAGCTAGTGTTGAATAGCTATAGTAGAGGTGTATGTGTTATTGTATAGCATGGTGTACTTTGTGAAAATAACAGTTAGTCAACATTCTGGTTCATGCACTGGGCAGCCTGGTCTAGTATTAAATGTAGAGGTTGGTGGTCCTGCCTGTGGCAGGAGGTTGGAGCTTGATGATCCTTGAGGTCCCTTCCAGCCCAAGCCATTCTATGATTCTGTGATTGAAGAAAACAAAGGAAGTGGGCTCTGGAGGTATCATTTGAAGTCCATGCCAAGCTTTGGTGATGGCCTCATTTGCCTCTGCAGTGAATCATGGGGAGTGAAGTGCTGCAAAACAACATTGATATATGTTAGACAGTGGCCCACCTGGTTTGAGGTCCTTTTCTTGATAGTGACTTGGACCACGTACTACCAGAAAAATGGAAATTCTGTCTTGAGTATGGGAACTGGAAACCCATATTTTAGAGCTGCAAAAAATCTAGGGCACAAATACATTTGTAGCCAGAATTTGCATATTTATTTTTGTGCTTAATGTGTCTTGGAAAAACAAGTTTGTAGAAGAAAAATCGAATTTTTTTTTAATCCCTTTGCAGGTGATAAGACAAGTGGACTTCTAATGGCTGAATTACAGTTCACAGGATCAGATACAGTGTCACAGGAGGGAGAAGCATGGATAGGCTGCAAAGAATGAACACTAATATCGTGCAGGCGTGCAGGGGCAGGACCAGGAAAGCCAAAGCTCAGCGTGAGTTCAGGCTTGAAGGGAGTGTCAGAAACAATAAGAGCTATAGGACGGTTGACCTTCCTTCAGTCCACAGAGAAAATCATGGAGCCAGTCCTCTGGGACCACGCTTCTGGGCACCATGAATGAAGAGATGACTGGAAATAGTCAGCATGGAATCACCCGAGGGTGATGCATGCCTGAGCTGCTGTCTTGGTTTCTGTGATATAAAGTGACTGGAACAGTGGGCAAGGGGAGTGAGAACTGTTCATCTCAACTTCTGCAAGGCTTCCAGCTGTCTGCAGCAATATTCTTGTATGCAAGTTACAGTAAGTGCAGCAGGGATGGGACACAGTCAGATGTGCAAAGCCTTGATAAAAAAATCTAAATTCTGAGCTGGATGTATCAGCTCAGAGGGCTGTGGTCAGTTGGTTGCATCCCAGCTGGAAGGCATGGACTGCAGGGGAAAGGGAATGGTAGAAGGAGGAAGGTTCAGACTATGAGGAAACATTATTTTCTGTCAGTGGTGCAGCTTGTCCAGAGGGTTTGATCCATGTCCATCCTTGCAAGTTTTGAGGCCTGACTGGGCATAACCCTGAGCGACCTGGTCAGAGCTCCCAGCTGCCCCTGCTTAAGGCCAGAGGTTGGACTGGAGACCTCCTGAGGCAGCAGACTCACCCTTCAATCCTGTCAAAGAAAACATTAGCTGTAGCATTTGCATCTCCTTGAATTTTTACAGGGTATCAGAAAGTTTCGTGCTAACTGATGTGTTAGAAGTTATGCGTCTGTTTTTCCCCTAGAGACGCACGTTTATTTATTTTATGTACTTCAACAAATTTGGTATCTCTGAATTTTAAGGGTGCTATAATCAAAGTGCAAACATCTGTTATTGTGGGGCTTTATATGCTAGCTGAGTATCTCTTTTTCTGATTTTATATTTTTTCTGTCATTTTCATGGCTATATCGGAAGTTACTTAAAATGTTCTTTAATCTTAATGTTAGGCAGATATTTTAATTATTGGCATAACTGTTCATATGCAGTACACTTGCCATCAAATGTGTTTGAGGAATTGCAACTTCACTTAGAATCTGAGAAATTCATGCTGTTGACATTTGAAACTCGTTAATTAGAAATTCTTAACACTTAATTAGAATTGCCTTTGAAGTGGACCCTAATTCCACCATAATTTATTACTTGTGGAGTTAAATGTGACCGTTTTCTATTATGCATAAGCATTTTGGTCACCCTGCCTTGGGTAAGAAGATACATTGTGAGCAATTGAATACCCTTAATATTGACTGTGTAGGAATTGATGTGAGCAGTTTGCAGGTGATGCATTATTTCAGGCATTTTTTTGCCTTGTATTTGGTAGATACTTAAAAATTCTCATTCTTAAGTTGAGCTCCTTTATAATTCATTTGCTAAGAAGTCAGCGTTTGCCTTTTAAAAAAAAAACAAACACACTAATGAGTGCTACTTGCCAGCTTCAATATTAACATGTTCTCAGGAGTTCATGCTGAAGCCTGTGGGGAGTGTGAAGGCCTCAAACTGATGTTAAGTAGGATAGAGATGAGGTTGTGACAGAATGTTCAACATTTGCAGTTTGGGAGTTACATCACAGTGTATATCTTTCCTTTTGAAGCATCAGAATAAGCAGATTGTTTGCTCCACAGCAAGAAGCATCTACAGCTCTTAGTATGCTTCCATACACGTGCACTCTGCAAAAGAGAAAGTTGATAAAATAACGTTTTGCTTCTGGCAAACACTCTGACTTTTTCTCCTGAGCATACAATCATTCAGCTTAATTTTATTACTTTTGTGTTATTTTGGTATGTACATGAATCAAGTGGTATTTATACACAGATTTGCAAATA
The DNA here is from genome assembly GCF_951394365.1 of Tetrao urogallus. Lineage (NCBI taxonomy): Eukaryota > Metazoa > Chordata > Aves > Galliformes > Phasianidae > Tetrao > Tetrao urogallus. The sequence continues at coordinate 40,462,891 of NC_136813.1, read as the reverse complement.
GCAGCAGCAGAAAAAGTCTGTGCTCTCTTGTTGCTGCTGCTCTGGTGGAGCTGCTGGGGCGAGGGCTGTGGTTACAGCTCTTCCTAACAGGTGGGATGAGGCCACTGACAGTATTTTTGGTTTCATTACTTGCTGCCTATCATCTCTACAGCTCTGTACTTGAACTGTGGCAGATGGTTTCTGAGGTCCCGTGAGAGCCAGCTATGCTGCTTGCAGGTATGTCCTACAGTTTTTGGTCTTAAGGAGTACAGCTGCATTCAGGCGTCTTCTCTTTGTAAGCCTATAGTAAATATGCTTTATCTTCTGTCTCTCTACTGGGCAGTGCAACAAGCTGAGCTGGAAAATAGCGTCTGACTTCTGGGAGCAAAGGCTGTCATATACTGTTTTTGCTTTAATAAAAAAAGGGCTGAATCTAAATTGAGGCTGAATGTATACAAGTCTATGGCGCTGGATGGCATGCTCCCCAGGGTTCTGAAGGAGCTGGCTGAGGTGGTTGCTGAGCTGCTCTCCATCATATTTGAAAAACAGTGATAGTCAGGTGAAGTCCCTGGTGATTGGAAAAAAGGAAACATCACTCCTATATTCAGGAAAGGGAGAAAGGAAGATCTGGGGAGCTACAGGGTGGTGAGCCGCATCTCTGTGCCTGGGAAGACCATGGAGCAGATCCTCCTGGAAGAGATATTAAGGCACGTGAGAAATGTGGAGGTGATCTGAGACAGCCAGCATGGCTTCACCAAGGACAGATCATGCCTGACCAATCTGGTGGCTTTCTGTGATGGAGTGACAGCATCAGAGGGCAAAGGAAGGGCAACCAATGTCATCTACCTGGACATCTGCAAGGCCTTTGACATGATCTCACACCACATCCTTATCTCTAAATTGGAGATAAATGGATTTTAAGAGTGGGCTATTTGGTGGATAAAGAATGATAGGAAGAGGGTGGTGAGGCACTGGCACAGACTGCCCAGAGAAGCTATGGATGCACCATCTCTGGAAGCATTCAGGGCCTGGCTGGACGGGTACCTGAGCATGCAGATCTGGTGGGTGGCAGCCCTGTCCATGGCACGGGGGTTGAAAAATAGATAATCTTTAATGTCCCCTCCAACCTAAGCCATGCTGTGAAAAAAAATGTTTCTAAAAACTGCCTATAAATAAAGGAAAATCTGAAATTCAAGTAAGACCTGCTTAATTCAGTTTTCTAGAGTTTAGTGGTTACATTTTTAACCCAAAGTGTGAAGGCTGACTTCTTGGTATACTTTTATTTCTGCTTATATGTTGTAGCTCTCAGATAAATTAGAAACACTGCCTTTGGCTTAGAGTAATATCAAGTCAAAACATTTTTAGGGCCCAGCTGCTAGAAGGGAACTAGGTGTACTTAAGGACTACATTACCTTATATTACTCTTGTTAAAAGGATGTAGTTTGTAATGTCTGTGATTAATAACATGTCAGCTTTCGTCACTGACAATCAATTTGTAATTATTCTCTGTCCTAGGGGAAGGAATGTGATATATGCAGGAGCAACAGTTTTCTCCCCAGACTGAAGGACATAATCCACCAGCCAGTTGTGCTCCAGCAGGGCATACAGTATTGCTTGTAGGTCATTTATTTCCCTGGAAAACTGGATTGGCAAAGGGCAGTGTGATGTAAGGAGGAAGTACTGATGTCCAGGCCTCCAAACCCACTTCTGTGGCTGTTTTACCTCCCCTCTGGATCTTTGTTGTGGCAGAGATGAGGATCTGTGGTCCTTTCAGGCTTCTGCAGGCACAGCCAGGCACATCCCACAGGCTGCAATGGGGAACAACATTCAACCATTTGACCTCTCATCCAGGATCTCAGACAGAAATGCTGGACTAAACCATGGCTGCTGTTACATGCTAAATGCTCTCTTTATTTTCCAGTGTGCAGTGCCCGTTGTATCTGTCTTCATAGCAGCAGACTGCACATTGGTAGGTGGGTAGAAAAGTATGCCAGTGGCTCCCTACAGTTCAAGCAGCTCATTCTGCTACCAGAGCAGCAGGTGGAATTCAGAGTAGAATTCTAGTCATTGTGTGTTTCCAGGTAGGCTCCTGGGCGATTCTATTTAATACTTATTTGGCCGTCAATTACTAGAAAGCCACAATTTGTGCAATTAAAAGGTACGGGAAAATTTGTGTCAGGTGGTCAAACTATTCCCCTGACACAGTTGATGTCATATACTCCTTCTGGCACCAGGAGAAGTTAATTAAAAGCCTGTTGTGACTTGAGACTTATTTTTGATTTTACAAACTTTGATTTTAGTTTTCAGTAAAGGCAAAAGATAAAGAGACTTCTTAAATAGAAACCTGAGTTCATACAAACTGCGGTGACATGCAGGAACAGGTTGCCCAAGGAGGTTGTGGATGCCCCATCCCTGGCCCATTCGAGACCAAGTTGGACGTGGCTCTGGGCAGCCTGGTCTGGTGGTTGGTGACCCTGCACATAGCAGGGGGGCTGAAACTAAATGATCTTCGAGGTCCTTTTCAACCCAGGCCATTCTATGATTCTATGTTTATGTTTTATGCAATCTTTTTTCTCAAGTTGAATAATGAAGCAACAGCCCAACTAATAGTAAGGGTAACCTTTAAGTAATGTTTATTTTGTAAATTGGATCAATATTGTTTTTGCAGGACTGTGAAAAATCTTCCACATTATCTTGACCTATTTTATTTTTCCTATTTGTTCTTAATTTTAAGCGTCATATTCTTCAAACTATTCTCGAGACTCGAGGGCAATTGATATAAGAGCACAAAACTACGTTGGAGATTGAGTAGTAGTTTTTCAAAACCACTTCACTTGTAACTGTGGTCAAGGAAGAGTGGCAGTCTAGCTCAATTACTATCTTTTTGGTGAAAAGCTGTTCGTTTCTAATTCTTAGTACCCTTTACTAATTGTCTGTGCTTGAAAGAAATATCAAAATTTCTTATTGCTCTGTATCATGAGGTATTACAAAAAGATCTTTTTAGCTTTTAATAGTTCCTGTATAAAGGTAAATGCATTGCATGTTTCTTTGAAACATGTCATTTTTAAAATACATTTCAGTTCTGAATAGATGGCTCATTTTTGTCACTTTGTATGTGTGTGTGTGTGTTTGTGCAAGGCTTCTAAGTGTAAAAAAAAAAAAAACCTGCAATATTCATTTGGTGTTCAAAAAATCTTATCCAGTTGTTCTGTGAATATTGTGCTGGGAGGAAATCGAAGTGGTTATTCCTGGTATATAGTGAAAGGTATGGCTCTGATATAATTAATGTTACTTGTAACGTAGTGTCAGAATTATTGTGTTGGTTTCAGGTGGACAGCCTGAACAGCAAAGTGGTGTTTGGGCTGTTGCTGAGCGATGGATGCACAGCCAGAGCCAGGCCAGCCACTCAGCAGGGAGCAGCTCCCGCCATGATGGCACGGGTTGGAGCCAGGACAGGTGGCCTGGATTGGCCAAGGTTATCCCGTACTACGTGACATCGTGCAGAAGGCCATAAGGCTGTGTGTAGTTGACTGGGGCAGGCCAGTGCTCAGTAGTTGGCTGGGAGTCCACTGGAGATGTCATGCTGCTGGTGAACAGTTGTATTGTTGCTGTGTGTCAGTCAGTGGGTGGCGCGTAACTGTGTTGCGCATAAATACATATAGTCATCATTGCTTTTTTTGTTCCTGTTTTCCTTTTCTGTCATAGTAAATGGTTTTTTTATCTATTTTCTATCCAGTCCTTTCCCTCATCCCGCCTGGGAAGGAGTGAGTGAACAGCTGCACGGTGCTGAGCTGCTGCCAGGTTAAACCACAAGAGTCCTTTTGGCACCCAGTGGGGCTCAAAAGATTGAGATAACAGCAAATCTGACCAGAGTGTGTTAAAATTGTTCTAAGTGTGATAGTTGCTGGTCACAATATTATTTTTATTTTCTGAGGTCTTCCAGAGTTGGTTTTTTTTTTCATTAAACCTTATCATTTAGTACCTTACTTGTTGGTTGTCTATTGTGCTGTTTACCATTTCAGGATGCTGGATTAAGGTTGTCATTTTTCTGTATGGTGTAACACCAGCCAAGAAACTAGTGTGGTATTTGATACTGCAGTCATCTTCTTACTTTGAGAACCTTATCTTGGAGATTATTAATGATTACACTCTGTCAACGGTTTATGGGCTGGTTCGGCCCAGTTCTGTGACTAGAGGGATGGAGGGATTTCACAAAATCCATGCCTCTGGAAAAAGGGAACAGGGGACCCCAAAATAATTAAAAACAGTGGCAACGATCTGAGGAGAAACAAACTAACTTACTAAATATATAATATCGGAATGCGAGATAACACACTATAATACAGTATAATTAGAATTAAAGCTAATAAATCAAATATAATGAGAGAGAGTATGTCTGAAAGGTAGAGAGGCCTCACCATAACACTGAGGTGAGGTGCACAGCCCAGTTGAGCAGCAGGGAGGAGAGCCTGACGAAGAAGAGCACATCAGGTGACCTTGCCAGGAGTTGTATCTCCTCTGTGACTGCAAAGCCCCCTGGGGAATGTAGTTCTTCTTCTCTTACGGACAGGTGCCCGGAACTGGAGCATTGACAGTTTAACTCCCAGTGCACTGCATGATGTTATGATGTGGAATACTGATAACCAGGAATCATAAAACCATGACAGTGTGTAATCACTGGATGCCATGTAGATATGTGTGTGTGATATGTACCTCTTCTGTAGCCTTACAGCCTCCTCTGGCATGATGTAATGTTTGGGATTTTATGAACTACATTTGGGTTCACCCCCAGCTCTTTATAAGGCTAGCAGGGTTAGCCGTAGTTAATTATTCTTTACAGTCTCATGCTGAGCTGATGTCCTGGGGTATTCACAGAAGTCCTTTGCTGTTCTATTTAAAATTGTCCCTTAAATTAGGTGTAAAACAGAGCACTTATGTCCATGTTGTTCACATAGGCTTCTGCAAACTCTAAGTTCTGTTCTCACTTAAGGAAATTAACTTTGAATTGGAATGGAATGAGATAAACCACACCCGGTTTCACTTGAAAATAGTATGAAAATTTAATGTTCAACCATTTATTATTTTTTTTTTCCTTTTCCTTGAAGCATCAATAAATGCAAATGATCCTTTTCTTTTCTGGTGCATTTGACATGAAATTCAAGTTCAGAGTAAAATGCAGAACTACCAGAGTTTCTGCTTTCATTCTAAGCATTTCACACGGCAATATACATAATTACATATGATGAAGATCCTATGGCAAGACATGGACTGTTAACCCCGATTCCCTGGCAGAATTCCCAGTTGAGTGATTATCTTCTAGCCACATAAATTTTCTTTTATTTTCTATTGGATGGTTGCTTCCTTCGCTTATTGGAATGAACTGCTAGGATACGTACTGTGGCAATGTTAACTTGTGTGCCTTACCCTAAAAAAAACATCATTTCTACAAGTAACATGTCATTGTGTTGGTGTATAAATTACTTTTTTGGAAATGAAGGTCTTAAGCAAGCATAGGAGATTAAGTTAAAAGGCAGTTTCATGCTTTCTTCCTCTGAGAATTCAAGAAGGTTTCTCCTTCTCTCCTTAGAGGTGGTAGTGGTGTTTGAGAAGAGATTATGATCTTTCATTCTTCTAGTTTCCCTTGAACCAGAGAAAAAGAAGCATTTCAAACTTTCAAAATCATATTGTTATATCATTCAAATGTTCAGTTATATTTTCAAAAGCTTTACCTTGCATGGATCACTTCAGATATTTTGTCCTGAGTTGTCTATTGCTTTATTGCTTTGATTGATGGATACTGTATTTTCAGTATAGTAATGTAAGTAATGAGAATAGTGTGAATTCAGGTATTCATTTTCAGAAAAAAACAGCAGTCATCTTATTGCCAGAGTGTAGAAGTGATGTGGGCTGTTTTGTAGTTCTGTAATACATTTAAGTTGTCTGTCATTAAAAAAAAAAAAAAAAAAGAAACAATTTGGGAGTCCTGCAAAAATGACTCAAAGTTTGAGAAACATGATGAATTCTGAAATTCCTGTGTGTGCAGAAAACTTGTGTGAAAACGACTCAAAGATGAAGAAGCAAGACAAATTATCCATCATAGCTTTGAGATAGGAAGACGTCTTCTGCTCTTAGCTCTTTGAGCATGCTCTCATTAAGACTGAAACTTGTTTATTGTAAATCTAAAGCTGTGTTTGGAAATGTTCTTCCACTGACTGATGCTGCATTTCTCAAAAATAGTGGTTTCTTATTAGATGTCTTCTCAGAAAAGGAGCATGTAAACCTTATAATGTATTTGATTCCTGTGACAGTTACTGTAATGGTAGTCATTGTGCTGTAATAACTGTAATTGCACATACTTGGTGTTTTATGTTCATTTTTCAAGACAGTAAATGTCCAAACCTGATCAGTGAAAGGCTGAGATTGATAGCAGTGAGAAACAGAGGTTTTTTCTTTTAGGGTCAGTTAGTTTATTGATCCAAGATAGCAGATGTTTCCATAAAGTCATGCAGAGCTAGGCTTGGTGAGCACTGCGCTCTGGCAGCTCGAAAGGCGAATGGGATCCTGGGCTCCATCAGGAGAGGGGTGGTCAGCAGGGACAGGGAGGTGATTGTCCCTCTCTACTCGGCTCTTGTGAGGCCCCATCTGGAGTACTGTGTCCAGGTGTGGAGCCCCCAGTACAAGAAAGACATGGAGATTTTGGAAAGGGTCCAGAGGAGGGCGAGTAAGATGATCAGGGGGCTGGAGCACCTCCCCTATGAGGACAGGCTGAGGGAGTTGGGCTTGTTCAGCCTGGAGAAGAGAAGGCTGCGGGGCGACCTCATTGCAGCCTATCAATACCTGAAGGGAACCTACACCCAGGAGGGGAGTAAACTCTTCAAAAGGGCTGACAATAGCAGGACTAGGGGAAATGGATCCAAGTTGAAGGAGGGAAGATTTAGGTTGGATGTTAGGGGGAAGTTCTTTACAAGGAGAGTGATTAGGCCCTGGAACAGGCTGCCCAGGGAGGTTGTGGATGCCCCGTCCTTGGACGAGTTCAAGGCCAGGTTGGACGGGGTCCTGGGCAACCTGATCTAAATGTGTATGTTTGGTGGCCCTGCTAGGCAGGGGGGTTGGAACTACATGATCCTTGAGGTCCCTTCCAACCCGGGTGATTCTGTGATTCTGTGATTCTGTGATATGCCTACTTTAGACTATGCATCTGCTGTGTTGTGCCTGGGTGGGTGAGTGGGGTCCAGCAGGTGGGCAGGGCTAGGAGGTGGGATGGTGTGCATCAGAGGCTGGCACAAGAGTTCGTATCACCTTCACATGTGACAGGGCTGCAATTTAGCTGCCACAGTAGGGTTTAGTGAACCAAGAGGGAAGTGTGGTGTGAAAAACGTTTTGACTTAATGCATCATATCGGCAATCCTGGTTGGTGGGTCTCCTGAGTGTAATTATCATGGGGCACTGGAGCAGCCTGGCCTCGCTCAGGTGTGAATGCTCCATCTGGCCCAGCTGACCAAGGGGTTCCAAGGGGAGCTGAATTCACCTCACCACCCGTCTCACTTGAGTCTGTTCTCCTTAGATGGCTGCCCACCATACACAAGCCTCAGCAATTATATTGTATTTGCAGAATGGCTTTAAGCATACTGTAGAGCAAAGCCTTGTTGCAGCAGGAGAGCGGAGTTAGGAGAGATCAGCTCTCTGAGTGAATGCTGGGCTAAATATTTCATCTGTGTGTGTAAAGCACGGATTAGATCTGCTCAGGTCTGCCCGGATATGTCACACAATGTCTTTTCAGCTACAAATGCAGAAGGATCAAATAGTTTGTAAAGAATCTACTCCTGAGATTGTTGCTACTCTTGAATTATGAATGACCCAAAAGCCAGCACTGTTCACTGTATTCATTCTTCAGACCTACGCTCAAAAGGCATAGCATTGCTTTTAAGAAATACGATTTCAGACAACAAAAGGGAAACAGGTGCTGGGAAAAATTGGTTAAATGTGAATGTGTTAAATGGTACATGAACCAGTCAGGTTTTCATGATTTATCAGTTTTAAACTTCAAAGGCTCTGGTTAGCTTGCATTTTTAGAGCTAATGAGTTTATCACAGCCAGTGGGAAAAAATGGTTCAAGTATATCAGCTATAAATTGGTACAAAGCACTAAAAGGGACATTAGCCTCTAATCAGATTCTAACAGTTCATTAAACATGCCTTTCCTCGATTGTGCTTTGTCTTCCCCCCTCCTCCTGCTTGTGCCTTCTGCAGCAAGCAGCCACGTCCCTTTTTTCATTTGGGTAAGACCTCCTCGGGGACACAAAGCAATATCTGCTCATCCTTCTTTGTCAACAAGCTAAACAACCTAAGGGATGCTTTATTATGGTATATTCCTGATCTTTCTGTAAAACTCAACTGTGCTGCTTATAAATCAAGAATGTAGGGGGACTTCCCTGCTTGCAGAACAGGTGCTGGGAGAGCCCAGAATGCCAGCCTGGCTCCTGCTGCTGCTCCACCCCAAAGCACATCCAAGTCACTGAGGCACTGTAATGCCCAAAGGCATGAGATTCGCTTGTGATGAGTAAACACAGTGCAGCAGCCCTTGCTGGGAAGAGGGATGTAGAGCCTGGAGTGATTTCCAAGAGCTGTTCCATGGCGTCATATTCCTCCCCTTGCTTTTCCCAACCTGCACCTCAAACACTGAATAATAATCAGTGGGTACAGAACTTACTGCTGAAAAGTAAGCATATTTCAGAAGCTTTTAGGAAGCATTACGGTTTTTCTTAAAAATTCTTCTGAAGTACTCATGATAAGGAACAGGGCAGTTAACATAGGAACTCCTTATGGATAATGGCACCACACAGTGCTGAGCAGATCTGCTGCCAGTGAAACACGTAAAAAAAGTTTTTTTTCCATTGCAGTACATTTATTGAGGTCTCTGTGGTAACAGAGTGAAAGTGAGTTTCCATTCTCAAGTACTGCTTTCCAGAGGGGGCCACAAATAAGTAAGTAGCTGTGAAAGAGTCACTTAAAAGCTTGTATATGTGTCATAGTTTCATATTTGATAAAGAGCTCTGAGGCTTTCACATTTCCATACAACTGACCAAAGTGTGTTGATTTGTCAGGTCATATTGTCATTAGAGTGATAAAATATCTTTATTCTCAGCATCTTGTCCAATCCAAAAGGCAGCTGAAGGGACTCACTTTCAGGTACCAGACTTGAACCTTGGCTGCGTTATAAAATTAACTCAGGTTGAGGTGGGATCTGAACTGAAGGCACAGGAGATTGTTCTGCATAGTTCATGAGAAAACTCAGGAAACAGTGGAATGGGGCATTCATAAATGAGGATGTCGATGCAGACAATTTCAGCTTTGCAGCTCTCACTTCTAACAGAAGTTCTCAGCGCATATTGTCCGTTACTAAAACAGAGGTCTAACATTATTATTATACGTTATTAACATGTACCTGGACATGGAACCTGGAGGTAGTGATTGATGCTTGGCTGAACATGAGCCAGCAGTGTGCCCAGGTGGCCAAGAAGGCCAATGGCATCCTGGCTTGCATTAGGAATGGTGTTGCCAGCAGGAACAGGGCAGTGATTGTCCCCTGTTCTCAGCTCTGGTGAGGCCACACCTTGAGTACTGTGTCCAGTTTTGGGCCCCTCACTGCAAGATTTTGAGGCCCTGGAGCGGGTTCAAAGAAGGGCAACAAAGCTGGTGAGGGGTCTGGAGCACAGGGCTTATGAGGAGCGGCTGAAGGAGCTGGGATTGTTCGGTCTGGAGAAGAGGAGGCTCAGGGGAGACCTTATTGCTCTCTATAACTACCTGAAGGGAGGCTGTAGTGAGCTGGGGGTCGGCTTCTTCTCTTGTGTAACTGGTGATAGGACTAGAGGGAATGGCTTCAAGCTGCGCCAGGGGAAATTTAGGTTGGACGTCGGGAAATAGAACTTTTCTGAAAGAGTGGTCAGGCACTGGAATGGGCTGCCCAGGGAGGTGGTGGAGTCACTGAACATGGAGGTGTTCAAGAAACGTCTGGATGTTGTGTTGAGGGACATGGTTTAGTGAGAACTATTGGTGATAGGTGGATGGTTGGACTGGATGATCTTGTAGGTCTTTTCCAACCTTGGTGATTCTATGATTATTATTACATGTTCATGAACTTCATTTAGAAGAAACTTACTTCTATAATAGTATAGAATTACAACTTTTGTCAAATGTTTTTCATGTCTTTTGTAATTACTCTTGTCTTTTTTTGCTCTAGGACGTCAGCGCTTTTGAAAACAGAATGTTAATGCTGGATGGGATGCCGGCAGTCAGAGTTAAAACAGAGCTGCTGGAATCTGAGCAAGGGGTAAGCAGAGGTTTCTATGTATGTGGCTTCATTTTTCAGCAAGCTGGTGACCCTAGCCAAGCTACTCTGTGGTTAGCTGGCCCTCCTGTTGTATTGCACTTTTCTCTGTTACCATTTTGGAGCTCATTTTCTTGAAAATGTGGTGATCTGATCTTATCTGCTGGGAACACAAAATTCTGTGGAAGATATGCTGAAATTATCTGGTTTAGCAAAGATATTTTCTACAGTGTAATTTTAAGACTACCAAAAAGCGTGCAGTTTGAAGAATGGAGAGAAGTAATGGATTGCAGCAAAGAAGCCAAATTCATATATCCCGTAAGGCCCACAAGTTTTTGCTATTCTACCTTCTTGCATTCTTTGCCTTAGCACGGTTGATTTGTCCTTTATAAGCTTGTCCTATTTCATTTACTATTTTTGCAAAACTGTAGAACTGCTCTTTGGGGTGGAATATATTTGTTTATCGTTGTGATAAGGGGGCTGGAAGCTTCATATGGTTAAAGTTACTGTTGTGGAGTTTGCTGAGTACTGAACTGACCCTATGAATACAATTCTGAATTTCTGCAGAGGAAACACTTGGTGTTAGAGTGGTAGATTTTAGGAAAATGGGTGACTGATGTTTTGGCTTTGTATGGCATTTTCTTATACGTGTGATAATAATTACATTAGAGACTGCAGACTGTCATGAGAAGATCTAAATTTAATGGGGATGTTTATAGATACTAACAAGATGAGGTTTTGTTCTGTCACGAAGTCTTTATTCCCTTGTGTGCATTTTATGCTGTGCTGAAGAATTCTAGCCACCTTCCCACTCTGGATTCAACGAGCAGAGAGTATAACAAAAGAAGCAGTTGTTGCCATGTGAGGATGGGCTTTTGCCTCCTTCTGTTATTTTTTTCCTTCCTGCTATTTTCTCAGTTATTTAATTGAGAACTTAAATGATATGGAAGACAAGGAATTAACTTTCAGGATGGCTTAACCTGAAAGACTTGCTAGGAGAGATCAGTTATTCAGAATGTTCTTGAGGCTTGTTTTGAGCAAAAAACCTTGACATTTAAGGGCCGTTTTGCTCATCTCTGTCTTCTCAAGAGTACCATCAGAAAACATACCAGCCCGGCATAGGCTGAGGGAACACTGAAGTTTGACTGTCTTATAAAACACGGTGATGAAAAGACAGATCCATTAGAGGTAGTTTTAAATACTTTGGATGCTTTGTATTGTGTCTTTATATGTAATACAAATCTTCATATTCTCCAGAAGGCAAATGCTATACTGTTTTGTTTTGTTTTTCATTTACAGTAAGTTCTATACGTGATAGATATAGCTGGTCCCTTCAGGAAGAATACTTCCTTCAGTAAAGTGTGATTTCATTCTGGAAGACCTACTTGGCGTCTTAGAAACTGGAAGGAAATGAGTAATTTATATAGTTTTATTAATTTCCTTACGTTTTATTTTTTTAATATAAATGTACAGACTTCTGTGTAAGCAGAAAATGATTTCATCTCTTTCTTTTCCAGTGACTGAGACTTTGGACAAAGAGCTGAGTTTGATTTGAGATTTTATGTGCTTTGATACTAATTAAGAAGTGTCTGGTCAGGATTTTCCAGCACCTTTATGACTCTTCATTAGGGAATAATCAATAAATACAAAATGAATTCTCCAGTTTGCTAACTGAGGAACTGGCCATTAGGATGGCAATTTTCCAGGAAACAGCTCAAACTCTAAAGAGGAAAATGGTTGAAACAGATGTTTAGCGTGTGCTTCAGAGACTGTTTTGAATATGTAGATGTTTGTAGACATAACAGGAACAAGTGTTTGAAGGCTGGGATTATCAAAGACGCGTGCTGTGAAACTGTTTGGGAAGGTGAATATCATAACTGGGAAGAGTGGGGTGGGATCTGAAGTGTGATCTGTGCAGTGTGAATTTGAAATAGCTCCTCTTGTGTTGTTTCAGTGTCTGAAGTCCATGTAGTTGCACCTCATTGCAGTGTGGTGGAGTGCAGGGAGGCATTTCTACTTTGAAAACTTGGCAAATCGGGATAGCATTTTTGAATCGTTTTTAAAGGTAGAAGCCAAAGCTTCATCATCTTGGATGCAAACTGCTCTAAAACCTCTCTAGGAAGACAACTGGCTTTTTGCTGTTACTGCTTGGTTATCTCATTATTGGTTATAGGTTGAAATTAACATTAAATTAATTGCGGGTTCCAAGGATGTGTGACTGTTTCTTATCTGCCATACTGAAAACTTCCTTGCAGGGTTTATGAATCCATCAGCCAGAAAAGGTGTTTTTGTATTTGTTACGCCTTGGTTATCTGTCGCTTCTGGTTCTTAACCTCCACAGTGGGATTCACAGAAAGGGCATTTTTTTTTTTTTTAGATATTGGTTGGCCATGCATGCAGTGCTGTTTGAGACCCCCAGACAGTCCTCTGCTGTCCTGGCTTTTGAAATGTTTGCCTGGTGAGAGAGCAACTGGTAGAGGAGAGTTTAATTGCATACTGGGCAGCTGTTGCATGGATGCAATTGGACACATTTGGAATGATGGCAGGTGGGAACTGTGTAAAGTTCTGCTTCTGTGCCAGCGTGCCCTGTTGCATTCATGCTCCTGTGGAGTGCAGTGTATGATGCAGGTGAAGGAAAGGTGTGGGGATTTTCTCAAGTCATTCAGTGCCAGTGCTGAATTACTAGCAAAGAGCAGGAGCCAGAAGGTGCCCCTGTGTTTCTGGGTACATTTCCAAGGCCATGAGGGGAGTAAGCTAAATGCCTCCATCATTGCTTCAAGTGGGAATTGCAAGTGTAAATGTAAAGTGCCAGCTAGGCAGTTGACTTCAGGAGATGACATAACCATAGCATTTGAGGGTGCACTACTAAGTTTCAGTTTATTTTATAATTTGATGTGTGTAATGATTAAACAATATGTGTTTGATATGGGACTTAAAAGCGTGTTTTAAAAAAATCATGCTTGTCCTCAGTGTTTGTGAAGTAGTAATCTCCCAGCAGTAAAAAATACTGCTGTGTAGCAACGTAGCTGAAGCATGTAGTGGTCACTGCAGTAATGTGACAAGGTAGAAAAAAAAAGTTCAAAAAGCAGTAACGTTCCATTTCCTTTTACTCCCATTCTGGCAAAGCAGAAGCATGATAGAAGGCAAAAAAAAAAACATTCCATAAACAGACAAAAACTGGTATGAACCTGAAGTTGCTCATACTTCCTATTTGGGTCAAATCAGAGAATCACAGAATCGCAGGGGTTGGAAAGGACCTCAAGAGATCATCGAGTCCAACCCCCTGCTAAAGCAGGTGCCCTACAGTAGGTCGCACAGGCAGATGTCCATAAGGGTCTTAAATATCTCCGTAGGAGACTCCACAATTTTTCTGGGCAACCTGTTCCAGTGCACTGTCACCTTTACCATAAAGAAGTTCTTCCGCATACTAGTACAGAACTTCCTGTGTAAGTTTTAGGCCATTATTCCTTGTCCTGTCACTACACGCCACCAAGAGGAGCCTAGCCTCATCCATTTGCTACCCACCTCCCTTTAGGTATTTATAAACATTTATCAGATACCTCTCAGTCTTCTTAGGTTTAACAGACCCAGGTTATGGCTATGGTGAAGGAGGCACCACTTGTCCACATGCACTTCCATTAGAAATTTGTCTTCCATCTTCTGCTCTGGGTAACCTGGTATTCACCTGATGCTGGCCCTTGACAACATGTGGTTGTTATAGAGATTCCAGTTGTGAACCAGGACAGAGCAATTAATTAAACCTGAGACTAAGCATTTTCAGATGTGTTTGGAGTCAATCCATTGTTTTCTTTTTGGGGACCTTGATCTTTTTGCAGGGTAGGTGAAGTATGAGGTTGTTCTTTACTGTCTGTGCGTTGAACTCCAAGATCTTTGTCTTGCTATGAGATCTTTGATTTTGCTTTGTTTCATGATATGTCTGTTTCTTGCATTGTGCTAGGGTGTTCTATATCCAAACCTGAGCTGACATCTCTGCACAGCAATGTTAAGAAAGTATTCTTATACAGCAGAAGTGTTACATACATAGAGTAATTAAATTTGTATTTAAAAGGCAACACAGCAGAAGGGACACAACAGAGAAGAAAGTGTAGGCCAACTAAGATTTCAGGGTAAGCGTAGAACAAAGCTATGTGAGCTGGTTCCACGGCAGAATAGACAAGTTTCTTGTTAAGCTGTAAGAAACTGGGGAGCTAAAAACTTTATTTCAGCTGTGACTGAAGTACCAGTTCCTTCAAGCCTGTGAGTAGAGAGAGGTGGTCGTGACTCAAGGTCTACAGACTGTGTAAATGAAGTAAAGAGAAGCTTTTACTAATGCAGATTTAAGAAGCCAAACGATTGTGGGTGAATGAGATTTAGGCAACTTCATAAGAGAGAAATGCCTTATGAAGTACAGGTTACCAGGTTACTGAGCAAATTTGGAACAAAGTATTTGCAAGGAAAATGGATTTTCTCTTTGCTTTGGAAGAAGTTAAAACAGTTTTGCTTTGTTTTATCATCGCCAATTTAGAATAGTTTAATGATTTTTAGAAGGCCATTAGCATTAGCAAGAACAGATGCTTATTTTTCCCAGTGAACTACTGTCCTTAATTTTGCACAGGAGATTTAGTGCCGACTATTGTTTGAAGCTTCAAGAAGATACAGTGCTGCTTTAATGACTTCATCACAAATTAAAAAAGACATTACATAAAAGATATCACATTGCCCTTTAACAAGTCTTTGTTATTACCTCCCCTACTGTGGAACGGGAGCTGGCATTGCTAATAAATTGGTAGAATTACTTTAGAAATGTGAATTTGCTTATCATTTAATATCCTCCCATGACCTGCAGCTTTAGATCTTTTGGTCTGCAGTAACATCTTTGCATGTCAGTAACTGCCTTCAAAGAAAGACACAAAGAAAACTGTCTCGGCCTAAATTGGTGTAGGTGGAAATAAATACTTGTTATTTGGCTATGCCAAAAACTGATTTAGAAAGCAATGGTCCTCACTGTAAAAATGGAGGCTGCATTAATTTAAATGGTAATACAAACAAGACAGTGGATTCATTAACTGATGTCTACTATCAAGAAGATAGGATGGATGTTGGCTGCCTTGAGTTTGATGTTTTGGTGGCCATTGCTGCAGATGTAGACCAGTTTTTTAAAACTGTTGTGTCTCATGCAGGCACATGAAGTTACACTTCCTTCAGTATTTACAGATTCAGACCATAAGCCCTTGTGGAGTAAGTCCATGAATTAATCCTCAAATATGGAGAATAACGCACTTCTAATTTTCGTCAGTCTTTTTGTTTCTGGACCTTCAGCTTCATCCATTCCTGTGATCGCACTGTCTCCTCTCAGATCTCTGTTGGAAGATTATTCTGAATTGGTCTTCTAAATCTGCATTCCAATGCCTTATAATGGCTGAATTATGAAAACAATGACTGAAACAGCAAAACCCCTTAACAGGCCAGTGTTGTTCTGTGCCTCTTGCCAAATTATCCTATCAGGTCTGAAGAAAGCCATGAACGCATAAGTTGTATACTTATGTTGTATATATCAACAGAGAAATCTGTTCTGCTTGGATGGTAGTGACAGAAATCTGTTTTATTTTCAAAGTCACCTGAAATCACCTATTGAAATTCTGCTGAGAAGTGTGTCAATAGCAAAGCTTGCTCCTCGACTGTTTATATTGATTCATTTTCCTTACAAACATCTTTGTATTGTTAGAAGAAACCATACTTGTAGTATTCAGTGCTGTAATTTATGAATCCTTGATTCTTCCGCATAATTTTATCTTTTCTTGCTAAAATGATACTTCATATTTAGCACTACTGTTTTGGGGAATCAAGCAGCATGAGGGCAGTGCACGTATATCAGTATATTCTGTAAGGAAACTTGCCGTCTTTTCTTGTTTTCCTTCATCTTGGAAGAGACCATACGCAAGGAGTGTCATTGAAGTGTTAGAAATACAGCTGGTATGATTCATTAGTTGCCCTACAGAGCCGTAAATTTGACATTATTTAGAAAGAGATCAAGATCTAATTCTAGCAAAAAGTAAGGACGTAAGGATGGGGCACGATGCAGTGCTGCATGAGACATACCTAAAGTGGTTCCTGACAAGAAAATGCAATTATATCTTCCGTCACTGTTGTGCTCAGGCAATATGATCACAACCCAGAATCATAGAATATCCTGAGTTGGAAGGGATCTACACAAAATCTAAACCATATGTAGTCCAGATGCTCCTTGAATTCCCTCAGCTTCGTGCTTTGGCCGCTGCCCTGAGCAGCCTGTTCAGTGCACAACACGCTCTGGTGCAGACCCTGTCCGTAACTCTCCGCTGCCCCTCCCCTGGCACAGCTCCATGCTGTTCCCTAGGGCCCTGTCGCTGCTCTCAGGGAGAGCAGAGCTCAGCGCTGCCCTTCCGCTCCCTGTGAGGAGCTGCAGTGGCCATCAGGTCTCCCCTCAGCTCCTCTGCTCTGGGCTGAGCACACCGAGGGCCTCAGCCACTCCTCGTATGTCTCCCTCTGCAGACCCTTCACCATTTTCTTTGTCCCCCTTTGGATGCCCTTAACTAGTTTAAGTCCTTCTTACACTATGGCACCCAAACTTGCACCCAGTGCAGGAGGTGAGGCCGCGCAGCGCAGAGCAAAAAAGACAATCCCTTCCCTCACCTGGCTGTCAGTGCTGGGCCTGCTGCTTCCCAGCGTGGTGTTGACCCTCTGAGCTGCCAGGGCACACTGCTAACTCATATTCAACTTGTTGTTAACCAGAACTCTCAGATCCCTTTCTGCTCTGCAGTTTCTCGTCCCCCAGTCTGTACGTACAACCAGGGCTGCCCCATCCTACGTGCAGAATCCAGCACATAGTCTTGTTGAACTTCATGTGATTGGTGACAGCTAACTGTATCTGAAACAACATTGTTAGACACCTTCACTGCTTTTTAGACACAAATGGACTTCTCCTCTGCAACCTTGCCAAATACTGCATGATTATGGTGTAGCTCATTTCTTATTCCTTCTGAGATCAGCCCTTCCACTTATATAGAATAGAGAACTAATTTACACCATGGTTGCACCAACTGTGGTTTATTTGTCTGGGATTTTTTCCCTCCAGGATCAGATGCAACAGTACTGTGGAAAGGTGATCAGTCTAAGATTAATAGGAAATGATAGCTTAAACAGCTCAGTCAGCACACCCACTTTCACACTTGCCTGACAGCCTTTAGCCAACTTAACCAAGTTTACAAATGTAAAATGCAGGTGGGATTGCAAGATGTATCACGCTGTCTAAAATTCTCACTAAGAGAAGGATCTTAGATCCTATGAGACTTAATTTACTGACCACTGTCTGCTGTTGCTTTATTTTCCTAGGCAGGTAAGTTGGCTGTTATAGAGCACTGCAGGGAATACATTCCTTGTTCTACCTAGTATTGTTTGCTATATGTATGGTAGTAATGGGTAGATTTTCAGCTGGAGATGAGGATTTCATTGCACTAGACACTGCATGAATAAATAATAAATGGACATTCTCTGATTATCTCTGGTTTAATCGATCAAAAGATGTGTTTAGACTTCATTTCAATGGATATTTTCAGATAACAATGATCATGCAAATTAGGAGTGTAGTAGCAGGTCTAAAAAGGGATGAAGCAGAGAAAGATGGAAATAATGTCAAGCGGAATGTTTGATATTACCCAGAAATGAGCATAATTGAATGTTGTTACAGTCACATAGTAAAATTGTTATGCAGAATATTATTCCTTAAATATATAAAATTGTTAACAGCTTCATGTACTGACCGTAAAGAAAACAGCAACGACTGAAAAACAGTGCATTTAAAAAACACACTGTATTTGGGAAAAAGGAAGTCAGATTTGAGTGTAATCCTGAAGTCCACCATGAGGTTATAGCCTTCTATCCACAGTCAATTATTTTGTGAGCTCACCTTGAAATCTGCTTCTTTTGATAATGTATGACATCTCAGCCTTCTCTGCTACTAGAGTTTATGATGGGAATCTCAAAGATTTATTCAGCAGAGAAGCACTAGCTGTAAAGAAGAACAACCATGGAACATACCAGTTGTCTGTCTATTACTGTGAATTTCTAAATCTTCTTTTTGGATTGAAAAGAGTTGGTTTTATAGAGTTGTGAAAGATCAGTGTTACCTTAAGTGCATTAGACAATAGCTTAAAATGTAAAAAAATATATATATGTGACATAAGAGTACATAGTTGGATGGTATGTAGCCTTATGTCATTCCCCTGATAACTCCGATTCTAATGATGGTTTTGTGTGCTCCATGTTATGTTTCTTCTGGGAATTTGGCATCCACAACTTAGCTGTCACTTTTGTCTTGTTTGGAATCTTAACTAGGAAACCAGCAAGGTGCAGATTTTTGATCTTCGTATCCTGACAGAAAGGTATCAATGCTGTACTCAAAGGAGTACGAGGTATTCTGTAAGCCAACTGTAGTCTAAAATCCTGTTATACTTGTTACATATTAAACTAAACAGACCTCTCTACTTTTGTGTAGCAGTGCGAAACAGTTCTAAGATACAGTAATATGATTTTTAGACTTCATGCAAAACAATCACAATTGTTGGCATCTAAAAGGCAGTTACTTTTCTAGTCCTGTGACATACTTGGTTGGGCATCTGTAGTTTGCAGGTTGCTACTGTACTGAAATGTAGTACATTCCAAAATATGGTTAATATGTTCTTATGTAGAAAATGATCAAGGTGAGATAGGTAATCTCTCCTTTATTAACTAGAAAGTTACCTTACATTGCCTCCTGTTTACCTCTGTGTGTTATGTATGCACACAGGTTAATGAACATCTGCTGATGGCATCTGCTGATGGATGGATGGTCTTCATGTTTCGGAGGTCTTTATTTCCTTTGTTTTCCATTCAAACGTATCAGAGAAATAACTGTGAATACAAAGTCTAATAATCATTTTGAAATGAAAAAAAAAAGTTAACACATTTCATCTTGTTCTACTCTGCAGAGAATTTGATTTTTTTAATGTTCATTAGAGTCACCTCATTCTACTGGTCTGTGTTTTGATCAGCAGAGTGTATTTGTATGTTGAGAGTGGAAGAGGAACTGAAGTGACTGGGCTGTAGTTCTTTTCCTTTGTGTTGGCTCAGTGTGAAGTGAAATCTCTATGTATCCCTCATTCTCACTTGTGTAATTGCTATACTTTGTTTCCTTAAGAACACTGAGATACTTCAAGTGAGAACTATTGTGAAAGTGTACATTATTATTACATCTTTATTATATACTCATTAGCATAAGAAAAATAAGCATAATTGAGTAATTTACAGTATGACAGAACACTTCATCAGTATGAGCCACTATGTTATGATATTGCCAACATTATTTTAATCTTTGTTTTGTTTTTGTTAAAAGATGGGATTACTTCTAGTTTACACTTTTTTTTATATATTCTTTCAACTTTTTTTTTTTTTTTTCTTATTTGAGGTTGCCTTATAAATAGTCCTTTTAATCTATATTTTACTCTTGCTTCATATCCTGCTGGGAAATACTGAAAGAGCTATATATTTTTTAGCATTATTGGCTTTTTCTCTATTTCTCTCTGTGGAGATGAACCCTTACATAAATTACTTTAAGGATCCTGTTTTTGTGATTTTTTCCTCCCCTGTCATGCTGGGAGGATGAGTTTTTAATAAACTGTTATTTAGGGGCATCTTCTTTCACAGACACTGTTTTACAAATGTTATTTTTTGGTTGCATCGCCTAAATGTGTCAGAATATCACAAGAATGACAGGCCAAAAAAAAGCCCTAAAAACAACAGCAGTGACAGGTGACGTTCATCTTCTCCTCCAGCTCTGTGTGTGTGTTTGCTATTTGACAAGGCCATTGACCAAACATGGAGCCCAAACTAATGAGCATGGAGAGGCCTATGAGAGCCCCATGTGGGCTCACCCCGTGCACATCTACGCCAGGCCCTGCACCTGGCTCTTGCAATGAAGCCAGAGCTCTTTTGGGTTGGCAGGGAGTGATGGGCTTCTTGTGGAGTTGGTGCAATGGATGGAGGACAGCAGGACCTCCGTAAGGGTTGTTCATGGAAAGCCTTTCCAGCCCTTCCTCTTTCAGCTGCCTCTGCTCCACTTTACTAGAGTGGATGTGCGGATAACACCAGGCTGAGAGGGACTATTGGTCTGCCAGAGGAGAGAAATGCAGAGGGACGTGGATAGACTGGATCAGTGGGCCAGGGTACACTGTATGAGTTTCAGTAGGGCCAAGTGTCAGGTCCTGCATTTTGGACACAACATCCCCAGGCAGCCCTACAGGCTTGGGGAGAAGTGGCTGGAAAGCTGCCTGATGGAGCTTGGTATACTGATGGACAGTCAGCTGAATATGAGCCACCAGTGTGCCCAGGTGGCCAAGAAGGCCAATGGTATCCTGGCTTGTATCAGGAATGGTGTGGTGAGTAGACTAGGGAAGTCATCCTGCCCCTGTACACAGCTCTGGTGAGGCCTCATCTCGAGTACTGTGTCCAGTTTTGGGCACCTCAGTACAGAAAGGACATTGAGGTGCTGGAGCAGGTCCAAAGAAGGGCAACAAGGCTTGTGAAGGGCTTGGAGAATATGCCCTACAAGGAGCGACTGAAGGAACTGGAGCTGTTTAGTCTGGGAGAAAGAAGGCTGAGGGGAGACCTTAGTGCTCTCTTTCAGTATCTGAAGGGTGCTTACAGGGAGAGTGGGGCTCATCTCTTCCCACTGGTGACAGGTGACAGGATAAGGGGAAATGGCCTCAAGTTGTGCCACGGTAAGTTTAGGTTGGATATCAGGAAACACTTTTTTACAGAAAGGGTTGTGAAGCACTGGAACAGGCTCCCCAGGGAGATGGTTGAGTCACCATCCCTGGATGTGTTTAAAAACTGTTTGGATGCGGTGCTCAGGGACGTGATTTAGTGGAGGGTTGTTAGAGTTAGGGCAGTATGGTTAGGTTGTGGTTGGACTTGATGATCTTTAAGGTCTTTTCCTACCTGAGAAAATCTATGATTCTATTATATCAGCCATGTGGGTGTAGAGGCAAACTGCTGCCACCTGCATTCCACCTCCTTAGGCAGCTTTGCCATTTGTAGTCTCCTATTTTCAGAATTTGCACTAGAGATCAGTATTATAACAGATTTCAGCTTTGATCATCATCGGAGATGCTGTTGTTTGTAGAACTCCTGTCATGGCTGTTGGTGAGTTACTGGAGATTCCCTAGTAGTCACATCAGTTTGACCTTGAAAAACAGCAGCATCACTCTCTCCTCTCTGAAGTACAGATACACTCAGTTATGTTTCTAATTCTGTATGTGTCTTTCCACATCATTTGCCTCTTTCTCTGATTATTTTCTGTTAAAAAGGTGGCTTAGTTACAGTCTGGTTGTAAGCAGGTTTCATAGTTCTCAGGTATTGGGTGCCTGGTAGCTCCAAATGTTTATATGTTCCTTACACTAGATTTCTGTTCTTGTTTTGATCTATCAATACTGAACATCTGTTTGTGAATGTAAAATGGTAAAAGCTTAATTGAGAACTTATGTGTTGTACTGGGCCTTCTTAGTGAGGGTTCAGGCAACTACTGACTGAGGAAAGAAAGGCAAGATTGGGTACCATTAGCAATATCAAATCCTGGGTGAATTCATGCAGAATCTTTCCTGTTACCTTCCTAACCTTCAAAGTGTCCAGAAATGTGCTCACAGAGAACAGGAACAATTTTTCTTCTAGACACCAGGGATCTTCCACTGTCTTCGTGACCTTTCAAACACTGTAGACGAGGGCTCTAAAAGAACTTCAGCCAGCTGCCTCAGCAACCATCAACACAACCATGAGCTTATTTCAGTTCAGTTCTCTCAAGTAATCCCCAGCTTGGTTCTTAGTCACAGCAAGGGGTACTACTGCTTGAACCCTGCCTCCAAGCAGAGACCTGTAAGTAGACCATGCTGGTGATGACTCAAGCAGAGAAGGCGTCAAGTACCTCAACCTCACCAATGTTCACTGTCTGTAACTCACACCCCATTCAGCACGGACCCATATTTTCCTTGTCCAGCCTTTTACTGCAGATATTGTGGCAGAATCTCTTCTTGTTGCTTTTGACATCCCCTGCAAGTCTGAACTTTGGCCTTCCTCGTGCAGTTCCTGCATGATGTTTCCTTGCTCATTCTTTTTAGCTTCCTTGCTTCCACCTCCTGTCGTATTTATTGCCTCTTTGCACTGGAGCTTCACCATTGGTTCTGCATTTGTCAAACCAGTCTCCTGCTTTTCTGGTTAGCAGAACGCACTAGTCTTGCACTTTGGTATTGTCCTTGAAGATCTGCCACATTTCCTGTACCACCTGACTCTTTTATTGCTGCCTTGTGTGAGGTCCTATGTAGTTCCCTGAAAACCTCTCTTCTACCATACTCCAGGGTCTAGACTGATCAGTTGTTATCTTCCTTTCCTCACTCAGTTAAGAGTCTTGAATTCCATTACTTAAAGGTCATTACAGCGGTGCTACTAGTGATTGCCACTGCTCCACACAATAGTATTTATTCTTTTTAAGTCCCATATGAGGCTTTATGAAAACACAAGAGTGACCACGTTGGTTCTTATGGAAAAGTTTTTTCTCCTATGCAATAACAAATCATAGTGTGTGCACTTGCAGCCTGAAGGCCATCTGTATCCTGGGCTGCATTAACAAAGGGGTGGCCAGCAGGGAGAGGGAGGTGATTGTCCCCCTCTACTCAGCTCTTGTGAGGCCCCATCTGGAGTACTGCGTCCAGGCCTGGGGCCCCCACTACAGGAAGGACAGGTGGAGCTCCTGGAGCAGGTCCAGAGGAGGGCCACTAAGATGATCAGAGGGCTGGAGCACCTCTCCTGTGAGGAAAGGTTAAGGGAACTGGGCTTGTTTAGCTTGGAGAAGAGAAGGCTCTGGGGAGACCTCTTTGTGGCCTTCCAGTACTTGAAAGGAACGTATAAACAGGAAGGGGAACGGCTGTTTACAAGGGTGGATAGTGACAGAACAAGGGGGAATGGTTTTAAACTGAGACAGGGGAGGTTTAGGTTAGATATTAGGAGGAAGTTTTTCACTCAGAGGGTGGTGATACACTGGAACAGGTTGCCCAAGGAGGTTGTGGATGCCCCATCCCTGGAGGCATTCAAGGCCAGGCTGGATGTGGCTCTGGGCAGCCTGGTCTGGTGGTTGGTGACCCTGCACATAGCAGGGGGGTTGAAACTTGATGATCTTTGCAGTTCTGCTCAGCCCAGCCCATTCTGTGATTTCATTTTCGCTTGAAAATCAAGTATAAAGTGATAATACTTCTGATACACCCTTCATTGTCTGTCAGCCTGTATACTAGGGACCATGCAAACAAAGATGAACCTTTAAAATTGCAAATCATCACTGCTCTTGAACTTCATGGAGACATTTATGACTACTGGAGGCTGTGGTATTAGTTGTCTTGTGCCTGCCTGCTGCCATCCTGATACTAATGAGAGTTTAAGATAAAGGTGTTGGTGGCAAAGTGTGTTTTGTGTGCTGGATTTTCGGTTTACTTCCCCATTAGTCACAGGAGAGCAGACTTGGGATTTTTAAAGATCATTGCAGAAGGTGTCCTCGTCTTGAGGTTTCTGGAGAGAACAGAAGCTGTGCCATTCAGAACATACTGAAATGCAAAGGATTTTTTTTCCTGTGGCTGCTGTGCAGTGTGGAGCAATGCAATGTAACAACTTCATGTGACTATAAACCTCACACTTCATAGGATACATACAGCTTGTATACTAAATATGTCTTTGTATTGTTGAATCTAAAGCACCTAAAGAGCTAACGTCACTAACAGCTTTGTCTTATGGAGAATAAAGACCCCCTGTGGAAGAAGTAGTGTTCTAGGCTGTGGTTTTTATGGTAGACCATTAGTTGAGAAGCTCCTGTCTACAGTTAACTCTTCTGCAGTCATACACATGGCTGAGCTCTAAACCAGAGCTGGGAAAGGATTCCTTGGGGGGAAAAGCAGCAACAATAAAAAACCCTCTAAAACTTCTTGAAGTTTTTCTTTCTAAATTCAGGTTATTCACGGACCCAGGTTCAAATGTAGGTATAAACAGATTAAAGTGGGGAATCTGCAATATCCTCAGTTCTGTATAGTTTGCAAGTTAAAGCATGCTGCGTAGCTGTGGCATGAAAAGTGTTATTAATTTTCATGATAGAAAACTCTGAAAACAGTGGACAGAATAGAAGCCAAAACTATCTGACCAGAGTAGCATGCAGGACTAAACCTGAGATCTATACAAACTGCTGCTATAATCTCTAGAGCCACTGAGGTGTGTATAAAAGTCTTTAAAATGAGTGGAAGAAATCAACCAGGTTAAATTTTCTGGCTTTTTAAAGCAGAATAATATATTACATGTCAGATACAATGTTTATTCTTAAATTTGTTTGAAATCTACTATGAAATACTCAAACTAAACTTTTTTGGAAGTAGTGAATGTTAAATATTCCTTATGTACTTATACTAAATGGAATAATGTTGTGAAACCTGTACGAGATAGGCTTTTTTATTGATTGTGTACCCTGATTATTAGTATGTTTCTTGATTCCACTCAAGTGATATATAAAGCTTTATAATCTCTAAAGAGATGCATGTTATTTCTTGTTAGCCAGTAGTTAATGGTGAGTGCAAATTACATCAGCAAATATACTTTGAGTGCATCCTAGGATAAAATAATTAGCTATTGAAAAATGGTGTCTGTAGTATCAGTAGATGGACTTGCCCTTTTCATTTGAAGGGAAAAATATCATAGAATTATAGAATATTCTGAGTTGGAAGGAACCCTCATGGATCGGCAACTCCTGGCTCCACACAGGACCATCCAAAATCCAAACCCTACATCTGAGAGCGTTGTCCAGATACTTTTTGAACTCACACAGCTTGGTGCCATACCCACTGCCCTGGGCAGCCTGTTCCAGGGCCCGGATACCCTGTGGAGCAGCACCTGTTCCCTAACCCCCAGCTGCCCTCCCCTGACGCAGCTCCATGCCGTTCCCTCGGGCCCTGTCGCTGTCACACAGAGCAGAGCTCAGTGCTGCCCCGCTGCTCCCGGTGAGGAGCTGCAGCCTCCATGCGGTCTCCCCTCAGCTCCTCTGCTCTGGACTGAGCAAACCAAAAGACCTCAGTCACTCCTCATATGTCTTCCCCTCTAGACCCTCCATCTTCTTTTTTGCCCTCCTTTCCTCCTCCTAATGTGGCACCCAGCCCTGCCCCCAATGCAGGAGGTGATGCTGCACAGCACAGAGCAGAGCAGGACAGCCCCTCCCCTCACCCGCTGTCAGTGCTGGGCCTGCTGCTCCCCAGGGTACAGCTGACCCTTCAGGCTGCCACGGCACACTGTATTTTTCTTCTGAACTGTAATTTTTTATCTCAAAATTTGCATAACATAGGTCAATAACTGATTAGTGACCACTTTCACTGTATGTTTAGATGTATCTTCTTAAATTGAGCACGTGTTCCTGAAACTGCACTCAGTCCCAGCTCCAGCGTTTGCCAGAAGATGGGATGACCACGTGCACCTATGGATGTCAGAAGCAATTTAATTAAAAGTCCATGAAATGGAATAAAGTATGGACTGTAATGGCATGGAGGTCTAGAAATGAATTGGTTGATATTCACCATCTTCAGGAGCTGAAAGGAGGAACAGGGATAGAAATTCAGGATGGGAATGTTACCATGCCAACAGAGTAATTTCTCTAACAGGAGAAATCAGGTAATGAATAACTGCTGAATGGGAATTCTAAGAGAAAAATATACCTTGAGAAAACTGAAGGAGGTTACATCTTCAATAATTGACCTTGACTCTGCTCCTTGTGCTGGGAATATCTCTGCTGGAGATTTCTGCAGTCCTTTACCTGGCCCTGCCGTGCCCATCTGCCAGCCTGGGAAGTGTCCATGCACATCGTGCCCATGGGTGCCAATACTGAGCCCACTGCTGCAAGCTGGCATGAGCCCCTTGTAGACTATTTGTGGAGCAGCTGAGAAAGCCAGATGAGCATTTCACAAGTCAGTCTAACAGTTCTGACTCTATCTTTTAAATAACTTGACCATATTTGCTTTTTGTCTTTCTTGGCTCTTCTAACACAAAGTGAGAAATGTGAGGAGGAGGATTTTAACACTGGTGTTTCTTACAAATACTTACTTTTAAGCCCTGATTAGCCAGGTGTTCTGTAAGTCTAACATGTGCTATTTGGATATTCTCTGCAGATCTCTAAAAATCTTCGATTAAAAGGGGAAGAAAAAAAGTCAGTGTAGTCCACGTTGTCTGAAATGCTGGATTTTTGCTTTGCACTGGAGGAGCAACAAGTGGTGCAAGGCCGTTGTACTGCTTTACCTCTAATGCCCTCAAAACAAAGTTCATTGTGAATTGTGTGTTGTTTTCAGGGCAGCACTCACAGTCTGTTCATGCCCTTACCCTGCTACCTCTGGGACTAGAAGCACGCAGTTTGTGGGAACTCAGAGCACCTCTGGAGAGATGAGCTCCCTCTAAGATTTATGCATTTGGTTTGTGCTCCTCTGCTGCTTTCTCTCAACAGTCTCAGTTCTTCTGTTTTTTCTCTTACGGACATGCAAAACCTCAGGACAGTAGCTTACGATATACTTCCACCTGTCTTTGCTGCTGTTCTAAATTATGATCTTTACTTTTTCTGGCAGTGTAACACATGTTAGCAAACTGTCTTAATAAAAGAGCATAGTGCCTTCTTGAGGATTGTGCTGGAGGAATGGGAATTGACTGCTCACCAATCTTAGCAAGATTTAGTATTCCTTGTAATAAAAATCTTACTGTTAGTTGTAGTGGAAACCCAGTCTGTCATAGAGCACCGTGGTTTAGAAAAGGCTGTCCTATTTGTTATCCTCATCCTCCACCTTCCTTAACTCCTGCCATCCTTGGGCTGACGCTGGCACTTCTGGGACCCCTCTATGAGCTGGTTCAGTTTGCCAATATGGCATAAAAGCAGCCTGGTGGAAAGGAATAACGAGAATTTTGACTTTCTGAGGAGTCAGATATGAAGGGATGTTCACAGAAGGGGACAAGTGAGAATAAGCCTTTGGGTTGGATCTGTGCTACTCTAACTCATGGGTCATGCTTGCAGTCATGCCACAAAGATGAAAGATGCATGCTATGCTCCATTGCCTGGTTTGCAGGTGCTGAAAGGATGAAGGAGGCAGGTGAGTGAAAGACTGCTAAGTTACATTGTGAGAAACAATGGAACTGCCGGACAGCAGTCGGCCTTTGTAAGCTGATACAAGGCTTTCCATTCAAGCCTGCAGAGTGTACTGCTGCTTTTTTTAGTTTTGTTTATTAAGGCTGTTATACTGAGGAAATGCGTGTGCAAAGGAATGGCAGTTTTCAAACATTGTGGAGAACTACGTCCAAGGCCTGTCCCTGATAGTGCCTGTGTGTATCTATTCTGGTAATGGAGTTCATCAAACTTTTGAGTTGCACACAGACTACAAGATCAAGGCCTTTCTTTATGAGGGTGATGCATCTGCAGGCTAGAAATCTTGGAGCATGTCGTGAAAAAGCAAGATGCAGTGGTACAGATCTGTTAAGATTTATTGCATCATTATCTTCACATGAAACAGTAAGATGATCCTGGCATGACTGAGCAGAAACAATGGTGTGAGGGTATCATTATTTATTTTGATGCCCTGCTGATTACAACTAGACATTCCTGGGAGCCAAGGCACTCTGCAGAGAGTATTATTTTTTTTCACGTAGTTTCAAACATAACAATTTCAAGGAGGGAAACCTGATCTATATCATGTTTCCTTCTCTCATATATTCCATAGGTAGGTTGTGTTCATCTACGAGTTAGTGAGACGCTGTAGTGGGAATAGTTTCTCCTCGTGACTTGTGTCTGCTCATATAAAAACTGACAGCGAAGCCCCTAGGCAGATGACTTGCAAGTTTACACCAAAGAAACACAAAGTCTGATCCCTTTCCTTGCAGACTTGAAGAAAAAACAAACTCCACACAAAATATTTTCTCTTTCTGACAATCCAACTGTTCCTGCTGCCTGCGGGAACAACAGGAGACTCAGCAGCTCATGCTCAAGACGCATCCCTTGGCATAGTTTTATTAGGTGTATGATCGATCTTTCATTATTCATGTTTTTCTGCACTATTAATAAATAATACTGCAGTGTTAGTGTGATCTTGGTATGTATCCCAAGAAAGGAACTTGAAATGAAGAACCTCCTCAGTTTTGTATAAGAAGCTTAATAATTACAGAGTCACAGACTCACGGAATTGTAGGGGTTGGAATGGACCTCATCGAGTCCACCCTCCCTGCAAAGCAGGCTCCCTACAGCAGGCTGCACAGGCAGAATCTGGAAGTTATGTGATGAACACAAAATTGCAGTGTTTTACATTGGATAGTCCTGGGCATGTATAATGACTTAAAAACGGAGGCTATCAGCTAATAGCAGGGGGTACTTGATCAAATTGTGTTTTAGAAATCAGCAGTAATTATGAATAAAACAGGTATCAGTAGTGCAGTGTTACTGTTTCTTACAGCACAGAGGTTTTGAACATCTGCATTTGTTGAATCCAACATGCATGGTTTTTCAGTATGAGCTTCAGCGTGGGTAAGACTGTTCCCATTATGCACTTCTCAGTATTTTGTTTATCTGTTGGTGCATGTTACCATGTTGGTGTATTTCTGTAGACATTTCTTGAAATTCACTTATCAATTTGCTTTAGGCACTAAAGTGCCTAAACTGGAGCTTGCAAAAAAACCTCTTTGTATGAGCTAGAGATAAATATATTTATTGTGGTCCAGCTTCAGTTGAAGGCTTGGTCTAATTTTGAATTCAGAGTGTGTCTTCTCCCAAGTAAATCATTTAGCTCACTGTTAACTCACCACTTCAAGCCTGACCTTGAGGAAGTAAAAGAACTTTTCATCACTCATAAGCTCAGCAAGAGCAGGAAAAATAAGGTTGGGCTTTGCTGGGCCAAGGAAGGCACTCTTGTTACAAATGCCCTGAACATCTTAATGTGGTCAGGTTTGAGCTGGAGAACCTTATCTGAGTCCAGTTGTCAGGGGAGGATGTATGGATGAGAGTTTATCTGGGCTAACCAGCCTGTAAGTCAGTAAAGAATTCATAGATGGAAAACAACTGCTTCCTCTGCACCCTGATAAGAACAAGAGGCTTGTGCCTTTTACAGAATACAGGTATTTGTTTTGTTGCTCTTTTAGGTTCAAATGAATTTTGTGTGTCTAATAGGAAGAATTAGCTCAATGCCCGGTGTGTGTAATCTCATCTTTACTGTGTTGACCCTGTGTCAAGTTTCTGCATTCTAAAAACAGAAATGTGCTCAAAACCGAAATACCAGCACTGTGTATTTCACTAAATATGAGTACAGTTCTTGCTTTCCAATACTTCAGCCCTGAATAAATGTTCTGTAGATCCGTTACCCTGTTTGATGCTCTGGGTGACTTCCACAGTGGGCAATCAGATAGCCTCATTGAGATGCAGTTGTGCCAGTAGGTGAGCTTGAGGGAACACCTGCGCCTGCAAATTTGTTATTCCTGTGAGAAGCCCTTGGAAAAGCCTCGTCTTCAATCTGTGGAAGCTGTGTGGTGTGAACTCTGCCCTCACAGTGTCGTTCATTGTGACAGGAAAGAAGTACAAAGCTGTATTAAAGGAATAAGCTGCTTCTTCATTTTATATTTTGATCAAATTGTCTCCTGCATAGTTTTCTTACTGGGGAACATGACAAAGCTTTATAACTTCTCAGTTAGATTTGTATCCAAATGGCATCTGGCTGTGTACCAGGCATGACATTTTGAGTGATAAAATCCACAATAGGACCTACACTGACTGCTAGCGAACAGACCCTTTATTATATGAGTACGTGGTGAAACATATTGTGCATTAGTACAGTTTGTGGTTTAGATCTGCCTGTGTGGAGTGGAACGGTTGTACTGTAACCACCATGGTGAGGCAAGCCGAAGGCATATTTGGCCACATGCTCCAATATGGTCTGCAGTTGGTGAGGAAAACAGGGAAGATGAAAAAGGTCTATGTCAAGCAGTTCTTCCTTGGACAGAACTGCTGTCAGTCAGCTGTTTTTAGGGGATGTTAAACACATTGTTGTACTTGGACTTTTATATTTCACAGAATCACAGAATAGCCCGGGTTGGAAGGGGCCTCAGTGATGATGAATCTCCAACCCTCTGCCACATCCAGGGCTGCCAACCTCCACGTTTAGTACTAGAGCTGGCTCCCCAGAACCCCATCCAACCTGGCCTTGAACACCTGCAGGGACAGAGCATCCACAACCTCTCTGGGCAGCCTGTTCCAGTACCTTACTACTCTCTCTGTAATAAACTTCCCCCTGACATCCAACCTAAATCTTCCCTGCCTCTACTTAAAACTATTTCCCATTTCCCCTTGTCCTGCAGTTGTCAACCCTTTCAAAGAGTTGACTCCCCTCCAGTTTGTAGCCTCCCTTTAAATACTGAAAATCTGCAATGAGGTCACTGCACAGTGGCCTTCTCTTCTTCAGGCTGAACAGGCCCAGCTCCCTCAGCCTTCATAGGGGAGGTGCTCCAGTCTCTGTAGTTCTCCTCTGGACCCTCTCCAACAGCTCTCTGTCTTTCTTGTACTGGGGGCTCCAGACCTGGACACAGTACTCCAGATGCAGATGCCCTCTCACAAGAGTAGAGAGGGACAATCACCTCCCTGTCCCTGCTGGCCACCCCTCTTCTGATGGAGCCCAGGATACCGTTTGCT
The DNA here is from genome assembly GCF_951394365.1 of Tetrao urogallus. Classification (NCBI taxonomy): domain Eukaryota; kingdom Metazoa; phylum Chordata; class Aves; order Galliformes; family Phasianidae; genus Tetrao; species Tetrao urogallus. Next base: position 40,431,804 of record NC_136813.1, on the reverse strand, counting down.
TTCTGAGCTGCAAGAGCACACTGGTGGCTCATATTCAGCTTTTCATCCATCAGGACCCCCAGGTCCTTCTCTGCAGGGCTGCTCTCAAGGACTGCTCCTTCCAGTCTGTATGGATGCCTGGGATTCCTCCAGCCCAAGTGCAAAATCTTGCATTTTGCTGTGTTGAACCTCATCAGGTTTACCCGGGCTGATCTTTCCAGCCTGTCAAGGTCCCTCTGAATGGCATCCCTTCCTTCCACCGTGTCAACCGCACCACTCAGCTTGGTGTCATCAGCAAACTTGCTGAGGGTGCACTCGATTCTGTCATCGATGTCATTGATAAAGATGTTAAAGAGCACTGGTCCCAAGACAGACCCCTGGGGGACACCGTTTTCCGTGTTTAATAGCTACTAATGAACTCTCCCTTGTTAAATTGTTTAATTCATTTTTAAAACTCATTTATGCTTTTTGGTCTCCATAACACTTGTGGCAATGTAGTAGTTGTATGTGTTACGTGAAAGACTAATTTTCACTCACTCTATAGCTATTGTCTGCTAATTGCACTTGTGTAACCCTGTCAATCAGGATTTTCATGTTTATCATTGAACTTCATTCATCATTTTCTGAACCATTCTGAAATACATTCTGAACAATGTGTTGTCTGCTTTATATATCCCTGAATGTTCACTTCTCAGATGATCCGTATAGCATTTTTGCACATCGTTTTGGCACTACCATGCCAGTTTCAAGTAAGAAATGTAGGATTCTTCTTCAGTAAGCTGGGTATTTTAACTCTTAACAAGCAGTGTCTGAGTGAACCACCTTGCATTGCTAAGGCAGGCAGGACAAATTATTCTCTAGCACCCTGATTTTTCTCGGCTCTGCAAGTGGGTGCTTGGATGAACAACACAAATTAAGGGTATCAAGATGAATTGGAGGAGTTGACTCCCACATGGGAAACTAGAGTTGCGTGGTTCCTGTTGAATTTGTTCAGTTGTACAGTGTTATTTTCTGTTTTTGCTCACTCCCTGCTTGCTGTTTGCATGTGGGAGCATCTAAACATTGTTGGGCTGATGCTCTCAGACAAGTATCCACTGTAGCTTCAAGGTCTCTCAAAACAACAGCGTTGTCATTCATTATGTATGTAAAATACAGATTTATAACGAGTTTTTATGTTTTATGTTGTGGTTGGCTTAAAACAGAGGTGTTACTTAGGACTCCCCCAGCCATCTGCCCAAAATGGTAAGACAATATGATTAAGTCTTCAGTGTAAGTGAAGTGAATTCCTGAAAAATGGGAAGTCTTTTATTGCTTAGTCTATCTCCCATGCTGCACTTGAAGGAATGTGTCACACATTCCATAACTTGATATCTTTCTTTTTTTTTTTTTTTAATAGTCTTGTTTCTCAGCAGAGCTACTGTGGTATAACCCATTATCACCAGAACTGCTATATATGTACATCTGACCAGTTTACATGTCATGGTTGTGTGTGCCCAACATGGCTGAGTTCCCACATGCATTACGTGTTGCTGCTTTGTCACTCAGTATTTCAAGTTCTTTCCACAGGTCTTCATAAATAGAGATATCATATAAAGAATGTAAGAAAAGCCTGTGAAACTTGACATAAAAAATGGAAGTGCCATATGTTAAGTGTTCTTTAAGGGCCCAAGAATATAATATATTAAATAACGTGACCTTTTGTGGCAGTCTCTTGATTTAATTAGCATCTGTCTTCTCACTTATGCAACTGCTGTGTGTCAAGTGGCAAGTTCTTCTAAAGCACCAAGCTGTTGAACGTGAAGTCTTCTGCTTAGGAAGTGGCATTCTCTTAGTGCAAGTCTTGCTTTCGTTCTTAACTACTTCCATTTTTAAATTCCTTTGGGGTTTGATTAGTTGAAAAGTATATTGTTTAAAAAATTCTTTACTATTCTTTTCCTACCTTGAAATTTAAAACTGTATCAGAAATCATAGGAATGTCTATTTTATGTGTGGAAAATGCTGGTGGGATCTTTGGTTATTTCTGATAATAGGTGCATTGTTCTTGGCAAATATAATGTTTGTGAAGCCAATAATGCTACCAGAGACCATTTGTTGTACAGCTAAATGCAGCTAGATTGTTTGTCATTATCTCATTGGTCCTGATTGGAACTGGATTTAGTTTAGGATCTACAGAGATCTTTAATCTTCCTTTTTAATTATAAATAAATAAATAAATAAATAAATAAATAAATAAATAAATAAAATTACTGACCTGCATATTATTCCTGCTGTTCATCTGGCATAGTCTGTATTTAACACAGCTTAAATTAAGCTTTGTGATTGGCTTTCCATTATTATTCAGTTGTTTAACTTCTGTAGTATACACAGTATGGAGGGGAGGGTGTGCACTTTGTGTCCATCGTCATCCTTTGCTTCCATCCATGCTTTATCACAGGCAGTATTATATGCCTTAATCAGATTGCTAACTTGGAGCTCAGTTGGTTTGGTGCAGTCTTCATACTCATGAAGACTCAACCCTGTGGCACTTCTATCTGAAGGAGGATTTCCATTGGCAGAGGCTGCAAGGACAAAAGGTACTTTTGATATCTTGTGCCTTTCAGGGAACACAAGTGTCACTTGTGGAGTCCCAAAGGCAGCAGATTCTCTGTACTACAGGGTCTCAGATAGTGAAGCATAGGGTTCTGTACAACTATGGGGAATTCTGTAAACCTTGAACTCTGACGGTGTCTTATGGGACATTAATGAGAAAGTTTTACATAAGGTGGCTGAGTGGCATCTTCCAAATGAAACAGAGCATCTAGCAGCCATCAGTGATAGTGGAATAACAAATAGGACCTGTTGTCTTGGTCACTCATTGCCATTTATCGTGAGCGCTGAATGAATGGGGAGTTTTGTACAAATGTTAGTAGACAATTGTGTAATTTAAATACACAGGAAAACTTTTTTCAGTCACTGTGAAGACAGAATGATCCATACCACAGGTTCTAGTGGGCTTACGAAAGAAGACAGTACAGAACATGACTTGATTGCACAGGAATCCAACCACTCGGGCAGATGTCATTGCCTTTGTCCTTTTGTGTCACCCTCACACCTCCACTTCATTGGCCACTAAGGTGATCAGAGGGCTGGAGCACCTCTCCTGTGGAGAAAGGTTGAGGGAACTGAGCTTGTTTAGCTTGGAGAAGACTCCGGGGAGACCTCATTGTGGCCTTCCAACACTTGAGGGGAGCGTATGAACAAGAGGGAGAATGGCTGTTTACAAGGGTGAATAGTGATGGGACAAGGGGGAATGGTCTTAAACTGAGACAGGGAAGGTTTATGTTAGATATTAGGAGGAAGTTTTTCACTCAGAGGGTGGTGACGCACTGGAACAGGTTGCCCAAGGAGGCCATCTGTGGAGGCATTCAAGGCCAGGCTGGATGTGGCTCTGGGCAGCCTGGTCTGGTGGTTGGTGACCCTGCACATAGCCGGGGGTTTGAAACTAGATGATCATTGAGGGCTTTTTCAACCCAGGCCATTGTATGATTCTGTGGTTCTGTGATTATGATTCTGTGATTGTTACCATCACTGGCAATGCACAGCATCCATCCTCTTACCTCATCTTGGCTGCATGGGATCAACCCCCCTACCCCCTTACCCATCACCAGCCACAGTCTTGCTATGGCATCAGAGGCACTGAAAGGGAATAAAAATTCCCCCTCTTTTGGGGGAATAAGGCTGTTCTCAACCTGCCAGTTCCCTGGTGCCAGTGTCCCTGTGGCAGCAGGAGGAGGAGGCAAGCTGGGGGCAGCAGGGAGGTGGGACTGCTGTTTCTCCCAACAGCAGTAAGACTTGTCATAAGTGTGCACTGACCCTGGGATTGTAGTGACATGGTTAGAGACACTGGAGTAATAGATCGATTCTTTGGTAGTGGGGCTGCATGTCTGGCAATGATGGTAGCTAGTCTGCTTATTATCACGTGAACATTTCCATCTTGCAAACCTGTTATCAAGCATTTCTAACTCTACAGAAAACATCCATATGCTTATTGGAAGAAGCAATTTTTTGATCGGAGGGGATACGATCAAGAAGAAATAAAATAGAGACTGAAGGAAAGATGTAAGGAAAAAGAGGGAAAACTCAGTTTTTATTATGAAAACAGGTGTTTTTTAGCTGTCAACTGAGCTTAATGTTACTTCTGAGCAATAATTGCAGGCTTTTTAAGGTCTGCAGGACAATTTCAGTGAACTTTGCTTGAGTCAGCAGTTCAAAAATAGGTCCTAAATCACTTGTCAGACTCTGGGCAGCCTCATAAATTTTTTTTTCCTTTTTCTGATTTTTTTCATTTTGCAGACACATAATGTATTAGAAAAGAAACAAGCCTGTAGAATATGGTTTTGCTATTGTTTTCATTACTTGAGAAACTTCACTAACTAAGTATTTTGACTAGCAAATACAATTTGTACCAGAAGACATAGCTTTGTATTTTCTTGGGTTTTTATGATGTCACTCAGTTCCTGCTTAAGACATTGACTGTATTTCAGTGGACATTGGTCTTGAAAAGTCTCTGAACAAATATTTGTTGAAGAAAAATTAAGTGTCACAATTCAAGCCAAGGGAAAACTCTTCCGATTGATTTTCTGTTTCAAAGTTATTGACAATATGAAATATTGTCAGAGTAAGGAACATCTTCAATTATGCCCTATTTAATTTCAGAGAAGTGGTCAAAATGTCATAGGTAATTAAGAAAAATGTAATTTCTAAGCTTGGAACTTTAACCCTGCTTGAGACCAAAGGTTCATATCTCAACAGAGGTTAATTTCTTTCTTCAGTTATATGAAATAAGTAAATTGAATCTTGTTCACTTGCCTGTGTGGGTGTCTTTTGGATGAGAGCTTAAAAACTGAGACCCTGTTTATACTGTGTGGGTGTTAAAGATTTCACTGTTGTGCCGTATGCTGTGGGCAAGTCTCTTAATACCCTGTACCCTTTGAGTGGCTACATTTCATTGATGCTATGTATATATAGTTGCAAAATATTTTGGGGGCTCTCTGTGTGAGAGAGTTTGTCTTTTGTACACTTCTACAGTGCCTGTCACTGTAATGTCTAAGTTCAAGGTCATCTGGTGTTGTTCATTGTGTTCCTGACTGTTTCTGCATTAATCATGTGTCTCAAAAAGCAGTAATCCATTTCATGTGTTTAACTGACATGACTCAAGTTGTATCCAAACTTCTACAGTAACGTGAAGAAAATTTAGTCATGACCTTCTGGAGAGCTGCTGGTAAGGCTCCTCTCCTTGCTGGTTTACCTTGACATCCAGTTGCCAGTGGAAGCTGAAAATGTTCAAGACCTTACAAAAGTAAAAGCCATACAACATCAGGCAAGTATCCAGTTTGTCTGAAAGGAAAGGCAGTTACCTGTTTATGTAGCATTTGTGACTCCTTGTTATGTGGAATCCCTCAGAGTCAGACGTAATATCGTTTGTAATAATCCAATTGTGGTGAGTTAGTCCGTAATTTGTACTAATACCCATAGAAAAACATAATAATAGGTTAATGCAGAGGTAATGTCTAGAGCTAAAGACAGCTCAGCCTGAAGATATTTCCATGGCAACAGAAGGGTCCCTACAGATGTATTCCTTCTAAACTTGATGCTGTTTATTAAAGGCTGTCTGTAGTACAATCTGTAATTATCATTAGGTAAAGAAAGGTTGTGAACGTGGGTGGACTGCTTGGCTGATGCTCTCCAACTGATTTGTTTAGCATTGCTTTGAAATACAGTTACAAAAGAATATTAAAAACCTGAGATCATTTAGCCATTTCTCTCTGCAGGTAAGCTGAGACTTAATTTGAGACTGTTGTCTAATAGGAGTGAAGTGTCTGAACAACAGTATGGGGGCAGTAAGGAGAAATGTTTTTAAACTCTGGCAGCATGGTAACTATGAAGAAAAAGAGCATCAGAAGCTTACTGGGCAAATTAAAATATGCTAAGTAAGGGAAGTGACATTAAAATAAAGTTTTTTTAATAACAAAAGCCTTCCGTAAGTAGAGGGAGACAAAGCAAGCTATAAGGCTTATGTAAAGGAGAAGAATAATGGAAGACACAAATGTTGGAATAGAATCACAGAACGGCTTGGGTTGGAAGGGACCTCAGGGATCATGAAGATCCAGTCCCCCCACCACAGCAGGGCCACCAACCTCCACCTATAATACTAGACCAGGCTGCCCAGGGCCCCATCCAGCCTGGCCTTGAACACCTCCAGGGACGTTTGGATAGGAATTTACCTTTCTTGCTTCCCGTCTTCGCAAAGACAGGATTATTTGGTTCAAATGCTTGGCATGATTCAAATAACAGCAACATCATAGGAACATCATGCAAAAAAAGGGAGAAAACAGGTTAAATAACTTTTTTTGTGTTAAAAGCATTCATTTAAAAGGTTAATAGGCTTAGGGTGGAGTTTATTCTGGGCTACCCAAACGACTAAATGAAGAAGCTCTGGGTAGAGGAAATGTTGACAGATAAATGCTTGCTTTGACTAGAAAGGAGAAAAGAATGATTTATTTTTTTTTAAATAAGTCTTTTTCAAGTTACTGAAAAGACTGTATAAGGACAACCTGACAAAATTAGTTCTTTGTTTTCTCTGAGGCTGTGATGAGAAGGAATTTCCATCTTGAATTTAATAAAAAAGTTCAGCTTTTATAGAAAAAACTTAGTAGTATTAATGATAGCAAAACATTGTAATGGGCTGCCTCCTGAAGTTGTAAAACCCGAGTTCTGAAAGGTTTAACACTGACTGAACAAACCTCTCCAAATCCATGTGCTTCAGTTTTTAGGACGACAACATTAATTAGTTTCTGCCTTGCAGTCCCACATTTATGTAATACTGTAATCTTCTACAAAGGTAATTTTCTTCTTTTTGGGGGACTCAGCATCCTTGGAATATGTTCTAGGATATAGTCTGTCATCATAACCGTAGAACATGTTTCTTTAATGGCTTGTGGGGTTTTCGGTTAAGAACTGAGACAGAAGTAAAAACCAGAGTCAGCTAGCAGAATTGGGGTGATCTTGTTACTCCACATAGTGTGTGCACATCTTATTAGGGGCCAACTCTGTCATTACAGGAGGAAAAAGATTCTGCACTAGTCCATTTTACAGCATTAGCATATTATGCTCTCATGAGTTTTGCTGTCTTGTTTGCCTGAGTCTGACATTTTGAATTGCAGTTCAGTCAGAAGATGTTAGTTGATGTTCGTTGTAAGGTTCACTTCTGCATTTGAAATTTAGTGATTTTGGCAGCTAAACGCGCAGCAAGTAAGAGTGGAGGAGAGATGGGACAAACATATTTGTAAAATATATTTTATAATATCTGGCATCGATAATGTGGAACAGTGCTGTTCTGTTAATATGATAGTGAGGTGTTTGGTACGTTACTGCATGGTACATGAGATCATGAATGGGCAAATAACGGAGAGTCTGATAAAATCAGAGGATTATGTCTGTATACCTCAAGACAAGAGTAAATAAGCCTTTAATTTATTGCTACTACATCTCTGCAATCTTTGCATCTGAAACTTGGCAAAAATTAAGCGCTGTTGACTGCAACATTTTAAGTAAATCTGAAAGACAGAGATGGCAGATAAGAGATGGATGCAGTTGAGTGAATACTTTCGCTTTCTTTTTGTTTGGTCATCATTTTACTATCTCCTTGAGAAGACCTTTTAACTGGGGAAGACACGGCTTAATGTTGGCTTTAGACTTATTTAGACAACTTCACCACACTAAACATTTCCCACATCTCTAACAAACTATTTTCTTGCAGTCCATTGCCTTATGCAGGCATTTTCCATAATATGAGGGCAGTTGATGGAACCTGCTAAGGAAATTCCCTATTGCTATCAGTTTTATATGGGAAGTGTTCAGGTAACACAGTGAGACAAGTAGCGATATAGAATTTTAGCAGTGAGTTTGGAGAGTGAGATGCTGCTCAGTGCATGTAAAGCTAGTAGCAGTAAACTCTGCTTATGATACACAGCGTTCATTGTGAGCCCTCCAAAATCCGAAACAGCAGTGAGGTTTTGGACTCACTGATTCACACAATGAAGACAATAAATAACACATGGAAAAGTGCCATTGATAGCAGACACTGTTTATAAAGTTAATCCCTAACTGTATCTGGGTTAGCATCTGTGGGGAGAAGAGAAAATAAGCTGTCAGGAAGAACAAGGCAGTATCTGGGACTGTTCCTTGAATCCTTTGAGCCCATGCCTTTTATTTCACATGCTTTGTGTGACCCTTTAGTACAGTTGGAAGAGTAGCATGGCTAGGATAGCACTTTACAGATGTTATCATTGGAAAGATTATCAAGGTGGAAAAGAAACAGTCAAGGAAGAAATACTTACCCATATCCAAGGATCTAGGTTCACAGTAGAAAACTCCAAAAAGGAGGGATCTCCAAGAAGAGACCCTTCTGTAGTGGCAGTCAGCCCTTAAATGAGGTTTAAGAGAGGTGCAGCCAGGCTCCACCCCTTCGGTCACACAGCTGAATTGCTTTCACCAGTATTCCCACGGCTGACTTAGTGCTTGTCTCAGGTGATCAATCAGTGTTTCAGGCCAGGACTCAACAGTTCCCATGCAGCTTTAGGAATATGTTGTGCATACAGGCAGTTTACCATAACCACATGAAAACGGGAGCCTGCTTTATTGAATTAGACAGTAGCAGTTGCTTTATTGTGGAAATGAGAAATATCATGAGATTCCCTGTTGTAGGCTGGTCAGTCTCCAAATTAAATGATAAGCTGAGGTACTTAGTCTTTAACTGTGTCTTGTGCTGTGTAGGAGTAGAGTCATAGTATAATTTTTCCACTGAAACTTTTCTTTATAAACTCAACATAGAGAGAAGGAGGCACATGCCTCAGTGTCTTTGTCTTATGCAAGCATGAGTAAGTGACCGCTGTTGCTATAATCCCTGGCGTCTCTAGGTGAGGTGAGTAAAGCCATGCGTACATACAGTCCTTCCTCCCCCAGATGCATCCACAGCAGGGGCTTGGATCTGTATTACATTGGGAGATGGAAAATCCTGTTTCAAGTCAATACCCCACTGTTGTAGGAGTTGTTCATATTTCCAGATTTGGGTTGCTAACCCCTCTAAAAAAAAAAGGAATCCTGAATTGTTTTCCCATAGTTTAATCAGTACAACTGTATTTGAATTTGAGAATATTTTGGTTTATCTTATAATTACTCTTCAGAATGACTGAATCCATATTTATTTAGACTCACCATACATACACACTGTCAGGTAGAGAAGAGGAAAGCTTTTTGAAGGACTGTGATGGCCAAAAGCTATATATGACGAAAGCAAGACACATCAGTGTAACATTACATATTGTGTTGCTTGCTCGGTTCTCTTCTATGGGCAGAAGTGAAATACAATTATTCTTAATGCCATGTTGGTAGGTAAGAGATCTTTCCTGGTAACAGTCAGAATTCTAATTTAAAAAAGGGGCCTTGACATACACAGTGTACTTATTAATGTCAGTGTGGAGTTTGCATTTTCAGTTCTCTAGGAGTTATGAACATTTTGCAGTGTTCCTGTTCGAACCTCAGTGGGGTAAACTGGAGAGCCTGGGATATGTCTGCAGACGCACCAAGTCTCTCCTGGAACAGACTTTAAAAGCAGAAATGTTGAAAGGCATCCTCTGTAACCAAACTGTGTTTTGTTTTAGATTGCTAAAGCAATGTGCTCACTGCTTGTAACTCAGAGAAAAACCAAAACTTCTCTGAAGTGCCTCATCCTGTCCCTGCACTGTGCACTCCCTGCTCTGGCTGTGCAGAGCGACACTGCTCAACGTTTTCCTTTCTGCTGGGTCATTTAAGGTAACTGCTAGGCTTCATGTGCTACAAAGAAAATGACCTTCATACACTCAGGTTTAAAAGTTTCAAAGTCCATTGGAGACTAGCCAGAAGTTAAGATATTTTCCTGTAGCAGTCGTTGTAAAACATTTCTGAACAGTGTCAAGCAGCAAGACAGCTTTTACCTGAAAAAAAACCTCTGTTTATTACCACTGGAAAGTAGTAGTGAAAAGGACTTTGAAATGAAAACACAGGCTTAGTCGGCAGGCAAAAATACAGGCAAAGGATCAGAGTTGAAAGTGCCTCAGTAGTGACTGGTGCTCTGTGATAATGCAGTTTTTAATAAGCTATGGGGAGATGAGAAGAGGATGATAACACATCACCAGGCTTTACTGTCAGAAGCAGCCTGTGTACAAGATCCAATTTTCGTAAAGGTGCCAACTTTTATAAAGCATGGGGTCTGAGTATGAAAACCGGGATTATCTGTTGGCAGGACTGTGGCTGTATGCTATTGAACATTGAGTTTAACACTAGCAAAGAAAAATGTTGCTGAATGGGAGGTATTAAATTACTGAATCAATACGTTTCACTTATAAAGACGTTTTCTTCTTGAAAGAAGTTCTGCTTGGACGGCTTCTTTCCAGACTCTTCTGTACTCCAGAATATATGGTTACTGGAACACTTTCCCTGCCCCTTTTTTATATAGCACCTTTGACCTAAAAAAGCTGTGGGAAACCAAACAACAAGGGCAGTCCGTTACATTTTTTTTGGATTTTCAGACATGCTTTTGGATTCTTGGATCCATCAACCAGGATTCAGCATATCTGAAGATAATTACCATTAAATCTTCAGTGTTTACATTGTATACTTTCTGACTGAATTATGGAAATTCTTCTTCGCCTCTTGACCATGACAGATAGAACATTTGATTATGCATTAAAAAAAGTAACACAAATGTGTCCTTCAACTTTTTGTAAGGCCTTCAGTTTCAAAGTAAGAGTTCATTTGCCTAGCTGTGTCTGCAGCTGAAATCAGAATAAAACTCTTTCTGCCCACAGAGTGTTGGTAGTGATTAAAAACAGCTCCTAACTTAAAAAAAAAAATCGGCGTCTCCATGAAGGAGAAGACGTTTTGGTATGGAATTCAGTCTCTCTCCTGCTGCTCCAGTAGTTGGACTGGCATGTCTGGGAATAAGGTTAAAGTAAGTTTGGAAGAGGCTGTATAACAGCATAAATCACTACTTCTGGAAGAGAAAAGGTTTGAGGAGGAGGGGCGGGGAAAAGCAGATACTTTTAGTATGGTGTTTTTCAGTATGGGATGCAAAGTAGAGCATGGAAAGGCTGTGCCCCATGATCTCCGTGGGTGGTAGGAGATAGTGTGTGGGAATGGCCTCTAGGGACATTGTCTTTATCAGACTGTCTAATTTAAAGCTAAAAATAAGATGAGATGCAACCCTGTAAGATATCTTGTGTCCTTGAGTCTACTCTAAGAGGAGCGTGATGATGTTTGATAGAAAGGATTAGCTGCTGGTAACGTCACACTTGTTATTTATCTCAGGTTCTTTTTTGTTCATGGTGTCCCCAGAAGGCTTCCTGTGACATCTCATATGGGTATAGCTCCAGTCCTTGTATAAGTGCACGTGGGAAAGAAATGGCTGCTACTTGCACTGGTCCTGATGGGGAAGGTATTGATGATGCTCTCTCCAGAAACTTAGTTACACTTCATCAAAAACAAATATTTGAGTTACTTCTGAAACTTCTTTGCTTGGCTTTTTAATATGAAATTGGGCAGTATAGAGGACGTATAAAGCCAGTGAAAATAAGCTATGTCATGAAATGAGATATTCATGTAATAAAGACCATACTTTCATAAGGACCTCTAAAAATGATCATTCATTAGGGAGCTGTATCCCCACTGCTTCTAAGGCTGTTGCAGAGGGCCATATCCTGTTGGACACATTCTCTATTGGAATTCACAAAGGAGGAAAGTGATATGAAATTCATGCTGGTGTTTACCTAAATTGTTCTTTTCGTAGTAAGACTGGACATTCACTGAATTAGGAATGCTCTGCAGAAGCGAAGCACAGAGGGGGTTACAGTCAAGGTAAGAGGATGTTTATATCTTTTAAAAACCTGCCTAGCCAGTAGCCTCGAGGAGTGAGCACAGGAGTAGTTAAGTCATGGTCAAGTTTGCCCTGGGACATCTGTCATCACTATTTTGCCAGTTTTAAGGAAAAGTTTGGATTTATTGTCTTGAACTTTAGGTTTGAAGAAGAATGATGAATGAAATTTACAAGTATAAGAAGCTTTCGCAAACCAAAAAGGCTTATTTTTGAGAGCTCTTCAGCTGCAGTGATTTCAATACTTGTCTGAGGATTAAGCTTCTTCACTTTTTCTGGGGAAATAAATCAATGACTGGATCAAAACATTGCAAAGTGGGATCAGCATCTGTTTGACAATCTTGGAGACTGAGACTGAAAGAAGTACTTATAGTTCTTCCGTTTGCATATTTATTCCCTGTTATTTTTTGTCACCTCTCACTGTGGTCATATATTCTTTGTCCCAGTATCAGGAAAATCTTTACATTTGTAAAGATTGTTAAGCACTCCCCAGGGAGGTGGTTGAGTCAACATCCCTGGATGTATTTAAAAACTGTTTGGATGTGGTGCTCAGGGACATGATTCAGCTGAGGGTTGTTAGAGTTAGGGTGGTATGGTTAGGTTGTGGTTGGACTCAATGATCTTTAAGGCCTTTCCATGATTCTGTGACTAAATCTGTAAGTTCAAAATCAAGTTGTGTCCTATAAACCTAAGAATTTGAAGATTCATCTGAGGTGGACGCCATTTCAATGTGGAAACTTTGCAAAAGAACTTGTTTTCATGTCCTTCAACCCCTTGAAGAGTCTTTGCAGTGCTGTGCTTGTGGTTAGCTGGATCTGAAACCATATTTAGGGAAACCTGAAGGGTGAGCAGTGGGCGTGGTGCGGGAGTCTGGCAGTTTCCCCTGCCTAAAATTTTCCCAAATTTAACACAGTTGCTGAATTTGGCCTGTGTCATACACGTAGGTTTTGACAAATGTTGTTTTGCTCGTCGGTTCACTCATCCCCAGTGCAAATGGCATACAGAATGTTTCCTGGGAAATTTGTGCCTCTGACACCATTTCCCCAGTAATTTATGCTGCAGCAGTTGGGAGACTTGAGCAGAATAACCTTCCCTGGTTAACTGACGCAGAAGAAAGAAATGGAAGGAACCATTATTTTCCTGTCAAGATTTCCCTGAAACAAAGAGGTGCAGAATTATGCATGCTGAGGGGTGTCTTTGGTCCTTTGATTAGCAGCAGAGGCCCAATTTCACCATCAAAAGCCTTTTAATTATAAGCTTTGTTGAAAAGGCTGCCTTGAACACTGCATAAATGATACTACAGGAGCATGTCTTTCTTAGTGTAGGTGATCTGCACACATTTATAGGATAATTTTATTAAAATAATTTGAAATATATTGAGAATGCACAAGAAAGCTCAGATTATCTGATGCTTGTTTCAGCCAATAGCAGCAGCAAACATTACATCTCTGCATCTAGTAGCTAGTCATGGCTATGAAGGTGAGAAAGCCTCCTCTTCTGCTACCTTAGCAAATTCGGATCATCTCCCTTTGCAGCTGGTGATGTAATGTGCATCACAAGGTCTTCCTCAAATAAAAGACGTTGGTTATTTTATGAGCCTGCTGATTAAAGAGATTTTATTGTAATTACTATGACTAGAAGGCTACAGCAGAAGATGGAAATGTTAATTTACAGTCTGCTTGCTGACCAAGTGTCATGTGGTAATGGATTGGGACAGGCTGTGGTTTACAAATGGACCTGAATTTTCAGAGCTGCTAAGTTGATGTGGCAGATGAAGTAACAGCACGTACTTTGGAAAAGGGGGTGCATTTGATTAACCGGCCGGAGCCTAGTAGTAGTTGTTTGACAGGTTGTTTTGAGAAATGATCACCTTTGCTTTTACAACAGCAGCAGAGATGTAAAAGAGCAGAGCGAAGTAGCGGAAAGACAGATGGGCAGAACTAGAAGGTAAATCTCTGCTTTATAGTAAGCAGCCCATGTTCCAGATCCACCACATGTCCCTCATTTCCAATTCAGCAGAGAGGATTTAGGTGCCCACCTAGGTATGCAGATCAGATCTTTAATCCTATTGATCTTTTAGGTTTGTATATATAGTCCTAAATGCAGCTAATTCATTTGATGTATGTATATTTCATCAGTAGCCTTGGCCCTGCTCTCTTCCGTTCCAGAGGCTTGGCAGCTGGAAATGCAAGGTGTCAGGCGCTCTCAGATATGGCATCAAAGGATTTGAAGGAGTTTCAGAGGCAATGGGCTCCGGTGTTCCAAGCAATACCAGTGGTGGTAACCTGATAGCATTTAAAAGGGGTTTTAAAGTTTCTACAGAAATTTTGGGATAGTATATTTTACAGCAGGGAGAGAGTCTTTTCTGAGGTTCCCCATCTTGGTCCGTGTGTCTTGTTAAAAAGATTGTCCTAATGTATAAATGTACAGAACAGTTTCTGTGAGTTTCAGTTCCTTGTGCTGCTGAAACCTCCTAACTAAATAAATCTGTACAGATCTGTACACGATGCTGCTGTCAAACGGTGGGCTCTTGGTGGAGAACTGTACTGAAATATTAACTGCAATTGTCTTGAACTAATACGCTGATTGTTTAAACTCCTAGTTTGTAAAGTGTTATTATGTTATTGAAATGGTTGCTTGCAATGTGGAACACCTGAGTTTAGTTGTATTACCTACAGAGTTTGTATTAGTCACTCTAAAAACATGTCTGCTTCTGTTAGCATATGGGGGTACTACTATTCTGTTTTCTGAAAAGGAGGAGCTTACTACTGTTGGGTACAAGAATTGAAAAATGAAACAAGAGCTTACATGTAGATTTGTTGCAATTGGAAAAGATTTCTAGATGGATATTATGGCTTTACAGAGTGGTATATGGCACATTGCTGTGATATCCTTTCAATAATGCATGAATTAAAAGTGATCAGTTCTGCTCTAGAGGTGACAATGAAAAAGAGGGATAGAAATAGTTTTGTTGTTTTGAATCTGCTACATACTGTGGGGTTGCAAGCTGGAAGCAACAAGTCTGTGTGCTGGCGTCTGTTTCTGTGCCCTGGTAACCACAATATATTACATATACTCACAAAAATATTCATTGCTGAATGTCAGGAGCCGCTAGTGCATTTCTAATAAGATACTTTAAAAGATACTTAAAAAAGTAAAAGAAAGAAAAAAGAAAAAAAAGAGGCATTTTAGTGATAGACCCCAAAGCACAGATTCATAAGCACAGCCTGAAATCTAATGACCTAATAGAATTAAAGTTCATTTCATTAGAATTCTTCCTCTTTGCCTTTGATCTTTTAAGGGACGGCAGTAAGGTTATGCTGGTGGAAAACCAACTGTAATAAGGAGAAATTCTCAGTCTGAAGAGTTCGTTAGGATATTCATAGAATCATAGAATTACAAGGTTGGAAAGCACCTACAAGATCATCTCGTCCAACCGTCCTCCCATCACCATTGCGACCACAAGCACTAAACCATATCACGCAGCTCCTCATCCAGGCGCCTCTTGAACACTGCCAGGGACAGCGATTCCACCACCTCCCTGGGCAGCCATTCCAGTGCCTGACCACTCTCTGAGAGAAAAAGTTTCTCCTTATGTCTAATCTAAATCTCCTTTGGCACAACTTGTGGCTGTTTTCTAGGGTCCTGTTTGTTGTCTGGGAGAAGAGGCCAATCCCCTCCTTACCACAACCTCCCTTCAGGAGGCTGTAGAGTGCAATGAGGTCTCCGCTGAGCCTCCAATATTGATCCCCCTATATTGAGGGTATCTCAGGACGAACTGAATGGCTAAAAGGGAAGAACTGATGTTCTCTCTTTTATTCATTCATTCATTCATTCATTCATTCATTCATTCATTCATTTATTGCGAGAATTTGCAAAGAACAAAAAATAGAAAAAGATACTGAAGTGATACCAATCTCTTATACTGATTTTTATACTGTTCTGAGTGTCACTAAGAAGAAACGTAGGGTGTAAAGAATTGCTCTGGTCTCATAAATGTATGAAGTGCTTATAATAAATGTATTTCTAGTTGCACATTTTTTAAATATGTATATAAATAAGCATATAGTATAATTACATATACAATCAGACTGAGTATAACTACATAGAATATACCGAATGTTATGTAAAATTTTTATAATTAAATATTTTTTTTCTGTTTTATACTTCGTATGCATGCATGTGTATCTGTGTATAAAATATTATTATTCCAGTGTTCTTGATGCATCTCAAAATGACTGAATTTGTGGTAGATGGTTGTTACAGACAGATGCATTTTTGGGACTGAGCTTGGCACTTGTTAGTGTCAATGTAAAGGCAGAATGAAGAGAATATAACAATTCAGTCGATATTATAATGTAAGGCAGGTTTTTGTATTATGAGATGTCTGTTCTGGGACGGCAAAAGGAATTGCAAAACACTATTCTGATCCCCGAACTACCCTGAAGCATGTGGTGTGCATTCATTGACTTTGTCACAATTCTTAATGTTGTGACAAACTGTCACTATCTCTTAACAATAAATTAACAACTATTTGTTGTTGATTTATTGGAATACCATTTGTGAAACAGCTGATACGCTGTAGAAAGTAGTTGATCACCTGTATATAAGTGTTCTGTAATGGTGGTTCTGTGTGTTCTGTTGTGGAAGTCTGTGTTCAAGTGATGATGAGAAAGTACCAGAAACTGGGTTAGACTTTGAACTATTCTCAGTTTCTGAATAAGAGGCAAAGGGAAAAGGCAAATAAATCTTGACAACCTGTGTTGCCATTAAAGAGCACTTGAATTGTATTTCCAAATAAAGCTGCTTCTCCTCACTGTCATCTTGGGCTTTGAAGGTAGTGGGAGTGAAATTTCTAGCTGGTGGTGACATCGGGGATCAGCTGGCCCTGGTCCCAGCAGCCTGCGGTAAGGCTGCCAAGGTCTTTGTGGAGAGCAGAATTCCAGAGACACACTTGAACTAAGTGTATCAAAATGTTCAGTTGGGTGTTTTTGTGTTGTTTTTTTTTTCCAGTTTTTGCAAATTCATTCAAGATTTTGACAGAACTTGAAATGTTATTGTGGTAGTATAGCGTTAGTTTAATGGAAATGGGCTGCAAGGGAGTAGATTGCCCTAGACTCTATCATTAACACCTTTAATGACTTCACAGAATCCTCCATTATTTGTTGTTTGGAACTGCTGGTGAAAATAAAGATTATTGTTCCTACTAAAAGCAACTACTTTTAGTAGGAACTAAACTAACTACTACTACTTCCTACTTTGAGATCTACAAACATTCCCACATCTTGGTGGCTGACTGGCAAATGACCGGGGGCTGTGGATTACGCACAGCCACGTTGGATCGTAGGATTCTCAGGTTTGTTGAAATGACCTGTTGACACGGCTCTACCAAGAGAGGTGTTGGTGGCTTATGCCATCTAGAGAAGAGGTTTTCTGCAAAGAGTGAATAAAGCAGCATTGTGTGGCTGGAACGATGGCGGTGATTCATCACCCCCCAAAAAAGTATCATACTGATTGTAGATGCCAAACACTCAGTCATCAATTTCCTCCCTGTTAAGCATTTACCACCTCGCCAACTGTGTTGTAAACAGGTGATGGTAGAGAGAGTTAACCATTGATGAAGTCAGTTATTGCTGGAGCTCAGTGACATGTTTGTGATATTCCCTGTGTTAGAGTCACAGAAGCACCAAGACTGGAAAAGACCTCCAAGATCACCCAGTCCAACGGTCCATGTAACACCATTACTTCCCCACTAAACCATGTCCCTCAGTACAAAATCTAAACGTTTCTTAATCACCTCCAGGGGCGGCGACTCCACCACCTCCCTGGGCAGCCCTTTTTAGTGCCTAACCACTCTTTCAGAGAAGTTGTTCCTAATATCCAAACTGAACCTCCCCTGGTGCAACTTGAGGCTGCTCCCTCTAGTCCTGTTGCTAGTTACGTGGCAGACGAGGCCAACCCCCAGCTCACCACAACCTCCTTTCAGGCAGTTATAGAGAGCAATGAGGTGTCCTCTGAGCCTCCTCTTCTCCAGACTGAACAATCCCAGCTCCCTCAGCTGCTCCCTGTAAGACCAGTGCTTCAGACCCTCACAGCTTTGTTGCCCTTCTCTGGACACGTTCCAGGGCCTCAATGCCTTTCTTGTAGTGAAGGGCCCAAAACTGCTCACAGCATTCGAGGTGCAGCCTCACCAGTGCTGAGTACAGGGGGATGATCTGGCAACACTATTTCTGATGGCCAGGATGCCATTGGCCTGCTTGGCTACCTGGGCACCCTGTCGACCAACACCTGCAGATCCATTTCTTCTACACCTCTTAATTTTCCTGTTTAAAAATATTTCTGTAATTAATGCAAACACCAAATTTTACTACATATTTTCATTTACTACATCAAAGTCATTCATGACTACATAGATATTTTTATTGTGTTGGTCACTTCAAAGTTTTATTTTGAGAGTTAATCAAACAACTCCTCTGGTTTCTGGTAACAAAGGTTTGAAATACTGTACTTCTCTTGGCTTCAGTAAAGGCAATAATATCCTTACTGGGAAAACCAAGGTGATTGACATCCTCTAATTCTAGTGCTCTCAACAAGCCTCCAAATGGTGCCTTTTTAAAGCAGAGGAAAAAAATATTTCTGCAGCATGCAATTGCTGGCTGTTTTTGTGTTCTAGTTTAGATAATTCATGTCATTCTATTTCTACTTCCTGCGAGGCTCTTTGTATTCTTACTTCAGTCATGCTCTAACTTCCCATACCTTTGGCCATAGGCTAATCTGAACAAAACGAAGAGCGTACTGGTAGACCGAGAAAATCAACCCAAATATCTTAACAAGAATATCCCTTTTACTGAGTTACTTTGCTTCCCTCTTTCATTAATAACCATTTTTGCAGCTTGGAGTCTCCAGTTAGGAAATCAAAAGGGCTAAAATCCTTATTATCACCTTGTATGTTGCCTTCTTCCATTAAACAGATGGAAAATTAGGAAAAAAAATCAAGGCTATGTTTTGTCAACATTAGCTTTCAGACAGTGTGTACATAGGCTGGTAGTAGAATCTGGTTGGTAGTAGAGGCTTTCTTCCTGGAAGTCTGGATTTTGGAGAGGCTCCCTCTATTTCTGTTATTGACTTCAACCAAACACTGAACTCATAGCTCATGTTTTGACACTTCCTTTGTAGACACTGAAATTACAGAAGCAGACAATTGCTTGTGGCACACCTTTATGACAACAACCCTCCATCATTTTTTCTTTTTTTTTTTTCTTTTTACAATATTCAGTGTACAAGTTCTGTGGTTTCATTGTCATAATAAAAACGTTCCAACATCTACACTCCTTTCTTCATCAGTAATTTTTCTGGATTTTATTATTTTTTGACCTGTCACGTTTCTAGTTTATTGGTTTCAGCTGTACTTTTTTATCCACTTTATTTGCTTGTTAAGTTAACTAAGATTTGCAGTATGGCAAGAGGCATGTTGACCCATGAGTACCATAAGCAGAGTAATATTTGACAGTTAAATATCTCTCAAATTTCATGTTACCTATCTATTAAAGAAAGGTGTTTGTTGCTCTGGGTTAAGAATCTATAGCAGTAGCATATAAAAATATAATGCTATGATATTTTAAACAAATTATGCACTTCTGATTTTTAAGCCATTGCATTCTAGTTTAGGAGAAGTTTTACTTGCATGTATACATCTATTTGTAGAAGGACACCGCAACGTTTGCTATGGCTTTGAGTTCATCTTGCATGCAGATGTTCTCTCTGCCTCTTTGTATGTGTACATATCTGTACAGTGGAAATGTAAGATTGAGTCTATGAATTTAAACATGATCACAGAGGGCTTGCTTTGCCTATTTTTCAGTCATGGATCCTTTAGGAATGACTTTGATGAACTAAGTGGGTGAATTGGTTCAAATTTCTCTGTTTCCTATCATCTTTTTTAATTTATACTTCATCTTCATTAAGTTTTACAGAATTCTGTGTCTCACTGAAAATGTATGTGGTAGGGAGATGACTGGCACTTGTACTGTTTATGTACCAAAGATTTGGCCTTCCTGCCAGATCTGAAAGGATGAAGACAAGCCTCAAAGATAGTCTCTTTTCCAGAAGGATTTGGTTGAGAATAGCGGGCCGAGGTCTTTTATTGGATAAAGCCAATTTGTAAGGGAAGTTCACCACCTTTCATGCAGGAGAGGCTTACTGAACTCAGCATGAACTTAGGACACCCTTCCCTTCCAAGATCCAGTTATCTTATTTGTTGTCATTGTTGTACTCAATTGCCTTTCCAAGAGCTACATTCTCTTCATAAGATGTATTTCTGTTATCTCAAAAGAGCTACAGAGTAAACACATTTTCCAGAGATAACTGACTTAGTCTCACAGTGATAAACATATCCATCTATGACAGTATGCAGTTACTTCTGAATGTAATGAAGATGTGATTTCAAATGTCATGCTTTTGGTGTGTAATCAATATTTCCAAGATCAACTGTATCGTGTGCATTGATACTGTTCTGTAGACTGTGAAATCTTAGAGATACGTAAGATGAAAGTAAAGCATGAAATACATTTTACTTACATTTTTCTTAGGTTCATATCTTAAACAGCCCTACAGAAACTTTGGTTGTTTTCTCTTACATTATTCTCTTCCTTAGTCTTTCATTTTTAAGTGCATCAAGGCCAGCATTTTGAAATAGCACTGGTGTCTGAACTAGGACACAGTCTGCAAATTCTGGCTTAAACAAATGTGCTTTCTCTCCTGAGGTGATGAGTATGAATTAATAACCTGAAAATTCCCTGGATAAAGTCTCACATTCAGTAATCTTTTTGGCAGTCAGCTGGCCCTACTGTTTTAACTATCAGCTCTGTTGTGACATATTTTTAACAGTTGGAGCTGATCGGTTGATAAGCTGGCTTTCCTGGCTGTTTGAGAAGCTGTTCAGTGGCTCTCAGCAATGGCTGCATCCCCCAGGACTTGAGCTGGGTTGATCTGCACTCGTGATATTGAATACTAGTATGCGTTCTTAAAAATTGTCAAGAAAATTTTACAGGATGTTGCATTCCAAAAGAAAAAAAAAGCAAGTTGGCAAGTAGAATCCCCCCTTCCTGTAGTGCACGGGTGTATTGGCAGTGATTTTGTTGTGCTCTTTCACATAGCGCAGCTGCTGCACTTAGTCTTCAGGCTAATGCAGCTCACTTTGTGCTGTCCAAGCAAAGACCTTCCAGCATAATTATTAATTGACTTTACATTTAATAAAATTGAAATATCTGTGACTGACAGTAAAATGTAACTGTTCTTTTCTTTCCACATAAGAAGAATTCAGTTTTTAAAAGGAAAGGAAGGAAAAAAAATGGTGATAAAGCTTGTCATTACATTCGAGGATAATAAAGCAATAAAGTTATCAATTATGTCGTACGCAGGCACTGGATTAGTTATTAGCTGAATATAAATTGCTGTCTGAGCAGTAGGATCATTGGGTTTGAAGTTAAACAGATTCCTCAGAAATGCTTTCTGCATTTGAAGAATAGGCTCTTGTATATCAAAGTTCTTGTTGCCATGTAGTGTGATGAAGTACCTCATCTGTCTGTGAAGACCACCTGGGTTTGTATTAACTGTGAGTCGCTCTATTAAAATCTTGTAATGGCATTATAAACAGTCTTTTCACAGCGCTACTGTTGCTCTAAATTATCTCTGTGTCATTTGGACACCTGGTCATGTGTGACTGAGCATCTGAGTTTCTTCTTCTTTCCTGGTGTCACAGAGTTAATTAGATCAATCTATGTCAGTGACAGGGGCAGTAGGCCTTTGGTCCCCCCCGGCCCCATAAAATGGGAAGGAAAAGGGATAGGGAGATGGGAGCTGGGCTCAAGGAAGGGAAAAAAGAGAAAACAGCAGCAAGGATCTAGGAGAAAAGCTTATTTTACTGGCTATGATACTGGAATGCAAGATAACACAATATAATGCAATCTAATTGGAATTGGGACTAATAAGTCAAATAAAACGGGAGAGAGAGAGAATGAGTTCCTGAGACCGATCTAACCTGAAAAGCTTGGTATGGCTAGGAAGGCACCCTCCAACACCCCCTGCAAGGCAGTGAGAGACTGCCCAACCAGGAAGGGCCAGATCCCGTGACTTCTGTGATGTACAGGGACAGGTATCTGGAATTGGAGCATTAACACTTTAATCCCCATTGCACTACATGATGTTACGACGTGGAATACTGAAAAGCAAAAAATCACAAAACCATGAGAGCTGGAAAGGGCCAGATCCTCTGCACAGCAAAGTAAATGGCTTTTAGCCTGTTATGTTCCTGATGTGGAATATAGTAAGGATTTCAGTGCCAGAATTCAGAACTTAAATCCTTAGATCTTCTTTTTGACCACAGAAATTGGAGGTATGTGATTCTTATTTAATTGTTTATAATATATTACACTTCTGAAGGCCTGAAATCTTGTTTATGTGTATGTGGTGTTTTTAACAGTGGAACAGCTCAGCGATGTCTGTGTCTAATCAGGCCTAGGAAAACAGGTAATCTATACATCTCCTGTCGAGGATATCTGACCTGGCACTGAGATATTACAGCTTCTACTGCTCTGGCCCAGACTCTGCTTTAAGTGCCCATAAACCTTGTACTTATAATACAGAAATAGCCAGCAATGTTCATGCCCTCCTTTTACCCAGAAGCATGGATCACTTAGCCACTAATGATGTGGAAGACCTGGCTTTAGTTTTCACCGGTGCCTGAAGAGATTCAAATCTATCTCCAGTATTCTCAAGGAGAACTCTATTTATGAGGCTTTTTATGGTTTACGAGGTGCAGTTACGAGGCTGTTCTGAGATGGGATCCTTCTGATGCATCCTTTTGAAACTGGTCCAATTTACAGGTTGTAAGATTTACTGGATATGAGAGAGACGGAGAGAATATTTTTATGGCAATTTACTTGCCAGGCTGTGGCGAGGCAAATTTTCAGGAGGGATGTTCTCAACAGCACTTAACCGGAGGTACACTACCGGACAGGTAGCTGGTGCCGTCCTGCTTCTCTGAGTGGCGGGAAATTTGGGCGCCCCTTTCCACAGTCTGCCAAGTGCCATGTTTGAGGCAAAAGCCATAGGTGCTGATGGCTTGCTACAAGAAGGAAGAAACACACTGTCTCATTCATAGAATCATAGAATGGCTTGTGTTGGAAGGGACATCAAGGACCATGAATCTCCAACACCCCTGCCACATGCAGGGCTGCCAACCTCAACATTTAGTACTAGACCAGGCTGCCCAGGGCCCCATCCAATCTGGCCTTGAACACCTCCAGGGATGGGGCATCCACAACCTCTCTGGGCAGCCTGTTCCAGCACTTCACCACTCTCTCTGTAAAGAACTTCCCCCTGACATCCAACCTAAATCTTCCCTCCCTCAACTTAAAATCACTTCCCCTTGTCCTGCAGTTATCTTCCCTTTCAAAGAGTTGATTCCCCTCCTGTTTGTAGGCTCCCTTTAGGTACGGGAAGGCTGCAGTGGGGTCACTCCACAGCCTTCTTTTCTCCAGGCTGAACAAGCCCAGCTCCTTCAGTCTGTCTTCATAGGGGAGGTGCTCCAGCCCTCTGATCATTTTCGTGGCCCTCCTCTGGACCCTCTCCAACAGCTCCCTGTCTTTCCTGTATTTCACTGTCTCAAGTGATGCTTACACAATACTTTTAATTTATTTCTTGATCGTCTGAGTATCTCAGGGCTGGCACTG
Organism: Tetrao urogallus; assembly: GCF_951394365.1. Taxonomy (NCBI): domain Eukaryota; kingdom Metazoa; phylum Chordata; class Aves; order Galliformes; family Phasianidae; genus Tetrao; species Tetrao urogallus. The sequence continues at coordinate 40,408,146 of NC_136813.1, read as the reverse complement.
GCTGACTAATTCTAACGGGTTTCTTTCCACTGGGTTTTATTTGTTAGGGAATTATTTTTTGTTCCAGAGTTCATCTGAAGTGCTTGACCCCCTCTGATGTGTTACTAATGAGGACACCAAGAAGTTTTCCTTTTCAAAATGTTCTATAATTGTGTGTTTCTGTTTCAGCCTTCCTCTGTAAAACTGTCCAGTTCACAGTTGGAAATGCAAGTACTTTACCTGTTGGTCGCTGTGGTATGGCAGTAACTGTGAAACTTGTTGCTTGTTAAGCACACCCAAGATGAGCTTCTTGTCATCACATCTGCTCAGATAAGCGGCATCTGGCCAACTCACCCCTCCTTAGAAGTCTGCAGTCATGAACATGCTTTTGAAGTAGTGAGAAGAGTACAGTTTATGCCGTATGAGAGTCATTTGCGCTGCAGCTCTGCCCTGAGTAGCATTATAGAGGAACTGTGGCAGCCTGCTCATGTGTTGCTGTTCGTCAGGAACAATCCTCCGGATGGCTCAAATGCAAAAGTCTTGAATTATTGAGGAGAACTCACGATACAGAACAGCTGCAGCTGTTTTTACCTTCCTTGTATTAGATTTTCAAGGCTACAACATGCAATTGCAGTTATATTGAAGAGAGAATTTTTTTTTTTTCAGTGGGAAAAAACACCCTAGTGTTAATTCTCCAGTTTCATTTGTAATATGTTAAGAATTGTCAGTACTATTCGGCACTGTAAAATAGTTTAAACACAGGACTCGTGCATCAGTGGCAACAATAGTTTCTGTGTCTCAAAAGAAACAAGTACCTGAGAATGGCTACTCAGAGATGTAGTTGTGGTGCTGGTATTTGTTGTTTTTTTTTTGGTGTGTGGTGACAGTGGTTAGTGAAAAAACAGAACAATTCAATCTTTTCTTCTTTTAGAGTCACATTATGCACCTCTTCTGAAGTAAAAAAGAATGTAGGTTTTTCATGTAATTGGTCTCCTTTTTGAGTCAGGGAAGCAAAGCAGCAAACATGCAGGAGCGGATCAACTCTTGCGCCTTAAACCTTGGTGCTCCTTGAACAGGGTGTGTAACAACAGGACAAAGAGTAATGGCTTTAAACAAGAAGAGGGGAGATTGAGATTAGATCTAAGGAAGAAATTATTCACTGTGAGGGTGAAGGTTGTGGATGGCCCATCCCTAGAGGCATTAAAGGCCAGGTTGGAGGGGGCCTTGGGCAGCCAGATCTCATAGGTGCCCCTGTCCACAACAGGGAATTACAAATAGGTGATCTGTATCTTTTGCTGGGGTCTGCATATGTAGAAAATTTAATGGTTGCCAGCTTTATCACTTTGTGCCCTTGGCGTTACGTTGGTGTAGCGTGATCACTGCCGGTGCATCTTCATGAGGATGCCAGGTCCTTTCCAACAGCTTTTCTGGACTTCCATGATGCCAAAATATTAAATGGGTCAGTCTGCATCTGTAATGATGTTTCATCTTATTTATTACTTACAATAAACAAATACGTCCAAAGAGTTAGAAAATAAAATTGGACTTTTCATTCCATTGAAAGATAATTGATGGGCTAAGCTGAATGACTGCTATCCATTTCTTTTACTTTTCCTATGGACAAGGGGAAGAAATAGTCCCCGTCACCATAGAGAGCACATAACAAGCTTCCATTAAATTGAAATCTCTCTCTCAAGGGGACTTGAGAACTGCTTTATGTGCAGTTTAGCTTCAGGTGTCTAATTTAGTGTTTTATATGCATTATTTGTCAAAAAACAACAATTTTGTATCTAACATTTAATTTTAGTCAATGTTGTATATTCTCAAGTTGATATAAGCTTATAAATGAGAAGTTGCTAGGCAGCTCATATGAATACTTTTTTTGGAAATTGATGTTTCCTCTGTTAAAATCAGTTAGTCCTCCTGAACAAACTTGAGTAATGTCCTCCACAAATAATACTGTGGTGTTTGTATTACTTCTGTATTTCTCTGTTCTGAGAAAAACAAGTAAAATCAATTTTTGCCTGCCATGAAATAAAAGACAGTGGGATAATAACAATTAAAAAGTATCTGTTTGAATTTATTTTGGTTCATCTGTTGAGATTTTATTGTTTGTAGGCTTAAAGATACAAGGAAATAAGAATACGAGTGTGTAAAGTTGTCTCAGATTTCAGTTGTGGTAGTTTAAAATAATGAAAGTTGTAGATACGCACTGTAAGCTTTACTTTGAAGAGTGGAAATTACTATGAATAGTAATAGATTTTATTGTATACTATTTATATTTAGTAACCTTAAAATCAGAAGGAATAAAATAATATAACTATGTAGTACTTTGTAGTTTTGTAGGCTTTGTAGTTAAAGTATGTTTGTTTTTTTTTTAATTTTGTACTGTAAAGTTTTAGCTCTGATGTTGTAATATTAAATTTCGATACCATAGTGCTGAAAAAACTCCAAATTCTCCCCCAACATTTTCTTTCTGTAAAGCAAAAGTAGTCTGTATTATTTCCACCTAAAAGAGACTCCTGGAGAATAACCAGTCTGCAGTAATTGTCAGGTGGTTATTGTCGCCATGGGCTGAATGCCAAAACAAGTCACCTCAGTAGTGCTGTTCTAATTGGTCTGTATCTGAGTTAACACTCAGATACACTCTGCAGTTCCAGGTATAGTGTCAATAGGTTGCTGATCTCGTAATCCATATCCTATCCTTTTTATTTTTTAACTGTAATTTTGGTATGTATACTAGAGGCTGAGGTACATATATAGGGTTCGACTTTTATTCTTAGTTTTCTCTAGCAGTAAGTACTGTGATGTAGTAGGTCAGTCAGTTGAAACAAAGTCCATTGCATTAAAGACTAATTTTCCAAATCTACATATTCATAGATTATATAAGATCACATTCACTTTTATGGAAAAAGGCAAGAATAGCCATTCCCATCATTGGCTCCCAAAAGCTTTGTTAAAGTAGCGTTACTAAGCCTGAAAAATTAAGCAGTCGGCCTTTTGGGAACGTTAAGAAGAAAACTGTCTTCTTGTCCAGATCCTGCAGTGGGCAATTACTTCAACGTGTACTTCTTGTCTTCATTTTTTGTGGCCTTAGTATTAACAGAGGGACAGGATGTTTCAACACTGTGTTTCAGGGATATCTGCTGACAGTGGAGGAATGATGGATCTCAGCAGCTCTAGGTCCCATGTCAGCCACTGGCAAGGCATTTTGCTTTACTTGGCAGAAACTCTTTCACTCCCTTGGTGACTGTCTCCTCCCCTCTGGGCGAGGTCATGCATGCTGTTCCTGACCATGAGCCAAGGCCTACAGCCTCGCCAGTCAGCCCCACAGCCCTGGGGGATGAGCACCATTTCCTTCTCACACTCATCTTTTTCAGAGAGGTTTACTCGTAGTGTACTCAGTTGCTTTTAAGGTGACATTAGGTAGCTCTTTTAGGGTTTGTAGGACAGCTCTCTTAGGATTTAATATGGTGGAATCCCTTAAATCACAGCTCACCTAGCATGACCTCTGGAAGCCCTGGTCTCTATGCTGGTCTTATCTCAGCCTTTGCAAACACGACCTGCTACCTGTTTCCTTTCTCAGAGAACACCAGACCCAGTCTTTGCATTTTGTCTGCCTGTAGGGCTTTTTTTCCAGCCAGTAACGACTCTTCTTCCAAGTCTGGCTATTCTTCCTTCTCAAAGGTTAGCTGGGGCCCTCCTTGCTGCTGCCTGGTCCCAAGGGCCGCAGTGGGAAGCAAGAGGAATTTGGGAGATCAGAGATGTGTTCCTTAGACCCAAGATCTAAGGAGCAGGGAGTAGAGCTCATTAGATTGAGCTCTCATCTTGGAGAATGAAAGCTTTGGGCTGTGTGAATTCACACTGCGGACCCTCATTGCCATCAGAGGTGCAGGACCTATTTGTTTCACCAGGCCCAGTGTCCAGTTTGGGGCGGGTGTCCCTGGATATCTGCCTGAGGAACATGCTGCAATTCACTATTTTTTAAAAAGCTCATTTGAATTCTTTTCGTTCTGAAGTGAATCTTCTTTTTTTTTTTCCCCAAACTACTGAAAACATCAGTTTCAGTCACATCTAATTGTAGCTAATAGTATTCAGTGTACTTACTGTGGTAAGGAAAAGTGTGTTGAAATAAAGATGCAATCTCATTTCAAAGGTCAGAAGAACAGAATCATCGTAAACTCCAGAAGGAAGGACATTAAGCAGAAAAAGGAGGGTTTGATTTGGGAACATGAATTCTGCTGGTGAAAATTAAGGTAAACAGAGATGTGCATAAAGTGGCAAAGAAACTCAGCTGTAGTGTATGAGAAACGTGTCAGTTTGGGGCAAGGCAGCTCCACTGCTCCTGCTGTGTCTTCCAGCTAGCTGAAGAGTTGTTGCCACCTCATATGTAATGTGAGGAAGACTGAGTAAGGGGAAGAACTAAAAAGAACTAACTGCCCAATCTTCTATGCCTTTTTCACATCAACTGGTATGTAGAGTCCTGTTGTGGTATCTGACCCAAGGAGGAGTGACTTAGATGTGCAAGATCAGTTTGGAAGGGCTGAACTCCAAGGTGGAAGGAGGGGGGGGGGGGGGAAGAATGGCTGAGTTTCACCTGGTGCTATGCAACAACTTGTATATATTTAAAATATTCATGAATTATTTGTCATAGTCCTTCTATTGCTTTTGCATTGATGAATATTCTATGGCCAACTCTTTGTGTAAAACTTTAACTTCTATGTCTTCAGCAAATTATTGGCTGCATGTTATTCTTCAGGCTTTCAGGTCATTTATCAAAGCAAGCTGGTTTACTTGTGAGTACTGAATACTTCCATGTTAGATAGAAATAAATTTTAGAATACAGTCTGAATATGTTCACCTAGAAGTATAAATGATGCTCGGCACTTCTTTTCAAAAATGACTTTCACTAAGCCTTGCTAGTTTGCTGGACCTTGCTATCACAAATCTGTTTGGTAGGTACTTGAAGAAAGTTCCTGATGTGTTCCATTTCATGCTAAATAACCAGCCCGTACTGACAACTCCAAATTCATTAAAAAATGCCTATGTATGTTTAATACATTTTTTTTCTTACTATTATTTAATGTAAGCATCAAGGATTCAAATTTATTAACTCAATCGTCTTTGGCTCATAGTACTGTTCAGTGCGTAGTTTTTTTCAATAAACTAAATGGAAAGATTCCAAATTAAGATTGGAGTAGGGAAAACAGAGAACTAATTGAAATTAAAGAGAGGAAGAATTACTCCAAAAACTTGAGAGAAAATCTTACAAGAAGTACTACTGAATGGACATGTGACATTGTTTGGGATTTTATAAACTATTTGTTTGATGCCAAGAATGACCATGAATTGGGGGAAGTAAAATACTTTAAGCAGTGTTTTACTTCCCCTTTAGCCTTTATTTACGGGACTACTGTTTCTTCAGAAATGATTCTCAAATCTAAAACGGATTAGTACAAGAAATACAAGTATGTTAGTATTCCTTATATGGTTGAAGCAAGTGTTACTGCAAGAACTTACACTGCTGTTGTTAACACCTTAGTTAGACTTAAGTTTCTCTTGTCTACTGGTATTGTGTTATACCAGTAGTCATCTAGTGGTTTATTTCAACAGATTGTTCCTTTGGTAGACTATTCTAGTCACACTGGTCACAGAATCACAGAATCACAGAACTGTAGGGGTTGGAAGGGACCTCCAGAGATCATCGAGTCCAACCCCCCTGCCAAAGCAGGTTCCCTACAGCAGGTCGCACAGGTAGGCATCCAGGCAGGTCTTGAACATCTGCAGAGAAGGAGACTCCACCACCTCCCTGGGCAGCCTGTTCCAGTGCTCCGTCACCCTCACTGTAAAGAAGTTCTTGCACATGTTTGTGAGGAACTTCCTATGCTGCAGTTTCTGGCCGTTGCTGCAGTTTCCGGCCGTTTCTCCTTGTCCTGTCTCCACTCACCACTGAAAAGAGTCCGGCCTCGCCATTCTGCCCCCCACACCTTAGGTCAAATATAGACAATCAATCCATGCCAAACATCTTGCTTTCTGAATGTGTTAATGATGTAGGGATTGAAGGCATAGAGTTTTCTGTTTCTTAAAAAAAGTTGTGGTAGTCCTATGTAGAGATTGAAACCCTGCGAGTGTTGGCTCGTATTTTTGAAAGGTATTATTTAACTTATCAGATAGTACAGGGGCTGATTAGTTTTTTGGGCTGTAGAAGGTGTTAATCACTTTTTCTCCATGTATGCCATGGGAGAAAGGCCTTGATAAATCTGTCCGTTCGGGGATGAGAGAGTTAAACACCAAGTAACCTTAATGTTTACCCCCCTTTGGAAATACATTATTTAAAAATAAGTCATTTTACACTAAGTGTATTTGTGTTCACTGTTAAACATGTTTAAAAATTAATGCTGTTTGTATAGGGATCTCTTTTTAAGCACATTTCCCTGCACCTAGTTTGAGCCATTGCAAAAGGTTTGAGTTTTTATTACTGCAATAGTTGTAGAATACCTCCACACAGAGTGCAGCAGTACCTTAGTGTGGCTGTTCAGGAAAACTTAAGAAAATATAACCGTGAAGCCTGAATTTTACTTGTCTGTTTATTAATGTTTAGTTTGACTTCCATCTCCCCAGCTAGAAGTTATTCTCTTATTTTGGATCATGTTGTGTAGGTTCTACACATCTAGCAGCGGTCTGCTAACAAAGGGCACCTGCACCTCATAGATTGCACTGAGTTTGTTTTGCCTTTTCAGAGTCACAGAGAGAGTAGAATTTTGTTAGCTATTGAGAGTTGGAACCATCTACTTTGAAATCAAACATCCAAGTGCTATGCTGAGATAGTAATCCATAAAGAGGGCATCATTCAGTCACTCCCGTTGAATTGGCACAATTTGTTCAAATGCATTTACACTGGACCCATTTTTATTTCAGTCATTCCTGGTCCCTGCCTCTCTTTCTAATGGTACCAACTGGTGCTGTTTAGAAAAGGAGTAATGGGAGTTACTGGAATAGAGTCTGGCTCAGCCTAATTCAGGAGTGCAGTCTCTTGGGATCTTATTTTCACTCTGAACACAAAGTTCCCTTTGACCCTAAGCAATCATTTCTCAAGAATTGATGGTAAGCTGCTTTTAAACTCATGCTCCCTATGAAAAACAGGAAGATCTAGCTGTCTTCTTCAGCATGACCTCTTGGATTTGTCTAATGAATCCAGACTGTACAGTCACAGAATCACAGAACAGCCTGATTTGAAAAGGACCACAGTGATCATCAAGTTTCAACCCCCTGCTATGTGCAGGGTGGCCAACCACCAGACCAGGCTGCCCAGAGCCACATCCAGCCTGGCCTTGAATGCCTTCAGGCACGGGGCATCCACAACTTCCTTGGGCAACCTGATCCAGCACATCACCACTCTGTGTGAAAAACTTCCTCCTAATATCTAACCTAAACCTCCCCTGTCTCAGTTTAGAACCATTCCCCCTTGTCCTGTCACTATCCACCCTCATAAACAGATGTACCCCCTCCTGTTTATATGCTCCTTTCAGTGCTATCAGCAAAGGAAGGCTCAGAGCAGCAGCCTTGAGCAAAAGGCACAAATGCCTGCTCTCTTGGAGCTTTTCCACTCAGAAACACAATATTAACATCTTTTACTTGGCTTTAATTTTTAGCTGTTTCCCTTTCCGATTCTACACAGTAGTCTGTCACCACCACTTTTGTTATTCATTTGTTTATCCATTTGTTATTTTGAACCTACCCTGAGTTTCTTTTAGTGTAGGTGCTGGAATATTTCTGGCTGTCTGGATTTCACCCTGAACACATGTCAGCCAGAGCTGAAAGCTGTTTCAGATGGGCACAGATATGTGCTCGTAGCACCCAATCTCCTCCTTTGGGTGCTGCTGTGGCAGGCATAGCAGAATTTGTTCATCTCACCCTCCTGTAACTCTTTGACAAAACAGCATCATCCTGCCTCAAATTCCTGCTGCCAGAGCAGGACAAGGTGGGGCAGCATGATGACAACTGAGAAGGGTGTGTGCTTTTTTGGTGATGTTTGAAGAGTTAAATATTCAGCAATTTATTTTTTAACTTCCTGTCCTCAAAGCTGGCTTATTTTATAAAGGCTAAATTTAGTCTGTTCAGCTTCCGTCATCAAGGGCAGCTTTTTTGGTCTGCTTTCTTACAAGCTGACCTTGAGAGAGTGCCGCTAGAAAAGAGGAGCAGTTTGAAAGCTGACAGCTGATTGTTGAAGGGTTGTAAACTGTGCTGTGGAGAGCAATAGCACTCCACAAAAGCATGAAGCCTCATTGAAACCCAGCACCCTGTGAACTTTATGAGCGTAAAGGTGCCAGGATGGACTGCTAGAAGCAAAATGATCTCTGGTTTTGTGCTGCCTTTAAGCTCTGCTGTGCGGACAAATGCTGGTGCTGAGAGGAGGTTGCCATAAGAGAGCAAGAGCGGGACTGGTCTCTTCTCGCTTGTGACAGGTGACAGATGAGGGGAAATGGCCTCAAGTTGTGCCAGGGTAAGTTTAGGTTGGATATCAGGAAACACTTCTTTACAGAAAGGGTTGTGAAGCACTGGAATAGGCTCCCCAGCGAGGTGGTTGAGTCACCATCCCTGGATGTGTTTAGAAACTGTTTGGATGTGGTGCTCAGGGACATGATTTAGTGGAGGGTTGTTAGGGTAGTATGGTTAGGTTGTGGTTGGACTCGATGATCTTTAAGGTCTTTTCCAACCTGAGCAACTATATGATTCTGTCATTCTATTAGTAGGGTGACGGTGTGAAAAGGAGCTATTACAAAATATGGCCCACAGTAAGCTACGTTCAGGACACTAGAAAGATGATGTGTAGATGGGCAGGAAAGGGTGGCCATCCAGCAGATAATTCTTTATCAGCCCTTGCTGTAATGTGCTCCACTCAGGGCGTGGTGACTGGTTGTGTGGCTGGCTGCTTGGTTTTCCATGAGAGATGGGAAGACAGGTAGTAAGGAATGCTTTATCGCGCAGCCAAAAAATGCTTTGTGAACTGGGAGATCACATGCTGTGTGTGCCTGGCAGCATTTATTAGCAGCCAGCAAATGAAAGGGAGCACTGCAAGGATACTGGGTACGGCTCTGAAGGGCTGGCACAAAAAGCACAAGCCAAGACCAGTGACCAGCAGAGGCTGCAGCATTGTTCAGAACCCTTTCTAGCAGGGAGCCACGCTAATCTGCCCTGTGCTTCTGTTTCTGCCTGGAAACTATATCCTGGACTGCATTAAAAAGGGGGTGGGCGGCAGGGAGAGGGAGGTGATTGTCCCCCTCTACTCAGCTCTTGTGAGGCCCCATCTGGAGTACTGCGTCCAGGCCTGGAGCCCCCATTACAGGACGTGGAGCTCTTGGAGCAGGTCCAGAAGAGGGCCACTAAGATGATGAGAGGGCTGGAGCACCTCTCCTGTGAGAAGAGGTTGAGGGAACTGGGCTTATTTAGCTTGGAGAAGAGAAGGCTCTGGGGAGACCTCACTGTGGCTTTCGAGTACTTGAAGGAAGCATATAAACAGGAGGGGGAACAGCAGGGGTGTTGAAACTAGATGATCTTTGAGATCCTTTTCAACCCAGGCCATTCTGTGATTCTCTGATTTCGACTGATGGTTGATGGCCCCATTGTGCAGACGTGAGGGCAGGGGCTGGGGCTGCTCCTCTTCCTGACACCAGAGGCAAAGAGCACTTTGGGAGGAGGGAGCTGCATGGAGACACATGCCCTTATGTTCTGCTTCCGTGGGCTGGGCTGGGGGCCAGGGCAGTCCGCTGGGTCACAGGGACCTCCAGCTGAACCCCCCTCCTGACCCACTAAGTGCTGTGGAAGCTGCCAAACTCCCAAGAACAACACAAATGTTTCTGGGAGATGGCTGGGAAAAATATGTTTAATAAATATTTCTACAAATACAGCAGGAGTAAGAGGAGGGCTAGGGAGAATCATCATCCCTTGCTGGACACAAAGGGCAACCTGGTCACCAAGGATCAGGATAAGGATGAGGTACTTACTGCCTTCTTTGCCTCAGTCTTTAATGGTAAGACTTGTACTCCCTGGGAACACAGCCCCCTGTGCTGGTTGATAGGCATGAGAAACAGAATAGGTCCTCCGTGATCCACGATCAGATGGTTTTGGACCTGCTCTGAAAGCTGGATGCTTATAAGTCCATGGGGCTGGATGGATTGCATCCTAGAGTGCTGAGGGAATTGGCAGATGTGGTTCCCAAGTCCCACAGGGCTCAGTACTGGGTCTGCTTCTATTTAACATCTTTAATAATGACTTTGATGAGGGGATTGAGTGCACCCTCAGTAAGTTTGCAGACAACACCAAGTTGGGAGGGAGTGTTAATCTGCCTGAGGGGAGAAAGGCACTACAGAGGGACCTGGATAGACTGGATTGATGGACCAAGGTTAACTGTATGAGTTTCAATAGGGCCAAGTGTCAGGTCCTGCATTTTGATCCCATCAACCCCAGGCAACCCTACAGGCTTGGGGCTGGGTGACTGGAATGCTGTCTGATGGAAAGGGACCTTGGTGTACTGATGGACATGTAGTCTGACTGAATAAAACCAGTGGCCACACTCACTGTCTAAGGACGTGAACAGTCAGATATTGGTTAATAATGTTCTTGGAAGATTCCAGGTAACAAAGTGCTGAGAGATAAGCCATCCCTTTTCACTGAGGTTCATTAGAAAAGGTTTTCTTATACTATGCCTTTCCAGCAAATAAACCTAATTTCGTATTTAGAGGTTTTGTTCTAATACAGTCTAAACACTGTGGGGTAATGCTATGGGGTGATGCTATGGTGCAGCTCTATGGGTTGTTGCTATGTGGTGTTGCTACAGAGCAGCACTGTGGAGGACATTTTGTGGCTGAGCTGTGGGGCAGTGCACTGGGGCAATGCTATGGAACAGCACTATGGCATGGAACTGTGGAATGGCACCATTGGCTGATTCTAAGGGACAGTGCTGTGGGGCAGAGCTATGGAGTGATGCTATGGGGTCACAGTATGGGGCGACACTGTGGGGGTAGTGTTATGGAATGACATTATGGGACAATGCTATGAAGCAGCACTAGGGGGTGATTCTATGGGGGTGACACTACTGAGCAGTGCTACGTGTTGACAGTATCTATGGGGCAGTGCTATGGGGTGATGCTGTGAGGTAGTGATGCAGGGCAGTGCTCTGGGAAGACAATATGGGGTGACACAATGGGAAAAAGTTTGGTGTGACCCTATGGGGTAACGGTGTGGAGTGACTCTATGGGCCAGAAGCCAGTGGTACGAAGTCGTATTATGGTGTGATGCTAAGGGATGACACTATGGAGCAGCGCTATAAGTTGATATTATGGAGAGATCATAGAATCACAAGGTTGGAAAGGACCTACAAGATCACCTAGTCCAACCATCCTTCCATCACCATTGCTACCACAAGCTACTAAACCATATCTCATAGCTCCTCATCCAGACGCCTCTTGAACACTGCCAGGGACAGTGACTCCACCACCTCCCTGGGCAGCCATTCCAGTGCCTGACCACTCTCTGAGATAAAAAGTTTTTCCTTATGTCTAATCTAAATCTTCTCTGGTACAACTTGCGGCTGTTTTCTTGGGTCCTGTTTGTTGCCTGGGAGAAGAGGCCAATCCCCTCCTCATCACAACCTCCCTTCAGGAAGTTGTAGAGTGCAGTGAGGTCTCCTCTGAGCCTCCTCTTCTCCAGACTGAACAATCCCAGCTCCCTCAACTGCTCCCCATAAGACTTGTGCTCCAGACCCCTCACCAGTTTTGTTGCCCTCCTCTGGACACGTTCCAGGGCCTCCATGTCTTTCTTGTGGCGAGGAATCCAAAACTGCACAGAATTCTCAAGGTGTGGCCTCACCAGTGCTGAGTACAGGGGGATGATCACTTCCCTGCTCCTGCTGGCCACACTATTTCTAATGCAGGCCAGGATGCTGTTGGCCCTCTTGGCCACCTGGGCACACTGTTGGCTCATGTTCAGCCAAGCATCAAACAACACCCCCAGGTCCCTTTCCTCTTCACAGTCATCCAACCACTCATCCCCAAGCCTGTAGCGCTGCATGGGGTTGTTGTGGCCAAAGTGCAGGACCCGGCACTTGGCCTTGTTGAACCTCATCCCATTCACCTCAGCCCAGCGATCCAGCTTATCTAGATCCCTCTGAAGGGCCTCCCTACCCTCAGGCAGATCGACACCACCTCCCAACTTAGTGTTATCTGCAAACTTACTGAGAGTACACTCAATCCCCTCATCCAGGTCATCAGTAAAGACATTAAACAAGATGGGCCCCAGTACCAACACTACTGTGGGGACACCACTCGTAACGGGTCACCAACTGGACTTAAGTCCATTAACCACTACCCACTGTGCACGGCCCTCTAGCCAGTTTTTTACCTGTAGAAGGGTGTACCTGTCCAGGCCACAGGCAGCCAGTTTCCCCAGAAGAATACTGGGAGAGACCGTGTCAAAGGCTTTGCTGGAGTCTAGGTAGACTACATCAACAGCCTTTCCCTCATCTACGAGTTTGATCACCCAGTCATAGAAGGAGATGAGGTTGCTCAAGCACAACTTGCCTTTCATGAACCCGTGCTGGCTGGGCCTGATCCCCTGGATGCCATGCACATGCCGCATGATCTCACCCAAGATGACTTGCTCCATAACTTTCCCTGGTACCGAGGTGAGGCTGACAGGCCTGCAGTTCCCTGTATCCTCCTTACGGCCCTTCATGTAAGATGGGAGTCACATCAGCAAGCCTTCAATCCTCCGGAACCTCTCCAGACAACCAGGAACGCTGGTAGATGGCAGAAAGCGGCTCGGCAATCACCTCTGCCAGCTCCCTCAGCACCCTAGCCAGGGTGGCTTGACTATGGCAAGGGGAGAGGGTCACTACGGTTTGGGGGGGTGCAATCTCTGCATCTTTCTCGCAGAGTCACACCACCAGTCAGTCTCCCTCTCGCACTCTCTGATGGTTCTTAATCTCTCTACCTCCTTTCTAAGCTCCACCACCAGGCTGAGCAGCCCATCTATTTGCTCGCACCTCACTCAGGTGGCATCCTTCCCATCCTCCCCTGGCAGCAGCAGGCTCAGGCACTCCCTGCAGCCAGAGACCTGAACCGCCACATTTCTGGGCAGGCTCTCCGTCTGGGTCGCCACAGTCTTCTTGAGGCAAGCCGTCTGGTAGAGACCATGTTTGAACCTGCAGTCTCAGGGTCTGTCAGTAGGAGAGCGATCTCCTGAGCAAAGACAAGAACACTGACATGTCCTGCCACAAGACCCACCTCCTGCATCTACTGCTTCAGTAATAGGCAGTGTGGGCTGCACTAGTACTCTGACTTCCCTCCCTGTTATTGGTAGACAGTAAAACCCTTTTCTCACCTTTTCTGATCTGGCACACTAGATGGGCAGAAGCTAGCTTTCTCCCTCCCAAGGGCTGCTTTTAGCCTTGTAGAAAAGGGTCAAGGTCAAGCTCAGAGATAAGAGTGGACAGTGCCAGCTCCATCCCTGCTGGCTCAGCAGCCCGCCCACCTGCCAGTCCCTCCAACACTGGCATAGTGCTTTTGTTGGTTTCAAAAAAAAAAACCTAAAAAGAGCTTTTTGGTTGTCCTTTTTGCTTTAGGTCCCTTACCCAGTGCAATCTTACCTGCCCTGAAGCTGGTCTCCACAGCAATGACTTTCACATGGTAGGAAGGTGTTTAAACTCCACTGCGATTGTGCTAGCTCCGCCTCTGCTGGCTCAGCAGCCCACTCACAAGCATATAAACAGGAGGGGGAACAGCTGTCTTTTCAAGGGTGGATAGTGATAGAACAAGGTGGAATGGTTTTAAATTGAGACAGGGGAGGTTTATGTTAGATATTAGGAGGAAGTTTTTCACACAGAAGGTGGTGACGCACTGGAACAGGTTGCCCAAGGAGGCTGTAGATGCCCCGTGCCTGGAGGCATTCAAGGCCAGGCTGGATGTGGCTCTGGGCAGCCTGGTCTGGTGGTTGGTGACCCTGCACATAGCAGGGGGTTGAAACTAGATGATCAGTGTGGTTCTTTTCAACCCAGGCTGTTCTGTGATTGTATGAAGACCAAGTGCTGGGTTCTGCACTTTGGGCACAATAACCTCAGGCAGTGTCAGGCTAGGGGCAGTGTGGCTGGATGACTGTGTAGAGAAAACAGACCTGGGGGTGTTGGTTGTTGCTCGGCTGAACATGAGCCAACAGTGTGCCCAGGTGGCCAAGAGGGCCAGTGCCATCCTGGCTTGTATCAGAAGTTGTGTTGCTAGCAGGAGCAGGGAGGTAATCATCCCTCTGTACTCCGCACTGGTGAGGCTGCACCTCGAGTACTGTGTTCAGTTTTGGGCCCCTCATGACATGAAAGATATTGAGGCCCCGGAACATGTCCAGAGAAGGGCAGCAAAGCTGTGAGTAGTCTGGAGCACAGGTCTTATGGGGAGCTGTTGAGGGAGCTTGTATTGTTTAGTCTGGAGAAGTGGAGGCTCAGAGGAGACCTCATTGCTTTCTATAAGTACCTGAAAGGAGGTTGTGGTGAGGTGGGGGTCAGCCTCTTCTCTCGTGTAACAGTGATAGGACTGGTGGGAATGGTCTCAAGTTCTGCCAGGAGAGATTCAGGCTGCGTGTCAGGAAATACTGCTTTTCTGAAAGAATGTCCAGGCAGTGCAATGGGCTGCCCAGGGAGGCAGTGGCGTCACTGACTCTGGAGGTGTTCAAGGAACCTTTAGATGTTGTACTGAGGGACAAGGTTTAGTGAGAACTATTGGTGATAGGTGGTCAGTTGAACTGGATGATCCTGGAGGCCTTTTCCAACCTTGGTGACTCTATGATTCTGTGATGCTAAATAGAGCTCAGGCACCTTAGTTTAAAATCCAAGATCTTGGAAAAACATCTCCATCGTGTTTAGGTCACTGTCAGGGTGCAAGTTGTTGGAGTAGTGTCTATATTGACTACTGTCAGTACAAAATATAACTCATTTGTTTACGGTTTTTATCTTAAGAAGGAGGCACAAACTGTTACCAGCAAGGATCCTGCTGTGTTTTGTAATGTCAGCTGAATTCAGCTACAGATGAAGTGTATGAAAGCACAGACAATCTTACTTTTAGAGTTTTGCCAGTGAAAGGAGGGTATAGGAGCACAAACCAATTTTATTCTTTGTAGACATTCATGAAGGCAGTGTGAATTTTTCAAGTTTCATCTTACTAATGAGGGCTGAAATAGTAATAGTAACTGTATTGCATAGTACATAGCAGCCCCAATCATGTACAAGGACTGATCCAGAAACCAGATGGAAAGAGTGTACTAATGAAAAGCGGATATAGTGTAGGGACTGTGTGATAGGAAAAATAAATATATAAAGACTGCTAAAAAAGAAAGTGATTTACATGGTAGCCTACTGTTACATGGTACTTTTCTTTCTTTTTTTTTTTTTTTTGTTCCATACAACAAATGAAGAAAGAGCTTTAAGACTGTGGTGATACATGAAGTGTGTTTTACCTCAAAGGCAGTTGACTTTTTATTCATGGAAAGAATGCTTAATGTGACTTCTGTCTGTTGTGTTTGCACTTGCAGTGGTGGCACTGGCTTTGTACAGGTCTGGGGTCCTGATACTACTGAGGCAGGCAGCACTGTCACTGAAATCTGCCTCATGCTCCCAGGGGAAGCCTGGATCAACATGCATGGGTTCCTTCACTGTCTATCTGCCCTTCTTCAACCAGGAGCTGGCAATTCGTACTGCTTCTAAATGCTGTACCATACCCTTGCCCAGCCTTGTGCACAAGGAGATGCATGAGGATCTTGCATCTCTCCTGTATATGGGTTAATTCCATCTATCCCCTTTTACTCAAGCCTTTAGGATATATGATTGAAGGCAACGTCTTCTAAAGGTTTTGCCATACGGTGCGCAGGGTATCCCTTTCCACCTTGTCTTCCCTCTGCCACTGGTCTCTTTAGCTGAGCAGACCCAGGCTGCTTGCCCACTGCATGTGTAAGACTTCTGTCAGCTGTTGTCAAGATTTGAAAAGTGACCCACTTTGTGCTATGTATGTTTTATGGTTTTGTCTTTATCATCATACATCCAGTGTACCTAATGCTGAATCTCATTACTGGCAGTATGCAGGATAAGGTGTTTCAGGGTAAGTTGTAAGCAATCGTCACTGAGCAATTACAAACTCTTCTACCTTTTTGAAGAAGAAATTTTCACAACCTTGCCACTTGCATTTGTTACTCACTTTGAAAAGTGACCTGTTCTTTATGGTGTGTTCTTTTTTAAGCAGAAATCCCCATTGTCTTTATAAATGAATTTTTGTATTACCGCAGAACATCAGGGTCTGTGGCCGGATGAATTGGGGTCTCTTTGTTTTAAGTTGATTTGTATGTGAATAGAGCAGGAGACGTGCTGTTCCAGAGATGTTCTTGCTTTCAAATGGGGGGAAGTGTTAGGTCCAAGAACAAATCTAAATCAACTGAATGGATGAGGTCTACTAAATATCTCATCTTTCATAATGCTAGGGGTAATACCCACTTAGGCTGTTGTTTTTATAGCTTTTAATATTAATGCTTCTGTTTTCCTTTTGCAATTGAAGTTCATTCTGTGATGAAATCTGGCTCTGACTCAAAAATGTTGATTCTCAATGAAAATATTTACCGTGGTAGATTATAAAAATCCCAAATTTAGATTTATAGTTTGCTTGATTGTTGGCCTATCTAGAGTGGGTGAACTGAAATGTTTCTGGGTTACATGTGTCTGCCTTAATATTTTTAGAAATTGCATAAATACTGTGGTCTAGAGAATGAGGGAATGCATTTGGAGCTGCTTAGGTACCATAAAAAGATGACTTATTAGATCTGTGTACGGAAGAACTGTTTTGGATCAGAGTTTGAAGTAGCTTGGCAAGCTTTTTGATCTGTGTTGAGTTGCATACTGCAATAGGGAATGGATTGTGTGTACCTGTGGCAGTGTGCCTGCAGAGAAGCACTGCTGCAGTGTTGTGCCAGGTAAATATTAAGTGTTCTCTTACTACCGGGTTATCAATGGGCATTTCCTTTCTTGCTATTCCTATTGCAAATTGCTTGGAAAAAAAATGTTTTTGTAGGGTAGTTACTAATGATGTGCTGTCATGAAAGGAAGATGTATCAAATGGGCTTCTCCAGGGATCTATCTTTGGCCCAATATCATTATCCAAAAATTCTGTTAACCACATTGATGATGAAAATGAAGAATAAAGCTATCACAGGTGTCACCATTCTAGAATAAATTTAGACCAATTAGCTTTGAAAGAGTTAGCCTACGCCACAAATGTGTTTTGCAAAGTCAGGATTTTTTTTTCTTAATTAGTTTATAAAATAAATTTTCAAAAAAGAGAAAGTATAACAATGAGAAAAAATATATATGACGTTCTAACTCAAATAAGAATTGCTGCTGCAAAGAATGAACAAGTGATTAGACTTGTTCTTTTAAAGGTCACTTATGACAGAAAGATGAAGCGAGGTCTGCCTGATCTAGAAGAATGTAGACAAGCAGGAGAACTTACAGTCTTCAAGCATTTGAAAAGTAATTTAAAAAATACTGGGGACCATCGCTGTTGGAGATGACACGTTGGGTGTTTATGTTGCCTTTAGCCACATATGTAACTAAAAATATGTCCTTCTGTCCTTCCCCAACAGTCTCCAAACGTCCACAACTACCCAGATATGGAAGCTGTGCCCTTGTTACTAAACAACATGAAGGCAGATCCCCCGGAGGATTCATTATCTACAGATCATTTCCAAACACAGACTGAACCAGTGGACTTATCAATAAACAAAGCCAGGTCATCCCCTACAGCAGCTTCATCTTCACCAGTTTCCATGACAGCATCAGCCTCCTCCCCTTCTTCTACTTCTACTTCTTCTTCTTCCAGTCGACCAGCTTCATCACCCACAGTAATAACGTCGGTATCCTCAGCAGCATCTGTACCATCAGTATTAAGTCCAGGTCCTCTTGTGGCCTCTGCATCTGGTGTGGGAGGTCAGCAATTTTTGCACATTATCCATCCAGTTCCACCTTCAAGCCCCATGAACTTGCAGTCCAATAAAATGAGTCACGTGCACCGTATACCCGTTGTGGTACAGTCGGTACCTGTTGTCTATACAGCCGTGAGATCACCTGGGAATATGAACAACACTATAGTAGTGCCACTGTTGGAGGATGGGAGAAGCCACGTCAAAGGTAAGGTAGAACTGGTTTTGTGTGTCTGTGGCATCTGTAAAATCATTCTTGTATGAGGAAAACAGAACAGCCTTACAAAACTGTTTACAAGCTTGCTGTGTCATTTGCCAAAGTGACATAGAACTTCAGCTACTCACAGAGGACCTTTACAATTCTTATCCTCTGTGCTCTTTAAAATAAATTCCAAAAAAATAGTTGAGGTCAGCTGTGATGTTAGGTGCCTCATGTCAAGTTTTGTCCTGTGAGAAATAGATCATTCCTAGGAACTGAAGAAATAGGACAACGGAGTAATGACAGTGTATAGAATATCATTGAAGGACATGAAAAACTCACCAGGTGATACAAAGCTCAAAAAACAAGAGCAGGAAGGAGAGTCAGAGAGATTGTTTCCATCAAAGAGAAAGCACTTGTTCTCTTGGAACTGAGAAGGGAAGGTTTTTGGAATAAAGAGCAGGTTTTATTAGGCTCAAGGAGTGGCACATTTTGAATGAAGTTACCTCTTCCAGATTAAACAGCAGGAGGGAAGGAAACCACACAGAGTGCTGGGAATGAGTTTTGCAGACACAGGATATAAGAGGCTCGTGGAGGTGTGAGGAGAGGAGGAAAGCACATGCCAGAAGGACAGATATGGTTGTAAAGCGGAGTCCAAAGAACACAGAAAGGGGATATGGAGAGCAAGAAAATATGAGAAAGTAACAGCTACCAATGCAGCAAAAAATTGTTAAGAGATGATGATATAATGGATAGAGGTAGAAAAGAGAAAACAGATGTGCCCAAATGCCTTGAAAAGTACAGCCTTATAAAGAAGGACATTAGTGACAGAAATGGGAACATGAGGTAGGGAATGAGAGATACTTATTTCAGGGTTCATTGTGTATGGGCGTATAAAATATGGCTAATTCTCCCCTGAAATGAGGTATTGCTTGAAGCGGAAAGGAAGGCTACTGACAGATAACCTCACTTTAGGGCTTATGAAGTTATGGGACATTTAGTAACGCATTATGTCTCTTGGGTACCTAATTGTATAATGAACAGATACCCACAACTGAAAGACGTTTTCTTCTAACTCTCATGCCTACCTAGTAGTGTATATACAACAGTGGTTGGTCATTCTGATGTTTAGTACTGTTCTGTTGTCCATAAGTCTGTGGTTCTCCTCCCATTCCTTCAGTACTCATGTACGAGGTGTGTCCTTTTTACGGGCTTAAAGCATAGAAACCAAACTCGAAGCAGATCCGTGTTTCGTTTTAAGCCTCAAAATGACAGTTTAAGAAGCTTTAGTACATTTCATACAATTACGCAGTTTTCTGACCTTGTGGCATTTTGTCAAGAAGTGATAAATGAAAGCAGAATGTTTCACCATGTTGTCTGAAATTAAAAAAAAAAAAGAAATCAGTTTTAGCCTGTATTTTGGTTTTGGAGCTTTGAGCAGCACCTGACCTTGAGCTCATCCGGAATTTCTGCCATGTGTTTTCTTTTCTGAGGTGCTGCTTGGCTCTGGTAGTACTCTCCTCCATGTGAAGGACCTCTTAATCTTGTAAAAGTTGGAAATTCACTACCCTGGCTTCATCAACGAAATTCCAGAATTTAATACGCTGTAGGGATTTCAGCCCACGAGCTCCAGGCCTCCTGAGCTGCCCTGACAATCTCTCTTTTGTACTGTTATTGGCAGAGACCATTAACCAGCCCTGCAGCACCTATTAAAGCTAAAGGAAAAGAAGGAACTAAGTTTTTTTTGTTTTTTCTCGTCAATTGTACCCATTTTGCTTTCACTAATTAATTTGATAGAAATGTTCAGGTGAATTTGAATAAATACAGCAGAAGAATAATGGGCAGCAGTCCACTCTAGGTCGTCATTTTTTGTCATCTTTTGCTGGAGTGTATTTTTCTCTTATTTCATGTAAAACGATATAAATGTAACAGTGATGTTGCATGAAGTAACTGATTAAACAAATTTCATAAATGCACGGATTAACTTGTCTTAGCTCTAAAGAAGTGAATGGACGGAGGCTAACAAGACATCTTTGACAAAATGAATTGACTACTAATCCTCTATACCAACTGAGGGAGAGATGCAGGTTCAGAAATGTCTGAAGTCACTACTTCTGTCGTTTACATGAACGTTAATCGTTTTCTGAAACAAAAAACATGCATGCTGAAACAAAGTCATCTGCTGATGTTATCTGTTTGACAGCATCAGCAACATTGGTCCCATAATCTATGTATTCTTGTTGCATCGGGTCCAAATCATGATACAAGAGTGTTTTAGGGTAGCACTTGCTGTTGGATTTTACATGAGCTTGTATTGATGTTCTTTTCATTGGAATAAAACTTAGGCATTTTCCTGAGCAGATACACTTGTAGTTGTAAAACCATCCAAAATTAAGTGCAACCTGGTTCAGAGCAGGGAAAAATGCAAGAGATGGGAAATACAGAGAAATATTTTCCATTGTTATTCCCTCTCAGATCCCAGTTTTCCTTGTGCTGAATTGTCCTGTTCCTCCCACATTTTAATAGAACCTTTTCATTTTTAACCTCCCAAACTTCCTTTATTAGTTTAACCCTCCCTCCAGATATTTTACTCAGGTGGCTTACTGCTTCTCCTAGTGCTTTATGGGAACCTCTCTCTCCAAGAAAACTATCCTTCCAACAGCTGCTTTGCAGACAGTTCAAGTAAAATCTACTCTTCTTCATGTTCTGTTTGAGTACTCTCATTATTTCAGGAAAAGGAATCTGTTTCTTTGTGTCTTCTATCTTCCTCTCTTTTCACCTCTTCTTTTTTTCTACTTTACTTATTATTATCCTTCCTTATTTTTCTCTGAGTTAGCAGATCTGTTTCATCTCTTCCTCCTTATCTGTTAATATTTCTGTCCCACACTGTTGTCATCTCTGCTGCCGTGCTTTCTTATCCATGGCATCACTGATCCATGCACTTTCAGTCACACCTTCCTCCCGTGGAGTCTGAAATCTACTTCTCCTCCTCCATGTGTGCTGCTCATTTCTGTTCTGTCTTGCAGCCTCTATCCTATTTTTCACTTACAAGATTCCCTGTTAAATCCAACCTTTTCTGCAGCACTGAAAACTAGATCATTTTGCAAAGAAATAGCTCCCATATACCTGAGATGCTAGCAGCACAGATTGATAAGATCACAGAAAGGCTTGTATTGGAAGGGACCTTAAAGATAATCTAGTTCCAAACCCCTGCCATGGGCAGAGTCACCTTCTACTAGACCAGGCTGCTCAAGGGCCTATTTAACCTGGCTTTGAACATTCCTTGAATGCTTCGAGGGATGGAGCATCTACAGACTTTCTGGACTACATTTTCCAGTATCCAGCTACCCTTAGAAGTAAAGAATGTCTTACTTATATGTCTATTCAAAGTCTACCCTCTTTTAGTTTAAAGCCATTACCCCTTGTCCTAATACTACACGCTCTGACAGAGTGTCTCTCCTCATCTTTCCTGTAGCCCCCTTTTAAGTATTGGAAGTCCTCAGTGAGGTTTTCCCAGAGCCTCTAGGCTGAACAAACCAAGTTTCCTCAGTCTTTCTTCATAGAGAGGTTCTCCAGCTCTATGAACAGCTGCATGGCCTCTAAGAGCTTCCCTGTCTTTCTTGTCCTGGGAGCCCCAGGCACTGGCACAGTGCTCCAGATGGGGCTTCATGAGGGCGTAGTAGAGGGGGACAGTCGCCTTCCTCACCCTGGCAGCCATGCCTCTTCTGATGCAGGCTAGAGTACAGTTGGCCTTCTGGGCTGAAAGTGCGCACTGCTGGCTCGTGTTGAGTTTTTCATCCACCAGTAGCCTGAAGGCCAGCTCTCCATTTGTCACTCAGCGTATACATGCTTGGGATTGCCCTGACTAGGGTGCAGGACCTTTCACTTAGCCTTGTTGAACTTCATGAGGTTCACTTGGGCCCAGTTTTGAAGGCTGTTGAGGTCTCTCTGCTTGGCATCCCATGCCTACAAAGTGTCATCTGTACTGCTCAGCTTACTGTCATCTGAAAGCTTGCTGAGTATGCGCTACATTTCCACTGTCCGTCTCACCAGTGAAGATACTAAACAGTAAGGGTCCCCTGCAGGACACCCCCGTCACTGTTCTTCGCCTGGACATAGAGGCATTGACTGCTGCTCTTTGGAAATAGACATCTAGCCAATTCCTTATCCACTGAGCAGTCCATCCATCAAATCTGTCTCTCCAATTTAGAGGAAAGGATGTTGTGTGAGAATGTATCAAAGTCCAGGTGGATATGTCAGTTGTTCATTCTTTATCCTTAATCATTTCCCTCTCTTCCACATGCCATAACATGTTTTTGAGCAGGATCTACTCAATTAAGTGATGAGGCACAGAAATGAGCATCCCATCAGGTCCTGTGTCACATACTATGTTTCAGGAGGAGCGACAGGAACCCTGGCTTTGCTACAAAAGCACCTTACTGTCAGACTGATTATTGTTTCAGAATAAAAACCTCTCAGTTCACCTGATTTAAACCAAAATCAGAATCTGTATTTTGGGGATTCATTGAAAATATATAGTAAGAAGGTAATGAGGGATTATACATTCAGGATATATGCTGGTAATGTAACATCAGGAATGTGTGAAGTCTCCATAAGTACCTACACATTTCTAACACCTTTATGTGATCCCAAAACACTCTAATCACATGCACATGCAGATAGACACATACTTTCCTACTGTCTTTGAGACTTCCCATCCTGATACTCTCACTGCTGCGGGTGTCCCTACATGCCACCCCTGCACTGCCAGCTCACCCACAGCCCAATCCTTAGGTTATTCCATATACACAGAGTGAGGCAATATGTTAAGACTGTCAGGATGCAGGGGGGATGGAAGCCATGCAGTTATTCCTGGGCGCCATGAGTCCCTCAGCCCCTATAATGTGATGAAGGGATGAAGATTGCTTCCTTCAGTGGTCACTATTATACTCTGTCATCAGAAATTTTGAAAAAGATTTCAAGATTTTTTTGTGTGCTATGACAACTAGGCATTATTACATATTAAAGTATTCCAGCTTGTTAAAATCCCAGGAGAAACTCTTTTCTCACCTTTTTTTCCCTGTTCAGCAATGGTGTGTGTTGCTAAAATGTGCAATTAGAGGCACAGCAGGTAGCAACACCTATGGATAAGATTGCCTGAGAGTTCCCCTTAAAGCCTTTTCTTCAGCTGTGTGAAGTTTGTCTATATGTTAACCATTTAGGCTAGCATTTTTCATGTCATATTCTTGCCTCAGGCCATTCCTTTTTTTCCTTCTTTTTATTTCTTTGATTGCAAGAAAACTAGTCTGTAGTCTGTTCTTTCTGAGACTGAGAGCAGAGAAAAAACATAGCATTTTCTATGTTGAAAAATGTATTCCTTTTGTTGTTGTTGTTGTGCAAAACTCTAGAACCTCACCTCTGTGGTACTGAGCCATGAGCCTCAAGTTTCAAGTTTGGTTTGGACTGTTGACCGTTTTTTAGTATTCATAAGCATTTGCAGAAAGCCAGCCAGATTCAGAGCTCTGGAAAAAAAAAAATAATCGGAGTCTCCTTAAGGAGTAAAGCAAGAAAAAAAAATGCTTGAGGAAAGGCAAGGAGAAACTTTACTGGGAAGCTAGAAAGGATGGGTAAAACACAGGATGAAAGGGAACAAGGGAGAAAAGGAGAGGTGGTGAGATGGGTATGGATGTGTGAATATGTTCAAGAGGAAAAATAGGACAGGATATGAGAGACAGAGGAAGGAGACAAAAGCATAAGGAGGGTAGCAAAGGGATCCAGGTAGAATGTGTAGTGTGAAAGGGAACAAGGAGAGACTCAGAGAAGAGCAACATGGCCTGGACGGGGAGCAACACATTCCCCTGCAAACTATAGTCCCATTATTCTGAGTCTTTCCACTGCTTTCCTTTCAGATCATAGCCATGAGTACTACCAGCAAATCACATCCCTCTAGTGGCAGATTTTGTGAAAGATAGTATCCCTAAAAATTGCTTTCCATAGTTCAGAAGAGTTACTCCGTTCACTGAAGGGCATTTCAGAAGCTCCCCCTGGTGATGGTGCACCAAGGACCTGCACAACTGCACAACCTGCACAACAATCCAGCATTCAAAATATTATAAACTTTAATTTTCCACTTCAACTTCAACCTCTCGTGCATAAGCATCCATAATGACATTGGCACGACCTGTTTTTATGTTATTACATTTGCATATAGACCTGCAGAAATACCTGGATTGCATATCTTCACAGCTTACACATACCATATTCCTAACATATAAGCGGGAAATGTAATACTTGTTGCTACAGATTTTGCTGTGGCTTAAAACTGGAGTATGTTGTCCACTACCTATTTTTTAAAGTACCATCTACTCTATTTATATAAATGTACATGCTGTATTTCCACCTACTGTAAAGCCTATTCCACAGAAATAAACACAACTTGTAGTACAACGTTAGGAATTTGAGAACCATCCATTTGTTTACAGATCAAATTATGTGGTCTGCTTGTATCAGTTTTGCTCTGAAAGACACTCCTGATTAAAACTGGTAACCTTGCCTTTTTTTGTTTCATGGGAAATCTTTCTGCATTTCAGTGGATTTAGGATTTGAGTGGTGGACCTAGTTGAGCTGCAATTTTTTGTTGTTGGACACAAAAATATTTGGGGTCTGTATGTATTCCAACCTGTCTGCCCCCGCTTTCCTACCCCCCAAAATGTTTGCAGCTTGAATCTCTCCTTCTGTTCCTGCAGTTCGTCTGGAAGAAATATTAGTTGTTCTTGGAAAGGAGAAGCTAGTTGGCAGAGGCTAGGCTGGGAGAGAAACAGGCTTGGCTTCAGGGTGGAGTCTGTGTCACTGGAGATGGTGTGTATATTTAAGAACTAGAGTAAATAGTAATTCTCACCAGAACTGAGAGTCAAAATACAGGTTTCAAGATATACTTTGCTGTTTAAATTGAGAAAGAAGCCTTAGACAAAGAAGCTTGAATGACAGTCTTCTACAGAAGGTCAGATCTGTTGACTCACTAGCTTCGTGTATAGATGTTTTCACCACAGAAGCACACTCTTTTATCATTTATCAGCAATGGATTTAGCCTCATGTGTTTCTTGTTAGCAGCAGGTTTGGGGAAGGGAGCGAGGTAGGTATGTATTCCAGCTTTGTTTGTGAAGCCAAGCATAAGGAGGATTAGGAAGGCCATTTCAACATGTCCTGAGTCCCTACACCTATTAGAAGCTGTTAATTCTTTGCGTTCAGCACCAGGATGCCTCTGCTCCTTCCGTTTTGTGGTCTCACCAGCATTGAGCTTTGATCTAATTGCTTTTATCCCACAAATTTGGATCCAGATGAAATACGCATAAAACTTCTCATTTATTTTATCCCTGCCTTGGGTTTTATTGTGACTTGGACCAACCCACTGGAAACTTTCTGGTGTCTAAAATATCTTTAGACTGTTGAAATGCATTAGTTGCGATCTGCTACTATTTTTGTAGGGGCTTTGTGATATTTTAGTTAATCTTCCCCGTTAACTTCTAGTGATACAGTTTTTGTGTATTTTATGCTGTTATTTAATTCTCATAGTTTCAGTCATTTGGTGTTTCTGTAGGTAAGAATCACAACATTCGAATAGCCTGTAATAAGAAAAGTCCTTTCTTTAAATAGAGTGGTGTTGTATGTTTCTGTAGGCAACCCAATGACAGAGATTCTTAAATATGTGCATGCATTCCATTCATGCAATCACTCTCACCTTTACATTTCTACGTACAACCATTCTTTCACAGGTTTATGGCAAATTATGTGATTGGTGAAATGATTTTAACTATTGCCTTTGATGGGATCATAGCAATTAATATTCTGTGGTAGATTAGTTACACTGTGTTCAGTGCCAATTCCCATTCTCCGTGAACCGTAGCTATGCTGGGTGCAGTTAACTGTTCTAGCCATATAGTCCCATAAAATCTCAATAAAATCTGAAAACTGTGGAGTATGGGTAATCTTGCTATAAATTGTAATAAAAATTACCCCTGTAGACTCTATATTCTGACCATTAAGTTCATGGATACTGCTGCTTTATACATAAAATTTTATGAAATAAATCGACCAGTTCTACAGCCCCTACCAGACACCAAGCTGTTTTGACTGAAAATCTGATAGGTGTACTCGGAGTGTTTCTCAGCGCATAAAGTACTTATAATGAACTTTAAATAGGAAGAAAAATGCTCTATATGTGCTTCGTATAGTACGTGCCAGATTACGAGGAGAAAATCATAAATGCCTTCATTCCCACTGTGAGTGCATTTGCTAGGTCTCCAGAGCCAGGATTTGGTTTCCTATGGCACCTGTCTGAAAGACACTAAGTAAACCTGAGTATAACGCCTAATCTCAGAAGACTTTGTTTCAAATCTCATGTACCATCTGTATCTGAAAGTGTTGCTTCTACTGCTCGAAACAAAATGCAGCCTCTGTGATGTTCTTCTTCTGTGTTTCTCTGCGGGAGGACTTGGCACTGGGCTCCTGCTCTGCGCAAGCCTGCCAGGAAGGAGGATTTTCAGAAATGGTAGGGACTTGCTGGCTGCAGAGTTGCACAGGCAGTTATTTCAGGTACTGAACTGTGCCACATGCCAAATGCAGAGAGCAAAGTTATGCTTGAGACACTACAGTATTCATAACCCTTGGCAGATGATGGGTTTTAATGACCATTACTGTGCCTCCCTGTGAAATATTCTCCACATTTGTCTGTTGGGTCCCCGTGGCCAAAAATGGTTTTCTTCAGTGTCGCTGCTGGTGACCGAGACATCATTTTGGCATCAGTGGTCGAAACAGGCAGAGAGAGGGAATAATACTCTTGCCATTGTTCCTTCTTTAGGAAGTTAGTGAGATGCCCCAGAAAGTTTTGCTCTTTTCTGAGGATACTAAGGCACGACTTGTTGAAGGCTCCTTTCCTCTTCCCATCAAGGAGTGGAGCTGTGATTGTATTACCTCTATTTTCCTTTTGGCAGCAACTGTCACCTTCTTAGAATCACAGAATCATAGAATGGTTTGGGTTGGATGGGACCTTTAAGATCATCTAGTTCCAACCCCCTGCTATAGGCAGGGACACCTCCTTCTGGACTAAGTTGCTCAAAGTCCCATCCAGCCCAGCCTTGAATGTTTGCAGGGAGGGGGGCATCCACAACCTCACTGGGCAGCTTCTTCCAGTGTCTTACCATCCTCACAGTAAAGAATCTCTTTCTGATACCTAGTCTAAATCTACCCTCTTCCTTTTTAAAATCATTTTCCCTCGTCCTGTCACTACCTGCCCTTATAAAAAGCCCCTCCCCAGCTTTCCTACAGGCCCCCTTCAGGTACCATAAGGCTGCTATAAGGTCTTCTCAGAGCCTTTCCTTCTGCAGGCTGAAGAGCCCCAGCTCTCTCAGCCTGTCCTTGTAGGGGAGGTGCTTCAGCCCTCTGATAATCTTTGTGGCCCTCCTCTGGACGTGCTCCAAGAACTCCATGTTCTTACGTTGGGGGCCCCAGAACTGGATGCAGTACTCCAAGTGGGGTTTCGCAAGACCAGAATCACCTTCCTCCCCCTGCTGGTCCCACTTATCTTGATGCAACTCAGGATATAGTTGGGCTTCTGGGCTGCAGGCATACATTGCTGGCTCATACTGAGTCTTTCATCAACTGACACTCCCAAGTCCTCTTCTTCAGAGCTGCTGTAAACCCATTCTCTGCCCAGCCTGTATCTGTATTTGGGATTGCCCCAACCGAAGTGCAGGACCTTGTACTTGTCCTTGTTGAGTTCATGAGGTTGGCATGTACCCATCTCTCAACTCTGTCCAAGTCTCTCTGGATTCTATCCCTTCCCTTTAGCGTGTCAACTGTACCGTTCAGCTTTGTTACCTTGCTAAGGATGCACTCAATCCCACTGTCCATGCCTCTTACAAAGATGTTAAGTAACACTGGTCCCTGCACTGATCACTGAGGAACACCGCTCATCACCAGTCTCCACTTGGACACTGAGCTGTTGACCACATCTCTCTTAGTACAACCATCTAGCCAATTCCTTTTCCAGAGAGTGGTTCATCAACCAAATCCTTTTATCTAATTTGGCGACCAGGATGTCATGTGGAACAGTGTCAAACAATTTGTGCAGGTCCAGGTAGATGACGTCAGTTGCTCTTCCTTTATTCACTGAAGCTGCAACCCCATCATAAAATGCCACCAAGTTCATCAGGCATGACCTGTCCTCGGCGAAGCCATATTGGATGCCATCAATCACCTCATCTTTATTTTCTGTGTGCCTTAGTAAGGCCTTCAGGAGGATCTTCTCCGTGATTGGCACAGAGGTGAGAATGACTGGCCTACAGCTCCCTGGATCTTCTTTTTTTTCCCTTCTTGAAAATGTGGGTTATGTTTCCCCTTTTCCATTCAGTGGGAACTTCACCACACTGCCAGGAAGTTATCTTCAACACGTTCCAGGAACCTCTTCAATTTCTGATGCCCTGTTGTGTTGTCCCTCCAACAGATATCAGAGCGGTTGAAGTCCCCATGAGGACCATGTTTTGTGAATGTGAAGCTGCTCCTATCTATTTATAGAGGGCCTCATCCACTCTGTCTTCTCAGTCAGGCTGTAACAGACTCCCACTACATTTCTTTCCCTTGCACTCCCTTTAACCCTAACCCGTCTGTCAGCTCTTCCATCTATCCCCAAGTGGAGCTCCATTGACTCCAGCTCATAGTTGTAGAAGGCAACACCCCCTCTCCTCCTTACCTGCCTGTCTTTCCAATAGAGTTTGTACCTGTCTATTCCTACATTCCAGTCGTGAATTCCTTCTTACCTCACTCCTTCCCTCTCTGTGCCCATACAGATACACACGTGTCTCAATCTTACTGATGAGGTTCTTGTAAATATAAATTTTGGAGCACTGAGTAGTACATTTTTCATTCTTAGTGGAAGTCAGTGCAGAGTGACTTAAAACAAGTTATGATCTCTTAGCTACTCTGTGCTATCATGCACTGGAAACAAATGGAGAGGAAAAGTTCCTAAGAAAATAGAAAACATGACTCTTGCAAGTATATTTGAGGTTCCTCAGGACTACTTATTTCTGCAGAATTTAATTTCTGCAGATGTTGTGGTGAGATGTCAGGTCACTTAGGAACCCCATCATGAGCAATCACTTTGATCAGAATGTTGGATACTAGGCATTCTTCAGAGAAAGCACAGTGGGAAGTTTAATGTGTGAAGCAAAAACAAGCTAGGTCTGAATTTGGAAAAAACAGATTTTTAATTATTTTAAGAGGGAAACTAAGCATGCTGCAGTTTGTATTTTGCTGTAGTGTATCACCAGGCCTACATGTACGTATGTTTACAAAGCTATTAGTAGTGAAGTTAACTTTATTCAGAAAACTGAGGTATTAAAATAAAATGAGCCAGAGGCTTCAATGTTTCTGGATGCTGAAATTTTCTCTATTTTCACACCAGCAAGCATCATCTAATAATGTGTCATCTTTTAAATCAAAGATGCTGTGTAGATGTGAAATTATCTAGTAGATCTTAGCAAGCCTACTGATGGGATTAATCTTTTCATTTGCAGGAGATTTCATTTGAGGAAGTCCAGTCGAGTTGTGGTCACTGAAATCTGTCAGCAGTTGCAGAAGTGTATTTGTGTATGTCCTGTTTCACCCCTGAGAGGGGACAGATTCAGAGCACCTACTAAAGGCATCCAGCCCTAGGATTTTTGATGGTGCATGGCCTTCCCATCTATGTCAGAGAACTTGGGCTATGTGTCTCTAAATAATGATGGGGCGGGGCATGTTAGGGTGGAATAAACCTCTTTATTCTCTCTTGAGGGAGCTCAGATCTGTTCATTGCCCCCAAAAGTTAGGGTAGCTGATGAGAAACAAAAGATCCCCAAGAGTGGCTGGAGTGATTCAAATCAAAATTTCATGTGAAGTGTGCGTGTCAATTTGTGATGAGAACACGAAGTTTTCCTCAAAGGAAACATGAATGCTGTTTAGCCAGCAGCCTGTTAGCCTGAATATGTTTACAAGAAGTGCAAATCCCAGTACAGGGATGCTGTCCGGACTTGAAGACGTGGGATATGGAAAGCCAAGGCACAGGCAGAACTGAACTTGGCTGTGGGATGTGAAAAACAATATGAAGACATTCTATAGGTACATTGGTCAGAAGAGAACGGGCCAAAATGAGTGTACCTCCTTTGGTAAACGGAAAAGGAGATCTGGCTTCAACGGACGAAGAGAAGGCTGAGGTACTGAATGAGTTCTTTGCCTCAGTCTTCACTGGCAGCCAGGATTCTAATATTTCTCCCATTCCTGAGCCCTGCATCCCTGAACCTCTAGGTGGGGACCAGGGCAGTAAATCCCCCTCCATTGTAAATGCAGAGCAAGTCCGAGACCGCCTCATGAGACTGAATGTGTACAAGTCTGTGGGGTCAGATGGTGTGCATCCCAGGGTTCTGAAGGAGCTGGCTGAGGTGGTTGCCGAGCCGCTCTGCATCATATTTGAAAAGTCATGGCTGTCAGGTGAGGTCCTGGATGACATAGGAAGGATCACGTCACTCCCACTTATAAGAAAGAGAGCAAGGAGGATCTGGGGAACTACAGGCCAGTGAATCTCACCTTTGTGCCTGGGAAGATCATGGAACAGATCCTCTTGGATGACATGCTTGATCACATGAAGAATGAGCATGTGATACGAGACAGCCAGCACAGCTTCACTAGGGGAAGGTCATGCCTAACCAATCTGGTGGCCTTCTATGATGGAGTGACGGCATTGGTGAACAAAGAGAAGGCAACAGATGTCATTTACGTGGACTTAAGCAAGACTTTTGACATGGTCCCCCAGGACACCCTTATCTCCAAATTGGAGGGATGTGGATTTGATGGGTGGACCACCTGATAGATAAGAAATTGGTTGAAAGGCTGCAGACAGAGGGTGGAGATTAATGGTTCTGTGTCCATTAATCTGGAGATTAGTGGAAGCTGGTAACGAGCAGTGTGGATATCAGGGGGAAGTTCTGTACTGTGAGAGTGCTGAGGTGCTGGAACGGGCTACCGAAAGAGGTTGTGGATGCCCTGTCCCTAGACGTGTTCAAGGCCAGGTTGGATGGGGCCCTGGGCAGCCTGGTGTAGTATTAAATGGGGAGGTTGGTTGCCCTGCCTGTAGCAGGGGCGTTGGAGATTCATGATCCTTGAGGTCCTTTCCTACCTGGGCCATTCTGTGATTCTGTAATTCTGTGATTTCATGATTCTGTGATTCTATGAAGTGGCGTGCTGGGTTCTTGTCAGCCTGGAGAGTGAAATTCAAATTTTCCTCTTTCCAGGAAGTGCTCCAGTGCAAACAGTGTAAGTTTAGAGAGCGGGGAAGGAAAAAAATACGACAGTTATGTGTCCTTGTAGTTACATTATTACCTTGGGAAGGTGAAGGCTCTGTCTTCTGCCGTGGATCCAAGGGATTTGTTCCTCTTTCAGCTGGCAGGTTCATTCATTCACATAGATTCTGTGCCAGAAAGCACAAAATACATCAGCACCCATTAAAAACTCGTACAACTTTAAGAAGTCTGTTCCGGCATTTTAGGAAAGGTAATTTTGTCCCCAGAACCAGGATCAAGTATTGAGTGTACTCTCAGTAAGTTTGCAGATAACACCAAGTTGGGAGGTAGTGTTGATCTGCCTTAGGGTAGGGAGGCCCTTCAGAGGGATTTAGATAAGCTGGATCGCTGGGCTGAGGTGAATGGGATGAGGTTCAACAAGGCCAAGTGTCGGATTCTGCACTTTGGTCACAACAACCCCATGCAGCGCTACAGGCTTGGGGATGAGTGGCTGGATGACTGTGAAGAGGAAATGGACCTGCGGGTGTTGTTTGATGCTCAGCTGAACATGAGCCAACAGTGTGCCCAGGTGGCCAAGAGGGCCAACGGCATCCTGGCCTGCATTAGAAATAGTGTGGCCAGCAGGAGCAGGGAGGTGATCATCCCACTCTACTCAGCACTGGTGAGGATGCTTCTCAAGAATTGTGTTCAGTTTTGGGCCCCTCACTACAAGAAAGACAACAAGGCCTTGGAACGTGTCCAGAGGAGGGCAACAAAACTGGTGAGGGGTCTGGAGCACAGATCTTATGAGGAGCGGCTGAGGGATCCGGGATTGTTCAGTCTGGAGAAGAGGAGGCTCAGGGGAGACCTCATTGCACTCTACAACTTCCTGAAGGGAGGTTGGGATGAGAAAGGGATTGGCCTCTTCTCCCAGGCCACAAACGGGACCTGAGGAAATGGCCGCAAGTTGTACCAGAGGAGGTTTAGATTAGACGTAAGGAAGAAATTCTTCTCTGAGAGAGTGGTCAGGCACTGGAATGGCTGCCCAGGGAGGTGTTGGAGTCGCTGTCCCTGGCAGTGTTCATGAGGCATCTGGATGAGGAGCTACGAGATACGGTTTAGCAGCTTGTGGTAGCAGTCGTGATGAGAGGTTGGTTGGACTAGATGATCTTGTAGGTTTTTTCCAATCTTGTGATTCTATGATTCTATTGCCTGGCCCCAAAAACCAACATAAATTTTACTGCCAGAAGCTGTGTTAAGTTTGACAGAAATAGAAATGATGTTATATCTGATCCAGATCAGACTTTCTTCCACTGGCAGCTAACAGTTGGCAGATTCCGTATTAATGGTGGTAGACTAAGTTCTATAGTATTTACAGGTTGGCATGCATCTTTTGTCAGATCCATTTGCAGATCCTACCTTAAAACAAGTACAGGATGAGTTCATTTGTATTGCCTCGAAGGAAACCCCTTTTTGGTACAGTTTGACAATATGTATATCAAGGAGAGGCTGCGTATATGTTTGTGTCAAAAGCAGTTCTCTGTGTTATCTTTAGTAGAAAATGTCATTGTTTCTTGAGGCTAACAGGGAAAGAAAGTGATGTGACTGTTTGCAGCCATTTATGTCTAAAGACGTTCTTAAATAACTCACCAGGCTTGCCAGTCTTACCAGCGTGTTGTGCTAAAGCTTGCTTCTGGAACTCCTGTGGGGTCTTTCAATGACACTTTGCCTCATGAAGCCTGTCTCTAACTTGTTTCTTTTTGCTTGACTCACCTTAGCCTCATTCACACTTATCAGAATCACTGGATAGTTGTGCTGGACAAATCTTGCCTTTCGAGAGGAATAGTAAGGGGAAGAAAACCAGATCATTTTCAGATCAAGCTTTATTGATTAAATATGTCTGCTTGTACTAGGGAAGACTTGATTCAGTGGTGCAGCCAGATTTCTTTAAGACCCATGGTACTAAGTTCAACAAAAATCTTGGTCCCCATACAAAGGGAAGGTTAAAATGTACTGGCATGTCTTGTGGAGTCTCTTGCTTGCCAATTGTTTTCCATTACTCACTTGTCCTCCACCTTTTTCATCTAATTTTGTTAAACTATCTCTTGCCTACATCTCTTCCTTCTTTCCTGTTTGATGTTCATTAGGCCAATATTTGCTCTTAATTCAGCATTTATGAACTGCTTCTTGTGTATATGAAACTTGGTACCAGCCATTCAACAGTTGTTCTTAGATGTCCAAGAGAAAGTGAACGGTGTTGACACAAGTAGCAATTGCAAATTATATACGTATAAAAATCTGTGCTGTGGTTCATGCACTGTAGTGAGTGGTGAGGAGGAGAGATCTGTTAGGCTTTTGGCAAGTTGGTTTTTCACACAACTCTTTTGAGGGAGGAAAAGCTTTAAAGGCTGCTTCTCCTTACAGGAGCTGCAGCCATGCTGTGGAGAAAACAGGGCAGTTTACCCCACATATCTGAGGCAAAGCTCAACCTCCTGGATAGTCACCTTGGCTCACCGGCATCATGGCTGTCCAAATACAAAGCAGGAGAAGGAAGGAAGTTGAACCTATCTTGCTTTGTGTTCCACTGGTCCTCCATGGAGAGTCTTTGGGGCAAAGAGCACCTGTAGGGCTTTCAACACTTGCTCTTCCCCAGTGCTATCAAAGAATCTAATAGGCATAAATTGAATAACAGAATCAGAGAATGGCTTGGGCTGGAAGGGATCATTATGTCCCAACTCCCTTGCCACAGGCAAGGTTGCCAGCTGCTGTAGATCAGATTGTCCAGGGCCTCAGTCGGTCTGGCCTTAAACACGTCTAGGGATGAGGCATCCACAACCTCAGGCTGAGGTTGTGAAGGTGGTGAGGTTGTGAAGACTTCAGCCAGTCTTCATAGGAGGGGTGCTCTAGCCCTTGGATCATCTTTGTGGCCCTCCCCTGGACCCTCTTCACAACCTCCACATCTCTCCTGTGTTGTGGCCCCAGACTTTTATGCAGTACTCCAGATGGAGCCTCATGAGGGCAGAACAGAGGGGAACAATCACCTCCCTCAGCCTACTGGTCGCTCCTCCTCTTATGGAGTCCAGGATACCATTGGCCTTCCAGGAGAAAGAGAGCAAACAATTAGAGGGCTGTGGGGAGACTGAGCAGGAGAAGAGGTCACAAATGGAAAGTGGGACCAAAAAAAAAATGTGTATGTATATGGCTGACATTAAAAAATAAGGGAATAATCTCTGCATCGTTCTCTAATTTAATGTCCATCTTGAATTAGGTTCACTTTGAAAATATAACAAAAATATCTTTCCATTCCTAGCATTTCACTCTCACCATACTGATGTGTCACAACACCTTGTGATGTTCTCAAATGTTAGCTGCTGGTGAAGGAAATAGTGTCCATGGGGCTGTATTATCCTTAGCTGCAAAAGCACAGTTCCACTGGCAGCCTCATAGGTGCATGAGGAGTATAGGGAGTACTGTGTACCTCATTGAGCACACACAAACAGAAGGCATTAATTTAATGTAACTGAATTTTCACTTTAAACACATTCCTCAGGTTATTTAAAAACAACAGCAAATGGTGTAGAAATCCCAATAATATCTTAAGAGCTGACACTCTATAATAATAATGAAACAGTGTGTCTTACAAGCAACACAAGTATGTAAGATACTTATTGTACACACTTACATCAGCACAGTAGGTGTATTCATAGTAAAGTGTTCAAAATTGGTGTATAATAACTATATTGTGGACTAAATTGCTAAGTAACTTCCATGATTTTAGGTTAAACCTGGATGTAAACATCAAGAAAGTTTCTGATTTAGCTTCTTAAAGCGTTTTCCATAGCGCAAGTTGGGTTAAGCCGCAGTAAATGCAAAGTAACAAACACATTTTTTTACTTAATTTCATTTTACAAATGCATCACCTATGAAACATTTAAAACTGGGTGTATATAAATGCATAACTTCCTGCAATGAGAGTCACTTTAAGAAAAACTGGAAAAGTAATAGAGTAAGTAATAATCATCTTAAAGTTTCATTTAAAAGATAGCCTTGTTACCGAATAAGTAAGCTCAGAAGTAGCGCCTTCTTTCCAAATAATTTTCTGGGGCCAAATCAGCTGATTTGAGTGTTCTGTCACTCTTAAATACTAAATTATCCTTGATGATCAGAAACACATTACATATCATCATGAATAAGTTATAATTTTCAGAAGCATGGTCAGAATGGGGATCTACCCAAAATAATTAAACATTTGAATAATTTTTAAGATGCTGCATGCTTGTCTCAGTGCAGGTTATTTTTCATTATCAACAGTCTTTGATTTGATAAGCAAAAGGTGCTTTCTTGGTTCTACATGCAGAAATAACAAGCAAACAGAATGCAGCCAGTAGTACTGAGGCACTTTAACTGTGCTAATAGAAGTAATCGTGTGCATCTGCACTATGGGCTGTGCTTCAGGAGGGGATTGCTACATTGGCTTACTGAACATATTTTAATAACAATTTCTTTGTGAAGTTCTTTAACATAAATAAAAATGCAGCTGAAGGGTAGTTATAATCAGTCACTGTTCTTTCATTCAGAAGTGGTTCGCCGCCAAGATATAAATTAATATTTAAGACCAACTTTCCCTAGAGTCATCACTCATTTAGGGAGTGCTTTCTTTTCAAGAGCCCAGCTATCCATCAGTGCTACTTTTATGGCCACACAGCTCTTGGAGTATTATATCCCTCCCATTCTTCAGTGTAACTCAGTCCCTTTTCTAGAGTCGTGTGAATACAGCAACTGAAAAAATGTGGTGAAATGGGAAATTTAACTGTGATTTTCAAAGTTGTTGTGTAGCCACAGACACCTTATGAACACCTTGTGAGACACCTTGTGAACTGTTTGTGATCTGTAAAGGAAACCTGTTCTCTAGGGCTCTCCTTAGCCAGAGCTTGAAGGAGAATAAAAGCTGTCTTTCTTGAAACACATGTAAGCAAGACCCAGAAAGCATCCTCTCTCTCACAGTGTGCTAGAGTACAAGCTAACAAACTGGAACGGTAAGCTCATTAAATAAGTTATCTTACGTTCTTCTGTTTCACCTGGCCAAACAAAGTATGTACATTTATAAACAAATCTCTTGCCTGCCCTCCCTTCCTGCTCCTCCCTTGCAGTATCAGGCATCTCTCTGGTTTTGCTCTCCGCTCCACATGCTTTCAGTATCTCTCAGAGCCTAATGATTGTGCATGGTAATTCACAGGTGACAAGGAGTGTTTGTTTACTTCACCTCTAAAGTTTATCTCTGGATTTATACCTTGATGCAAGCAACTCCAGTCAGTATCCCAGTTCATACTTGTGGGAAACTGTAGGGACTGGAGCACCTCCCCTATGAAGACAGGCTGAAGGAGCTGAGCTTGTTCAGCTTGGAAGAAAGAAGGCTGCGGGGTGACCTCATTGCAGCCTTTCAGTACCTAAAGGGAGCCTACAAACAGGAGGGGAATCAACTCTTTGAAAAGGTAGATAACTGCAGGACAAGGGGAAATGATTTTGAGGGAGGGAGGATTTAGGTTGGATATCAGGGGAAAGTTCTTTACTCTGAGAATGGTGAGGTGCAGGAACAGGCTGCCCAGAAAGGTTGTGGATGCCCCCTTCCTAGAGGTGTTCAAGGCCAGATTGGATGGGGCCCTGTGCAGCCTGTTGTAGAATTAAATAGGGAGGTTGGTGGCCCTGCATGTGGCAGGGGGGGTGGAGATCCATGATCCTTGAGGTCCCTTCCAACCCTGGCCATTTTGTGATTCTGTGATTCTGTAATTCTGTGATTGTGCCCCAAGTTTGCTCTCAATCCATCTCTTGGTTTCCTCTCTCAGCGTACTGTTGTCCGTGCTTCACTTTAGAGGGCAGTAGCTGAGAGTGAAGAGAGGACACATGTAGCCTATGTTTTTGGTCTCCTTAGCTGTCTCTGTTTTCACAAAAGGTACCTCTGGAGGGCTGACTCTTGACTGTCTGCCAGACTCCATCCAGCCACTCTTCCCTGCTTCGACAGAACTTGGAATCATAGAATCTCTCGAGTTGAAAGGGACACTTAGAGGTCATCTAGTCCATCTCCTCTGTAATGAACAGGGACTGACAGCTAGATCAGGTTCCTCAGAGCCTGGTCAGCCTGACCTTGAAAATGTAATGAGAAAATAAGATGGAAGACAGGAGGATGGGGAATGAAGCTTATGGTCAGAACACAGCAGTTTGTCTGTGCTGCTCCTTCTTCCTCACACTTTCCTCTGGCTCCGGCATGGCTCTTCCTTAGGCTGCAGTCCTTTAGGATGAGCCTGCCTAATGTGGGCTCTCTATGGCTTGTAGTTCTTATCATAAGAGCTTTCTCCAGCTTGCTCCTGAGCTTCCCCATTTAGGAAATACTCCCTCCACAGACTGCAGTATGGGTATCTGCTCCACAGGGGTTCTTCCCACAAGCTGCAGGGAAATCTCCACTCTGATATGTGGAGCACCTCCTTCCATTCCTTCTTGTCTGGCTCTGCTGTCAGGACTGTTACTCGCTTTTTTTCTTCACTGCCTGTGCAGTGTTTTTGCCCTTTCACAAATAGCCTTGCCCTGAGGCACCGCCATCTTGGCTGCCAGGCTCAACCATGCGCTGCAGTGAGGCCAGCATGGGGCAGCCCTGGCCTTGCCTCACAAATACAGCTCCTCGCTGCCTGCACCTTAACATCTACTGCATTACCATACAGTATGGATGCTGTAAACTGTGGATGGACAAAATAGTCCTGCAGTGAGTGTTTGGATGTTCTTAAGACTTGAGAGCATGTGACCTTTCCGAAAGGTCTTACTTAAAGGAAGAAGCTTAGTTACCCAGCATCAGTCACCTGAAAGTTAGCCGTCTGTGCAAGGTTATTTGTAAATGCTTTGACACATTACAGTAGGGAAAGCACTTTCAGAAGTTGACACTGACAGAAAACTGGATACCTGGCCTATTTTAGATGCCTAGCTGTGAGCTGACTGGCGTGACACAGATCTCAACCCAGTGTCTTAGAACAGGCAGTCAAAAACAAAGGATTACTCTTGAAATTTAGCTGTAAAATTTGCTCTCATGTGTGATGTACAAAGCACAAAGCAAATGCATTTTCTTCATTTTCTGAAGACATCCAGAACTGAGGGTGAACTGAGTCTTTGACGAACACTGTGTATGCATAATGATCTGTGTTCAGTGGCTTAGGTCCACAGAATGCATTCCTATAGCTTGTATGCATTCAAATATTTGCATGCCATTGGAAACGTTTGTGTTTATCTGTAGAACTGCTAGATTATTTTGCAAATATGACATCTTATTTGTGAAGCTTCAAGCGAAATGTGCCATGCAGCTTAAGTGGATGGATGTGTTGTACACCCTAATGTTGTTCTGGGACAAGATTAATTTCAGCATGCTCATATTAATCCATTATATGTCTCTTTCCAGCACAAATGGACCCCCGAGGCCTATCTCCCAGACAAATTAAAAGTGACAGTGATGATGACGACCTGCCAAATGTGACCTTAGATAGCGTTAATGAAACTGGATCTACAGCGCTCTCCATAGCCAGAGCAGTACAAGAGTAAGTATCGCCTTCTCAGAGTGAGACAAGTACTGCCAAGGTGTGCCCTGGCTGCTGGAGGCACCGGTCATCAGCGGCTCTGCAGATGTGTCTCTCAGCTTTGAGCCGGCCTACCTGCTAGCAGCTTTGTTGTTTAGCTTCATTCTCTTTAGGAAGAGATAGCTACCGCTCTCTGCTCTCTCTGATTCATTTTCATTTCTTTCCTCCCTAATTACTAGGTAAAGTTTCAGATTAAAATTATTCTCCATTATTTGCTTACAGACCTGGTAGTGTATTTATATTTACTCCAAAGGGATAGCAGTTTAGACTTGCCTTGAAAAAAAAAAAGCAAACACTTTTTTACTGATTGAAAGCAGCATCAGGAAGTTTCTTCTAGTTGCTGTCAAACAGAAATCACCCACATTTCTCGTGAAGAATAGAATAATTGAAAGGAAATTAATGGTGTGCTTTGAACATTCTTTCTTCTACTGCTGTTTTTCTTTGTACTTTTACTTTCTGGATGGACAAAATATATTCCCGATTTAATTTCTTTATTGCTTGTTCAAAAAAAAGAGAAAGTTTATCACAAGCATTAGTAATTCTGCAGGCACATAAGCTTGCTCAGTCACTGTAGCAGCTGGAAGGGAACCAACTGTGAGGTAAATAAGTATTAATATCCCCTTTTATAGGTGAGGAAAATGAGGCTATGTGTAAAGGTCACCCTGTAAGTCTGAAGCAGAGCTGGAAATAGAACTAGAGCCTCCAGGCACTGAAGCCTGTGCTAGCCCTACAAAACATATTACTGCATCCAAGAGGTTCAAACTATGGGCCTTCTGGACATTATTAAATAGGAAGGGATATAATAAGGGCTGCGAGACATTGTTGTTATATAATTAATTACAAATGCATTTTAAATGTATTAATATCTAAAAGTACTTACATTCTCTTTTCTTTCCTGGCTATCAATAGCCAAAAATGCTGATGTTCCCAAAGCAATAATCTATATGCTGAGAGAAAACTGTTGTGTTTGGGGGGAACTGCTTTTTTTGCACTGTTTAGGCAGCTGGGACATGAATTTTCTTCCTGAGGTGTTCCTTACATCACCCCCTTCCCACAGTAACTCAACATTACGTGCAGAGGTGCAGGAAGGAAGATGTGTTGTGCAGGAGAGGGCTGGCAGTAATGATTCTCCAGTGCAGACTTAGCAGGTACTGGGGGCCTGAAAGAGCATCCAGCCATGCTGCCTCTCAGAAACACTCCACCTGTCCCGATTCGGGAGGACTTTGATCAGACACCTGCTAACTCATCTTTGGGTCAAGCACTGAAATTGTGATCCTCAAATCTGTATTCCCCCTGAGCAGAGAGGGTGTATGTCATGGCCAAGGCAGGGTGCTGGCTCTCACTGTAATTAGCATGACAGTGATAAAGGAAGGAAACAGTTCTTCACAAGTGCTGCTGCTGGTTGACTGACAGGCCTCACACATATTTTAAATTTGTTAGTTACAGCACCCAACCCTGAAGTGCCAAGTATTTTTTTTCTCAGTTTATAGCACACATAATAAGCCAGAAAAGTAGTATGACCCATCATGATTTTGCTTTAAATAGTTTTGCCTAATTAAAGAAAAGAGAAGAAGGCATGGAGAGCTGGTGAATACTTTTAACATATGAGTGGCAGGAAGATGCTGTTTTATGTGCTTGACATTGCTGGAACACTTAGAGAATCGGTCAAACCATGAAAAGCTTTTTTAGAATAATTCATTCCACAATTTATGAAGGAAAATGTGTTGAATATTACTTGGCTGGCTCTGGAGCTTAAGAATTAAATTAAGAAATTTAATAATACAGCATCAACTCATCCTTGTTCCAGGTTTTATTTAAACAGTAATCTGTTAGTTTATTTCAAAAGCCCCATTAGGAAAATTTAATTTGACTGTGATCTGCAATTTGTCTTATTTTTTACTTCATTCTCGGTTGCAGACACTATACATACAGCTGCTGAGCTGAAGAAAAAGATGTTAGCACATTATACTGACTCCATTCCATTCATTTCTTCCTTGGTCTATAATACATTGCCTCACGGGCAGGCTCCATTCTATAATTTTGTCATCTAGCCTGTACCTTAATTTTAGATGTCTAGCAAAGCAATTCACTGAAATTAAAAGCCTGCGTTCTGTGTCCCATTCTTGCAGAGAGGAAAGTGCCTTTGAAGCCTTCCAAAGGGAGATACTCTGTGCTCAGTTTAGTATCTAAACTTAGCGGACAGGAATTTCCTCTGAAGACGAGGACAGGCACCTCCTGTTCCCTGAGTAACTGGCCAGTGTAGGTGCATGCAAAGAACGAGTGGAATGAGTGTTTCAGGTGGATCTAAGCTAAGTGTTGAGATGTGGTAGGTTGACCTCAGAGTCTAGAAGATTCTCCTATAGCAATAGAACTTTCTTAAGCAGTATTTAAGTGCTTTCTTGTGAACAGGTAAACGGCTAATGACAAATAACTTACTGGTGAGAGTATTCTCTTCGTGGAGGATAGTGGCAAATGCAGCGTGGCTGCCTCCAAAGGGATGTCAGTATCCTGTTCTTCAGCATTGGTTGCTGTTGTCCTTGTTTAACAAAATGCCAGTCCTAGTTTGTATGTGCTAGTGGCAGGTGCCAGACTGTATTTGACCTTTTTCTGATTGGGTTTTATACATTTTTTAAATTATCCTTCATAAGGATTATAAATACACGTCTATGTAATATATGTTTGCCTGTTGGCCCTTATCCTCCAATTGCCTAATTAGACATCTGCATCCAGGCTCATTATCTGGCCTCCCAGCATATGGAGCAGATAGCAGGAGATGTGCCCAGCTGGTAATTCTTTTGACCAATGCTAGCTGTCTAATTTAGGGAGAAAGAGAACCATGTAGTTTAGGGAGGCCATGCGCACAGCTGTCTAGGGTATGCACATTGGCCCTGCAGTGCACACCCTAGTGCCAGGTGAAGGTAAGTCAACCCTTGGCTGGACTTGAAGGTCAGTATGCCACCAAGTGGGAGTTGGTGCTGCATGTACCAACATCTTCCCTTGGGTCTAAACCTGCTAAGTTGGATGAGTAACACCAAGGATTAGCCATGAACTGGAGAAAACCAGTCAGTGTCTGAGGGGGAATGACATTAATATAACCATTTTTAAGCTTGTTGCCTTGGAAATTCCCCTTATGTGGGTAGTTCACAGGATAGCTTGGAATGCCTGTATGACAGCTTTGCTTTTCATATCATGTAAAACTGAAGGCATCCTCCTGTGTTTCTGCTTTGTTTCAGGTCCATTATAGTCTAAGTAGGAAAAAATTCTTACCAGAAACATTCGGACAGTTAGATGCTAAGAGTTGCGTGTTTGGCGTTAGTTTTATTTACTTAAACAGAAATGTAATTTGGTTGCATATTTGTAAAATAACCAAGTATGACTATTTTTTCTCAGGGAAATTGCCTTCTTGCTGCTAGCTTTGTATTGGCAGAGCTTGCAGACTTCTCATTAGTTGGTTTGGAATGACTTTGTAGTCCTACTTCAGCTCAGCAAACCCAATCAATAATGTAAAGTTATAGATAAACAAAGTGATTATTTCAAGCAAAGCACTAGGGTGAAATTTCTTCATGTGAGAGTGCTGCTTCGTGACAGTTCTTGTGCCTTACCATATCTTAGATTAAGAATAATTTATTAATCTTAGATAATTTGCTCTGTCTGGTAATAAATATTGCCTCAATATGCAGATTTCAGTGAGCTTTGCACTGTAAGCAGCATTTCATCCTTTTTCTAGCATGTTTTACAAACTCATTCTGACATGTAGCTCTCTAATAAAGAGCAGGTTTGCTTCTATATGCCTGACACCACTGGATACTTATCACACAGCAAGGATAGCATCGTATATTCAGGGTCAAATCTCAGACACACTCCAGAAATCTTTATGAAGGCAAGGAAAGAGAAAGCATTAGTCAAGGCTTAGAAGACCAGTAAATTGTTGTAAGGTGCCCCTTATAGGTTGTTCCCTCAGCTTAGGAGCCCTCCCACCCCTGGATAGCTATGATACAGTGGGTCTCAGGAGCCACCCCATGGTGCATAGCA
This sequence comes from Tetrao urogallus, assembly GCF_951394365.1. Classification (NCBI taxonomy): domain Eukaryota; kingdom Metazoa; phylum Chordata; class Aves; order Galliformes; family Phasianidae; genus Tetrao; species Tetrao urogallus. The sequence goes on along the minus strand of NC_136813.1, from coordinate 40,365,013 downwards.
GTGCAAAACTTGATCAGGGCTTTCATCTCCTTCTTGTCCTGCATGCTTGCACCACATAACTCCAGTATCTTAAAACATGCAGCTCTCTCCCTGCAAAAAACACGTGCCAAGTCATCTCCCCTACATGCAGAGACTGAGGGCAGAAGTGGGAGGGACAGAGGGGGAGTTGTAATGTGAACTTATGATAAATGTATTGGTTAAAAAAAAAATTAAAAAAAAATCTAGACATTCCTTTCTGTCTCTATTTACTTTTTTTCTCACTGTGGGATGTAGGTGGATAAAACCTTCTTTTATTTTCTTTAGATAATACCAAGGAGAAGATGCACTGTGCATGTAAACTGATGTTGCTGCTTAAGATAGCTTCCTGTTTCTCTAGAGTGACTGAGAGACAGAAAATTCAGAAAGGAAGTCCTGAATACTGGTAGTTATAGCTGCAGTTACCTCATAGAAATGTGATTTGTCATCTGGATGTGACCATGGTGACCTTTTGTGTGAACTCCTTTTGTGCTGCCCTGGATGCTGCTAAGTGCTTGTGTGAAAATGAGACTGGGGGCTTTGATCCTGCTGCCCCTTCTATTTGGCTATGTTATGAGATTGATATGTTAATGCTAACATGATCATCTTTATTTTTAAATTCTGTTAGAACATGGTTTTGGATACTGCAGTAGTGAAAAGCTAAGTCCCCAGCAGGTAGATAGCACAGCCACGGTACCAGGGTACTCTGAAGATGGTATGTAGCTTTCACATCTGATTTGTTTCTCCTTATATCTCTTATTTCCACAGTCCTGTGGTTGATTTTTTTTTATCTCTCACAGGTTTTATAAGTGTTGTTCCCATCAACCATTCATTTTCTAGACTGATACTGTCTGTTTTCCTGTTTCAGCTGCAATCATTGCTACTGCTGTGCTATTCATTATAGGGAACTTTCACCTCAGTTTTTTCCTCTAGTTACAAACAAGATACTTTATCCTAAGTCTCCCAGGAAACCTAAGTAAGGGTGTTTTGGCAGTACTTGCGTGAACCTTGCTTCTCTCTGCTCTGGTACATCCACCCTCTGTGAACAAATGCTCAAGTTAAAACTGGCTCACAGCTGAGAGGTGATTTTGCACATGAAGAACTGAGTAGTGCTGCTCCAGAATTTCTCAATAAAGCATTTTTTTTTTTCACTAGAGAATGCTAGTTTGTCTGAAGTAAAACTGTGGGAATATATCCGCTTCAGTTTGACTTCTCATGAAGATTTTCCAAGTCTGGGATGCATTTGTCCATTGCAGTAAATTTTTTCCATCTCAGTAAGACCTTAGAGCAGAAGATTGTAGAGGAGTGCCAGGTGCCCCAAAGGATCCCCCGTCTCCTCACAGGCTGTTTTGCCTAGGGCTTCTCCTCAGCCCTCAAGTCACTGTACTGAACTGACTGCACGGATATTGACATAAGTGGGATGCCCTGGTGATGTGGAGCCCTGTCATCTCGTATTGGGCATGTATTATGGTTGATGCCCTCACTTTGTGGTTATTTCAAGGATGTTTTCTGTACTAGTTTTACTTTTTGTCAGCAGTCTCCCATGTGTATACTATGGCAGAAAAGAAAGGGATTGTGCTTCAATAAAATGGCACTGGGTTGGACAGCAGAAGAATGCTGTGTCTCAGCTGGACCAGGGAACCTCTGAGCAGTACTGGACTGTGCAGTTTGTACTTAAGATTCATGTCTGCTAAGTTAAACTACCTAAAAATTATGCTTGAGTGTTTTGGATTGGAGTGGAGATGTGCATACTTGTAGGTCCGCTCATCTCATCATTTGTGACCACCTGCCTTTTGGAGATACCTGACTTCACCAATGGTTATGAGAAAGCCTGCGCAAATGGCTTAGAGAGAACAATTAACCTTAACAGTGCTGCAGTTATGTGAGGAATCCTGTTCCATGGGACTATCTAAGGCCACAACAAAAGTCTGTGACTTACAAAGAAACTGAGCCAGCACATCTAAACTTTGGGCCTACGCCACTACTACAGGATATGATCTCTTCTTACATGCAGTTTGTATGACTAACTAAAGAAGTGCTGATTTCTTCTGCGCTGTATTTATTCTGCACTTTACAAAGTTATCCACAGATCTATATTAATCTAAAAGGTGTTTTGTTGGTTTGGTTTTTTTTTTTTGCATATACAACATTCTAAAAAAAAAAAAAAAGAAGTTTAATAACTTGATAGGTTGGGCAATAAAACCACAGGATACCATTGCACACATGTACAAAAGCACTGGGATTCTTGGTGTGGAAATCTGCTTGTGCATGTCCAGAGCCTTTTGCCAAGAAAACAGATTCCCCATCAGCCAGCGATCATTAGGAACAAGTGCCAGGTGGACAGCAACTGTAAATCAAAAGCAGCTTCTACAAAGAAATTACCATAGCTGCCTGAAGGGATGGTATTCCTTAAATGGCAGTGTGTTAGGAGATGGGAATATTTATTTCTTGAAGAAACCTAGTTTGAAAATAAAAATGCTTCTAACTTGATCTACACAATATCAGTTTCTTCCTGCCCTTTCTTCCTGCCCACCCTCTAACAGTGAGTTACAAGTGACTGTTGCACAGATCTAGAATCTAGAGCAAGGAAACATTACTATTAGGAAATCTGTCCTCTCTTTTGAATCACTTTGAAGTGCCAGGCATTGAGCTTCACTAGATATTTTACCATATCATTACTAGGACTAATATTATCTTTTTAAGAGGAAGATTTAAATAAAGTGCATAATAAGCTGGAAGAATCAAGGAATCCTGCCTCTGTTAAAGCTCAGAGGAGTTTTATCATTAACTGCATTGCATCTAATGATTAATCTAGAAACCATAACAGAGGTCTGGATTGCTAAAAAGAAAGTGACGCTTAGGGTGTTTGGGGACCAGACTGGTGCAGCAGGACACTTATTTGTAACGTGTGGGTTCATAGATACTTTTCTGTACATCTTTTTCGTTATCATTATTCATTGCAAACAAACCTCCAAAGATCTTGTTTTCTAGTTTCAGTTCAGTATTTATATTTGATTGTTTAATATAATTGCCTTCTAAAAAATGGCAACACTGGAACAGGTTGCCCAAGGAGGCTGTGGATGCCCCATCCCTGGAGGCATTCAAGGCCAGTCTGGATGTGGCTCTGGGAAGCCTGGTCTGGTGGTTGGCAACCCTGCACATAGCGGAGGAGTTGAAATTAGGTGATCACTGTGGCCCTTTTCAACCCATTCTGTGATTCTATGATTAATTTTTGTCCAAGAAATGCCAGGCATTTAAAGGTAGCTTTCAAACTTCTCCATTGTTAGGATTTTACATTGCTAAGCATGTTTACACAAGCATGCCTTCTAATAAAATGCCTCAAAACAATATAGTACAATTATAATTAATGCAGTGTTTTTTTATCTTTTGAGAGCTTTGCAAATATTAACTAATTAAATTGTACTGGTCCCCTGTGTGTTCAGATATTATAATTTATCCTCAGGTTAGTGACTTGCTCAAGGCCACATAGCAAAGCAGAGGGTGAGCTGAGATCAGGAGCATCTGCCTTCTAGTCTCATGCTGAATTCACTACTATTGCTCTAGAGTGAAGCTGAAGTCATTAGTGGTTAGAGATGTGAAATGCGTTGTATTGATAGAGGCAGGCATTGTGTAATTGCTTCAAGAGCGTGACACTGAATATGAATTATAAATAACAATATGTGTTACTGCTCTGCAGTTAGCAGTTTATGCACCTATTTGACAGGAATTTCCCCAGTGATTCATTATTCAGCTTTTTCTGTATTTTCTTTCTAAATCAACACCGAAAGTGGAGGCAGAGCTGTGCGTGTGAAGAAGTTTAGAACTGCAGCAAATATTCATCAGTGTGGGTTAGACAGCACAATTCTGCCAGAAGAAGCCTCAGTAAAACTACTTCACTGAACTGCTACCTTGACATACTGATAAGAAAAAGAAAGAGCATTGTCCTCTGCTGTCATTTGAGCCAAAATCACTTCTTTTTCATTATCTAGATCAGATAACTTTTTATCTTTCCTATTTCGTGATCCTGTTCCTGCGATTTTGTGACAGACAAACATGGTGTGCAATTAATTTGTAATACCAGTGCTGATGTATGGAAAAATGTTTCCTGAGTGTGATCAATACACACAAAAACATGAAAGACGTGTGGATCCCAGGTATATGAACTGCTAGCAAAGAGGGCACTCTTAAGGGGGGAACACTGGTTAGCTGGGCATGATAAAGTGTGTAAGTACAGGAATCTTAAAGAAGAACAATGCTTTTTTTTTTCTCCTGTTTTCCTTCTTCACAGTGTCCAGTTTTTCCCCTTTATTAGTCCTGTTTCTCTAAGATTGACTCCACCACTACCTCATTTCTCACAGCAAATTCTTTTCAGGCTTCAGGTAAGGAGGAGTGAAAGGAGATTCCTGGATAATGGATATGGAAGAAATTTTTTCTGAGACCTTGTGCCTAAGAAGTGTCATTTTTCATGTGCGTGTGGCTGAGGACACGACCATTACTGGTTTGGGCACTTCAAGGGAGGGCTAATTGGAGCTTCATGCCACTAAGCATATGAAGTTACTGTAGCCAAAATGAACTGATGGTTGAAATAAGAAGTGAAGCAAACCCACAGCTGAGATAACATCTGATCCTGTGGTGTGTCAGAAGTAGCAGTAGTCACAAATGACAGAGCCGAGGTGGACACCTTCTTTGTTACAACCATGGCAAACAAAAGAGGCATCAAATGTGGAATGAAGTGGCAAAACCACTCTTCCTTAGTCTGTATCTAAACTCAAGCAGAGTGGAGTGGGCTGGCAGGCACTGAGGTCAGAGACTGACCTGAAAAATGCTCATCGTGAGGCTTGTCTACGCAATCTGCTACATATGGAAACCTCCAATGTTGCAAGCAGAGCCTAAAAATGTAATAAACTGGGTAGGAATAGGACCTACCAGCAGGCACAAAAAGAAATAGTTGCATTTATTCACTTGTTAAAAGTTAGTAGGAATTTCGATCTTTTCAAAATATTTTTCTCAAGTATTTGCATCAAAGATTCAATGTTTAGCATAGGATTGGGATACTGCAGCGTAAACCAGAAAGCTGTCAGGTAAATAGCTTCACACAATAAGTTCACAGGAGGAACTAGAATAATGACTGAATTTACACAAACCTCAATCAACAAGGTTTCAAAAGCAGAGGAGTAGGATACTGTTTCTTAGTAATTTGTATATTAATGATGATTTACTCAGCTGAAGCGGTTGATTCCCTTTGCACTCAGCACTTCCCCTTCCTGACTTGGTATCATCACATCATTTCTGAGTTTCTTAGCCACTATTAAGATAAAGTCAAACTAAATGTTTTTCCTCTTGCTTGAGAATGTATTTGAATCTTCATAGCTTTACCTACCAAGTAGAGAACACTACCAAGTACAGTTCTATAATGGGAGCATGCCTGTTAATATACTGTGTGGCATAGAGGTACCACTAGTCCTGTGTGCTTGCAATATGCATGAAACATTGCATGTATTCAGAACTATGATGAACCATAACAACACAGGCACTTGAGATGAGATGTGCTTTGTCTGCTTTAAGGGGGCATGGTGAAGGCGTTGTAAAGTTATAAAATAGGTGTTTGGCTCCAGGAGTGTTTTAGAGCATCTACACAAATGCATCAGCACTCTCTTAACATCATCAGTGAAGTATTAAATGCTCTAGTTCTCTGCTAGGTGTGTGGCTATTGTCATCTCTACTCTCTGTTGAGCTTTTGACTTGTAGCTGTTCATTAAGGCACAGTTTGGAGAAGAAAGGTCTGCAGTGCCATCTTCCCATGGTGGCAGATGAGAGAACAAGCATTTTGTTCAGAGCTGATCTACTTCTACTTGTTTTAAAACCCACTCTATATCTCCCAAGAAGGGATCCGTTCATTTCAATACCATGATGACTAGTGGCAGTGGTGGTGAGCGCTCACATCTGGCATACAGGCATAGCAGTTAGCACACTAACTTAGGAAGCCAGATACCTATGTTTGCCAATTAACGAATGCAAAGCTAGGACATGAAAAATATCTAGGAGCGGCTTCACAACATCCTTTTCCTCTTCTTTTTCCTCCTACACTGGTATTTTGGATTGGAAAGTGACTATTACAGATCCTGTTTTATGCTGATTATGCTGTTGTCAAGTCTGTTTTAGTCATTTCCAAAGCAAAGAAAATCTTCAAGCCCCAGAATCAAGAGTTGGGCACTTCTTCAAGGTCAGAGCAGTGGGAGGTGAGTACAAAGCTGCCTATACAGGATGCTTCTCTGCATAGGCAAGCAGTTTAATGCTGGTCTTTGCCCTACCAAACTCCTCCACAATTTTCTGAATGGTATTTTAAGGTACAGTTTACTCTGAAGAATTGACTTGTAATCTCTGTTTGTCCCATTCAGATATTGGCAGAGTGAGTGTATGGTAAACAGGTGGGGCAGGAAACTCATTCGCCATCTCATAGTGAGTTGTGTTCACTTGTGAGCCACAGCCACTTGGCCTTGAGGCCAAACAAAGAGGAACACGAGTGTTAGGTGTCTTTTGGATTGTTGGGAAGATAGATTTTTCTGGTTGTTCTTACCAGAATTTCCCATTGCCAGAAATTCAACATGCAAATACTTCTCATCCTCATCAGCAGTAATTTTGTTTACCCTGTTGCTTATATGTTAAAAATGGAGTGTTATGAAAAGAATTATACAAAATTGAATTATGATTTCTGGGTAATGTATTGCTGTCTGTATTAGCTGTGGGAATAGGTATTTTTCCACTAAGACCTGAAGAGAATTGAAAGATTATTATAAATTGACATGGGAGAGAATGGTCAACAACGGTCAGTGGTTCAACATCTTCATCAGTGACCTTGATGAGGGGATAGTGGCCACCCTCAGCAAGTTTGCTGATGATACGAAGTTGGGAGGATTGGCTGACACGCCTGAAGGCCGTGCTGCCATTCAGTGAGACCTGGACAGGCTGGAGAACTGGGCAGAAAAAAAATGGATGAAGTTCAACAAAAGCAAGTGTAGAGTCTTGCATCTGGGGAGGAATAATTGCATGCACCAATACAGGTTGGGGAATGACCTGCTGGAGAGGAGCTCTGCGGAGAGGGACCTGGGTGTCCTGGTGGATGACAGGTTTGCCATGAGCCAGCAGTGTGCCCTTGTGGCCAAGAGGGCCAGTGGCATCCTGGGGTGCATTAAAAAGAGCGTGGCCAGCAGGTCGAGGGAGGTGATCCTCCCCCTCTACTCTGCCCTGGTAAGGCCTCATCTGGAGTACTGCGTCCAGTTCTGGGCTCCCCAGTACAAAAAAGACAGGGATCTCTTGGAAAGAGTCCAGCAGAGGGCCACAAAGATGATGAAGGGCCTGGAGCATCTCTCCTATGAGGAAAGGCTGAGTGAACTGGGTCTGTTCAGCCTTGAGAGAAGAAGACTGAGAGGGGACCCGATCCAGGTCTATAAATATCCAAGGTGTGGTGGCCATAGTGGTGAGGCCAGTCTCTTTTCAGTGGTGAGTGGAGACAGGACAAGGGGAAACAGACATAAGCTGCAGCATAGGAAGTTCCGCACAAATGTGCGTAAGAACTTCTTTACGGTGAGGGTGACGGAGCACTGGAACAGGCTGCCCAGGGAGGTGGTGGAGTCTCCTTCTCTGGAGATGTTCAAGTCTCGCCTGGACACCTACCTGTGTAACCTGGTGTAGGGAACCTGCTTTGGCAGGGGGGTTGGACTCCATGATTTCTGGAGGTCCCTTCCAACCCCTACAATTCCGTGATTCCGTGATTCTGTGATTCTGTGAATGTGATAGCTTCCAGTTTCCATTTCTCCTGTACATATTCATTTCAGTTGAAGGCTAGTGGAGTGGGAGAGATATTGTCTGGTGACTTTGATTGTGAGTTGGTGCAGTTGTAAAGTAAAATCTGTACCTGGTGATTTGATGGGACACATACCTCAGATACGCTTCTGAAGAATGCAGAAAGTCAGGTTGGAAAAAGAGTGGGAAAGAAATGTCACACTGTGATAGAGCTGATTTTGCTATGAAGATTCTTTGCATCATATTGTCTCTTCAGTAGCAGATTTCTGTCATTATCAGAAATGAATCATTTAAGAAATTGCAAAATCGAACAGTGGAGAAGACAGATATTTACTGTACACTTCAAAATGTGGAAGCATGAGAGGTTTGAAAGATGCAGTGCAAAATCTTGGGGGAAAAGATTCTTTCTAAACATTGAGATGCCAGGTTAGGCCACAGGAGAGAGCATGAAACAAGAGAAGTCACTTTGAAAGTTTCCTTTTCGCTTTCAACAACTACCATGCCAACCTGGCCATTCTAAGTAATTGCTGTAAAGGATCCAAAATCTTTGCAGTGCACATGCATTCAACTGCTATTGTGCTAGAACATTTTTTACAGTTTAGGTTATTATTCTGATATTTTAGTTGGCTTGTTGGGTGTTGGCCTCATGGTACATTTGAGATCTAAACTACAGAGGGAAGGACTGAAGGGGGTTATTCATGGACTTGGCTTTATGCTTTATCCCCTAATATTATGAAACTGTTTCAGAAAGGCAGCTGCCTGATGCTTGTTTGGGCACATACAGTAGATCAGGATTTGTAGTAAAAAATGGACTGTTCATGTCCAAATCACAGCGTAAGGGCTTACATAGCTATTATGTAGTATATTTGTATTGTTCAGTATTCCAGATAGTATTCTACCACATTATCTGTTTTCCTTGGAATCTCAGTTTTAAATAGAGCGTTTATGGCTAGTTCTTTTCTATGATACCTTGGGAATAATGAAGCAGCAGATTTTTAGAGGGGACGCTTGTTCCAGCCTCTGTTTCCTCTTTGTGCAATATCTGCCTGCTCTAAATTCTCATTAGTGTTTTCTTCTTGGTCACTTATTGTTTTTTAATGAGAAAACGTGTTTCACCGTGATCTGGAATGACAACCAAATGACACCTGGGCCCTTAAGCCTTAACTCTGCTCCCATGCAAATTAATGGCAGAGCTCTTAATGACTTGCTTAGGTATGATCTGGGAGCTCTACAGAGCATTTTTAGTTTAAGGAGGAGTTTTAAGTGGGAAAATCCTGAGTCCCTTCCATGGTGAGGCTCTTTGCTTACTTTGCAGTAAGTGTTCCCCAAGTTTGTCTAAGTTCCCTGCAATTGTTTGGGATAACTTAAAATTCCTAATTGTCTGTGTTCAATTTCCAGAGAGAGCATGTGGGGCTGTGCCAGGTCAGCTGCTAACCCTTTTCGTTTTTTCAACTCCAGGTATGAAGCATTTTATTGTGTATTATATAATGTTCTGTTGTGTTGACAAAAGTCTAGTAGCAGTACTTTTCAACTTTATTTCCCTCTTTATGCCATGGCTGGGGAATATGTGGGGTTGGGCAAGGTCCAAAGTTGATCTTCAGTTTTGGTTTTTATTCTCTGGGGATGGGAGGATGGTGCTGTGCATTGTGGGAAACTGTAGGGGTATTTTTTTCCCTTATCCTAGTAAATAAATAAAAAAAAATGGTAATAGCAAAAAAGAATCCTACCTCAAGTTTGATAACGCAGTTGAAAATGTCCAAAATAGCTTACTGAAGCTGAGTAATACCTTGCTTTATAGATGGTCAGTGTGGATCTAGATAACTTCGGTTCTAATGGATCATTGTCAGTTACCACAAAGTAGGTAGACAAGCAAAGCAGTATAATGCAGGAGGAGATATTTGCAAATTTTATTGTTTTGCTTGTTTGTTTGTTTTGGGGTTTTTTTGAGGATGCCAATAATCTAAATCTTTACTATGTGATATGTCCAGTAGATACCCTTGTGAAGAGTGCGGAGTTTACAGCCAAATCTAGTGGGAGGTTCCAGCAAGTCTGTAACACTTTTTAACACTACAGAATGTCACATGTTCACCTTACCTGCACAAATGTGGCATATATGGCAGAACAAGGATATGAATGCTAGGGTTATTGGTTTTGTTGGTTTCATCGCTCTGGCTTTAGTGAGTTCTAAAATAGTGTGCGATGAAATGTCCACTCGTAGTGTGCTTGCTTGTTTGCTTGTCCTTCTCCCTTCCTTTGTTTTATGGGCCTCTGAAAAGATTTCTGTGGGGTTGCATTTATTGTGTGACAAGTGTAAACCCATCAACTCACTGCTTTAGTTACTCTTAATATAAGAGTATGGACCACCTATCTGTGGACTACCAAAGGAGAAACAACTTCATTCATTCACTGTAGGCAAATAAGTTGCTGCAGAAAAGTAATTCTTCACATTTACAAGTACATCTAATCTTCGTAAGAAAGTTAAGAAGATGGCATGTTTAAGAGCAATTATGCTTTCAAATTGCTAATGAGTAGTCAAATACAGAAATCGTTCCTCAAATCTACTCATGTCACCAATTTGCAGTTATTTCCATTACAATTGTATATTTATATTAAAAAAATGCAAGATCTTGTTACTCAAACATTTTCAAAGTAGTAGCAGCAACTTCTTTGTGAAGGCCAGTGCAGAGTTCTAAGCTTTTCTGTTAGTTTCTATTTCACAGGAAGATTTACCTTTTTTTTTTTTTTTTGTCCAAGTCTGTTATGTTGTCAATAATTTGCTCAAACAGTTGTGAATTTACACATACCATAACAGAGAACATGAGATCCTAATAATAAGTCCACTGAACAGCATGCCTAGTTATAAGTAGATGGAGATGGTGTGAAACATCTCATATACCATCTCTGCCACTGCAAATTTGTTGGCTTGACTGGCATGAGATGAGACTGAAATTCAATATTTTCGTGAGGCATATAAAGCCATAAACTTGGAAGAGAGATACAGGGACTTCTCTGTCTTTTTTAAATAATGGAGCAAATTGTTTAAGGTCACATCTGTCAAACCTCATTTAGACCATGTGGACTATCTGCAGAGTGATATGGGAAAAGCGAAGCCAATGAGATGAATATTTAAGTCAGTGTATCACTTGAAATTATGAAATCCTATGGCCCACTTAAAATTTCTTACATTGCTGGGAGTATTTCTCACAGCTGGTCTTGCTTCTTGGAGTATGGAGCTATTACCTTTTAGGAATAGTAATTACTTGTCAGAAATGAGCTCTATTGCAACTAAAGACAGCTATCTGAGGATGTGTTTCATTTGAGTGAAATTTTATGCATCCTTAGCTCTGTTCTTTTTTCATTTCTTCCTATTTAATTACATTTTTTCACCAAATTTCAAAAAGGCTACTTTTTCCACAAAATAACACAATTATGGTATTTTAGTTATGAAAGTACTAAAATATTTGCAAGTACTTTCTTCATGGCAATAGGAGAGGGGAGTGCATCATCAAATCCTGAAATAACATTTTTGTAGGTTGATTTCCACTCTTTATTGTGCTCACCAAATCTGTTTTACTCAGAACTGATCTCTCCCACATTCAGCATCTGCTGACTTCCATGGATGGCTGCAGACTGAGGCTGTTCCAGTTCAGAGATATCAACTGCTCTTTTCCTGTAATTTGCTGAGCATTTTGTCTGTACTTTCTCTCCTGATCTAGAAGTTGCCCGATCCACCATTTCACCATTCACAAAGTGATTCTACATGTGAATCTCAGATATTGGTATGCATAACATGCCTCTTCACCCTGTGTCTTGCAGACAGTTCTGATTTTGGTCCTTGCAATTCACCGCGTTCTACTTTTTAGCACCTCATTCCACAGATTTGGCCAGATGGAAGATGTTTGGCAGCTGGAGGACCCAGATGCCAAATTCTGGAATATAGCTTTCTTGCATTGGCACATGGATTTGTTGCTGGCGTCTTGGCTTGTACCTCAGCTAGCTTCTTGGCTAGCTGTCTAGCTGGCAGCTGCAGCACTGCCTCTGGGGCTATGTTAGGGTCAAGCTGCTATGGAGTTGGATGACTTTCCTGATCTGAATCACCCTGCTTTAGTTTCACCTTAGCTTGCTTTGAGTCTCCACTATTAAAAGACAAACGTTTGTACTGTTGTGTTTTATTGCTGCCATTTGTGAGACTAACTCAAAGTAGATCTCTTTTGTCACCAGTTTAAAAAGAAAATAAACATGGCAAAGTACACCGTTTCTCTTGTTGGGATTCCCATTCAGTCAGTAGCAATTTAAGATCCAGTTTGGTATTTGCAATTCATCTCCCACACCAAATATTAACTACAGAGCACAGAATAAATAAATGTTTAATAATAAACAATAACAATAACAATAATAAGAATAACAATAATAAAATAAATGTTTGTGTCTAAACTTTGATTGCTTTCAGCCATGAATGAATCTTGCCTCTGTTGAACAGAAAAAAACAATGGCGTATTTGGGAGACAATCTGGATCATTTTTAAGGAAAAAGAATAAAGAATAATGCTGATAATAAATAGAATATAGCTGACAGAAGAAAATGCTTGCTCTTCTCTTTGCCTGATTTGGAATGTCCTCATTACATACTTCAGTTTTACCTTAGATGTTTTTGTTGTCACTTTGTTGTTGGGTTTTTTTTTTGTTTTGTTTTGTTTTTTTTAATGAGGTAATGAAAAATTAATGCATCTAGGATAGCCAAAGCATTTTAAGTAATTCCCTAATATATCACTATATCTTTTCCTCCACGCAGCTCAATGCATAAACATTGCTTTCAGTGGGAAAAACTTCAAAATCAGGAGGTCACTGAGATTCCAGATACAAGCAGTAAAGTACGGATGAGTCAGACTGAATATGAAATTTTCATTCCTTCTCTCAGCTGCACTGAGAACATGTTGAGCCACACTGGAGGCAGCAGTACCTTTGTTTCACACTAATAGAACTTGTTAATCCTATAGCAAAAAGCACTTGTGCCTAGCTTACATACCAACTTTCTCTTTGTTGTTTATAATTTCTGGAGAATGATTTGACCTTGGAAGTAAAGCACCAGAATTCCTCATTATAGTCATTACAGACTCACACCTCAAGAGTGACCAAAGAAAGAGCAGATCCTTTCTATCTGATTTAGTTGTATACTTATCTTTCGTGACTGTCTACAGAACTTAAATGCTTCCATCAGAGTATAGCCTCACATTGGGTAAGTTGTTAGGGACTTCAGAGGGGACTGGCAGGAACTAAGAGCATCTTTTCCGCTTACAGAAGATCCTTACAGCCTTTTTTTCTGGATGATAACAGAGCAGAGATAGTTCTTTTGAGAAACAAGCTGGTAGCAGCAACAGCAGTACATCCACCTTTTGCAGAAGTTTGTTAACAGCTTGTCAAATGAGGCCTGAATTTTAGATTCTCAGCTCAAGCACCACAGATGCATTTTAATCATTAGGATCTTAAGCACAGGTCTTATCTCCTTTCTTACTGAGTATAGAGCACTGTATAGACAAGAGCACTGGATGGAATGGAAAGTGGGTAAGCAGAGCCTGAATCCTAGCTGAATATAGGCAGGACTGTAGCTATGGGCTTAGTTCTCTGAAGCAGCATTAGAACAGAAACAGCCCTGAATAGTGAGACAGAGCTTCCACCATTTCCTGCTTGGAGCTGAATGGGAGTTCTTCACAAAATGCACTCAAAGTTCAGGATGTTGCCTTTGCCTGTAGATGGAAAAGAGGCACCACCCAGAATAAGTGTGTGCAAACTTTGGATAAGCACCCAGTGAAGCCCCAGTGTAACAGAGAAGGACTCTGTAAGTTCATGCTGGGTACTCCTGTTTCCGGGACAGTGGATAGGAATGCAGTCATAGATATAGGAATGGTTTTGGAACGCCTTCTTCACACATTTCACTTTTAAAACTATTTTCTTCTTTCAAATGAGCAGTCTCAGTTCTTAATGTAGTAGAATGAAAGGTATTGTTCCTTTATCTGGAGGTCTCCTTTTTCCTTGTTTACCTGCTTCTGTCCTTTATCAAAGAATGGAACTGGCTGTCCAAAACTTTTACATCTCAGACACAATTTCTGCCCTATTAAAGAGATTCTTGTCATTTTGCATATCTAAATTATTTGGAAATAATATATAAGGTTGAGCAAATTCTCTTTAAAAAAATGACACACACAACAACAAAAAGAACAAAAAAACCCAACGATGATATGGGGTAATAACTCCATATGCATTCTTGTCAAGTGGAAAAACAATGTATGCTAATCATTAAAAAAAAAGAAAATAGCTGCAAAGATAGTTTTCTCTGCCTTGCACTTCTAGTACAGTCTGTAATCCAACAATTCTTAAAAAAACATTTTAAAACATTTGTGCTGCCAAGACATTGCTGTAAAACATTGTAAAACAAGTAGAAGTATTTCTCTTAAGGCCAAAGTGACTACAAGGGATAAAAAAGATGACAGAGCAGAAACAAAATTCCATGTTTTGTTTATCAACAACTTTTTTTTTTTGCTTAGTGGCAGATGCTTGGAGAGAGAACCTGTTTACTTCTATGAAAGGCTTGTATACAGGTTTGCTGAATCCCAAGGCAAAAAGAAGGCACAGATTCCAACTTGCAAGCTATTCGATGTGTGATGAGCTTAACACATTTGTGGATTTGTATGTTGCATTTTGACGTGATTAAATGTTGTAAGTCTATTGATTTAATGCTGGGGATTAATGATGCTGAATGAAAGAGCATCAAAGAATAAAACGTGTTTATGTGCCTGATTAAAATACCTTAAATAAGAACCGGAGAAACTCTTTTTGGGTAGGAATGAGATAGGAGCAGGACCATTCATGCATTCAGCATTGAAGGGAAGCTGAATTAACTTCTTTGGGCACAAAGAGAAGAATGAAGATGCGATAAGGATTTGCCGTACCTTTCTGAGTGTTTGACTTGTTATTTTTGGAACAGGGCATTAAAAAGGTTTCATTATCAGTTGCTTCAGATCTCTTTTATCGTGTCAAACCAAGCATGATGTTTAGCTGTGATTAATAGACAATCTTTTAACTTGAGGACTTGTTGGTGATGGCATGTTAATAAAGGACAAGACCCAAGGATATTCACTGCAACTATGGACGTGAGATACAGTAAGGATGAGAACAGGAATGTGCTACTTTCAATGGGTGTAATACCTCTACATCTCTTTGCCTTAGCATGTTAGCTCACAACCGTCTCATAGTTATCTTTAAATATTCGTGGTGATACGTGGTTTTCATCTACTCTCTGCAAATGTGCTTAATGGTCTAGTTTCGTGGCTCATATCTGGACTTGCAGTTAGGTGTATGACATTTTGTTTACCGAAATAATGGTAGATGAAGATGGAAAAGACCTGTGTGCTCATTAAATCCTGAAATCATAGTATTGACTCTTATGGCATTTTATTAATTAAAATGTCAGTTTCCATGATGCTTGCCAGAAGGTCAAGGAGAAAATGCATTTCTGCTATACGATCTGTGGAGAAGGATGCCTTAACAATCAAGTTAGCACGTGAAATACTTGATGCCCTGAGCTAGAGAAAAGTTCAAACAAAAACTAATACAGCTGAATAAATATCTGGCAGGGCCAGTTTGTGCACATGGTTTTTTCTCTCATGATGCTCTGGTCTGAATTAGCATATGTGAGATGAATTCAGCACTATGACACTGTTATGTATTTTTCTAGAAGGGGTAGAATGATTATCCAGGGCTCAGGGCAGCAGAGGGGGGGGGTTGACAATGTGAGATTTATTTTCTTCTCCACTTCCATTGCTTACTATGGGACCTGAAATCCTCAGTTACAGAACAAAGTGTCTGAGCAGTAACTGAATTTGTGCAAACCCAAGAGAAGAGTAATGACTGTTCCTTAGAACTTCCTGCCTATGTGCAGGTGCAGGAATCAAGAGCGCCTGAATAATTCATAATGTGCACATTAGTTCCGGCTTGCTCTCACTACTTAATTTTTTCTTCAGCTTACCTACCTAGTTACTGATAGAACAGAAATAGAGGGAGCTGGTGAAACTGGAGAGGGAAAAGCTGCTGCAGAGTACGGGCCAAAGTTGCAGAAACAGCTCAGTGTTGTGGGTGTGTTTGAATGGTTGGTGCTTGTTGGGAGGCTGGAATCTGCACTATTCATTATTCATGAAAGGTTTCCTTATGAACCAGCGAGCTCTAAGAATCCATTCCATCGCTTTTGGAGAAGAGGTTCATTTAAGGAATAAAGTTTTTCCTACTTTTATTGTAACTGTTGCTAAGAATTATTGTTGGGAGAAAAAATAATCTCTTAGAAGCCTGTGTAAAGCCTGTTACACTGTTTGATAGAGTATGCATTTCTTATGTCAAAATGTGTCTGAACTTTGAGGTCTGGAGAAACTTCACTCAAAATTTCAGGTGTCAGGATTGTTTCTGCTCGGAGTAAATGTGGTTTCCAAGGACTTGTATTAAGCTAGCAGTATCTGAGTTTTCAGTGTGTAATCAGTAATCAATTTTTGTCAGTCAAGAGGCAAAACTTTGGAATTGTTTTTAAGAGTTAGCTTCTTTTTGGTTTCTTGGCTGTTTTTGTGTTTGGGAGTATGGAATGGGAGGCAAGTGGCGCATTCTCCTGCTGTGTGATGTTGCAGCTTACGCAAACCCTATCAGTTACAAGATATTGCTGAACACCATTTTTATGGGAGAGGAGAAACCCAGACACAAAGCTGTCAGCGATCTGTGACCCATCTGTGTGTCACTACACAGGACAGAGAGACAGGTTGTTTCTGCTGCCTATCTGAACCTCCATTTGAAATCTCTCCTTCAGGAGATGGAAAGATGTGACCTCCCCAGCAGAAGCAACAGCAAAGTGTTTTTCCGCACGGACAGGTGCCTGTGTGGAGGGAGAACTACTGTTCATGTTTTTGCTATGCTGAATGTGGAAAGAGAAAGCAGAAAGACACAGAAAAAAAAAAAAAAAAGAAGAAGAAAAAAAAAAGGTGTTTTTTTAGCTGCTTTTTTGTGTTGTGTTTTTTCTTTCTTTTCTCCGCACATATTCCTACTCCTTCCATCCCCCCACCTTCTCCCAGCTCCTGCCTGCAGCAGCCAGGTCACGTTGCCATCATCTGTTTTTGTATTTCCCTCATTTGAGCAGCAGGAATACGAGCTGGCTCTCGTTTCTCGCTGATTCTGTCATTTCCGTTAGGCCCCAGCTTGGGCGGGTGCCAGGGCCAACAGGTGATCCTCAGAGCTGCAGAAGCAGCAGGAAGGAGCCCGCACGGAGGAGGCCGCTCACTGGAGGAGCTGTCTGGCCCCGCTCCATCTCGCTGTATAATTCACACCCCCTCTCTCGCCCCCCCTATACCCAGCAGAAAATCTGTGCGGAGCAGCTCAGCTGCTGCAGCCGTTGTAGGGAAAATGTTAATAAAGTGCGTTGGAAGAATAGCGGCTCTGCAAGGGCAGAGGTGAGCTAAGCTTTGAGGAGAGGCTGCGGCTGGACCTCCCTGCTGGGGAGTGCAGTGCTCGCAGGCTTTCTTATTTGTGTGGAGCCAGTTTGGAGTGAGCTACTAATTATATTGAGCTTTTTTTTTTCTAAAAGCAGCAGCTTATGACGTCATGTGGAAATTATTTGGGCAGGGAAGGAGACTGTAGTTGGGAGGGGCCATCCCCAGGCGGAGAGCTGTGGGTAGAGCTATGGGCAGAGCTCTGCCATCTCTGGGCTGGGGCCTCAAGGAGCCCTCTCTGATACATGGAAGAAGAAACTTCCAGGAATCCTCAAGATAAGTCTCAGAGATTTTTAATTGTTTATTTATTGGAGGAAATTCCCAGAAGATTTTGGGAGATTCTTTTTAAAGAATAATAACAAAATTGTATTTGAGAGATGGCGGTACCATAAGAAAACCCACTGTAAAACATTATCTCCGAGGCTTAGGTTAACCCCTTGGCCTATCCCATCATGTGAGATAACATCCCTGGAAAGTTGAACTGCATGTTTGTATTTGTAAGGCAGGCTGATGTCTCAAGGTAGACGTTCGGTAGCCTGAATCCTCTGCAAAATAGATGATATCTCATATTCTTTCTGCTCTGTACACACAGAAGCAAAATTGCCTCTCCCACCTGTGGATTCAGTGTTAGTGATTTGAAAGCTGAAGGTTGTGTATAGATGACGTATCATTTTCTGTCTGCACATTTGCAAGGAGCTGGGCTCTTTCAGCGCATCTCATCAACAGGGGAAGGCTGCTGGGAGAAACAACCTGGGAAGCCTTCATCACTCTGCCACTGAGGGTGAGGCATTGCTTTAGCTCTGCACAGCAGCAAGCCTTCACAGTGCCCTACTCTTCTGGCAGTACAGAAACCAGAAACACAGCCAGTAATGAGAGCAAGCTCAGGAGTGAAACATCAACATATTTAGTAATGCTTCCAGGACCTAGTCGTCTGCAGGCCTTTTAACAAAGCCAGGAATCTAGGATTTCATTCTATGAGGAGGGTGCATTGCTCTGCCCTTTGTCAGGCATCTGAAGTGAGAAGGGCCCTAGAAGGAATGCATTGTGTCCCAGGGGTAGTTTGTGAGTGTGGAAACCTGAAGGCGATCCAAGACTGTGAATGCAGTGGTTTGTTCATGAATATACTTCTTACTTCCCCCAGACATGTTTCCTCCCTGCTAAAATGAGCACTGATAAATACCAGCATCTTAATTTTTTTGCCCTTCTCTCTGCTGCTTTTCTCAGTGCTGTGCCTTTCTGAAATCTCAGGAGTCTGATAGCAGGAACTGAGCTTTTCCATCAGAACATACTGATTTTTTCTGTTCTCTGTATCTGATGAGATGTCCTATTCTTTTTGTTTGTAGTCGGTTGTGGACAAACCTGAATAGTCCCTGCAGCAGGCTCTGCCATCCCTATTGCATCCCTTTGAATTAAGGGGCTAGTTAGAATACTTTTTTTATCACACATTCACTCGCTGGCTTGTGACCTCTTCATACACCCCTGGGTGTGGAGTAGAAACTGATACAGCTGGGGCAGGCAGGGTCACTAGCTCAGAGCTTGCATTTGTCTCCATGTAGCCCAGTCCAGACATAGGTTCTCACAGAAATACTGTGGTCTGGAGAAAAGCATCCTTGGTGGCCCCTGGAAAAATCAAGTTTTCCAATGGATTTGGCAGGCAGCCTGGAGCAGATCCATCCCTTATGCCAGCCTTGTGGAGCACCACCCCTCTCAGTTCTCCCTCCTTCTGCAGCTCATACCTTACTATTAATAATAATTTGGAGGCACCGCAGAATGCTTTGTTCTGAGTGGTATGCAGCTTCTGGAAGAGCAGGGAGCTGTATGACAGTTGTTTATCTACTGGTAGATGTATTTGGAAATGAGCACTCTTGTTCTTCCTGCTCATTCTTTTTAATTCTCCTTCCTCTGTTTTGCCTCCTCCCTGGGCTGTCCTCAGTGCACTCAGCAGACAAAGCACGTTGTAGTGCCTCCAGCAGAGGACAGGGAAGCGCTGTGAGGCTGCAGAAGTGTGGGAGCAACAGGCTTATGTAGCATCATACTGCTTCAGCTTCATCAGCTACACCAACAGGCTGTCCATACCAAAACAGTGAGTCCTAAAAGTTAAATGAAAAATTGGTAAGAAAAATACATCTGTGACAAGCTCTTGTGAGTGTGCACAGTCCTGCTGTGTGATTTGTCAGTGCGTTATGTTGTATGCAGGGATGTAAGCTGCTCCTGTGTGTTTGGCATGGTGTGACTTGGCACAGAGTCACAGGCATTATCATGCCATCACTATGAAATCGATGAAAGGTTCAAAATATGGGGCTGCTGTTTGCTAAACTGAAAATCCTTCATGGTCATATTTACATTGGAACTGACAAGACTTTCAAGTAGATCTATTCTGGGACCGCAGAAACTAAGCAGCATAAGATACGGATATTTTATTATGGATTAGCATGCTTTTGGAAGAAAATGTGGACTAGGAAAATTTACCAAACATTTTCTCATGGGGAGGACATGAACACGAGGAGTAAGAATTGGCAATGTTCATTGAACCTGGAGTATTACAGATGTGTTTGGTGGTGTTATTGATGATATCTGATCCCTCAGTAACTGTTTGGTGTTGTTCCTGTAACTCACCTGTTCCCACCAACTCTTCACATACTTTCACCTCCTGCAGTTCCACTGTTTCACCAAATATTAGCTCACTGCGCACACAGTTTAACTACTTCATGAAGTAGCAAGTGCTATTTTGGGTGCCGTAGAGATAATAATAATAATTTGCTAGGTGCACTGTGTCAGGTTTTTCCTGCATTGTTTGTTATACAAATGAAGGGTAACTGCTGAATGGTGGTAACTCAGGTGTTAGATAACCTCTAATGCAGGAAGGGAAAAAGTCTAGTTTATTTATGGTTGCCCCCAGAAACTCTGCCTTCCAGTGTACCCACACTTTTCTAGGATGGCACATTTTGCTCAGCTGCAGCATCAGCAAGGGTCGGTAATCATCAGAGTTAAATTGCTTCCAACACAAAGGTAATGCAATGATCTCATGACACCAGTCATCATTTTCATTCTTAGTCCCACATTGTTCAGCTTCTGCCTGCTTCCTCCATGACAACTGTGGCAGCAGACAGCTGCCACTGGTTCTTGAAAAGCACAAAAGGGCATGGCCAAGGAAATCGATTGACTGCATTGGCTGTATTAGCGAGAGACCTCACTTGAACCAGAAGTAACCAGAGGGAGGCAAAAAGTAACTGAATTCTCCAGCAGACCTCTGAATATTAAAGACGTCCATAGTAGTTCACAGAAGGCGTTCAGAGTCTGCTCATGTTCAGATCACATTCCCTTGGCTTCCTTGTTTTCACCGTGTGTGCTTGCAGCTGAGGCAGCAGACGGGAATTCTCTAGCTTTTGCACTTAACATTAGATATGTAATTGGGTGGAGAATTAATGTAAGCTTAAAATAATTTAGTTTCATAGTCATTATACTTGTTCGCTTTAAATTATTTAGCTTTGTGTCTCCAGTGTCTCCCCAAAGCCCTGCTATTACTGATCTCCTGGCTCTCTTTATTAGCTTGTATTTTTTCCTAAAAGCAAGGCCTCATGTACAGTGTAATTATCCAGCAGCACTGATTAACTGCATAATTCTCTTTTCTGTAAAACTGCTGTGTAAATTACTTTTCATTTCACAAAAATGACTGGTATGGCCATTTCACAGAAGGTTTTTTGTTGTTGATGGTGTTTGTTTATTTTTTTTTTTTAAATTCCCCTTTCTAACCCCCTTCTTCATCACTGTGTCATGGTAAGAGATCATTAAGTACTGTTGTGTATAATCTTGGTGCGAGCACTAAGCCGTACAGTAATTTCAGTGGAAAAAATTAAAGTGGTTTCCATGGTATTGTCACTTCTACCATCAGAATAGATGAGTAGAAGTTACTAAGACATTGTACTTCTTCAAGTGGTAATGTTTTTAGGGAAAATGGTCTTAACACCAAGGTGAAGGAAACTCATTCATTTCAGTCAGCTGAAGAAGTGTCTGCTTCTTCTCAACTTCTGAGATTGCCCATTACTGCTTCAGTCACCTTTGTAGTGTGCGTGTTCTGTTGATGTTGGCTATTGTTCCCTTCTCAAGCCTAAACTCACATGTGTTGGCAGTGGCTCTCTTCCAGCATCTTGCATTGAAATCAGGAAGGCTACTGTCATGGTTTTATGATTTCTGGTTATCGGTATTCCACATCATTACATCATGCAGTGCACTGGGAGTTAAAGTGTTAATGCTCCAGTTCCGGGCTGGAAGAGAAGAAGAACTACATTCCCCAGGGGGCTTTGCAGTCACAGAGGAGATACAACTCCTGGCAAGGTCACCTGATGTGCTCTTCTTCGTCAGGCTCTCCTCCCCGCACATGACTGCGCATGACCTGACTGCGCATCTCACCTCAGTGTTATGGTGAGGCCTTTCCCCCTTTCAGACATACTCTCTCTCATTATATTTGATTTATTAGCTTTAATTCTAAGTATATTGTATTATAGAGTGTTATCTCGCATTCCGATACCATATTTAGTAAATTAGTTTTGTTTCTCCTCAGATCATTGCTGTTGTTTTTGATTATTTTGGGGTTCCCTGTTTCCCTTTTCCAGAGGTGCAGATTTTGCGAAATCCCTCCAGCCTGCTTGTCACGGAACTGGGCCGAACCAGCCTGTACACCCTTGACACAGAGACATCATCCTTCCAAGCTCTTAGCAATTTATTGCTGCGCCCTACAGTTGCTTCATAGAAAAGATGATACTTGGAAAGATTGCATGTCCTTATGGAAGTATCAAATATTCATACATAAGAAATGGTACTATGTTCCTCTGTCTCTGGCTTGGATTAAGTCTGAGCAAATGATGGGCAAAGTAAGAAAAAGCTAAAAGCCCACCTTGTTGGACAGATGAATAGTCAAGATGTTGCAAACAAGGTGGAAGGGGCTGTTGATCTGCCAGAGGGAAGAAAGACATTACAGAGGGACCTGCATAGACTGAATTAATGGGCCAAGGCAAACTGTACGAGTTTCAGTAGAGCCAAGTGTCAGGTCCTGCAGTTTGGTCACAACAACCCCAGGCAACCGTACAGGCTTGGGGAAGAGTGGCAGGCAGCTTTCCAGCCTGATGGAAAAGGAACTTGGTGTACTGATGGACAGTCGGCTGAATATGAGCCAGCAAGTGTGCCCAGGTGGCCAAGGCCAATGGCATCCTGACTTGGTGTGGTGAGCAGGACTAGGGAATTCATCCTGCCCCTTTACTCGGCACTGGTGGGACCTCATCTCGAGTACTGTGTTCAGTTTTGGGCAAAGAAGGGCAACAAGGCTTGTGAAGGGCTTGGAGAATATGCCCTACGAGGAGTGACTGAAGGAACTGGGGCTGTTTAGTCTGGGGAAAAGGAGGCTGAGGGGAGACCTTAGTGCTCTCTTTCAGTATCTGAAAGGTGCTTACAGTGAGAGTGGGGCTCATCTTTTCCCACTGGTGACAGGTGACAGGATAAGGGGAAATGGCCTCAAGTTGTGCCACGGTAAGTTTAGGTTGGATATCAGGAAACACTTCTTTACAGAAAGGGTTGTGAAGCACTGGAATAGGCTCCCCAGGGAGATGGTTGAGTCACCATCCCTGGATGTGTTTAAAAACTGTTTGGAAGCGGTGCTCAGGGACGTGATTTAGTGGAGGGTTGTTAGAGTTAGGGCAGTATGGTTAGGTTGTGGTTGGACTTGATGATCTTTAAGGTCTTTTCCAACATGAGCAATTCTACGATTCTGTGAAGCTGAACTTTTTCTTTCCTGTCCTTTGTTGCACATGACATAGTAGTAAGTACCTCCAGCTGTATGAGATATGGCATGGGGGCACTTAATAAAATTGGCATTTGGTTTCAAAAGTGTATGTTTCATGAATGTGTGTAGAAAGAAATGGTCAGTGTTGAGGCAGTGGAACAGGTTGCCCAGTGATGTGGTTGATGCCCCATCCCTGGAGACTTTTGAGGTGAGGCTGGATAAGACCCTGGGCAACCTGATCTAGCTATGTATGTGTGTGCTCATTGTAGGGATTTGGACTAGCCGACCTTCAGAGGTCCTTTCCAACTCTAAGGATTCTATGATCTGTGTAAACCTAAAATCCTTGGTACCATGTCAATCCAAGCAGAGCTGGTAGCCTATCTAGTGTGTAATGAAAGAGCAGAGCAAGCTTGGTATTGTGTGATTCTTTCTCTGGATTACCTACTTT
Source organism: Tetrao urogallus (assembly GCF_951394365.1). Taxonomy (NCBI): domain Eukaryota; kingdom Metazoa; phylum Chordata; class Aves; order Galliformes; family Phasianidae; genus Tetrao; species Tetrao urogallus. The sequence goes on along the minus strand of NC_136813.1, from coordinate 40,341,454 downwards.
TCCTCCACCCATCCGTCTTCCTCTGCACATCTTAAAAGAGTCAGTATTTTATGCAGTTTCAGATTCTGAGGCTGTTTGTGGGCCTTAGTGTTTAGTATTTATAGGTGATCCCACCCTTCATGATCCTCCCTCAAACCCATTTATTCTTTTGGCCTCGACAGTGTGCAGAGGCAATGAGTTCCAAGTATGTGTTGCATGAGAAAAAAAGTTCTTCCCTCTGTTCAGTTCATGCCACCAGTTCTTAGAAAAAATATTGAGTAGTCGCCTCTTTGCAATCTCTCCTCAGTTATCTCACAGATTTGGCGTGGTTGTGGGCCAGCTGTCAAAGATGTGGCTGAAAGAATTTTCACAGGGGGAGTTTTCACTCTGCACTCCTCCGTGAGACCAAACTAATCCTAGATCTGACAGCGTTTCAACCTGTTACTAAGAATAGGATAAATTAGAGAAACGTGCTTTCCACTACTCGCACAGAGCTGTTCTATCACTTTGTGTGTTCAGAGCATCACTACATATCATTTCTTGTGGCACAAATAGTTGCCAAGCATGAAACTGCTGCAATGAGAGTTATTTAGCTGCTCTCACCATTTGCTTGTAGTGAGTCAGTAACTTGTCCAGCCCTTTATTTTTTGAGTATGATAAAATGATACGTGTTGCTGCTTGAGATAGAGGTATATCCCTGTAGAATTAATTTTTGCAGTGCCAGGAAGATCTGGGGTTATAGTACCAATTATTCCAATTAGTCCTAAATTTCTGTTTCTAGCCCGTGTCTCTGGAATTAATTTGTTATGTTTGTATATTGTTTTATGTCTTTGTTGGTTTAATCCCATGCACTTGTGCTTTCACACTATCTACCCTTCCTCTAGTGTTCTGTGTTGCAGTGAGATACAGCAGCGAGCAGATGGAGTCGGACAAAGTATTTTTTTATAATAACAATTTTTAAAAGTTGTTCTACTGTGTCTAAAAATGCAAGTATGTATTTTGCAGGTTTTAATTTCAGTTCCTGAATTACAGACTTTTGCTGCTTGTGTTAAAAATGAGCCCAATGTTGTTATTTCTCTGTCCCTTCTAGTTTCAGTAACCTTAACAGCTAAAATTTTTGTTGGCACATAGTTTGGCAAGTAAGTGCTGACATAGTAAATGAATATTTGAGGGTGGTGACGCACTGGAACAGGTTGCCCAAGGAGGCTGTGGATGCCCCATCCCTGGAGGCATTCAAGGCCAGGCTGGATGTGGCTCTGGGCAGCCTGGTCTGGTGGTTGGCGACCCTGCACATAGCAGGGGGTTGCTAGATGATTTTTGAGGTCCTTTTTAACCCAGGCTGTTCTGTGATTCTATGGTTCTATGATTTTTTCTTTGATCTTTTTCATAACTGTTTTCCACCAGGCATTTGCAGTGCTGTTTTTAGGTGTTTAATTATCTCACTATATTTAGAACGCATTTTTCAGCCACTTTTGTCCAACTTTGAAGGGAGAGAAGTAACCACTTCAGTACATTCTTCTTTTTCCCCTAAATTCTACAGCACCTATGCTTTTGATAATGTTTTCTCCTGTTAGTTTATTGTCTCAACAGAGAGATCACTGTCTCCAAATGTACATGGGCCATCAGCTGAGTGATTGTCAATACTGAGGACAGATTTTTGTAGGACATGAGACAGTGTTATTGCTGAGTGAACTGTAAACCCTGTGTTTCCTCTCTTGTTTCAGTAGTGAGACTGTACTGTGGAAGAGATTTACATCAGTATATGTAATGAAGCGTTGCTCTGCATAGCAGTCTGCCCCTTGTAATAGGCAGAAAAAAACACAAACATTGCTTTGCAGCAGGGATTTGCTTAATTGTAGCGGAGGGAAGGCTGTAAACCGTGCTAAGTCATAAAGGTCACAGCTTCTGTGAAAAGTTTCTCTATTAATAGTCTTCAAGTATTTTGTTTCTGCCAAGCTAGTGCTTAGAACCAAATTAGTCCCTCATTACAAGCCCAATGCATTGAAGTCAAGGGTGTATCAGCATGACCTGTGTTGCCTTCAGACACCCTCCATGGCCCCTCACTCAGGCTGCATTTTGATAAATGTGTTGTGTGTGACAAATGTGAGAAGACAAATGACTAAGCGATTTGTTGAGTTATCAAACAGCTTGTTAAAGAAATAAGTCTTTTTCTTTCCTTTTCCTTCTCAAATACATTTCCCCCATCACCACCTGGTTTATCAGCCATGTGGAAATAGTTGTGTTGATTTCTCAGTGTCAGCTTTTGTCCTCAGTGCCTTCAGTATAACAGCGGAAGACATTACTATCAGTAAATATTCAATGTTTTTCTCAGTATGACTCCTTCTGCTAGTTAAGAAGGGATGTAGAGTTTTTTCTGCCTTTAATGGAGTGAGATGGACATCTCCATCCCGTTTTAAGAAACATATGTGTGAGATACATAAGGTGAATTATCCCAAGTAATGACAATTGTCCCCTCTATGTCTCTGTCCATTGGCCATCATAGCAAACTACTTAAGTAGGTTAGAACAGAGTGAAAGTTTTGAAGAGGACATAACAAATGTAGCAGAAATGTGAAGTAAAAATACCATTCTGGAGAAAAACATCCTCCTTGGAAAATTAGTATGTGAGTTCTAATCTTAAATGCTATGAAACAGACATTAAATAAAAGCCAGGAACATGGAGTTTGAAGGATCTGGAATCACATATACCTTTGTGTTCAGACTGTGACTCAAAATTTCTTACCTGCCATAAATCATTTCTGTTACCTTAGATGTCGTATGCCTTGTCTTTTAAGGATCTCTTATTTTCCATTGTAGATCATACCTCTTGTAAAAAACAATAATTAAAAAAAAACAAACACAGATAATTACTCTGACATGCTATCCCTTTGTCTGAAAAATGTTAATAACATTGTCAACCAACCTCATTTGGATACTGAGAGAATCAATTCAAAAATCTAAACTCAGTTCAGTTATGTTGATTCTCATAGTGAATCATAGATGTGAATTATAGATAACCCTGATAACTGTGAAGAATGAGAGTAGGAAGTTTTTCCACTTTGTTTGCTCTCTTTTTGCTCCCTCTGCAAACACCAAAATGAAATGTTCATGGCTATAGTCCTAAGGGTGAGAGGGTGATTTCTAATGTTGTCATGAATTGTGGTGGGTCTTTGAAATACAGCCTTTAAAGTTGCCGTACTTCACATGTGATTTCTGAGTTTTGTGTTAGACCCAAAACCGAAGACTTCTATCCCAGTGCTGCAAGTGCATTCATGTAAGCTACTCTTTCTACCTCAAGTGAACATCTTTAACTTCACTGAGGTCCCATGTGGATGTTGAGGCAGTACTGGTGTTATGTGGTGTTATGCCTGGATTGCTTCACTTGTGATGTGAAAACGATTTTCACCTACATATGCTCTTAAATTTCTTTTATTTTAAGCTTTCTTGCTTGGGTTCTTTACCAAGTGGGTGACATTGATTACTTTTCAAAAAGTAGCAGGTATGCCATAATTAAATAGGTGAATGGGCAGATCTAAAGGGCAGTCAGGCCGTGGATTTTGGTCTTTTCTCTTCAGTGGACACCAGTGTTCATCCAGCTGTTGGTAAAATACATGGAGATGTCAGTATCACATGTTAGCTCCCTAACCTGTCTCTGTCTCTGTCTAGGGTTAGAGGAGTGCTAGCAGTGTATGGCTTGGGGTGGATGGGGAAAAAGCATAGTACTGACTTAATTACAAAGCTGGCTCATTTCTGCTGTATCAAAAAAAAAAAAAAAAAAAAAAAAACCCTACGCTGTGAAAAATGTTATGTAATGACCATGTAGTTAGTAATGGTAATCAAGCAGAGGAGGAAAAGACCTACTCTTTATTCAGACACAATAAAGTTATCTGATCTTGCTGTAGAGCAAGTCAGAGATGAATTCAGAAGTTAAAACTTTTATTTTCTTCAGTGTTTTTCTATTTCTTAGAGTACTTTGTGTTGGTATGTTACTCTTAAATTCTTGTCTCTTGGAAAATACTCCTCATAGAAGAGCATATTCAATGACTGCAAGCAGAGGAAGATGAAAATATTAGTTTTCTGTTTTTTTATAGCCTTCCTAAGTCCAGAAAATGATGTGTTATGTATTACAGCAAGGTCCATCCTCCTTTCTTTAGAAACCTTAGTTTTACCAGCCTTACAATTTCTGGGGTCTGAAAATAGCATCTAGCAGGCAGAACTGTCTCCTCCTCTCCTCTCCTCTCCTCTCCTCTCCTCTCCTCTCCTCTCCTCTCCTCTCCTCTCCTCTCCTCTCCTCTCCTCTCCTCTCCTCTCCTCTCCTCTCCTCTCCTCTCCTCTCCTCTCCTCTCCTCTCCTCTCCTCTCCTCTCCTCTCCTCTCCTCTCCTCTCCTCTCCTCTCCTCTCCTCTCCTCTCCTCTCCTCTCCTCTCCTCTCCTCTCCTCTCCTCTCCTCTCCTCCCCTGCCCTTCTCCTTCCCTTTCCTTTCCTTCCTTTCCCTTCCCTACATTTCCTTACCAATAGAACAAAATATCACAACATGTATGCAGGAATTCCCAGAATGCTGACAATAAATATGAACTCAGAAGTGCGATAGCTTGGTTTTGAAAGCATGTATGTGGAAAACTGCGCAGAGTGGACTGATAAAGATGTACTGGAATAGTTCACCTGAAGGAAATTGCTTAAGTGCTTGAGGGTTCACAGAATCAGACTCTAATTGTGACAGATGACAGATGTTAAGGAATTAAGTAAGCACGGATTTCTAGAAATCTGTTTAAGATATTTCTGTTTCCATTTGATTCACATGGATGACAGAGAAGTGATTATGTCCAAGAGCACGTGGAGCTGGAGGAGGTACAGCTCTCAACCAAATACCCATTACAAGGAAGGACATTCAGCATAGAATACCAAGAATGGTATTTGATTGGCAAAATTAAATGCCAGTATTGGGGGAAGGAAAAATGAGGTCAAATGAGGAGTTCTAGCTTCGATGATAGCTTTCTTTATGTGTTAGTTTTTAAAACACTTAAAGTGGCCTTGGCTTATCTGATAAAGTCTACCAATGTAGTGTTAGTATACTATGCCCAAAGAGAGAGATTTGTAAAATCATTTGGTGCTTTAAAGTCATATTCTTTAGGTAGACTTTTTTCCTTGTTCAAAGTCATTATGAAATGGCACCTTTTTGTTCTGTTTCTTTTTCTGTGTTTCTTTATTTTTCTCTGTCCTTTGCTCCCTCCCTTTTTACTTGAGGGCTGTCATTAAAGAAAAGAAGCACTTTTTTTTCTTCCTAACACTTCTCCAGGTGACTGATAAAGAAAGGAGGAGGGGAAAAAGTCTTCCTTTCTTTTCTCCCCCACTTCAGGCCTCAATTATTCTGTATGCTTTGAAGAACCATGTAGCTTAACTGCAGGAATGGCCTGATTTCTTTCATAAAAATGCCTTGCAGTGATCTTCCCCAAACTGCTTGGAGCACTGAAGTCTTTATTTTGAGGGAAGAGAAGGAAGTATAGAATTATTTGGAGAGTTAAGGAACAAAGACCTTAGGAACAGAGACTAAGGAAGGAGAAAACTTAAGAATTAAAGGAGGCTACTGCCATCTAGAGCTGAGACTTCATGTTGGTTATGTTTTCAAGAGTAGTGTTCAATTATTGCATTTGTCTAACAAATGTAGAGAAAAACCTGTCAGAGCAATAGAAGTGCTTTCTTTGCCTTTCAGTGAGAATAGTTGGAGCTTAAAAACATATTTTGAACCTTATTGTGTGCTTTTTAATGTACAGATAGTCCAGGTATATTAATTCTGATTCAGATTTTCTAATTGCATGTAAAAATTTAGAAATGCCATGGAAGGCCCGTGGCCAAGAGAATGATAACTTGCAAATAAGTAAACGTGAACAGGAGTTGCAACAACAAAAACTTGCAGCCAAGCTGGATGCTGATCACTAAGACTGAAAGCATTTCCTTCAGTACTTCAGTCAATAAAGATACAATTTCTATTTGTATTTATGATACCTCTAGGACTTGCTGTAATATTAAACACCAACATGTAGGCTTTACTTTCTTTTAAAGTCTGTAAATGTTATCATAGCATTGTTAAATCCCAGATTTCACCTGGTAGTCAAATTGCCTGAAGATTAATCTGAAGAAATGTGTGTTTAAAAGCAAACCAAGCTGGTTAGAAGCTAGGCTTCCCTCCGTAGAGAAAGAGAGAAAGAAAGTTGCTCAGTTTTCCTGAGTTCAAACTTTGGAGAAACCATAAACAGCTAATTGAGTAACATGTCCTGTCCTTTCTGACCAACTTAAAATGTGACCTGAATTTTAAACCCTTCTCTACTGAGGGCTATATTCCTGCAAACACTGAAATCAAATTGAATTAAAATATATATATATATGCAAAGATACTTAGACTTGTGGTCTTTGTTAGGAGTCATTAACTGACAGCCATCCACATGTTTGGCTTTACTTGAGTCAAAAAGTCTGCCCAGTTGTTTTGGCTTTTTTTGCAAGGTGATTTCATTCTACTTTGCAAGTGTTTATAGGGTGTTCTGGGAATACATGCGCGTTCTGAGAGTATATGCAGAGGGCCTGTTCCTTCTGTGGTGCTGCGGGATTTTGGTCATCATCTTTGTCTTCTTCCTCAGATGTTCCTACAGCTCCAGCCCCTCAGCCCATGTGTAACACGGCACTGGGAAGTTAGAATGCACACCAGGTGGTAGCATACTGGATGGGACTGGGAGAAGGGCAGCAGGTAAAGAAGATACCGTGCAGAGTTGTTTGGAGTAAGGCTTATGAATCACAGGAACTGTTTGTTTGCTTCTTACAGTCTTTTCCCTTCTAATTACAATTAGAAATCAAAATGGATTACCTTAATCTGGAGAACATGGAGGCTTATTGCGCCTTACAGCAGGGCAGCAGCAGGCACTTTCTGTCCTATAACACATGCAGTGCCCTCACTCTCCTTGTCCCCATTGCTGCTCCCTCTGGCTGCCCAATTTCACAGCCCCAAGAGAAGAGTTGGCTGTGAGTCTTTCAGGGATGAGATTCTCTTGTGCAGAAGGCCGCTCCCCTCAGTCCCAACATGGCAGCGTGCCACCTGAGATACGAGATGTGGCATTTGATACCTATAGGATAACAGACTCTTCCCATGTCGGTGATCTATGAACGTCCCATTCCTAACATAGTTGGCCTCATTCCTCTCAGTGGGTCACACCATCTCAGTGCAGGGGTGCTGGATGTGGCAAGGGAAGGAGGACAGCCCTGAGCTGGAGCAGAGAAGGGCTGTGTTCAGCTCCCAGCTGGCACCAAAGGGCATCGGGCTGCAGCTCAAGTTGTGCTGTGTTGTTTGGTGCTGTATACTGTTAGGATAGGTACCTTTCATCACTGCAACATTGTACTGTCTTTACATCCCTGGTGCGCTGTACTTTCAGAGCTTTGAGGCGCGCCTGCTTCTAATTAGCAAAAACAGTTTGAGTTAATTTACATATTTCCCTTCTCCATATAAAAGTCAGTGTTTTAATTAGCCATTTCATGTCATTTGCTACTCTTAATTCTCAACTATTCCAATTTTTGTCTTCTAGTGAATTAAATATGTAAAAATGCTTTGTGTTCAGGAACTGCCATTTAGCTACGTACATATTGACATTTGTGTCTACACATTCAGCGCTATCTAATTTAAAATCAAAAAGTGCTCTTCCTTTTCTTGGGCTCTGTCTATGTTTCTCTGACCTCAGAAAAGAAAGGAATCTGATTCTGTTTTTGTGGAAGTTCAGTTTAGGATCAAACATTTCAAGTCCTTTGATAAATCTGCTCAGCCACTTTTTAAAAATAAGGCTGTCTAAAAGTGCCTTATATATATATCTATTCCTCAGTTCTTTGAATTTTCCTGTTCTGAGTCTTGAAAATAACTGCACACTGTTTAGTAGTTCTGTCTTTATCAGTTTTTCCCCAGTATGCTTTTGTCTTGTTATTGCAGCCTAGACAGAAACATTAAGAAGAATTTAAATTCACAAAGTACTTGAACTCTTTTTACATTCATCTCCTTTGAACTTCTTCATCTCTGTGTTTAATTCTCAGGGCTAAAATGAAACCCTGGCACTGTATCTTTCTTTCTACCTTGCTCTATTTTCCACAGTTCTGAAAGGAGAATGAGACTTAAGACAGCTTACTCATAGTATTATGCTTTGTAGTTGCTGCAATTAAGAAGAAAACTTTCTGAAGATCTGGGTTTTGCGGGTTAGTTTTATGGATTCTTCTGGATTAAAATTCTTTGCTTATTGGTCTAACATGATTACCTCCTCCAATCTCTTTTTTCTCTCTCATATGCTAATAGAGTTTTAAACCAACACAGTGGTTCTGTTTATTTTTGTATTTGGGCACATGCATCTCAGAATTTATAAGCAGTTTGCTTGTATTCTCTGACAGATTTATGGAATTAATCATTTATTCATTAATAAATGCATTGCATTCTTTAAGTATGATTTTAAATGGAAGAAAACATAGCGGAAGAATATTCTGCACAGGAGATTGCGCTTTGTCTTTAGATTTCTGGATGCTTTCTTCATTCTTTATGATGGCGGATTTACCAGCCCTCACATACAATGTTTTTTTGTGTATGATATCCATGTAGTGTAATGTCGTTATGTTACGCCATTGCCATGCTTCTTGGCTGAGAGAATAATGTTATTTCAGGGAACTGTGCTGCATTCAGTACATTTACAGATCCGAACAAGACCTGAGAAGAGTAACAAACTTAGATTGCTGGAGGGGATAGCTAGGAGGACAGAATAACAGAGTTGAATATGTACTGCTTGGCTAAATAGCAATCAGGAGAGTGTAGCATCACGTCTCAGAAATGCAGAGGTGAGAAGATGGAACAAGAAGGAATCATTAAAGACTACAGGAATATATTAGGTAAAAGTGGCAGCAGCAGATGAATTTCATCTACTTCAGTTTAAAAACTTTCTGCCAGCAGTTTTAGTTTTGCATCGCAACATGTGGTGGGGAAAAAAAAAAAACAAAAACAAAAAAAACACCTTTCTGATATCCAAATGAATTACAAAAATAATTTTAACAGGGTACTTCATGGGTATTCTGTTTTTTGAGTGATAAGTTTTGGAGATCTCCTAATCCAAATGCAATGAGTTGTCTTTTCCTGTTTTGGATTATTTATACTACATCCTCCTTTCTCCTGTCATCATATCCTATAGGACCTTTGTTACTACTGACAAAGTCTGCTTACAGTTGCCTCCAGGAAAGAAGATGAGGTGTCAGGTGGAGTGTATTCAAAATTCTGCTACGTTGCAATTTCTCCGGTCTGTGAAGGCCAAAAAAGTGTGACCTGTACTGTGCTCATGCCTCCTTGTACTCCTTGTAGTATTGTACAGGAGTACAATAATAATATTAATCTGTATTTCTATATCAGTTGTCACACTGATAATCTGCACAGTGTTATTTGGAGGCCTAAACCTATTCAGAACTGCAAAGGAAGTAGGGAGAGTGAGGTGAAATTACATCTCATTGCAAATCAGTAGCAGCTACCTAGCTGTGACCCAGAATTAGCCCCTGAGATAGTGATCTGTTAGTAGAGCTATCTTCATTCAAGAAGTTGGTTCTTCTGCATTTCGTGACTTGAGCCATTAGAAATTTTCTTCTTTTAAAAAGTTTTAAAAGTTCTATTCAGATACTACTGAACAGCTCTTCACCAAGATGCCCTGTTAGATGCCGTGTTAGATGCCCTATTAGCTGGAGCAAAGAAATACTTGTATTACTATGTCTCCATTTAAATAGGTACTATTGTCCTTGAAATGTCAAATATAATATGACATGTCAATTATTGTATGTCAAGCACATGATGTATTTTCAGTCTCTGTTGATTTAGATGGGTTTTGACGTGAGCTTGACATATTATAATGGGGCTTCTTCAGTTCAGTGAATGTCTTGAAAACAACACTGAGTGGCACATAAATCACTGCACCACCTTTCACAGGGACATTTTCCAGGATATGAAAGGGAGGTTTTGCACTCCTGTTAGGGTTTGGCCAATAATGACTCTCTTGTTCCAGGTCTAGAAGCTTGCAGTTTGCCAGTAGAGCAGAAACAGTCTGATCTCAAGCTGTTTTACTCAAGGATTTTTTAATTGCTGTAGGAAAAGAAAATTTAACATTTTCTAACAAGTCTTTCATAAATTATGTACCATTTGGCTTGTGTTTTGTCCAGTAATGTGTGTGTAATGCTTTAGGACTAACCATGATAGTTAGCAACATAACCTGTTCCTTACCATGTTTACCACAAGTATGCATCTAGACTAAGGAACTCTATACATCATTGCAGACAGTAAGTAGCATTCACTGACTGCTAGTGGAGTTAGACATTAGAGGAAATTATGTTTTGAATTTTTTGTATTCTATGCTTTGATATTGTATTAGTTCTTTTTGGTACTAGAATTTACTGTTCTGCCTGAAAATCATAGGCAAGTTGGAGCCCCTTGTTACTGTGCTTGTACAAGCATACTGATAGATTCAGCCACTACCCAAAATGATGGTAAGTCTATGGTAGTAAGATGAGGAAGAAGGGGGAATGATATATGGTAGTATCCCCAATATTTTCAAACTGAGAAGTAACACAGAATGAATAAGGGACAGAACTGAGGTTATCCAAGAGATAAGTTGCAGCATTGCGGAGTCCTGTGTTGTCCTCCTGATCATCTTTGCTATTAGAGTGTAAAACATTTCTTTAACGAGAGAGGCTGTGTGTTTAATTTGAATTCATTTAATTTGAATGACACTGTTGAGTAATACAGATGCTGAAATGGTGTGAGACTTTGTAGTAGTGATGTGCTCCATAGAGGTTTTAAAAACAGTGGTTTTAGATGGGTAGTTAGGCTTCAACACCTCAGGAAAAAAACTCACCCACAGCACATGTATCTAAACCACATCTCTCCTCTAAACTCCAGTGACAGAACTGAAAACAGCCTGTCACAAACATAGATCAATAGTGGGTATTTTTTGTTGTTGCTCAATTCTTTGTCACAAAAATGAGATAGTAGAATATAGCATCCCAATGTTAAATTCAGAGTAGTGCAGCATGCAGTAGCAGTTTGGCTGATACTCTAATTTTACATACCAATTCCCTGCCTGACCTGACTTTCTAGGAGATGTCTGTCAGACTTCTAATATGAAGAGCCATGAGTGGTCTGCCAGCCTGACCACGGGCCACTGAAAAGGTTAAAGATGTTCTGAAAATGACTATAATTTGCTGAACACAAAACACATTGAAATCCTGACATCTCAATTTCGTAGGCCAGCAAGCACAGCCTCATAATGCTGATAACTAACGCATTGGCAGAAGCTTTGCAGCTTTATTCTGGGCTGCATGTTCCTGTCCTTGTGCTCTGTGTACCTGCCCTCTGTATGGCAGGAGAGGACTTCCTTTGGCACAAGTACTTCTACGATGTATTTCATTCATATTTTTGCTTTTTAAAAAAATCCGTGCTGTCAGCATTGCCTCCATTTGTGTAACAGGCTGGGTTGCATTTCAGTAGCCTTCTCACTTCAGTGAGAAGCGGATTTTTATGTCTGATGTTACAGCTCATAAAAAGAATTCCAAATGGACTTCCATTTATTCAAGCGAATAAGGAAAATGTGGGCTTGGAGATGGGAATGTTCAGGGAGGATTAAGGAGCGTAATTGAAATAGACGTATTTCCTACAGCAGTATTTGTGGAGAAAAAAAAGAAAAATGTATGCAAACACATAAAGTTAGGTGTATGTGTCCAATGTGACACTGGATCAGGTTGCCCAGAAAAGTTGTGTTAGCCTCATCATTGTGAGTATTCAGAGCTGGGTTGGATGGGGCTTTGAGCAGCCTGACCTAGTGGAAGGTGTCCTGGCCTATGGCTGGGGTTTGTGATGGATGATCACTTCCAAGCCAAATCTATCTATGATTTAGTTCTGTTACCTAGATTCAAACTGATCATGAATTTTCCCAGTGAGCCACCTCTGAGCAACTTATCACTGTGGCCCCCAGTTCATGTGATAATAGTCCTCCACTCTATGTCCATCCCACACGATGTAAAGGAATACAAAAGCAAAGAAACAAAAGCTGCAATGGGAAGGGTGAGCCTCTCTCTCTATTCCCCCTGAAATGTGTTTTCTGCCTGCTGTGTAGGTGTCATGAAGTACTTTGAACAACGGCCCACACCTCGGGGTTCCAGCCAGTGTCAGCAGGGACCCCATTTCCAGGTTACAGGGTCAGATGTGTGGCATGTCTCATTCAGGCCATCACTCTTGATAATTGCAGTCATCTTGTTTGACCTTAAGCTGAATGCCTGTCTGATTTCTCTACCTGCCCAACGCTCTCTATCTCACCGTAGTTACAGCAATATCATTCTGTCATGCTGAGAGGGAGTTTTATTTTTCTTCTTTTTCTTCTATATGTGCCTCATCCAAAATGAACAATTGTGACTGCAAAATGCTTTGATAATGATCCCTTCTTACTGCAAGCTAAGGCTGCAAATGTTTTAGGAAATTATGGAGGTTTTTGATCATGGAAGTTCTGGTATGTTCCATCCCATTTAACAAAACAGAACAAAACAACATATGTTCAGGGTTGAGTTTTGCTAGATTTTAACAGACTCTGATTTCTCTAGTAAAAGCTTGACTGTATGCACATTGGTTGTTCTTAATTACTAAACTGACAGTACTTGTTGGTGCTTTATCTGGTGAGTGAAACTGTAAGATCTCAACTGTTAAGCAAACAGAGACTTTAATAGATAAGGGGTGGGAAGATATCCAGAAATGGTGGTGGGGATTGATTGATTGAATGATTTTAAGAGGATATTCTAACAAAATTCTATTTAGTACTACTTTTAAGTAGTCACAATGTGCTTTTAAGGCTTTTTTTTAATCAAATGTTAATTTTGTTGAGGTTCACTCACTGTTTCCTCTGCAGAGCAAATTTGTCAGTAAAACCTCTTCAGGGAAGCTCTGTCGTCATTCATTTCACTGTGTTTTCTCACTGTTTTCCACTAGAAACATTTGTAGCTGTATCTTATATGAGGGCAAAAAATGGTGGTTATTGATAAAGAGTTGAAGCTCTTAAGCCGAAGATCCCGTTACTGAAGATGTAGAAGATTGGTGCTTTCAGGGGAGCAGCAGAAATTCCAGACACCGGTGAACTGGATGCTGGGTCAGCACAACTGGTTTTGAGTCCAGATTAATGCATAGGAAACTTATAGCAAAATAAGAGGCCGCTGGATCCTAGACCAGTGCTCCTGACCACAAGTTTGAGGTACTTGAAATTCAGAACACACTCTTCTAGATGCTCAGATCTGTTGACCTACCTTTGGGACTTGAAAACTGCAGTTGGCAGAGCACTAATGAGCAACATGCATAAATTAGCAAGGTTAACGGAGTGGCCCATTATTACAGTCCCTTGATTTTCAGCATTGTAGGAGATGCAGGAGGGGCTGACGTGCCCACTTCAGAGGCAGCAGCAGCCAGACAGATGCGCTTCGTTTCTGTGCGAGTTTCCCTTTGTAACCGCCTGAGCTTCGAAGTGTGAAAATAAATGATGGTGATAGTAGTGTAAAAAATAAATACAGCAAATGATAACAAGGCTGTAGAAATATACTTCAGCACTAAATAGAACAAGTAGTGTCTTGTGGATGAAAGAGGTCTGATGCGTGTTTCTAAGTCATCTGCAAGAAATCCGTGCAAGCAGTTCAGTTGGTGACTGGATGATGCTTCTAATCATATGGGAAGTGAGTTCCTACCTTCTTCCTTGAGACAGTTACAAATTGAAGGAAAAAATGTGGTATCTGAAAATGGTGACTATTCAATCTCTTGTCAAACAGGGCTTGTTTGACTACAGTAGTTTTCAAAGATTACCAGTTCTCTCTGTTTCATCAGCATTTTTTCTAAATATTTACAATATATTATAATTATATATATTATAAATAATACTTGTGGAATAACTCTAAATAAAATTTCATAAAGCTGCAAGCATGCAGTTCTGTCTGTGCTTAGGGAAGGGCTGGGTCAAAAATCTTTTGTCTGCAAGGCTTGTTCAACTTTACATATTTTTGTCCTTTTCTGAACAAAACATTCAATGCCTCTTGGAAATAGCAGAATAATTCCCCTCAAGTAATTGAATACTTGATGTCCCAGAGGGAGACACACCCCCTTCAGCCAGTGGGAAAACATTTCTTATCAGGCAAGCGCATTGTGTTACATTTCAGAAAAACTGAAGAGGCAACATCATGTAAATCTTACCCAGTTTAAATCCTTGCATGAGAACTTTCTTATAAACCCACACACAAAGTCATAGTTGGGAAGGCATAGTTAATATAACCAGCCAAACCCTCACTCAGATTTTACTTTGGCAGAGCTGAAGCACGCATAGAGTGAAATCCTGACCCTGTCTTTTGACAGCGAAATGTCATCAGGATTTTGTTCTTGCCTTTTTATAGACGTCTGTTCCCATCCTAAAGGCTTCTGTAGTTTTTCCCAGCCAGGGACTGACTAACTACCCTGATCCCCGTCCACACAGTTGTTTGAGTGCAGGAGCATGAGAACATGCAGCCCATGCAGCCAGCTGGACTCATGGAAGCCCAGAGGACTGGAGCTGCTTGGCTACCAGCCTGATTCATGTCTTCAGAAAGGGTTGTGGATAATTTGGGTGGAGAACAGAGACTTTATAGTCTGTCTCTGAGTGCAAGTGGAACAATTTCTAAAGCAGCAAAAAGATCTGGAGAAGATATATTTCTTTATATTTCTGAGTACAAAATGTACAATATGGATTTATGCAGATTGTCTACCAATGTAATTTTGCTCTCAATCAAACCTTGTGCTTTCTATAATCTCTTCAGATAGTTAAAGCAGTGCTGCCTTGTAAGAAAGCATTAAAAAAACCAATTCATGGAAACTGAAGTTTCTTCTTCCAGCTGGGAGAGTGTATCTTTGACTCCACTGAAGGCACTGGCACTTTTGCCAGACTTTCTGTGGGCCTGCATCCAAACCAGATATCTTTTTCATTTTTGAACTGATGTAGTGATAACTAAGGAATTGTTGAAATTCACCTGTTTGGTACATTTGAATCGTTGGTTAAGTGTAGCTTAATTACAAGTGCAAAGACTGTCTACTCACAGTTAACTGTGAAGAGTCCTGACTCAGCGTCACAGGAGCCCCCAGTGCCTGGCCGCCTCACTTCCCCAGCTCCCACTAAGCAGCAGGTTTGTGACGCTAGAAATTGAAGGGGAGGTGAGTGGGGAGGCAATGAAGGATCTGTCTAGGAGGGAGCCTAAGGCGAGGCAGTCGCCCCCATGCCTTGAGACTGCCTCTGTCAGGAAGGAAAGAAGGATGATTTTGGTGGGCGACCTGGTGCCTGGGTCAGGGACATAACTAGAAAACTCCCAGAGCTGGTTAGGTCCACTGATTACTTTCCATTGCTTGTAGTTCAGGTGGGCAGTGATTAAATTGCTCAGAGAAGCCTACAAACTATGAAAAGAGATTTCAGGGGTTTAGGGTGTTTAGTTCAAGGAGCGCAAGTGGTCTTTTGTTCTGTACCTTCAGGGGCAGCGAAGTACACAGAACGGGCTTGGAAAGCACAAGTAATGAGTAATTGGCTCAGAGTCTGTTGTCGAGGCAGAAACTTTGGGTTCGTTGATCAAAGAGCAGTTTATGTGGCCCTGGCTTGTTGTCCATGAATGAAATCCACCTGTCTCAAAGGGGGAAACGAATCCTACTGCAGGAGCTAGTGGGGCTTATCGGAAGAGCTTTAAACTAGCTACAATGGGAGAAGGGGACAAAACAGGGCTCACCAGAGAGGAACGTAGGGGAATGATGCTTGAGCTGGGGGTGAAGCAGATGTCTCAGCTGAAGCACATCTACACCAATGCTCACAGCATGGACAGCAAGCAGGAGCAGATGGAAGCGATTGTGCACCAGGCTATGACATAGCTGCTATTACCAAGACATGGTGGGAGCACTCTCATGACTGGAGTGCTGTGATGGATGGCTACAAGCTCTCCAGAAGGGATAGACAAGTAAGGAAGTGTGGTGGTTTGGTTCTTTATATTAAGGAGTGTTTTGATGTTGAAGAGCTTGGTTTGGGAGTGATGAAGTTGAGTGCCAATAAATAAGGATCAGGGGGAAGGTCTATAGGGGAGACATTTTGTTGGGGGTCTGTTATAGACAACCTAATCAGGATGAAGAGAAGGATGAGGCATTCTATGAGCAGCTTGCAGAAATTGTGCGATCACCAGCATTCGTTCTCATGGGGGACTTCAACTTCACTGACATAAGTTGGAAATACAATGCAGCACAGAGGAAGCAATCCAAGAGGTTTCTAGAGTGTGTGGAAGATAGCTTCCTTATGCAGCTGGTATGAGAGTCTACCAGGGGTGGTGCCCTGCTAGACCTGCTCTTCACTAACAGAGAAGGACTGGTGGGAGGTGTGAAGCTGGGGACTGTCTTGGGCAGAGTGACCATGAAATTGTAGAATTCTCCATTCTTGGAGATGTCAGAAGGCTGACTAGCAAAACTTCTATCTTGATCTTCCAGAGGGCAGACTGTGTCCTGTTCAGGACGCTTGTTGCAGGACTCCTTTGGGAGTCGCTCCTTAAGAGTGAAGGGGTTCAGGAAGCCTGGACACTCCTCAAGATGGAGATGTCCACAAGAACAGGATGTTCCTCAGTGCTGTATGGCAAGCCGTAGGGGAAGAAGATCGGTGCGGATGAACCAGGAACTATTGTTGAGACTCCAGAAGAAAAAGAGAGTCTATGTCCTCCAGAAAAAGGGGCAGGCTACTTGGGGAGATTACAAGGAAGTTGCTAAGGTATGCAGGGAGGAAGGCAAAAGCCCAACTTGAACTCAGATTGGCCACTGCAGAAAAAGAGAACAAGAAATCCTTTTGCAAAATAAGAACAGTAAGAGAACAATCAAGGAGAATTTCCATCCTTTACTTGATGCAGCGGGGAATGTGATCACTGAGGATATGGAGAAGGCTGAGGTCCTCAACACCTTCTATACATCTGCCTTTAATAGGCAGATCAGTTATCCTCAGGGCACTTTACGCCCTGATCTGGAAGTCTGGGATTCTACACAGAATACACCCCCGGTGATACAGGTGGAGACAGTTAGAGAGCTCCTCCTCCATCTGGACTGCAACAAGTCCATGGGACCAGACGGGCTCCACCCTTGGGTGCTGAGGGAGCTGTCAGGGTTCGAGCTGCTCTTGGCTACCTACGAGCATTCCTGGTTATCTGGAGAGATCCCAGAGGACTGGAGGCTTGCCGATGTGACTCCCATCTACAAGAAGGGCTGTAAGGAGGGTCCAGGGAACTACAGGCCTGTCAGCCTAACCTCGGTACCAGGGAAAGTTATGGAGCAAATCATCTTGGGTGAGATCACGCGGCATGTGCGTGGTGTCCAGGGATTCAGGCCCAGCCAGCACGGGTTCATGGAAGTCAGGTTGACCAACCTCATCTCCTTCTATGATTGGGTGACCAGCCTGGTAGATGAGGGAAGGGCTGTTGATGTAGTCTACCTAGACTTCAGCAAAGCCTTTGACAGTCTCTCACAGGCTTCTTCTGGGGAAACTGGCTGCCCATGGCCTGGACAGCTATACCCTACTTTGGGAAAGGAACTGGCTAGAGGGCCGTGCCCAGAGGGTAGTGGTTAATGGAGCTGGTGACCCGTTACCAGCTTGGGGCTGAGTGGCTGGATGACTGTGAAGAGGAAAGGGACCTGGGGGTGTTGGTTGATGCTCGGCTGAACACGAGCCGACAGTGTGCCCAGGTGGCCAAGAGGGCCAACGGCATCCTGGCCTGCATTAGAAATAGTGTGGCCAGCAGGAGCAGGGAGGTGATCATCCCCCTGTACTCAGCACTGGTGAGGCCACACCTCGAGTATTGTGTTCAGTTTTGGGCCCCTCACTACAAGAAAGGCAACAAGGCCCTGGAGCGTGTCCAGAGAAGGGCAACGAAACTGCTGAGGGATCTGGAGCACAAGTCTTATGAAGAGCGGCTGAGGGAGCTTGGATTGTTTAGTCTGGAGAAGAGGAGGATCAGGGGAGACCTCATTGCACCCTGCAACTTCCTGAAGGGAGGTTGGGATGAGGAGGGGTTCAGCCTCTTCTCCCAGGCAACAAACAGGACCCAAGGAAATGGCCGCAAGTTGTACCAGAGGAGATTTAGGTTAGACATAAGGAAGAAATTCTTCTCTGAGAGAGTGGTCAGGCACTGGAATGGCTGCCCAGGGAGGTGTTGGAGTCGCCGTCCCTGGCAGTGTTCAAGAGGCATCTGGATGAGGAGCTACAGGATATGGTTTAGCAGCTTGTGGTAGCAATGGTAATGGGAGGACAGTTGGACTACATGGTCTTGTAAGTCATTTCCAACCTTATGAGTCTATGATTCTATGAACTCAAAAGTGCAGTGTGAGACTTGATGGGGTAGAAATTAGGTATATGTCAGTGATGCAGAGAATAAAAGGAATGGCTACCCTCATGGTGCAACCAATCCATACAAGGACAGTAAAAGGATGCTGTATTCCAGCATGTAGATAGTGGTCATGGATTCTTCTTTCTCAGAAATTCTATGGCGGAAAGGTTTCTACAACTTTGAGGGTTGCCTTCTATCCCAGAGTAGTTGGAGCCACTAGAAATCTTTCCAATTCTAGCAGAAATAATGAAAATGTGAAGATGTAAGTAATCTGCCCATGTAAATATCTTCATGGGGGACAAAATTTAGCTCGTAGAAAGGAGGTGGCCGGAATGCCCAGAACCTTGATGGTCTTTTTTTTTCCATAGGAATAAACCACAAATGCAAGGAGAGATAGTGGAGTTTCTTCATGCTGAAGTAATATGTTTTTACATCCCTCATGGATTTGAGCCTCACTGTATTTATTTGCTATGCATAAGCAAAATACTGAAAAAGATGTAGCAAGGAGATTGTAATCTAAATGAAGATCTACACAGATATGCGTGACTGTAGATGCAGGTTCAAGTTATCATTTTGAATATACCTAGCATCTTGCACTTCAGAAATATACCAATATTCCTCATTGTTAATGAAAATGTTTGGTGGCACAGTTTGCATGGCCTCTGGGGTTGTAGTAACTATTTTGATTTCTAGAGTATTTTATCATATTCCTTTATAAAAACTTCCTTTCATTAAGAGAGGGAGCTGTGGAAAAAAATAAAAATCTCAGGCTTTATTGTTTAGATGGGAGTTTTAGAAGAAAAAATTGTACTCACTTAAGTATGACCTTGCATTCAATAATTCTTTTTTCCCCAAATAATTAAATTACTTCATCTCTTTTTCTTATACAGGTTAAATAGGTATGACACTTTATCTCTGCAATAGATGCATTCTTTGCTGTAGATATTCTCACAGACAGGAGCATTGTGAAGGGCTATGGAGCATATGAAATTGTTTTTTGAGATAGCGTTCTCTTGAGTGTGGCAGTTTATCTTTTCATATTATAGCTGAAGTGTACATGTCAATGGAGTCAACTATTTAGTAGTTAACAAAATCTGTTTGATGGCAGTGTTACAGTTGACCACCCTGAATTGCATTATACAGAGGTATCCAGGGTAATAAAATCTTTAACATATTGATAATGAGCCTTCTGAGCAGGAAGGAAAGAAGAAAAGGTCACTCACATGAGCTCCAGTCCCAGTGGATGTGGTGTCCTAATTTAATGTCATTGACTGGGTGAGATATTATGTGACAGTTTTGTCCGCTAAGGATATACAAGAGAGTTTTTAATTATCAGTAAGATGATCAATTCCACGTTTCTTGGTATAAGCATTAAAAGGAGGTGGATACATAGGCAAGAGTTGTCACTATACAGACGTTGGGAATGACTGCTGTGCTACACAGGTACGAGAAATCAGAATCAGAGGTACAAGAATAAAGAGAAAAAATGGTGAGCAAGTTAAAACGTGCAGGGAATGCTGCAGTAGAAAGTGGAGCAACAGCACTAGTCCTGCAAGCAACCAGAACAAAAGTGATAGGCATGAGCATGTACATTCTCATCTAGTTTCCACACTGAAGATTTCAGCTCAGCTCGTGTCTCCAACATGAAAGATATGTATGGATCAGAAAGGAACAGGAAAGGTAAAAAGCAAAGCCCTGTGCTGTCAAAGCCAAGTTGGAAATGCTCAGTTACCCAATTTTCTGCAGTTTAGAAGGAGTTTCAGGAGTTTAAGTTGCCTGTGCTTGACCATGGCTGAATGTAGTTTTGAAGGAATCATTTTATTTCTTTGTATGAGCTTGCCCAGATTTTGATTTTTACAGTGGGATATCTGCAGGTAGAACAAGTTGTCATACTGGAGTGAACTTTCTGTTTCCCAAACTGGGAGTAAATGTTTAAATAATGCACACAGTGCCTAAGTACAAGTTAGTTATCGTGTAAGTCCTGTGCTCTTTTACACAGTAAGTCTCTGGGGTACCACTTTGCTAGCTATTGAACAGCATAAAATAGACAGGAGGCTCTGGTGGAGGCATTTTTGGCATGTCATTTCAAAATTCATCACAGGCTTGATTTATAGCATTTCTCTATCTCGCAAGCAGTGTGTTTTGCAGACCTGGTCCTCCAATCAGATCTGGGGGAGATGCTGAAACATGTCACACATGTTTTTTGGCCCAGCTCCTGTTCCTCAATAATCCATCACAAAGGAACGGAGTGAAATGTGTGTGCTTGGGTCTCAGTCTAGCGTGGAGCTGGAATACAGCACTGCTATGGGAGCTGGAAAGCACTCCCAGAGCATCACTACAGCTCAGGAGGATCAAGCAGCCATCTCATTCTCATGTCTCAGTTTAACACAGCTGCTAATGGATCATTCTGGTAAGACATGCTGCAGTTGACATTGGCACTTTTCCCAGTAGGGCCCCAGGCTCTTTCCCACTGGCAGAAGTTTGTTCCACTTACAGACATTCAGTTGCACTGCAGCTGGAGGGATGTAACATCCTGTAGTGCTGCAAGGCAGCTCAGCAGTTCAAGTGGCTTCAGCTGATCTCAGTGGAAATAAATGCTATGGATGAAGTTGTGGTCAAAGATAACGGGGATTATTTTTTTTTTTTTTGTGACCACTGTGGACAGGAGCTTAGAATCATAGAATATCCCAAGTTGATAGGGAACTATAATAATCATCAAGTCCAATATAGGAGCACAGGAATGGCCATATGGGGCCAGATCATAGGATCTTTTTGCCTGGACTCTGCTCATTATTCAGATTGCCTCTTGTCTATGTCTCACTTACCCATGTGATTTTCCTATGTAGTATATGTAAATGTTTGTGTATATTGCCAGATTTGTCCTTTCTTTCTTTCTTACACAAAAGGTGTAATTTCTAGCATAAAATCACCTTTGCACAGACACTGATAGAAGTACACTGCACTTGCACACTTTGCACTTGCACACTGATAGAAGTAGCTAGCACTGATACAACGAGGCAGATGCTTGCTATTCATGAAACATTAATTAGGGTCTGAGAGAGGAGAAAAAGTACATACGTATTTATGCATGGACATCTGTTTGCCTGTGAACAGGACACAATAGAAACTTTGTATTAAAAAAAAGAAAGGTGTGTAAATATTTGAGGGGTAACTTTAGCTGTAGTAGCTATGGTAATATAAACTGTAATGAAAAATAATGCATATTACATTTAATCATGGTCAAATACACGGTGTTTGTGAAGTTATTTTCACTGATACCCTGAGCAGTAACATAACATTGTGAGAGCTATCAGAAAATGAAATTACATTATGTGAAAAGCTGCTAGGAAGGAAAGCAATTGAGAGCTGGAAACTAGGGAATGTGTTTCAGTTCCCTCTTTCAAACACATACAGACTACTGAGATCTTGCCTGTTACCACCTGAAACTTGAAGGTCTTAAACTGAGAAAAGGGCACTTGGTCTTCAGAGAGATTAGCTCCCTGATTGGGCTGCGTGCTGCTGAGTGTGGGTTAACTTGACTCTGAAGTGTCCTGAAGGAATCAAAGCAAATGTGTTGGGATCACTTTTGTCTCTGTCTGTCTGTCTGTCAGCTCTGTGAGCCTTGGCATAGTCTTTTACAGTAAGCTGCTTGAAATCCAGTTATTCGCTTAAGAGGTCTGAATTCTATAAATGCTAAAAGGAGCCAGAACTCGCCATGTTTCTGCAGCCCAGTGCCCTCTGAATTGCAAGCTAATGCTAGAGGCCTGAAGATGTTCTTCAGCTGCTCACTGCAATACTATCTGCAGATATATAATACTGAATTTTCTGCTTTTATTTCATTTGACTGCACTTTTAGTTACTGTGAATGAAAGGCTGGCCAAGAAAGTATGTGTGTCTCATAAATGAAGAATTCACATTGCTACATTTATGGTATAACAGCTGATTGTCACTGTGGAAGGGGGCTACACTCCTCATATCCTTGGCCATCTTCTCCATTGTGTCAGGGCAGGCACTTGGCAGACTCCACTGTTTAGGAAACTAAAAGAACAAAAGCAAACAAGCAGCTCAGTTTCCTCTTTTCAGAGTTGACTTTTCATCATCATGTGTCCCTAAGCTGGCTCACTGCACGATCAGGCAAGAGCTTGTGCTGGCACAGAGGAAGCAACTGGAGCAGGACTGTCCTGTTATGTCAGCTTAACCAAATCACATCCTTCAACAGCCTGAAAAACACATGAGGACCACAGCTTGCATTATGCCTACTTTGCAGAGCATGCTCTGGCTTGCCAAGCCTGTTATCCAGACTCAGCAGCTGTGATGTGCCAGCTCCTCTGGTGCTCCTCACAGAAGAGCAGAGGGGCAGTGCCGATAAATGCCAGTGTTTTGTCCCGAAGTGAAGTCAGCATGTTTTTAGCAGCCACAGACCCACTGGTAAAGCAGTAGTAAGTCTCACATCAGCTACAGGACCAGCTAGAGGAGAGGGTAAACCTGTGAAGGATGCTATATGGTACAGTTTGTCCAAGCTTTTGCCAGGTTGCTGGGACACTGGCAACGCCATGAGCCTCATGGTTTGGTGGCAGAAGGTAACACTGCATTTGCAACGTTGAGCAGGCTGTTTCTGTAAAGCACTTGTCACCATTTGGCATATTTTATTGTATCACTGAACACAGTTCAAGGCCTCAGTAGTAGACATACTGCTGTCACTGAGCAGCTCTGCTCTGCGTATTGCTCAGAAAACACAGGGTTAGTGTAGAAGCACTGTGTGTGCTTTTAGCAGCATTACTGCAGTCTGTATGAGGAGCAAAGGCAGAACACCTAAGGCAGCATTCATAGAAAGGGAAAATAATTTAGCATTACCAGACTTGTTCTAATCCCCATTGAATGCAGAACAGATAAGAATGGAGATCTCGATGGCCATCTACTGGCGAAACCCGAGTCTTTGTTTTAGCATGCAGACTTTTGCATCAGAGAAAAGCACTTGCGTGTACTTGAATTGTAAAAACACGTTTTCACTTCTAGCTAGAAATAACAAGTTTTATAAATTAACTTAAATGCTCCCATCCAAAAAATGTCTGATTTCATTCATTCCACCCTGTGAACACTAATGACTATAGGTGTTGCAGCTGCTTTTGGAAGCAACCAACTATCTCTCAAGATTTATGTTAGTGCAATACTTTCAGTAACAATATAGAAATTACACTGTTTTTGGTAATGATGAGTTGCAAATAAATGTCAAACTGATGAGCCAGAGCCAGAACACAATTTTCTTCTTTGTTATTTTACCTTTCAAACTTGATGTATCAGCAGTAATTGGATATAACCTGCAATTTCCCCGAGATGTTACACATCAAGTTGATCCTATTGCTAAACCCCACCTTGAGCTTTGAAGACTTCCTGAGATCTTGGATGCCAGCAGGAGAGCTGACAGCTCCTCAGGGCACCCTGGCAGCTCACAGCTGCTGATGCTCTTCCAGGTCTTGATTCTGGGCAGTCTGCAAGAGATGTCTGATGTCAAGAGATGCTACTGCTAAAGATGTTTTTTTTCTTTAAAGATATTTTCAAAAATTTTTACATTACCTTAAGCATATTGTAAACAGAAAGAAAAAAAAAAAAGGAAAAAAAAGAATCATTACAAAAAGCAAACAGCTTTGAGTTCCCAATCATTTTCATTCTCAAAGCGTTCATGCTTTGTGATACCACTGAATAGTAATTCTGAAGCTCTGTAATGACCAGAGCCACCTGGCCAAGCTCAGTGGCCTTCAGCAGGCACAGAACTTGGTTTTGAGGACTTCAGGGTTTTTTTCTGTCTATGCGATCAGTTTAGTTATTTTGTAGAAAATACTCAAGAAAGTGGAGCATTTCAGAGGGTGGTGATGCACTGGAACAGGTTGCCCAAGGAGGCTGTGGATGCCCCATCCCGGAGGCATTCAAGGCCAGGCTGGATGTGGCTCTGGGCAGCCTGGTCTGTGGTTGGCAACCCTGCACATAGCAGGGGGTTGAAACTGAATGATCATAGTGGTCCTTTTCAACACAGGCTATTCTATGGTTCTGTGTTTTCCCTTTACTGCTCCATGACCAACAAGAAGGACTGAACTGAAAGTCACTGTGAGAGGTACGAACCTCAGGAAGCTGAACCCATCAGGAACCCATCTTTATGTTCTTTTTAAGGCTTCCCATGGTGTCTGCAGTTGCACAGTGATAAGGCCTGTACTGGGCTGGCAGTGTCAGGTAGGACCTGGCCCTTTCTCCACCTGTGAGACCAGCACTATAGGATGCCCCTGCAGCAGAGGGGCTGGAGGAGATCCCCCTGTGGTATGCGCTCAGCTGTCTAGTGTGTGCCTTCTGCTGACCAGCGTGTCACTTAGCCTGCAGTGCTGAAGGAAGGCATGAGGTTATGTTTGCTGTTCCCTGCTGGCAGTAACCTTTCTCCTTGTGTGCACAGCTCGTCAAGGCTGTGGAGCTCACGATGGACAATGGTAATGCTCAGCACTTTCTGTGCCTTATTTGGCTATTCCCCTGTCACCTATAACCAGGTAGCCTTGATGCTTCACTTTTTAGAAAAAGGGATTAAAAAAAACCTGAGAAATGGCAGCATGGATTGTGTGGCACCACTGTATGCTACCCTCTCCTGTATAAATCTCTGAGAAAGTGAGAGCAGCATGCAGTGAGGTCACCTTCTGTGCGTGACAAGTAGCTTTTTATGAGGTGGCGACTGTTCTCAAGGTTCGTTTTTTTTCTCAGTTCTGGCAGCATTGTAAGCTCGATCCTCCTCCCATTTGAACAAGCTGTATTTTTCAGGATCTGAACACTCAGTTACAAAACAGGCTCTTAAGACAGCTCATAAATCATGCAGCAAAAAATTGATGCCCAAATATTTGTTTTTGCAGATAAAGATTTTCTGGTCTTGTGTGCTGCACTGTGTACCTTCAGTGTTGAGCTTTAAGATTTGATTTACACATTTGCTTTTTATTTTAGCTGGTGGGATGTTAAAAAGAGAATCTGGGGTACTCTGACCAATCTCAGTGATTCATCTAACTCAAGACTTTTATTTGCCCTGAGATGCAGATGCTTCAGTACAATTCCTTAGCCATTTCTGCAGCAGCTAAACATATCTGTATTCTTGTCACATAGTTAAAGTGCTGATGTGTCTTACTCTCTAGAGGACTCCTTTTTGCTAGTTAATGTTGATATAACGACCCTCTGCCCATTTCATCCTGTACTTCAGAAATCCCCTGTATGCCCATTTACACATATTGTACTTTAGGCAATAATAATTAATCTGAAAAATCTCTTTGCCTGAAGGTGAAGTATAGCTGTATATTAAGTGTTAAGAGAAAAATAAAGTTGTCAGAGAATTCTTCTTTTTTCAGCAGTGCTTTAAGTTGGAATTCTACTGTAAAAACATTTAGACAAAAAGAAAGAAAGTGCAATTTGGACTGCCACAGTTTGAGACTTAAAGATTTGAAATGCATAAGTTGAAACATCAGTGAAATCACATGCTAGTTGCATGAGATGCCTAAAATTTTAACCCAAAACAATCATCATCAAACTTCAGAAATCTCTAGAAATGAAGTTTATGCCAGAACAGCTATAGCTGCAACAACAGTGGCCATTGTCACAGATTGAATCTTGGTGTTGACACGGGAGCTTCTCAGTGAATACCTCACTATCGGTATTTCCAGTTCCATTCTTAGTATCTTAGCTTCCCCAGAGGTTCATGCTTCTTTTTGGGAGCACATTCCATTTCCTTCCCTATGATTCATTTTCATTTGACAGTCAGAAGTTATTTCAGGAGCTGAGAACTTCCACGTTGAGAGTTTAAAAGAGCTCGCTGATGTCAATAAACCTGGGAATGTGGTGGAAGTTCCAGAAAGTTGAGGAAGGCTAATGTTGTTCACACACTCGAAACAGCTGAGCAAGCTACTGTAACTGTAGGTGAGCACAGCCGCTGTGCAGTATAACTGTAATGGAGCTGATAAGGAAATCAATGGATAATGATTTATAGGTAGGTAATATAGTTAACAGAGATCAATAAGGGTTTGGTTCATGTACCAACGTGATAATATTCTTGGCACCAGTTTGTCTAGCTCAAGGCAAGTGCATTGTTGTAGCAGAATTTCTTCAAGAATTTGACTCAATGTGTACTGCATTTATAAACTAAAATAATGTGACTTTTAATACTACATTTTAGTTGCTTAAAATTGGGATAACTGATAGGACATTGGAATAAATGGAGTAAATCTTCTGTGAGCGTAAGCATTTTTTTGTGGAAGGTTCCCTGGCCCTGTGCTGCTGCTAAATTCAGTGGTCTGAAAGGAGTTCAGTGGGGCTTTGAGGAGCCTGGTCTAGAGAGAGGTGCCCCTACTGATAGCAGGGGTTCCATCACCTATGGAACTAGGTGATCATAAAGGTCCCTTCCAATCCAAACCATTCTGAGCTTCTGTGATTTTGGGGTGATAGAGAAGTGTTAAATAAGGAAATTGAAAAACCACTGCTTCCAGGTGATGAGAATCTCTTGGCAATCTGTATACGAGGACACAATAGATATTTGGACAAATGTGAGGATTCATAGCCAAGATCTGGGTACTGGAAACACTTCTTCATAAAAGTTGTCAGAATTTTTACCAATTTAAACATATCAAGGAGAAATTACTGAGTCTTTGTAGAAGATTGTTTAGAAATCAGTGTTCACTGAACTTGGAACTGGACACGTAAAATAGAAATAAAGTCAGGCTGGTTCGTTATTGAGGCATTATTCCAAGGTGTTTTCTCTGGCAATAAGCACCTCTTAATCAAAACCTGAATTATGTGATACTGCAAAATATACTGTCATTCAAACATAAATAGTTTCAAAGAGGTGCTGCTGATTGTTATGCAGAAAAGGAAATATTTAACATTTAAGATCAGGTTGCCTTTGGCACAGTGCTTTACTACTACTCATTTTTTGAGGTCCAGGATATATTTTGTGCTCTTGCTTCATTTTTCCTTTTTCCCTCTATTTTGTTCTTTAGTTCAATTTCGCCATTCAGTATTGAGAGCACAAGGCGTCAGAGAAGGTCTGAGTCTCCAGACTCCAGGAAGCGGCGCATCCATCGGTGTGACTTCGAGGGATGCAACAAAGTATACACAAAAAGCTCCCACCTGAAAGCTCACCGGAGGACGCACACAGGTAAGGCTCTGCTGGCACTGGCATTGCGTGGTTCTGTCAAGCCTTTCTGCCTAATTTAGGACCTATTGAACTTGCCATCCTACGCCAGGAGATAAAAGTGTGAATATAAATAACAGGGATGTCTGCAGGTGCATCTGAGCTTTGGCATGGTGGTACAGATCAGAAGCTTGCTTTGGAGTTGGAACTTCCCTATCATTCTCACTTCCCATGTTTTGCTTCTCAGTACAAGCTCTCTTAGCAAAAACTGGACTCTTTTCAGTTGAAAGTTAACAGAAAAGTAGCCTGCATGGATACATCTAATGTGTTTCAACAACAATGGATGATCGTTGTTTGGGACCAACCAAAGCTATTCAAAATAAAAAAAACCTCAAGAAGTGTAGACGTAAATCTTCAGCACCAACTTCTTCACTCAGCAGCCATGCTCCTATTGTACTATGATTTGCTTTTACAGATGAAGCCTTTCAGTGATAAGTGTTGCTAAATACAATTGAATTGTAAATTCAAGAACTCAGAATTTCTTTCTGGATGTTTTCTGATGCATCTATCACATACTGAAAATGGAAGTCAGTCATTTTATGAGAATAGATTGCACTGGATCCTTGTGACATAGATGCAAGAGAGATGCATCTGCATGAGCTGGATCTCATTCACTGATATAATACGTAATCGATACCTGGTTTTCTTATTGACCCTAAGGGCTGCTTGCTACTACTCTGCATGACAGGCATGTGAGAGTAGCTGAAGCACTGATGTGTAATCGTTGTGATTTTATTGTGGATAAACTCAGGAACAACTCTTTGAGGTCATCTAGAACAATTTAAAAGGTTACCACTGGAATGGCTAAAAAGGCAGAGAACAGAATGCTGCTGATCTTAAATTAAATGTATTGATTAATCTGTTCTTAATGTACTTCAACATTCTTGTAACTCCTTGGAGACAAGATGGTGTTTGTCCAGCATTCTAGCACAGTGTTGGTTTTTGCTGAGAACCTGCTGGTGTTTTCAGTGTTGTTGCATAATCTGAATGTTATGAGATACTACTTCAAGAAACAAGTGATGGCTTCTCCATTTCAGATGAAGCCACTTCTTCATCACTCTTTTCAGTACATCTTTTGATTAGCAGGGCTTTCACTGAGAGGAATACTGAGCAAGACTTTGTCTTGATATTTATCACTTAACTCCTTCCTGTAAATAGAAAATCCTTTCCTAGAACAGCAGGAATGTTCTGGCTATTTCATTAGTTCCCCTCCAGGCGAATTATTCTGATTTCTTCATGTCTTCCCATTAATGTTTGTGCATTCTGTCAGTGTATTATGTTTTGTCTTAATTATTTTTTCTTCTTTCTTCTTTTTTCCCTGTATATTTTGTCGTCTAATGCGTTTTATGTACCCCTGTCCTTTGCCTTGCACTCTGTCCTTTGCTTTACTTTTTTATCCCACTGTAGCTCTACTCCTCTTTTTCATTCTCTTGTTTCCTAAACTGTTTCCCTATTCTCTAATGATTCTGTAATTCATTAATGATCTCCTGGCTGATAACTCTTGCATACCCAAAATCAATGTTAGGTATTCTGTACTACTGAATGCACTGAGTGCTCAAAACTAGACACAGAAAGCTAAAATGTAGTTGATAATTCCAACTTCTGCAGCTATAACTATCCAGTAGCATGAAGAGAGTTTCTGTACCAAAAGTAATCATAGAATTCATCTATCCAGCTTTGGCTCATCAGCAGTTAAATGTCTAGGCTATGCTATCTGTCTGGAATCTCTGGGTAGTCATAGAAGAGGGATTGGCACCTCTGGGGCACATAATTCCCTCTTCAGGTTGACCCAGGAATTGGCATCTGAAGGTACTTCTCCTTCACTGTTGAATGCAGGAGAAGCTCAGGTAGTTGCCTGTTAGCTGGCTGAACTGAGTACCCATCCCAAAAGGCAACTGCCTGAAGTATTTTGGATATTGGTTCATTCCTTCAAGGAGAGAACATTAGGAAAAATAACATCAAATCAAAAACCTTCATTAAATGGTTGATTAGCTGTTAACTGTTCTATCATCTACTCATGCATGCTGCAATATAAGAAGTAAAGTGTAGTCTATAGAGAAGGTGAGCACTGAACTTAGCCAGAGATCCAGTGAGAAAATCTGTATTGTGCTGATAAATCTGTTTTCAGATACTTCTTTGGTCTTGGTAAGAAGCTGCTGTATTTTGACTTCACATATATCATTGGCCATGAGCATACCCTATGTAGTAATCTCATCTTACATTTTTTATCTTGGCTTGCACTGTTGCTTCAGGCAAAATAAGTTAATTATTCACGTATGACCCACAGTAATTAGCGTGCAGTTTTGGATAGGTATAAATGAATTATGACAGCTAGGCACGCAAGGATGAGCACGTTTGAATAGGAAACTTTCTGAAGAAGGATCACAGAAACTCAGCATTGCATAATCTTGACTTCTTTTTTATACAGGCTGGTTGCACTAACAATTTTTTAACTATGCAGAATGTGTTTGAAAACTAATTTTCTTTTTCATTTACTATATGTGCATATTAAATTCACTCACAGTAACATTTGTTTGGATATCAGAAGAAAAAAAATGTGATTTTTTTTGACAGGACAAACAGCATTGATTGGCAAGTAAATTTCTTTTGAATGTAATTAAAAATGGAAGCAAAATGTTATACACAGTACCCATTGCATTCAGTTCTCGTGGAGTCTCCCTTCATTTTTAGGATGCTATCATGTGGCTTCTGAGTACTTCTCAACTTTTCCTCCAAGCTTAGTGCAGTGTGTGGGCACGGAATCCACTGGGGGGCGGCCTTGAATTGTGCATTAGCTCTGAAACTTGGAAACGTGCAAGTGAAACCTGGAATCGTTGGAGCGTTTCATAAATCACAAACACTTGCTATTAAATTTCTCTTTCTAGTATCAGGTTCTTCGTGTTGCTTTGCCAAATCATCAGATAAAGCTATCAGGAGGTATCGGGTGTGATGGAGAGCCTTCTGGGCTCACCATCAATCTTGCAGCACAGGTATATCAACTCTTTCTGCAAGGAGAAAATTGTGAGAAAATGGCTTATCAAGGTTGTGTTGAGTTGGTTTCTTCTTCAGAAAAATATTAATGTGTGTTTCTATAAAGGAATAATCTGAAAAATCAGAAAGTTAGCAGCCTTGGTTTGCATTCCTCATCTGTGTGTGTCCATGTTATGTTCAACACAGGCACTCCTATTAGCTCAGGGAGTTAGTGGTGGTAGAGAGCTAAAACTTCTATTCCCTGCAAGCTCAGTACAGCCTGGTGTACAACTTGTAACTCATCTTCTTTAGTTTGCATCTTTTGCTTTGAAGACAGACAGGGAAAAACTATAGCATTATTTTATGACATGTAACTGCCATTTCATATCATTTAGGAGGTATTAAAGTTGCTGTTGATGGTTCTAGTAGGGCAGCTGAACATTTCAGACTAAAGCAATACTCATTCTTACCACTGTATTTTCTTTTGGTTTGGTTTGGTTTGGTTTTGTACCATCAAAATTTACTTCTAAAAATATTTACATTTATCTTAAAGAAATATTTCCTTTTCTACTAGACCTAGTTTGTGAAAGATCTACTGATTCTCTTCCTTTCAGACAGAGGTTATGAAAATCTGCTATGTTTTATATAAATTGAAGAGGCAAATCTTCTGTTGAGAAACTGGCATGGGTTATAAAAATTAGATTTTAATATCTGATCTGTGATGTTGATGCAACTGGAAGTCATGGGACTTCGCAGCTGTAAAATTGGCAATAACTATCAAAGATTTCATTATTTTGGCAAAAACTATGCAGATATTTTCATGCCATATATTCAAAGACGTATCTCAGCCTTCTCTCTAATTGGCTGCAGATTTCTGAAATGGCAATGAAAAGCTGCAAAGTGCTCAAAAATATTTGCAATCTCCCTGCAATATTTCATGTGATGATTATTTTTTAATTTTTTAATTATCTGTAACTATAATGAAACTAAGTGAGCTGGAGATGTTGAAGGTGGATGGACAAAGCCATGCGGTTAGGTTAGGGCAAGACAGTAACGTCTCAGGTGACATAATACATCTCAAGTGTATATGCAAGTCATTTGGAAAATAACACCTTCTATTTATTTCAATGGAAACCACAACAGATATGAAGAGCACAGTTACATTATTTGATAGAGAAAACTCTCAGCTATAAAACACTATTTTGCAACGTAGTCACCACCATTAGCTATGCATTTTTGCCAGTGATGAACAAGAGTCTGTATGATACACTTGTAAAAATCTGGCCATCCGGAATGTGGTTTGTCTTTTACATCACTCTCCCTACTGCTGAAATGTACTGCCACCACCTCACTGCGCTCACATACACTGTTTACTCTACACAAAAGTTCAGCAAGCCTCAAGGAGTATCAGTGAGTGCATTTTTTTCCACACAGAGGAATTCAATGACATACCATTGCTTCAGATGCACTTCCATGTCAGATGCCATTTTGTCAGACTGCCCCCCTGCTGCCATCTGTCACACAGCAACATGTAACGGAATACTGGGGGAAAGGTTCAACCTTTGCTGCCATACCACCAACATCTGCTTCTGATGTTGTGAGCCAACATCATACAATACGAGGTGTTACTTTCGGAACAGACTTCATATTGCTGTAATAGTTTCAGTCACATAGTAGTGTTGGATAAAGGTTGTGTATGGAAAGATGAGAGATGAAGGAAGTGAGCTTTAAGGGAAGAGGGAATTTAAGAACAGATACCTGGGATCCTC
This sequence comes from Tetrao urogallus, assembly GCF_951394365.1. Taxonomy (NCBI): domain Eukaryota; kingdom Metazoa; phylum Chordata; class Aves; order Galliformes; family Phasianidae; genus Tetrao; species Tetrao urogallus. The sequence goes on along the minus strand of NC_136813.1, from coordinate 40,309,110 downwards.
TAGGCTAAGTGCCATAACATTACAAATGAGTTCTGAAAAAGTGAAAATACCTCTTGGATGGATAGCAGTTATCACAAGAAAAACACACAGAGCCATTTCTGTGTGTACTGATTTCAGTTGTCTTGGTGTAAAATGCATTAAATAATAGAAAATGTGAATATAAGAAAATGACAGTTTGTAGCTGCCTGCAGAGATACTGGAGGAAGCCCATCTCTGCACTGCCAGCCTTCGGTGATGTCCCTGGGCATGCACTATGTGCACTGCTAAGTTCTTCCACACAACAGGGGCAAGCTGTCGCATTGGCCACATCTTCTATTCTGATTCAGAGGCTATCTGGTCTATAAATCCTAGTCTGTAATATCCTACTTCAACCCAAATGACAGGCCAACTGGTACCAAAACTAACCTTTGCATATTGTGACCCAGTTTTCATAGACATTATCTGTCTCCTCGTAAATGGAGAGCACATGTAAATTTGAGCCATATTATGTAAACTGAAGAGGCAAATTATCCTGTCTGCTAGGGGGTTTGGTAAAGAACACAGATTTGAAATGTATAATGGATAGTTACATGTGGAGTATATTTAAAGATCTTCCCTTTCTTCTAAGTGTGTGGAGTACACTGTGTGGTGTGAATGCGTCACAGCCAAAGTGGTGCCGAGCACAGGCAGTATGACCTGAGAAATCTAACCCACTAACTACATAGTTATTTAAAGGGATTTTGATTTACGTTGGATTTCACATCTAAACTTGCTCACAGCTAAATCCATTTCTAGCTTCATGTGGCCACCCTTTTACCATATGAAAATGCCCAAGGAGTTTAAAATTGTGAATCATCCTGAAGAATTGAATAAAGAAATAGGATGCCAGCTTTAAGGTTATAAGGAATGTGATTTTTCAACATCTGATACAGAAGAGATTGTTTTCTGTCTTCTCATTTCTGTGGTGTTTTTCTTATAGCCATCGTTGTAGGAGTAGTAGGCAATTTCTTTTTCCTTGAAACTGTACTTTCAGTCATTAGTTACTGATTCCTAGAGGAATGTGGCAGAGTTGCTTCCTGGGGTCAATGGCAGCAAAGGCCTGGGATGTTTCATTAGGCGAGAAGTGGGAATGGATTCAATCCATTACTGTAGGGCAGGGTGGGAGTCTTATAGGCATGACTGTGGCTTTGCTCCTGCCTCTGAGAGGCTGAGGAAGGCATGGAAGCTTCCCCCCTGTCTGAAGCACCTCCTGTGAGACACAGGGCTGACTTCTGCTTTTCATCCGTGAGTCCCAATCAACACTGAGTCCGAATCACCCTTCTTGGTGCCAGCGCTGCAGAAGTTGGGGCAGCACTCACAGAATCGTGCTGAATGCAGACCCTGGGCCAAATGATTTTTTTCAGTGTTCGGAGTTTTGTCCTTGATCAACGCCTATATCATTCCTGAGATATGAGAGCAAATACCTTTGCAGCAGACGTAATGAAACTTACTTGTCAGTGTCAGGGTGTTCTCCCCAGCATTACATGGAGACACTAAGCATCTCAGAAATGTGATTTTGTACCTGAGAAAATGACATTTCCTCCCCAAGAAGTTCCTTTTTCACTGGGTTGAGACACCACCCTAGAGGAGAGAGGGCTAGTGAGTACATGGGTGTTTTATTTAGTCTGTGCTTTTTCAAACATTGCATTCCTCACGCTCACTGTTGCTCCATATATTATTTTAATATGAAAGGGCCCCTGTCATTAGTCTTTGTTCACTTTTTCCTTTCAGCAATTTCAGAGCAGACTTAAGAAGTCGGAGGCACCAAAAAAGTTATTTTTGCACTGTAGGTTTAAAACTCCATTCATTACCTGTTGTTTTCTTAAGGTCTGTTTAATGCCTTTTGCTAGCTATATGTTTCAGAGAAATATTTACAGGTTTGTAATCCCTCCTTAGACAAGTATTGGGAGGAAGCAACATTTTTAAAATAATCCTCTTGGATTTGACTTGAACTGTGTAGATTTTTGGCCTCCTTTAAAATTAACGTCTCTTTGTCACCTGCCCTCCAGACTCTCTCTTCAAAAGCCCAGCTTTCCTTTCTCATGTCCTACGTGCTCCATAGGCTCTTATCCCAGAACTCTTCCTCCTGCACGTAAACCTGATGGGTGAATAAAGCTGCAGCAGCAGGTTCCTGCACTGTTCCAGAACTTAGGAATTCAAACAAACAAAGCCAGTTTTAAAAGCAATTTGCTTTAAGTAAGATAGGAGGTTCTATTTGTATTGGGTGACGCTTTTATTTTTTAAGAAACAATTTTCTTGTAGTGTTTAAAATTTACTGCCAGATTCAATAAACAGTAGAGCTTTCCAGTGTGGAAACCAGTGTATTTCATGGAAGTCTTCATGTCTAGTTTTTTTCTCTTCATGCAGTTTCTATTTAGAAGAAACACAAATTATTCTGCTGGTTGACTATGTACCAGGGTATAAAGGCAGACTCACCCACGCCACCACATCGTGGTAAGGTGATGTTCAGAGATATGAACCTGTACTAGCTGCCTGAATGTACTGAGATAGTTGTCCGAATCCAGCCACTTACGGGCAGGTGTCCATACCACAGGGAGCTTGTACATCCAGTTCTCTTCCAAAAGCTGCTCTGTGGAAAGTTAAATGATTTCATTTCTGGCGCATTTTGCAAACTCTGAACTCACCTTACACACAGGGAGTCGTTTCTCTGCATTGTAGGTCTGATGCTGTGCCGATATGGAAGGGTGCCCACATGGTTATTCCAAGGCACTTTGATGGGAAAGCAAGTCTAATTGTGTCTGTGATTGCTTTCAGTCTCTAGGTTATGAAAAATATTTGCAACCATGCCCCTTGACTTTGTAAATATGGGGTGCATATGTGTTTTGTCTGTGTGTGGCACAAGGGAATAATGATGATTTCATTATGCAGAATAGAATTTTCTCTAAGTGAACCATTTAGTTCTTAGTATTCTACCTCCAAAGAACTGTAGTTCATCTGAGGTCTCAGGCATGATTGTGGTCTACCATTCTATGTAACTCTGCAGTGGCATGAAGGCAAGAAAGACCTCTCTAATCCCATTCCCTCCAAAGTGCTTTCCCAGATGTTGCACCCAGATGCACCCACACCTAGAGAAGTAAATACACATCACAGAGCTTCCACGGACTTTAACTCTTGCAGCCCGCTCTTCCAATCCCAGGCAGAGAATCGGATAGCAACTTGCTGCTGGAACATCCTGTATTGGTGATCCCCACATGTCCTTTGCAAAGCGTGAGTGGAATTGCTCATGCCCATCCTTTGCAGGGCAGCCTGTCAGAAACAAAGTCCTTGAGAGTAACTGCAAGTAAGTTTCACAAAAGCCTTTGCTTTAATATTTTACTCAAATTTCCTTTTTTGTTGTTTTTTTTCTTCTTTGCTTTTTCCCATGCCTCGAAGGAAAAAAAGAAAGCAGAGCCTGAACGCTAGTGTTTTCAATCTTTATTTTTTGCAAATGAGTAAGCAGAAAAATGGGAAAATTCTACAAAACTTCTCCTTTCCTGTGAGAAGAGAAAGATCGGATATGTAGGACAGGTGATTCTTTTCTATATTTCAGTATTTTCTCTACTCAGAATATAAAGCTTTGTGGTATCTTGGTTACATTAACTCTAATGATCTCCCAGACTCTTCCCTCATCTTGTGTATTTTGTTGGTTAATATTTTTCTTCTGTATTGTATTTGTTTATTCTATGTTTTGTGGTGATAAAATTGGTATCTCTACATTTGAAAAGCTCACTGCTATTCACAGTTCTTTTTTTTAGCAAGCAAAGTTTTTAGGGTTTTTTAATGCTTTGATTCTGTGAACAGAGTGGCACACCAGGGTCCTGCCCTCTGAATGAAGCAAAGCTCATCCCCTGGAGTCTTTGGTTGTTGTTTAAATATTATTATTATTATTATTATTATTATTATTATTATTATTATTATTATTACTATGGGACTTTTCTTTGTTTGTTTGTTTGTTGTTGTTTTGGTTTTAGTTTTCATTCCATGAAACATCAGTATTGCTCTTGCTGAACATGGTGGAGCAAGTCCTGGAGCATCCAGGAGGAGTGGCAGGAGCAGAATCAAAGGCATAGTTCTTGTAGATGGGAAAGGAAATGTCACTTAATTGCCATCTCCCTTGCAGTTACGGACCACAAATAAAAAATGATGTTTTATTTGAGGAATCCAGACTAAACCCCAGAGCAGCAGCACCCTAGAAAAATAGAGTCACTGTGCAGGTGTGCTATCATCCTGTGTGCAGTTGGCTGCTGATGTAAGCAGAGGCCTGTTGCATCACCTTTCCCAAATTTCTTTGTGAGTGGATGTTGCCATAAAAGGAAAAATGTCATCATTCCCAGGGAACTGAAGTTTTAATGTTCCCATAATGTGGCTGCAGACCAGAAGGAAATTTCCATTCCCTCTTCTGCTCCAAGTGGATATACACATATATGTAAGCATGTACATATACTTTGGTGTGCATGTATGTGCATACATACATGTGAAAAATCACCTTGACATATGGAAAAAATGATCAGGAAATCTAATAAATGCTGTTTGACATCTGTTGTTGGGATATGATCTGACTCCTGAATTCAGGCGCGTGGGAAGAGGCCTTTTACAATTCCAAAAATGTTATTTTTACTGTTGTAATAAGCATTGTGTTTATCATTTTATTTCAGATACGTCTTTGGTAAGGTACATAACCAATCCTTGTCACAGAGTGTTACTTCATTTGTTTCTCACATAGTGCTGGGTATGTTCAACCAAGGGACAAAGTCTCTGCAGAACTTTGAGGAGTGAAAATGTGAAAGAAAAGCTTCATGTGTGAACTGTTTCTCTTCTGAGTGTACAGTGACAGAACAGGGCTGAGACTGATGAGATGAATTTGGAGAGGTGGAGTTATGGAGAATCTAGTTCTTGTGAGTCTGAAAACAAAGAGTTTTTCTTATTTGTATAGAATAGCAGTAAACTGAAGCTGAACCTAAAGGAATGTTGGAACAATATGCAAGAGAAGGAAATAGATTACAGTCCTGAATTAGTACTGCTCTTGCAGAGGGAGTGACAAGGAGAGCCAGGGTGACAAACAGCATTCATAGTCAACAATACAGTGAAATAAAAGATACTTGTGTGTTGTGATGTGGGAAAATGACTTGGATCTGAATTATCAGAATCAGAGCTTGAACATAATTGCTTTTAAAACTGTCAGAAATCAGTTGAAGTTCTGTCTGTTGTTTAAGAGTGCAGATTTTCACTGTGCTTTTGAATTGAAGAAGTCATTTTGTTCATGTGAAGTAACCATGTCCCTTTGCTTTGCCTGAGAACAAGGAGTAAAAAACCTGAATTTCAAGACACGTCACAATTAGCACTGTACATCCTGTTCTGCTCGTTGAAATTATTTTCCCAGACTTACTAAACTGATACGAAACTTTAATCTCTTCCCAGAAAGATCTTTAATTTGCATATTTCAACAATGCTGAAACAAAATTCAAATTCATTGTATTCACCGAAAAGATAATTTGGAAAGAGAGATCCAAAATCACCTTTTGAAAGACATTAGAATAGTTGAATTAGGCTTTTGAATCAAGATGATCCAAAATATTTCAAACGTTCAGAGGGGTGGAACTGAGATCTAATGGTCTTCGTACAGAAAGTAAGTTGTTCCTAATACACTGCTATTCACTTTCTGTGCAGCTTTGGGAAGGCTGCTTGTGCTCACTGCATTGGTTTTCCTACCTGCAGAAGACACAGTGTTTGTTACACGGTGCTATTATGAAGCCAGACTTTTATAAAGTATTAATATACTTTTGTAAAAAGATATCTTTGCAAGGCACTCTGAAGTTGGAAAGTGCTTTATAAGTGCTCAAATGTTTTTTCATTAAAAAATTATACTAATAAAAATGTCACACAGAACATGAGTTGTCATTTTTCCCTTTTCCTTGTGTCTAAAAGCTAAGCTGCCCTCTTCCTGCCAGGAGTGCCTGAGAATGCTCTTTATAAGATGGTGTTTTTGCTGTAAAAAGATTTCTGCCTGAAATCACTTACTTTTAGTAGAAATGCAAACTCTAATTACCCATTATTCGTGGTTTTCAGTTTCTGATTTTCACTCTCGCAGTCGCACAGTTTGTGTTTTAGAATGGTTCTGGTGTTTACATGAGAGCTGAAACCCAGTTGGCATAAATCCTAAATGCTATATATTTTGCATAGTGCTCCACGTATGTTGCACACTACTTCCGCAGCAGAAACCAAACCAGGAATAACTCTGAGATGTCCTGACCCTGCAGAATTGCAGACCTGTTGACTTCAACTAGAATATGTAATATCATCAGACATAGGCAGAGGCACGGTTGCTGTGTTATTTGTTCGCTTTCAACTTGTTGTGGGCTAACTCTTTAGTACCTCATTCTGTTCTGTTTTGGTTTGTTTTGTTGGGTTTTTTTTTGTGGGGAATACTCCTCCAAGACTAATGACAACAGAAACTGAATAAGGAATGTATAAAGATGTGGCTGTAAGTAGCAGAGCTGGGCAGGAGCCACCCGTTAAACCATGCAAGTTTGGCTTAAGCCGTTGTAGTTTGTGAATGGAGTGAGGGACAGCATCTCCCTTACGCTCCCACGCTCCTTGTTTGGAAACACTGCACAAAACTGTAAACAGTTTCATTTCAAGTGTTTTGCAAACTTTTTCCTTCTAAATAAAAATTGAATTTTAGCACATGGCTCTTTCACAGGATAATGAAAGCTTAAATGCAGAGAAATCTGACTAGATGGCTAAGCCTGTAATCCTCAACATTCCCCTGAGTATACTTTGTTGGTGAATCTTACTTGACGTAAAAATGTTATCTGTTTCAAAATGATGACTACCATTGCAGAAGGGGCCACAGAGAGGAGAAGTAAGAACTCGGATTCGTGGTGAAAGTTACATGGAGAAAAAGCAGATAGATGGGACATAGTTGGGAAGGGTCATGACATCACCTGTAATAACAGAGAAAGAAAGGATTTTATGTCAGAAAAAAATTGGTCACTTCTAGATCACTGGGATGTTTTCTGTCCTGGCAGTAGACAGTTACCTCATCATTACTCAATAGCATAATTGCCAAAAGCCTGCTAAACAGATGAATAAATGAAGCTTAAATAATACACAAATGAAACAGACTACAGGTGTACAATAGAGTATCTGCAATTTCAGTCAGTGCATTTTCAGAGAACGCAAGCCCAGCTCTGTTCTATGGAGTTCCTGAGCAGTTTCCATGCTGGCAAGCACACCTTATTACTCTTTACATAGGACTTTTGTTGCACCTTTCTTTGAAGCATCAGCATCAAATACTGTGATTGCAGCTAGTTGGTGGGCAGAAGAAAATTGTTGAGGAGTGTACTATGTGAGAAATGCTCGTGCGGAGCAGGTTGTGGTTCCTTCATCTGTTACACGATGTGATGAATTGCTGGTATCAACGTATGGCATCTTTTCTTTGGAGTGTGTGAATGTCACTGAACGGTAAAGTAGAAGTTTGGGGGAGATTTATTTCTGTGGATGAATGATCTTCCAGAAGTTAAGAGTACATGAATACTGTAGTGAGGGCAGAAAATTTTTGAAGGATTGACTAAATAATGGTCATTATTCAGCATTATTAATTCATTATTTGCCTGAGTTTTAGAGAGATTGTGTGAATAGCTATTGTAACTGTGTTCCTATGTGCTTAAGTGAGAGGCGTCATGGTAGCGTAGGAAAATTAATATAGTAGTACTAATTAAACTAATTTGGATTGTGGCATCTGAATTAGAAAAGGCAATATTTTGGAGGGCTCTTAGAAACAGATATTTTGTTTTTAGAAGATTAAAAAATGACTAGTTCCATCCAGGGCATTGAGTCATATGTTTAAAACTTTCTAATTAACTTTTCCCCTCCAGACAATAGAAAATACTCATTTTCTACAGCAAACAGTCTAGAGGAATCTTCTCATGCTTCTCAGTCTCACTTTATTTGTGTAAATGACTGTCAGGATATACTGTTTACCATCCATTTCTTGCAAAGCTGTAGGGTACCACCAGAATGTGATTTCTCTATGTTTCAGGATCATTTTTTCAGATTTCAGGTCCAAGTAATAGAATTTGCAAAGTCTGGTGGGGAAGTAGAAGGCTAGCTCCCATGAAAATGATCACAGCTTCAGGCTTCTATTTTTAAACAGGCTCCTTCTACGAGTCTAAAACCTTACAGATTCAGAAGATTAAATTAGCTAATGGTGTTTTTTCTTTTTCCAGTTTTCTTTTTGTCCCTAATTACCGTAGGTTCTTAGTTTCTTTCCATGCTATGTTTCCTGCTGTTTCCCAGAACTTGTCCACTATTTTGTCTTCTCCATTCCCATGTTTCCACTACTTAGGGCAAGGAGCCTGCCTTTGCTCTGAGAGCAGAGCTGAATGAGCACTCGAGTGCCTCGGTGCATGGCAGTAACTCTGAGGCCCATGCTCTGGCATCTGCTGAGCTATTGAAGGAGCCCAAGAACAAGAGGTACATTGAACCTGAGAGTGTCTTAGATATTTCATCTAAAGTGCTCACACGAGGCAGAAGTGCCCGAGTTGAAATGGTCTAGTGTTTGACTTTGACTTGGCCATTACCAAGCAAAAGGTTCACAGTTAATGCAGTACTGCCTATGAATAAGAACTTCTTTTTTCTAGCGCATAACCATCCAGAGATAATGTAGGAGTTTTATAGAAAATTGTAATTTTTCCCCTAAAACTAGGTTTGTGTAAAATGTTGTCATTAATCTTTAGGGAAAACTGTATCTGAATTTCAAATTTTCTTTGACAGTGGCTTTTTTAAGGTGCATATTACTGAATGTCTTTAGAGTAACACTGCATTGTCTTGTTTTTTTCTTCCTTACGCTATACGTCTATATTTAATTGAAAATAATGAAAGGTCTCCTTGGGTTGAACTTGTAAAAGATATTTTCCGTCAGTGGTGTAAATAGCGTGAGAGGAATGCAGTTAGTCCTGTCCCGTGCACATAGCTCTGTAGGGGCTGGGTACGCCGGACTCATTGAGGAGAAGGGCTCAAAGCAACACCTGGGAACTTCAGCTGGGTGACCCATGCTCACATCTTCCTATTGGCTGGCTTCCATTTCCTATCCGCAGTGATACCCTTTTAAAGGACAAACAAACTAGTTCTGGCATTTTTCTGTCATCTTCCATCCCTTCCTGCATCAGGTTTTCCCACTGCTTTTCTACCACAGAAGACAATTTGGAACTTTTTGTACCAAAGTGGCTATTGCAGTGAAGGATCTTGGGATCAACAGAGACACAGATTTTCAGATCTTTTTCAGTGAGGATCCAGAGCATGGGAAGTACCTCCCTGCTTTGTTCAGGAGGCTTCTGTAGTCAAAGAAAGCAATGGGGGGCAAGATCACAGTTTCAAGAGAAGAATGTTTACAGTAAAGCTGGAAGCAGCAAGCACTTCATTTATAAATTGTTCATGTGGTGTGACAAGGCTATTTGGGTAGACCTGCCAAGTCACACAGGAAGACTTATATTGCGCAGTGCTTCACACCAACCGTTTGCAGCAAGGACACATACACAAGATAGTTCAGTGGCAGATCGGGGCACATTTTATAGCACTTTGTCACTGGCAAGAGTGCGTGATGTGCTGTCTGCCATGCAGCTCCTGCCTGTCCTACTCACAGGAGGACAGTGAATGTTTTTCTGCGCTTTGTGCTCTGTTGAGACCCTTAAAGTCAGGTCGGTGACATGAATGCTGGCAGAGCACTCTGACTGCACTGCGGGTTTTGCAAATCCAGCCAGCATTGGGTATACTTAGATACTAGGGGATTAGAGAGTGAAAAGCAGGCCTACAGAAAGAGGTCTGGGAGTTTGGGTTGATGACAAGCTGAATGTGAGCCAGCAGTGTGTCCTGGCATCCCAAAGGGCCGACCGTATCCTGGGGTGCAGCAGGCCCAGTGCTGCCATACGGTGAGAGGAGGGGCTGTCCCACACTGCTCTGTGCTGTGCATCTCCAGCACTGGGGGCAGGGCTGGGTGCCACAGTGTAAGAAGGACATAAAACTATTAGAAAGTGTCCAACAGGGGCAAAGAAGATGGTGAAGGGTCTGGAGGGGAAGATGCATGAGAAGCAGCCGAAGTCTGTTGATTTGTTCAGCCCAGAGCAGAGGAGCTGAGGGGAGGCCTCATGGCAGCCTACAGAATGGCATGGAGCTGCGGCAAGGAGGGCCAGGGTGGGTGTCAAGGAAAGGTTCTTCACCAGCAGGTGGTCAAGACTGAACAGGCTCCCCAGGGCCTGTGGTCATGGCACTGAGCTGCAAGAGACCAAAGAGTGTTTGGATAGCGCTCTCAGTCACAGGGTTTGGGTTTTAGGTCGTCCTGTGTGGAGCCAGAAATTGGACTTGATTCTTCCAGCCCCGCATATTCTGTGATTCTGTCACCTTGGAGCCTGGATCACTGGTTTCTCCTCACAGCAACAGTTTCTTACCCTATTCAATACCAAAACTGCAGTGCAGCCCAGATGGAGCCCAGAAGGTACCACCCCAGTGAGTTCAAGTGCTGCTGACAATCGTACGGGTGGCCAAGGCCTGTACAGCATCTGATTTCCTGACAAAGGCAGCAACATCCATTTCAGCTGCGCTTCTCAGACCTGTTTGAACTTTGCAGTGATTTTGAAACTTTGGTCTCTCAGCAAAACATTTATTGACTTTCAGAAACACTTGGAGGGCGGTGCTGTCTACGACACAGCAAGTGTTGCATCACTGGTTTGTAAAATTGAAATAGCATCTTGCAAGCTGCTTATGATTCATAAACGATAATAAATAACTGACGAAGGAAACAGTTGTTGCAGAGATGCTCTCATGTTGTCCTGCTTGTGGTTAACTGGTGTAGGAAGGGGAGGTAAGAAATCACTTTTGACACACCAAGGGAACACACATGTGGACCTCACACAGTTTCTCCTCCTCATTTTTGAAGCATGCTCATCTGTGGGACGAAGGTAATTCCCAAGAGTGTTTAACTTGTAGGCATTAATGAGCAGTGATAAAAATCCCAAACAAGAAAGGCCTTCAAAGATGACAAAAATGGAATTTTATAACAGTTTCTTCATCAAAACACAAGGTCTGGATCAGCCATATTAATCTCCTGCTGTGGCATTGTGCAACACAGAAGCTGAGACAGAACACGATGCTTAACTTCAAATAAAAAGCAGAGGGTGGGATTTTCCAAAAATCTGTTCTTAGCCCAAGTCTAATGTCATTGAAGTAAATGGGATTTTATCAACAACTTTGTGCGAGTCCTGCGGCGGAGTACTTTTAAAAATGATACGCCATTCCTGGTAACATCTTGCACATGGAATTAATTTTACTGAAAGTGAGTGAGAGCAGTAAATAAAGAGAACACTTTGCTGATTGAATTTTTATGTTTCCTTGGGAAATGATCAGTCATTTTTATCAGCTTGCTAAGAAATGGCCTGCAGTGTTGTTTTATCCAAATAATTAGAAACCTTCATAAATTTCCTAAAAATAGTTGGAAGCCTTTGATAACTTGCTGAAAAACAGGGCAGGCTGTCTGTTTTGGGAGAAGGTGTAGCCTGATGGGATGAGGCTAGCTAAGTTGTACAGTAATCATGAGAATAATTATACAGCCCTTTGTCCTTATGCTAATCCCCGCATCACTCCTGCAAGGTAGGATCTATATTGGTGCCTTAATCCTGTTGATTTTCTTAGTGATGTGAATGCCACAGGAATGATAAATCACAAGGCCCTTTCCTTATATTCAGCAGATTCGGTACATAGTAGTTGTGTAATTTGGCCTAAAGAAACCCCTAGGCAGTGGGTGTTCACGGGAAGCCTACAGAGGAGGTTGTGAGGATTAAGAGTAATGAGGGAAAAGTCACCACCTGTTTCCCACCCCCCTCTCTCTTTCTTTTGTCTCTCCCAGGAGAAAAACCCTACAAATGTACCTGGGAAGGCTGCACCTGGAAGTTTGCTCGCTCCGACGAACTGACGAGGCATTACCGCAAGCACACAGGAGTGAAGCCATTCAAGTGTGCAGACTGTGACCGCAGCTTTTCCCGCTCAGATCACTTGGCGCTCCACCGCCGCAGGCACATGCTGGTTTGAAAAACGCTACCTATTCCAGCCGAGCTTAAGAGCTGGGTCTCTTAACTACCCGGAGTGAATTCAGCAGGGCTGAATCCCCTTCTACAGTGTTAGCAGGCAGGGCTGTCTCTGCTGTCTGTAAGAAAAAATAATAACAAAAAAAAAAATAGCAGGAAAAGAAGTGCCACTCTTCTCCTCGCCATCTGAAGCTAACCCCATCTGCCCCTCAGCATGGTTACCCCAAAGGTGTCATCACAGTCGCCAGGGAAATAGCAGTCAAAATGCTACAGGAATGGGCATTATTTTACATGCTGCATCCTTTGAGAAAAAAGTCTTTATAGCTTGTATGTTTTTTCAGCTGTTGGACATTTTGTTCCTGAAAAATCGCTGCTGATTGGAGGATTAGATGCCACAAACCGATGATGATGATGATGAGAGCAAGAACGGTAGACCTTTGTTATCCCTTCTTTTCCCCTTGTTTTGAATACTACCTGGCCAGTGTCAGCATCAGCCTGAGCAGTACTACATAGGAGCTGATGAGCTGCATAGGAGTAGGCGAGAAGATCCTGCTGGAGAGGTTCCACCATCAGAGCTGAAGGGTTGCTGGAGCTGACTTTCGCAATAACAATGGTGGCATTTTAATGTTGTATCACAAGTTGTCATTATGCCCTAGAAGACACCAGCCATTTAACCCTTTTCTTTTATCCTTTCCTTTCTTTTCTTTTGTTGTTGTTGAAGTCTGTCAAACAAAAAAGGGGCAGCAGCATTTCTGTTACAAGTACAGCGTCAAGTATCTGTATTTTACCATCAACTTATTTAGAACTATTTTCTGATTAATATAGAAAAAAAACAATCTAAAAACTACTACCCCATTCTCAAAGTGCAGTTTTCTTTCATGCAGGTATCCTCTTCCCCATGACAGTGTTTGAATATGAGGAAATAGTCAGATCTTATACTTTCTAGTACCAAGGTTAGTGGTGTAGCCATCCATGAAATGGAATTGAATGTACCAACAATGCAAAATAGAGAAGAAACAGCTGCGTCTCTTTGCAGAGAAAAAGCAATAATGAGTAAAATGGCTCTCAAGACAATAATTTACTCCACATCAACAGAAGGGAGGTATGCAGAAATTGCACGTAAGATAATTTAAGTTAATCTTCCTGATGGTTTCACTGACCTGTTAGTTACCACAATTAAGTACTTTCATTTCCTTAAACATAATGCTTACTTGTGTCAGGAAAGCAAAACATATAAAGGAAAGAGCTGAGTGTTGAGGAGTCAGTGGATGAACTGTAAGTAGGAAGAAGAAACAGTTGTACAGTGGTGCTCTGCAAGACATTAGGTTTCTCCCTGGGAGTTAGAGAATAACAAGACATTGCCAGCTGTCTATTATGATACAAATGCTCCTTTATATGGGTATCAGTGGCTGCCTCTGCTGGGATTTTCAATCCAAGCCTTTTCAGATTAAATAAAAGGAAATTCTTGATCATTCCCATACAGCTCTGTAATTGTGAATCAATTTGTATTAATTAAATTATGTAGGGGAGAGAAACTCCTAGTCATCAGTTGTTCGTGAAAACAGAATAGTGTTTTTCTGTTTTCCTTCTTCACAAGGATCTGCCTATTCAGCTAAATGAGACAAAGAGAAGGCTTGGCAAGATTTTTTAAGTGTTGAGATTTTTATAGCTTAGAGATAAAAGATGTATACATAAAGGTCTTTTGCAGCAATGCATTTAATTACAAATATTTGTTTCCAGAAATTGCACAGATTAAACTTGTGGTGCCACTTGTTCATTTTTAAAGGTTAGATCAGTCTGAATTCAGTTCTGATTCCCTAAATACTAGCTGTAATGTTGGGAACAGGTTCTGAAGTCAAGATAATCTTTAAGAAGAAGCAGAACAGAGAACCCTTGCACACACTGAAAGTAATTGCAGTTAATTGAGGATTAATAAGACTGGGATAATACATCATAACAGCACTTAGGCGCTCCAGAGTTTGATTATCTTTAAATACATTGTTCATGTTCCCCGATACCGGATAATCTGTCAGTCCCCCAAAAGAAGAACTTCAGTACTGTTACTATTCAGTATCCCCTCTGGTGAGTGGTCAATATAGAAACTGCAGACAAATTATTAGCAGCCATAGGTTCATGCCCCGTCCTAGAGATTTTCAAGGCAAGGCTACATAAGGCCCTGGACAACCTGATATCACTGTGGTGTCCCTGTTCATCGTAGGGGAGTTGGACTGGATGGCCTTCAGAGGACCCTTCCAACTGTAAGGATTCTCTGATTCTGTGATAGTGGAAAAAATGTCTCTCCCATTCCCACCGTCTGCACTGGTGATCAACTTCTGTGAAATTTTGTAGCATTTAAGCATCCAACTCAGAACTGGGCATTAAGCAGCACTTAGTGTTGATGCAGTTTAAAACGGCTGAAACAGATGAGAGCTTCTTGATAGCCCATAAGCCATTGTGGAGCAACAGAACTGGGTTTTTGCCAACAGCATTACTTCTTTCATTTTCAAAAATGGTAGTCAGTGCAGTACCTGAGGTGGTTCATGGATTGCATCTGAGGTCTATCTTTTATGTACTTTAAGGTCATTCCCTTTAAATGGATCAGACAACATCAGTGTTTTGGGGAAGAAGTCAGGTCAGGTAAAAGTCAATTTATAAAATTATTTTGCTTTTCCAAGAATGTTTTACCAACTAATTTTCTAAATAGCAGCAGAATCTGTGATTTTATTTCTCCCCCATAGAAAATGAAATTTATTTGACCAGCAACACGTAAGGACATTCTGTTAGCATTCAAGAGAAACAATAAGAGATCTTCTCTGATGCTGTTCACAGGGGCTAATATAACTCAGAGGCACTAATGTCTTCTTCAGGCTTCTGTGTAGTGAATTGGAATTAAAAATCTCCAAGAGCAATTGAGAGGCTTTAAATTTTGGTATGCAGCTTTGAATTGTCCTGTGCTGACTGCACAGAGATCCCGTAGGAAGCTCATTCCCCAGGGCAGAAATCACTCTTTGCGAACCCCTTGTCTCCATTCTGTGAGAATATTTTTTGTTTTCCTCTTTGGGAGTATTTTAAGAGAGGTTACTTTGTGGAAGGAGCGTGTTGGGACATGGAGTGGATATCCCCCAGGTTCTCAGGGCGCTCTTCCACCTGTGTTCCACCAAGTTCCTGTGCTTGTGCAGAGACAAAGGGCAGCTGCTCCAGCGTGGTTTCCTCAAAAATCACAACAACTCACCGCAGTGCATTGCACGCACGGCATTGCATAACAGTGGTAAAGGCTGACTTCACATGTGGCATGCAGAAATACCAGATCTTGTCTTGGCACAGCACAGTAAGTCCGTCTTAATTAACTGAGCAGTTGAGAAATACAAAAATACAGCGTCCCTATCCTTTCAGACAGACAGATTTATGCTTTTCAATATGAATAAAGGATGGGTAGTACCGACTGAGCATTATGGCTTACGTGGCGATCTCTGCCATGAAGTGTCAGATTGCAGGTGTTTCCAAAAAAGATTCAATGGATTTGTCAGCAAATCTCAGTAGCCAGCATTACATGAAAACATAATGAGTAAACAAGTTTGATACAGAACTTTTTAAATTTTAAATTGCCATTATTTTTTGAGCGTCTGTTTTATTCAGCACTGTAACATTGGCTCATTGCAACGGCAGTTTTTACTGGGGGTGAAGATGCAGTATTCCTTATTCTCTATCGTGCTTTCAATTAATGAAATAGATTTAGACTGATTTGTATATATGATTATTTGCTGGAGTAATGTATAACAAAATTAACAGTGTTAAAAATTACATCAGTGATGTTGATGCTTGGGATAAACTTACAGTACAGAGCATGGACAAGTAGTTGGACAACCTTTCTCCCCTTTAATAATGGAATAGCAGTGATCATAAATCTCGTTTTCCATTAGCTACACTGAGAATGTATTCTAGTTACCATTTATAAATTTATCTTCTGATAATAAAAGATGTTTAATGGAAAAAATCTCTTTCTCCTTTATTGAAGTTGGATACCTCAAATCAGAGTAAGATTCACTGTTAATACCCTGCTTATTTTTTAGTTTGAACATTGGTTTGGAAAGGTCATGTGAGGAACCACATTTTCCGCAGCAAATGCGTCTAAAGTAATTTGCCCTGCTACATGCTCACCCAAACACCCATGCATATAAATGCCAGCATTTTCACATCCCTCCTCCCATCAGCAGATAAAAACAAACACATTTGTGAAAACAAAGCAGAAGATGAAGAATTTAAAATAAATTGGAAATAAAAGAAAGTGCTACCTTCTTAAGAAACCAGCTCATATTACTGTATTATGCTTTTGCCTGTGATTTATAATTGGAGAAGCACACAGATTTAAAGATGATTGTTATATTTTCACAGTGTCACGATAGCATTCCAGTTGCTGTGTAATATGCTTACAAAGTCATACCCATTGGTACCTTAAAAATGCTTGATTTCTGATCAACTGCAGCAGCAAAGCAGGTTTTAGTAGAAAAAAACAAGTAGCTATAAGGATACTGCATCTTTAGAAATTGAAATGCATTGAAAGTATTTTACTATACTTGTAACAGTTTAAATATTCTGTAATATATGTGATAGTGGAAAAGTATTTTCAAACTCACGGTTTTTCATGGGGTGTAAATAGGTTAAATGAAGTACATTTTTAAAAATCCTTCCGCTTTCATAAAGAAAAAATTGTTAGATAATGCCTTGCAAAGCTTACACAGAAAATGCTGAGAAGTAAATTATTCTGTTTTGGCAGAAACATTTTCTCTGCAAAATGGAGTCGCCACTTTTTTGCTGTTTTGCAGATAGCGTGTGATATAGTGAAGTCATATTGAGTCCTTCAGTATCAAATAAGTCAACATTCAGAATGCCTTTGACTGAGTAAACGAAAAAAAACAAAACACTTAATGAGAATGAAAACCATATGAAAAAGTTTTGTTTTGTTTTCCTTCTGGCAATTTACTGCAGATACAGTACCAGCAAGCTCTCTGATTTTATTTGATTTTATTTGTGCTTGTATTTCCCTGACTACACCGCGTCTTGAAAAAAAGGTTGCAGAGCTGAAATAGGCAGCTGTTCTTTGCTGATTCCAGGGGTGTTCAGTCTTCAAGGTACAGTAGTATGCCAACAATCCAATGGTAGCGGGCAGTTGTGACATTTAGAATGCTCATATACTCCAGCACGGTAGTCTAAAATCCATTTTAAAAGATGAAACAGAAACTGAAAGTGCCTGTTATTAGAACTGATGGGATGTTCCTATACTTTTACACAGCAATAACTTATGGGATTCTATCAACAATAAGATGAAAATAAAATTAAACTCTGAGAACAATAATGCAGCACAGAAGCAAACACAAAGTGCCATTTGTATTTTCATGTTGATGTATTTTGTTAAGAGTTTTAGTTAGTTTCTCAAATAATGTCTGTCAGATATGTAAGATGAAAATGGATCCTCGTTTACAAATTTATCATATCCATATGGATTCCAAGTAGGTGTAAATGGAGATCATTGTGTTTTGTGGCATTACTTCCTAATTTGCATCTGATTTGCCCACAAATATCCATGGTATTCTATAGTAAAATAACCACAAAACCAGCAATGGACCTTCTTCAGGTTATACACCAGAGCATATTCTCTTGAAAAATCCACTACATTGAATTGTGGAGTTCACCATATTTCACTTTTCTATTCCTTTTTGTAATACCAGTGCTTAATACCGTCTTCAAATTGGAGAGGTCAAAATATATCCCTTTTTAAAATTATTATTTTGGGGGAGAAATAAGTGGGGGAAAAAAGGTGGGGACTATCAGTTTAGAGACTATTTGAGTAACAAACAATAAGCTGATATTCTTAGAATGGAGAAAGGATATTTTTTTTTAATATTAAGTGGCCTAAACAATTGCATCAATAGGCTGGTGGATCTCACTAGAAAATGACTAGCTGTGTTTCTTCCACTCTGTTTTTTAATTATTTTTAATCTGGTAGGTTTCTGTCAAAAAGAAAAAAAAAAAAAAATTACTGTTGCTAATGGATTCTTAAAATAGCAGTGTAATGCCATCCCTCATACTTGTGCTTCTAAAAATGAATTTACTGGAGATCAAAATGTAACTGGTTTTCCTAATGCCAAGAAATGCTTTCCATTCCCTAAGCTTGTATGCAGCGTTTATCCATGCAGAGCTATGCTCCCATCAGTGGGTTGCTGTTTGAGAGAACAGGTTTTTATTCGCCAGGGAAGGAACTGTGTGCACACAAAGACAACGCAGAAGAAAGTGGAGGTGCAAAGTAAAAGCATATGAAACTGCATGTGAAAACTATGACACTGATACATGCAGGTTAATCACATGATGACCACTGGTTTAGTAACAATTTATACCTGTTGGGCATCAGTGGAAATAATCCCATCAGAACGTGCATATGCTTATTTTCCCATCCCAGACTGAATTTCCAAATATTAAGCAAATAAAAGATCTCATTTCATGCTGGAGATGTTAGGAGAGCACCAGCAAATGTGTTAGGAGAAAGGAAATGTGAGTTTCTTATATCTGAGCGGCTGTTAGAGAGGAGGTCTCAGTTCACTGCTCTAAAGCAGCAGTGCTCCAACGTGGCACCCATAGAAACCCACAGTGTTCAGTTGACTCCAGCTCTACATGTGTTGGTTCTTGCATAGGAAAGGGCACCGAGGCTTCTACACCATGAAATGAGTTGGGCTTTTTTCATGTCTTTTTGAAAAACAAGAGATTTTTTTTTCCTTACTGACTTGCCAGCACCTTGTGCTTACTGATTTCAAATGATGAAATTAACTGAGATACTTCTGAAGTGATTTGTAGACTATCCAGTAAACAACCATTCAGTCCTCTGGACTAGCAAAACTGAATGCAAGTTCTAGCTGTTGTGAAAATAAGAACTGTGCAAGTTATTTGGGATCCTCCTGGCCGTCTGTGTGACTTAAAAGTCACACTTCCCCCAGCTCATTTTCAGGGTTCTCTCACTATTTATAAAAGAGAATGTGAATGAAGGTTCATACTGTGACTTCCTAAACCTGGTTCATGCACCTGGCTGCATTTGGAAAAATCATTGTCAACCAGGAGACATGCTCAAGTAGCTGATGGCTTTGATGGACTGTCATAAACATGAACCATGAAATGCAGACATCGGTGGTTTGGATGCTGCCTTTCTCCTTGTTCCCATCTTTCTAGATTAAAGAACTTCTTTGGAAAGGCCGTTTGACCCATAATCTTTGCAGGAGAACTAAACTTTTTCAAAATTCAGATTTGATGTTCTTGTCTCTGGTTTTCTGATTTCGGTATTTTTCACTGCTAGATTTATATCTTATTTTGTCATGAAACAAAAAAAAAAGAAAAAAAAAGTTTATTTTTCCCTATAGTCCTATATATTGCCTCCTTTGCAATATAAGTTCTCCATTTTACACCTACACAGTGTGCTCCCTTGACCTGCTCTCTGTCGCTAAGAACTTATAATATCCCATTTGCACTTACAATAGAATATACACAGAGATAGGAATGAATGACTTAAGCTTCACGCACCGCCAGCCTTAAACCCTTCAACCCACACACACAGACACACACATGCATACGCTTCAAATGAAAGGAGATTTGGACACTGCTATCAACATGTGGGGTCAAAAATATCATTAATTTGGAAAGTTCTTTCAGCTGTGTTTAGGAAGAAACGGCAGAATAATGAAAAATACCATTCTTGGCCAAGTCATTTACGGATGAAGCAAATTCCCCTATGGCGTTAGTTGAATGAAATCCTAAGAATGGAGTTGCATTTGGCCCCAAACTCTTCCTTATTAATCAGGTTGCTGAAGTTGTATATTCCAATGAGCGTTCATTAGATCCTCCTGTGTAAAAATACAAAAACATCCCTTAGTTTTTAAAGTGATTAATTTGGGACCGAAGGTTCACAACAATGGAATTAGTGTGTTCAGCACCTCAGTCTTTTTTCCTGCGATAAGATGCAAAAGGGAGGGTCATTATCACTAACCCCATAGAGATAATAGTGTCAATAGAAGTCCTATACTTCAAAGGAATAAAAACAGCAGTGCTAGCAAGCAAACATCGTAGTTTCTTAAGTCTTTTCTTTCACCTTCTTTTCAAAAGATTTTAAATGCAAAAACTTCTGTTCTTCAAAAATAATAAAAGTAATTATCTGAAGATCTAATTTCCCAATAGTTTCCTCTGCATTTATATAGTATGTAGTGTTTAGGCAACACCTATGTTATAAGTTTATTAATATTATGTAAGTGTTGTTCTTGTATTTATGTATAGTGTATGTATTGTAAATATACTCAGAGCTTTTTTTCCTCTTCCTGTAAGATGGTGATTTTTTTGCCCTATAATAATGTAAAGGGAACCCCCCTAATGAAATTCTGTCAGAGGATGATTATTCCAGTCTATTCTCAAAGATTTAAATGAACAAGTGTTATCGTTTTTAATGGTGTCTCAGACATATTTTGTTGGTGCATTGCTTTTCTGTATTCAACTTTCCTATGAATTGAGCTGTGAATTGAAATAGAGTTTAAACCTTTAAATGTATGCATTTGTATAATTATCTGAATGGAGGCATGAAGGTTAAATAAAGCATTTTGTATGGAACAAACCCCCTAATTATTACTGTGAATGACTCAAGCCTTCTGGAATACCCAGCTATTAACTTTTTAAATTAAACCTTTGTTAAAAAAAAATCTTCTCTATAAACATATAGTGATTTTTTAAATGGAATGTTTTCTTAAGAAATGGATTTTACTCGCTTTTCTGATTTTTTAAAAGCCATCGTATAGAGTGCACATTCTTTCTCCTTTCTCAGTGTTTGTGCATCTGTGGCAAGGCTGGAACAAATAAAATAGCACTCAGCAGTATAAACAAAAATGAGCTGGGATGATATAAAAATATTTTGCATTACTATATAATCTGACTTCCTTACGTATTTTAAAATGGAATTCTGCATCTGCCTGTTTTCTTTTTTCCCTCTTCATCCCCCATTTGTAGGGATGCAATTAATTTATAGTGGTCTTAAGATGCCCACGCTGCTGAGAGAGGATTTGCTCATTGTGTGCATGTCAAGTGAAGGAATAGCTGTTGGAGGTGGGCTTTGGTGAGCTGGAGCATTCAGTTTTGTACTTAGATGAAGTTGGGTGGTATTTGGTGATTGCTTCTAGGGACATTTTGAGATCCATAGGCTCGTGTTTTTTCCACAAAGTTTCCTTTTTGTTTGAGCCAGCATTTAGGACAACTGTGGAGATGAAGTCAGAGGTTGTGAGCTACGCTTTTCCCTTAGTGGTGAAACTTCTCCTTAGGTGTCCTTAAATGGGGTTTTCCTTGCAACACCAGTTATTTGCTTTTAACGAGTATGATAATTTATCTAATAAAAGCCTCACTACTGCATGGTTATAAGAAGGAAAACAAGTAAACAAAGAGATTTGGAAACCTTGGAGCCTTAACAAGAGATGTGTCTAAACCAAAACCCTGCTTGAACAAATCTTGGATGTCTGAATATGAACATCAGTTCGTCCTGCTAGTCCTTCCAAGGTACTTCTGCTCTCCATACAATGCGTTATTTGTTATTCCTCAGTGTCCTGACTGTGCTTAATACATTTTTCTCCCCACAGTGCCATAAGTGTAAAGCACATCACTGCCTGTTTAGTCTGATGTCTCCAATGAACGCCCACACCGTCCACTGCCCTGACCCGTGGTCTGTTCCTGAAAAGTTATTTCTTCCACTTGCACAAGCAACAGCTCAATTGTCTGCTAATCTGTCCTTCCCCCCTTTTTTGTTATTGAACGGTCTATTTGGAGTGAAAAGTCTGTCTGTGTGTTTTTATTCACCATTATGCAGCATACTCAGCCCTCTGTGTGCGTGATGAGGAGTGGCTGCTGGTAACCACCTTCAGTTTTGCACGCTGAGCTGCTGCTCAGATAAGTAGGGATTTCTCTCTACGTGTGGAAACGATCACAACAGCAGCATCCTTGAACCTTGGGAACCCACCTGCCTCCTGAATGGAGCTCTGACAGTGCAGACTTTCACCTACACATTTATGATGCCATTCCTCCTCACCAATCTGCAATAGGGAAGCACACCAATATAGGAGGTTTGGCTCAAAAACCTGTTTGCTGTACTCCAGCCTGCTGCACTGTGACCGAGGCATTAGGTTTTGGCTGCAAGTTGAAAGGGTGAGACTGTGGGAGCCAAATTTTGGTGGCTGGTGGGAATTTTACCTTTTCCAAAGAAGAGCCACCCTTGTGGGGCAGACTGTTCTTGGACAAGAACAGTCTCTTCAGTGCAGTGGTTGCGGTTCATGCTGTGGAATCATGCCCCTTGTCAGCCCTCCCATCCTTGCAAACTGGACAAAGTTGCAACCTTTCTACACACAAAGAACTAAAGGTGATCAACAAAGCTCTCATTGCGAGACTCAGGGCGACTCAGGAGTTGGGTAAGAAACAACAGAACTGCAGAACTGTAGAATGGTTGAGGATGGAAAGGACCTCTAGGCCCTGCTGGTCCAGCCCGGCTCCAGCAGAGCCACCTCAAGTGGGGTGCCCATGTTTGTGTGCAGGCAGAAGATCAGCAAGGAGGAGAACCAACAACCTCTCAGGGCAGCATGTGCCAGTGCTTAGCCCTCTGCACAGCATAGAAGTGCTGTCCTGATGTTCAGGACAGTGCTAACCACATCTCTACCTGCCTGCTTCAGCCATTAAGCAGAACTTTTTTTCCTCACTGAGGTTTTGACCCAGTCTGCAACTGGCCACATTTTTCTTCATTCAGGGGTATTTTCTCTGAGAGGCCCTGAATAACAGCAGTAGCCACTACCCTTCCTGCTGGAGCATACTAACGAAGGCATTTACTGCCTCACATATTTGCCTTAGCAAAAATATATAGCCCATAATAACTGTGGCTGCCACTTAGGGAGGAATGAATAACCAGATTTAGCCAGTAGGCTCAAATATGTCAATATATTTTATCCCTCGTGTTTTTGTTTATATCTTTGCACAACCTCTCTCACAGATGCACTGTGCCCTTTCCTGGTTATCTTTCTCATTCACTGGGGATATTGATCTATAAAATCTCCTTGTAAAATATCTCCAGTGATTTTTTTTTTTTTTTTCTGGGGTGACTTCTCCACACATGTATTTTTGGGGCCGTACAGAATATCAACAGACAGAAACTAACAATAAAGCCCAGAAATGACTGCAAAAGCAAACACTGAAACCAAGACACTTGCAAAGCTCTATAAATCTCCAGCAAGATCAGGTTGCTGTTTAATCTTTATATACAGGTACGTCTCAAGGTTATCTGCTCCTGTGGGGTTCACTGCAGGCTTTTGTGATTTGTCATCCACTCAACTCCTTATCAGTCGAAGGTATTTCCCCTTGTAACATTTATTATGGGCTGTCCTCTGTGTTTCTTACTCATGCCGTGTAGTCAAAGAATGCTGATATGCAGTCTGTAAGGAGTTGCTAAATTTCCCCCTCCTGTGACCAATTGACCAATGGGATCATAAATGTGACATGCACAGTGTAAGATAGGCAGCACCACAAATGGGGAACTCTGACATCGTTCCCTCCTCTGCATACTGAGTGAGAGAAAGGGAATTAGCAGCTCTATAAACTTTTCCACCAGCACTGATGTGGTCACCGATTTCATTTTAACAGAGATGAATCCAGCCTTTGCTGATGGATACAACCATACATTACCATGTCTGAGAAACCAGCAAGTTTGGGAGAAGAGTGCTCCAAAACTGCTCTATTGCTGTGATGGGATGGAGCCAGTCTCTGTGTGGCTGAGGCAGGAACAGCAGCAGATGTCCTGGGATACAGCTTCTGCCTCCAAAGTCAGGTGGAAGTATGTTAGAACCACCCAACGGGAGGGCCGGCTGCTGCAGGACACTATCTGCCACTGCTCCACAGCTTTATTGAGCACACAGAGCTCCTGTAATTCCCATTTGTTCTTAAGTACAGGTGTCAACAGTTTACGGGCTGGTTCGGCCCAGTTCCGTGACCAGCTGGGCGGAGGGATCCGCAGATCCGGAAAAGGGAAACAGGAGACCCCAAAATAAGTGAAAACAGCGGCAATGATCTGAGGTGGAACAAACTAATTTACTAAATATAGTATCAGCAAAATATAATGAGAGAGAGAGTGTGTCTGAAAGGTGGATAGCCTCACCACAACGCTGAGGTGAGAAGTGCAGTCCAGTTGAGCAGATGAAGAAAAGCAGACGGAGAAGCGCAGGCGAAGAAGAGCAGGCGAAGAAGAGAGCATCAGGTGACCTTGCCAGGAGTTATATCTCCTTGCTGACCACAAAGCCCCATGGGGAAATGTAGTTCTTCTTCTCCAGACAGGCACCCGGAACTTGAGCATCAGCAGTCAAACCCCCAGTGCATTACATGGTGTTATGGTGTGGAATACTGATAACCAAAAATCATAAAACCATGACAAAAGGCAGTGTCCAGACTGACACCAGAGGTCTGGCTGGTAGCACATACAGGCATGCAAGTATATTTGTACGTAGGTTCACACATACATGCACAAGCATACAGTCATGCCCAAGCATACAGGCACGGAGTGCTTTAGTCACCTCAGTGAGCACATATCTCTAAGCACAAGGAGAATTAATGACAGTATCTTTGGAGTTAGGTGATCACACCGAAGTCAAACCCATGGAGCCATTTTGGAGATCTCTAAGATATTAGATCCAAAAGACCAAGAGAAGGACATGAATGCCCAGCCTCTCCTTATGCTTAGTGCCACAACTGAGCTGATTTTTCAAGGGGTGCCCTGAAGGCACTCTCCATACCTGACCTGTTGTCATTTTCCATGCAATCACCATGAGCCCAGCCTGAGCCTGGACTACAAAGCCCATCTGACAGGCCTGGCCACCTGAGGAGGGTCCCCAGGCCACTGGAACAACCTAGTGTCATCCACACTGTGCTGCACATGTGAAGTGGATGAGGGAGACACAGCCCTGGGGGTCAACAGGGGCACAAAGCAGAGGTTTCTCCCACCAGAGAGGGGTTAGGAGCTTCATCTGTCATGGTAACAGCAAACCTGTAATTATCCAATGTGAAATTGATCTCCACACATGCGAACTGGCAACACAGCTGTTTGAGTCAGATAGTGAAGTATGCGATCTGTTTATGAGGTGTGTTCCCCCCAAAATTGGGAAAAAGTCAGCATTTCTGCTAGGCTTTTTGGTATATTTATTTATTTACAAGGGATCATTTGTACCAGCTGGAGCTTTTCAGCTTAACTGGGAGTAAACTGAGATTTCTCGGATGCTACAGGCATGCCAAGAAGGGAATGCTGTAAAGGCTTTAGAGCAAATAAAACAGAGAAAGAAAAGCAGTTCATCGTGACAAGCGGAGGGAGGAGAACACAGGGCCCACGCCGTTCTTCCTTGGAGCTGCTTTGTTTCCCATTTTGTTTGACATCTATAATCAAAGCCTCAGCACCCCTGCTTCAGTTATAATAACTTTGCTTTGGTTATTACATGAGGCTTTGCAGATGAACACACAACACGAGTTTTTAGCCTCCGGCACTGACCACTCCCAGACAAGATGCTTGTTCCTGTACCACAGTACGTGTGCTTCTGCAAGTTTCGTTTATCACAAAGCAGCAGTACAGACACAAGAAAAGTACAGCGGGAGCCAGGGGCTCAAGATGAGGTTTGGCACACAGTACATCAACAGCAGAAAAGGCTTATTCCTTGGGCTTTCATCACTAACAGCAGCTGGGAAGATGAATGTAACTCAGTCTTGGTTACTGCAAATTAAAATAAATGAGTAACTTGCCAAGTGTGGGACAGAAGTGCTACATTCATGGGTTTCTTTATGTGGGAAAAACTAATGTGGCCCTTTGGGACCATCAGCTTTAGTTTGATTCTCTTTGATAGCTATGTACCCATAAACTTAATGGAGGCTTTGGGGCTCAAAATATTTTTTATTCCATTTCTGATATAGGCTGCTGCTCATAGATTGAAAGACTGCACCTTCTGCACAGCAGGACTGGGGTGCCATCCCTGTTCCCAAAGGCATGACAGGAAAGTTGACTCATATTCATAAGGTTGGTGCCAGCCCCCATTAGAGCAGACTGAAACAGGAGTGCACTCATCGGGATCCAGAAGAGCCCCACTTGCTATGCAGTACTGTCATAGTCAAAGAGGTAATTGTTATTTTCTGCGTGTTTTCCTGTTCTCAGGGGGTCTGGGACAGAGGCAGAGCTCTGCTGTGGGCTGCTGGGGTCCTGGATTTCCAGCTGCAGGAGAAGGAAGGCTGTGTATGCTGTGAGGTGTGGCACCAGGACATGAGGGATGTCTGAGGATGCAGATCCTGTGGGAATAGCATGGGTGGGTGATGGAAGAGCCAAACTCCATGTTCTACCAGAAGTGCTCCTCTGCATGAGCCATCTCAGCTGAGAGGGCTTTCCCAGGGCCAGAATCATGGTTTCCTGGAAAGAGAGTCCACTGGGGAAGTCTGGAGCAGACAAGAGAGGGAGCTAATCCTATCTGACTTCCACGATCAGACTTACCACACAATTGCAAATCACAGCATGGCTGAAGTTGGAAGACACCTCTGAGTCCACCTAGCCCAGCCTGTGCTTCAGCAGGGCCACCCAGATCAGGGTGCCCAGGCCCATGTCAAGGCAGTGCTTGAAGTTCTCCAAGGAGGAGACACCACAGTCTCTCTGCACAACTTGTGCCAGTGCTCTGCCACTTGCTGAGAAAAGGAATGTTTCTGATGTCTCTAGGGAATCCCTTGTCAGTGGTGACTGCAGGCTTACCCTTGCTCCATATCTACTTTGGAGTTTTATTTTATTTATTTTATATTTCTTCAACATCCAATGACTTAACGTACTGGATTTAGAGTTGTTAGTCTGACTTCATGCCAAAGCCAAAGGCCATCAAATATATCTTGTTTCTCCAGCACAACCTATGCCACATGTCTTAGTAGTACACATACCATGCTGACTCCAGGGGCTTCTGCATGATGCACCGACACCTTCGTTCACAAAGGACCTGAATGGGAAGTACTTAATCATTGTCACGTAATTATATTTAGTTGTAATGATAATAATATACTACTTGGTGCTTTTACACATAGGAGGAACACAGGATGCAGAACTCAGGCTTTCTCAGCATCATTTTGCAAACAGCTGCATTACTCACAACCACAAACAGCACAACCGGATAATGCAAGTAATGCAAGTCACCAGTTCCTGCCTGGGGAAGCAAGGCTCCCACTGCTTGTTAGCCAAGTTGGCAAATGCTCTGGCCTTTGTGCAGGCACAATGTGACAGATTTAGGTGGGTCTATTTGGGGTTGTCACCCTTAAGTCCCACATGGCACAGGGACAGGAGAATAAGCATCTGGGGATGGAGAATTGGTAAAGCATCTGTAGCATGAACCAAAAACTAAGATAGGAGGGAGACAGGATGACAGGAAAAGGGCTGAAGGTATATAAAGCAGTATCAATAAGCCTGAAGCTGCGATGAGAGTGAAATATGATTAGATAGCAATCCTATAAGTCAGGGTTAGAGGAGAGAGGATCATGTCAGTGCTGAGACGCAAATATAATTAATTGGGTTGTGAACCACTGAATCAGATGATGTCAGATGTAGACATTTATGCCTCTTCACACCCTCATTTGCATGTGTTACATAAAGGTTTACAGGAATACCTGTATAAGCTTTGTAGGAATTACTGACTCTGGTGTATTTTTCCTCTTCTGAAATGTGGTTTTCTGGTCCCATGATTGAAATTAAACAAATGCAGAGAGACAAGTCTAAAAAACTGCAATTTTATCTGAAGCGACAATTGTAGCAAGTTTATATCTAGCTTTGTTACAGAAAAAGCAAGTATTTTGCATCCCACGTGGATATCTAGGTCTTCCCATTCTTTTGTAGTGTAAAAGCAGTGTTTTTAATCTTGGCAGGCAAGATCATGAGTCACAGGCTTGAAGATTCAAGTAAATGTGAAAGAAATACTGGTAGTGATACTCATTCCTGCTTATAACAGGTGTTTTAAGTTTCTCTAGAATTTGGGAGTTTGGCTAACTCTTGAAAAGCCTGTATGAAATGACTTAAAGGTCAACAAAGAATAGTGTGGTGTTTTTTTATTTGGTTGATTGGACTTGTTCTAATTTGGTTATTCGTTTGTTATTTTTTATTGAGGGAGCAGAGGAGATTATGTGCCAGTTTGGTTTTAAGTCAGACCATACATCTCAGACACTTCAAGTCAACTTAAGGAAACCATTCCGCATCTGACTAAAAATACCAAGCTTTTTTTGTTTTCACTGCCAGCAGAAATGGGGAAGTTGACATGTATGTATTCATTAAGAAGCTGTGAAAATTCGTATGGTCCAAGTAACTGATGCAGACTCATCTGGGATCTGAAAACGTTCCTGGGTTTATTAAGTATGCATTGAAATGTCCTGAATGGATAAGCAGAGCTCATTCCACAAATGCATTCTTCAAAAGAAACTCTTTTGTGGTGAAAGCCTGTTGACCAATGTTCCTCTTAATGTGAATGAGTAGCTTATACAGTGCAAGACCTGCAAAAAAGTGAGATTAGGTTCAACCTAACTGTATTACCTCTTCCTCTCATAGACATGCTCTCTACAGAAGGGGCAAAGATGCCACAGATTGAACCTGCAACACTGAGCAGTATCTGCATCACGGTTCAGTCTGTATTCCCATGAAGAGGTACAGTTTCATATTTCAGATATACAGGAATATAATTTGTGAAAAAAAATAAAAGCAGTGGCCCCAGCATTTGGTTGTAGCATGAGTTTTTGCTTGGTGGACATGTATGTTTAACCACAGCACCAGTGACATGTCAGCAGTTTATGGACTGGAAAACAGAGCGATTAAGTTCTTTTGGCATTGCGTTTCTCACAACAAAAAAAGAAAGTCCGAAGAAAAGGAGTTACAAAAATGCGTTTTACACTGGAGGCCCATTAGCTCTTTTGGTTGGAGAAGCTGCTGTGCAGCCTCCACCTGCAGTATCGTGTGAGAGAGATTTGTTTCATGCTGTGTTAATCACAACAAACAGACCTCCCGAGTAGCAATGTGCGTTCTTATATAAAAGATAATTTGGGGGCTGAGAAGACTAGAAACTCAAATTTGGTCATAATTATTGGAAGGTCACCTAGGAATTCTGGAGTAGTTTGTTTATCCTGATTCAAGCCTTCTAGGTCCAAGAAAATACACTTAATTCAATCCAGGTGACTCTCCATTAAATATAATCTTGTCCTAATTGGTGCCACCTTGACCTCTACTTGTGAAGTCTGTTCTGTGGTCTACAAGTCTAGCTTTCAGTGCTCAAACACACATTTTTCCATCTGATTCTTCATTATTTCATTATGACAGCTCACTTCATAGCAGGCACTCCACATATGCATGAAATGTAAAGATTTTGTAATGAGATGGTGTCTTAGCAGGATGGCAATGGCTTCCTTGGACTGCTGGCCACCATGGGCATGTTATTCACACCCAGCTTCATTGTTGCAGCTTTTGAGAAGTCTAAGATCAAGAGATCAGTGATTCATATGCACTACTCTCTGGTGCTTCCTGGCTGCTTCTACAGCTCGTGGAGAGCAATACTAGGGGTTAATAAGCCTGGCTAGTACACCAAATAGATTTGGTATGACCACTGCCCTCCATTCAAATACCCAACTCTGGCAACCAAGGGTAGCAGGAACCAAACTGAACACTGCTCACTCTCCCACAGAGAGGTCTCAGTGTCTGATTTATGTGACCATGGAGCAGGCTGCATGCACCAATGAGTTCCAGTTTACATCCCGACTGGAGTGCTTCCCTCTTTGAGGTGACCCTTTTGCCCTGGCAGCCCTATAGCAGACTTGAGATTGCTCAAGCAGAGCTATTTCCAGAAGATCTTAACCTCTGTTAATTTGTTCACATTTGCACTGCTCTAATGAGGGGAGTAACAGGAAGGTTGAGGTACTTTTACAAAGTGGTGGACTAAAGAGCATTACGAACCACAGCTCAAAGCAATGTATCAGATGCCCTCCACTTGGCATCAGGGCTTTTAATCTGATGTGGCGTTTCAAGCTGATGAAAAGATTGTGCTGAATTTCCATTTCTGACAGAAGCGGAGAAACAGAAGCTTCATTATTTCACCGAGAGCCACAGTTTCCATTCTGGGAAGGAAAAGAGGAGTTAAGTAGCCTGTATTACAGGCAATAGCCAAAAGAGAGTTTGTCATCTTCGATCATTTGCCGTTGGTAGGAGATTTTCTGTGAAATGTGGTACAAAAAATGGTCTCAACCACTGACATATATTAATACACTAATGATATTAAATCTTGGCTCCAACACTGGCTGCTGCTTCAGAGCATTTGAAAACCTGAAGTTCTTCAATTATGTACCAAACCCTTGTCACCAATTCATCTGGCAACGTTTACAAATGTCATATCAATACTTTGCCAGCTAAGAACAAAGTGAAAATGCTGACAGGTCTCAGCAAGCCTCAAATAGGTAGAAATAGGATAGAAATCCATGCAGAGTGCATAAAACAGGTACAATCTGGTTTGAGCTGTAGGTTGGCATGTCAGGTACTTTACACAAGCAAGAGGTTTGAAAGCTTTCAGGTAAATAATATGAAATCCAGTGCTATTAATAAAACTACACCATTGGCATAAGGAAGCCAAGCACTGCTGATGGAATACACATATTCATTGTCAAGATAACAGGCAGTGTATTTTGTATGTGGCGCCTGAATAACATCTACTTTTTGCACATTAAAAAGGCAGATATTTTGGCCTTCTTTCAAAGCCACAGCTGCCAGAGTCACATGACATTGTGAGACTCAGTCTTAAACAGAGGCAAGGGCTTATCATTCTCAGAGCAGCAGAGAAAATTTAAAGTTGGAATTGTCCAAGAAGGGAGAAAGCAAAGAGAAGGAACACATTTTTACATTATTATTATTATTAAGCCAAGTCTAAAGTTGGAACACTAACATGAAGATTTTTAGAATCATTTTGGACCAAGCTGATAAATGTCACTATCCAGGAGCTACATGCAGTTTCTGAAGCAAAATCTGGAATCTTCAGCTTTGCACTGGTGGTGTGGTATGAGATTCCACATGTGCCACCTTAAGGCATCGTGGTGGAATTTTATTGAAGAAAGAGCTGGGTGCCAGAAATGGATGATGAGAAATTTAGCAGTGAGACCTGTTAAACTGCCTAAAAAGAGATTAAGAGATTGTCATGGTTTTATGATTTTTGGTTATCGGTATTCCACATCATAACATCATGTAGTGCACTGGGAGTTAAAGAGTTAATGATCCAGATTTTAAGGTCATGGAACATAGGTCTATGTAGCAATGGTGGTGTGGAAGGCAGCAAGCACAGAGAACTCTGTTTTTCTTTAGAGATCAGTCAGTGTTTTATGGATGTGTGCTGTGATGCGACTTGAATTTCTTGATACTCAGAAACTCAGCTATGCCAAGCATCACTACATTCTATGTCTGCTGCTGTTGATTTAGGAGGAATCAGTCACCATTTCACATGGGAGAGCTCAGATTAGCCCCCAAAATCCACATGAACATGCAGACCTCACCTGGATGCAACTACAGTGTGGCAGCAATCCTAAATCAGGACCTGGGGCCAGAGGAGACCATGCAGGAGGGAACCTGCTGTCAGGGGGTTGGACTCGATGATCTCTGGAGGTCCCTTCCAGCCCCTACGATTCTGTGATTCTGTGATTCTGTGATTCTGTGTATGTGTCCTTCTTGGAGAATGGGTAGGAAGCTAATACAGGCAACTGGGTCTGGGTTGTTCCTTCTGCTAGGTCCATTGCAGCCATACACTTATGCGATGGTGTCCCACTGTCTGCTCTAGGACTGTTTTAGCTAATCTGAAACAATTAACAGACTATTGCTGAATGCATCAGATATACACATTTTTTTCAGGTTTTTTTACATTCAACTGACCACATTCTTCAAAGCCCATTATCTGCACAGAAGGACATAATTAGGTAGGTAGCTGTATGGTTCCCTGTTTAAGTGATGAATTTTCAAAGGAGTTGAAATTCACCTGGCTGCTATTTCCTTTCGGAGTAGCTTTTACTGTCATGGTACTATGCCAAGAAAGACGTCTTTATTTGTGCCCTTTCTACCGGCAGTGTCAGCAAACTACTGGCAACAACACAGCGTCTTCATCAGAGCAAGGATTTATGGTGTCAACACTAACTCCATCAGGGACATCACATCCTTATAATTCGTGGATGACTCTTGTACACATGAAAGGGATGGCCATGCGCCAGCTAACAAAGAATAATTTTATTACTTACCTCAGCCACAATGATTTGCTTAAATAATAAAAATATACTGGTGTGACGAGGAAAAATTAACGCTCTGATAAACACAAAGGAGAAAAGCTGGGAAGTACTCAGCAGTATATTAAATATCCATCTTTTTGGCAGCACCATTTTGAGTTTCTGATATTTTAAGCTGATTGAAGCTTTAATCAATATTTACATTTCAGTCAATCAAGAGGAGCACAGCATCATTATTTGAATTTAATGTAATAACCGAAAGAATGGCAGTACTGTACGGCAGGAAAAAAGTGTACAGGCAGCAAGTTGCAATCATTCCATACTTTTAATGCAAATTTTACTGAATATGCCCAAGAAAAGATCTTAAAAGGATCTTTCAGAACCATAATTTCATACCAGAAGAAAGATAAGCAAAATCAGCATTAAAGGAAGAGGTACAAAGAGGCCCCCACTGCGGATTTCCAGATTCTACATTGCTCACGTCAGACTTGCTTTTCCTTTAAGCTTTTCCCAGTGATAGACAATCTGCAAAAACGCGAGTACTAAAACTAACCAGAAAATGGGATTTCTTTTCCCATGAAAATATCATCATTATCATCACTGCTGTTATGAGTATGTTTGCAAAAGCAGATTTTTGTTTCAACAATGCAATTTATTTACCTGGAAATAATCGTCTTCTGTATGGAAAAGTGTGAAGGCACCTTGTGGCATCTGTTACTGGAGTGTTTCTGTGAGCTCAACGTAGTGGAGAATGTCACTGACACACCTCTGTTTCCTTCTTGCTGAACTGTCTCATGGACCTGGTGGCTGCTGGGAATGATGGGAAGAGTATTTCACCTAACGCACTTGTCCCGCAGAGGAGAGTTACGGAAATAAAGAAGCAGTCATCTTGGTATATACAAACGGAATATTCTGAAGTACCTGTTACTTCACCAAAATCTCCAGCCTGTCAAAAGACTTTTCCCCTCTTTCTCTG
Organism: Tetrao urogallus; assembly: GCF_951394365.1. Taxonomy (NCBI): domain Eukaryota; kingdom Metazoa; phylum Chordata; class Aves; order Galliformes; family Phasianidae; genus Tetrao; species Tetrao urogallus. The sequence goes on along the minus strand of NC_136813.1, from coordinate 40,275,711 downwards.
GTCTCTGCCCTGAAAACCTTTAAAATGAACAAGCGAACAATCAAAACCACTTATCACTAAAAGTCAGTCTCAATGGAATGTTTCCAGTCAATTCAAATGAATGTGTTTTTGATAAATTGAATGCAAAGAAAACTATGGAGAAGGAACATTAGCCAAAGGCATTTGCCACATTAACCCATCCCTCATTTACTAAATGACAGAAGGGACTGTGCAGTCAAACAGCTTTGCTTTTCAAAAAATCACACTTACAGGGAAGGGGAGAGGAGGAAAAGAAGGGACAGAGAAGTTTGATGTAAGAAATCATCTATACAAGCTACAAAGGCTGCCAGAAAAAATATTAGTCTTCTGTTAAATTATACAGTGTGATATGGAAACACTTGCATTCCTTTTAGTTTCTGAAATGTACTGAAAGAGGAAAATAGTGGCAAAGAAACTAAACTTCAAAAGCCAAAATCAGTGATGGCATTCTCCACTCAAAGGTAATTCCTCTGCTTAGAGCAGCTCTCTGGTAATGCCAAAGGACAGTGAGCTCCAGTGATTTCACCACCACTGTCCTGCAACCCGTGAATCAGAGACATTGTATTGCCGCCAAGAAAAAGGAACCTGTTGAAAGAGATGTGCTCTGTAACCATGGCACTCGTCAAGAGGGTTACAAATTTTAACCACATTAGTGAGAAAAGTAAAGCAAAGCAAACTGTCAATGTAAGCACATGAAGGGGAAAAATCCAGAGAGAGGCAAACTACTGGCGTGATGACATTTCCATGATTATGCGAGACTGGCGAACAGTGCATACCTTGTTGTGTGACTTTTGAAAGCAGCTATAATTAACAAATTATCCTTACCTTTTGGAAGATGTTTACTGGCATAGACCATGCCGTAAATGGTAAGAAAAGCTATCTATATTTACTGCATTAAAGGTAATGTGTAGCCAGTCCAGATGCTTTTAGTTTCTTATCCAAAACTTGTGAAGTGCATTTTCTCCTGCAACTTCTATTAGCCAGCCAGAAATATTAGCACAATTACTCTACAACATGTCATGTGTTATCTGGAATACCTGAGTCACTTTGTACTCTGCATACTTCCAGTTCTTTTAGTGCTCAAGCTGAATGTTATCATGTTAAGATGTTGCTACAGGGATTTATTACTATAAATATTTTTCTTATGACTCTTTACCAGTTCTTGTTTGACAGTGATAAAAACCAAACTGACATGTGTCCATTGTGTGGTAATGCACTTAATCCATGCTTTGTCTCTTGAGTTTTATAATCTATAGACTGTGTTGCATAAAGGAATGGCTTTTACTGTACTTCAGTCTTTATAAAGCAAACATTCATGGATTAAGGGTGCATTTCTCTACTGATACATGTTGGCACACCTCATTCTAATTTCCATTGCACATGCCAAGATATAATTCTGCTTGGTAAGAACATGTAGGTGTATTGGTGCAGGTGAAGTATGGTATATCTGCACTGTATCCCAAGGTTACCTGAGGCCACCCTACTGCCATATCTAGTACTTATGGGCCGTAAGGCTGTCAAACAAATGCTTGAGCAAGTGGAGACTTTTCTCCAGAGAATTTTATGAGTTCAGGTATGTCCAGCAGGTTAGTATGCTATAAATATATCATCAGGAGGTCAGGGTGAAGGGAGGTCAGGCCAAGCATACCTGGACAGACTTCTGGCAGGTTACATATCAGGAGCCCAAGTGGGTGGGATGGGATTGTAGCTACAAATGCATCAACAGCATCCCTTGGCCAAAGAATGCTGAGCACACACCTATGACAAAAAAAAAAAAAAAAAGCCTGGCACTTTTATTTAAATTTGCAAGCCAGTGCTGAGCGTGACTTATTACTCATTTGACCTACTGTGCGAAAATGTGCTTACAAATAACCTTCTCCAAAAATCTGGCTTGTGTCAATCAACCCATTGTTAAGACTGTCTTGGATCCAAAACTGTCATGAGCCTGTTATTTGGATTTGGTTCAGATGTGGTCAGAAATGTAAGTGGATGATTACTGCAGTTGGAAGTACAATTTCTGAAGGACCATCCATCAACATGGCTAAATCCAACTGAGTCATCTTATTTGTGTGCACATTTTGAATCCAATCTACTCCCTTTCCCATGTTTCAAAGATAATGCATTCAAGCCTAAAGCACTCTTCTGTTATGAGATTTGAAAGAAGCCTCACAATTTATGTAGTACATAAAATGCAGTTGCGGTCTATAGCAGGTCAGTTGAAGCAACAAACAAAAAAGGCAGAAACTTCCTCATAACCCACTGTGAATAAAGAGGGTGGAGTCCATGTAAAAGGTGGAGGTGCTTTGGAGAGCTTTTCAGCAATCTGTTCAGGAATCATCCAGAGGCAAGATCAAACCTGTTGATATACAGGCCAAACGGTTCAGAGTCATGACACATGCTGCACAGAGAGATGACTGCAGCAGAACAGCTATGATCTCATGATCACTGAGCAGATGGGCTGCTTTGTCTCCATATAGATCTCTTTCTAGTCCTATATGGACTAGAAGGGCTGTACCCTCTGTATAAGGCCATGAGTCAAGGGAACAGAAAGTCAGTTGAGTAAAACAGGGTGATGAGGAAGTCTGAAACTTCATATCTGAATTGACTTACAAGGCGATGATCACAACATGAGCCAGAGACCAGCTGATCAAGGCTGTCCTTTCTCTGCTATCAACACTCTTTCAGTGAGCCTTGGAGACGGATAGAAGGAAATCTGGGTGTGGTGTTGTAGAGAACAGGCAATTGCTACCTTAGCTCTTCTTTCTCTTTGAGACACATCTAAACCTGAACTTTCCCATGTTCAGCGAGGGACTGAAGGCCCACCTCTTTGCTTAGGCTTGCAGCCAACTTCCCTCTCTGATAAAAATAACTAATGGCAAATGTGGAGTTCTTGGCAATTGTGCAGCAAACTGGCAGAAGTTTCTACTTGTTCTTCTTTCAAAGCTGAAGAACTTCAGCCGTTCACAAGCCATTCACTTGTTTCTTAAATCAGGGGATGGCGTTTCTTTTTACTTGAAAATTTCTGAGTACCTCACATTCTTGGAAAAAACAAAAACAAATAAAAGAAGACAGTGTAAGGACACTCTTCATGTTGAGAAATACCGTTTATACTCTGGACTCAGTAGTGTCTGCCTGTTGCCTGCTACTATGCCTCTTTCAGTTGAGCCATATCCCACAGCAAGTCTAGGCAACTCTGAGGGTTTCCCTAGAGAACCCAAAGAGCTTCTGTAACACTGTGGAGCAGAGTTTGCAGATCTTCATTCTCAAATGCAAATTAGTTGTGTAATTTGCTTACAATAACTTAAGAGTGGAAATGGTGACAAACACGTCTCCTCAGGACTAGCACTGAACAGCAGGAATTGTTATATGGAGAGAAGGAATAACTTCTTAAAATTTCCTTCATCTTAACAAAACAACAAACTCTGGAGAAAGGCTTATGTGTATGTTCCCACACCTCCACACATTTGGTTAATGTAGACAGTATGTTGTAGTCAGCATCTATTCAATTCCTCCTCCTCCAGTCTTTCTCTACAAAATGACCAGAGGAGTATTTGAATTTCTAATACTTCAGTATCCAATTTCATTCACAAAAATATCACTTCTTTCACACAGGGAGGTCACTTTAAAGACAGTTATGCAGTCTCTTTGCACAGGGCCAGATGTTCAGCCTACTTTTAGTTTCAAGTTTGATAATAAAAGCCTACTTGGAATAAGGAATTGCAGCTCACAATGAGCAGAACTCTAGTTGCTCTTCAGTATTAAAAGGCCCTTCTTTATTGGTAACCCTCTGCATAACTGAAAATGAGGTATATCTTTCTTTATAAGGGAGGCTCTGTATTGTTTGAAAGTAATCTCCTTGAGATCATTTCCAATATCTGCTTGATTATAACATTCTATTTATACAAACTAGCAAGCCTGTCAGAAATGGTACTTACTGCAGAGCAAGAGGCTTTTGACCTTCTGTGTAATTATTCCCAGCTCACCCCTGGAAGTCTGCATTACTCTGAACTGAATTTGTGGCATTGTGTCATGCAAAAAGGAACGGAATTGTACCCATTAGTAAATTTGAACTGGAACGAACAGTAAATGTCAAGACTCTTAATTGCACTTTCTATAATGGGTTCCAAGCTTACTAAGAAACAATCAAAAGCTATTAGTTATAACTAGGTAAACATTTTGAGGATTTTTTTTTTGCCAGAAGACTCTTCACTTCTATTTGATGGTCTTTGTATATGATTGAATGTAAAGTTATGAAAGAGTAGATGTGTTTGTGATGAAATTAGTTGGGGAATTTTATGAGAATGTCCAGGCCTAAATGCTCATGATTTCAAAGTTTTAACTGTAAAGCTTTCTGCATTGCTATGTATTATAGTAAAGTTGTTTTGTTTTTTTTTTTTCCCTTTTTTTTCATGCTGGAATAGCTAATGCCACTTACTCATAAGTGCCCAACTTTCTCCTGTTAGTTGCTCCCTACTCAGTAGTATGAAATTGACCATGAAAGTGATCTTCCTTTTTATATGAAATCAGTGATGGAACAATCTGCTGTTTTATTTTCTAGAGTAACAGTTTTCCCAAAGCTATATAGCAGTCTTATTAAAAATCTGGTCAGGAACAACCTAATTTCATTTTCTTCCATAGGAAATCTTTTACCCAACCAGTATTTGACTGAAAGCTGGGTAGAGGGCAATGACAGTAGCTGCTTGCAACACCTCCAAAGTCAATGTTATCTGAACCAACCCTAACACATGCTTATCCAAGACCAAGTACCTGTTCAAAGATGAAGATAAAGTAGTTCTGCACCTAGACTGGTGAAGATACAATGCTTCTGTAGCCAGCAGCACAAAAGGGAACAATATGTTTAGCATCAGATCTAGGTCATATCTCAGCTCACCTAACCACACAGGCATTTAAGTTGTGTGAGTGGAATCAGCTTTCAGAAGTAGAAAGACTTGAAGTGAGACCAGATTAAAACTTGAGATCTTATCAGTGAAGTCCTAATTCTGCTACCATCCCCCACAGTCTCATTTAAATGCTCAGAAAAAAAGTGTATATTGGGCTGCATGTGCATATGGGGTACTTTGGGTGTACTATACTCTGATGTATAGCAATGGGCAGCAGAACACATCAAGACAAAACCAACCAAATAACCAAGCAAAAAAAAAGTCCTGAGGTAAGTCACTTTGCTGACAAGTAACTAAATGACATTAGAAGCACTGAGCACTGTTACAGCCAGATACTGATTATGGGATCAGACAGTGAACACCTGACCTAAAGTTCCTGTGCTTATTGTGCCCCATGTCCCTGGAGACATAGGAAAGCCCAAAAGGAGACAAAAGTTTTAGGGATGCAAATAAAATACAGACTGCCTTAATCTATGCCTAAACGCTTTAATGTACATCATTCTAAAGACCCTTTTATTCACTGCTCTTAAAAACAACTGCCACTTGTTAACTAGAAAATTAATTTATGTTGATATGTTGATTAACCTTTAGAGAATTATGCAGATTTTAGTAGAAGTGTAAAATCATTAAGAGACAGTTGCTTGCAACTGGCTCCTTTTCTCCACAAATAGAAGAATGTGTTAAAGCAATACTCTTCACTGACACAGGAACTGCTAAATTAAAGATGGTACTGTTGACAGGGACCATGTGTGAGAAAGAAGATGCTCTTAAGAATGCAGTAAAATAGAAATGAGAAACATTCCAGGAAGAAATCCAGAAAGCAAGTTATTCACAAGTAGTTTTCAAAAAGATTACCCAAACTGAAATAGCAAAAGCAGTTGACAGTCAAGAACTATCTTATTCCCTCCCTCCCTCCCTCCCTCCCTCCCTCCCTCCCTCCCTCCCTCCCTTCCTTCCTTCCTTCCTTCCTTCCTTCCTTCCTTCCTTCCTTCCTTCCTTCCTTCCTTCCCATTTTATATATATTGATTTCCATACAGTCTTGAATAATAGTGTCGTGGCAAACTGGAATGTGAACTCAAGAGGAAATCACTATAAGAAATACTTTATAAGATGCTACCAGTGCTTTTTGTCATGTTGTTTCTTCAAAAAAATAATCAAGTTTGTGGGATTATTAATGTGAAGAGGTGAATTTTAAGTAAAGAGGAGGAAAGATGAAAGATAACCACAATAAAGGAGAACGGATAACTACCTTTGTGCCACTGTAAAAGTGAGAAGACAGTGATAAACAAAAATCATGTGAAATGTTGGCTGCAATTACATATTTCTTTTTTCAAAAAGCAACTTTGCCCCATTAATTCTTCTGCCACTGCCTATCTAACATACTATCATACTGTTCTACTGCTGTGCAGCATCTCGTTATGAGGAGGTGCTGCATTAGAGTGGGATCCACTGGCCATACTTCAGGTAGCTGGGCTACTTCAGGCACCCAAGTGTTTGGTGCTGGATTATCTAATCCTAACACTACCATCAACTCTCCTGGATTTATGTCTAGTAAGTGACTAAATTCAGGTGCTCTGAGATACTCATACATCCATGGCAGCAGTTGCAGTATACATATCTATAATAGTGTATGTCTCTAAACCAAGGTAAAACCTGTTACTAGTGGAAAGCCATTACATTATTTGTGGGCAAACAAGGTATCATGGGCAACCTGAAACAAAAGCAGCAGGAAAGTCTGAAAAGCATCCTGGCCATACACGGTGTCCCTGATCCTTAGGTTGTTGGATAGGAGTGAAATATTATTTCCATTCAGAACAGGGACCTTTTTGTAGATTGCTAAGGTTTCATGAGTACAGACAAGTCAGGAGGAACTATCTTAGAAGTCTTTTCCAAACTAAATGTTTCTATGATTCTATGATTAGTGGAAATAAGGGTAGTTGTAGCTTTAGCTCAGTGCGAATGTCTGGTGAAACGCAGTTTTCAAAGCCATAGCCCGGATGAGTAAATTGTGAAGGACAGATGTCTTTCCAGTAATGTTGTAACACAGACACTACTGCTCTTTGGGTATATATCTCACCTAATGCTTGGCTAGATCTCAACCACTGCCATGTACATTGGACTCTACTTCAAAATTTATTATCTGTTGTTTTTCTGTTGTTTTTTGGTTTTGTACTTTCCCAGCAGAAACTAATGCTTGTCTTCCAGATCTACTTCAAAGCATGCTTCAATCCATTTTAAGAAATAGCATGATTATTTCCATGGTAATAGACTCAACCTTCATTAAAATCCTGTCAGTGAGATGGCACCCCTTCTGGACTGGCAGTGCATTTCAGTACACCCTGGAGAAAGATGAAACAATGCCCTGCTTGCTCCTCTACCTCCAAGCAGCATGACAAACAGCAGCCGTTGTGGGGGCGATAGTTAAGAAAAGGCTTCATGGAAGCTCGAGGGACTTGGAAAAGCAGAAGAGAAGTGAGCTCCAGCAAACTGCGTAGGAAAGTAGGATGGCTGCAGCTCTCAGTGCCAGAAGTGTCCCTAGGTACTATGAATGTGGTAAATTGTTTTCAACCACATCTTTACTCAAACATGGTTGTTCTCAAAGGGGAGGACAAGTGACCACACACAGATTATGTTGTATTAATTTTAAAAATGTAGGATTTACTCAGACAGAAAATGAAATTCACACCACACAACAGAAGTGTGGTGTGAATACTTATATGAAAAATGGACACAATCTGTTTACTGTGTGCCCAACAGTAACACTGACCAAGTCACCATTGGAGGAAACTCTTGTGCCTTCTCAGAACCCTGATTTGGCTTGGGACAGTTTCTCCTGAGCAAAAATGAAAGGTCTAAACACCTCTTCAGGAAAGACAGTAGATACCTACTTCCCCAGTAAACTCTTGGTGTGTCAGAGCACTACTGAAAGCTGTCCATGCATCCTTTTTGTGACCACTGCACAGAAAGAAATATGACTTTCAGCATTATGGCCAGCCAATGCAGCAGTTTGTCTGGCTTGTCTGACTATATCTTCACAGAGATATAAACCTGAGCATTAAGCAGGGAAGGCTACTTGACTACAGTCATACCTGTAGATGGTGCAATCATGGGAAGCATTCATGAACACTGCTGCGATAGCCTCTACTGTCACATTGTTAGAGTGGCCACTGGACTGAGATAGCATGCTTCCAGACAACACCTAAGCATCATTCAGGAGCCAGTGTGGCCCAGGGGCCATTCCTGAAAGGTAACTGGATGCTGCTATCCTATTTCAGAGACTGACAACTGAAGACTGTAGACATGATGTGTTCCATGCCAGCTGGCATCAATGCCAGAAAATGATTTCAGGTTGTTGGTTTGAGGTTTTGTTTTGTTTTTTGTTTTGTTTACTGTACCAGGTATTAGGTAGTAGAGCAGCATTTCTGTTCTTGCTGTTTGGTGGCCGCAGTCTTCAACATTTAAATTGCTGACAAGTTTCTTAGGAACTTCAAACACCTTCTGTCTTGTCCTACTTTATTGAAGGCTACAGGCCCTGTAGTCAGTTATTTTGCACATATTAAGACATGTATGAAAGTCCTTACACAGTTATAAAAAGAGACCACGGGAGTGGAGCAGTTTTGCTTTCTTTTCCTGTGCAGTTCAAAATAAAACTCATTAGCTACCTTTAGTGAGCAGAGAGATGTTCACGACTAAATGCAGGCTGAGTGAGGTACATGTTGTAAGCAAGTGGCTGTGGGCAGGAGAAATGAGTTGCTTAGGACTCGATTTGTTTTTCTGAATGTGTCTACTGTAATTACAGACATCATAGAGGAATCTCCCATGCTTCGACTGCCTCCGCACAAGGACAAGGATTACCAGGAAGCTGGGCTTAATAGCTGTCACAGAGTCATAGAATAATTGAATAATTAAGGTTGGAAATGACCTCCAAGATCATCTAGTCCAACTGTCCCCCTACCACCAATATTGCTCTACTAAACCATGTCCATCAGTACAACGTCTACACTTTCCTTAAACACCTCCAGGAATGGCGACTCCATCACTTCCCTAGGCAACCAATGCCTAACCAATCTTTCTGAGAAGAAATTCTTCCTAATATCCAACCTGAACTTCCCCTGGAACAACTTCAGGCCATTCCCTCTTGTCCCGTCACCAGTTACATGGGACAAGAGGCCAAACCCCACTTTGCCACAATCTCCTCTCAGGTAGTTGTAAAAAGTGATAAGGTCTCCAGAAGAATCCCAGCTCCCTCAGCTGCTCCTCATAAGACCTCTGCTCCAGGCCCCTCATCAGCTTTGCTGCCCTTCTCTAGACACGCTTCAGGGCCTCCATGTCTTTGTTGTGGTAAAGGGCCCAAAACTGAACACAGTACTGAAGCAGCAGCTTCGCCAGAGCTGAGTACAGAGGGAAGATCACCTCCCTGTTCCTGCTGACTGCACTGTTTCTGATCAAGCCAGGATGCCACTGGCCTTCTTGGCCACCTGGGCACACTGCTGGCTCATGTTCAGGCAAGTGTTGACCAACACCCTCAGACCCTTTTTTTCCACACAGCCTTCCCACCACTCTGCCCCAAGCCTGTAGTCTGTTGACTCTACATATTAGCTTGTCTGTGTTTAAGGTAGGAGTCTTTATGTAGAATAGTTGGAAAGTCTGCTGTCCTAACTGGGAAAACTGATGAGGATGAAGACTTTAACATCTAGGTGGTTCATTGTGGGTGTGCAGAAGAATTACAGCATTCTGCAGTACTGTTGCTCAGCGCAAGATCTAACTGGAAAAGATGTCTACCTGTATCTTGGATGCATAGCTTAGGGCAGACAAATTACAGAGAAGGAGTCTAATAAATCATTTTGTCACAAGCATAACCAAAGCAGTAATGTGCTTTCATTCAACAGAGGCAATAAAGTTCTATGGAAACATGCCAGTATGGTACAGCAGTAGCTTTAGAAGTCCCATAGTGTTATTTGCTAATGGTGCAATTGTACATTTGGAAGTTCTTTACAGGGAAGAGCGATCATGCTGTCTTGCAAAAAGGCTGGAAAGTAAACAGAGATTTATAAACAACTCAGTGAAGAACTCAGGTATGGCCATCCTGAACAACCCTCATGACCATCTGCTCTTTTCTTTTTAGCTGTGGCTGTAGAAGAGTAGGTGGATAGATTGTGCGCACAGTGATATTTCCCTCCAAATTTAAAAGACTCAGCTAAGATTTCTTTCTGCTTTCCCTAAATTGCTATATAAAATTAATTTAGGAGACTGTCAGCCCATAGTCAATTCCAAGTGCACAGACTCTTCAGCACATGAATGAGCTGGTGACAAGGAACCACAGCAGTGCCTGGGGCAAGGATTTCCTGGAGCAGAGTGCCTGAGCATTCAGAATCACTGAAATGTTAAGGGGAAATTCCTGCCGTCCTTGCGACAAACTTCTCTGAGAGGTTGTGGAGATGGCAAATGCTCAAGGAGGGGAAACCTTTCCTCTCATTAAAGCAATTGGAGGTTACATTTCCAGCAGTTCTCACCAATGCTCAATGTCTTTTTATTAGAGCCAGATGGAATTTCTACCTCTGACATCTGTAACATCAGCGTTACACCAACTCACTCTAAACCAAATTAAATAATTGTGTCATGCTGTATAGCAAACACAAAAGACTTTCAGATATGTCTTTTTTTTCCCCTCTGTAAACAGTCAGAATAGAAAGTGACCAATAAGTAGTACTGCACTTCATCATTGGTGTCTTGAATTCAATTCACTCATAATTCAAGCTCATAAGTAAGAGGAAGAGCTATAGAAATAAATAAGTCCCACATACATACACAAGGTAATCCCAGAGGGCTCTGCTAAATGAAAGAGGGAGCTAAATAATTTTAAAAGCTGGATTTTATTTATTTTAGCATAGCAGAATAAACAAGGTAGAGAATGTGTTCTGCTGATTCTCAAAAGTGCATCATAGGAGCAGTAATCACTCTTAATTACTATTCTCTGTAGCCAGCTGAGCTCAATATCAACTTCTCCATTTGTTTTGTTTGAATCCTATTATCTTTCCTTCCTCCCTTCCTCCTTTTTTTTCTTTCTTTCCTTCTTTCCTTCTCTCTTTTTGTTATTTTTGAGGAAGGACATCGCGTGTCTGTGCAGGTACTGGAATGGAGAAAAGATCTTAAGGGATTGGCAGGTGAAAGCTGAATGCCTGTTGTAATTGACATGTATGCTCTTCCCTCCAGTATTACTTTCAATAAGAGATTTGCAATGTATATACTTTTGACAGGACAACAAAAAATAAGACCTGATTAAATGAATCTGTGACTTGTTTCCACCTGCAGAGCGGGCTTTCTCTGACTGAGCAAACTGGAAGTGACTCATAATTGCAATCAAGGAATAATAAAGTTCCTATAAGAATTACCTATCTAAGCAGTAGGGATCTGGTCGTGACAACCCAGACCTGATTTCCTAAAATAGGTGCTACTTGCCAGTGTAAGGAGTAAGCTAATAGAAAAAAATGGAACCGTCTGAAAGATATTTCAGTGTCTGCCTCCCCTTTGTCCCATTACTTGGCATGTCCCCTGTTCCTGAACATTAAGGGTATCTAACTGAAAGGCCAGGTTCTCCCAGGATCCATTTAACATCCTATTCATGCAAGAGATTTTGATCCACAAACACACACACACAAAAAAATCATAAACAAAAAGGATGAAAAGGATGAGGAGTCTGAAACAGGACAGAGGTGAACTTCAGGTGCATGTGATCCAGCAAACAAACAAAAAACTCACATTTTCTCTGTCTATCTGTGCTGAGCTGATTACACCTGTTGAGCTTATTTACTGTTTGACCTGAGAGTTGTCTTGGTGTCCACATGCCTGAGCATGCCCCAGAACACTGATGTGAGCACTTTTGGGGCTTAGTCTATAGTGTGCTGAGACTCGGGTTGATGGAGCAGAATGGTCTGATCCTGAAGTTTCACAGGGCATCACCATGTACGCATCTCAGGTTGGGACTGCAGAGAGGAGGCACTCACTTTCACACACCCTAAATGTGCATTTGCACAGCTGCTGGAATGAATCCTAGATCCTGGTGCCTACAGCTGAGGCATCCAAGAGCTACACTTTAAAAAGTGTAAGAGCCCAGCTGGCTCTGTCCTGTTGTGTCACTGTGAATTTGTAAAATATTATATTTACAATAGGAATGTGCATATAGAAAATGTCAGCTTTAGGTGACTGTTTCGTACTGGCACTTACCAAATCTTAAGCAAATCAAAAAACGAAAATGTCAAGACTAACTTTCTATTAAAATAAGCTAGCTGGGCTCTATGGACATGTCCCATTTTGCAACACTGAATGCAAAATGCTTTCTTATATAGGTCTTTTGGCTGGAGAACAAATGCAACAGGAAAAACAGCAATCAAAACAGTTCAATTTAACTACATTTATCTCGGCAAACACATAGAGAAGTCTGGACAAGCTTTGGCTCTCAAAAAAATTCTCAAGCTTGAGGGCTAGAGTGCCAAGATTTCATTGCTGTTATGCTGAAAGAGTTGCTGCTTTACCGAAAAAGCTGGAAACCTGCTCCCAAATACCAAATATGATTTTGTACTTAATATTACAATCCTCCACTGGCAATGAAGGAATGAATTAGGTGATGTAATAACTATTTTCAATCTCAAAGTTCTGCTAGGCCATGTATTTTCTTTGGTAATTATTGTGATTTCATCTAATGACCCAAAAAGCGCCTCAAGCTTTGGCAGAGAATTGAGTTTTGTTAATTGGAGTATTATTAATTACAATAATTGCATATTTCAATAAATACTTTTTGCTACAGTGTATTTTGCAGTTCCTCCTTGAAATTTCCAGCAATTCCTCTTTTAAACTTGGTGAGAAATTGCTCAAGACTCAATGCTCAATGTTCTGCAATGATTTGAATGGGCAGCAGCACGAATTGCAAGTCCAATTTATTTCAAAATTTGACATCTTCTCATAATGCAGAGTATGTGCTATGCAGGAGGTTCTGTTTCTTTGTTTTCAACATACTGAATTTTAATCATATCTCACTTCAATTTCCAATTGTTGGAAAAATTCTGCAGACTCAAAATTGAAATAAATGAATAAATAAATAAAGCTAGTGGGAAGCTTGGGTTTCATTTACTCTACTTTTTTTTCCTCATCATATCACGTATGGACAAATGCAGCAGTGTTGTTGAAGTTTCCTCAGATACAGCTTTACTGACTGGAGTCTTGTGCTGAGTTAAGGACAGAAGAATGCCATTTTGGAACCATGCAAATGATCTTAGATTTCTGAGCTGGCAATTTGATAAGAGAGCAGGAAAGACTGCCACAAGTATTGTAGTAGGTAGGTGATGCCCCATTCTAGCGGCAGTGCTACTTGCTTTGTAGAGCTCTGGTAAGTATGTTTTAGATCTTTCGTCTGTGGATAGATACTTACCAGACATGACATGGAAGAAGTAATAGGACTGAATAGAGAAGAGAGTGTCTGTAACTGAAGAAGAAGGAATGCAACATCTGCCAGATTACTTGCATATAAACATCATAAGGAACTTAACTGAGGTCTTTGAAGGCCCACGGTAAATTTTTATCAAAGCATGGAAAAGTGAATCACAGAATCACAGAATCACAGAATTGTAGGGGTTGGAAGGGACCTCCAGAGATCATCGAGTCCAACCCCCCTGCCAAAGCAGGTTCCCTACGCCAGGTAGCACAGGTAGGCATCCAGGCAGGTCTTGAACATCTCCAGAGAAGGAGACTCCACCACCTCCCTGGGCAGCCTGTTCCAGTGCTCCGTCACCCTCACTGTAAAGAAGTTCTTGCGCATGTTTGTGCGGAACTTCCTATGCTGCAGTTTCCAGACGTTTCCCCTTGTCCTGTCTCCACTCACCACTGAAAACAGTCTGGCCTCGCCATTCTGCCCCCCACACCTTAGATATTTATAGACCTGGATCAGGTCCCCTCTCAGTCTTCTCTTCCCAAGGCTGAACAGACCCAGTTCACTCAGCCTTTCCTCATAGGAGAGATGCTCCAGGCCCTTCACCATCTTCGTGGCCCTCCGCTGGACTCTTTCCAAGAGATCCTTGTCTTTTTTGTACTGGGGAGCCCAGAACTGGACGCAGTACTCTAGATGAGGCCTCACCAGGGCAGAGTAGAAGGGGAGGATCACCTCCCTCGACCTGCTGGCCACGCTCTTTTTAATGCACCCCAGTAAGCCATTGGCCTTTTTGGCTACAAGGGCACACTGCTGGCTCATGGCCAACCTGTCATCCACCAGGACACCCAGGTCCCTTTCCGCAGAGCTCCCCTCCAGCAGGTCATCCCCCAACCTGTACTGGTGCATGCAATTATTCCTCCCCAGATGCAAGACTCTACACTTGCTTTTGTTAAACCTCATCTGTTTTTTTTCTGCCCAGCTCTCCAGCCTATCCAGGTCTTGCTGAATGGCAACACAGCCTTCAGGCGTGTCAGCCAATCCTCCCAACTTCGTATCATCAGCAAACTTGCTGAGGGTGGCCATTATCCCCTCATCAAGGTCATTGATGAAGATGTTGAACAAGACCGGACCCAGCACAGACCCCTGAGGAACACCGCTGGTTACAGGCCTCCAACCAGACTCTGCACCACCAACAACGACCCTCTGCGCTCTGCCAGTCAGCCAGTTCTCAACCCACCTCACTGTCCACTCATCTATCCCACACTTCCTCAGCTTTGTTATAAGGATGTCGTGGGGGACAGTATCAAATGCCTTGCTGAAATCAAGGTAGACTACATCCACTGCTCTCCCCCTGTCCACCCAACCAGAGACAACATCATAGAAGGCTACCAGGTTGGTCAAGCACGACCTCCCCCTTGTGAATCCGTGCTGACTATTCCTGATAACCTCCTCTTCTTCCAGTTGTCTGGAGATGACATCCAGTACAAGATGTTCCATCACCTTTCCAGGGACAGAGGTGAGGCTGACTGGCCTATAATTGCCTGGGTCTTCCTTCTTGCCTTTTTTGAAGACCGGGGTGACGCTGGCTATCTTCCAGTCTTCAGGCACCTCCCCCGTCCTCCAAGACTTCTCAAAGATGACAGAAGGCGGTTCAGCAACCACCTCTGCCAGCTCCCTCAGCACCCGTGGATGAATCCCATCGGGTCCCATGGATTTGTGAACATTGGTGTTGCCTAGGCGCTCCTGGACCACCTCTTCCCTGACAGTAGGGAGGTTTTCCATTCCCCAGATCCAGTGAAAAACTGAAATACTTCAGAGAGGACTGACAAACTCTTGATAGAGGTCTGGTGTTTGAAAATGGAAGGAATGACAGAGATAGCTACCAGATTATTATACTGGTAGAACTGGGTAAAAAAAAAAAATACAGGACCATGGGTTTTGGACTACAGAGCAAAGAATTAGAAGCTGCAAGTATTTTGATCAGAAGGTAGGTTTTGTTTGCTTTCTTTTGTTCTGAAGCTGGCAGGCAGTGGTTACTACACTGATGTCACATTTGGATTTCTCCAAGGCATTTGACTTTTTATCCATAACTTTTTTACTAAGAAACATGAATTATATAAGATTAACACTATATAGTGAGACTGTCATAAAGTAGGTCCTGGAGAGATCTCAAGCAGTTGCTACAGAGAAAGTGGTAAGAAGTAGATCTGTATCCAGCACTAAATATTAAGCAGACATTGTTCAGCATTCTCACTAACAACAAAGATGAACATACGAAAGTGTTTTCAAGTAGGATATTTAGTCAGCACAAAATATGTGGGGTTAAAATAGAAGGAAACACAATACAGGCAGCATTGATATAATTGCCTCCTTAAATCGTCACACACAGTCCCATAAAATGTGTGCCAGTAGATGACAGTATCTCTAGAAATAAAGATGCAAGAAACATTTCTTTCCATAGAAAAGTGAGCTGTGCCCTGGATTTCCTCTGGCTTGTGTTAGACTCTTACTGGAGTCTTACTGTCCTGGATGCTTTCCACAATCACTGGGGAGAGATATGCAGCTCCTGAGGGTCTTTCAAGCAGAATCAAGATGTGCTCCAACCGGAGTTCATTAACTCTTTAATTATAAGCCATCTATAAAATTTTATTTAACTTTTTAGTATTATACTACCAAATTAGATGTCATCAGGAGTTGTGTTTGAGAGTCTGAAGTTAGATGAGATTATCTCGAACATTCCAATGGAAAAAGTGGCTAAAATAAAAATTTGTTTAATATCTTCAAAATTTTGAACTCAGAATAGTGTGATCCTGGCATATAAGAAGGAAAACATTGCATTGACACTAGGAAACACCATGTCTGCACAGCTTTGACTGGACTGTTACTGCAATACTAAGCCCACTCTTATGTCCGCAGTTCAAAAGAATGTGGAAATACCAGTTGAACTATAAATGGGACCTAAGGTTTGGGAGGCAAACCTTTTTTAAGGATTAAGATATACAACTTTCTAAACTCACTGAAGAGAATAGGAGAGGTCATTCATCCATATTCTAGTGTGTATGATAAGACCTGATAGTGGCATGTTTTTCATTCTTGACTGCAAAGGCTAAAAAGGAGCTAATGGCTTGAAATTTGACTTAGACAACTTGTTGTGAAGTCAGATGCATTTCCCTAGTGGTAAGGATAGTTAAGCATAGAAACACATAACTAGGATGGTAGTGGATTTACAGTCTCTTAAAGAGATTTAAGTTTTACACTCTAAACCAGAAACTGGATTCAAATATGAGGATTACTTTGGTAACTTTCTTAGGCCTGGGAACCAGCAGATCCACAAACCATGTTTTTTATCTCTCTCCTTTATGAGCCACAGTGAAAACAGAAGAGTAGGTATGTAGTTCAACATACTTGTAACATCTACATTTTATCACAGACTTGTAATGTATCTCGTACTTCACATCTCCAGTAAGTTGCTGAGGAAGATTTCCCTCTTTCTTTATGTTTATTTTTTCCAGATACACATGTTTACTTATTTCCTTTTTCCTACCTCTCAGCCATTACAGACTTGTTTCAACTGGAGGAGGGCCATCACAGCAGTGTTCTCAGGGGAAGCAGATATCAGTTTGTCCCTCCTGCTAGCATGCTCAGGAGTCTACTGATCACCAAAAAATTCAGTGCAGGCACCAACAGAGCTTTATTATTCTTTGCTTGAGACATTTATAACTCTTTTTAGTCTAGCCCTAGCACATCCCTGAAGACATTCAAGGCCATATGGGCTAGGGCCCTGGGCAACCTGAGCTGATGAGTGGCAGCAAGTGTTTGGAGTTCAGTGATCTTTAAGCTCCTTTCTAACTCAAGCCATTCTATGGTGATACTACAACTGGTATTTTCCCTTCACCTGAAAGGGAATGAAGGCTAGGATCTTTAATAGGAATGACTTGAACAAAAATACCAAGAAATTAATACCGCAATTCTACAATCATTTGCCATTTTCTCTGCCATCTATTTCTATTTAAGTATATTCATAGTCAACAAATGATGACAAACTGGAAGTCTCCAGAAAATATACAGCTGCACTTGAACTCTGATACAGGACTGTTATACTGTCTCATTCATGCAAAACTGACTAAGGACCAGTGGGTGAATGTTGAATTAATTCATGTCATGTTTTAAAGGGAAAGTCTTCAATGTACTAATGTTTGAATCCTCTGAATGTCAGTTTAGTAAACATATAATGTCATTATGAGTGATTTTTGGCTCACCAGTGTCTTGTGAGGTAATGCACTGTGTAGTGGTTACTTGTTAGCAGTTGTGATAAGGGATAGCACTTAATTCATCATCTTACATTGCCTGGAGTCTATAGCTGAACGTTAATTCATCTTAACCAATCTGACGCACTTGGGACTAAATTACTTATGGAATGTGCTTGACTAAGTATTTTGGAAGTCATCTAGAGACCTGCTGTCTGAACCTTTCTTTGAATTTCTCTCCTCCCAGACATCCGAATATTGCAGTGTCTCTATACTTTATAAGAGGGCTGCACACAGCAAAGATGAAGAGTCCCTTCTGGCTATCACAATAATACTTACTTCACTTTTGGTGACACCATGCAAGGTGCTGGCAACAGTGAAAAGGTCAGCTCCACATGACTCAGTTTCCAAAATAATTGGTTTTTGGTTTTTGTTTGTTTGTTTTTGGTTTTGTTTTTTTTTGGGGGGGGGGAAGGGGAGGAGAGGGAGGCTGTTTTTGTTTTTTGTTTTTGGTGAAAATTTGGGCTTGGGATGGATCCAGTATGACTTTCAGAAGGACAAAAGGTAGGACTTATTAGGAAGGATACTTTGGTGATGTGAAAGAGCACAGCTCTGCTGAAACCAACTGAGCTCTTGCAGGCTGTGTCTTGGGAGCAGCTGGACAAAGGACGATAGTCTTCCCAAGAACCACTAGTTGCTGCTCAGGTAACAAGTCCTCAGCTGAGAGGTGCTCTGAGCATGAAAGTATAATAGGTACAGATTTTACTGTAAAGCGAATATGTTCCACAAGTGTGAAACATCTTTTTCTAAAGGTAATTTGTTATTTTTTATAAACTGTATCAACCCCTTTCAAATAGATTTGCTTTCTGTAATTATTTGCTCATTGAGTCATGTCACTTGCTGGATTATTTTGCCTAGTATTGACATCACGATGACATATCTGTAATTATCCAAGTCATTTTATTTACCTTTTTGAAGTATTAGCAAAATGCTTGGATTGGGGGGGAAGGGTGTTGCTATTTATGTTGCTGTTAAAATGCAGCAGGTATTTCAGATTGCTTCTCAACTTTTTATTTTTCTATTTTATTGTTCAAGGGATCTTCTTCTTTAAATTAAGAAATACCATTTCTTATCTTTCCTAATTACTAATGTGGTAGGAAACCCAAGGATGGTATGATGATAAATGGAAGAAGAAGAATTAATGACTTATTCTGGTTGGGGTTTCTTTTGCACTGTAGATAAGTAAGACATTCCGACTCTTCTAACAAGAAGTCTATAGTTCTACTAGAACTACTAGAAAGCCTGAAGTCTTAAAATTTACTTCCCCATTATGTTTATTCTGTGTAAATCTCAGTAGTTGCCTAAAATGGGGGGGGTATCAACATTTCAGAAGATAACATGTCAGCATTAAATGTTAGAAGAGTGAGGATGCTTCAAGAATACACTGGAGCGATAGCAGATCATCTCAGGGTTTCTTTAGAAGGTGTTAAAATTAATTTGTATTTCAACTTTGGTCTTCCAAAATAGCTGGGTTATAGCTACAATAATTAACTACTCTTGTGTATCATTACCAGTCATTAGCAAATGTCACCTGTCATGTTTTCCAGTTCCCGCATTATGACGTGCATTTCTGCTTCCCAATGACTGTGAATTGCCCTTGTTCGATCCTGAACTGTTGAGACAGCTGGCAAGAACATCCAAGATGTCAATTATCTCATATGTTTGGCAGATGGGCAAGACTTCTTCCAGAAGACCTTTCTGACAGACTCTTACTGAAGCTGTCATATCCCCCACCTGACCCTCATCCTTACTCCATTTACTTCTGTCAGAGGACTTTACTATGTATTTTCATAATTACTTTCCACAACTTATCATATAACTCATACTCTTAGTGATGAACTGTGAAATGTAACAGATGGGATTGCAAATCCCCAAAAGCCCAGGAAGTAGTCATTTTCCATGGCTGCTATATAATCATGCAAGGATGTTAGTGACATGTGAAATTGCTTGAGACTTGCAAATCTTTCAAAAACACCTGCAAAAGGGGTGCTTATTTTCTGTTTAAAATACTAGCATGAATTTCTACAACTATGATCCATTTTGGGTGGTAAATTCAAACCTTTCATTTTAAAAAAGATGTCCCTAGGGAAAACTGACCATGAGAAAACTTCTGGACTGTGTAGAACATGAACTTGGGGGGAAAAGAAACGTCTAAAGAAAGTCACTAATGATTTCACATTGGTTTTCACATCCAGTGGGGGGGGGGGAAAAACCCACCCGTCAATTCTTGCCACTCTGATTATTACACTTGTACTTGCAGATGAGCCAGTGTTGTACTTTTCATTTGGCTTGCCCCAGCCATGATGAGTGTGACTAATGACACTGAAATTTCACTTTTCTGGAAAGCTTTGAGGTCACCCCAACCTCTCCTTTGCAGCAGGCATTATTGGTGTGCTCAGCATCAATCCTGCACTTCATTGTATACAAAATAGTACAAGCATTGAGAGAAAGTATATGTACTTAAGACTAGATTTAAAAGCTCATTAGAATAATATTCAATTCCTATTTTTAAAAGGAATGTTTACCTGAGGCTTCTGGACAGGTTCCATTCCCACTAATTATGTTTATGAAATAAATTATCACCTGCAGTTTTACTTGGACAGACTACACTTTATTTGGTTCTTGCTCCATTTGGGTAAGCAGTGTTCCTCTGAGGTGCAAGCAGCTGCTATATGTATAAATCATGGATAATTTTGCAGGAAAATACAGACCAAGGTACTTGATCACATCTGGATGAGATATTCAGAATGTTTTGCAGGTGAGCAGGCAGAACAGGTACTATAAAGACTAATTCAGGATATGGTGATTAGCATGTTCTCAGCCAGTCAAGGTCCCAGTTTCCAGTCATTTTCTGCTATGCTATAATTCTTTAATTTCAGCTTAGAACCTGGTCCTGACAACAGTTGCATGTGGAATCAATTGCATCAGCATGCTTGCTCCCATTAACTGAATGGAATTAAACACATGAATGAGGTTACACCTTGCCTTATCATGCCTCCATTTTTTATCATAACCAATCATACTTCTTCAGGAATCTTTTAATAAGTTGATCATCTACTGGAAGTAGTCTGCTCTGTTTTTTTGTCCTTTGCAGAAAACAATTTTTACTGCAATTTCTGAAACTCAGACTTACATGTAAAACTATATTTCACTCAAACAGTATAATACTGTAAAAATTCAGTAAGAAAATATTTACGTTCATATACTGGCTGTATAACACAAATATTTTATCACCATTAACATTCCATGGCAGCTTAAAAATGAAAAAGCATACAATATACTTATTTCTGAAGTGTTGAATATATTCCCTTCCAAAACATTTTCAGAAATATTACTAGGATGAATCACTGAATTTCTCTGCTTTTTGGGCTCACCAGAGACACTATTATTCTCTCTTGTTTATACTGGTAATTAAATTTTTGGCAGTTCTCCAGAAATATTCACTAGCACGAATCGAGTGCAGTGAACAGGACATCAGAAAACTGGCATCTTGGACTGTATCTACTTGAGGGGCCGTTAAACACAGTCATTCCGCTAATGACTAGATATGACTCTGAGCCAATCCAGAAGATCTACACACCTCTCCGCATAGCTCCGGGCATCATATTATAAGCTTATATCAGCTATGAGCAAGCAAGGTGCTAATGTGGCTCCTATAATGTAGGAACATGGAAGGTGTTTCTTACCAGTTTCGCTCAGAGTACAACTGTTCTGTCTGCATCCACCTGGAAGGACACCTCTCCATATTTCCCATAGTCAAAATGGAGCTTGTACTCGTTTCTTCCCAATGTTCCCTTTGCCATAGCTCTCAAATATAATGATAATATACAAAGTACTAAAAACTTTGAAGAGGTTACAGAATGACTATACCATCATCCTGACATGGAATTCTAGTTTTCATTGGGTTTGAGTGTTTGTTTGTTTGTTTTTTCTTTTAGAACAATAACAATTTTTATCTCACTCCTTCTTCATCCAAGGCTGTCATCACAAAATCTCATTTCCCACTTCCCCTCCTCAGGCCCTGCATGGGGTGCTATCAGACTGGACTATTTTGCTATCTTGATCATTTTCTTAGTACCTGAAACTTCTTTTCTTTTCCTTATCTTTTACAGACTCTACCTGTTTCTCATCAGATTACCAGTGGCATTTTTCCCCCAGCCACTCCATCCATACACCCAGCCTTGACAGTTCCTTCATGCCCTGCTAGCAATGGGCTAGCACAGATAAATAGATTCTTTGCTTCACTTTCAAGCGGATTGTCAATATCTGCTGATAGATGTGGCATGACCGAAATCTGCTAGATTCTTCCCTAATTAATGTGAAAGAACCCAGGCATTTAGGTTTAGTCACCCACGTGTGGGAGCATCTGTTCCTGGTTTAGGAATTGTTTAGGTAAATAGACATATGGTGAAGTTTGCAGTTAGTGTCACTAGGAACAGTCATTCTCTGTTTTCTACAACAGTCAGGTAGATTCACCTTTTTCCAAGACCTTCTTCCCATTCTTTCCAAGAAGAGGGACATTACATTTTCAAACTTTAAATAGCATTTATGTTTACCGACTAAGTTCCCTAAGCTTGCAATCAGATATCCTTGCTGTTTTTTTCTACTCTGCATTAAATCCAGGCCAATGCAAAAAAAAAAAAAAAAAAGAAAAAAAAAGAGTCTTGGAGCTGTACAAATAGTTACACTAGAGCCTACTACTTCGGGCCTAGGGACACAGTTCCTCAGCTCCTGGAAATTTTTCTTATTTTTGTTCTTGTTCCTTTCCAAGCAAGACTTTATTCTTCATCCAATGTCTTATGCGACCAACATGCTCATCCAAGGGACTTGGTGTGAAGCTCCAGCTCTGAAGTACATGTGTTTCCGGTAGATACAAAGAGCCACTGTACAGCACAAGCACCCTGGAGTCAGCACTGGACATGACATCATTGTTCTGATGATGACGATAACATCTTTCTTCCTTGAGCTTCAGGAAGAAATCAGAGCAGCAAGAATATGCATTCAATAAAAAAGGCAAGATGCTCTGAAGTATTCAAGCAGTTTGAGTAATAAATTTCAGGTGACTCTCAGTTCCCTGCATAATAGAGGATTATATGGATCAGAACTGCAGGGTCATATAAACCGTTTCAAAGCTGGGTCTTCAGTACTTCAGAAACAACAGTCCCTGAGCATGAATACGCCGTTTCTTATATACTCATATTCAGAAGCATCATAGCTACTTCAGCATGTCCTGCAGTTCAAGCTTCCGAACCCTGCTAAACGTGTAGTAATTCAGGATAGAACCAGCTATCTGCCCCTTGTTCATATCCTTGGGATCCAAGGAGACATGAAATATAGTGCATGATGCAGAACCAGCTCAGAACCAACAGGGTTTATTAGTCTTGTTAGTCTGAGCTACTTCTGTATATTCACATTATTCTCTAGCCAGCTTAAAGCCTCTCCTGATCCTTTGGAGGATGGAAAACGTGGATATACAGGCACAAGAGAGATTCTCCAGAAGCCACTTTGAGTTGAGATAGCGCTTTGGCCAGTGCTTGAATATCCTGATGAAACCAAGTTGACTGAGTGGGGATGATGTTAGCACTGTGTGTTCAGTAACTCAGGCACTGGATTTTCCAAGTGCTTTCATCCTCAGTAGCCCAGATAACAAAGAGCTGATGGTGCAATTTTTACAAAATCACATTTGAGATTATCTTCAGATTGATGTTCTTACTGCTGTTAAAAATATAAACCATAACTTAAAGAGCAACTATTCCAAGGGCAGGCAGAAACTTGCAGCTTCACACAAGAGGGAGCCATTTGTGGAAGATCTTTGTTTGGAGCATGCCCCAACTCTGGAATTTTGACAGCAAGAAGAATTACCAGGTCCTCAAAGCCATATAAAAACAGACAGTAAAAATCTTAACTTGCAGAGCCTCACAGTTGGAAAGCCCTTAGCTGACTTCTTTGGAGTATTTTCTTTTTTCTTTTTTCCTTTTTTTCATGTACATTTCTTTGAAGTGTTTTGCATGAAAGTGTTATGGCATATTTTGGGAAGTGATATTGTCCCTGTGTTTTTTTTTCCAATGTAACTATAAATTTCTACCCAAATATGCTCAGAACATGTTCACTGTCAGAACATGAAATCAACTAGTAGATAAGCATATATAAAGGTAGTTATTTTCATACAGAAATCAAAGGCATAAAACAAATTAACATTCTTTGAGTTTTAAATACAGACAGCTATATGGGTGGCGGGATAGGTGGTTTTGCTTTTTAAAGTATATTTCCTTAAGCATGAGCTTGAATTTAAATGTCCCCAACATGAATTTGCATCTCACTATTGAAGATCCTATCAGCTGTTTTATTACACTTTGTTCACAAAACTCTATCTCGTATTTCAAACAGTGATAGAATATTGATTTTAACTGTCTAAAAGTTAGTTAGACAGTATAAAGCATGTCATCTACTACCTTGATAGTGCACTGAGGAGGAGAAGAAGATCCCAGAGGTCATCATCCTATATACTATATAGGATCCTACATCTCAATCTTTAAATACCATGAATTCAAAGCCCTGACTTTGTGATTACAGGGAGGATAGTGGCCACCTAACTTGGATGAGGTGCACGAGTTTTCACAACTAAAAGTAATAGCATTAAATCTTGTCCAAATTGCATTGAGGATATGGGAGGCTAGATTTATGCTAGCAAGTAATTCACTCTAACAGGATCAGGTCAGTGCTTCACAGTAAGGACCTCACAATTTTTCATGCTTAAGCCTTGTGCTCTGGACTAAACATCCCCCCAAACTGCTGGTTCAAAGCCTTTTAAAGGGATGGCTGTTGGTTTCAACCTTTATGTCCCCGTGACGGAGATCACACAGCATGTGCAGGACAACCAGGAGGTCAGGCCCAGCCAGCATATTTTCATGAAAGGCAGGTCCTTCTTGGTCAACCTGATCTCCTATGAATGAGTGACCCTTTTTGTGAATGAAGGCAAGGCTGTTGACGTAGTCTACCTAGTCTTCAGCAAAGCCTTCAACACTGTCTCCTCCTGTATTATCGTGAAGTAGCTGGTAACCCATGGCTTGGACAGGTAAGCTGTTTGCTGCATAAAGAACTGGACGGATGGACAAGCCCAGACATTGGTGGCAAATGGGGTCATGTCCAGTTGGCAACCAGTCATGAGTGGTGTTCCCCAGGGGTCAGTACTGGGGCTTGTCCTATTCAGTATCTTTATTGATGACCTGGATGAACGCATTGAGTGCACCCTTGGTAAGTTTGCCAGTGACACCAAGTTGGCAGGATGTACCAACTTTCTGGGGTAGGAAGGCTCTACAGAGGGATCTGGACAGTCTGCATTGCTGGGATGAGGCCAATAGGATGAGGTTCAACAAGACCAAGTGCTGGGTCCTGCACTTTGACCACAGTAACCCCAGGCAACGCTAGGGGATTGGGGCAGGGTGGCTGAAGACTACGTAGAGGAAACAGACCTGGGGGTATTTGTTGACACTCAGCTGAACATGAGCCAGTAGTGTGCCCAGATGGCCAAGGCTTTCTTCGGAAATAGTGTTGTCAGCAGGAGCGGGGAAGTAATGATTCCTCTATACTCAGCGCTGTTGAGGCCACACCTCGAGTACTGTGTTTAGTTTTGGGCCCCTGCCGTGGAGTGATCTCTAGACTGTATCCATGACAGCAGGCCCACAGGCCACTGAAAAGCAAGGTGGGAGGGTTGTGGGCAGTTTATGGGCTGGTTCAGCCCAGTTCTGTGACTACTGGGGCAGTCGTCCCACAGACCCATGCCCAAGGAAAGGAGAAAGGGGAAAAGGGGGAAGGGTAGGGAGGTAGGCGATAAATCTAAAAACAGAACAGGCAATTAGATGAGGAGGATAGTTAATTTACTAAATATGATATTGGAATGCAAGATAACACAATATAATACAATATAATTGGAATTGAGGCTGATAAATCAAATAAAAGAGAGAGTGTCTGAAACCAAAGGCCTTATTCTAAAGTTGAAGGTGAAACGGCAGAGGAACATTCATTTCCAGGTGGATAGCAAAAAAACAGTCTCCCAACTCGTGAGCAGTTTTAACTTTTCCTCTGAACACAAAGTTTTCTGGGGTATGTAGTTCGTCTCTTCTGAGAACAAGGTACCTGGAAAATTGGCAGTACACAGAACCGAAGCATTAACTCTTTAACTCCCAGTGTTTTATGTGATGTTACGATGTGGAACACCGGTAACAAAAAATCATAAAGCCATGGCAGCGGCTCAGTATAAGAAAGACATTGAGACGCTGGAGCGTGTTCAGAGAAGGGCAACAAAGCTGGTGAGGGGTCTGGAGCACAGGTCTTATGGGGAGCTGCTGAGGGAGCTGGCATTGTTCAGTCTGGAGAAGAGGAGGCTCAGGGGAGACCTCATTGCACTCTACAACATCCTGAAGGGAGGCTGTGGTGAGGTGGGGTCGGCCCCTTCTCCCACATAACCAGAAATAGGACAAGAAGGAAGGGCCTCAATTTGCATCAGGGGAGATTCAGCTTGAATGTTAGGAAATAATTCCTCTTTGAGGGACTGGTCAGGGTCAGGTGCTAGAATGTGCTGCCCAGGGAAGTGGTGAAGTCACTGTCCCTGGAGGTATTCAAGGAACATTTAGACATTGTTTAGTGGGAAATATTGGTGATAGGTGGATGGTTGGACTGGATGATCTTAGAGGTCTTTTCCAACCTTGATGATTCTATGATTCTATGATTTGTAGTCAAAATGCTTCTGGCTTAGTTTCCTTTGGATTTCAGTTTTGCCTTCCCCTCAACTGCCTTGCAATTGAACCATCACATGAGACAGTCAGTGAGACCCCAACAGAGAAGATTGAAAAGTTTGCAGGGAAAGATCCCTGGTCCAGATAAAAACCCATATTAACATATTGATAAGAGTTCCATATTTCTAAATCATTGGTCTTTAGGCAACATTGTGATCTAAAAGAAACCTTGCAAGCAAATCCAAGGACAAGAAATTAAAACAAATTGAACAGACAGTAATGTAAGGACAGACCAAAATCTTCTTGTACCTCTTGTGATTTACTTGTTACTCATTGTACATGTACTTATTTACATTTTTTAAAAATCTCCCCCATCCTTTACTAAAACCAAACGCTTGTAACCTGCTGTTACAGTGGATCTTTCACACAGCAGTTCAAAGTCTGTTTTCTTTTTTTATCCCTTATACTGTCACATCTTAAATCCCTCTGCCTCTTGGTTCTTGCAAGGCATTAGGATTGATTTTTTTTTTTAACTGTAACGAAAAAAGAGTTCACCTCATTGTGAAAAGAAAGGTGAGATCTTCTCAGGGTGGTTCACCTGCCTGAGCTCTAGATTTCCTTTTGAACATGGCACAGTTCAGTTCAATATCAGAATTTTAATGAGTCATAGTTGTAGTTACTGTCTGTTATCAGGTTTTCCTATACACATCAGGTCCATGGGATGAGTGAGTTGCCTTTTGTGCAATATCTATACTACATGAATAGGGCCTTGGAATTACTTTGATCTGGTCGCTAGTAGACTGAATAAAAAGAGTAGGCATTATATGAAGCAAATTCTGAGAAGGCAACAGAGAAACATTTGCATCCTGCCAGAAGCAAAAGAATCCAGGTGGGAGGAGCTCAGATATGGTAGTGGCAAGATGAATATAAAAAAGAGAGTTGATAGAAAAAATTTATTATAGCAAAATTGCTATTATAAACCAACTGCACTGCAGGAATAATTGGAGAATACACAATGAATAATATTCAAAGAGCTTGTGTTTCATGCTTCCCTTTTCAAACTGTCCCTGAGCCATTAGAAAATTTAAAATTACGTGATTTCATCAAAAGTATTTCACACATGAAGATAACTGCAAATTGCAAGGAATATTTATCCACATGAAGCTTTCTAAACAAGGTGTATGCATCTCATCACAAAGTATATATGTAAAAAACATTAGTTGGTAAATTTCCCTTAACAGTAAAGACAGAACAGATTTCTTGTTGTTGTTGATTATCTAGCAAAAAAAAAAAAAAATAAAAAAAAAAAAAAAATAATAATAATAATAATAATAATAATAATAATAATAAAATCCACAAATAAATCTGGATTTCATATTTTTTTAATTAAATTCTAAAAATGCATTATTTTATCTTCTTCCTGCACTAAACGCACTTACTGGTATTTTGACATAGGCAGGTGGAACTTTTGCAAAATTTTTATACGTTGATATGCTCTTTTTGCTGTTTTTTTTTTTTTTTTTCCTCTAATTGCCTGATTATTAGAGGTAATTGTCTAATCATTAAATTATTAGCAGCATATTTATAAACTTGGACAAAACATATCAGTAGTTAATTGAACTTTGCTCACTATTTAGAATCATGTTCTCAGCTGTTGTAAGGGTTCTGGGATATGCAAGTGTATCTATTTACATCACTGAGCCTGATCTTCTGTATTCTTTAGAAATTCTGAGTCATCAAGCACATCTTCTACTTTCTGCATAACTGTGCTCCAGACTATCAGATCCCTGGCACAGAAATAAGTGAAATAAGTGAGAGTTCTGTTGAATGATTGGTCTGATAAGAGTGAGGAATGTTTCAAGAAGAAAAAGTTCATAGCTGGAATTGCAATCATTGCAGTTACTGTGAGCTGGTCTTAAAGTAGATAGATTGAACTTTAATCAATCAGTATGCTTTTCCAGATGGCCATAAGTATGTGTTGTATAATCTGCAGTTTATGGAGTGTTTGTTTCTTAACTCCTGAGGTAAGAGTAAATTAAGATATAACCCTGAAATTAAAGAATACAAATGCTGAAATTTTGCTTTCCAATACACAAATAAGATATTCTTGAAAGACAGTGATAGCCTATTCTTTTCCATTTCTATTATGCGAATACTTGCAGGTGCCCATGAATAGTGTGCTGCCAACACCTTCATTGCTTATTCATCAGCAGAAAAGCCGCCAGACTCTGAGGTCTGAAGTTAATCAGCATTGCTCCGAGCTTTTGTGTCTGTGTGCTCGATGCTGGGTTAAAGAACATCAATTATGAGTGCTGGTCCCTGTGCAGCAGGCTGCTCCAGAGGATGGCCTTTAGCAGCAAACCTCAGCAGCAGGTCCCAGCAGCTGAAGAAGGCAGGCCCAGGCCCCACAGTGTGCCAGTCGCTCTAAGCAGCCCCTATTATCCTGCCTTAGGAAGGAGCAGATCTGGAGGGAGCCTCAATTGTGTAACGCCGGTATTAGCAGGGGGATCAGAAATGCCCTAATTCCTAGAGTAATTTGGAGTTGTGTAACGCAGCGAATGAGCTTTGCTTTAGCACATGCTCTGGAGCAGGAAGGAGGCACTTGAGGGAACGAAATGAAACACACTACAACTCAGATGAAGCCGTGGATTAAATGGGATTTTAAAACAACACAAGCATTATCTGTAGTAGTGGCAGAGCATACCAGAATGTACCGCCTCTCTATCTCTGCAGGAAAAATCAACAAAGCAAAAATCAGTCATGAAGGAGCAGGACAGCAGAAAGCTTCAGAGGGCTGACAACATGGTGCTCAGAGATTACAAAGCCTGCAAACTCCCTTTTTCAAGGTTGACTCTTTCAGTGTTGCTAGCACTAAGTTCTTTATCCCCAGTGGCTCCCCCACAAAATGAATGTGTTTCTTCACATTTTATTATTCAGCATCTCATAAAGTGGAGCTTCTTCCTTTATGCCCCACTGTAGGAAGCAAGAAAGACTCGTAAGGAGTCAGAAGGAAGGGAACAAGGACAAAGCAGGAAGGAAACCATAAAAGTTGGTATTTTGTTTCCAATATAAATTAAGAACATCTAGCATAGTGCCCTTCAGAAGTTTTATAAGTCAAACAAACTTAACAATAGAAAAAAAGAATGAAAACAGCTTTTCATCAGTGCGCCAGGAGATCTTCTAGGAGCATATTATGTGAGACACAGAATCCTTCTGAGCAAGATTCAGACCTTGCTTTGTGTCATCTTCTGGAAATCCCTTCCTCTCTGTTGGCTGTACAGGGAGGGCATGAGAGGTCTGCTCTACCATAGGCTTCTGCTTAGGGACCTGAGCAAGGTGGGTTGAATCTGCAGCTGGATGAGTATGTGTTCCCTCTGGAGAACCTTGCGTAATTTGCCTCTGAGGTCTATAAAACAAAAGGCAGCACAGCAGATCATGACACAATGACAACTGTAGCTGCAGCTCTCCAGTGCGCTCTTTATACTCCTCTTATTTGGCAATGAATGTATGGGAACAACTTGTTTAGCATCTCCTGCTACAGTTCCACCTTATGATTTTGTTTTCTTTAAAACACAATCAAAAGGTGTCCCTTCTGGATAGATCTGCATTGTAAGCAGTACTAGGGGCAGAAAAATAATATCTACATGAAATTTTAAATCTGATTTGAGAATAGTCTCTCAGACATATATTTAAACCCAACTTACTAGTCTCTTGCAAAATATGTCCTGGGATCTTCAGTTAATTGTGTAAAATGAAAAACACATTGTTGTGGGTGTTTTTGCTGTTGTCGTTGTTGTTTTGGTCTGTTTTATTGTTTTTTGTTGTTTAAGATTTTGTTAATCTATGTATTGGGCTACCGGTACGTAAAACCTACACTTTTGGTGTTCATTAACATTCTTGCAGTACGGCTGTTTTGTTTTGTTTTTTTTTTCCTCCTCTAAGTCATTATGGAATATCATCAGGAGGAAGCAAAATCTTTCACATCCAGTCACATTCTGAAAGGCAATATCAAAGCAATTCAAATGCCATGAATGGAAGCAAGACTTGTGTGCTGTACTTACTGTCCTGCATCATGTGGTTACTCGGATGCATTTGTGGAAGAGTATCTGTACACATAGAAATAACACCACTAGGAATCTTGGCAGTGCTCTTGAAAGTTTTTAAAAATATATATTTTATTACCTCATCTGGCTTATTATTGTACCTTGTATTATTTTCCTTCTTCATTAGAGTTCTGTAAAAAGCATTTGGTCTTTTTGTTAATTTTCTTTCTCTCTCTTTTTTCCCCCAGTCTTAATTGTATACCTCTGAAAATGTGTCTCTGAGGTTTTCGCTTTGGCTGGAAACACAGTAGTTATATTTATGGGTCTACCGTCAGTTTGCTGCAGTTCAAGTGATTTTCTGCTTTTTGCTTGTTATGTTTTTGCCTGGACTTGATATACTTTATGAGTTTTTCTGCGATATTGGCTTGTGTATCTGGCATAGATAATATTTTGCCTCTCTGCTAATATCCTATCAGAGACCCAAAGAGTAATAATTTTTTCTTCCTGTGTAATGTTGGGAGATTATTTTTTTTTAAATGAGCTGGAAAGCTTTATTAGTTTACCAGAAATGAAAGCTTGTAATGAATCCACATGGAATTCTTTAATCATATCTCTGTTATTTTATAACTGTACCTTCAAGTGGAATGTGTTTATATTTGCTGAGGAAAAAAAAAACACTTCTCTTGTTTAGCATTTCAACATTATAAGAGAATTTTCAGTGCATGGGGTTGCTCATCATTTTTTGAAGAGTACAGATAGTTCCCAGAAGGGAAAGAAGAAAAAGGTGAGAGGTGCTCTTCCAGTCTGAGAAAGGTGAAACAGCAGCTACTCTTTGCCATCAGAGATTCAACTTCTGGCAAGCTAACTAGTGCACATGGAGCAGGGCTGCAGTACTATAACTGACACAGTTTGTCGTATTGAAGGCTTTGGCAAATGGTTCTGTTTTATTAAGCTTGCTCTACATGACGGTGTTCCAAGAGATCTAGGCTAACAAGGTTTTCACCTCCAGAATTCAGTAGATATCCAGGTAGATATTTTGAGATGTTGTTTTGTGCATATCATAATATAAAAAGCACACACATCTCTGGCAGATTGCAGACATGAGATCTCACATGGAGATTTTGTTCATACAAATATGAACCTAGCCCGGCCACATTTGGAATGGCAGCCTTGACCTGCAACCTCAGCTGAATCTGTCTGTAGCTGTGGACACTCTGGGTGGTACACACACGAGGCCTCAATGTCTGCAAGATGAAACTGCTTCTGCTGGGTTTCCCCTACAATCCCCAGATAGGCTGTTGGGTCTGTTAGAGAGGGTCCAGAGGAGAGCCACTAGGATGATCAGGGGACTGGAGCACCTCCCCTATGAGGACAGGCTAAGGGAGCTGGGCTTGTTCAGCCTGGAGAAAAGAAGGCTGTGGGGTGACTTCATTGCAGCCTTTCAGTACCTAAAGGGAGCCTACAGAGGAGAGGGGAATCAACTCTTTGAAAGAGTTGATATGTGTAGGACGAGGGGAAATGGTTTTAAGTTGAGGGAGGGGAGATTTAGGTCGGACATCAGGGGGAAATTCTTTACCCAGAGAGTGGTGAGGTGCTGGAACAGGCTGCCCAGAGAGGTTGTGGATGCCCCGTCCTTGGAGGTGTTCAAGGCCAGGTTGGATGGGGCCCTGGGCAGCCTGGTTTAGCATTAAACATGGAGGTTGGTGGCCCTGCATGTGGCAGGGGGGTTGGAGATTCATGATCCTTGAGGTCCCTTCCAACCCTGGCCATTCTGTGGTTTTGTGATTCTGTGACTCTGTTGGGTCTCTCAGGGAAGGATGTTCATTGCCTATTTCTATGCTGCTACTTTGACATGCCCTCTGGTAAAATCCAAAACCTCTCTGAACCATATCCCATATCTGTAAAACCAGCACCAGCTTGTCTCCTGACTGGGCAACTCATCGCTTCAGTGTTAACTTTGTGGTGGGTGGCAGCTCCTAGCAACATTTGCAGCAAAAGTGGCTTAAAATGACGTATTAAAATAGGAAAGGGAAAGCTTCTCCAAGAGTTCTAGGGAATTTCTGTTCTAAATACTGGACTTCTTGTTTTTTAAATACTGGATCCTAACTGATGGCAGATCCTGGTTGCAGGAAGGTGGGCAATAGGTCTGGAGTTTTTCAGTTGATAGATGCCTTTCATAACAAAGCATTAAAGACTTAGTAAAAGATCCAGGGTCTGTCTGGTTAAAACATGTAGGATAAACAGCCTGAATCCTGCCACTTTCTGATGTACAGAAAAGGTTCTTATTCCACATTGCTTTCAGCTGTCTTTGGAATTGCTTAACATTCATAAAAGCATTAGAGCATCATATTGTTATAATATTTTAACACTGTCAAAAAAACAACATGCATTTATTTTTGAAAGCATTGTAAGACCTCCTTCAAAGAGTCCTGCAGAATTCCAGATTGCCTGGATTGCTTTCTTACATTACTGAAAACTAATCTCTCAATGGTCTTCACAACAATTTCCATTTCTCTACATTATGTCAACTGCTTTTTGTTTCTTTCCCCAGCTGTTAGGTAGCACTTTCATTGCCACCTTTCAATTACTGAATTATTTTCTTTCTTCCTAATGTGGCCATACCTTTATCACTTCATTTTATAATTTAAATGGGATGCCTTTCTTCCACTGTTGTTATTTCTGAAAAACATTTGTAAAAAAATGTAAGTGAAGTTAAAAGAAAGAATATTTAAGGCCAAATCAGGATCAAATTGGAAAGACAAAGGAAGCAGCAGCTCCCTGAACAGTCTTATTTATTCCTCTATTTATTCACTTCTCAGACATCTTGCCAGGAAGGCTCAGTTTGGAGAGTATGCAAATGGTAGCAAAGGGAGAGGGTGGAGTTACGCCAAAACAACGGATATGTTGTGGGGAACAAGCCAAGTGCCAAGGGCAGTCCTGCACCTGAACAGTGGCCAGAAGATGATGCCTGCACTTCAAAGAGCTTTTGACACTTTGAGGCTTAGTTCTGGTGGAGAACAAAAATCAGACCTCTGGTGTATTTTTTGTGTAGGAGGAAACAAACAATAAACAAAACTGTCAGAGACTGCTGGCAGCATAGTGAGGACATCTTCTGTTGAAGTTAAGCTGTAGGGCACTGCAGATCAGAGACTTGAAGTTTGCATGCCCACAGACCAGACAAGAACCATGAGCTCTTGTAGGGTCTGTCTTGGTCTTTGAGCTCCTCTTCCTACAACCTATGCAGCTATGGCAGGAGGCAATGACCATAGGATCTAACTAGCTAACACTTTCCATTGTAATGTGGTTCATCCAGATAAAATTTTTCCTCTACCTCCAAAAATACAGAAAGTCTTTAATTTGGATTCTGTCACATTTCCACATCACCAGACCTGGGAGGTTCCCTCCTGTGTCAACTGGAGCCTGAGTAACAATGCTGTTTGACAGAGGGAAAATGTTTCAGCCCGCTCAAAAGGACTCATAATTTGGTCTAATACATACCCTCGGATTTACTCCACGTGTATTAAATACATATGTAAATGTCTTTGCATTTTTTGACATATATGTCACGTTGTACAAGCTGTCGAGAAAAAAGACGAGAGGTGCAAGTGTTTAGTAGAAGCTGCTGACATGCTTCAGAATTCTAAATAAAGTGTTACTGTAGAAAATTGTGACAAGCCTGACTTCTGCCCTCCTCAGTTTTTCAGCACTCAATCAGAGACAACTTAAAAGGATCCTGGTTTTCAAGGAGTGCTTTTGACACCAAGATCTTTTATGGTAGCAACTCAAATAACCTGAAACTGTTGAAATTCCCTATTTGTATTTGAAAATTTAAACCAGGAATTTATTTTTCAAAGTTACTTGATAGTCAAAGACAGTTACTCACTCCATCTCCTTTCAGAAGACTGATAGTATATTAACATCACATATAAATCTTGCACAGATTTTGAGAACATCCTCATGGAGATGGTTTTTACCCTTAATGAGATATTTCATTTCATATCATTTGACTTGAGATATCAAGTTTTTTGTATCACTCCATTCTGTAGTGTCAGTGCGAATGATATGCTATGGCTGAGTTTTTTCATTAAAATAAAAAAAAAAAAAAGCTGATATTGATACTGGAATAAAATGAAGCTTCTCTTTTAAGAGGAAATTGGAAACAATAACAAGAGCAAACAAAAAGTACTATACATTTTAAAATAGGTATTGCTTCTAGTGCTGTCATCACAGGCTGACAGGGGAAGAGAAACAGATCAAGTCATCCATGTGAGAAAGAGAAGGAATTTCATCTCTACTGGAAATTCTTCCAGACCACTCTAATAATTGGTTGTTCCTGGGTTTATTTCCCATATATATTAATACTTGATTAAAAACAAGGAAATGAACATGTGCAGGAGGGCTGCAAACTCAAGGTTGTGAAGATGAGGGAAAGCCAAGATGAGGGCAGGCATGAAGTCCTACATAAAGATATGTAACATCGTGTTAAGTTACTGTCCTAGAAATTTACATTAACTCAGAGAAAGAATAATTCTCCTCTGTGTATTTTTGTTCTCTCTGTACATGCAAGTTTTTTTTTTTAATTTCCATTTCTGTTTCATTTTCATCCTAAAATAGGCAGTTATAAGATTGGATGAGCTGTTCTCTGGAGATGCTAAATTATTTCTGTTGCTTCTGTCCACTAATATAGTCTAGAGACACTCTATTCAAAAAAGAATCCTGAAAAGTCTGTGTTAGTGATACTGAAAGAAAAAGAGAAAGGAGGAGCAAGTTGTGACTTCAGTTTGCTTCCAAAGCGAGATATGAATTTCACACCTACCTTTTTCTTCTTCCTTAGCATTCTTGGCTTCATGGCATCCCTCTCAGTTGTACTGTCCATGTGTTCTTAAACTTTCCCCTTCATTATCTTTCTGTTTCTAATTTTCTCTCTTCTCTTCCCACCAATGTAACTGTGTAGTCCCATTGTACTTCTACAGGAGCAGTCACTAATCTGCAGATACATGCCTGCAAAGTGTTGTCTCCTTGTTGTTCCTTCAGGTCCTACCAATAGTGAGGCTGAGCACATCTCAGGAACTGGGTACCAAGGCGTAAATCTGTGGGGCTGTGCCCCACTCATAAATAGAAGTCTCTAGACCAAACCCTAGTTGTGTGTCATAGCTTAAATCCTCTGTGTGCAGCTTAGTGTTGGCTCTCAAGAGCACTTAAGAGGAGCTGGCTGGAGCAAAACTAGGGAATAACCTACTCTCATAAGGGGGTTGAGTCATCAAGAGCCCCATGCTAGAACTTTGTCCCTGAGCTTCTTGTTTCACCTGCGTAGATGTGCCATAAAAACTCAGTTCCATGGAGACTTATTTGTCTAATAGTCATTTTGTCTACAGGGCATCAAAGTCTGTGTACCCCAAACAGACCAATATGCTATGTTCACCAAATGATCTTCCCAATGATTGGAACTTTGCAGAATAAAATCTTCCACTGCTTTGCAATTCCACAATTGCTTTTCCTTTCAGTTTTTCACAGATTTATCTTCAAATGAATCTCTAATGGTTCTGAACATGCTTGTTCCTCTGTAATTGCGGGTTTCTATAAAACATAATGTCCACTCTCTAATTTTTCCAGCTGAAATACGTGAAGAAGATCTGACAAGGGTAGAGCTGGTAATTCTATAAACCCAGCCTCTAATTTTTTTCACTTAGGAATCTGTGAGGTAAGCAGTATCTATTAAAAAAAAAAAGAAGGAAATTTAAAAAAAAAAAAAAAAAGAAAAGAAAGGATGAACTTTTAATGCTCTTTTTTGTTTTGTGGTTGTTGTTTGTTTTTTACTGTGATATTGCCAAAAATCTTTCTTTC
Organism: Tetrao urogallus; assembly: GCF_951394365.1. Classification (NCBI taxonomy): domain Eukaryota; kingdom Metazoa; phylum Chordata; class Aves; order Galliformes; family Phasianidae; genus Tetrao; species Tetrao urogallus. The sequence continues at coordinate 40,239,441 of NC_136813.1, read as the reverse complement.
ACAGTGATGTTAGATTTTGAAGTGTTTCAAATGTTCAAATGCTTTATCATTTGTAAGTATAAAAGGGTAAAAATTGTCATCAGTATTCAAAGGGAATTTGATCTTGGAGTTAACTCCAGAGTTGGTTCAAAATTTACCTTAGGTTTGATGATACGCTGATTTGTTGGTTTCTTTCTTTCTTTTTTTTTTCTTTTTTTTTCTTCTTTTTCTTTTTTTTTCTGTGAACAACTGAAAAAATGTTTACCACTAACAGTAACTAGGTACAGTCAGCCAAAAAAGATGGTTCTTGGATTGAGAGTCTTTATGCAATGAAAGAGGAAAAAAATTCAGTGTATAAGATTATCTCTTTCACATTTTTCTTATTTTTCTCAACAGTTCCACTTATTATCTGTCCTAAGATATGCATTCCTAGTCATAGCTAAAAAGCTCATGTTCTATGTCTTCTTAAACATAACACTCATGTGTACAAGTATTAACAAACTCAAACATGATACAGAGTGATACATGATACAGATACATTTGATAAGAAATCTAAGAATTGTCAGAGTGGAGTCTAAGAAACTGTGTGTATTAGAGAAGCAAAATAGTACAGACACCTCATGCATTCCAGAAGATCAGAAATGTTAGAGGTCTCTGGATACCATATTTGAGTCATCCTCCCATACATCAAAGAGTAGAAAAAAAACAACTGCAAATTCCGGAGAAAACTGCAGGGTTGACGAAACATATGTCAAAAATTCTGGATTCTTTACAGTGTGACAAAGAAGCAATGGAGAGGCTATAACATGTACAAGACTGCCTGCAGTAGCATGAGAATTGCAGTACTGATGAAGATCTGATCAATTTTGATAGGCCCCATAAGCAGACCAAAATGAGGTTATCTCAGAAGTTATTTCTCTGCTTGCAATTGCAAAAAATGGAGCAAGCCAGAAGTATACTCTGTACTAGAAGAACCCACAGCTGAAGTGGCACTTTTAAAATAGAAAATAAGAGACCTGGTAAAGTGAGGCTGTGATAGGAGTGACTGCTGCCATCTGCCTTCTGCTTAATGGATAAGGTGAAAAAGAAAGGAGGAGGTTAAAGCTTAACAATGCTTTTATCTGAACCCACAGGGCATGCCTAATGTGGGTATGATGAAACTTTAATATCAGAGGACACCTATCCAATTGGTGAAATCTGGAAATGGTAAGTACTCTTTCTCATCCTCTTGAAACCGAGTAGTTATTTTATTTTTTATTTTTTTTTAGTATTGAAATTGGAGGCAACTTGACACTAACACTGTAAGTTTTAAAATGAACTGCAGATTCATTCAAGTTGTTCACCCTGCAGCTCATGCAGACAATGGTAGAACAGCAACTCCAGTGGCATTTCAGGTACAGCTTCAGAACCATGTAAAAGAATCTAAACAGTCCTGCTTCACAGGGTCTTGTTTTGAATTACCACTACTCCACTCCCTTTACTGTCTCACTGTTGAAGAGGGACAACTCATTATAAATTCAAGCCCCCAACCGCATGTTTTAGAAAACTTTACATGATGTTAGGAAAAATAAGTCTTTCTAATTGATTTTTTTTTCCATATGGGTATTAGAAAAATTGCCTCTGAAATGAAGGTGTAATTATTCCTCCTGTTTCGCAAACTGCAAGTAAACATTAAGCAATCACTATCTCCTTTTTATTTCTATAAGCTTTGGATTGAGTAATGCTTAAAAGTCTATTGGATCACATCAGAAGACATGACATGATGTACTGTACATGTCAGATGTATTTAATTTTGCCACGCATTCAGTGGGTGGCTGAGGAAGAAGCACATTCCAGGACCTTGAAAATCCTTCTTGTTTTGCAAAAAGAGAGCATATTTTTTTCACAAAAACTTTTTTTTTTTTTTTTCCAGTTATCTTACAGTATTCACCCTACAGAACAATAAAGCTGCAACAGAACAAGAGAAATTTTAAAGGGACCTGAAGGTAAATCAACCAAGTGCTCAGAAGGCAAGAAAATACACCACCTTCACCCATTTCTTGAACGATAAGCTGATCTTATGAGGTACATAGAACTAGTTAATTTTTTTCTGAAATTGGTGTATTGGCACAGTTAAGAGGCACGTACATGTTCTAGTCACTGAAGTTTTGCAAGCAAAATACCATATAATTCTATAGCTGAAGCTTCACATTCAACTTAATCTGCAGTACCTTTTTTTAGCTACAGAATCAGCTGCCATGGTCAAACAAGGTCAGGACTATAAGTAGCTCCAATGAATTGTGGAATGTGTTTTCCAGTAACAACATCTGGCTATTGAAAACTCTACTGACAGCTGCATTGGTGGCTGCTGGAGGCTATCTTCAGGTCAAACTGCTGTAGGGCTGGCTGAGCCCTCATTTTCACAAATGAGATATTCTTTTTCCATCATTTTCCTTTGAATCTGGATGATATCAAATTTTCAGCCTTTCCTTGGACTTGTGAAAAACACACTCATCATGTTAAGCTACGAACAGATGTAAGACTATAGTTGAGTAATAATACAGTTGAGCTTGAACAGCTGAATATAGTTGAGGCTTGAAAGATTAATGTGTATATATTTTTGGTTTGCAAAAATGTATCCAATAGCCAGATTTATATTATCTTGTGAGTTAGATAAGGCAGCTTGCTGTGCTAACATACCAGCTGATCCTGGGATAATGCTGGCTACCTGGAGGATTGTTGGTCTTTCCGAGTGTCTCCCTCTTCCAGAAAGAAATATGTCATCACAGTGCCTTGTGAGATGAGATCAGGCTTCAGTATATGTCTTCCTAGAACAGAAGGAGGGTCTAAGCTGCATTTCCTCTGAACTTCACATCTCACATGTCTCTATTTATTTGGTTGTGTTTATTTCTTAATTTCTCTAATTTCTTAATTGCTCTAGAGTAATCCTCTAATTGGAGACGATTTCCAGGGAATGCAAACTGAACTGATAGGTACCAGAATAAAAGTTCATTCCAGTAGGAATTAGGAAACATCACTGGAAATGTTTAAGGCTGTGTTTCTAGGAGAGGCTGAAAATTAGACAACTTTTTCCAGTTGTCTCTAATTTATGATTAAATTGATTTGCATAGTTGAGAACTGAAGGAAAATTGCTGCTTGTGAGTTTTAAAACAATTTACTAGGAAATTGTTTTAGCTAGAACATTAGTTTTGAAAATGCTCATTTGCCATTAATCCTGGAAATGCTCATGCCCAGTCCTCAGTGGATTTCAGTGTTTGTGAAGGTCTCAGTCAAACTACTGAAGTAAATGGAAAAATCTGAGTAGTGGAAAAGTCTCTAAATATGATCAAATGTATCCTCTACTTTCTGAGAGGTCTTATCTCCTATGATTCTTAAACGAAATTCAGACAAGAAGTACAACAGATAAAATCCTGTCCTATCTGAAATCAGTGACATATTTGCCTTTGACTATAACAAAACCAGAGTATCGAGTAAAAGGCAGAAAAGACCATGACAGTATAGTCTTTACTTTTTTCCATTTATTCTTCTCTACTAACTGTCATTTTTCCCCAAAACTAATGTGCATTACAAATTAAATTTTAACTCTAAATAATAATTCAGCATTAGCAAGGCCTGATTATCATTCACTTTATATTTACTATTGATTTTGTGCAATTATTCATAATATACAGAGAGATAAGAATTGAATCTTTCCAATTCAATTAGATATTGTTCTGCTGAAATCAATGGGAACAGAAGTTAGTCATAATGAAAACTGGGATGTTTTCATTCACATGGATGGCTTTCACTTCAGATTCTTGTTGAGGACTGGAAGAAAACTGTTGCTCAAGCACAAAACTTTCTCCCACTTTCTGAATGAGTATTTAAACCTTACCTGGGTAAGTTTTACTTTTTCTTTCGTATAAACTCAACAAAGTCTTTCAAGAACAGAGTTGCAGTTTGACATTTCCAATGATAATCTCTTTCATACAGAAGAAAATAGTTATGTTGTATAAATTACCTTGGGTTATTAAAGAAAGATGACTGCAAATGGGAAAAAAAATAATTCCATTTGCAATACTGAACGTAGGCAGCATTTGTATCTGGCAAAAACATTTTGTATGCTACTACACTGGCTTTGAACTTATTTCCCATGGGAGTAAATGTTGCTCAAGAAAACAGGTGTTTCAGTATAATACCTGGAGGGCATTATTTAAGTAAGTTTAATATTATTTGTTTAAGAAATCCAGCGAAGGTATCTTGCACTTTGTTTTGACACAGTTCAGCAGAAGATATTTATTAGGATTTAAATAGACTGTGATTTCTAATTGTAAATGCCCATGACTGCTACATAAATCTGTTTAGACCTGCCAACAATTTAAAATTGTATCAGGACATCACATTTTCCAAGCTCCAGTTTTTACGTGCTCCAGTTCTCAAAACTTTGAAAACAAAGTAATTAACCCTTTGGCTTATCCTGTCTGAGACATCTGACCCTGGCAGCTGCAGTCACGTTGGCTGGCACCTCTCTGTTGTGCTCGCACAGTGGAAGCTCGCTCACAATCTAGCCCTTGGAGATGAGATCCCTCTTACATAATTCCAACTTCTCACACTTAGAGGTTGAAGGTAATCGCTGCAGTCCCTGAGAGAATGAAAAGAATGGGTACTTCCAAGAGGAGGTTCTTTGAACTATGTTCTGGTACGACAAATTGCTGCTGGAGCTGCCCACCTTTCCATGACTTACAGAGAACCTCTTCAACTTTGCATGCCTTCCACATCCAGCTTTAACACGGATGGTGTTAGGGAAGTTAATCCTATGGTTGTGACTAATGATTTACACAGCATGCCTGCACAGGTGTGTACAGGCAGCCCTGACTTCCTCATGTCCACACTGCTGCTCAACTAGCTCTGAGGAGAGGTAAAATGAGCTCAGGTCTGCTTGCACCTGCCTTGCTAAGTCATGTCCTTGGAAGAAGAGAACTAAGAGCCCATTTGCTGCTTTCCGTTGCACCTATGCAGGTCTATGAGGTCATACAAGGGGAAAAAAAATCAATAAGAAAAGATAACAGGATGATTTCAAAAAATGCCCTCTTTCTTACACTAAGTGTGAAAGAAAAAATGTAGAATACAGGAGTTACACCCATTGAGATATAATTAATATGTGAGACTACAATTTTTTCTTTTTTTTTAAGGCCATTAGGCTCTAATTGCACTGAAAAAAAGCCAAGTTCCATAAAACCAGCTTCTCACAATAGCAAATGCTCTCCTTTCCACAACCAGACTTCTCCAAGTGCAAGGCAGATTTGGAGGTGTATATGGCACCAATTAAAATACTTATTTTCAAAACTCTCTTTATCTGAATGCTGGGAGTTCTATTTTTATAGCGCAAGTAAGCACAATAACATGTGAGTGCTACTTTTTAAAAAGCATACTTGTGTACTTTAACAAATTAAGCATATTGAAAGTGCCTGGTAGCGAAATTTGAAAAGAAAAAATGCTTAAGCATATGGTTTTAAAGCTGGCAAATTTGCATTTTAAAAAATTATATGCTTTGCTTCTGAGTATAACTTTTTTTTTTCCACTGAAGTTTAGGTAAAGATGAATTAATTCTGTAGGCTTAACATTAGGCTATCATTAGTTGGTTGCATCTCCTAGCAGATGGAAATCATTCACTTAATCAAGTAAATTTTGAAAACACAAATTTCCCAAATTCCTCCTGCATTGTTATCATTTAATTGGATGAATAACACTAATGACATTTCAGAAACCCAAGGTTACTGCTGTAAATCTATTTAGAAGTACAAAATTTAATTCTGAAGTACCTATCGTTATATTTTGTCTCCAAATATACACCCTGAAAGTAATGCACTGTTGATATAAACATGCAAGTCAAGAACTACAGTACTGTGTGATATTGCTAATGGAGTCCATGACAAGAAGTTCCTCCAAAAGAAATAGCCCTGTTAGGTACTGTCTCTTTTACAGCCACACTTTAAGCAAACAGATTCATAAAATCATAGAATTGTTTTAGTTGGAAGGGACCATTAAAGGTCATATAGTCCAGCTCCTCTGCAGTGAACAGGGACATTTGTAGCTAGATTGGGTTGCTCAGAACCCAATCCAGCCTGACCTTGAATGTCACCAGGAACTGGGCATCTACCACCTGTCTGGGCAACCTGTTCCAGTGTCTCAGCACATTTCAAAACAGACTTTGCTAAAGTGGCCGTCCCCTTTTTTCCTATATTCCCCTTTTAGATACTGAAAGGCCCTATAAGGTCTCCCTGGAGCCGTTTCTTCTCCAGGCTGAACAGCCCCTGCTCCCTCAGCCTGTCCTCACAGAGAAGATGTTCCATCCCTTAGGTCATTTTTGTGGCCCTCCTCTGGACACAATCCAACAGGTCTATGTCTCTCCTGTACTGAAGATTCCACATCTGGATGCAGTACTCCAGGTGAGGCCACACCAACACAGAGTAGAGGGGCAGGGCCACATCCCTCAAACTGCTGGGCACTCTTCTTCCGCCCAGAATACAGTTGGCTTTCTGGACTGCAAGGACACATTGCTAGCTCATGTCCAGCTCTCCATCCACCAATACTCCTAAATCTTTTCAGCAGGGCTGTGCTCTATCATTACATCTCTGAGCTTGTACTGATAGTGGAGGCTGACACAACCCAGGTGCAAGATCTTGCACTTGAATTTATTGAACCACATGAGGTTCCCTGTACTCACTGTTCAAGCCTGTCTAGGTCTCTCTGGATGACATCCCGTCCCTTGAGCATGTCAACCCATCACACAGTTTGGTGTCATCTGCAAACTTGCTGAGCGTACACTCAATCACACTGTCAGTACCCTTTATGAAGATATTAAAGAGCACCAGCCCCAGTACTGACCCCAGTACTGACCCTTGAAGGACATCACTTGTCACCGATCTCCATCCAGACACTGAGATACTGACCATCACTCTCTGGGTATGATCTTGCAACTGGTTCCTCGTCCATTGAAAACCTATCAAATCTATATCTTTCCAGTTTGGAGTGAAAAATGTTACAGAGGTACCGTGTCAAAGATCTTAAACAGGTCATAAGACAATCAACACACTTTATATCACTGAGAAGGCAGAAAGTAGTTGAGGAACATTGATACAGAAGCACAGAGGAAGCAGTCCAATTGCAGAACCTCTCTGCCATGGCTCCAATACTCCAGATTATCACGCAGGTCCAATCGTACTGCTTTGCAGACTGCTGTCATACTAAGGACCATTAGAAAGCACCTACTGGATGTGAATAATTGTTTTATCCATCAAGAGATTCCATTCTGAGACTGTATTTGCTTTCTGGAGTCAGAAAACTTTTATTGATATTTTGTATTCTATTCCACTCTATTCATGGACACAATGAAAAATGATTTCAATACATTTTTTAAAATTAATTATTTAGAACTTTTCACTATGCTCTTCACCTACATATTTTTGGAGTGTTTGGTGCATGGTATCACATCTATCATCTTCTGTCCTTTCTTTCTCTGCCTACTGCATATTTACCAACTTGTGTCTAGAACTAGTCTTACTGTAGTATATGGACATGCATGCAGAAATCAGTGTATGATTAATTTTCTCCAAGATGAGTTATCTTCAGTCACTCTTTTCTTCTACTGTGTCATCACTGATGTGATCATGTGTCATGTATCACCATCAAAAACAGACGTCAATGTAAAAAATGGTCCAGCTTGTCTAGCTCACATATCTAACTTCCTTCTAATTCTAGGTTCCAAGTTAACACATACATGTTTATCCAGAGAAGAATGGAAGGTGCTTTCAAAGTCATCCATATAGAATTAATACCCATTATGTTTAGGGCATCTAAGTTAGGCATCGACTTTTCTCAGTTAACAGCACAAAGGACTTTGTTGATCATGGTAATGCTTCCCTAGATTCCTAAAATTTAGATTCCTGAACTAGGCAGACACAATCCCTATTAGTGGAATTAATGTGAGTTGTGGTTAAATATCTGCAGTATAAATATCTACATTTGATCCTTTTCAGAGATCTTCCTCAAGAAACCATAAACTGCATGATAGGAATGTTTATTTGTGTTCGCTGATTTTAACCAAGGGTAATTATCTCAGACGCAAGTACCAACAGAGTGCAGGCATTGAAATTCAGACACTGTTTACAGTGGTGATATTTATGGCAAAGACTTCAGAAAAATGTTGGACTATCCTTTAAATTAGGAATCATCCTGATTCATAATGAAAGCAACTTCCTGTGATAGATACTTTGCCCAGAGAGGCTGTGGAGTCTCCTCCTTGGAGATCTTCAAAAGACATCCGGACATGGTCCTGGATCCATCATGACTTCTCCTTGCATATCCTTGCTAGCTGCATTTTCAACTTGCTAGTTAGTTTTTATAACCACGGTGGTTACAACTGTCATGTTTGACTGTCTTATTTTTCACTGTATTATACTTATTATTCACTGTATGTTTACCTGACTTACTTAAACAGATCTGCTTTTGTAATGAAGAACTACTAGATATTCTATGCTTCTTCAGTTTCAGTTCAGGAAGATAAGGGTACTCCAAGTGGATTAGGAATTTTACTAGGTAAAACCCACACAGAAAATGAGAGGTATTTAGTCTCATTATCATAAGTCACAGTAAGTACTTTAAAATAAGATAGGAGATTAACAGATTCATGTCACTTCAAAGTCTCTGTTATGTATTGGCATTACTATGTATGAAGATCATTTGAGGAGCAGAACACAACATCACATACAGTTCCTTTATTAATGGGCAATTGGACTGTAGAATACCTTTCATACAGTGAATAAAGCCATTTGAAAATGTCTAGGTTTACTCTGTTCATTACTATTCTAATATTTGCTATTTTAGTTTTTAGAATCCTTCTTTTATTTTCTATCCTGAACAGTATGAGTTGCTAGTTTTTAACCATTTAATCTATTAAACACAATACTTCAACTTGGAATAATTCTTTTACTTTCTTATGTTTACCTCCTCAATTTAAAGAAAGACCAGCAGACTTCAATTTGGCTAATGAAGGAATCAAAGACCACAGCAGGGGACTTAATGCAGTGAAATTACACACATTTTTGGTCTTTGGACTCAAGAGTGGAAATTAGAAGCCCAAATAATATATTTAAACTTTTCATTCAAGGATTTGGTACAGCCCAGTTCTTGTGAATAGAATTCACTCACAAGAACCAACATGTCAACACCTGAACTAACTCTGTAGGAAATGCCAGAGAGAAGAAAATGTCTGAGATTCTAGCCATGGTCTCTACCATTATATTTGTACTTCTAGTTTTTTCCTACTTGAAATATCTGGTCTGAGGTGTCCTAAGAATACCATACTACTAATCTGTTGCCTCTGGAGACTTATGTTCCTAGTTTAATACAGAAACTAGCCATGAATTATGCTGCAATTTCTATGCATTTAACAGAAGTTCAGACCTGAAATAGTAAATATAGACTGATATGTCTGGTAGAGTCATCCAACTTATCAAAATGGCTGAAGATTATTCTGGGATATGCTGAGATATTGATGTCTATGAGAGTTGCTCTGAAAGTAATGCCTCCTGTTTTATTACGTTGGCCTATAACTTCAGAGATGGATGTTGAAGGTATGGCAGTACAGATAGAACCTTCCCACCAATATTCAATTCCTTTTTGTTGCTGTGCAACGAAAGATGGCAGCAGAGGGGCAGTCTGACAAAATGGCAGTGGTCTGCATATGAAATTCATGCTGTGAAGCACATGAAAGTGCATATGAAGCAAAGGTATGTCATTGAATTCCTTCCCGCATGTGGAAAAAATGGCACCCATTGACATTCACTGACACCTCATGAATGTTTATGGGGACCAAACAGTGGATATGAGCAGAGTGAAGCAGTGAGTAGTGTGTTTCAGCAGTGGCAACAGCAATAGTCATACAACTTCAACTGGTGCAGAAATCTGTGAGCACAACATGCAGGCTCTTGTTCATTGCTGATGAAAATGCATAACTAATGGTGGTTACTGTTGAAAAATAGTGTTTTGTAACTGAGAATTTGCTCTATCAAATTGTGTTATTGTGCTCTTTGTATCCATTATAGTTTCTATGGAAATAAATAGGAATCGTTATTTTCAGAGCAACATATGTAAAATCTAAAATTTTAAAATCATCAAATCCAAATATGCAAAATTTTATTCTGATCTAACACAACTAATGTCTCATTATTCTAATAGCACTGCACTATTTCAATTGAATAGGAAAAAAGAAATTTCAATGTATTCATATAAAAAGCAGAATTATCATTGGCATAACTTTCATGTTGCAAGAGCATCAATGCATTAAGAAAAAAGTGTACAAAAATAAAACAGACCAAAAGTGATATAAAATAAGACGTATTTTCTTATTAGAAAAGTTTAGTTTCACACAGACAAGATACTCTCAACAATCATTTGTTAATCTACTACAGTTGTAAATCTCTCAGCTTCTCCTAAATATGTAAATTTCAGTCTTAGTCATATTTCTATAGGTTATTGGGAGAATATATTTAACCTTTTGCACAAAAATGTGAAGACTACTGTCATCCCAAATTTGAAACTCCATGAAATCATAATTCTAAGAGCAAATATAATGTTATGAAGAAAATAACTAGTTAAAGCCTTCCTGAAATCCTCTCCATCCATCAGTGTAAGATATATCAAGTTTTTCACATTCTTCGTCAGATTTATTTGGTTGTCAATTCAGTTACTGAAGCAATTAAAAGGCTTTGTGTAAGTATTACATTTCTGACAGAAAAAAAAAAAGAAAAAAAGAAAAAAAAGAAAATACTATTTGTGCATTTCACTCATTCATCACTGTTTAAAAGACACTTTTTTGGAGTTTGGTTACATAGCAACATTCCAGTCAAACATCCCCAGGGGCATATTTTCCCTAGTTACCAGAAATTTATCAGTCAACAGGTGATAGTGGCATTAGGTGTTCTGGTGAAACAGTTTGTTTCAGTGAGCTAAACATTCATGAGCACACAGATACCAAATTTAAGGCCTTAAGTTACTAGCAAATTAAATTGGTATGGGTTTTGTTTTTTTGTTTTGTTTTGTTTTGTTTTTTAGTGTGCCTATTAAGAAGATATGTAATTAAGTAGAAAATAATTTCTCTACATCATAAAGATCCATTTAATATCTATGAATGTCCAAGTAGCAATGACATGGATCAGTAGAGATCGCATTGGTTTAATTGGGTCAAAGTAAATGCAGGTATCACTGAAAATAGAATGAATCCCTCAGTAGTTATCTAAGATATATATATTTTTTTTCTTTTGATATCCATGTTCATCTAACCTGCCTTCAGGTTTTCAAGTTCATTATGCAAGACAGCCAACATCTTAGGTTCCCTAGGTTACTTGCCATGCTTTCTACTACCTCTCCAGATGGATACAACATCTTTGGATCTTGTCTAGTATCCAATATCATCCCCACTGAGATTTTTTTTATACCATGAAAGACATTATAAGCAACACTATATGCCTACATTTAGACAGCTGACATGAATTTCCAGGTGTTTAATTTGTCTTTTGGAGTTAGTTTTATGTATCAGCATAGATGTGTTCACATGTCAACAAAGTTTCTAAGCAATGAAATTAATTTGAAGGCTAATTAATACAGTTGTTGGAGTATGGAAGTCTTGCACTGACCAAATGAAGTTGTCTAATGTGGAGAGAGTTGAACAGCTCTCCAGATTATAATGGCTCTTCTAAGAGTAGGTTAGCTGATTAAATGTAGAAATTTAGTTCCGCACAAGCTGTTCTAGGATACTCTGACTAGAATCATAGAATCATAGAATCATAGAATCACCAAGGTTGGAAAAGACCTAAAAGATCAACCAGTCCAACCGTTCACCTATTCCCAATAGCTCCCACTAAACCATGTCCCTCAACACAACATCCAGCCTTTCCTTGAACACCCCCAGGCTCAGTGACTCCACCACCTCCCTGGGCAGTCCATTCCAGTGCCTGACCACCCTTTCTGAAAAGTAATACTTCCTAATGTCCAGCCTGAATCTCCCCTGCCGTAGCTTGAAACCATTCCCCCTGGTCCTGTCACTAATGACACGAGAGAAGAGGCCGACCCCCAGCTCACTACAACCTCCCTTCAGGAAGTTATAGAGAGCAATGAGGTCCCCCCTGAGCCTCCTCTTCTCCAGGCTGAACATTCCCAGCTCCTTCAGCCTCTCCTCATATGGCCTGTGTTCCAGACCCCTCACCAGCTTTGTTGCCCTCCTTTGAACACATTCCAGGGCCTCAATATCTTTCTTGCAGTGAGGGGCCCAAAACTGGACACAGTACTCGAGGTGCGGCCTCACTAGTGCTGATGTCTAAGACTAATGTCTAGCTGCCAGAACTGGTGGTGGTCTTGGCTTTCTTGTACACCCAAACAGATAACACAGGCATCTAAAATGTCTCCTCAGGGTCTCAGTGAAGACATGCAAATCAAATCCTGCATCACCACTGACAGTAAAGAGAATGTACACATCTATCTCACATGTAAACAAAATTAGCCAAGCCGAGTACCTCTCCAGAACCAACAATAACAGGCCCCTTCAGTAGGAAATTCAGATGTTTCTAATGTTGGATATAGTGAGAAGAAAGTGGCTAATTCTCTCAGTGGACATTCCTTTGTATATTTACGGGCAGTGAGGATGATGCAAAAGAACAAATGTGATGCTGAGTTAATGACTTACATGAGACCTACAGATAGCAGAATGTGTGTAGAATCTTTATATATCTGAAAAGATTAAAGCAATAAAACATGTTACTGAAGTAAGTGACAAGAATTTAAAACTTAAGATTCAGTTGGAAGTCACAATTTGGGGATCAAATTCGTAAGATTTTGTACCTTAGATATTATCAGTATCAACGAGGATTATTGATTTCTCATTTTCTGTCTATGTCATAAGGTCGATGATGTATGAAGTTTTGGTCAAATATTTAATTTATTTTCAGCTAGTCAATGGATGAATAAAGGATACTTTCAAAAGAACACACAGTCTTAGCATAAATCTGTCTCGGTGTATGTTTGCAAAGGAGAAAAAAAAGACACTGGGAATCCACATTGTGAGAGTTTCCTTCTGTGTGGATTGAAGAATGCAAAACAAGTAGGTTTCTTTTATTATTTTGTGGAACTGACTTTTAGGCACAATCTGAATGGGTGTGGAGCAGTTGTTTTTTAGTTCTCGGGAGTTTAAAGCCTGTCAGTTTGAATTCAGTAAATCAAGAGCTCTGAATAAGTTAAGAAAAGGCTTGCCTGCCTGTCTCTTTTATTAGACCTATCAATTCATAATATGTTATTATGTGACTGTCCAATGTACCAGGAGATGCAGAAACAAAGCCTTGATTTAAGATAATGATTTCATGAGCTTTGGTCTGTACCTCTTAAAAAAGATAAGTTCTTAAACCATTCTCTTTAAACCTGTCAGAATCAATCTAAGGTTAAAAACATTACATAATTTAAACAAGTTCTTATCTTCTTTTATCAAAAATAAAGAGAAAATGATAACACAACTATTCTGCTGGACATCAGCTGTCACTTTGGATTTTAGAGATAATGGGTACTGAGACACATCAGGAAATAAACAGTGCAGAGACAGTAATTATCTAGGACCCACATCTTGAGATTCTTTGACTCACATTGTACAGTCTTTTTAAGTTTTGTTTCTTCCTACAGATTTGAAGCCTTTCTTACCTTTTCTTTAGGCCTCATCTGAAATAGAAAGCGGAAATAGAAGAAGAACTTATCTAGATTCCACTGTGCTTTAGACTAACACCAGACACTCCAGCTTCATCCAGATATATTTGACCTCTAAAACTTTTCATTGTTGCTATAGAAGTCATAAACGAGGGCTATGACTATCCAGTGCATGCAAATACACAATTTGTCCTTTGAAGATTTGTTGACTGTTTTGCATTCCAAATTGTTCTTGCAGCTATGCAGAGCAGTGTATCCTATTTCTTTCCAATGCAGTGTCCTTCCTTCATGACTAAGAATGTGTAGTAGATGTAAAAAGCTCTCTGAAATCCTTCCTAAGAGGATAAAGATACATCCATTGTCATGAAATCTATGATGGGTGGACAACAGCTACCTAAATGAGTTATGAAATAATAGAGAGAAAGTGTATGGTCTTAAATTCTATGTGCTATCTGCTGAAAAAAGAAATGAGCTTAGGTATTTCTCTACAGATCTTTTCAGTAACATAGGTAGATACCTATGTTCACATGGCCACATAAGCACATCTGGACAGGCTTTTTGATTAATAGTTATTTAATTTACAAAGAATGCTATCAGCGTTAAAGACATGTTAATACCAGTGGATAAGCTAGTTAATCTTTTATAAACTGCCAACATGTAGTGACATTTTCTGTTGTTTTTTTTTTTTTTTTTTTTTTTTTTTTTATGAGTTTCATCACAGAGAAGTGCTGGTTCTGATCTATAATTCAATCCATTTTACTGACTCATAAAGGGTGGAGTAAAATGACAGTGTCTTTTGGTCCTTCAGTCAGAACTTTTCATAATACTGAGCAATTATATACTTATCTGCTTATTAACATCAAGAACAGCACTATGTGAACTCTTCATCCATAATTACCATTGTAAAACTGACTTTAAAGTACAACAGAACTACTCTGACATCTAAAGAGATAGAGAAATATGCTGGATCTAAGGAAGTACATGTAAAGCTCTAGTCTATTATTACCAGCTGAGAGATGGGGGAATCCCAACCATAATGTTGTAATGAATAAAGTCTTGGCCAGAGACCGAAGGCTCCATGTAGCAGATAATACAAAGAAGCCTAAGAGGTATTAAATAATGTTTGTCTGCCATAAAACAGGAAACAGGAATACCTATATTAAGTGTTTTGGAGCAGGGAGGAAGGAGATCACATGTGTGTGAGTCTGCTTTCATCCACGCTTTGTTTGCTGGAGAAAAAAATAAAATACAGCGTGGTTTTGACACTCATGTCATGTAGATAGGATTCAAAGGTTTTGTGAAAGAGCTTCACACAGGAGTCTGCCCTTTGTGGCTAAGCTCTGACTGCAAAAAATAAAGATTTAAGAAAGATTTAAGAAAGTGTACCAATTTTATATAGGAATAAAACAGAAGACTTTCACTGTTAATAAACAAAAAATGAGAAGGCCCTGCTTTCAAAAAGGCTACTCTTAGTTGTTATACTACTTAGCTTTCACGTGCTTCCATATCCAACTATATTGCATATCTCTGCACCCTTACCACTAAGTTATTATTCAGTATTTTATGATGAATCTTCTGAAGTAATTTTACTGTGCACTAGCTAAAAATACTCCAATAATACTCTAATGTGTTTACTTTTTCTCACTGGAATCAAGGAATTAACAAATTCAATCACAGCAGAGGAGGGAGGAGAAGAGGAGAAGTAGAGAACAAGGAAGAACAAACATCCAGACTTCATCATGTCATGTTCCAATTTTGGCAAGGAAAAGAAATCATGAAGATTTCTAAGTGACTTATGATCCCAAGGCTTATAATTCAAAGAGACAAAATTTTAAAACCAGCTAGACAGTTAAGTATTTAGGTACAGTCACCAGAGAACTTTGTTTTTTAAAACATTGAGCAGCCAGCAGAAAATAATTACTGAAATCAATAGGAGTTTGTTCTGACAATAATGCATTGTTTAGAAATCAGCTGGAGCCTGGATGTTCATAGAGTTCTGTCATTGTCCTAGTTCTGACTGATCGGCACAATATAACAACCAGCTCTGCTGATTTGTGCCCTACCATTTTCAAGGTGCTACTGTCAGACCAAGGCATAACATTTTCCTATATGCCATTAGTTAATTATTTCAGAGAAACAACCTAAATGGAAAACAATGGAAGAGTTATGATTCTATAATTCCAACTGTTCTGTCAGAATGTCAGCTAAGCACTAAGATACTCTTTTGGGAGGTCAAAGTGAATTAAATGTCAGTGGAGAGACCTGAATCTAAGTCTTTCTGAGTGATTAAGCAATTTAACTCTGATATTGACTGAAACCAAAACATCAATCACTCTAACCTTATAAGATTTCTTTGTCTTGTTGTTGTTGTTTATGAATATGTAAAGCTTTAAATATCGAGGCCTGTCTTCAGTTCTTCAGTGAAAAGACACTGACAGAGCACAGCTCAAATCTTGGGTGAGCCAAATCACCCTCCGGAGAAACGTCTTCTTTGACAAGGAAGGAGGCTATGGTGAACAGGCGCCTAACTTCAGTAGTAAGAAACCAGCCTTTCCAGTCTGGTGCTTCTGTGTTGTTGCATGCTTTTGACAAACTCTTCTTAATGGTTACCTTTGGCTCAAGTGATCTGTGTTTATGTTTCTTTGTTGCTCTCTATACACAGTATGTACGCAGGTGTGTACAGGTACAAAATGCAAATGTACTGTTGATGAATCTTTCTTCAGAAAGTATAACTACCAAGAAAAATGGAACTCATGATTTGAATTACATTTCATTACCATGAAATGGCAGTTTTTGCCACTTTTATTAGCCACCATGAAAGTCTAGAGGCATGGGAGACCTAGGTTTATTGACATAACAAGCAAATTGTGAATGGGACATGATCTATGATTCTGAAGAGTGCAATTCATAGTCACAAATGTTTAAATTAATAAACACCTACTCCAATACCTCTTTGATTTTTTTTACTGCTCTATTATCCAGACTTTTTGAACAAACTTTGTAGTTCCTTTAGACCAAGCTCTTAGACCATCAGCAAATCCAAGTACTTCAGGTAGTTAACACAGGAGCAGAGGTAAATAGTCTAAATTCTTCAAGACCATAAATGAATTCAGAATGAAACATTTAATGAAGAGTTCAAAATTTCTGATAGAGCCATCTCAAAGAAAGTACTAGTGGTAAGTCTGTTGAATAATTAAAAGGAATTTTTTAAAGCCAGGATTTGAGATCATTCCATTTATATTATTCCCTCAAGGACTGACTGAACAGGCCCTGCCTGATTTCCTAATGTGGAGGAGCTAGGGTGAGAGGGAAGAAGTGAAGTCAACATACTGGGCAAAGGGAAACATATTTTCCTGGCAGATATAAGAGGTCAAGGCTGCTACAAGCCTCGAGGCACTGCTGCATTTCTATCTGACTTTAAGGGTGACTGTATGAGAACAGACACCTTGTTGTAAACAAATACAAAGAAGATTCTTAGAAGAAGCTGTTGACTTTGAAACCAGGGTTGATAGACCTAATGCTAGGATGACAGTGTAATAATTTACAAGGCAAGTCTCACATTATTTCATTTTTTTGTTGAAGTCCAAGTTCACAAGACAAGCACTTATCTATAAATCTCAGGTGTTTCTTTCTTTTTTTTTTCTTTTTCTTTTTTTTTTTTTTTAAATGGGAATTTAAGTTTAAGTGAGATATGTTGGCCTCTGTGTATAGTAGATGTAGAGAAAGAGTCACCTCTAGAAAGTGATTCATCTCATCCCAAGATAGGTATCTAGATAGGTCATACGAATTGCCTCTGGTGATGTTTATGTTCTCCTGTACTGACTATAAAACCCTTGGTTGACTAGCTCAGATTTAAATGTCCAATTTACAGACATCTGGAAGCCATCTGAAGGCAGTGTTTGAGAACCTGAGTAATAAGGCCGGTTGTGCTAATGGGATGCACGTGGCTTTTGGTTTTCTCAGAGGCTGTGCAGAGCCCACTCAGTGCCTGTCTGCAAAAGACAGTAAAGTCATACCCTGTGAGAGGTTATCTGAGGGTATTCCCTGAGAGAAGAGAGAATTTTTTACTGCAGCAAACCTTGAGCAATAGTGGCAAAATTGCTGTAAAGTACTGGGAAGATATGATGAATACATGAGGAAAACTAGAAAGATATCTCCCAAGAAATTGAATTTCTTTATCTGCCCTGACCTTAGCACTAGGAATAGCCACAGGTGATAGAAATTCCACCATGTGTCTATCTCCCTGAAAAAATGTGAAACCAATGACAAAGAAATATCTGCAATTTCCAGGCATGTTTTGCCTAGGGGTTCAAATGGTCACAGCAGGTTTCCTTCATAGCACCAAGTTTTACGACATGCATAACAGAACTTTATTCTTTCACTTCAGTTTATGGCTCTTTATACATGACAATAGATACTAATTGTAAGCCATGTTTATGACAGTAATGTCCCCGGCAGTTTTAAAGATGAATGGACTACCATCGGACTTCACAAACAACGTCTATGTTTCTTGCTTTTCATAGCTAAGATATATGACTTTAGTGTTAACTGGAAGATGCACCTGCTTTCCCAGGCTTTGAATGAGCAGAAGAGGGGGAAAACGGAGTGAATAATGGCTTTTTGGACAGACGCGTGCTAGAAGACTGTTCAGATGCTCAGCATTAGTGGATGGCTTAGCAAGTATTATATGCAGAAAGAATACAGTGTGAATGATTTAGTACAATTCAATTCACTGTTTCCAGATTTCAGTTCACAAATTCTTCAGTATGTGCAGACTATGAGATATCCACAATGAAGACCTAAAGAAATAAATAATATGATACAAGCTTACAATCATTAGACTGTAAAATTATCTAAATATGAATAGGAAAAAAGGTCTAGCATTTCTATTTAGGTGCACATTTGGAAGCTTGAAGCCTAGCTCACTTGCTCCATCATAAAAAATAACTTCTGGAAAGATGAGCACTGCATAATTAGCTAAACTATTGAACTTGGGAGCAACAGAAGGCAATGAATGTCTTATACAGCTCACTTACATAAATGAATAGCATGCACTGTTTTGTGTATAAACATTCAGCATAGTTTCATTCAGTTATTCATTTAATGTAAACCAGAAATGCTGGGTTCTACATGCACATTACAGTAGTTTTGGATGCACACTATGCATAATTTAGTAGCTATGACAAATTGTGTTTCTTGTTCACATCCTGAAACTGTACGTGCGTTTTTGGTGCCCAGGTGTCCAATATCTTTCAAGTAGACCAGTGAATTCTCAATTGGAGCTATCATAAGATGCCCTTCTCAGTATTCTTTGACTAATTATAGCACAGACTAAATCTGAGTAATTTTAAAAGTATCTAAGATTACTATTTTAGATGTGTAGGTGACCTAAATGCTTCAATAATCAATAGAAAAAACTAGTCACTTCTGAGGGTGCTGAATCACTTTCGAAATGTGTCTTTCTTTCCCTGTTGACTCCTCAGGGGCCTGGAGGAATGAATTTTCTGGCTTGCATGCTTCAGTTAAAGTGTTTAGGGGAGGAATTCAGGTCTACATGATCTCTGGCAGAAAAGCACAGAACAGGCCAGACTGCATTCCCTCGATCAGCTTTCCCATGGAGGCCAATGGGGGCCTTGGCTACATGGTCTCTACAGCAAATAGAGATCTGAGGTCTGGTCCCGGGGCAAGTGATGCTAATTGCCTCTCACCACTGCTTTGGATTTGCTCCCTCTAGAGTAGAATTCCCTCAGGCAGAAGCAATTGGAGCATCCCAAGCAGAGACTGGCAGCAATTAAACTGTGTAAATCTTCAGTGCTCAAATGTGCTCCCTGGCCCTGGCTGACTTTTCCTGTCTTATTATTATCCTGTACACTAGTATTTATATTCCAGAGAAGTATCAGAAATAGCAATTTATTGTGCACCCATTCTCTGTCAAAGATGGATATTTATGCTTCAGGTTCTTTAGCAAAATACCTATCAAGCCTTCCCATCCATTCCTCAGTTACCAGGCACAGATTGTTAGTCTAATTCAGAAAGTGAATGGTCATTGTAACATCACATTTGTGCATGCTGCTTCCACCTGGAAATTTTAACCACTCTAGTGAAGAGAGATACCTGAAAGCCATCTGAATTCCCCCCTTAACCCTTTTTTTCTTTTTTCAATAATTTAATCTGTTTTAATCACTACTTTGTATACATCTCTGTATTAATTGTAATTTCTTTTCAATATTTTAGAATCCTTTGAAAAAATCCAAGTTGAGTATTATGTAGCAAAATTACCAAGAGAGCATTTTGAGAAATCCTGCCCATATGCTCTAGACCAACATTACTCATTCTGCAGTCACTGGCAGATGGTTCATGAAACATTTATCAAGAAATTGAAAACAACAACAACAACTGATATATACACACTTTCCCACATGTGCAAATTATTGATTGAAAGCCTTTTCCTCCATGAGGACAGCCAGATAGTAGAGCAGCCTGTCCAGAGAATTTGTGCTTGGAGGTTTTCAAGATCTGACCAGACATGTCCTGAGAAGTCTGTCTGGCACTTGAGAAGCTTATGCCAGAGAGGTTCTCCTGCCTGTGTTATCCTATGACCCAGTTATCCTGTGTTTATTTTACAGTGTGAGTGGAAATAAAAAAATCAAGGAAATATCTACATGCATTTAGTCTAATATTGATTTAATCGTAAGAAAAAAAATTATTGATATAACACTGCAAAATACAATTCCTGGATATCATTCAACACAGGAGGCCATACTTGGGTTTATTAATTTTTTTCCAAAAGAGATTTTACAATAAATGCACCTCACAAATTGAGCTGTTTTACGTAATTTTGCATAATGAAATTAACTGTTTTTCCAACATCCATTTTTTTATTGTTATAATGAAGAATGCAGTGAAACACCTATTTTTCTGTCAACTGCTAAAAAGAATAAGTATTTTGTTATTTCTCCTTATAAAACAGTGATAGTATTTCAGAAGGATCTGATCAGATGAAACGCAGTTTCAAATAAGAAAGTGGTAGTAAAAAGCAATTTAAAAATATGTATATGTTACTCTTTTTTTAATACTGGTTTTAAAATTGTTGGATTGTTCTTTCTCTCTAACTAATGATTTTGAAGACTTTAAGTGCTGTTTTGGAATTGTTAAGATCTTGCAAATTATTCCAGTAGAGTAAAGCAGCTTCATCTGGATGCATACGTTCACTAGTTTTTTTAATAACCCCATTAGAAAAAGTTTCAGCCAACTTCAGTTTATTTCCACATCAGATATGTTATCTTTATTTCTTTATTTTCAATACAAGAGCATGGTCTGTATCCCATAAATGTTTTTTTTTTTTTACTGTTTACTTACAGACTTGTTGCATTGAAGTGGTTCCATGTTTTTTCAGAAGTTCAGTGCCCAAGTTATTAGAAATGGCCCATTTGTTTCAGAGTTTCTAGCATATTGTTTAACTGGAAATCGTTCTCTGACACCTTTTCCCAAAGTTTTTCTGAGAAAGATATTTAAAAGGAAATAATTGCAAGACTACTTTGTATTCATCTGCTTAATCACTGCACGTAGATAAGAATCACACATTCAAAATATTACAGATAGTGAACACAACATATCTAAATATAGTGTTTTAAGATGAAAGTTGACATATATACCTGGAATAGATGGTTTTATAATTATGTGGATAAAGATGCCTATAACAATTCCTGCTCATACTGGTGTATTATTATTGATCTCTTTTATCATAAGTGAGTCCTGTGGGGATAGGCAAATTACCCAGGAATATGGGAGTAGAAATGTTCTTCCGTTATCTGTGTCTTTATCTCTTTTGCTTTTGCAACTGATAAAAAATAATCCCTGATCTGTGAAGCCTGGAGAATCAAGTGAACTATAATGGGAACAGTCAGCTCTGCTCTATCCCCTGAGCACAGCACAGGGAGGTATTCTGAATGCCAAGATTTTGTGAGCTGCAGAAAAAATTAAAAGTTGTGTAATCACATGCCACCAGCTTGTATTCACTGATTTCAGTGATGGAAAGCTCTGTCCTTCCCCCTTCTGTCCTGGACTGCTGCTTGGTGCTGCTCTATGTACAGCAAAATTTTTTCAATCTAGAGGAATTTCCAGATGGTTTGAGGGCAGAAGCTTCTGAAATTCACACATCACTTTGGAATCACCGTGTTCAACAGCAGTCTGTATTAATGAGGATATTATTGTCTTATCATCATGCTGGCATCAGGAACTCTCAGTATTCCAGCAAGTCTGCACAATGCCTCGCACCCTGACTGATCTTTAATGGCCCTGTGGTGTGCTACCCATGTGGGATTAGAAAATCCCACTGAAAATCACACCACAGAGTCACGCCACAGTGACCTAGATTTTTCCGTGTTGTTTCAAGTACTTTCCACCGGATACCAGATTCAGAGAAACTCCAAATCAAGCCTGACACTGACATCAAAGAGATACAGTCAGCATTTTTTATTAACTCCTCAATTTGATAAAAATCATCCTAGTTCAGTCTGAGCAAAGAGCAAACAAGAAGTCCTGAGTCAGCCTTTGCAGTGTTAGCTGTCAAATCATCAATTAAATGTTTCAGTCTGTGCTTCTGGTGCTTAACTTCTTAGGAGCTATCAGCCCAAATTCTTTTCTTATTTCTCATTGGCCAGGTCTCCTCATTCCTTACCTACAGACTGGTTGGAAGAAGCCAGTGAAAAGGAATTTGAACTTGTACAATCAAGCTGCTTTTGCATCACAACTAGGCCAAAGTGAGTTGTACTTACAACAGCAATAAGCATAATAAATAAGGACTTTGCTGGTGTGTACTTTAAAACAGACTTGGCTAATATTTTCCAAACTCTTCTAAAACTAAGCAACAAGCTTTCCAAAATCAAGGAAAAAATGTTTACTCCTTTTCTGTCTCTAAAACAAAGGTAGAAAAAAGGGGGCAAGAATACACCAAATGCTGAATAGAAAATAAATCACATTATAGAGGTCTGTTGTGACCTCAGTGTGTGGTTCTCCTTTGAAAAAGGTTTCTCTAAAGTTTTTCCAGCTCCCATTGTGCACTCCAAGTTCTAGCCTTCTCTTTATTCATCACCTCCAGTTTTAAAGATCATGTGGGCTATGCTAAAAAAAAAAAAAAAAAAAAATTAAAAATGGGCATTTTTTTTCCTGACCATAGTCCAATGGAAAACATCTATGGGCCTCCCCAGTCAGTTTCCCAGCTCCTGAAACATCTTTGCCAAATTGCAATTTATGTAATTTGCACTTCAAAATGTGGGCACGTAACTTCAGTGCTCTCAGAGTTGTGGGAATAAACAGAATTTCTCCACAAATCTTCAGGGGAACTTTTAATCAAAAAATTGCCTGGGGCTGGATGTTATCACGCAACATGAAGAAGCAGGATTCTGATAGATCTACACCCAGAAAGGTTTAATCAAATCTGTTCAGTCAGAGTACTCTGCCTTTGAGTCACTGATGGGCATAGGCAATGCATGAGTGATGCAAGAAAGTCCTTAAAGAAGCACAGCACTGCCTTGTCCCTTGCATCAAACTGTGTCAGCGTAGGCCACTGAGCCCTGCTTGCTTTTTACTCTTGGGATGACAAATAACATGCACTTACTCTCCTTTGTAGGACTTGCGTAAATATCCTCTTAAATCACATGACATTTGTATGTGTCTCTGGAAAGTGTTTTCAAATTCGGTAACCCACAAATGACGAATAATAAAAGTATTTATCACCAACAGAAGAGTAACCCTGAGGAAATCTCAGTCAGTAAGAGGGCATTTACACTGTAATTTATTTATTTGTAAGTTTATGTCTAGCTGCATATAAATTGGTTATGTTGATTATTAACTAATCATTTATTAATACCACATTTGCATATCAATTGTGCTGGTGCTATTCTGAAATGACTCCTCAAAGTTAATTCTTTTGAATCCAGCAATCCAATCTGGATTTTAATCTGGAATTTCCCCAAGTTTATACTGTTTTATCTGTGAGTGTAGAATGAAGACTTGTGTCTGGAAGAGAGGCTAAAACAACCATAAGCAATTTGCTGTAGGCTGTCAGGGCATCATAAAGAGATCATCAGTGAAAAGTGGCTTATGTATTTATAGCTCAGATAAAAGAGAATGACATGCTTATCTGTGGTACCAAAAAAATGCATTTGCTGCTTTTCAAATATCTGCGATCAGCAGGCAGAAAATTAGGGGCATTTAATATAAGGCACTAAGTTGCAGTTAGGCTGAAAATGTCCATCATTTGAGCTGGATTTGCCTTGTGCCTTTGTGCACCAGTGCAGTAGGACTTGATCACAGTAGTACTGATAAAACCATGCCCTAATACAGCAGGGCCAAATAACCCTAAAATTAGAAGTGAGTTCATTTTCACTACCTGGTTGTAAAATTAATTAAGTGCACTGGTTGGGCAATGATTGGAACAATATTTATTTTAACATTTTTCCACAATTTCTTAAACCAAAACATCTTCTGCTTAAAATACATGGGACACTGAACTTTTAATAAATACGGCTGTTGGAATGTGGTTACACTACTTCATGTGTCTACAGTTTGGGATTATTTTGAAGAAATAAGAGGACGTGGTGCATTTCAAATGCTTTCTCAGTTGAGTAAAAAAAACCACAACTTTTAGGAAAATAATTCCCAGTAAGTCAGGTTTTGGTTTTCCTCCTACAGGAAAAGTATGGGCTCCATAGGGATAGAGCAGTGTAGGAATTTTCATCAATTCAGACTTTCAGCAGAAAGTAATGATTCAGTCAAGAGATATTTCAAGGAAAAGATTTTTTTCTACCTACATTCTTTCAGGAATTATTTCCAAAATTTGTTTTCTGTTGCTAATGGCATTTAAATTGATAGCAAAGGTAAGCTTGAATTTCTCCATAAAAGAAGAAAAAAAATGAATTCTCAACAATTTCCAGAAGACAGATACTCTATATGGTTAAGATGGTTAAGAACTGAATACAATTGTCTTGCCAACCCCATGTGTACTGCTTTCTGAACTTTTATCCAAGTATAGACACATGTTTTTAGAGATTTTAGGAGCAGGATTGCCAGCAGGGCCCTTTTGCCCCACAAAAAGCTTGGCTGGCAATGGGAAGCACACAACACATGAAAAGTGCAGATATCCTAAACTGTGAGATATAGCCCTGAGATGTTACCACTAAAGGTTTTGCCTTTAACTCTCAGTGCCCCCACAAGAGCTTGGGAGAAAGCAGTAGAGAGGGAGTCCCACCTGCAGCATTTTAAATCATTCTGAGAGGGATAGATTTACAGTATCCCTTCAGGCCAGCGTGAAGGGGATGTACAATGCTGCAGACAGAGACTGGAGATGTTTTACAAATTGTAAAGACGTGGAGACAAAGACACAGAGCAAAGCCAGGAGTGAAATCTAGGCAATCTTGCAAACGGCTTGATTATTCAGCCTCTGAGCAGGAACTGAGACTTCATCCCTGTGAGCAACCTTTGAATTGATCTTATGCTAAACTTCAGATTATATTGATGGCTGCATTTCTAAGGAGTACAGGTCCCACCAAACTGACAGAGAGCACATGAAAGCGCAGCAACTACCGAGGGCAGGAATGAAGAAAAAGCAGTGACTTGCTTTAAGAATATGGAACAGATCCTGTATCATTTATAAATATTTACAAAGTGATCAGAAAGAAAAAAAAATCAAAAGGAAAGAACATGCACATCAACAAATGAGGTACATCTAAACACTGTCACTAAAGCTTGCACGTCAAAAAGTTAGGAGGAAGAGAAGGTCAGCTGTAGTCTATAGAAAAGTTCATTAATGCTTTCAAATCACTCATAGGATTTAGGTGCTGAAAGGCATGCTAAATTGGGATTTATACATAATCAGATCATTGAAAAACATACAAATGGCTGCCAGAGTAAAGTACAATGTTCACTTTTGAAATTACAAAAAATCCTTTGTTTCACATAGTGAATTGACTAAAGTTTAGTTTCAGTGAAGCATGTTTTTGCTTTGGGTGTCATTATTTAGTTTGGCATCCTCACCAGAGAAACCTTTTTATTGACTGCAGTTCCTTCAACTGTTGTTTTTATTCTCCAGCAACTGAAAAAAAGAGAAAAGAAAGGAAAAAAAGGAGAAAGAAAAATCAAGGCTGTATCAGATGCTTCATATTTAAATGAGAATTGCTCAGTATTTACCTTTAATTTTGAGATGGCATAGAGAGAGAATTTCAGGGGGCTTGATTGCTTGCCAGCATTTCTAAAATAGGATTCAAGCCTCTTTACTTAAATAACCTGGAAAATCAAGTTAGACAGGTTGAATCTAAGAGCTGGCGAGTCAGTAAAGAAAACATCCATCCATCCATTCGGCCATCCATCCATCTCTCAAGGCAGCCATATCGTTTCCATCACCATGGTATCTGTGCACCTTCACTAGCAATGTCAGGCAGCAGTTCCAGATTCCACACACCACCAAGTATGCCCCTGGCAAAAAGCCAACAGCTTTGCCAGAGATAAAGGATTAGGTATGTTATGCCTGCACATACTGAGGAAAGATGTTTTGCACTTTATCAGGCATTTCTGAGGTTTCTATGGCTAAGATATTCAAGCACAAACATATTCTAAATCTCAGTACTTGGTGATGATGAATGGACCTAAATGTTCAGTTATTGTATATTTGCATTAACCCTGCTATTAGGGGAATAAACATTTATTTCCTTTTATGGTTAGAGGTTGAAGGTAGTGTTTCCAGGTGGTTACCAGGTAAACTCGTTTGTCATTATTTTGCTTCCTTTTTTTTTTCTTCTCTCTCTCTCTTTTTTTTTTTTTTTTTTTTTTTTTCATGTGAGAACTGCTTGTCTCAATACCTGTAGAGACAGGAATTATTTAGATAGGAATTCATTCAGAGGAAGGGGGGAGAAAGTAGGGGTAGAGCTGAACTGTCTGTTTGGACATCCACCCTTGTTGATGGTTGTTCCCATGGATACAATATAAAAATACATTTCTCTCCAAGGAAAAATGAAGTTCCAGTAGAGAAGGGACATAACGTGTTCTATACAGACTTTGATCCTCCTAAGCTTCATTGTCTGTGGAAGATATTTTATAACAATAGAAAGAGTAACCACAGCCTGTGTCCGGGAGTAACACTACATGAAAAGGTCTTAACAAAGAACCTGAACCATTTCTCCCCCTCCCCAGCCCAAACTTGGCAGACTA
Source organism: Tetrao urogallus (assembly GCF_951394365.1). Taxonomy (NCBI): domain Eukaryota; kingdom Metazoa; phylum Chordata; class Aves; order Galliformes; family Phasianidae; genus Tetrao; species Tetrao urogallus. The sequence goes on along the minus strand of NC_136813.1, from coordinate 40,212,531 downwards.
CACTGACATCAAACTAGTTTACAGATAGAGAAACAAGCAGAAGAATTGAGTTGCATACTTCCTGGGATTATGTATTGCACATGCTTTGTAATGATTTAAGAATTGATTTGTTGCCAAGAATCAACGTAGGAAAAAAGAAGACGCATTTATCTTTTCTGTATTATATGTTTATAGAGACATACGTGGTTCACAGGAGTACTCGTTGCTTAATTGCACTGCTTTCTGAGCTATTATTTATATCATATTTCCCATCTTCCTTCAGTTTTCTAGCAGGTCAGGAGACTCCCTTCCATTTCTTCCAATTGAACAACACTGCAATTAAGTTGTGGATGTTCCTTCCACAAGATGCTGAAGATGTGGGATCTTTAATTTGTTCACACAAGATTGACCAACTACATGATATAGAAAAAAAATTGGGGGCAATTAAGCACAATGCCATCATCTCTGGCACAGGAAATACATCCTTCGGTATGTGGCGGGTAGGACCAGTCCTTCAGCACTGCATGACGCGTGGAAACAAGACATGGAGAGAAGAACATTGGTCTGACCACTGCAAAAGCTGTTATCCTCTGCTGGGTTTGGTGACTTTTCAGCCACACAATAAGAGCTACAAATACAACAACTCTTCTAAATTTGGATACTTAACTGAAATTCTTGAGTTAAGAAGTGAGATGCACCACAGATCCCATAACCCCTCGATAGGGGATGAAAGAAGCAAATACCGCACCCATCTAATATCTGAACTGCCCTCTAGAGAGACCTCTCTCTCCACTAAATAGAGACTACCGGGCAGCTGGACTCTGAGCTCCCTTAATGGCTAATTGCTTAAATTTAGGTAGGCTAAATCTAGGCCTGTGCTTTCATATGTTGCACTAGAAAACTCTTGAGAACGGATGTTTAGTAATTGGCTAGAATACTAAATCTACATGTGTACTGGAACCAGGAACCGGGTTCATTTCAAAGTGTAGAACACTAGAGAACACTGGAAAACCCTTATTTCTGAGCTTTTTGTTTTTTTTCTTTAATATTTTTAATGTATTTTTCATTTATTTTTCTTTTTTTTTCTTTCTTCAAGGAACACTGGTGTTGAAAAATATTTTCAAAAAAAATTAAGAGAAAAAAATAGCTTGTTTTCTTTTGAAAGTCCTTGAAGGTCAGTCACTAGCAAAAGCTTTAGGTTGTTCACTTCCTATTAGAAAGAAAAGAAAGAGAATATGAAGTGTCAGACAGAACAGCTGTGCTCTAAAAACTCTTATTGTGGTCAAAAAACACTTCTCAATTTAAAAATGCCAGTGACACAATGTCTCTATGTTCTAATATGTAGTGAGAAATGCTTACTGTTACATGTAATCGACGACTTTGTTAAAAGATGCTTGTAAACTGAACAATCATTATTTTTAGGCATGCACAGTATACCTTAAAATTATGATTTTTAAAATGGTACCATCTATTTCATCCCAGTTGATGAAATTAGAAGGGTCTCTGAATCTTCAAAAACTCAGACCCCTTAGATTTATTAGCAATGGTGCTTCATATATCATTGTTATAGTGTTTTTGTTTTATACTGAAAATAACATCTAGTCCCCAGGCCTAGACAGGGCGTTAGCGTAATGCATACAGGTACATGGAAAACAAGTTTGTAAAAGATTTTATAGAAATCACCATAACATGCTGTCATGCAAACATAAACAGTTTTCAGTTTGTGTTTTCAGAGTGTTAATGCAGCTATGTTGCCAAGGCTGGAGCATAGAAGCTCTCTGCACACTTATTTAATTTGGGCTGGAGTTTGTTAGCTTTATTTATACTGAGTAGCAGTGGAATCCCTGTATGAATCAATGAAATATTTATAGGGCATAAGGCTGACCACAACCAAGAACATGTTTACAACCAAAGTGAAAGGAGATGCAAAGAGCCCAACGCCTGCTCTGAGACTAGTATCAACTCTGGAAAACAGTACAGTAAAATTAGACTAATGTGACAACAGCATTTCCATCTGCACTGCAGAATTCAAGATTTGCAGTCCTTGACTCCGCAAAATGCAAAATGCTTGTCCTATGTAGACCAAAGAAAGTGCATAGTACAAAATGCATGGCTCTGGCTCTCACTTAAACTGATCCTATAGTTCCATTTGAAGGCAGTGCTGTAGCTCATTAAGGCAGTGTTTCTATACACAAAGCTAAGAGTGTATGTGACATACTCCCTGCTGTAGAGTGATGGGAACAGAGCTCTTTGGTGGAGTAGCTATAGCTGCTGCCAAGTCCTGCTCCTTGCCAGACACAATGAGCTTGGTGACAAGAAGACCCTCCCATCCTCTTGTCTCTAAAGAGTTAAACAATCTATTTTTACCTCCATTTTTTTCCTCTCCCCTAAAAAATTATTTACCCCTCTGTGTCTGAGGGGCTCTTTTTCATCTCCTTCTTTATGCTGAAAATCTAAGTGATTGTGCAGATCACTGGGCTCAATACTGGTCACATCTTCAAGTTTTAGGACACAAATCATGAGACAAAGCAGAGAAAATGTGTAAACAGCTCAAAAATGAAAAGTGCATTCTTATTTTGTCTTAGTTTTTTCTACTGAAGGTTATATGCTCTCCATGTCCCTACTTGCTTCCTCTAATTGGTTTTGTAAGTCAACTGTGCAAAGATATGCATTTGTGTACTGACTCTACTATATATAAAACAACCAAGAAGAAAGGATGGGTCTCTTTTACTCCTCAAAGAGCTTTAACTGCCAAGAGGACGGGTAATGAATCACTGGGACAGACTGTCTAGAGAGGTGGTAGATGCTCCATCCCTGGAGACATTCAAGGTGAGGCTGGACAAGGCTCTGAGCCGCCTGATATATCTATAGGTATCCCTGTTCATTGCAGATGAGTTGGACTAGATGACCTTTAAGGGTCCCTTTCAACTCAAACAGTTCTATTATTCTATGATTCTGGAAAAAAAAAAAAGAAAAAAAAAAAAATCAAATCAACAGCAACAACAGAAGATTTGACCTTAGGAGAAAAATATTTGAATTCTGAAGTCCTGCCATCTTTGTGCCATTTCAGCAAGGATACCATCCCCATAAAGACAGGGAAGACAATTTTACAAATTGTCACATACATATGCTCACTAGAAATTTCCTTATGCTCAGTACGGTAGAATAAGTAGTGGGCAGGAAGTTACTCATCTCATTGCACTGTGCACATGAAAGAGGCAAGATTAACAGGTTCCCTATAAGTGCTTGTTTCTTTACCCAGACAATAAAAACAGTTTAGAGCAATGCAGATGTCTATATTATAGATGTTTGAAGTTAGATGTAAACAAAATATTTACTTCTGGATTAGGATGTCTTCATGCCACTACCATAAATGCACAAAACTCTTCTTTCATACCTGCTAATAATTATGAACTTGGCCCTAATATCAAAGATATTTAGAGATGAAACATATTTTAGACTTTTTTATTTACCTTCTATGTTGTGGGGGGAAGTTCAACCTTCAAGGCACAGTTTGGTCACATATTTAAGCTCTCCCTTAGAATGAAGGCTAAAAGTCTCATGTAACCCAATGACTCTGGAATGTGGAGCTTTAATATTCCCTTTACCTTTGTTAGGAGTAAGAGAATTAAAAGTAATTATTTGTTTACAATATAAGAATCAGAGAGGTGTTTTCTACAAAAATATAATGCCCATTGCAGGAGGTTTTTCTAGTTTTTTTCTTCTAGACTTAAAATGAGTAAAAACTGTATTATCAAAACCACTTATATTTATGAGTATCTATACATCAAAAAGATGGAGAAATGATATTTTAATGCAAAGTGGACTTCTGGGGACTTTGTTTTCTTCCTTATGTTTTAGGTGGATATAGCATTCAAGCAGAGCTGGTAAGATGGGGGCTACCTCAGTGCTATCTGTTGTTGCTGGGCACAGTTGTCTGTCCAGAAGTGTGTGCAGGCTCATTGCACTGAAGCACTATTCCAAACAGAATCACTGTGTTCTTCAGTATTAAGTGGCTTCTTTTAAAAGATTAAAAATCAGATCTTATTTTTTATATTGAGTCCTGTGAGATGAACAGCTCCTGAAAAAGAAGAGACTGTTGTACATTTACACATACTAGCACAGGCACAATTATGTTTGAATGACAATCCTTGAGGATCCTGTATGAAGAAAATATTGCTAGGTAGGTGATAAATAAAAACATGGTGGATTGCATGTGAGGCTAAGTCTGAACACGAATTTTCAGAACTAGCAAATGAATACGTGAACAAAGGAGTCAGCAAGAAAACAAGAAAGAGTTTCATAGTAATGCTTGTTACATTGCTTTCCAGAGGTAATTAGGCACAGTCAGGTGCAACAGCAGTCACTGTTATGTGGCTGCAAAAATTAAGGTGAGAAAGACAAAAGCAAGTTAATTTTAAGGTGGAACTAAGGCAGCTTTGTAACACAGAAATACAGATTCCGCCAGGGCCTCCAAACAGGCAGAAGAGTTAATTTAGGTCAGGGATGAAACAACATACAAATAAAGCAAACAAACCACATAGTAAGAAATAACCTTTGAAATCATTTATTCTGAGAATTATTTAAGTGCAGACTAATTTCACAGCTATGTGACACAAATTATATATAAATATTATTTTCAAGAAGCAACCTGTGAAATGCTGTGAATTATGCTGATCTTACAGATGCAAGACTTGAACTGACTAGTTTAGTGAAGTGAGGTAGGTTTGGGTTGGTTCCTAAAAATTGGTAAGCATTATCCCAAAGTTATTGCTTTGCTGCTCGAACTCTATGTTGTTTTCCTGTAACTTATTCAAAATAGGATCAAGCCATGTCTGCCATATCAAAACTGCAATTCTTGTTTGTATTGAGAAGTTTCTAATTTCCTTTTATTTTTTAACCACACGTTAATTCAATTTATGTCATTCTTCTTGATATTTATGTCGGATTTATGGTATTCTTTGTCTTCTTGACCTCATCACTGATGAAAATGCATAGATAATGGTGCTGACTGTGTTGAAAATGGTCTATTGCAGCTGAGAATTTTCTCTGTCAAATAGTGTTATTGTACTCTTTGTTGTAATGTCCATGGAAATAAATGAGAGGCATTACTTTTAAATTGATTATGTATACTATGTATTATGAGACTTGTGAAACGTCTTAAGAGTCAGTAGAGCTGAGTTACAGAAATAGAAACATGTCGGTGGTAGGAGCCCATGACGTTCAGGACAGATTTTCCCTCATAAAGTAGCAAATGTATCTTTTTGACTTTTGAATTTCACTAATCTAACAGTATAGCAGTCTCCATGTAAAGAAAGTGGAAAACGTCACCTCTTTTCCTTCATACTGGAATTTCCCCTCAAAATGATGGCAGACCAAAAATGGGATTCAGAATAAGTGACATTCAGACATACGGGGTGGTGGATTTAAAAGTCAGCTTATGCAAAACACGTGTTTTATAACTGTTTTTTAAAAAACATTCAGTCCTGCAGTGCTAGAAGCAAGAGCTGAAAAGGTCCTGCAATAAATATTAACCATCAGAATTCTAACACTTTTATGTTTAGGAATAGAGATTTGTGCTGTTTTTTTATGATTCTTCTTGACCCATGAAAGGTAGGTTTCATGGTAATAAGGGCATGTGGCTTTTCAAGGCTACATAGCATAACAGGCAACACTCCCTCATTGATGGTTACAAACCTCCTTCTAATTTCTAGCTCCAATTTATTCATGGTGAGTTTATACTATTTGTTCTTGTGCCAGCCTTATCCTTTATTTTTAATAGCTTTTCAACATCCCTGTATTTACCTTCCCAATGTATTTATAGCAAAAGATTTCATCTCCCCTCAGATCTCTGCTAACATTTTTCAATGTCCTCTGGTTAAAAATATTTAAAAGATTCTGCTCTTACGTACTCAGAATATGCAAAATACATGGCATTCTGCTATAAAATTTTCTAGTATTTACGAGGGCTTCTCTGAAAGTATTACCTCCCATTTTATTATGTTGGCCCATGACGTCAGAGGTGGTTGTTGGTGATATGAGAGCAGAGTCTGAACCTTCCCACCAATATTCCATTACATCTTGTTGCTGTGTTACAGATGGCAGCAGAGGAGCAGTCGTGGCATCTGACATGGAAGCAGGAAGCACATATGGAGCAAAGGTGTGTCATTGAATTCCTCCATGGAGACAAAATGGCATCCCTTGACATTTATTGATGCTTGCTGAATGTTTGCGGAGACTAAAGATGGATGAGAGCACAGTCGGATGGTGGATGGTGTGTTTCAGCAGTGGCAACAGCAATGTGAAAGACAAGCCACATTCTGGACAGCAATGCAGATTGTTACAAGTGTGGCATGCAGGTTCTCATTCATCAATGGTGGAAATGCATAGATAATGGTGCTGACTGTGTTGAAAATGGTCTATTGCAGCTAAGAATTTTCTCTGGCAAATAGTGTTATTGTACTCTTTGTGTCTGTTGTAATGTCCATGGAAATAAATGAGAGGCATTACTTTTAAATTGATTATGTATACTATGTATTATGAGACTTGTGAAACGTCTTAAGAGTCAGTAGAGCTGAGTTACAGAAATAGAAACATGTCGGTGGTAGGAGCCAAGAGAACAAAACAAGTATCACTGCTGTCGATGGATTATCTGGAAGGCTGGAGAACAATCTTTAGAAAAAAAAAAACAGGAGTACTATTAGGAAGACTTGAAAGTTCTAAGAGTGTTCTGATTACACGTTTGAGAATTGATGTGAAGGTGATCCTTTTCTATGAAGAATCTCTTAATGTATCACCTATTGTTGTTCTGGGTCAGGAAAGAGGCTTTTAGCTGCATAATATCCCAACTTCTGCATACTTGGAAATCTTGTGGCTGTTTAAAAAATAGTATGCTGGATAGTAGCCTTTATCAAATGGGAATTACACAGTGGAGATCACTGGAAAACAGCTCGCTCTAGTCACAACCCTTCCAGATAGGAGAGTGGTCAGCTGCTCAATTTAGGCAATTTGCCAACCTTCTTGTGTTGTCAAAAGTGAATCTAGCCCAAAATATATGAGGTTGGGGCAAGTGCCTGAAAAGTCCATAAAAGCAGGGGAGCTGTTTAGATCTTGAAATCATGAAGAAACTTTTACAGTTGCTTCAGTGTGGGGGTGATGTGTCTGCACTGCTTTGTACTTGTGAAAAGGCGCCCGCAGCACTCTGCACCAGTTCTAGTCTGGAGGTCTGAGACTTCTGGAGGCCAAAGAGAAGAAATTGCATTGATGCCAATAAAAAGTATATGGTATGCTGAAGTTTAGTTCAAAAGCAAAATGACTAGCACACCTTCCAAGGGAACAAATAACCACAAAAAAGAAAATCAAACCATGGAAATTGTTTAAAGAAGAAAACTCACATTTAATTGAGAATTGCTTCATGTGAGGCAAGGGAGCCAAACCCACAGAGTGTTTCAGCTCTATTTGATTTATTGAGCACAGTGGGTTTGTCTCTATCAGCTGACACAGTAATTTTAAACTATCTTTGAATTATCTTTTTAAATTACATTTCTAAAGGATGATTGGATTTTCTGTTTGAGGGATTATTTGTTTGCTTAGAAAACACAGTAGACATCTTTCAATTTGACCTTCCTTTTACTTCAGACGAGAGCTTGGAAACACTCAATAGTTGGCTGCTGTTAACAGTCAGTGAACTGCAACTCCAAAGCTGGTACATCCTTTCCTAGCAGAGTCCTCCCACCGCACGAGAATTCTCTGGTAACACACATCTCCAATAGAAGCCTGCATGTTTCCCATCAACTTTAGCTGTTTAGGTACGAACTTTCATGTCTGTCTCATCCCTGTCCACCATACTGGACACCATCTTCCCTGACAGTACCAAGGAAGATAGTAAAGAATCCTTAATGTGTACCTATATGAGAGGTGCAGAAAAGGAGAAGGGAGATAGTAGTGGATAAGGTCATAGATGGAGATCAACTTTAATTAGTGCTTTGTATCAATACAGAAATAGAAATCGTTACATCTTGAAGAAAACAGAAGAAGTTAACTTTCTACAAATTAAAGATGAGTGCAGCCAGAAGCAGACATTTCACTCTCATTTCAGTGATAGTAAACAAAGCTGAATGCTTAAGATTAGTCTCATCCAATATCATATTGTAGAATCAGAGGCACAGCATCAAGAGTTGGTTTTGGTTTGTAAAAAATAATGAGAGGATTAAGCTATTTGGCTACAGCAACATTAGAAAAGCAGAAGCAGAAGAACACATCCTAATAGAGAATGAACAGGCAGCAATCATTCCAGTGTGAATGAGGGAATTAGCTCAGAAACACATTTTAAATGACTGACCTTTTCAACCATTCACAGGCACACTGAACCCTGGGATTTAGGCACAGCTCAGATTAACGCTGAGCTATGGACTCCATAGATTTTATCCCTAGTAATTCATGAATAATCAGACCAGTGGCTGTTACACAGTTATTTTCTCCCTCAGAGGGAGAGATTAACATTAGTACTATTATGAAATTTTACAAAAATACAAAGAGAGTTAAAGACCTGATTTCTCAGACAAGTTTCAATACTCAGCGAACTCTTTCATTAGAACACCTAAGCAAATTTCACAGAGTTGGCTAGAGATCTAGCAAGCCATTTGGAGGAATCTTCTCATCTTATTTTGCACCTGTACCACGTAGACATCTACATCTGATCTAGTCTTGCTAGTTTTTGTTGATGAAAGAGATCAGCATGCAGGGTACATTTTGTCTGAACTGACTTAGATGTTTCTATTATGATAGAGGTGCATCACACATGAAAAGATATTTTTCTCTCCAGTGCCTATTAAGGAGGTCTCAGATGTAAACACCTATTCTATAGAACGCGTGTAGACATCTACAGATGGAAAATATACCCCACGTTTTCTTACTCTTATGACATAACATTACACCTGATCCTAAAAGCTGTTGTTTTGCCTACTTAATTTTTGTTTATTTATTTATGATGAGGAGAATATTTGTGCACAATCGGCTTCATATTTTTTCTTATAGACATAACAATCTTCTGATCACACAAGTTCTGAACCATTCATTTTGACACATACAAACATACAAGTGCGCATTATAATAGTTGATCCCATTATACCAGCAAAAAATAGTCGTTGTTCTGCGCTAGATGACCTCAGCCATGACCTGTAGATTATCTGCAGATAATCCACCCTCTGTGACTCCCTGACTGTTTCTCAGACCATTCTCAATTCACAATGATGACTGATTGTGATGTAGTGAGCCAAATGACTCAATTTCTTAGTATCTCTGATTAAACTGTTATGCTTCCAAAACCAGTTAAACAGTTTTAATTTAATTCTAAAATTGGGTTTCATTTCTGACGGGAAGAAATGATTTATTTCTACTTTATTTAGAATTTTCTACAGCTTAATGTTTCTGTCTCTGTTGTTTGGGCGTATTTTTTGTTGTTATTCTTCAGCTGAAAAAATCAGCACATTTTTTTCAATCATTGGAAAACCTATTTCTCAACTTTTTAATCCTTTAAATTTTTCTAAATATTAGAAAGTCTTAGTACAAGAACAGCTTTCATTGTGTATAGTCCCTCACTCCTCACACAACCCATTTTTTCAGTGGAAGAAAACAAAGGACAAGAGAAAAAATGAATGAAATCTCATTATTGAAGGACATGGTTATGTTTTTAGCTTTACCATCCTCTGAAAATAAAACATTTGACTAAATAAATTTTTTCAGGTTTTTTTTTTTTTTTTGTCCATTTATATTTTTAATATAAAATCGGCCTTTCCTTAAGAAAAATGGCAATAAATTGTAATTAGCATCTCAGTCTTTTAAAATAGATTTGTATTTCTTTACAGCACCTGGGATGAATAGCACAAGACTCCTCTGCTTTAAAAAAGGGTTATTTCATGAGCGTAGACAGCTCACCCAGCTCTTGTGTTTACTTTCCAGTTCCAAACAAGATAAATTTGCTTCCATGCTATAAAAGTTTTTGCTCATTTATCCTGCCCACAGAACAGATGATTTTCTACTGCTGTATCAAGCTAGTCAGGCAATGCTGTTTCAGATGGGAGGAAGGCAAAAAGTCTATGCAGGTATTTATGCTCATCAGATTTCCTAAGAATTTCATGCATGCAATTTTCACTAAATTTATAAGGAAAGAACCCTTCCCACCCACTCCTTGTTCCAAACACTTGTTTATTTCAATGACATTGTATCAGAAATCATTGAGAACACAAAGACATAGGAGATCATGTAGGCCTCTGGAAAGTTTCTGAAAGCTTCAGCCGGGCCCTGACTTCTCTGGTCACCATGGACAGATTTACATGCCAGTGTAATGAGTACGAATGATGAACTGCTCTTTGTCACAAACCACCCTATGGGTCTGTCTGCAGAGCAAGTTTAAAAGCAGATAACCTTTGCATAATAGGCTCTGCTCCAAGTGGACAGATGAAAAGAAAATAGTTCTCAGTAGATGCAAAGCTAGAGATAGTCCAATTGAAAAGAAAGTAGAGCTCTGGAAAACTCTGCAAGAATAGTGGAGAATTTGAGACATTTCTGCAGTAAGGAAAGTCATATAGTGTTGGTGAAGAACTTACCTGCACAATTTGTCTTGTGAGACTGACATTCGTACAGACACAATGTGACCATAAAATGGTCCTTCTCAGCATTTTCTGTCTCCTCTGGCATGATGTGAAGCAGCAGGACACCAACCAAAAAATGCAAGTAGCTCAGCAGTGTCAAATCAAGTGCTGAAACACACATTTTTAGCAAGCTGCAGACTTTTATATAGGTGTGCAATCTATGATACATACACACCGTTTTAGACTTTAGATTGAGACATAGCCTAGATAAAGACAACACAAGAGAAGTGAGACAATAGAAAGGAAATATCCACCAACATTCACTAAATGAAAGTAAAGCATTCACTTTGATCCGTGTTTTAAACTATTTCTCACAGACATGAAAACAAAGAATTGTTTTCTCTTAATTCTTACTATGAAGTTGCAAGTAGTATTAATTTGTTGCTATTTGGACTAGAAAGGGTATTGCCAATAAACAAAAATCTCAAGCCAGTGCATAAATAGGACCTAGATTTTAAGGTGTTAGAAGGCATGAATTAATGGATTTTCCAAAAGTGATTGTTTAATTACTTAACCATACAAGTTCTTATCCATCTTTAATCCCATTAAAAGCTATTTGTTCCTACCATTTCTTCAATGATGTTCAAAGAACTGACCCCCTGTTTTTAAAGAAAGAGTTTGGTATGGTTCTTTTGAAATCACTTTTACTTCTTTTGTTTTATAAAAATGTCAGTTATTCTGTGAGGTAACAGATATGACTGTTCTACAGAACCAGTCAAACTCCACAAACAGTTTCTAGCCAATACTTTGGAGTGTGCACATTTTAAATAGTCCATGGATGGCCTATACGCTCAAAAGACTTACAGAAGCTTTCTCAGAAATATTTTGGATATCTTTCACATAGAGGGAGAAGATATTTTTTGGCCTGTTTTCTAGGAGTAGCTCTTCCAGCTCTAAACAAAAGTGTAATTAGAGTTCCCAACATCTGAGATTTTTTTGCTTTATTTTGTTTTGTTTTTTAAACACACCACGTTTTCCCCTTCCCAAGGTTACCTTCTGTATTTTGCAAAAATTAAACATGTAAATGCCTACCTCAGAAATTGGAGCAGTGAATTAAAATGATATTCAAAAGGAGCTGAATTCATCTAAAACTAAAGTACATTGTCAACCACCTCCACTTGCTCCAGGCACTGATGCTATGATTAGCTATGCAAGAAGCTACCTGCTGGTTCAGAATTATATGAAGTCACCTCAGGGTATCTACAAGCTTCTCACGCACAAGATACTGACAGTTTTTTTACTTGGCTTGAAACATAGTTGTTGCTACATCCAACTACTATATCACAGATTGTTATTTCACAAGCTGTCATTAAGGTAGCTTGCCTTATTCTCACCAAACAATTAGCCTGCAAACAGCAATGGTTTGTTCCAAATACCCTCAAAGATTACAAGACCTCTAGCATTTTTTGGGTAACAACTTCTCATCTGAAATATTAATCTGCATTCCTTTTTTAATAATAGAGAAGTAGAAAAAAATAATATAATAGTCTGCCTTTACAAAGCAACGTAAACTAGGTGGTGGCAGAAAAAGGAAGACCTACCATGATACTAAGATGCCTGGTAACAAATACCTGGGAATCTGAGCACTAATATTTAGGTACAGAAGTTTGAAGCTCAAAGTGTTTTTACCTGACTTTTCCAACTTTTGAGAATTCATGTATTATTTGTTTGTTGATGGTTACTGTGTATGTGAACAGGAAATTCTGGCAGTGCTACAGATACAGTGACACGTATATTTATGGTCTCATGATGAGCAGCATAAATGTTGTTTATTCTTTTTAAAATCAATGAGAATATTTAGGTTATCAGGTGCTTTATCTACCTTCAGTGGCCTTTTTACACATTATTTTTGATAGCTTGTTCTCAAAGTATCACTCACCCACAGGTCAGAATGAAAGGAATAGTAGTTTTGATGAGATCAAGCATTTTGTAAGCATCCTTATGCAATTGCATCAATACAATTCGGCACACACAGTCACGTCTTTGCTCTTCCGTATTAAGATGTGTCCTAGGCTGAAGTCAACAGACTCTACTGCATTTTGCAGCTCTCACTGACATGAACAAACATTTTCTTAAAAAGGTGCTTCAGTAATTATGTACCTCATTATTCAACATTTTGTTTGACTCATTTTCACTTGTAGTCTAACCAGACCTTGAGTGCCATAAAAAAAATGAAGTCTAACAATCAGTCTTCTCTCTGATCTTCCCAACTTCTGTGCTCACTTACTCAGTCTCCCTGAAGTGAGTCCATATAACTTTCCTCATCCTGGTCCTTTTACGCTTGCAGATGGCATTCATGATATTTGCTTGTGCTTGCATGTCAGGAATCTCTGCTTGGCACAGCACAACATGAACGTGCCTCTTAATAATTCTACCAGGGAAGATGGGAATAGATGCTGTCAGCACCATCCAGGAGTAATCTGCACCTTTGAAAAGAAACTGTTTATATTTAGGTACATAAATATAGACTGAAAAATCTAATTCTTAGGTTGAAAATGTTTACTTCAATGAGCAGATCTCTCTGGCAAAAGCCAAAGTACTATTAAATAGTCAAAGAGGATGATTTGAACTCTTCATTGCATTAATCTACTGGTACACTCTGTAGCCCCTAAGCAAATTCTTTCTTGAAAATTATAATGATCTTAGCTAGCACACAGAATTCACATCTTAACATAACTGCCATTAAACCAAAATATAATCCATGAGTAATAAGAAAAAACATGTTTTTATAATGGAGGAATTGTAAGACAGCACCATAGTTGTGCTTCAAGAAACTCTTTCACAGAAGAATGCAAAGGGCACAGAATAGAGAAGACATTATGTACAAAATATGGGCACACAAACATACATATGGCTATACATAAGCAGTCAGTATTCCTGCCTCAAAAAGCTGATACTGTAATCACAGACAAGACGTAACATTAGAAAACCACAAAAATACGAAGTAGAAGGAAGGAGGAAGAATGGAAAATGCTAATGCTAATGATCAGCTGAGATTTCACCACTATATGTTATTCAAAAACATACTCATTAGTGACTTCAAAGTACACGGAAGTCAGCATAAAGGCTCTTATTTGTCTGCCATAGATGTTGAAGCGGGCCTTTGAAAACGTAAGGCTACCTGCTTTGTGTCAGGTGCTGTTAACCAATGCAGAATGTCACTCACTGAAACAAACAATGTGCATGAATAGCTTTTCTGTTTCTTCCATATTTTGCTGTCAACCTGCCATACAGGAGTTGCTTCACAATAATAAGCAGACCATGGCAGGTTTGATTAATATCAGGTTTTTATTACTGCAGTTTCAACCATTAATTATCTGTCTGACTAATGATGAGATGTACTGTGGTTCTTATCTACTAGACAAGGATATCAAGTTCATTAAGGTTCATTGAGTATAACACAAAAAAATTAGATGCTACAACTCTTCTAGAAGTCTCACAAGGGCAAATACTGTATTATGCACAGTCACATGGCTTTTTTGTCCCATCATGGTATAAAACTTAGGCAGCATTAAACAAGAAGAACAATTGAGAATTAGTTGGAAGAGTATTTGAAGTTTCTCCAATCTTAAAACTATTTGTTGTTCCCGAAAAAATATTTAGTAGCTTCCTTAGTGGGTGTTTTCTGTTGTGATTTAAAATTATATCTCATAAATCCCTTGAAGAATTATCCTAAAAATACAGGATGAAACACAGGCCTATTGAAGTCAATGCCAAAATTCCCATTGACTGCAGCAGAGCCAGGATTACACCCACAGTAAGATTCAAAACAAGAAATTACAAAATGTCCTTTCTTTATGGATGTTTAATACCATTGTTTAATGCCCCATTCTTCAGTGGTTTTAGTGTTCACTTTTACCTTGTCTTTGAAACAGGTTTTAAAGCTTAACAAAGTTTTTAATTGCTCTGAATGTGTTTTGTTTTTTTGTTTTGTTTTGTTTTGTTTTTTTTGTGCATTCATGCTTGTATTTACAAAATCTTTCTCTGTGTACTCACTCAGTATCTAAAGAAATACGGTACTTGCACTTATTCTTGCCCTTGTGTATCCAAATGTTTTGCTGCCACAATTTGCATGTATATTAAAAAGCTTGATTAAGGCAACTGAAAAAAAATGACTTGTAAATGACTACAGCGATAACTCCTTGCCTTAGAGAAAAGGCACGAATTCTGCAATGCAAGATAAGAGAGCTCTTTCTTAAATTGACTACATCTTGAATTTTAAGTGTCTGGCATCCAGATGACATTTTAAGAATTTAACATTAATATCCGGGAAATAATGAAGCTGTTATAATTAATACTGGGAAATCTTGCTTGTGAAGCTCATGGGACTACTACATATGCAACATATTCAAATCAAGGCTAGAAAACAAGGAAAAGAAACCTTAAGCTACATGCAGATTCCACTTCTTTCAAAACTTGTTCTTTAAGAAGCTTCTTTAAGAACAGCAAACTCTTGCCATCCATTCAGTCATTTTTCGCGACCTGCCACTTAACCAGATTTTGCTCACAAAATGTTGTTGCTGTGGGATAAATACAGGAGACTTAGACAGTAGTTCACCAAATACAAAACAAGACCAGGAGGTGGAACAGATCCTTCATGAGCACAGTGGCTGCATGACCATGATCACCTCCTGTGAGCAGCATCCCTTGCACAGCAGCATGGGCACCCTGAGTCATCCTGTGCCACTCTCCAGAGAGTTTTGGATTCGAAGGGCTGATCTCTGTTAATGAGAAACAAATAACTGAGGTTGCCATATAGTTCAGTCCCATCTGCAAAATTTTTAAAGAGATTAAGTTCTGCAAAATTTTTAAAGAGATTAAGTTCTGCAATGAAAATGTATAATTAAGTCACCATTTTCATTCTAGCTCTTTGTATTCACTTGCCAGATGAAAATGATAATAAGATGATATGGTCTCTCTAGCAAGAACCTATCCGCCTTTAGCTCCAGGGTATTAGATGACTTGTTCTCATAAAAGGACATATTAATAGTACTCATTAACAGCACTTTAACTTTCTTTCTACCAGCTTATAATAACTCAGAAAGGCCGGAGCCTATTTACTAAGGCCTGGGCACTGCTTATTTAGCACATTCAGAACATGCATTGATGAGCCTGAGTTACTCAGACAGGAAAAGACACTTTTTATCCTGAATAGCTCTGACGTGGTCCTGGCCGGCTGGAAAAGCACAACGGACAAGTGGAACAGCTTGTTAGCATCTGCAGTGGGATGCTGTTCAGAGTGAATATTATTTGATGACATAGGAATACATAGCCAAGCTACATTTTGCAAGAAACAAAGGCATGTAACTTCCCTCTCAGCTCTAGGGAGCATTATGTTTTCACACGTCATAGAATCATAGAATCACCAAGGTTGGAAAAGACGCAAAAGTTCACCCAGTCCAACCATTCACCTATCACCAATAGTTCTCACTAAACCATGTCCCTCAACACAACATCCAAATGTTCCTTGAATACCTCTAGGGTCAGTGACTCCACCACCTCCCTGGGCAGCCCATTCCAGTGCCTGACCACTCTTTCAGAAAAGTAGTATTTCCTAACGTCCAGTCTGAATCTCCCATGGCACAGCTGGAAGCCACTCCCTCTAGTTCTATTACTAGATACACAAGAGAAGAGGCCGACCCCCAGTTCATTACAACCTCCCTTCAGGTAGTTATAGAGAGCAATAAGGTCTCCCCTGAGCCTCTCTTCTTCAGACTGAACAATCCCAGCTCCCTCAGCGGCTCCCCATAAGACGTGTGCTTCAGACCACTCACCAGCTTTGTTGCCCTTCTCTGAACACACTCCAGGGCCTCAATGTCTTTCTTGTACTGAGGCGCTGCCGTGGCTTTATGATTTTTTGTTACTGGTGTTTCCACATCATAACATCGTGTAAAGCACTGTGAGTTAAAGAGTTAATGTTCCGGTTCTGTTGTCTGCCAATTTTCCAGGTAGCTTCCTTCAAGTGAGGGGCCCAAAACTGCACACAATACTCAAGGTGCAGCCTCAGAAATGCTGAGTGCAGGGGGACAATTACTTCCTGCTGGCAACACCGTTTCTGATGCAAGACAGAATGCCATTGGCCTTCTTGGCCACCTGGGCACACTACTGGCTCATGTTTAGCCAAGCATCAATCAATAACCCCAGGTCCATTTCCTTTATGCAGTTTTCCATCCACTCTGCCCCAAGCCTTTAGCATTGCCTGGGGTTGTTGTGGACAAAGTGCAGGACCCGGCATTTGGTCTTGTTGAACTTCATCCCATTGGCTTCAGCTCAGCTATCCAGCCTGTCCAGATCCCTCTGTAGGACCTCGCTACCCCTAGGCTGATCAACATTTCCTGCCAACTTGGTGTCATCTGCGGACTTAGTGAGAGTGCACTCAATGCCCTCATCCAGGTCATCAATAAAGATATTGAAGAGGACTGGCCTCAGCACTGACCCCTAGAGATCACCACTAGTGACTGGTCACCAGCTGGATTTAAATCCATTCACCATCACTCTCTGGGTCTGGCTCTCCAGCCAGTTCCTTACCCAGCCAAGAGTGCCTGTTTTGGATTAACATGGCACATACAGGTCCTGAGTCCTATATTTATGCAACTTTCATACCCATAGATGCAGGGAAGAATGGCAGAACCATAGAATGGTTGAGCTTGGAAGGGATCTCTGAAAGCCATGTTGTCAAACACCTGCTCCAGCAGAGCCACCTAGAGCAGGGTGCCCATGACCAGGTCCAGGTGGCTTCTGAAGACCTTCAAGGAGAAAACTCCACTTCCTCTCCAGGCAGCCTGTGCCACTGCTCTGGCACAAAAGTGTTCAAGGGGAACCTCCTGTGTTCTGTTTGTGCCCACTGCCTCTTATCCTGGCACTGGGAGACACTAAAAAAAAGCTGGCTCCATCCTCTTTGTATCCTCCCTTCACATATTTATACACACTTATCAGAATCCCCTGAGTCTCTTATATAGAAATCACTGACTGTCCAGAGATGTAAAAGCTATCTCAAGCCCCTGTCTTTCTCTGGCTAATTATGAGAATCACCATTGCTCTGTGTCCTCAAGGCAAGAAAGAGACAGCAGCACATTCCTCACAGAAGCCTTGTATAACTTGAAACAACTTGCTCCTATGACCTCCCAGAACCAAGCGTGGTGATTTTTAGAAGGTGGAGAGGACTGCTTATTAATTCTGGCATTTCCTCCATGTAGACCTGTGATCACAACTTCCTTGTTTCAGCCTGACAGTGCTGTTTCTGACCTACACAGTCCTAAAAGGCTTGACAACTGTCAAAAACCTGGAGGATTACTTCTTTCCCTGCTCTGTGCCGCTGCAGCTGAAATGATACTCCCAGAAGAGAAGACACTGTTGGCATAGCATGGAGATGAAATGAATTTGGTTGGATACCTAGAGGAAAAAGGTTAATACTTTGATGTTAATGTGACAGTTCACATAAAAGTGACTGCACTTTAAGGATCTGTATGGGGTCGTTAAATCCTGTTATAATTAAATGATAGACATATCAAGTTGCAATGAAACGGTAGAATTATCAAGCCACCACTGGACTCAAAAAACTCCAGTGCAGTGTTGAATGCAGAACACAGAATGTGACAAGCAAAATGATATGGATCCCATACACTGTTAATGCCTGAGGAGAATCAAACAGAGCCTTCTGGTAGGATCCACACAGCACTTAGTCTCTGTTACTGCTCTTTCCCAGGAGCAAAGTGCAGTCCTCTTTTGTGCAGCTAGGGATTTCCAACTGCTTGCTAACAGAGTTTCTTGCTGGCCCCACAAGGGCCTTTTACATCTGTAGCGGTTGAACAGCCCTGGTGCAGCTCAACTGTGGCTGGAAGAAAGCACCACAAAACTCAGCCCTTCCTTTTCTCCTTGGCTGCTCCCCTTTTCCTCCCTGGATATCTGGCACGTGAAATCATGATGGCCAGCATAGTGTGGCAGCTACAGCAGCAGGGTCACACTTGTACACATATCCAGATTGATAGTTTTAGCCTTTCTGTGGGACACAATTTAATTGTTCCTGTCTGTTGTGGACGGTCTACATCCTTTCCCCAGAAAAATTTGAAACAGGTGTTGTGGCAATTGCAGTGGCATTTACAGTCGTGTGTGGAGTATCTCATTGGTATTTCAAGCATCCCTATACTCACTAGTCTATGCACATGTAAGATCCTATGGGCCCTGTCATGTTGAGATAGTATCTTCACTCATTTAGATATATGATAGTCATGGCTCTGTTTATGTAGCCATTTGAAATTGTTAAAGGATTAATTGATAAGAATACACTTTCATGTCCAAGCTGCGTTCACTCCTTCTGAGCACACATAATGAGACTGTCAAGAGCAACAGTGTACAGTAAAGGACTACTCCTGGAAAAGCTCTGAAAGTATCTAGATAGGACTGTTGCATGGGGGATTGTAAAAGCAGTACACAGATAGGCTAATTTATTCAAATGAGGTTCATCACCCCTCCAGAACTGGTGCAGAGCACTGAGCAAGACACCTGTTCTGCTTTATCTACAAAAGCAGATGACTTGGACTGAGACTGTCCTCTGAAATCCACATTGAGAAACAAACCAGGAACCAGTACAGGCCAGAATAATTTTACAGGGCAGGTGTTTATAAGAGGTGTAGTTCCGTCACCATAGAACAGAGAGAATTGTCACTTTTCCTCTTTCTATCACCACCTTGCTGAGCTGCCTGCCTTCCAGGGACTCTGCATGATACACATGAAGTGAGGAGGGAAGCACTGAGGAACACACAGAAGATATCTGTTGGGGGCTAAAGCTCAGGTAAACATCCCAGAGCTGCTCATTACCTCAGGCAAGCCAAAACAATGTAGCTGTGACAACAGAGAACTTGGGGCAAGGTGCTGATTAAAAATATGACAAAATACTTGGGTCGTTAGCTCATACTGTGCATTGTGTTATAAGGTCGTGGTTGCTATCAGTACATGGGGAAGGAGGCACAGATTGAAGCTTAACAAGCTGAAGTCATTGGATAAAGTAACGCAAGGCAATGGGTTTTCACTGTGAGATGTGTGGTGAGGAAGAGAAGAAAGTCCATTACCACAAAATGATACTTCACCTTTACCCTGTACGCATAGAGATCCTCTATACTCAGCAAATGAGTATCTAAGAGATAGCAATATTGTACAAATGCTAGCATGCTAAATCTATTTGTGTCCACCTAGAGACTTTTCTCCTGCATACTTTTTTCTCTTGGTTTTGTGGAAGGTCAGAAATTGTAAGATTCTTCTCAGTCCTCATTTTGTCTGCCAATGTTACCCACAGAGGGTCAGAAACCCCCTTACAACATCTTAAATGCTTGTTGCTTTCAGAGGAATGCTCCTGCATCGAAGGAAAGCTCAGCTGTGTAGACCATCGCCAGGCTGATTGTGTTTCATAATACAGAGTTCAAGTTGGAGGGGAAACAAATCAAAGTACATGTGATCCCATCCTGCCCATTGTCTCTGGCAGAGATGATATTGCAGAAACAGAAAAATGCCAAAATTGTTGGGCAGTTGTGAGTGCAATTGGACCTTAAACTTATATTCAGGCATCCACAGCGTAGAATTATTTTTAATATCAGAGCTGGTGAGGAGTCACAGGCCCTGTTAAGAGACTGGCATTAAGCGAGGGCTATCTGTGAATCAAGAAAATGACCTCAAGCCTAACTTTGAGATAAAGAGCTCCATTTTTACTTCCCCAAAGCCCAGATACTCAAAGATATTCAGAAGCTACATTCCCATGGACCTCTCTGTAAGATTTCAGGTTTAAAATTTCTGTGTTTTCAAACCAGGTACACCAGTATGCTCCTCAAGTCTCTCTAAAACCAAGATTAACCTTCCATTTGCTTCCAGCTTATATTACACAGTGATGACAGAATTTAAGGCAGAGTACTTGACAGGTAATAATAAATTGCAATTGCTTTGCATTTCTGGGTGAAAATCCAAAAGGAACAAAGAGAATAAAATATTTTTCCTTCATTGTAGTTTTTGCTGAACCAAATTACATTTACAAATGTGAAAGCTGTATATAGAATTCACTTTGGAAGCAAATTTAGTTTGGAAATTAATTTATAGAAACACACTGATAGAAATAGATACAGAATATCTATATATAGATAGAGAATGAAAAAAAGTGTTTGTCTATATCTGCTTTTCTATGTAGTTTCTAGTTTATTGAGATTAATTGCTTTCCTTCATACATTGGGTTCAGGTTGCTCTAGAAATCACACTTCCATACCAGGGAAATGTAGAAAAATTTTAAAAAAGAAAGCAAGAAAGCAAGAGAGCAAGCAAGAGAGCAAGAGAGTGAGAAAGTAAGAAAGCGAGAAAGCAAGAGAGCAAGCAAGAGAGCAAGAGAGCAAGAGAGAGAGAGAGAAAGAGAGCAAGAGAGCAAGAGAGAGAGGGAGAGAGGGAGAGAGGGAGAGAGGAAGAGAGGAAGAGAGAAGGAAGAAAGAAGGAAGAAAGAAGGAAGAAAGGAAGGAAGAAAAAAGAAAGAAAAAAGAAAGAAAAGAAAGAAAAAGAAAAGGAAAGAAGGAAGGAAGGAAGGAAGGAAGGAAGGAAGGAAGGAAGGAAGGAAGGAAGGAAGGAAGGAAGGAAGGAAGGAAGGAAGGAAGGAAGGAAGGAAGGAAGGAAGGAAGGAAGGAAGGAAGGAAGGAAGGAAGGAAGGAAGGAAGGAAGGAAGGAAGGAAGGAAGGAAGGAAGGAAGGAAGGAAGGAAGGGAGGAAGGGAGGAAGGGAGGAAGGGAGGAAGGGAGGAAGGGAGGAAGGGAGGAAGGGAGGAAGGGAGGAAGGGAGGGAGGGAGGGAGGGAGGAAGGAAGGGAGGAAAGAAGGGAGGAAAGAAGGGAGGAAGGAAGGGAGGAAGGAAGGGAGGAAAAGCCTTTAAAAACATCTATTTTGATAACTTGCAAAAGTACACAATAAATAGAATTTATTTGTAAAAATAAAATGCAAAAAATGCTGCAAACAAGTTTTATATATTTAATGTTACAAATGCCTTGCACTTTATTTTTAAAGGAATTTTGAAATAACTGGATATAATTATTTTTTGAAGGCAGTAAAGCTATAATGGTGATAAGTACCTCTGAACTTAGAATGTCTTGTTATGCCAGTCTTGTCAGTTCATATGTACAGATCATTCAGATGAGTATAACATTACATGTAATGGAGGATGAGAACTTCACTGAAATCCATGCGTGAGGAGGGAGGAGTACCAGCTTTCATGAAGAGTTTGCTAAATATGGAATATAGATGGCTGAAAAATCATTTTAAAAGGAAGAGATGTTATAAAATCAGAAAGAAAAAAAAAAATCTTGATTCCAGTCTGAACTAAAACTTTTTGCTTGCCCATTGACCAGTAAGTTGTCCATGAATATTCCTGGTATTAAGTAGTTTAAATTAAAACCATAGTGCTCTATTTCATCACAATTTTTTTTATATCCAATGCCAGACACAGTAAAGTTTGAATGACAGAGCCACATCGCAGTTTCAGTTCCAAGTGTAGCCTGCAGGGAAGCATGAGTGTGTGAGCAACAGCATTCCAACTGTGTCTAGAGTATCTGGACTGCCAGACTTCAAATCCCCAGTAAACAGCCTGTTGCGAATCTAAAAATAGCTGGACATGTGCATGACCTGATGCAACAGCTTTCCAAAGAAGATTCCCAAGCAAGGGGACAGACAGAAGGCATTAGGAGCTCTACCAGTTACTACAGATGATTTTCACTTCAGTTTTTTTCTCTGCTGTCTACCTCTTTATCATTCTATAAATACTCCTCTGAGTCAGAACATCAGTTAGACACACAGAGGAGTGTGGAACACAAACTTTCCAATCTTTTGCCAGCCACAATGTCAAATGTAATTGTTATGGCTTTTTTTCCCACTTAAATAGTAACAAAATTGTCATTACAGAGAAGGTCTACACATCTGGGTCAAACTCTGACTGTTGAACATCAGTAACTTTTAGAGAAGAATCTGGTCATTTTCCTCTCATTTATCTTATTTGTTCTATTGTCTATTCAGTTTCAGGGTCTCCAGAAGAAGGTCTTCAGATTTTTAAGAATTAATCTATACTACTGAGATATGTTGAGTTGTAAAATTGTTTCAGATAAATGAAAGTGCCACAGACTATCTTAAATATTCCCTAGCTGTATGAACTATAGGGCATATATGGCTTCCATCAGACCTATATGACAGAGAAATAAAACAAGTACTCTTCAGTCATAATCTGGCATATAAAAGAAATGTAAACTCCATGAGGGAATGATATGCAGCAGCTCATTAACAAAAATTATGTTGTTAGTGTTACACTAAAACAGGACTTGGAATTTCTCAGAGTACGTTAAATATTTAGGGAGAAGAAATCTTCCAAAATTTTGTGTTCAGCTAAATACAAGCTATTTTCAGTTGTTCATGTCTTAAACCTGCACCCTTTGGAGCATGTCCAGAGAATATCAGTGAAGCTGGTGAGGGATCTGGAACACAAATCCAATGGGGAGGGGCTGAGGGAGCTGGGATTGTTTAGTTTGGAGAAGAGGAGGCTCAGGAGTGACCTTATCACTCTCTACAACTGCCTGAAGGGAGGTTGTGATGAGGTAGAGGTCTTCTCCTAGCAATAGGACTAGTGGGATTGGTCTCCAGTTGTACCAGAGGATATTCAAGTTGAATGTTAGGAAGAACAACTTCTGCAAAAGAGAGGTCAGACGCTGGGACGGACTGCTCAGGGAGGTGTTGGAGTCACTGTTCCTGGAAGTGTTCAGGAAACATTTAGATGTTGTACTGGGGGACATGGTTTAGTGGGAAATATTGGTGATAGGTGGACTGTTGGACTAGATGATCTTGGAAGTGTTTTCCAGCCCTGGTGATTCTATGATGCTATGCTTTGTGTATTTGAGATCGCATACCACTATTTTTTCTTCCAGGCTAGACTGAACTGTAAAGGTCAACTAGTTCCATCCCTCAAAGATGAGAAGTTAAATCTAACAGACAGTGTACTTTTTAATCATTTATATCATATATCGTTGAGGGGGCTCAGGACTCAGAGTTTCCTAAATAGCCCCTGCAAAGCCCAACAGTTCAGCCCTCTCACTCTCTATATACATGCCCATGTGCACCAACCAGCCATTGTTAGCCAAACCAAAGGCTGCTTGGCATGTTGCCCCCACTGCTGCGTGGCAGGGAGCATCACCAGCACAGTTTGCCAGGGCATGCACCTCAAAGTGCACATCTGTGAGGCATCCTAGGCCTTCTCAAGAAATACTTTTCCACAGCACTGTACTTCCTCAGTGAAGGTCGTGGTATCAGTATGTCTTTCTCCTTCCGTGCTGTAACACAGTGTGATAATCAGCACAAAGAGATAAAAGTGGGATAGCAAAGTACTCACTCATTGGGCTGGGAGGCAAGCACAAACAATTGCAGCTCTGTGAAACTTCCATACATGTACAGCTTATCAAATAAGTGCATTTGAAATATGATTTATGTGTAAAGTTCATGGTGTTCTTTTTCTGACTATGAGTTTGCTGAAATTACAGTGTAAACACGTTATATAAAATGTTTTGAAGTCTTAAAATAAAAAAAACCTGGCACTTCTTATGTCCTCCAAGGATTTATACTGCAAATATATATGCATGCTGAAACAGTCATATTTCAGCATCTTATAGCACCTTGCATATGCAGTTCACCCTTTCCAAAGAATTTCATTGCATGGATGTTTTTGTTCTATTTATATTCATCCTGCAGCAAAGTACATTTGGGATCTACTTCCATTACTTCAGAACCTATTTTGGAAGAACTCTGTTCTGGTGCATTTATGTCTTAGATATTTACATAAATCCAATATAATAATCATCTCAAGTTACCATTTGGTTACTCTGTACACCAGAGACATTACACACAGTATAGCCAGACGCCACCACTCATTTCACCCCACACAGAGCCAAAGGAGATTTGCCACTACTGTACGATAGCAATCCTCTTAAATGATTGTCAGTCAGAGTAAGTCATAAAAATCTTAGTATGTTCAGATCTGAATAAAAATAAATGTTTACAACAAATTCTCAAACACACTGAATCTCAAACCAAAGCACAAACATAATTTTTTTTGTTTTATTTTTCAGAAGAGAAAATAAACCAGTAATTTATCTCTTTGTGCCAAAGGAGATCAAACAGACAATAAAAAACACATTTTCACAATGGCTTATTTCTGTGTGAGAATGCATTTTTCAACATTTACATCTGTGACTATTTCTTTCTTTTAAATGTGAAAAAAAAATGGACAAATTTAAGTGCACTTTGATACCACAATTTTCTCTTTGTAAGTCACAAACATTCCATTTTTCTATACTGAATTGAAAGGACACCTGAAATTAGTATCACTGCTCAGGGTGGGTCAAACTCAAAGATTCAAATCCATGCTCATTTGAAATTTGTAGGAACTTCAACAGATTCCATAACCAAACTGGGATCAAAAGCCAAGCTCCCATTCAGAAGGAGATCAAGACTCATTGGAACAATGAATATAGCCAAAATTCTCATTAGCTTTTCCATGATGCCTAAGCTTGTATCTTCAACATAATTGTTGGATTAAGAACCTAATCTATCTCATATGGATTTGAGAATAGTGTTCTGTCTTTTTTTTCCCCTCATCTGTTGTACTGAGGGAAAGCTCAGAAAAGAACCACAGCATTGTGTTAGTGTGTAGTAAAGCAGTAGGATGTGATTCAAGAAAGTTATCATGAAAGTAAATACAGGGAAGTTGTGAAATAGGGCACAGAACTGTGCTGCTAATTAGCAAATAACACTTTCCTCAGCAACTAAAAAAATAATGAAAGTAAATGGAATGTCTCCTCCCTTTTTCTTCCACATACACATCTTTGCCTTCTAGCAAATTGCTGCCTGTCATTCAAGCCATGCAACGTCTGGAATTACATAGTGCCCATACTGAACATATATTCCATGCACTGACAGACACGAGTGACACAGGAGCCACAACATCCAGAGGGACAGGGGAACCCAAGAGAAGGGGGAAAGCAGATCATCTCTCTAGTGACTCTGGCATGTACTGAAAAATAACCAGCCACAGGCATTTACGTAGGAGGCTTTTCTAGCAGGATTTTCCATGCTGCGTAGGTACCTAGGGCTCAGTGCAAGTTTGCCACATAGGCCCACTCCCAGCTGAGGCACCTACATCCTCTTAAGGATTTCTGCCAGGAACCATGTTGCAAAAAAGTGTTGGACTCATGTCTTGTTAAGATTTGGGCTAGTGCCCTAACCACCAGAAAATCCTTCCTCTTGCTATTCTTTATCATTCAAATGTTGAAGAATGATCTTGCGGTTTAGCCCCACAGAATCAGGATCAGAAAACATGGAGCCAAGCACCCCAGGCGTAGGCAGGTGCAACAGGAATTGTAATCAGTTGGAGGCACACCCACCTTAAATCAATGGTACATTTGCTTCCTGGCTCCCATTCCTGGCTTGGACCCTGTGTAAGTCACTTGAACTGTTGGTGCTTCTGTTTCCTCACCTGTAATTTTAGGATAACAAAGCTGGCCTACCTCCCAGGGCTATTGTTAGATTCCTCCAATTCTGACACACGTAAAGGACCATGAGATTGTTGATTGGGAAGCTGTATGTAAATGGTACAGTTATCTTTGACTCTACTTGAAGAGAACTCAGACATACAAAAACACATGCAATATATAATTTTATTGGCTCATTATTTAACAAGTGAACTAATTGAGGATTATTGTGGCATTAGTCTTAAATAATGTTCTTTCTGGAATTACTGAATTGCTCAGTCAAGTGACAAAGCCTGCCTGATTATATTTAAATAAGTTGGGTCATTTACTCCTTCATATAAATCAATGGCTGTGGTTTTACACATTTGAGAATTTGACTTCTGAATTTTTGTTAGGTTAGGTTTTAATCACTGCCATCGGCAATTACACAATGTTCTAAACCAGGGAAAAAATCATGGAAATGAATAACCTGGAGTGTTAGGTATATCCCTTCTCCCATTTCAGGGCTGCAGGCATGCCTGCCTGTGTGGGATTCCTGGAAGGAGGACAGGCTATGGGAAGGGTAAGTGTGCTGTGCTTAGCTGGTAGGGCTGCAGCCTGGCTCCCTTCCCACTGGCAGCTCCCAGGCATTCTCAGTGCAGCTCCGGCTGATGCTGCATCACTGGTGGCATCACCCCAGCTTTAGGTCAGCTATTCAGGTTGTTATTGTTTTGCCAAGCAGACAGTATATTCCTGAGAAGCTCAACTGGTTGGAAAGTGAGAAATGTCAGTAGCGTGTAAGGTTCCCCTAAAAGGCGTTTCTTCCCCTTGCCAAAAGTCAAAGTCTACTATATACAAAGGAGGCATTATAGCTTCTCATAAAAGGTCACAAGACTTGAAATGAAAGTCACATGAAAGTGGTATACAGCCTAAATATAGGATAACTCCCAGAGTTCCTACAGTGTGTAGATTAAATTCTGTTTATTAGTAATGGAGAATGCTGCTATGCTGTGCTGTGCAACATTTGGCAGGTGAAACAGAAGAAAACCAATCTATTCTGTGCATAGCTACGTAACTGGAAGGAGATGCCATTTTGCATATTTTAAAGGAGAGGAATTTTAATTCAACTGCAGAATATTCCAAGATGAGTCACTGACCTCTCGGTCTCTTATAGAAAAGATGTGTATTGTCTTTGTTTTCCTTCCCCAGAAATGTAACCTACGGCACATGCGTTCAATGAAGTGGAAATAACTGTAGGTTAGCTTTCAAAATATATCATAAAAATCCATAGTGTGAGGAGTTTCTGGACAACACAAGCCATCATGCAAAAATTCCTAAGTGTGGATTACATCACAAGCCATTATTGTGTCAAAATATGTAAAGATTAGCTCTTAACGGCTCCTGGATCAGTAACAAGCATTTGAAATGTCCCCGAATGCATATTCACAAGATACTGTTCTGCAAACTTACAGAGCTGTTACCCAAAGGTGATGGAAGCTGATTAATTACAATTAACCATAATCCTGTTTAGAAAGCACAAGTCATCCAGTAATATATCATGTGCTGCCCATGGAAATAGCAGAGGGAATTTCTCTCTGATCTATCTTTTGCTGTAATGTTCATGAAAGCTTCTCAAATCCCAATTGCATGTGGTTGCCACTAAGAAAATCTCATGCTAGAAAAGTACACTGGACTCAACTTATCAACTTAGGCAGACTTAATTAAAAATAAAAATAAAAATAAAAATAAAAATAAAAATAAAAATAAAAATAAAAATAAAAATAAAAATAAAAATAAAAATAAAAATAAAAATAAAAGGCATTTGAAGAAAATGATGGAATTTCCAAACTTTATATTGTCCCCACTTAATCTAAAAAACCTGCTTGGCCTTTCAAGTACTGTTGAAAACCTGGCAGGCATCACAAAGAGCAAAGCAATACTTATTAGCTGTGCTGTTAGATATTCTTTTCTAGGAAGCTCCTCCCTTTTGACATTGCAAAGCTTGAAATGGGGAATTACTGGCAATTTTAACATCAGAAAACCAAGCCAGCATTTTCCATGGAATAGCTTTTCCTCTGCCTGCTTGTATTTCTGACTACTCAGAAACAAAACAGTTCCTTATCTATCAGTACAATTTCTATTCCATTCTCAAAAAATTGTGCAGGCTCTTACTAATAGATATCGTTTCAAGAAAAGCAGCTTTTACTATCCGAACTTTTTATGGCAAGAAATCATTAACCTTTATAGTTTCAGCTTATATTACTGCTTGCGTAAGATGAGGCAGTGATCTCTCCTACTGGGAACACAGGAAGGCATTTGCGGAAGACACTCATTCACGTATCATCTATACTTTCATACACGTATATTTTTATACATACATACATAGGCACATGCACACTTGAGTTATAACAGATCTGTGAGAGAAATGCTGAGCATAAAATGGATGTTCAAAGCCTGTATTTCTAAATTGCACTTCTAAACTAGCATTATACACAGAAGACAATAGAAAAGTCATACTAAAAATATATTAATATGAAGACTGTGTCCTGGACACTGATCATGAAATTCCAATGAGTGTTCATCCTGCACTACTGAAGTAGCATACAGTTAGGGATACCAGTGATTCTGAAAGTATTTGACTTGCACCAGGAAAAGAAACAAATAATGTCACAGGCAGCTGAAGAGACATTTTTTAGAAAATATATGGTTGCTGGAAGCCACGATTCTGGTGAGGTAAGATTCCTCTCCTTACTTGTGTCATCTTAAAGAGAACTGTCTTATCTAAACTTGTCACCTCATTTCTCTCTGGGGAAGTCAATAGGGAAGTGACAATTCATCTTATTCCTCAATAATTGTCTAAGATAGGTAGTGTGAGCTGCCCTCTATAGGAATCTCGTTCTTTCCATCGACTGCAGAGGCAAGATAAATTATTTACATTTTGTTTTTAATTTTTAGGTGACTAATGGTAAGTGAGACTGCCTCCCGTGGAGGAAGAGACAAATTTCTCTTTGTGAGGGAAGTATAAGGAATGAGGCAATAAAGGACTTGGAGGCTGCAGTTCAGAACATCACTGCCTTGAACTGAATCATTGAGTCTGGAGGGAAGGAAATGAAAGGCTTCCCTCTTTGCCATAATTTGGAAGAGAGATTCGGATTTCCCATGCCATCACTACCTTCTGTTTTTAATAGCAAAAAGTAACTCTTCAAAGAAAAGGATTTGCCTTTTCTTTTTAAAAGATGTAATAGTAAGTCCTACAATGTTGCTAACTCATAGGCATCTCAGATCTATTCCCAAAAGCAGTTTCTATGTGAGACACTGCTCCTCTGGACAGTATAAAAGCTGGATTGTGTGGGAATGAAACATACAGCAATTATCAATAGTTTATTAATGTGTATGTTTTGTCCCATATGCAAAGTGTGCTTGTGCACCATTTGAACTGCCAACTGAAGCAACTTGTGTGTAAGTAAGTGAGCATTTGGTGTAGCTGGTTCTTCGCACAGGAAGTTTCTTCTGAGTGGAGAAACTCAGAAATCACTGACCAGGGCTGAGTTCTGGTCTAATCAGCACAATGTGCATGTTTTATTCTACCATCCTCCACTGAATGAATTCCTTATAACACAGGTGTCAAAATGGATGCGAAAAGGGTAGCTCCACTGTGATTACTAGCTAAAAAATTAAATAATATAAGTAGTCCAGTGAAGAGTAGTTGGAAACATCTTCTTCGTCAAAATTCTCCCAAATGCGGCTAGCATGATGTAGAATAAGCTGAACTAACAGACTAGCTTCTCTTTGATGGCACCCTCTCATTTCTGTTTCCAAATATTTGATTTGACAATTTTGGGAATTTTGTCACTTTGTTGTATTTGAAGAGGCACAGCCGCCTGCTTCAGCCCTCTTTTCAGCAAATGAACAGGCTGATGTTTCTTACGCTTGGAAAAGACAGTGTTTGCACCCCTTCCATCCTAAGCCACTTTTGCCAGCCACTTCATGGGAAGTTCAGTGCAGGCCCACCATTCTGGCAGTTTTCATGGTTTTCTTTTCTCTATCTCTTTTTTCTCCCTGAGGTATATCTCATACACAGATGTATTACCATAGTCCCTTTGCCCCACAGACATATCTTCATGATACAAGATAGCAAAAGCAAGCATTATGCATGCTCACTCTGAGCTGCCACGAGCAGCAGGATGTTAGCATGGCTACAATGCTTAAAACTTGGTATCTATACTGCACAGCTTGTTGTGCTCTGCAGACACACTGAGAACACAGCCAAGCCTTACAGCATATGCTACTGACTTGGTAGTGGCCTTATTTTGGCTGAACAGTCTTGATGTTTCAGCTGTCCCTTACATAAAGAAGCTCAATTCCTTCTTAGAATTATCCTGAATCAAAAAGAACTCTCATACTAAATAATGTCAGTGAGGGTTAGCTTAATAAATGTGAATTTATTGTAGTTCAGTGATAGAGTCTCTGGCTCACTCTAGGTATCACTTATAAATCTGTAGACTTCAAAGCAATTAAAAAAATAAATATTCTAAAAATCTACTGCAATCATTTGCAATTTATACTCAATTCTTTACTATTTGTGTTTATGCAAAAAAATAGAAAAAATATTTTTGATAACTTAATCTGGTTTATATCAACTTTCTGTTTCTGGAATGTAAAGCAAAGACATTAAGTATCCCATAAATTATAACTAAGCTACTGGGAAAGAATCCATGAAAAGCAAATTTTAGAAGAAATGTTAGAAGAAAAAGCAGGCTTCTTTCTCTAATTAAGAATTTTCTAGTCACTTCAAAATAGTTTTTTTCTGAACAAAGTAGTACTTACTTACCATTAACCTAATGGTACACCAGTGGCATTAAGAATTTTACCTCATAAACAAGTACACTTGTGGCATAGAAAGCTGCAGGTAGACGTTTTAGTTGGCTTGCTTTTTGAAGGAGACATTGATTCCATGGAACAGGAAAAATTCATTTGTTTTAGCATATAATTGTAAACTACTTAAATAACAAATAAAGCAAGGGCCAATTAAAATGTTGCTGAGAAAAAGTCTGCACTTCTGTCACTCTTGAAGCATTTTGAATGACTGAAAAGATTTTAGTTATTAGTATTTCTGGAACAGTGTATCTCATTGACTTTATCAGTAACTGATATAGGTCCTTGAGGAGAGATGGAAAAAAAAAAAAAAGAAAAAAAATTTAAAAACAACTTAGAAAATGTACCTTCTACACAAGAAATAAGCTGAGCATTATGCAGCAGTAGAGGACACTATACACTTAAGTGGGGAAGGGCTTAAATGAGGGAGGTGTTTTTCAGAAGTATGGTGGGACTTACCAGAGCAGTCCATCCTCTGACTTGGTTTTGCCCTGTAATGACAAATGCGTCCATACCCAATTGCAAAATGAATAAAGTATTCTTTCTTTTCACTTCTTCTCTGCTTATATTTTGCTTCCTTCTTACCCAATAAATTTCACAATGTCTGTACTTACCAAATAAAAAACTGTGGTACTTTCCAGCACTTTCCAAGAGATCTTTCTGCTGTCATCAACATGAATGACTCTTCATCTGCTCTTTACAGTTTTCCTCCAAATTTTTTTTTTAATTGGCTATTGTCTGTGATAAATTAATGTAGTAGAAGGACCTATGTTCATATGTAGTTTGGCTGTCTTCTAAGGGAGAGACACAGATTCTTCATGCGCTTTTTTCCAAGTAAAGTTGTATGTCACAAGTATGAAAGTGACAAATGGGGTATGACGGTCCATGGTGCTGGTAAAACTGATTTATTTACTTTTATATTAAAGTAAGTGATAGTCAATTTTGAAAGCTAAGCTTCTAAATAACTCATCCTAGCTATTACTATAAATAAGTTATATAAGCTATGTTTACCATCTAATAACAAACATACGTTGGCGTCCAATATATATCAGAAATTGGTAGCAATTTCATTTGATAAATGAAGATTAAAAGTGTATATTCATTACTTAAAAGAAATGGAAGTAATAAGAATTCCACATAAAATAAAAGACTGCAAGATCCTCTTCTTATTTGGTTATTGATAATGAGACAACAATGGAAATATACATACATTAGGATAAAATTAAGTGGAAATTAATTCTGAATATGGGGAAGGAAGTAAAGGATGGCCTGGTAGGGGAATTTACAAGTGATCTATTGTGACTGACTGAACAAGTCCTGGAGAACCATAGTACAAATTCAAAACCAGTTCTGTTTTGAGCAGTGGATTGGACAGAAGGCATCCAGCTATCACATCCTGCCAAAATTATCCTATCATTTTACATCTCTCCAAAAAATAGGAAGAGGTGAGGAATTGGCTGTAGAGTGGCATCTCTGTCTTCTCTATTAAGGATGGAGAAGAAAGCAGCAAGCCATATAGTATCCATAAAGGAACATTATACCACCCAACACAGCAGAGGATGTGTATTGGCTGATATGTGACGGTAACCTGAATGAACAATACACAGCAAGCTTCTCTATTCCATCAGCACTGAGGCACTTTCCTGGTTTGAAAATAACAGCAGAACTTTTAAGCAGAAATCTGCAGGTCCTCACAAAAGGGATCTGTGCAGCTTTGTTGCACTTGCAAATGAGAAGATAATGAGTGTGGGCTTTTAGATAGCAATTTTCAGGTTTCAAATAAAAAGATACCACTTCCTATTGAGACAAGAAAGCAGCTAGTGACAGCAGTGATGTTGGTAGTGCAGTTACTCATTCTTATAAGAATGTGATGATGCAGAAGAACTTCTTTATGGAAGGATAATGGAGCACTGGAACAGGCTACATGCAGTTGTGGAGTTTCCTTCTATGGAGAGAGATATTCACTACCTGACTGTTCACCTACCTGTGTGACCTGTTGTAGGGAACCTGATTTGGCAGAGGGGTTGGACTTGATGATCTCTGAGGTCCCTGCCAAGCCATGTAAAGGGATGTGTAAAACGGAACAGAGAAAATATAGTTAATCACAGCAGTATTTCAGAGTGAAAGAATGGAAAGCTGTATTTGGAGTTTGTTGTTTTGTTTTTTACTTTGCACAGCCTAATTGAAACCTAAATCACTTTGAAATGTAGAAAGCATTATACCTTACATCTTAAAAATATAATGTCTATAAAATTTCTACATAAAAACAGTATTTGTTGTTGGCATCTCTCAGTTTTATATAACATCTCTAATGAGTTATGAAAATTAGACAATTCCTTTGAGCTTTGTCTTGCTTTTATTTTTTTGGTTAATCAAAACAGACAATTCTGATTGTGTTTCCTCTGGTCCA
This sequence comes from Tetrao urogallus, assembly GCF_951394365.1. Taxonomy (NCBI): domain Eukaryota; kingdom Metazoa; phylum Chordata; class Aves; order Galliformes; family Phasianidae; genus Tetrao; species Tetrao urogallus. Next base: position 40,179,118 of record NC_136813.1, on the reverse strand, counting down.
AGATACACAACTTTGAGGAGGGGGTTGTGTTTTTAAGAATATTTTCCCTTCCTTATCCCTTATATAAACTCTTTCCAGATCAAAAACAATAGTTTTTCATTTCTGAAGTCAACTGCATACGGAATCTTCAAAACATTCCCTTAGCATAAAAAAATAAAATCTAATCTAGAATTTCTCCTCAGTGAAAACATACATATAAATTCAGGTCAAAAGAACTATGTGACAAATAGAGTAGGATGCAGAATACAATCGTTTGAGTTTCAGTCTTTTACAAAGCACCAGCATCACTTCATGATTTAAATGGGCAATGAAAACAACTGCTGTATGGAGACCCTGATAAGGATCTTATGGGACTCTTAAAAGGAGTGAAGTAATAAACACTCGTGCTTGATTAATAAAGGAATTCAGGAGCCTTCATCTCCCGGTTCTCTCTGCCTTGTAAGCTGCAACAAACTATTTAGTATGAGAAATGCATCCTGAATAACATCAGCTAAGTAGCTGAGCAAACAGCTACCAAATACAAACAAAAGGGTAGGAATCTAATCCTAAATGTGGCAATTAAATTTGTTACTCAAATAAGTTTATTTTCTACAGAGAAAAAAAGAAAAGAAAAAAAAAAAAGCTTATTTGGGATTTTAGTGGTTTGGATTGTGAAAATAAAACAAGCTCCTCTTCTAAAGACCAATTCCTTCCAGGTGGATTTTGCATTAAAACTCTGGGGTGTGGTACATAGTATCACCCACTGCAAGGTGATAAACAGCGGAGAGGAGCGTGTTTGTCCAGCGGCACAGTGGAGCACTCAGAGGCAGTGCTACATCAGGACCTGAAAACAACATGGTTCTATCAGTGCAGACCTAACACTGTTGCTCATTTTATTCATATAGGTGAAACCTAAATTATTTTAATGGTAGTTTCATTGAACAGAAAACAAGAATCTCAGAATTTTAAATATTTGTGTGACCATGTGAAAAACATTTTTTTTCAAGAGGTCATAAACAGTAAAATTTATTAGTTGTCTCTTGTAAAAGAAAGAAAGAAAGGCAGCCTTTTATACTTTATGTAGGTTGTTTGTTTTCTGCTTCTTAATTCCATGAACTCCCAGCGGTGTTTGGAGCCTCTTTGCCATGGGACAGCTACAACAAAATCAACCTACACAACTCGAATTTTCTCCAAAGGCACTTCTTCCTCTGTGTCAGGAAGGAGTGGGAAGAAGAGGAGTTCACCAGATTAATGTTTGTCTAGCTAGCAGAATGCTTGTCATCCTTGATCAGGACTCTTAATTTATGTTACCACATGAGAGAAAGAGAATCTCAGTCAGCAACTCTCTCACTCACTACTGGAAGAAGACTTTGGCCAAAATTCAAACCTATTATTTATTTTTGAAAACACAAATACAAATTCCATTGGGATTTCCCTGATGAATAACAGCATAAGCCAGAGAGGAAGGTAGGATCAAATTAACAGAGCTAGAAAGCCATATAGGTGTGGAACTGATGTGAGCAGGGTATTGTCCAGTGAAAACTTGTATTAGTTATTAATTATGTTTTGATTTCATGGAACTTTTAATTTCTGTAACATTTCAAAATATTACGTGAAGAGTCAGAATATTGTGCCCAGTTTTCTTTGTCTGAACTGAAGATAATTTATGAAGGACATGCCTCAAGGAGAGAGTGTGAAAAGATGAAATAAAATCTGTCACCAAGGATGAAGTCCTGCATGACAATAGACAAGTAAGGAAGGACAGTGTAGTCACTGAGGTGTTCACAGGTAGATTAGTGAGGTTTGAGGGCTATCCTCCTTCATGGGAAGAACCGAAATGAAAACTGGAGTCTCGGTTTCACAGTAGAGAGAGATGGAAAATGATAGTAAGCTCTGTGAAGTATCTGTGTATAAATACAGTGAGTGTAGCTGTTAAAGGAGCAGAAAGATCATGACTGTGTGTCAGAAGATATAAAGCGTGAAGAGTAAGTTTTGTCTCACCTTCAAAAATCTCTTCAAAAATCTTTGAGTTAGTCATTCAGATTCCTTTTATAGTCAATAAATACTTCCAGAGAGTGAGTCACCTGACCTAATTTAGACGTCTATCTTGAGATGGGATGAATCACACACTCAAAGTATCTATTGACATCTGTTAACTATAAAAGGAACCAGAACTTGCTTAAATGGAGAAATCTACATTGCAAATGAATCCTGTCCTTAGGCATTTTACAAAGTAACTTCATAAATACCAGGGGAATCCATTCTTTTCAGGCAGGCCTCTAACACTCAATGGTCTTATGGTGAATGCAGGGAATATGGTAGCCCTCCCCACCTCCTTATAACTGGAAATTGGATTATTAGACTGGTTTTTAGGATAATCCACTATTGAGCGAAGAAGGAGGGCAAAACCTAGGAATACTGTTCCACAGAAAACTCTGCTGTTAATGACAATAATTAGGCTGATGTGGAGGCTCTGCATAAAAAAAAAAAAAAAAAACACAAGTAAACGTTGGACAGAGAAGAGGAGGAGAAAATAGCCTCTCTTCACTTTGGAATGTGGGATGCTGAATCTAATCAGACTGATATCAAAGTGTTAAAACTTTATTAAAAGCAGAATCTAAACAAATGCCTTTCTCCTCTGCTCACCCTCCCAAATTCCTTAATGGAGATTTTAAATGAAAATAAAAGTTCAAAATGAGTTCAGTCACTCTTAAGAAGCTCTCATATCTGAACTTTCTGCAACGAGAGTGATTTGTTATACATTAACTGGAAAACCAAATCTTTGAAAGGTGTTGTTCATACTAGGAAAAATTTACCACGTACTGCTAATATCCCACACATTTTAACATTGTGTGTTAGAATTACTCTCACAGGATATTGAATATAATCTGTTTTTAAAACTTTGAATGTTCTCATTTCTGTGTTCTCACCTATATGCAGTATCCTCACTTGAAAGAGGCAGATAAAAAAATTCATGATTGACTTCTGTGGGAATAGTATTTCATCCACTATGTGGGCAATGTTGAATCTGTTGCAACTACAAGCACAAGACTTCGGCCACAGCTAAGGCACCCGTTCTCCCCTTTCAGTAAGATTTTACCCAGTGTGCAATAGATCTAGTATAGGCATTGATTTTGGTTGCCATGGTTTGGGTCTGCTGCGTTTTGTTTTGGGAGTCATGTTAGAACTTCAGGTGCTTCAGTATATTTCAGTAGTGAAATAGTTAACCACTTCATCTTTAAATTTTGTTTGGCCTTCTCTCAAGTAGATGCTTCCTGTTGATACACGGTTTCCTTATTTTAAAATTAGACAGGTGCAGTATGCTTTGCCTAGGATCACTCCTCTTCCTTCACAGTGTTCAGCATGTTGTGGGTTTCACTGAGCTGCAAGAATCAGTTTATTGATTTCCACAATCCGTTTGTTGAGGGTATCCATGATACAACTTAAAACACAGATATCAACATCAAATACTGGTATTAAACAGATGTTGTACTCATAAAACAATATTATGCCTACAATATAATAAGATTGCATCACTGATGATGGTAATTTTGTTTCACCTAGTACTGTACAGGAATTTTTTGAACTGTACATTATTGAACCATCAGCAGTAGAACTCCAACCAATGTGCAATAGGTTAAGTGAGGCATATCATAAAAATCACCTTCTAAAACAGCGAAACTCCAGGGAGGCTAAAACATGGAAAGATCTACATAAATCTTGCTTGCATAATTCATGGCAGGGTTTAGTATCACCTCCATTAGAGCTAATATAGGGAATACAAAGACGATTTAAAAACAACCAGCAAAACATTTAAATGTGCTCAGCATTCAGACTTAGCATGGAGATTCCAGTGAATCTTAGAGTACATTTCTTAGTTTAACATTTGTTTTGCTAATTCCTCCATGTCTCCAAGGACTGTATTTACTGTTCTGTTGCTAATGCATTTTAAAGCTTTAAAGCTTTTAACCTTTAATCTCCACTTATTCAAGAGAGGTTAAGTGATCTTTTTCCTTACCTTCTGTCCAAAAACAGGTGTTCAATCAAACATTCTTCTGAAAAGACCACACTCACACTTACCTATATCCTCATAAGCTTCCTTTTAAATGTGGAATCCTTTCATAATCGTAATTCGTAAGAAACTTACTAAACAGTTAGTGCAGAATTCAAGAGCAAAATAAACACTGCTATTTTTCCTCTGTCCTTTTATATTTAAAGAGGAAGATGTAAAGCATACTTGATGGAGACACAAGAACAGTCTAAAATGACATTAGCAATAGTGCTACTGTACTGTAATATATAGATTATATTGAGATAAAAGAAAAGCTTCAGGGAAAAATCACAAAATTGGATGTGCATTATCAAGGCAGATGATATGTTTTTAAACAAACCAACTCCAGAATTAGTTTTGTAAGCAGAAGTGTTATGATTAAAAAGATTTCAGGATTTAGGACTGCGTTTAAACATTCAATTGGTTGTTCCTTTGACATTTCTCCCTGATTCAATATCTACTATTCTAGTGCACCTTCTGCAGGTGCCGTCAACTTTCTTTTGTTTGGGGAGGCCGGAAGACCAGCTCAAAGCAAATGCCCAGCCTTTAGACAAAGAACATAAGTTCTACTTCTAACTAACACAGAGAGGCATTTGGATGTAATTGAAAAGTGTGGGTCTACTATGTCCAATTCTGCATGTTTCTTCTTGATCTGCTTGGGTAAGACTTGAACCTGACAACAACAGAAACAAAAGGCCTGTAGAAGAGGAAGCATGTAGGCAGGACACCTCTATGATTATTCTCTTTGTGAAAATATCACTTTCAGAAATGAGACTCACAGTGCAGCTAAATACAATTCTCATTTTTTCTTTGTCCTCCGGGTTGAAATTCCCAACCAAGTCTTCAGTTAGCAATTATGAGATTTGATAATGGAAGTGAGTGACATGATCTGACCATGACATTTTTCTTCTGATATTTTCTACATCTTAAAAAACAAACAAACAATCAGATATAAGAGGCCAGAAAAATTAGGACTTTCAGTCATCAGAAACAGATTTAAAGCTACTTGTTCTCTGTGGGAATTCTGTTTATCTTACGATCTTTCAATCAGTCTCCAAACTAATAATATAGCAAAATATGGTTTCAGTTTCAAAAGCTTACGTCTGTTTCTTGACTACTTTCTACACACTGTAAAAACATAGGGGAGATTTGAAACTAAACTGATTCAGTAACTTGTGAAAAGTGGAAATGCAATTGACTCTCAGATGATGTAACAACATAAATATCACACTCTGTGACGTTGCATACCAGCAAATACCTTTTTTCAGTGTCCAACAGTATAAAAAACCTTTAAAGGAATTTTGCAGCATGTTTGTTCAAAGATAGTATTCTAGAGTGTTTCTTTTTTAATTTGAGTTATAATTATAGCAATTGCCTTAATAAAAGGTTCTGAGGTAAGGACTTGTGCATGCCATTCACTCACTGCCGCGTTTAATTCCTATCACTGTTCAATCACTTGTTACTTTATTTTTAGGGACAAATTTATAGCAAGCTGCTGGATCACATGTACCCAAGTATTTGAAGTATCTGCAGCTGCTTACATTGCAGGAGATCCAAGCTGCATTCCTGTCATGAATCATAGATTTGTGAGGGCAGAGCCACAAATATAAATTTAAAAAAATGCAGCTTACACTGCTGGCAATCAAATTTTAAACAGCTTTCCTAAAGATCTATCCTGCCAGCAGAGCCGAGGCTCTTGCTCACTCTGGTTATGATTTCTTTCCTGGGACACGGCATCTTTAGGTACTCATTAAGAGCTTCTACTGGAATGTTTACTCGAGAGAAACTATAATCACTGAGTGACTGCAGGTAGAAAGGTTAATTAACAGGTAATTAACAGAAAATCATTCAGGACCACCTTCCCAGGGTTTCCCCTTTCAAAAGCATAGGCATTCTGTCATTAGTGTAGATTATTTCCTGGAGGATTTGCTTGTACAAACAGGATTTGCACCTATAAATTACGTCACTTCTCTAGATACTAACATCATCAAGTTGTACAGTTAAGTTACGGGGGGTGAAAGAGGCAAAGCAGGAAAGCTATCACTTGAATATCACTGAGGCAGACCTACGAAACAGTGACTATTGCACATGTGAATGGACTTGGGCAGCTTTTAGGTCATTCTCAATCACATTCTTTTGCCTGAAAATGTTGACAATTGCCAGTTATTCTGAAAATATTTGGGACTTAAAAGTTTCTCAACTGCTATTGTGACTTGATAACAGAAAATAGAGGGATTTAGTCAATAGTAATAGTTTTGTGATTCAGATTTAACTTCCAATGATGAAGAAAAAAGTTAACATGTGACACAGATATCAGCCCAACCAATACAAACAGAGTTAAACAAACAGTTCGTGAACAACACGGAATCTGAAATTAAAGTTTTCCACCACTCCCTGTTTTTTTTCTTTTCTTCTCGTTTACGGATTATGATAGTTCTGAAGAGAAAGAGGGGAAGTTCATACATGAGTCAATATGGAGAGGGCTAAGCTGCCTCCTTAGTTTGAAAAGTTCTCTGCATAATAAGATTAAAATAATAATATACACTTTTTCATATATGGAGAAATAGTTATAATATGAAAATGAGAATTGGTTAGAATCTCTTGTGCTATATATAACAAAATCCATAATTTTTTGTCCATATAAAATGTTGTCTCAAATACCATACACTCACAAGGCAGGTGATTGTCAGAAGTTCCAACTGAAACAAAAGCTGTGGTTGTGTATTACTGTGTGAACTTCATAAAATGTACACAAAAACACTTGTCCTCAATTTCTGACATATTTACCACATCTTTTTTCTCTTTCTGCATTTCTTTCCTAAAGTACAGTGTCATTCCAATGCCTTAAACTTCTTTTTTCCAAACCTTTTTTAAACAAAACCCTCAAAATCCAGTCCATTGTTGATTTGTAGTCTTATTACTTGCATTTGTTTTTCCCTTCAACAGGAGATATTTATAATTTCCTGAAGGAAACAGAACATCCAAATATTTGTCTTGGTTAATAAGAGAAGACAGAGGAATAACGAAGAGGGTTTTCACAAAGTGATATGCTGGGAAGATGAGAGTAATGCATGTTTTCCCTCTAATGTCTCTGATGTTCTTGCCCAAGTTCAGATGGGCTGAAAATGCACCACTTTTGACACAAGGATCACGCATTTGAACAAACTGCTACCAGACAGACACAAGAGTTGTAAACCTGATATCAGAAAAACAGTCTCTCTACATTTTATGACTACAATGGGCAAAGAATGCATGAGAGTATCAGTGCACAGGGAAGGAGCCTAAGCTCTGCTCTTTTGTTGTTGTTGGTTTTGTTTTTGGTTTGTTTGTTCATTTTGTTTTCGTTTTTGTTTTTGTTTTAATGGATGCTTTAACTATAGTACAGAAGATAGGTGAGTTATGGATTCAAAAAAATACCATGCCTGGTTCGTGCAACTTGTCATCTGACTTCAACTTTTCTCTGAATCAGTTATTTATGTGATCTCATAATGATGGGGTTGGAGATAAGAGCAGAATGTAGAACAACTTTTTTTTTTTTTTTAAGGATGTCTGTCTTTTTTATTGCTAAACTTTATTCTTACTTTTTATACTATGTTCTACAGGCACACATCCATAAAATGCCATCAAATAAAATTTTATTTATAGATATTATAGGAAGTCTATCTGTAAAAGCGTTTTCTGAGAGCATTGCCCAATCCAAGCTGACCAGCAATTCTTCCCAGAAAATGTGCCACATCTGGTACACATGTGCATGTTTACATGGACACATGCAAAAGCCCATACCATGAGAAGGCCAAGCGCATACCAGCTCTGCCTGAAAGCTTTATGGCCCTATTAGTAGGAAGTGCTCCAAAGCTAAAATGCCCTTCCTTGCATAATTAACTCTCTCTGCCATGGAGGTAGACTCTGTTGTTAAAGAACAATCTATGATCCTACAGATTTTCCTAAGATAATTGTTTTGGACTGATGACGGTGCCTAAAGAAACACATGATATCATTTCCTTCAAATTCCTTATAAAAGTTTGTTCAAATATTTATTAAAGGATTGCAGGGCAAGCATTTTCACAGCTAATTTGAAATCTCTTTGATTTCACTTTTCTCCAAAAACGTTGCATTTAATAAAACATCAGAAACAGCACCATATGTTTAATCTCAATAAAATTAGAGAATAATTTTGTATGGAACAAAAAGAACAAAGACACAGTCAGTGCAAAGGTCCTAATTCAGACTACAATGTTATCAGGACAAGTGCCTCTTTTCTAGTAAGTCAGTGACACATCTTTTTGCTGAGTATGGCTCAGACTTCAGGCTTCTACTACAGGATATGTTTGTTAGGAAAAAAAATCACAAAACTCACAGCATGGCCTTGTCTGTTGCTATAGTAAATACATAAATTATACAGGTTTCTTCTATTTTGAAATATTTGCCGAAGTTGATAATGGAAGAATAAATTAAATCATTTATTGCATAAATTCACAAAAGATCATTTTGCTTCATAAGACAATTAGTCAGACTAAAAAACTATACATTTTTAGATTCTTGCTTCAGCCTTTGTATTTAGAGTAAATGATCAATCAGTACAGACGTGAGTAAAAATCAATAAAACAAATACATTTTCCTTGTGACTTGTCCAAAGGTTGCAATTTAGTTATAGTGCAACTTAAGTTGTTGGCCCTGTTACATCATGTACAACGTCTTGTAACGTCTTTCTTTTTTTCTTTTTTCTTTTTTTTTTATTGAGGAAGGACTGTGTAGCTCAAAAAACAAAGAAGGGATTTAAAAATCCTAAAACCAAAAAACCAGTTTTGTGTTAATGGGCTTTATTACATCCATTTATCAAAACTATATCTTGATCTAAAGCCCACTGAAGTATGCAACTCTCTTTCCATTAGCTAGTCAGCATTGAAACAGGGTTTTGAAATTTTATATGGTTAAAATATAGCAATAAAACCTACATATGTGAAACATTTACCAGATGCATTCCTCATATGGTGTTTTTCTTGATGACAATGACATTTTGTTGTATAGAATGCATGCAGAAGTACTGCGTAGAGTAGAAATAACTCGCTTCAAATAGGTATAATCCAAACCCTCCTCAAGCTGTCGAGCGTGAAGATTTCTAAATCATCCTTTCATGGAGGACATTCTTTTCTAAGAGAATTCTCTGAAGGCAAGACCTTAAAGACCAAGCTCACTGAGTTAATCTAATCTTTGCTGTAGGTGGATTAGTGTATATGTATTCATGTGTGTATATGCCAAGTGAAAAAGGCCTCCTAAAATCAGTTGTAGCTCTTGGCCTGGGAAGACTGGCTAAGGGCAAAGGGAGAGAGATTTTGTTACCACAGGCACAAAAAATTCTGGCACCACTGCTTGCAACTGCAGAAGAGATCAGACTAATGATAGTTTACATTTTTTAAATTTCCAGGAGGACATATTTAGCATCCTATGGGCTTATCACTTAAAAATATATGCCATTCACTCCTTAAATAAAATTCCTATTTTTAATAACTTATGCTTTGACCTTGCAAAATAGACAATGTTATAATAAATTAACCCTAATGCCTTCCTTAAATATCCTTTAAAATGTTGCCTACTTCAGTGACAAAAATAGGATCCAAACTTTGAAGATGTCCCAAGTGAAGTAGCAAGTGGCATCCGCTGAAACCAGAATGTATTGGACATAAATTGCTGTATGCCTCATTAATGCCAGTCCCTACTAAGAAGATCACTAAATATGCATTCACAGATTCCAGAAGTGTCCAAAAAAAGCCAGACTGGGGAAATGGAGAGGTATGCATGTTCCTGGAATCTGTTTTTGCCCTGTCATTCCATAATACAAAATAGGGCTAGTGTAGTTGTCAGCTGAAGGACAGAGATTCTGGAAGCAATTCGAAGTTTTACTACCTTCTGAAGACTAAAACTGGAACTTGTTTTCCAAGAAACTGAACATAGAATCATAGAATGCCTGCATCGAAAAGGACCACAATGATCATCTAGTTTCAACCCCCCTGCTATGTGCAGGGTCACCAACCACTGGACCAGACTGCCCAGAGCCACGTCCAGCCTGGCCTTGAGTGCCTTCAGGGATGGAGCATCCACAAACTCCTTGGGCAACCTGTTCCAGTGTGTCATCACCCTATGAGTGGAAAACTTCCTCCTAATATCTAACCTAAACCTTCCCTGTCTCAGCTTAAAAGCATTCCCCCTTATCCTATCACTACCCACGCTTGTATACAGTCATTCCCCCTCCTGTTTATACACTCCCTTCAAGTACTATGCCAGTGATGAGAGGATTCAGTAATATGAGGTATGCAGGTACAAATTTCCTGTTTCAAAATACTTTTATACCGAATAAAGTTTTTTTTTCTAGCTGTGGTAAGAGGAGCTGAAACCAATGAACTCAGCAGGAAAGGAATTTTAGCTAGGCATGGGGATGACTTGGGTCCAAACTCTGCAGTACACAGGTGAGAATTTTGTATAACTCTCACCATGTAGAATTGTTTCATTTTTAGTGTTCACTACAAAAGCATACTCTGGCTATGTATTTTGCTGTACTTTGGCATGTTCATAGGATTAGGTCCAAGATACCCTACTTTGAGATTTCTGATTTGGCTTGAACATAGACAGCTACTGTACACATTTGTATTTCGGCTTTAAATAAGTTTTTGAGTAAAAAGTACACCAACACTCTGAAAACTGGAGTCTGGAGTAGATTAATATCACTTGTTCATTTGTTTGTTTTATAGATTTCCAATCTGTAAAAATCTGCAATGCATTTTGGGCAACAATTGTTTACTGTACCATAGTGCAATACTGAATTTGGAAGACTGCACAGAAGATTTTAAAATTTCACATGACATCAATTCTTGCAACAACTAGAACTGGCATTCCTGAGGAGTTGTCTGTCCCACCAATTAAAGACCCTTCGTATAGGCTAAGCCATTGGTGATTTTCTTCCCAGGGGATGATATGAAAGAGACATTTTATGTCTTCGCTGCAGACTTTCTACCTCACTGCCTGGAGCAGAGAGAGAATTGAAAAGGGTGTGTTCCATACCTGCAAAGTATATACGAGGGCTGCTCCAAAAAAAATGCCCTCCATTTATTATGTTGACACAATGTCAGAGGTGGATGTTGATGGTATGGAAGCAGAGGTTGAACCTTCTCATCAGCATTCTGTTACATGTTGTTGTTTTGTGACAGATGGCGGCATAACGGCAGTCTGACAAAATGGCATCTGATATGGAAGTGTGTATGGAACAAAGGCATGTCACTGAATTCCTTCATGCAAAAACTGGCATTCATTGACATCCATTAATGCTTGCTGAACATTTATGGAGACCAGATAGTGGAGCTGAGCACAGAGAGGCAGTGGGTAGGTGATGAGTTTCAACACTGGTGACAGTGGGTAACCTCTGCTGGCACAGATTTTTACAAGCATGACACGCATGCTCTTCTTCATCTCTGGTGAAAATGCATCAAATGTTGTTATTGTCTTTTTTGTATCAGTTGTAGTTTCCATGTAAATAAATAGGAGGCATTATTTTCAGAGCAGTCTGAAACTTCAGGAGATTTTGGTAACAAGTGATGATGAAATAAGAGTGCTGCTCATATGAATGTGGTAGAGGTAAGAGAAAATTGGTATTCACTGAGGAAGGGAATATAGAATATAAAAATCTTTGGAATTATGTCTTGGCTTGTTTGGCTACTTGGTGTTAGAGGTTTCAGCACATTAGCTTTTATAATACAAATAAACTCTATGAAGCGATCTGTTCCATTAAAAGGCTCCTATCATTAACTGACCTGCTACAGTTGTACAGATGCAGTCTTACACATTATTCTGAACTGAAGGAATACCAATCATTTTCTTTACTTTGAAAAAATCACCATTATTCCTCTATTTTAACAGTCCCCTTACTTTCCTGTACTGCAAGTCATTTTTAAGTCATTCTGATGAGTCATAGTGCTATGCTGGCAGGAGATTTTGTTGTATAGCCAGCGTATTATTCTGCAACATTTCACTTTATTTTCTTTTTGCTATAACTTTGCCTACAATAACTTTGGTCCAGTTAGTTCTTGATTTGTCCCATCCAACATTCAAGCTTATGACTGACATAGGAAATTAACAACTTGAGGCTTCCTGAATACGTTATACGACGTTCAAAACGTAAATTCATATTTATGCACCCCAATGCTGCATTGGGTTTTACTTTACTGAGTACTGAGAAAGCCTTGAATGACAGCTTAGACACAGGTACCTTAAGAGGGATTAATTCAGATCCATATTTCTTTAAATCAGTACTGAATGTTTACTTTTTAAAATGAGCTAACTTTCATACAGATACATACAGAAAATTTACTGGTGAAACTGGTAAATGCTGGGCAGATTTGAGGTTCATAATCATAGAATCATAGAATGGCCTGGGTTGAAAAGGACCGCAATGATCATCTAGTTTCAACCCCCCTGCTATGTGCAGGGTCACCAACCACCAGACCAGGCTGCCCAGAGCCACATCCAGCCTGGCCTTGAATGCCTCCAGGGATGGGGCATCCACAACCTCCTTGGGCAACCTGTTACAGTGCATCACCACCCTATGAGTGAAAAACTTCCCCCTTATATCTAACCTAAACCTCCCCTGTCTCAGTTTAAAACCATTCCCCCCTGTCCTATCACTATCCACCCTCGTAAACAGCCTCTCCCCCTCCTGTTTATATTCTCCCTTCAAGTATTGGAAGGCCACAAGTTCCCCCCAGAGCCTTCTCCTCTCCAAGCCAAACAAGCCCAGTTCCCTCAACCTTTCTTCATAGGAGGGGTTCTCCAGTCCTCTGATCATCTTAATGGCCTTCCTCTGGATCCTCTCCAACAGCTCTGTGTCTTCCTTTTACTGGGGGCCCCAGGCCTGGATGCAGTACTCCAGATGGGGCCTCACAAGAACTGAGTAGAGGGGGACAATCACCTCCTTCTCCCTGCTGGCCACCTCTTTTTTAATGCAGCCCAGAACACAGTGGGCCTTCTGGGCTGCAAATGCACACTGCTGGCTCATGTCCAGCTTCCTGTGCAGCAGGACCCCCAAGACAGACCCCTGAGGGATGCCACTTGTGACCGGCTGCCACCCTGACACAGAACCATTGCTCACAGCCCTTTAGCTGTGTCCAGCCAACCAATTCTTAAGTCACCAAAATCTTTCAAATCTGTACCTCTCCAATTTAGAGAGAAGGATGTGATAAGGGACCATGTCTGGGAAGATGACATCTGTCACCCTTCCCACATCCACTGAAGCTGTCACTCCATCAAAGAAGGCCACCAGATTGATCAGGCAAGATCTGCCCTTAGTGAAGCCACGCTGGCAGTCTTGATTTACCTCCTTGTGTTGCATGTGCCTTGACACAGGATCTGCTCCATGATCTTCCCAGACCTCACAGGGATGAGGCTCATCAGCCTGTAGTTCCCTGAGTATCTCTATAATGGCATAACAGCATTGGTGACCTTTAAATCTATGCACCCACGGTATAAGATACAGGGCTGCAGGAAAGCACCTACTATTAGTCTGGCTATAAAAACTTTTACTAAGTAAAAAGTCTATTACATGTATATCAATGGGCAATAACAGCTCTGCAGTGAAAAATCATGAAAATGAGTATATTGCTGAAACATATACTAGTGGATTGCAAAACAAAGCAAAGTTTGAATGACCAATATGCAATGTTCCATGTAGCGTATAATTCACAACAAGATATGCAGATTGATCACAGTTGCCTTTCTTGAGATAAATTCGGGTTCCAAAATTTTGCTTTCCTTCTCTATAATAGTTTGGGAGTTCTTTTGCTGTGGAAGATCATTTTCTGATCAACAACTAATGTTCAGTTTGTACCTGTGTTCTTTGTTACTCTGCAAATGAACTCATGATCTTACAGTTGCTGAGGTTGTTGCAAAAAAAACTTGGTTTCTTCATCAAAGCATTTTTTTTTACATGTAAAATGGATGGGAACATTTTCTGAGCCTTCACTATTTCCCTTGTCCCTTCTTTTGTTCTTGTTTGCTTGTTCTTATTCAATCTCATTTTCTGGCATTGTTCTTGACTAATTGTAATGGACTGATTCCTAACATGTGTTGTCAATGGATTGTTTGCTGGCATATCTGACAATATTACCATCTACTTCAGCCGTTTATAAATTTTGGTGTTTTTATACTGTGGAAATTTAATAAACAGACTAGTAATTTAAAAAAGAAATGTCAGCAAGATTTGTGGGATAGGACAAGGCCTACTCTATACCCCATATTCTTCAAATGCAATTGTTTCTTTTCAAAGCAGCACAGCTGTTCAGCAATCAAGAACTATCTGTATCCCATATGCTAAAACCAGATGTCAATATTGCTGTGTGTGAATTTGCAATGCAAGACTGTTCAGAACAGTCAAACAATATTTCAGGGGAGGACATTGTCCAGGGAACTACACTGGGAAGAGTTTCCAGCACAGTTCCCTGCCAAAGTAGTAATAAATCCTTTCTTCAGGGATTAGGCAAAAGCTTTGCATTATGTAGAAAACTAACTCTTCTTTCTTAAGCAATAAAGCCACAAAAACCCAAACTAATGTTTTCAAAAATGCTTACCTCTCTCCACTGCCTGTAAAGGGCACAGAGTGTGAGTAGCTCAGATAGGAACATCTTTTTGTCAAATGAATCCCACCGTGATTGTCTAGTCACATGTAATTATGAAAGAATAGATTTATTCCTTTCCTAAAGCTCATGCTGTATCTTCCAACTCACTCCACACAAATACCCCTCCCCACCATCAGATATGTTCATCATATGTAGCTCTCCCTCTGATCCCTTTAAATACTCTTCTTAGCCAGTACTGCTGAGACAGCTGCACACTTACCACCACTCCGATGGTGGCAGCAGCTGAAGCAGCAGCATTACTCTCTTGATTGCTTAGTTTCCAGCCTCCTAGTAGGGCCTAAGATTTCTTCTTGCTCACTATCTGAGTGTTGTCACCACTTTGTTGGAAGGATTCAGGTTCTTCACAGGCACCATGTCCCACAGAGCACAACATCCACATTAGGGCTGGAGGGGTGGAAATAGAGAAGCAAGAGAAAGGGCATGGTACTAACTCTGAACTCAACAAGCATCTTTCTGAGTTTATTTGATCCTAATTACTTTTTCCATCAGTGGCTAATAATCTGAATAAGCAGAAGGAACAAAGCACAGTCTTTTCACATATCAAGATGACTCTAAAGATAGCAATAAAGAAATATCATCTGTAACTTTACATCTGGGACTATTGCTAGTATGAAAGCTGTAAGACCCCCCAGGATGTGTGAGGAGTTTCAGTAATATTTGTATGCTGAATCATGACACTAGAATCTGCATGAGCACAAGTGAATGACTTCATCTTTCTAATAATTTGAACCAGGATGGTCTCTTTATAGAAGAGAGATTGCAGATTTGTTTGTGTGTATGTAAATCAGGAGAGTACACAGAAATAAATTTCATATAAGAAAAATTAAAAGAGAATCTTCACTGTGTATATATTATTGTCAGTTAAGAAACACAAAGCTTTCACCAAAATTGAAATGAGAATGTAGTTTCTTTTCTTTTTTCCATTACCATGCTAAAGACAGATGCCATTTCCATTTTTCCTTTCCTGGAAGACACCAGATGGCTAACAGCATGCTACAGGAGCTGAAATCAGAGGAAAAGAGATGGATCCTATTTCCAAGAGCTGTGTAAGTTTCCAGATTTCTTTTTGAAGATTTTTACAGCAATGTTGTTCCCAACAGTTTGTTGTATCCTGACTAGAACAGTTTTGGATACTCTCCCATTACATAGCAGCATCCTGAAATGCATTAAAACAACTTTTAGCACCTCTACTATTTGACTGAGAATGTTAACTTCTCAAGTTTATTAGCCAAAGAGTGTAATAAAAGAATACATATTTGGCAGCACCCGGAAGAATGACATCGAAATAGCCCCCTAAAGACCAACATCAATCTCCTTTGTAGATCCAGATTTGAATCTGTACCCAAAGAAAAAAAATTCTAAGGCACCTGAGTAACTTGACATCTCAGGTTCCAGTTTCAAGGTTATATTTTCTTATTTCCTGAAGATCTCATCTACAACTTTAGGCATCTTAATATGCCAACAACTCAAGTTTTAATGAGAATGTGAACTGAGCCTTGTAAGCGTTCAGACGCAAAGCAAGAAAACAGCCTTTTCACAGTGATTTAGAGAAGTCTGCTTAACTTCTGAGTTGAATATCACAATCAGGGGATTAAACAAGGTGCTTCTAGTGTATGAATCAGTTCTTCTTCTGACCTGTCCCTTCTCCAGAGGTTAGGCAGCTAACCCAGGGTTTAGGGAGAGACACTCCTAATTACATGACTTTCAGGCTGCTTAACCAAGCAGAGATTAGACATTCACAAAGGCAAAATTTGCTTTTCTAAATACAGATTGCGTGCTGCATAACAGTTTACTGGCTTAAGCACTCACACAGGATGCAGGAAACTTGGATGCTTGAGACTTTTTATCTTGAGGGGAGTCAAATCTCATTCCTCCTTTCTAAGGCTGTGGCCTGAAGTTTATGCCATAGACCAGGTTCCTCAAGGCACTCTACTTTCTTCCAGTTAAGGCTTTGCTTTTTTTTAACAAGACAAGATTTAAGCCGGATCATTGCCTTCCTGCTGTAGGGAGAACTGCAAACAATGCAGTAACATAGTGGTTAGGTCATTCAGTTGGGAGGCAGTGACCTGGTCATGATCCTAGAGTGATGTTTTTTTTCCTGAATCCCATGTCTATCTCATGTAAAGTGCATAAACAGTTCTGGAAGAGAATCAAGCATCTCTCTGCTCCCATTAGAGTGCTTAATAGTGAGGCTTCAGAGCTCCAGGTAGATTATAGCTCAGTGTGTGAGGGACTGAATCATTCCCTCAAATTGCCTTGCTTTCTTATTTGTCTGATCAAGCTGTCCAAAAATCTGATTTAAGTACTTCAACTTATTCCTTGAGCACTAGACCACAGCTCTGTAGGCAATACATGACTAATGTTCACAGCATGCATTACGAAACTAGCTTTCAATCACTGTATGCAGGTAGTCCAAAATCTATCAAGTGCAAATGAAAAAAATCATCATGAGTAGCTTATATTTCTATAATCTATAATGCTATATTTCTGTATCTTTTGCTTTGCCTCAGACTTTCTGGTGTGTGTTGAATTGCACTAGTATAGACACTTCCCAACTCTTCAATGGGAAACATTTATGTTGGCCAGGCAGCTAGAAGACATCATTACTGTTGTCATAAAGATGCACAGGAGATGTGGCAAAGCTAAAGACCAATTTAATTGTCTGTGTGGTAGCATTCTGGCAAGAGGTACCAATTCCCAACCACAAAGGTTCTCCTAAGGATTTTCCTAAGGAGAAAACAAGAAAAATCGAACTACGCATGGTGGTACAGTGTAGTAGAGCATAAAGAAAGAACCTGAAGAGAATAGCATAGATAGTATAGCACTGCAAAGAATACAGTATTCATCTTATGCTGTTGATTCCCAGTGATTTTGCCACCCTGTTCTCTGTACTTTATATTCTTCAGATACTAAATGAATTAAAAATTCAATAATGCACATTAAAAATTGTATCCTTGACCCAAAGGAATGGAAATTACTGTTGAGGCTCTCTAAATTTTATAAGAGAAAGCAAAAAAAACATTTACAATTCTGCAATTCATCAAAAAGCAGCAAATTGTTTCCTATATACTTTTATTATGTGCATCTTTAAGGCTTGCGTCAGTTTTATGTGGAAGGTCAAATTAATTCCACGTGTCATTGTACTTAGCAAGTGAAGCTGCATTGTGGTTTCCTGTGGCCATATAGATTATCTAGACTATTATTTAAAAACAACAAATTATCCTACTTTAAAATTATTTGTAATAAAACAAATAAATGTTTCACCATGTTTCACCTTCCTGAGACACATTAAAGCTGTGGCTGTTGGTCTTTTACCGGTAAGTCTCAAATCTGTGAAATGTTTTGTGGCCTATGGTTTGAGGGGATGTTTGTAGTAAATGTTCCATGAGTCCTTCAGGACTGTCCTATCTTTTGCATGCAATCGGAGAGGACTGGACTTGGTGATCCACGTGGTCCCTTTTGCCCCACAATCTTATCTATTCATTTTTTGAACTCTGCACCATATACTTTATAGTATCTGTCTTTTAGATCTTGGACAAAATCACTAGTCTCAAACCACTGACAGAGAAAGTTTAACTATTATATAAAAAATAAAAGGGTTTGAAGGGTCAAGGACTTGGACAGTATTCACTTCCAGCAGTGGGTTATTAATCAGAAAGAAAATATATTTCACGGTAGGTTAAAGAAACATCTTTTTCAGTTCTGTGACTTCAGCTGGATTTTGCTTTCACTGAAACAAAGGTATGTTTGCATGTAAGGCAAGTAGTTACTACTGTATGCAGTATGTATGTAGCTTGAAACTTCATTGGGCCATCCTGATTCATCTTTGTCAAAGACTAAGCTCTTCAGCTACAGTCTTATTTTCCCCACAGGTGTAAAAAATGCAAAATTGTAATTTATAAAACAGAAAATGACAGAATCCCATTTGAACAATATATCTAGATGCCAAAAGGTAATCTTATTACAAATAACACACAATCTTCTCACAGCACTTGCTGTATTATTTTCCGGGTGGTCTAAAAAGTTGATTCAGAGAATAATACCATAACAGCAACTTGTAGTTCCTAAGGCCAAATAGCCAGATGTGTCAATAATCAGTGCAAACTGGAAACAGATGTAGGTCCTTGTTGAATAATAAATGTAATGAAAATACTTCCTTAGCTCTCTCATGCTTTCACACACACAAGAATTTATGTCTTCCATATTTTTTTAATCGAATTTATTTGCTGCTTCATTTTTATGTCACCAGGATCTCTTTCAAAATCTTAGTCATTCCAGAATGAACTAATAAAGATTAGCATATCTACAGCAATTGCTTAACATATGGTCAAATTGCTTCTGCCTGATCATTTTATCAGGAAAATTCCTTATCATTAAGATAAGATTAAGATCATTAAGAAAACTGTTGAAGGCAGATGTGAAGGCCAAGTCTGGGTAGTCTCTAGTACCAACATAGTTTCTACATGTGTATGAAAGTAGACAGCCTATAGAACTGATAATAAAGTTCAGGCAACTGGCAATATCTCTGACATGACTAAACAGACTTAAGCACTGAGTGAAAGTCTAAACAATCTTTCAGGAATATTTCATGCTACCAGGATCTCTGTGAGACCTTGTCTAAAGCCACACGTCCAAATGTGATCTGAAACTTCAGATCTCGCTTGTAAGTGATGACAGCTCAGTTATGTGAAAAGCTGCTTTAAAACAGAATGCCATCTTCAAAACTAAAAATAAGTATTTTTTGTGCTGAGTATTCAGGTACTATTTATTTACATGATTGTTTTTGGCACCAATCCAAAAGAAAAAACAAAACTCACTCCTTAAAATGGGAGAAGCCACATTTTTCTTACCAGAAGTTGTTAGTAGAAGTTTGAACACTGCACCCTAGATAAAGACAACTGTTTTCACTATACAGAAGACACAATGTTAATGTCAGAAAAGCAGAGCCTTTATACAAAGCTTATATTGTGCCTTCAGAGACTAGCTGGAACTGAACACCTTACAAAATGAATGAGGAAATTGGGAGAGAAAAGTTATCTACTTCATTCTCCAGGTTTTAGCACGCACACTGATCTACATCAAACATTTACCAGTCAGAGCAGTTATTTCTGCTTATGGAAAGGACAAACAGGAGCAAGGAAGAGCTGAGGAGTGTGAGCCATTGCCACAAACTGCACTGGGGGAAATACTTTGCATGCAAAATCCCGGAAAAGAGTCGTAGAACTCATTTGTTTTCCTAAAAATGAGTATGAGAGGATAGTTACTACTGTGGAGAAAAGATGGCATAGACTGGTTTTACTCCTGTTTTCCAAGGTGCTCTCCCCCATCAGGCTCTGGCTATGGTCTGCAAGCAGATGGATTCAGTGTCAGTTGCAGTTTTGGGAATTTCCACCCCACCCAGATCCATCTACTCACTCTTCCTCAACCTTACCCTCCTTCCTCCTCCCTCCTAGTACCAAGCCATCTCCACTTTGCCAGCATCACTAATCAAAAGGCTGGCACTGAGTCCCTTTCTAACAGACCTTTTCCCCAATACAGAGCATTTCAACAGATCAGTTTAGATTGTATCTATGTGCACATTGTGTTAGCACAGAGTGGGGCATCTGCTCTGAACAGAAGAGGGGCAGGAAGGCACGGAGCAGAAAAGCCAAACTACTTAGGGTGGCATTGCCCCATAGCTGTTGTATCCTGAAAGTGCAGCTTCAGTGATAGTGCTTTGCCCTTCCACGTTTATTGTTGATGAAATCCTACATGGGTCAAATAAACTATGAGATAGTATGTATACATACACAGGATTATTATCTTGTCATAGCAATGTAACTTACAAGTGATAGCCTTACGTCAACAGCCATGTGTCTCCTTGGATGTTGATAATATAATAAAGGGAAAATGGGCAGATTTTAAGCAATTGTGAACAAATCTGCTGTCTGAACTGTTAAATTAAATTTATAGAGATTAGGTAACTATGTCCATGGGCAACTAGAGGAATGTCAAAGTTGAAATATACCCCGTTACCTAGTTTAAAGATATTTCAATTCAAAAATCAAGCATAACCAAGTGCTAGATATGATCTAACAACATTAATTTTCACACAGTCATAGAGAATATGAGGATAAAAGAAAAATTAGTCACATTTACCAGATGAAGGACTGCAATACAGAAAGCAGTGACACTAAAAGGAGCACAAAGGTCAATGTCCAGAACTACCTAAACATGCCAACATTTTATTCATGTTGTTACAAAAGCAAACTAAGACATTACTCATGCAGACAGGTAGAATTACCTTAAGCTGGAGTTGTCTGGTGGCATTACCAGCATTTATAGCACTGGAAAGTCACGCTTCCTGTACCTAGTATTGCTGCCCTCATTGAAATGGATGTTGAAAACCTGGTGAGGATTCATATAATAGTTAGCTTGGGTTTAGAAAGTATGCCATATAAAATAAGTTGAAGGTCACGTCTACAATCTTACACCACTGTTCATTCTTTACTGGACAGTCATCTATGCTGCTGAACAGCATAGAGATACTCAACCACCTGGCATGGGTTCCCAGTAGGTCTCTAATTAGAAAACTGGGGCTTTTGATGAGCTGTAGAAGCAGGTGACTTAGAAATATGGGTCTCTCTCAAAAACAATCCAGGTGTGAATTTGCTTAAATCTTGTGATGTGCAGCACACAGTTCCTCTCTCATGCTCTGAGTTCCCAGCTCAGGAATGACTGTAGGTTCAGTTCTCTTCAGGCGGGGAAGAGATGTGTACATCACTTTCTCATACATCATATTTTGGACATGGTTTATGAGAGAGTTCTCCATTTCACCATGCCTGTTAACTTGGCCGAGAAAACCTGCTCCTACGTCATTGTGGAGTATAGACAAGTCAGCATCTTTACCATTACCCATGGGCAGGTAAACACTGGGATGAGAAATCTGCTCAAATCCTAAATATACCTCAAAGACAAACAATAGCTGTTTGTTGCCTCATTTGTGAAAGGGGTGTGATACCTTTCTGTCTCACAAGGTTATTAATGAGGACAAACACCTTAAAAGTATTCAGATATAAAGATAGGACTATGTTTTATGCACTCAGGTAGGTAATGCAAGTCATGTGGTAAAGAAATTCAGACAGGTGGATTCTGAATCTCAAAGAAACCATGACAGAGAGTGTAACCTCCTTTATTATACAGATAATACTGACAATTTTTGATAACATATTACTCAAATAGACACACTCTTCCAAAAGATATCCCACCTTGCTTTAAACTTCAGGATCTGGGGAATTTTTCCTATGTACGTGTAGTCTGCTAACAAGAGTTAATTAACTTTGTGAAAAATCTCATCTTATTTTCTGCTTATGCTGTGTTGACTTAACTTACAGCCATTAGATCATGTAACATCCTTGATAGATTACAGAATCATTGCAAGGCGACTGGAGCAATGCCTAAATACCTTTGAAAAACACACCTGAGCTATGTGCCAAAGGAAGCCTGTTTGAAAAGGAACTTTGACTTCTCAGGTTCTGGGCTGGCACTATAGTCATTTGCCCATCTTTTCTATGAGCAAAAACACTCACCTGCCTAATTTTTGTATATACAAATAAACATATAGTATTCAAAATAACATGGAATAACCAAAATATGGTGTTTTTTTATATGTACAAACAAGAGTTAAAACTGCTGCTTATCCACTCTCAGTAATATGAAAGTCCTCTGAACATTATTTTCTTCCACTTTTACTTTGTGATAACTGATGGATAAGCGCAAGTCTTTCCCCAAAGAAGGTGATTCAGAGAAAGTGTTCTTACAAACACACAACATTTAATACAGCTGACAGGGAAAAAGAAAAGCCATATCTATAATTTTTTTAGATCTTTCTTATTTCATTTATCACAGACCACTGCACATTAGCCTATTATTTCCATAGTGTCATTTACCATAGTAAACTAGTGTTTCAGGCTATGTTGAATAGCAAGCTCACATTTTTTATACTAGCTGTCAAGGACCAGGTTCCATGGGATAAAGTAACTCATACTGAATTCCATTCCACCATAGCAGACTTTACTCGTAACTGAGATAGCTTAGGTATACATTGCAATGTATATGTTTCAAATAGCATTAATCCCAATTAATTTGAGACATTTAAATCTGAGTTGGTCATCCTCATCTTCTCTTACTATAATTTGAGAAAAGTAAGGCACAATAAAAGATGTAAAAATAACACACATGGTCATGTTCCTTCCAAGTTCCTGTTTGTCTCCACTAGCTACAATGTGGTGAGTAGTTCAGGTATTGTAACTTTCATTGTCTAAGGACAAAGGTGAAGCAGAGTTTGCAGACAGATTTAATGCCTTTTACCCGAACAACTCTTAGTGTTGGGAAAGGTAGTAAAACTTTTGCTATTGCAGTCTTTCTGTTTTGAAGCAGGACCTGTATATCTGACATTTTCCTGTTTCCCAGCTATAACAGTTCTTCCAGTAAAGTTTCAGCTCTACTTATAAACCTGAACTTAGCTCTGATGGAAATGTATACACCAGAAACACTTCTTTTTGGTCAAATAAACCCACTTTGATGCTTGGTAATGCTTTTGTAATGATTACTGTTTTATTTGCAAATTAGAACTCTGAATTAAATACAGCCCACTGGGAGCACTCATTCTCAAAGTTCTTGTTTACACTTCACTTACAGCTCTGTACCTTGCTCACCTTGTTTAACTACCTAATAAATATCTCAGTCCCATAAAAGTTAGATATTCGGTACTAACATAACACTTTATAAGTAGAGAAGCATTATCCAAATGAAAAACAAGAAGAAAGAAGAACAAAGAGAAGAATACTAGGAAGTTGGACCGACTCAATGCTTCTGAAAGAATTCTTTTCAGAGACAAATTATTCATTCCAGAGAGGCATGGCAACACCCAATGTTTACTCTGGGTCAGCTGTCAAAATGTAGGCCTTCCAGAATGGGATCCTTGGCCAAGTGATGCTGAATGGTTGCACCTGTGCTGTTCAAGAGTAGTCTGTTTCAGTGAAAGCTCATCACTTCTGCTCTGATGCAGCATACACCTGTTTGAAAGGTTATCTGCAAAGCCCTTAAACACAGTTGTCATTTTATGTGTATATGTATTCCATGTAAGTACCCAATATAACACAGATCTGCTTGATAATCCATATAGTTTGTTTTAGTTCCTGTAGTTCTTTTAGCATGAGCCAGAATAAAGTGTTGTATGCCTGGAGGTGTGGTAGGAAGGCACCAGGAGGAGTCTGAAACTGTAAAGTCTGCAAGATGTTCTATGGACTATGTAGAGCAGAGGTATCCAAACGTGAGGCAGTCTCATCCTTCTTGCATTATATTGGCATTTCATTTTAGAAGAACTGTTTGGCTAACTACAGAGAATGGCTTTGTAACAAATGAAGGCTTACAGAACATGAATCATGAGGGATATGAACACAGGAATGAGCAAAAGAGCTAACTTATTTGATAGTGTAGAAATGTCCAGGGACGTCTGAAACATGTTTGGTAATGCTTGGACAGCTAAGAGCATGGGATCTTACTGAGATCTATCTTTTTTTTTTTTTTTTTTTCCCTTCTTCTGATCTTGAATATAACACATGTGAAAAGCACAGTGATGATCAGTATATCCAGAGCTAGATTTCAAATACTGCTTCAGCCTTGGTCATCACCTAAGCAGAAGTAAGCTACCAATAATGTTCTTTGCTTGACCGTTCTTGTGTTATGGAGAAATGGATTTGAATGTAACCATGAAATGCATGCTAATGTTTGTCAGAGAGAAGTATTTTCAAATGTTGTATCAGCTGCTGTACTAATTCTAGTGTTAAGCTAAAGCAAAGACTGGAGTTGTCACTTACATAACTTTGCAGTTCTCTTGTCCCAGATTAAGTGCTTGAGTAACCTCTTTTGTGTTCTTTTGTATTCCTAGAAAATTTCAGACATCATTCCCTATTTCAAAATTTCTCAGCTGCAACCGAATTAATAATATACTTTTCTTTTCATGGTTACTTCATAGAAGTTGAACTCCTGTACACATCTTCCCAAACCCTCTCAGCATGCTTTTAAAGTCTGCTGACTCTGCTTTTCAAGTCTTTCCCATAGTAGTCCTGTCCTCCATACTTACCAGCTTTTTACACTGTTAATATTACATCTAGTTGATAGGTTAAAGCAGCTCTCCTTGCTTTTTTTTTTTTTTTTTTAAACACTCTAAAATAGGGGAATAGGTTGAACTAACCCATGAATAAAAAAAAAAAAAACAGGTCTTTTAAAAAACAGATCTAGTGGCAGTTCCAGAATTCCCCTGGGTTTCCCATGTTTTATATCACATGCACAAAATCTGTGAGCCTGATTTTAGAGGTTATAATCTGACTCCTACAACAAACACGAATACTTTCTCCATATCTCTACCAGCACTATCTGAAAATGCCCTGGAAAATGGCAAATGCTCATTCCTAGACACAGTTTGAAGTGCAGTTCCATCACATTAACCCATGTTACGAAATCGTTGTCAAAACAATTCCTCCATTGTTGTTATAACAAACAAAGGACTGGTTGGATTATTTCATGTCCTACAGATAATTATTTTGTCTTCAGACTTCTTGAATAGATTTTCATTGGAGATACAAACTAAGAAGTGTACCAAATCCAAACCTTTGTTCTTATTTCATGATTATATTGTGCAGTAAGTAATTGCATACTGGTAAGGTAAGAAAAGTGCTAAATAATATCATTAAATTTCACTCTCCTTTTTTTGTAGATTGGACTAATTTATTTTATTTCTAATATTTCAATGGCCAAGAATATGTGTGTAGAGGGAGTCAGCGATGTTTCATTAAGTAAAAAATAATTTTACTATATATTTGAACATATCATATTCTCCGAAGTTTGAAATCATTTCAAATTCAATTCAGAACAAAATTATCTTTAAGCCCATCCACAATATAATCAGTGAAATGTAGTGAATATGATAACTCATTCCTCAGAGGGGTGGCTCTAGCAGTAACAACACATAATCCCTTCTCAATAAGACTGGATTTTTCCCTTCCTTTTCCCTTTCCATTTCGCTATCCCTTTCCTTCTCTTTTGCCCTTTTCCTTTCCCTTTCCCTTTTCCTCTTCCTCTCACTTTTCATTTCCCTCTTTCTTTCCTTTTCGGCTTTCCTTTCTCTTTTTCATAAAATTTCATCAAGACTACGAAAGAAAAGTTACTTCAGACAATGATATTTTATTTTGATATAGGGAAAGATTTGCTTTAAAACCCTGTGTTATTGTAGTCAATATTTCAAAACAAACAAATAAATAAATAAATAATTTTTTTATTGGGAAAACAGAGCTTCATTCTGTATTTCAACAATTCCAAACTTTTATATCCAAATGATTTTCAAGACTCTGAATATATCAAAACCAGCTATTTCTTAAGAACAGCTTTAGCTTTGATGAACTGACTTTTTTTTTTTTTTTCAATTAAAAACATTTCACAATAATTTAGATCTGTTCCAAAATCCACTGAAGTCATTACAAACTTTCTTTTGATTTCAGAAGTTTTTGGATCAGGTCCACAGATGGAATTTATGAAAGCAAGGGAAGAAAAAAAACACAACTATTCCAGTTGTTCAGATTAAAAGCTCATATCTACGTGCTTAACTTGAGAGACAAATACACATAAGGGCAATATTTGGCCCTGAGAATTTTTTCAACATAAAGGAAACAGAAACTGAGATTAACAGCCGAGAAAACAGCCTATTTACTTTTTTTTTTTTTTAATTTTTACTATTATTATTTGTGAATTATACCGTAGTTCTTGACTATATTTCTACATTAAAAGAAGTTAGAGGTCTACAATGTAGATTTAAATCTTCTTTATTAAGTGTTGATTTAAATCCAAGCAATGATTTAATTTCATGTTCTTGACAGGACCTCACTAGTCACAACACAATTTCTGTATAAAATAAACATAAGAGAAAGGAATGCTTTAAATCCACAAAATTTGGGCACATATTTCAAATAAATTACTTAATGAGTAGAACACTCATATTACTTGTCTTTTTCCTACAATGTAGAAACAGTCCTGAGTTGTGCTTAGTTTATTCAGTAACTTTGTCACTAGTCTGGTCCTGAAGCAGTTGATCTGAGTAAGAGCAGTCCTGCTATTTCTAAGCTCTCACCTACCAGGATCTTCATGGTGCGTTATTGGCAATGTAATGAAACAGTATGCAATCTCCTGTCTTCTTGTAAATGCCATTGGCAAAGTGAACAGGAAGGGATTTAGAGATCATTATGTCTTTCACCATCTTTGGTCAAGATATCTTCAGCAAAACCTTCAGAGCTGTTTTCTAGTTGCAAAGTAACATGAGCAAGTAATGAAGGATAGGGCACTTAATATGGGTTTGACATACTAGTAATTATGTTGGAAAGAGGTATATAGAACATATATATACACAAGTGTATATCCACCTATCTTGAATTTCAAGATAAGTAATATCATATAAGTAATATGACAAACTAAACTTAGTTCAGAACTACTATTACATATACACTATATTGTATGAATACACAGGTAAATATATATATGTATTTCTAAAGGCCTAAAAGAAGATTTTTGTGCCTGAAATTTTGTCACGGCTACAATAGGTGGTTATTTCCACTAGCATGTCTTAATTTTCTTGTACACGTGAACATATAAACATGTACACAAAAATACCTTTTTTTCATTCTGGTTGGCAAGATAACACATAAGACATAAAAATGCAATGTAAAAATAATCTTTCACCTCAATTTCATTTCTTGTAATCACTCTTGTTCCGTTAAGTGTCTTTAAGTGTCTTTACCAGTTATTTTTTCAGGCTCTGTCTTCAGTGACTGGCAAGAGACAGGCAAATCATACCTTCGTAAGATAGGTATCAAAGATGGGTTGGTGAATCACTAACTGAATGTGCCTATTTCTCCCCACTAGAAGACAAAACAAGTAGATTAGATTTTGACAATTAAACATTAGACATTTAAAGTCAGGAGTGCTGAATCATACCCCAAGACCCATACATGGAGAAGCAGACGAAGGCAGAAACTGAATGACATTAACGTGCTGTGTTTGCCTTCTCATATATACCTGTGTCCACATTACTGGGCTGATGCATTTCTTCAGATGACTTAAATGTTAACCCTGCCCTTTCAGCAAAGTAGGATATGTGTGGGATGTCATGTTATTGGGTGATAACAAAACTGCACTGAGGGCTAAGCTGTGGTTTGCCACAGGCTCATGCACGGAGCAGAGTTTGGCACAGTAGCCTCAGACACACACCACAGAGTCTCTTGATGATGGGATGATCCACAAGATCAAAACTTGCTCCTCTTCTGTAGTCTTGTCCTGGATGACAATGATGAGGATTAACCTGGCTGTGATCCTGGACTCAAAGCAATGTATGCTTTCAGGCTAGAAACTCCATCTCCTTTTCTTTCATACTCACTCCATTCTTGCAGGAAGAGAGGGAGTAGTGTTTCTGTGTATTCTGGACTATCATGTTTTCCATAACACTTAGCAGTTGTAATGTTTTAATGCTCATCTATTGAAAAGAATACGGGCTTTTCATGGGCATATTTGTGAACGTGGCGTATTTTCTCATGCTTCCAAACAGTTCTAGCTAATACAGAGGTAGGCATGGTGCATAAGAAATGGACTGAATTATTAAAACTTTGACTTGAGAAATATGAAGCCTATGATGTCCCATATCATGTTGCTACTACATGGGAAACCAGCTTCATTTTTTTTTTGTATTGTGCACAAAGACTTCTATGAATTGATTGAAGCCCAATTTCAAAGCATTGCTATAGTTCCTGAAATGATGCTTGGACTACATGTCTACAGACACTTCTCACTTATGCAACTGTAAAAAATGTCTATCCATAATAAAAGGCAGTAGTTCACTCTTTCAGATTCAGAAATACCATAAGTCTCCAAAGTTTAGTAATTGTCACTGAAGAAAAACAGGAAATTTTTTGTATTATCATTCCATATGTGGGTCTTTTTTTATAACACATATTTAGAATATTTCTACCCTGATACGTTCTCTAAGATGTCTTGTCTTAGTATTTGTCAGAGTTTATTTAATATCAGTCCTGGTTTACAGATTCCCTCAAAACTAAACAGTCATCATGAAGCTCAAGTGAAAATTAGTGAGACCATGTAAACTATGGGTGAAAAGGTGCTCTTAAATATTCAGGACTCAAGCATTGGATACCACACTTAAAGGTTACCACATCAGACATCTTTCTCTGTTCCTACTCCTACCTGTTTGGAGTATTGCTCTGGCATCAAGGATTGATAAGAGCAGATGCAATAGGACTTTACTGCTGGTAAACAGAAATTCATGCTACCTGGTTTGATCTCATCTAATTTTAGTCCCTTAAATTAAGCATGCAAGGTGACGTGTTTTCTTCTCCAGAGTTCTGTCAAAGGAAAAAGAAAGAGAATTTCTCTAGGGTAATTAGTCCATGTAATTGCTTTTAGTAAGTACCTCCTCCTTTGTGATTCCAATCTTAATGTCCAGTCCTGAATATCCGGACCCTTGTGAACCAAGCTGTAATACAACTCACTGAGCTGAACTTCTCAACAGCTTTGCCACTCTTTCAGATGCAAGTGATATTCTTCAGGTATTTTGGAGGAGTACTTGGGAAAGAATTGGCCCAGGTGAGCCATGTGAAACTTAGCTTTGCAAAGGTGACAGTTGATTTGCTCTGTCAAGGAGCAAGGCAGTGTGGCTTGACAGACAGGATAGTTCATCTGGCAGTGAGCTGCCACCATCCCAAACTGTGCCGAAAAGCATAAGGAGAGCAAGATGCTTTTGTTCTCTGTCCTGACTTCTCTCTCAGGGTTGGGCATCGTCTCGCCATAATAGAGACTTCAGTTAGCTTGTCTTTGAAGTGGGAGGTTGAGTCACACCATCAGTGAAATCTTTGAAATCTTCATATTTCATCATGAAGAAAATGCATTCCTATGCCAGGATATCCCATTGTTTATCCACTGTTCTGTCATGGCCATGCTGGGGGAGGGATGCCAATCACAAAGCAAATTGTGAGAGGCAGAGAAACACACTAAGTGAGACTGGTTAGGCTATATAGGCTAGATGTTTCACTCAAAAAGGGGCCAGTTTGTTGCGAATATTACTGGAAGCCCTCACAGGCTTCAGAAAGGTGTCGTTTGTTGGTATTTTGGCTTACAAGTCAATTATATGGGAAAACTACATGCAGTTTTTCTATGCCTAGCAATACATCTCATGCCTCAAGCAGAATTAGATGGGTTTTCTTTTAGAAAATAATGGGAAAAACACTTTGAACTAAAGAGATTAATTCATGCATTTGCAGTTAAATAAAATGCATGTTTTTGCCAGAGTATCTTCTTATGCAGCCACGGCTTTGGCATACCAATGTAATGAGCATGCCAGTTATCACATAATTACAAAAGCGATCCAAACAGGACTGTCTCTTGCACCTTTTCTTCTTTCAGACTAGCAAGCAAAATGTCATTCCCACTGAAGTATGAGTACCTTTCATAATTAAATCAGGATTTCATGCATAACTTCTTGCAGCTGCTGTCAGTGGTAAATTTCATTAATAAATTACTTCCTTTGCTGACAGTAAGTCATTATATATATCAATTATCACTAATTCTCTATCTGAATTTGAGATTTCAGTAATTTTCTAATACAAATACCTCATTGAAGTTATTTGTCAAAATCTAACCGTGAAATAAATTCTTACTTTCTTTCTCTTTATAAGAACTACAAAAGGCTGCTGAAAAAAGTAAACAACATAACAATATAGTGAAAATTCCTTTTAGACTATACCATCTACATGTGAGTTATATAGAGTTCATATATTCAAGTATTTCTGAAGCAACATTTAATTTTAAATACAAGTTGAGATTATTCTGTAAGTACATGACTTCAAAGAGGCGAATTTGAAGGCAAATATTAAATATAATTAGGATTCAGAATAAAATCTTGATATATTGCAACAAAGAGTCATTTTCAATGAAAAGGGGAGTAAACAGTGTTTAATTCAAGAAAATTCCAACCTATATCTTCTCTCAGTTACAATATTTTTATATGGTAAAATCCTTGAGTTACTCCCAGTTTAACTTTCTCACTGGCACTAAAGATCTATCTGGAGAATACAATGGAATACAGTGCAGATACACCCTTTCCCTCTCCAAGCTCACTCTGGAACTGGAAAATGTATTTTAATATACTAATGCAGCCCTGCTTATAAGCTAATGCTTGTTTAGAGGCTGAATTAGTATATGTGTTTGATATAGCTTTATGTGTCAGTTCATGTAGGTAATGATGAGTTCTCAAAACTGTACATTCTGTAGGTCTCGACATTTTGTTCTTGAGATTTGAAGACGTGACATTTGGTGGAGTAGGGATATCTCTGAAATGAAGTCTTTGAGCATTAGAGGAGGATTAGAGTATTCAAGGTGTTAAAACTTATCTAGTATACTGACTGGTGCAAGGAAGATATGTCTTTGGTGGAAGAATATCAGTTCAGAGAGCACTTGAACAAAATGAATGTTTGGAAGTCCATGGATCCAAATGGGATGTACCTATAACTGCTGAGATACTGACAGCTGTGATTGTGAAGCCACTCTCTACAGTCTTTGCTCATTCAAGTCATCTTGAAGAAGTGCCCAAAGACTGAAGGAAAGCCAGTGTCGCTTCTATCTTTAGAAAGGGCAAGAAAGAGGGAACTACAGTCTGATCAGCGTCACCTTAGTCCTTGTGAAGGTTTCGGAATAGCTATTCCTGGGAAACATTTCTAGGCGTGTGAAAAACAAGGAAGCCATCAGGAGTAGTCAGCATGGATTCACCAAAGGAAGTCATGTCTAACCAAGCTGGTAATCTTCTAAAGCAAAATTATCAGCCTGACGGATGAGAGGCAATCACTGGATATTATGTGGATAACCAGTGCATATCACAGGATATGTATGCTCATATAACATCATTGATCATACAACATTCATTGTGTTTTGTAGCACTATAGGAATAGTCAGTTATACTGACATAGAAAATCTTCTATATGAATATAAGTTTGTAGGTTTTCTTAGAACTTATGAACAGAAGATTGTCAAAATTGAGAATCCTGCCTGATCAACAGCAGCTACTGCAGAAGGGTATAGATATCCTGTATCAGGCAAGTGTCATGCAAGTGCCTTGGATACCCAGAAGTCTTTGTATCTGAGTCTACTTTGGCTGGCACTAGGTAGCTAAGTCAGGCAAATGAATCCTATGTGTGGCGATCAAATTCTGAGTAAACTTCTAAAAGAAGTAGGATTGTTGGCTCAGGGTGCTTGAGTGAAGCATATCAGGTCCAGATCTGCAGAGACTTACTCATAATCCAATTCTAATGATTCACGTGGGCTTCCAAGACAGCAGAGTTCTGCATTATAGATGACACAGCTATCATACTACTGAGGTTGAAGAAAGGCCTTTTCATTGTTTCCCCTATGTAATAAAACCCATACTGACTATGGTTTACAAGAACAAGAGAAAGGCCTTGACAAGAGTCAAGGCTTGCCACCTGTGTGTCTCAAATTGTCCATATATGATTCCAATACTGATATTGCTCTAACCTCTATTATGCCTCTCTCTGCCATCTGCAAAGCTGGGGGAACAGGTTTCCCTTCTACTTACCATGACAAACTGTGTTATAGATTAAAGGAAATCATGTTTATATAAATACATAGTGTGTATACAGTACATATAAAATAACTTGAACAACTTGTCTGAACACCAAATACTCAGGAAAGGACAGTAAGTCACCTCTGTTATCAAAGTGCAAACAGAATTTAGTCCAACCAGAACATTTCTGAAACAGGTGGCATGCAATAGTGTGTTTGAAGGTTATGTGCCTATGTCAAACTTAGCTACAATAACTGGTAAGAGTAGAAAAATAAATATCAATTAAAAGTCCAAATAATAATGTTGAACTTTCTTCACTATTGATACTATAAGAAATTGTCTAAAAAAGAATCAGCACAGAATTTTATGACTGTTCCTGAAATGGTGAAAGAATGTTGTCTGTTAAGGATACGCTTCTGCAGAAAGGTAATGAATGTGTTTATGCTTTCCCTTCAGCAACTGTCAAGTGTAGGAACACACTTATATAGGGAGGTATAAATTAAAAAGAGCACCACAGTGGCACTGGAAAGTGTGTCTCAGAAAGATATGCTGAGAGAAGCCAATCAGTGTCTGAGCACAGGCTCTGGGAGCTTACTATGAAACAGCTTATGTCACTTGGGCTGCATGGAACTTCGGTAGCAATCTTTTGCCTAGGTAAAATTATCTTGGAGTTAAAGAGTTATTTTAAAGTACCTGCTGCTGGTCACTTTCTTAAAGATGTCATTGTAGGATGAAGAAGGATCTGAGAACTAAAGTCTTCCTTTGTCATTTGGTGAAAAACTTCAGACCTGTGCCACAAGCCACTGAGATCACAACAGACTTTCAATTGACTTCAGCATTCTTTGAGTCAGAGATGTCATAAAAGAACAATGAAAAGAAGGTACTTAGAGCTGAATATTTCTAGGCAGAAAGGGACAATATTTGATCAAATAAGAGAGAAATCATGAGACATACATAATGTTCATTTCAAAGTTCAGGAGAAATGTAAGGAGTAAAGGTTATGTGCAATATTCAAACT
Organism: Tetrao urogallus; assembly: GCF_951394365.1. NCBI lineage: Eukaryota > Metazoa > Chordata > Aves > Galliformes > Phasianidae > Tetrao > Tetrao urogallus. The sequence goes on along the minus strand of NC_136813.1, from coordinate 40,145,717 downwards.
GGGAGTCTGAAGGATCTGCAACTATGGAAAGCACTAAAGAATTGACTGCTCACCCTGAAAGTGGCAGACCCACAGCAAATGCACCCTCAAGAGCCTGCCAAGCACCAGCCTGGTTCTGACTCACAAAGAAATATACAACATGGTGAGTCATAAACATCACTTCCTTCTGCACATTTCATTTCCTGAAGGTTTCCCATCAATTTCTGCTTTTCTGTAAGATCTAGCAATGGCATGGCTGAAGATCAGCATAAGAAATTTCTCACTGAAAGAACAGTTCTTCTCAGAACATGTGCAGAGCATTATATTTACCTATTTTTGTGGGAGTGGCGGCAGAAAAGACAAGTCATTTTATAAATTAGACCTGTTTTCCCAGTGTTGTTTTTCATGTGAATCATCACACTGAGTTGATCTCATTTTCTGATTTTAAAAGTTTAAACATGCAGAAAAATGTACCTTTTCACTCTTCATCTTATCACGTACATCATCAGCACACTACCACCCTCTTCCACTAAAAATATTCTCCACCATGCCAACTATGAACATGCCCCAGGCTTATTTCTTAAGAAACATTAAGCATTACTTCATAAAGCACACTGAAAATATGTCCAATAACAACACAACATCTAAGAAAAATGCAGAAATCTTTTCTGCTGTCAGTGAGGTTAGCAACTAATTTTCATCTTTCTATGAAAAAAAAAAAAAAATAAGAAGAGTGGTTTTCACTTTACTTTCTGATTTCTTGATGCAGATTGCACCATTTAGACGTCATGTCCCTTTAAGCAGTCTCACAAGCGAGACCAGACTGGTCAAGTGAGTAGATTTTATTGTATGTCACTGTCAACAATATCTAGACTTCAAATTCTTATGGCAAACAAGAGATAATAAATCCATAGGCTCACCTTGCAATTATTATCCATTAGAGCTGGCATAACACTCACAAACTCAAGAAATGATGAAAACTGTGGAAAGTCTCAATGAGGAATTCCCTTGGGCTAGCCAAAGTCACTGCTTACCCTACATTAACCATGTCTGTTTCAAATGCATTGTCCATTTGCACTTTGCTCTTGGCATGCCTGAATTTCACATATTTATGCTTGGTTTCTTTTTGCCAGCAGCACCTACTGAGGTTGCACCTGTACCCTGGAGCTTCTCCACCCAGTGCACCAAGAGCAACTTATTTTTGCCATTACAGAATTCAAGTGTTATACAACTCTACAGCAGTGAGAAGGAGAGCTGGTTGGGCAGCATCTCAGAGAATCCTCACAGTTACTGCAACCATTTTCTTTTGCCAAAGGGAAACCCTCGTAATGGAAATTTCCATAGCTGACGTCTTTTCTTGACATCCTTCTGTTTTCTGCTACCATGACTCACAAACAATGACCTAGTATGTAGGAGGTGAGAGTACTTGGAGACTACCTTAAATAATGATTACAGGACATCTCTGTGAATGCAAACATCGGATTTGTATTTGTTGACCAAAGAATATTATTGTGCAAATGTATGTCCTGATCCCTGGTCTCCTACAGGCACACTTCTCAGAGAAGCCACAGAGGCTGCCGGCACTCTGGTGGTGGCATGATCTCTAGCCTGAATTGGTAGATCTAATCTGGTTAATTCATAATAAACTTAGCGCAATTAGACGCCCACTTAGATAGCCTCTGGCTAACTGTCTGACTTTCTATCCTATCTGTGAAACTGGCAAACATTTGCGAAACTTAAAATTTTGTCCTATCCTCATTTTTAGAAGAGTTCTGTGTAGATCCAGAATGTGTACGTGTGACTTCTTTGTGTCAGAGTCAGGTCTGATAAATGAATAATCAAATAAGTCATCTGATTTAAATGTAAGGATAATAATATGTAGAGCTTTAACATGAGGTATAAACATGACTCTGCCCTTTTGGAATTCAGTGTCCTTATGTACAGTGCCAGCACTTCCCTACTTCACTGGCAAAGGGAAAGATAAAAATGCATGCTTAATAACTGCTTCTTAACAGTATCTGTTTTAGAAGTTGATATTACATTGTCAGCATTCAGTGTATGTTTCTCACCGACTTCAGTTACCATTTGTTAACCAGCATAGCCAAGAGAGCAAACACCAGTGTGGGGATGTCCAAGGGTATGTGAGACAGGGTTTTGACTGGTCATTTCTATGGATTCCTTAACATTTCCAGCTGAAGAAGACAGTCCTGAGATATTTGTTGGTCATCATGCCAAAATGAGGGTTACAGGAATTTGAGATTTTTTTGAGGATAACCAAAGGACAGTTTAGGGTTCGTGGGTGATATCTGCCAAAGACAGTCTTTCCAAGGAGAGAATCACAGAACCAAGCAATACAGGAAGCTTTGTGGTCATGCTATTTTGACCCTCCACTGAGTCAAGGGGAAGCACTGTACTCCCTTAGAGCTGTAAGGCACGCTAATTTTCTGTGTGTGTTTCTGATATGAGGGCTTCACTGTAGCAGGTGGAACAGATTTCTTAAGGTGACTGTGATGTGTTACGTGTCTTGCAGTATGGCATATATATTCAGTCAGGGATGCTTGGAGAATAATTCTGGAGAACTGTAGAGATGGAGGGAAACAAATCTGATGGTGATGCATCCATATTACTAGAAATCCCTGAAATCCCTGAAGTGAACTATCCCCAGAACTGATTATAATCTTGAAGGGAACTAGTTGGTTTGCCCCAGGAGAGATGCTAAAATCAAACTAACAAATATGTGACATGAGCAACCTGGAGAACAAAAATGGAAGCTGAGTTATTAGATAGTACAAACATGCCAATGGGGTCATTGTTTTGCAGATACTCCTTGCCATTCGTCTATTCTCAGCACAAGAGAGCTCACTTTTTTAGCATCATCTCAGTATTGATGGCCTAGTTCTGAAATGTGTACTGCAAGTGGATGAGCAGAAAGGGGCCACGGCGGCACATCTTATCTGGGGGCCTACATTTACTGTCATAGTGAACAGGGATTATTTCACTAACATGCTTGGAAGATGATAAATTTTTATTTCACAGTGGAGATAATCTCAGCAGGCTGAATTAGGTACTCCTTCAGCTCTAGGAAAAGACTCATTAATGTGGCATCATACCACAGGCTGAGACATCTGCAAATGCAGTTCTATTAGCCAGCTCTGCAGAGCATGCAATTGTGTTAGCCTGCCTGGGGTCAAACTTCTTTGTTAGCACATTACCTCTAAATGATGTGATGTTAACACTCCACTACCAAAAACACTGTTCTAGGGGAAGGCTGACACTGTGACTATTTTTACCTACCACTGGCCTTCCAAGTATTAGCTATGAGCTACCTTTTGAGAATTACATAAGGCCTCTCCCTTCCAGGGGCTTAGGAATGCAATCCACCCTTTAGTCCCTTGAGGAAAAATGCTTTTTCCAATCACTGTCAGGACATTGTGTGAAGGAGGACTTGGCTGCTTTTCTGGTGCCCTGAAACCTGCCTAATAGAAGGCACGCAGTAGCCTGATTTGAGCCAAAGTGCACATGAAGTCTCTCCTAAAAAGGACTGGGTCTGTAGCGGTAGAACAAGCATTCCAGCCCTTCTAAAATGAAAGGAACTGTTTGCAGTACTATTCCTCAGCATTCTACCATCTTTCAGGGAAGGAAAGGCAAATGAAATACTCTTCTGGAATACGCCTCTCCTGAAGGCCAAAAAGTGCTTCTGTGGATCAATGTTTAAAAACACTGTAGGGGAAGAAAGGCAATTCTTGAAATCAGAATATTTTGTTTAGTTATAGAACAATTCCCAACACTATAAAAATATTTCCCTGACCTAACATTAGAAAAATTGCTTTTGCTGTTTATGATATGATGAACAAGATGCTGCACACTGACACTATCTTTAACTAAACAAACATATAACTAAATATTTAGTTTTAAAAAAAAAAATAAGCTTCCTCTTCTGCTTAGAGAAGAGAGTTCTGCCAAGGGTTTCTCTCTGGCAAACACAGAGCCATAGCCGAAACTCAAGGCAAGGTTCCTGCTTCATCTCTCATAACTTTCAGTGGGGTATAAGGACAGTCAGAGTGCAGACATAGACTTAAAGGCTAATAATGATGATGGGAAGCCATGCTCACACCTCCTGGGGACAGTTGCAACAGAATTAGACAGTCCTAAGGTCAGTGGAGATCCCACCTACTAACACCAAGTTTGCTGGAATAATTAACAGCTAAGATGTTCTAATGCCTACTTTTAAAAAATATATCATGTAGTTCTGTTAGAGGAAAAAAATAGCATTCCAGGAATGTAAGTGCAGTTAAGCATGCAAATGTAAATTTACAGTGGACTGGCTCCTGAGATATTAATGGTACAGACTTCATATTGGAGTACTAAGGCTTCTTTTTAAATAAATTTACATGAAAAATTGTAGAAAAAAAGACCCGATATTCAAGTGATCTAAATTAATAATTTACTCTTTCTGGTTCTTGGATGAGAAGTTATAAAGCAGATTAAACTTCTATATTTCTTACATGATGAAGGCAGGGCTAGGCACTTATTAACTGCACATGAAGCAGCCATCAGTTTGATGGGCAATACCTCAACCATTAAGAAAATCATGGAGATGTGAGTAATCTAACCAGGTTAGACGTCTGATTGAAATCCTCTGTAGGCACTTTGATTTGAGTGTATAAGCAAGTTAAGCTGTTGCTTTGGATTGACATCCAGTGTTAGGGTCCAGGTAGTTAGTTAGGACTGCAATACAGAAGCTTCATATAGACCTATTTGAATTTAGTTCAAAAATTTGGAGAAGCTGTCATACCACCAATTCTGGCATCTATATTTATGTTTGGTGTTACTTGGTTCCTTACTATAGAAATGTCACAAAGAATTATTTCCAGTGAAGAACAGCTGGTGAAGAAAAGAAATTATATAGATCTTCATAACTGTGAGCTAAGGAATAACTATTCCTACAATAATTACAAAACAGAGGCCACCTAATTAAACTAGTAAGTAGAGAATCATAGAATCATAGCATCACAAGGTTGATTTGGATGGGGAATCTCAACCATCCAGGAATCCTGGAGGTTATCATGGACTGGCCTGAAGATAAAAAGTTTGGAACATCACCAGCAGAAGAGGTATCATGAGCTAAAGAGGCCCCACCATACAATGGACTAGCAGAAAATGAAAGGAAATATGCCCTGTTCTCAGATGGATCATGTCGTATTGTGGGGAAGCATTGCAGATGGAAATCTGCTGTGTGGAGCCCTACAAGACAAGTTGCAGAGGCCACCAAAGGAACAGAAGAATTAAGCCAATTTGCAGGGGTAAAGGCTGTCCAACTGGCCTTAGATGTTGCTGAACGGGAGAGGTGGCCAAAGATTTATACTGACTCATGGATGGTGGCAAATGCCTTATAGAATCATAGAATCACAAGGTTGGAAACGACCTGTGAGATCATCCAGTCCAACTGCCTTCTCATCACCATTGCTGCCACAAACTAAACCATATCTCGTAGCTCCACATCCAGGCGCCTCTTGAACAGTGCCAGGGACAGCGACTCCACCACCTCCTTTGGCAGGCCATTCCAGTGCCTGACCACTCTCTGAGAGAAAAAGTTCTTCCTCATGTCTAACCTAAACCTCCTCTGGTACAAAATGAGAATAGAATCACAAAGTAGGAAAGGACCTACAAGATCATCTAGTCCAACCACCTTCTCATTACCACTGCTACCACAAGCTACTAAACCATATCTCCTTAGCTCCTAATCCAGATGCCTCTTGAACACTGCTGGGGATGGCGACTCCAGCACTTCCTTGGGCAGGCCATTCCAGCACCTGACCACTCTCTGAGAGAAAAAGTTTTTCCTTATGTCTAACCTATATCTCCTCAGGTACAGCTTGCGGCCATTTCCCCAGTCTTGTTTGCCTGGGAGAAGAGGCCAAACCCCTCCTCATCCCAACCTCACTTCAGGAAGTCGTAGAGTGCAATGAGGTCTCCCCTGATCCTCCTCTTCTCCAGACTGAAAAATCCCAGCTTCCTCAGCTGCTCCCCATAAGACTTGTGCTCCAGACCTCTCACCAGTTTCGTTGCCCTTCTCTGGACACATTCCAGGGCATCAACGTCTTTCTTGCAGTGAGGGGCCCAAAACTTGAAGACAGTATTCAAGGTGCAGCCTCACCAGTGCTGAGTACAGGGGGATGGATTACCTCCCTGCTCCTGCTGGCCAACTATTTCTATTGCCGGCGAGGATGGCATTGGCCCTCTTGGCCACCTGGGCACACTGTTGGTTCATGTTCAGCCGAGTATCAACCAACACACCCAGGTCCCTTTCCTCTTCACAGGCATCCAGCCACTCAGCCCCAAGCCTACAGCACTGCATGGGGTTATTGTGGTCAAAGTGCAGGACCTGGCACTTGTTGAACTTCATCACATTCAACTCAGCCCAGTGATCCAGCTTATCCAGATCTCTCTGAAGGGCCTCCCTACCCTCAGGTAGATCAACACTACCTCCCAACTTGGTGTCATCTTCAAACTTTCTGAGGGTACATTCAGTCTCCTCATCTAGATATTAAACAAGATGGGCTCCAGTACCAACCCCTGGGGGACACCACTCATACCGGATCACCAGCTGGACTGAACTCCATTAAGAACTATCTGTTGGGCATGGCCCTCTAGCCAGTTCCTTATCCAAGGAAGGGTATACCTGTCCAGGCCATAGGCAACCAGTTTCTCAGGAAGAATACTGTGAGAGACCATGTCAAAGGCTTTGCTGAAGTCTAGGTAGACTACATCAACAGCCTTTCCCTCATCTACCAGGCTGGTCACCCAGTCATAGAAGGAGATGAGGTTTCTCAAGCACGACCTGCCTTTCATGAACTCATGCTGACTGGGCCTGATCCCCTGGACACCATGCACGTGCCATGTGATCTCACCCAAGATGATTTGCTCCATAACTTTGCCTGTGAGCTCAGGCTGACAGGCCTGTAGTTCCGCAGATCGTCCTTACAGCCCTTCTTGTAGATGGGAGTCACATTGGCAAGTCTCCAATCCTCTGGGACCTCTCCAGATAACTAGGAGCACTAGTAGATGGCGGAGAGCAGCTCGGCAATCAATCCCGCCAGCTCCCTCAGCATCTGAGGGTGTAGCCCATCTGGTCCCATGGACTTGTGACAGTCCAGATGGAGGAGGAGCTCTCTAACTGTCTCCACTTGAATCACTAGGAATGTATTCTGCGTAGCATCCCAGACTTCCAGATCAGGGCGAATATAGAAATAGAGTGTTTATGAAATTTTTTCATACAATGGCTGACTACATATTCCATGAACATTCTTCAGACATTGAAAGACATGAATTCATTCAAAGTGGAATTAAGACAAACATATGCAGAATTGTTCATTCATGCATAAAAAGTACAATGATTCGAATACATCTTCAGACTCACCTAATCATAAAAATCCAGAAAACTACATTAAAAATAGATTATCTACTTGTTTATAGGAACTTAATCTAGGCAACTGTTCCTGAATGTTACCAAAGACAGACATATGGGGAGATCTGTCTTACCTAGACCTTTCTTATGCTCGTTGTCCCCTGACACCATTGAATATGGACATCAAAGGAAGGGTCTTCCTTTAGTGTTTATATCAGAATCCTACCACTGCATAAAGGAATCCACAGATTGTGGATTCTAGCTGTAGAATCCTTCCATGAGAACAAATAACATAGAATATTCAGACATAGGTAAGTATAAATCCTTTCACTACTTAGCTGTCCATCTGCTTGCTGAAGCTGTATTTTGGGACAGGTGTGAAAAGCTGAACCCCACATTTTATCTTTGTGTAAGGATAGGAAACACCAAGTGCTGGAAATGTGTGTGCGGACTTTTGGGAAGAATTACTGTTAATGAACATATAAAATCTCAACTACTGCCAAATATGCTACAAACACAGAAGAGCAAATTAAAATTTCTGAAAGAAAACAGTATGGAAATTCTAACAAGTACAATTAGAATGATCAGAAAGGCCTGCGGGAATTTCCTAAGGGAATGTGAAGACATTGCTTCTGCTGAAGAAATGTTGCCCACAGTCAGTGAAGATAGAAGAGGCTGATTACACTACTAGACTGGAGGTAAGATTATATTTATTGTTTGGCTGACTACAGACAGTATGCTCTATCTATTTATATGCTCTCTTGTCTTTGTTCTCTAATGTTGTATTGATTGAATAAAGCTGTCAAAAAAAGATTATTTGGTAGAAATATTGTAATTAATTATTTTCCCTAGTCTTTCTATTTCCTAAGAAATACCTTTCCTAACGTCTGAATATATGTATTTTTTCATACATTTCCTTTTCATATAAAAAGTGTTGATAGGAAGCAGATTTTTCCTAGATTTATGTGAAATGAAAAAAAAAAGGGGGAGAGTGAAGAAAAAAGGCTCTATTATATTTTACATGGAACATATAACTCAACTATCCAAACCTTAAAATTTTCATTCATAGTGAATGACACAAACACAGTCTTACATTTTGAAGAAAGCTCATGTTTGTGGAATTGTAAAGCTAGTAATAGTAAAATACATTAAATTACCTAAGTGAATGACAGGCACTAATGCATCAGAGCTGAGTAGGGTCTGTTTTCCACCAATTATGCAGACATGTAAAGGTCTTTTGATGACAAAGCTGGAATGCAAGAGCATGCTTTTTAACTAACTCACCCCTTCACAATTGCTCTTTTAATCATTAGAGGCAACACATGGAAATGTTACCCAGTGTGAATTTCTCTGATGTAAATAAAAATCACACTGCAACTTCAGTAATTCCTTATCTGTACTACTAATTGAGGGCCAAATTGAGACCTGAAAGATAATGAAATAATGAAAAGATTGGGAAACAAGGGACTGTTCGATGACAGCAAGAGTGACAGAATATGGACCTTGGAGCAAGATTCCTCAAGTGAAGGCCTGGAGGCCAAATGCATCTCGTGATTCCCAGCCAAAGCACCTGACAAATGAGCCTCTGCAGGGAGTGGCCTTAAATCAAGATGAGGTAGTGATAAGAGCCCTGGGATCCTGCTCACACATAAGCATGAGGCATGGAGAAGCAGCTACAAGTAGAAGGGCAACAAGGCTTGTGTAGGGCTTGGAGAATATGCCCTATGAGGAGATGGGGGAAAGGAAATACTGTCTCATTTGAATTGCCCTAGAAAAGAATGCTGTTGATGGGACTCCCAGTTTCAAATCTTCAGTGCGGAGCCTCAACTCATGTATAAAGGCCAAAATACTACCGCTCTCCTTGCAACCAAAGCCTATCCTGAATAATTTACTATCCAATATTGTTTAGAAACATGTTTATGTTGTATACGCTTGTAAGGACCGCAATTTTATTATTCCAGCTGTCATCCTTCCTTTTCTTTTTTTCTTTTTTTTTTATAATATACTATTTCTAGTGTATTTTTTATGCTATAGTTTCATGATTCATTCCAGTTTGGCTTCAGCACAACATTTTTCCATCTACATAAAAAAGCATGCCAAGCAAGCTTCCAAGGTTTTGCAATATTCTTTTGTAGTATCACTTTTATCAGGCAATCAAGTAAATATTAATATAACTTTTTTTGAAGGAAAATCAACTTTTGCTGCCAACTGCACAACTTTCTGTGTGATAATATGACGTATCAGCATGTATCGTCTTTGAGAAATTCAGCTTATGTATTCCTAAACACTTGTAACTTTAAGCTGCTTATGGGTATGAACATAGTTCATATTTATTTTTATTTTTTTCCCCATAAAGATTGTTCATGTTGATCAAGACCCACAGTCTGCTCATTTTATGCATATATATATTCTCATTTGTATCAGTGACTCAAAGCAGGTAATCCCCAGAAGCTTTATGAGCACAGTTTTGTTCTCTAAAGCAGACACAATTATGCCAGCATTTAAAATTTTAAAATAGCATTTTAGTGCTATTATGGTTTATTCTAGACTTTGAATGGGCACAACCTACAATAGTTTTGGTAGTTCTGAAATTATGATAAGAGTGTTTAGACTGATATTTTTTACCAGTTAAAAGATATAATTAAACCTGAAAACCTTTCAGGTTTGAGTCTGATGTCAGAGCATGAGAATCTGCTTCATATACTCTTCAAATTGTTATTTTTTTTTTATTATTATTATTTTGGAGACGGGTGAACATGTAGATGCATAAGAGATTCTGCCCTGTTTCACAATCTTTTTGCATGATGAATCACTTTTGTGCACTCACTATGACACTTCAAGTGAATGCAATTAAAGCAAAAGTTGCAGAGTAAAATCCATAAAATATGTAATATAGGAGATAAGCTTTCCAGTCATTCTGCGAAATAAGGTTTATTATTTCCCGTCATATCGCTGCACGTTAATTTTCGGTTTGTGAACTGGCACTTCCTGCCCAGCATCCTTTCTAGGCTTTTTAAACCACAGCTACAGGAAAATAGCTATCATGCTTAACCCATGGATACCAGCTATGGATAAATCTAAGTCTCAGTTATTAATGAACCAACTGAGACACATGTTCCTTACACTAGTTAAACAAAACAAAAAAAGAAAGAAAATCATCTATTTCAGGTTAACTGAAAAGAATTTATCTTCTAGTTTTCAGTTCAACCACCAAAGCTCCAAATCCATTATTTGTGCAGTTCTATTTCCAGCACACGTAAATGTTCCTGGTCAATTCCTGGTCATTAATAGCACCACAGTCTACCTCTCTCTTCTTTTCCGTAAATAGGGCTATTCTTCACATTGCCCACACTTGTTTACCACTTCCACTGCATTTATTATGAGATGCTGGGTAGAATTCAGCTAGTCTGAACTTAAGCTCTGCAACACCACTGTCTGCATTTGAGTTTACCCAGTTCCCATTATAGTCAAGAGAAAGCTCAGATCCAGTTTGATTTCCTAAACATCCTAAGATGTCTTAATGGCATGTTAGATTCTGTGTGGTGTCACTATTTGGCTGCTCCAGAAGAACATGGGTCCCCTAGGTCATGTGCCTTATCTACAGGCTTCATGCAGATGTCTCATGTTCTTGATGTCATCTCAAATGGCACTAGAAGACTCTGCTTAGGCAATCTTCAAGCTCTCCATTAACTTTATTAGAAGCTTAACATTTAATTGAGATGCAGATATTGACAATGCAGATACCATAAATTAGGCTGAGCTGAATCCTGCATTCTCAGAATTGAGGGGAATAAATAGCAGGGGGGCTTGGGATCAAACTTATCCTGACTTATTTAGGACTTGTCCGAATTTAGGCATCCTTCTCATGAGATGCTTTTTCTTTACCCTTATACCTTAAATCCTTATACATTAACAAAGGAATCCCTTATCATTCGTAGATAGACACTGAAAGTCATCTATATATTTTCTGCAATCATTTACATCTCTGTAATGCAATACCATCTGGCAAAGAAAAACATCTCACAAAACACAAAGTCAAGAGGTTCATTTACACACACGGTGTTAAGCCTGTCCCAAGGAAAGTAATACCCAAATGTTCAAAGGAATTTTTTATAAAATGAAATATTCTTTTTTTTTCAGGATCCCCCTGTACTTTTAGAGCATATTTAGTTCTGAATATCAGCAAGAGGAAAGTAAACCAAGATGTGAAAGAATAGAAAGGAAATCGGGTGCTAAGGAGAAAACCATAATCAGTTTAAATATCCTCAACAGCGCAAAGGAGATTACTTGCTCACAAGTGACCAGAATAAGTGGGCATTATTAAAGGCTCTCGGGTCTCTAACAACAAAACATCACCATAAGAGAGCTGACAAATTTTTAAAGCTTACCATATCACCCTTACCACAAACGAACAAATGGAATAACTGCAAATTGCAGTTGAGGTGATTTGAGACCATCTATCAAGCCCTCTCATACCTCTGTAGTGAGCCTCTCAAAACCTGGAGTATCTAAGGCTACACCTGCTCTAGCAAAAACAGTGCAATGGGAGTGTGCACACTACACACACTTCATGAGTTTGACGTCAGACTAGTTCTAGTTTGGTCCTGTTGACTGAATTTCCAGCAGCAACTGGATGGTGTTAGGTATGCTATCTTCTGGAACACATATTATAGCTAAGTCATCTAAAAGGAATCCAGTTTGCTTGCTCTGAGGCTCCATGATGCAAACTAAAGCATACTAGGCAGGGACAGTCAGAAGATTCTTTTCAAAACAGTACTCATAAGCCAAACTAGAAGACTAATAAAGATCTAGCTGTGATTTCTTCTCCTGTCTTCTGACTTCAGTAATATGTTCTGCTTGCGTTTTCTGAAACTATATATATTAATTAGTCTTAAGAAGTATTTCTGTCCTTTAACAGAATTTTTTGGGATGGAAAAAATTAGAGGTCTGAGCAGATGTGGATACCAGTGTCATTACATGAGATGACTGTGACTGCCTGAGTCTATTTCCCAATACACAGATGTACTCATCAAAGGACTTATCACAATTAACTTTCTTCGTTACAGTCTTCACAAACTGAGTTGTCAGAGAAGTAATACATTAACTAAGCAGGTTTATGGGGAGATTTTTGCGCTGTGCTTGTTCTACGTCTGTGCTAATGTCTTCTTGTGCCAGGTTTGACGATCTGAGACCTTTTGACAGTTCTCTGTCAAAGAAAAAAAAGGACTTCTCTGATTTTTATAGTCACTTGCTTCTCAGCACACTTCATTCATGATTTCTTTGCATCTTTAAATTTGTTGATGATGTAAGTGGAGCATAAAGGTTAACCAGTTTCCAAAGAGTGTTGTTTAACAATGGTTGGCCTTCTGAATCATGGATTAGCAAATAATCATTTGTTCTGATGATGTAATATCTGTAACTTACAGTAATGTTGCTAAAGGGAGGAGTTCTCCGAAAATTGGTTTGAACTGGTCTCTCTGGTTTATGATTCTTCCTGTTCCCCTGTTCGTGCACTGATTTAATCTTACTCAGTAAACTAATTTGTTTCCTAATTCTCCATCAGACATTAATTTCCAAAAAGCACTGTTTTCAAACCCAAAAGGACCAGCCACAAAAAAAAAAAAAAAATTTAGACTGAAAAATAAAAGTCTCTTAGTACTGGAAAATAATTTACTTTCAGAAATTGCATTCTAACTCAGCATAAAATGGACTCCCTGGAGACAGCTGATAAATACATTTATCTTTCTAAACTTTCATTTGGCTAAGAATCTGGAACATATCAAGGCTTTCTTTTTAAGGTATTTCCTACCAGGCAAGACTAAATATTTCCTGTTGTTATTAGGAGTTAAAAATGAATAAATAAACATTAGATCATATTAAAATATTTACTATTGGAAGAACAGAATGTGCATGCAAACACTTCAGATATTCAAGTGAAAAAATTTCTGTTAAAATTTATTATTTCAAAATGGCTGCAGACTTGCTCAGGTGCATCCTGAATTGATACATTCTGAAATGGTATTCTGCCTTTTTCACCATTCCCTTCCCTTTTAGACCACTCATAAATGATTCAAAGCAAGGATTATCTTGTCACTCATTCACCCCAGCAATGACCACTGTTGAAAAATCAACGACTGTCGCCTGTTGTTGCACCATAATGTATATCATAATGTTTAAAATAAATGGTTGCTTTCAAGTATCAAGTATCAATACAGGGAGTATCTCTGTTGATAAAGACTAATAAATATTTACTTTTTAATGATACCATAGTGTGTATCTGATTACGTTCAATAATATAAACCGTATGTGAAAGATGGAATGAATTCAAGATGGAAAGTCATGCTTATACTGTGGAGTGAGCAGGAAGGAGGAATTATTCTGTATGATGGATTGTGACTGCGGATGTGACAGTTGCAGGATGGAAATTAGTGTCAAATGCCAAGCAACCTCCTCTGCATGCGGCTGTAGCATTTCTCAACTTACCACCTTGATTGCACAGTCCTGAGCACAGCCCACTGCTAACTTGCATCTGTTATACAAAAAAGAATCATAATATCTCTTCTTAAAAATTAGAGACTTTTTGCTCCTCATAAACTGAACTTTTACAATAAAATCAGTGATGTCAATATCAACTCCTTGCCCAAGAGAAGCGGTAGAGCTGCTTATTTACTGAAAATCACTGTTAATAAATTATTTTCCCATCTGTGATTATGTGTATGATTCAAAAGAAAGGCAAGTTAACTTGGAAAAACAAATGTTCTGAGAGTTTGTGTATGATTATGTCAGAATTTTCTCAAACTGTGAAATAACTCAAATAGATTGGCAAGCAGTGATGCATAGGTCAATCAAGTTACAGCATGATTTTTTGTTTGTTTGTTCAATAGTAGTAGATACTCTGCAAACAATCATAACATTTTTAGTTACACATTGCATACTCAAACAATAGCATAAATGTATTATTTGTGTGTGTTCTTTAGTTCATATTCTATTCAAAACAATGTAGGCTTTTTTGTTTTGCTTTCTTAAGTTTGGATAATTTTGGTTTTGCAGGTTGAGTAAGTGTTTGGTGACTTTCTTACTATTGCTACAAAATGCTTTGGTGAACAGCAACATTTCTTATCCATTTAGAATATGTTGTCCTAGAATGTTTCTGAAGAGTATTCATTATATACCTTTAAACACTTAGCTTAATTCAGTATCCTAAAGCCAAATAATTTGGGTAGTATCCAACACGTTAGTGCTAATGCGGTCCATTGACCCACTACCAACAAAGTCCACTGATCACTTTCTAACATTTTATTCAGACCCAGATATGTGAACTGATGGATGAATGGCTATAATGTTGTTGGGACAAAAAGATTGGTTCAAATTGTGAAAACACACATTTCGCATTCAGGAGCATTTCAAAATCTGTTCTGGAGCTGAGTTACAACTAAATCATATATTTAAGAAATTGCCACAGATTAAAGGCTTTACATTTTATTTTAAAATTTAGCCTTGAGGGAAATTCTGATTTCAGACCAAAACAAAATTCCTCATTTTCCGTAGTATCATTAAAACCGCTACTGTCATAGATACTGACTTAATTTTATGCATAGATTGTGGAAGTCCATAATAAAACACATTCCATAACAAATTAGTTGAAGCAGGATTGCAGGGTAATGGAATGATACAGTAAACAGCTGGCTTCCCTAATTAGTATGTCAAATGTTTTTGTGCTTTTCTTGTTAAGTGCCAAACAGTTTCATCAGAACAAAAACATGAGATACTTTGATCTGGAAAATAAGGCAAGATGTTTCAATGATGCACTGTAGCCACAATCCATCCTACCTAACATTACTCACCTATGCGAGGCATGTAAATTAGGGGGTTAGTCACCTTGGACTCCTTCTAAAATCACAGGAATAAGATGGACACTTTCTAAAGGTGAGGATGAGACTTGACAGCTCCTCAAGAGTGGTAGGACTGTAACACCAGCGCTTCATTGACACTTGAGGGACAAAATACAGGCACTACACTCTTCTGCCTCCACTTCAAAACAAATTAGCAAAATGGTATAATTGTTTCTACTTTGTCATTCAATTTGAAGATGGTTTATTCATATAACACATAGGCAAAACCTTTCTGATTTTGCAAAAGCCTCAGTGTTGTTGTAATGGGAAGTAAATTTTGTCTGAACCAACCCACCAACTTCAGCTGTGAGTGCTGTGAAAGGGAGTTATATTATCAATTCATACAGGAAAAGGTGTGTATTTATTCTTTAACAGATTACGTTTATGACTTCAGAAATAGTCCTTAGCAGGATCTGGAAAGAAGCCAAGTCAACTTCCCTTTGACTCACAGGCAAGTCAAGCAAAAGTGATGATTCTGAGGAACAAAATGGGGAGATCAGAAAGATGCCTGAAGTGTAAGATGAATTCAGCAAGAGGTATATAAATCCCATGGGTAGCCTTCTTTGTATTCTCTAAATCAGAATGTTTTTGGCTTCAGAAATACAAACTCAGAATACATTCTTGCAAGCCTATGGGAACATCAGTTAACAGACAACACAGTTACACTTAACTGCTATCTTGTGCAAAAGTAAAGGGGAACTGAAGAAAGTTTAGTGTGAGATGCCAAAGGAAAGAATGCTTCTACAACCAAAAGCTTCCTAAATTCCTAGGAGCTGTGACTGTGTGATAACCTGCTGGAAAGGAGTGCTGAAGGCCATCTACTGCAACGCCTGGCTTGAAGTGGAACTAGAACTAACAGCTCAGCCAAGGCCTTCTCCAGCTGAGCACTGGAGTTCTCTGGGGACGGAGATACCATAACTGCAGGAGAAGTTTGCTGTGCTTCTAATGAATTCCTGCTCTCAGGCAAGAGTTTTGAGGACTTCAGAAGTGAAAGCAATAAGGGAGGAAATATGAGAAAATGTCTCCACCTCAGTTTCTTTTCCTCCAAAGCATTCAGCTGCTAACCACTGTATTTCCTCAGAGGCCTCTACCTATTCCCAATATATCCAATGTCCTTTACCTGGGGGGAAATTTCCTCCCCTGGCACAAATCTCAGATCTTATACTTAGCTCTCTTCAGAGATAACTATTTCCTGTCTTCTCCTAAGTCTCCTTAGGAGAAAAATACCTCCCACTTGATCTTCCTACAATATCCATTCTCATTCTTCCAGACTAGGCCCCAAATTCCCTGCGTCTCAAAGCCTCCATTTTTCCTGCTAATCCAACTCAACCTCCCACTCATTGCTTCTCACCTCAGAAGCTTACTGGCTCCTGCAGCCTCTTTCTCTCCCACGCTGATGTGACCCTCCTGTATTATTGTCATCCTCTGCACTAGTCATCAGCAGAACATCCACTGAGTATTAATTAAAACCCAGACCACTCTCTGCTTTACCCTTCCTTTCTGTATTTCCCCAGACTGTCTTTCATTTTGACATGGATTTAAAGCTCACATTCTCAAAAATCCATTTCAGTGTTTGCTTAGTGAGCAAAGACAATAAATATATTAATGAAAAAGAGAACAGAAAGAAATCATAGGTACAGTAGAATATAAACTCATTGCCATTATGAATGATCTGAAATCCTTGTCATAGAAAACAGGTAGAGTATAACTGAGGTTAAGCAAGAAAAATTCTTTCTTATAGAAAGAAAAGTCAAATTAGAAACAGTGAAATTATATCATTAATTAAAGACAGCTGCTGGTCTGTTGGCTAATATGGAATGGAATACAGATTGGCATTATTAAGTCCTATCAAGGATAGAAGAAATTAAATATAGTGTAATTGAATTTGGAGTGAAAACCAGAGCTTATGTATGAGGTAGACAACAAAGGAGAGGTCAGGTGCCAGAGAAAAGATCCAAATTCACATTATCACCATATTCACCATTCAAGCCTGTTAATAGGTGTCTACAATTCCTCCTTCTGAGGTATACTTCTGAAATCTGCTGGTGATACTGTAAAGTTATCTGGCCAGAACTGTAGAAGAATGAGTGGGAGAGCAGCATTTAGTTTCAAGTCTCCCGCTCATCAGAGCTGAATTGAAAGGGTGTTGACTATAAAGAATATAAACAGGCCTGGAAGGAGGAAGCTGTGCCTAAACCTATTCTCTGATGGCTCTAACAACAAGGCTACAGAACAATGTACCTCTCATGAAGTACCTGTCCAGTGACTTTTGCATTCTCTTCTATACAGCAAAATGATATCAACAAGAAAAGTCAACAGTGTCACTCTTGGAGAAGAAAATCTTCCTTGGAAAAAGCTAAATTTCAATCCCTCTAGTCAGAGCAAAATGTTGAATCCAAGTGTAATTTCCTAAGTGAACAGCTTAACCACAGAGTATTGTGTAAAAGGTAAGTGGCAGTCCCCCTCAACTGTCTGTTCTGAAAAAGCACCCACAAAGCATTTTTCAAGGAGCCTTCTGGATGATTGGTTTTTTGAGAACATCTGCAGGTTTGAGCCCCCCTGCAGACTTCAGCAGAAGAATGCATAGCTTCTTAAGTGGGAGATAGCTATTAGACTGCTTAAACTGTTCTGGGCATGTGCCAAAGCAGAGTTCTGGACACCCAAAAGAGCTGAAACTCAGACAGATAGGTGCCTTCAGCAAGATTCAAATAAAGCACCTAAGGACTTACAGTGAAACTGAGGAGAATTTAATCAAAGAAAAAAGTTATTTGCCCAATAACATTTGCCCCACTAAGGTACTTGAAATTCCCATTACAAAATCTACTTTGATGCCAAAAATTACACCACTGACACCTTGACTGAAAAAGAAATATGTAGATTGCCATTTCCCCAAGAGCATTTGGGATTTATAAGGCAGGCATCCTATTGCCTAAGGCCTCCAAGGATCCAAGTCTTCTCGGTGCGTTTAGATTCTGTCTAACACATATCAACAACACTAAGTTCAGCACAAGGCAAAGCAGCCACAGTCACTGTAATTCAAAAACAGTGGTGAAGGAGACCTTTATTTACCGTTTGTGTACTAGTCTACAGGACAGCCTACTCAGCCATGTGTGACGTTCTCTGAATTCTAGCATCGGACTACAAGCACAAGAGCAGACAAATCCCTCCCATTGAAGCCATGGTGTTATTTGGCAAGATTTTTGTAAAAAGGTAAATTTTGTTCTTATTTGTGCTATTCCTAACAAAGTATATTTAAAAGATCTTGTGGAAGATCTTTCTGTCCCAATTGATGTCCTGTGTGGACCAGTTCAGTCCACTGTTAGGTTAATTAATCCTTTCTATTCAATAAGTTCCCCTGTTCTACGAAAGAATAACTCAATATATCATGTCACCTGTTCAAAATGGATGGGGACTACACCACAGCCACCTACCCTGATCTGTGACTAGGATGAATGTAGCCCATTTTCACTGAAAAGGGCAAACAGTGACAGCAGCTGTCTGTTGGGATAAGATGATAACAAAGTGTGAATAACAAGACTCCCTTTCATGAAGACATTATGTAGATTATTCTTATTTGGTAACACCCGGAGTTATTGAGAAACTTAAACACATGCTGTTTGGTTAAGTAAACTAAGAAAGAATACAGCAACTCAAAGGCACCAAAAAAAAAGTCATTGCCAGATTGCATTCAAAATTCTGCAAAGCAAGTGAGTGTGGGCTGCAGAAAACAAAAGACAGCAACGCTATCTATGACACAAGAAAGAAAATAAGAAACTCAGCATTGGGTTTAAAGATTTCTGTGGAGCTTGGTGAGTCACTGTTGCTCACACTTTGAAGTGAGTGAGACAAGCCCATGCGTCATATATTGTTTCCTCTTAATCTGCAGAGAACAGGCCATCTTAAGCCATTGATGGAAGCCAAGCACTTGGAGCACAAATGAAACGTGACTGGACATGGGTTTCTCTTAGTCAAGCATCCTGGGAGCCTAGAACCACAAGTCAGACTCTGTCAGCAGTTGAAATGCCTCTGGTTTACAGGTTAACAACCTGGCGATAAAAATGAACTGTGGCTGAAACTAATTCTACGTGGGCCTAATGTAATTAGGAGCCAAGTTTCATACCGCTATAGGGCTGATACTACACCCACTGAAGTCAAAGATAATCTTTCCATGAATAATAGAGGCAGGTCCTTTCATCTCTCAATGTGTGTATTTATAAAACGAGGATAACGGTATTTTCTTTCTCTTGTGTTTGAGGTCTCAACAACGGCTTGGGGAAATGATTGTCTCTTTCTAGGCACTCCATGTGGCATTTAGCACCTCTGGATTCCTGTCTTGGTTGGAATTTGAAGCTAGAGAAAACACTAGGGTGGCATGACCTTTCCAGCAGATACAACATTCATTTAGTACAGAATACCACAGAGTATACAGAGTATACCACAAACTTGTGCAAATCTGAAGATTTAAGTCTATGGTTACCACTAGAAATTCTGTAAGTGTGTGCTACAAGTAGTTTTTGAAATCTGTCTAAAACTTGGGGTGAGGGGGGCTTATTCCTTCTTTGAACTACTGCAGCAGTTTAAAGCTTTCGAAAGCAACATAGTTGCTGAGAGTGTAAGAATTTTGTAGGAAGCTACAGGAAGAAGGTTAACCCCACAGTGAAAATATTTATGTACTTTTTATTCATACTGTGCTGGTTAGGTGTACAGATCACCATATTAGTGACATTACATTAAGAACATAATTGAGATGGCTCTTTCATTTCATCTTTAAGCTGCTTATGTGAACATATGCTTGTTTATCTTTTCCCTTATGAGAAGAAACTATACCTTGCATACAATGTAATTTTGCATTATTTTGGAAGGGACACCAGATTTGTTAGTTTACACCCTCTAGAGGGAGAAAGGGGCTTGTTTTCTTTTCTTTTTCTTCTTCTTCTTTCTTTTTTTTTTTTTTTTTTTTTCTTTATCCACCTATGAATATAAATTCATTTGAAATGAGGTACTGGAAAAACATTTTATTTCAGTTTTGTACCAAAGCTCCACAACATCTTACACCATGCAAGCATGAAAGGATATTAATATTTGTTTAGGTGTAAGTACATAGTCATGCCCTTTGTCGGCTGTAAGTCCATCATTAATAAATGTTATCAAGTAAACTAGTGTCAATACTTAAGAGGAATGCTTCCTCAGAGTCCTGAAGTGCCCTAAGTTGAACCTCCAGATGTGGTCAAACTGTGGTTTTGTCACTACATATCTGTCAGGTCACAAATTAGAGAGAAAAATCAGAGATAACAGCCTATCACTCCCTCGAGTCTTGTAAAGCCCATTCCATTTTGAAAACCTGCTGTCTGTTCTATTGAAACTGCACATTTTAAGGCTAGAAAACTTCTCAAAATGATAGACTTTTTCAAAACTTTTGTAAGTCAAAGGCTTTGTTGTTGCTCTTGGAAGAAAACAAAACCTTGGGCAACTGAGCATAGAAAATAGGGCTGAACAACCTGTTTAGAAATCCCAGCCTGACTAAACACAGCAAGTTTCAGCTTGACGAAGACTGATTGCACTGAGGATAGCCTGAAGCCCACATAATGCAGCTAACTTCCGTGTCAGTTAAGAGCTTCAATGAATTAGAGGTGAAACTTGCATTTAAAGAGAAGGCTCCACACAGATATTGGAATCAGATTTAGTTTTGTTGATAAAGCATAAGCAATAGAAAAACAATATTGAAATAACCTGGGTGGCATTTTTCAGTATTATAAACATCATTTTCCCTGAGATGCTTGTCAGAATTGTAGAGATGCCGTATCTTAAACTGCTTACTCAGAAAGCTCTCAGATGTGGAAAATCTCCCTCAATGATCATGATCATGGTGGCCATGAGAAAAAGCAAAAGAAAGGAGCAAAGGAGGCTGTTTGCTATAGTGTTTTACACCAAAATGTCATGGATGTAATGCTGTTGGGATTAACTGAGTCATGTGAACAAAAACTTTGGTTGAAACGGTAGTGGATTGGGCTCAAAATATTTAAAAATAATTTAAAATTTCTGGCAGACAATTCTACCTTGTAACTATATATATATATATTATATATATATATATATATATATATATATATGTTAAGGAATGGTATACTGCCTCCTACTACTTCAAAATAGCATTATTTTTTTCTATAAAATAGAAGTTGCTGCCAGTAGTTCAGCAAGTGGGTTGAAAACAGTTTCACATGACCAACCATATGTTATAAACTAGCTGAGAACTGGGAAAACACTCTAGGCAGTGGTAGGCAGACAGGTAAACTCAACCTCATCCTTTGCTTTCAGAAGTTCCAGTACATACTGCCGCAACCAGTTTTTGTTTTGTTTTGTTTTTCCCAGAGAGACAGTCTGTAACCACAGACAAATGTTTTTCTCTGCTGAAACTCATCCTTATGGTACAGCAGACTGGCTTATTCTTGGTTATACTGGGTATATAACGAAAATGCTCAAACATAAAAGGGATGAAAGACCAAAGTGGAAGAAATTTTCCCTCATCATAATTTTCCAGAAAAGCAAAATCTGGCATACTTAGGTGTTGGTTTTTTTTTTTGTTCCCAATGCTCAAACAGGGTAAGCAAATAGCAGCCACTGATGTCAGATAGATTTCTAAATTTATTTAAGAACCATTACTCTTAAACTTCTCTTTTGACAATTTTTTTTAAACTGTTCTCTCTCATACTCTAGATTGAGTTCATTCAGCTCGATAGCCCATGATGTATAGACCCACTCTTCTAAATTCTGAGGTCTAGACTCTATCATCTAGTTTCTATTTTGTTCACCTTTTGTGACTAACCTTGTAGGTCACCTCTTATCTCACTTAAGTGTAATTGTGCCAAGAAAAAAAAAGCAATAAATGACGTTAAGAAGCCTTATGTTCAAGTTCTGTGGTAGTGTCAAAATATTCCAGCTAGCAGCTTAAGGTGGAAAAAAAAAAAATCTTAGCTGCTTGCCCTGAAAATTCATCCTTGACATCTGAAAGTCAAATTGCTCCCCCTCCATATATTTAAACAACTATAAAAATTCAGCTATGGAAATGAGATCCTCAGCAAGCACAACTATTTGCTTAATAATGGATGAGACAAAGCTGATCCAGCTCACTTTTCCGTGTACAATGCAGTGCAAAGCCAACGAGAATCAAGGAAGTAAGAAGATAATTTTCATAAGCAATGGAGTTGGGCTAAACTTTAGAAAAACAAGAGGATTTTTGTTTAATTTCATATTTGTACTTATTTATGATTTCCACCGTATATTTGATCATGGATCCTCTGCCCTATGCTAGGGCTCACTAAGTTACAGAGAGGGCTTAGAGCTGCCATTATGGACAGATCTGGGTATTGCTGACTGGATCACACTTATATGGTGCTGTTATTCAGCTACCCAGCTGTGCCAAAGGAGCTAATACTCTCTTGTTTAGTCTTACTCCAATTATCTTTACTCATAGTGAGTAATTCTTTTGAAGTCAGTGTGTCTGCGCAAGTGAGTAATGGCCTCAGGATCCGGCCCTTCAACAGTGTATGACGTGTTATGTTTCAAATGTTTCTTCGCTGTTGTTTTAATACTGCATTGCAATTTACTTACTGGAATTATCTTCTGAATAGCTTCTTTCCATGGATTCCATTATATATATAATTTTATTTATTACATTTCCACTTTGATCTTCATGCCAATCAAGATAAGCTCAATAAAGATAGAATTTTAATGAACACAAGGAACTATGTGTAGCTGCAACAGCCAGTTTTGCTAGTTTTATGGGTGTGTGCATTTATTTTTACTTGTGTAACATCCAGATTGTAAGGCTGAGTGTGTGAAGCACTTCATATTCATTTGTTTTTTTGGAAAGAATGAGATATCTCTATCATTTTCACAGTTAACATAGGTACCTCATTTTATCTGTTTTGTGTTTTTTTTCTTGCACAGAATTAAAGGAGACTGTTAAGAAAAGCAAATAATAAATGAAATTATAACAAAGATTAATATATTCCAGAGGGAATTGCTGGAAGACTTCATTGTTAGAGACTGCTAACAGTGAAAAATCTCTACCACCACTGCAGGTTATGGATGGATTTTTCCAAGGTATGGATCAAAGAAATTTAACGTGTTAAAATCCTTTGTTTGGACTAGAAAGAGTGAGAACAAGAAGTAGTTAATTGATACCACTTCGATATTCAGTAAAAAGGAAGTGGAATAGGACTGAAAGGAACATATGCAAAACATGCAAGGAAAGCTTAAGGCTTAGATGGAAAGCAGCAAACCTTTCCCTATCTTGGCCCTCTGTTCTCAGAAATGCATCTTACAACAAATAGCATGTGGGTTACTACAATAGGACAGTCAACACAAGCTTTTGGATGTGTCAAACCCAGTGACGTTATGACTGGTGGATAGAGGTAGCTTTCCCAATCTAAGGTCCCACCATGGAGCTGTTAGTCAGGGATAGTTTCTATTCACAATAGACCTGGAAAAAGAGCCGGTTCTACTTTTGAAATAGGGTTAAAAAATAAAGAAGAAAAAGAAGGAAAGAAGAGAAGCCTGCAGTAGAAAAGGTCTTGCAAAGGTATCTGAGACATGGCGTGTCTGGTAAAAAGCTGTTTCAACAGACAACAGCTGCCACTATTGTGTATGTACATGAAACTGATAAAAATAAAAATAGAGGAGTTAGACTTAACTGTCTGTCATCTAATATCACTGACAAAATTGATATTTACTTCATAATTGAAGTTGGCTTTTATCAAAGAAGTCACGTTTTGTTCAGCATTCATTTTATATTCCTTATCATTTTTTCCCAGTGACACTGAATTACCCTACCACTGAAGTTACTTGTATGTGCTTAACTGTGACACAATATGGAGAGAATATTGGATCACAAAGCACTTCCCAGTGGGTACACCTACAGTAGCTACTCCTGAAGACAAAGAAAGGAAAAAAGCGGGCTTGATTTTGTGCAATTTGTGTATAATGTGGTAAAATTTGTTACAGTAAATCTATATTGCTGTGGAGCTATTCCAAAACAAAACATCACATCTTTTCTGGCAATGAAGTCAACACCTGTTGTCTGTTCAACATATGCATTTCAACGCAAAGCAAATTTCCCACCATCCCAAATTTTTTTTGCCATTGCTAACAGAACTGTATACTTGCACGAAATGTGAACTGCTGGAGGATATAAGGTGCTCTGGAAGTACCTTGCACTGTCGGAGAAGAATTCTGGTTGGAGCCCTGGGGCTTTACTTCAGTCTCAGTACCTGCGAATGTGTGCTACGGAATTCCAAGAATAGACACTATAGGCAATTTTTCACCTAAATAATAATTTCTGCACCACTAAATAGCTAACACAGATGCATCAGTTGAGCACAAACCTATCCCCATAAGTGAATACTGGCATTAATCATACTTGTTCCTCTTCAAAATTCCAGTAAGAAATGCTTGCACCAGAAGATATTTATGCTCTTTATCTGAGATTTACTACAGTTTAACAATTGGTAACAAATTGGAAAGAGCACAATATGTCTACACAACCATAAACGAAACACCAGTGAAGTATGAAGAATGCCATTAGATTAATAGTCATAATAATTTTCTGTATATTAAAAATGTTATGATAAACAAGGCCAGAGGTATTTGTAATCCAAATGATTTAAACAGAGGTAACGAAATAACAGTTCAATGGGAAGGATCCTACAACAATAATCAAGTCCAACTACCTGACTACTTCAAGGATAACCAAAAGTTAAATCATATTATTGTGGGCATTATCCATATGCCTCTTGCCCTCTGACTGACATGGGACATCAACAACTTCCCTAGGAAATCTGTTCCAGTGGTCGACCCTCTTATGGTAAATGATTTTTTCCTAATGTCCAATCTGAAGTCCAGGTCTATAAATATCTAAGGTGTGGGGGGCAGAATGGTGAGGCCAGACTGTTTTCAGTGGTGAGTGGAGACAGGACAAGGGGAAACGGCTGGAAACTGCAGCATAGGAAGTTCCGCACAAACGTGCGCAAGAACTTCTTTACAGTGAGGGTGACGGAGCACTGGAACAGGCTGCCCAGGGAGGTGGTGGAGTCTCCTTCTCTGGAGATGTTCAAGACCTGCCTGGATGCCTACCTGTGCAACCTGGTGTAGGGAACCTGCTTTGGCAGGGGGGTTGGACTCGATGATCTCTGGAGGTCCCTTCCAACCCCTACAATTCTGTGATTCTGTGATTCTGTGATTCTGTGAAATTCTTCTGATGCAGCTTTGTGCCATTCCCTCACATCCTGTCACCAGCTCCCACTGAGAAGAGATCAGCACCTCCCTCTCCGCTACCTCTCCAGGAAGTTGTGTAGGGTGGAGAATGAGGAAATGAGGAAAGTAAAGGCAAGCTGTCCAGAGATCCCCTAAAATCACCTATATTTTCCAAAGCCAATCAGTAAATGTTGAAAGATCGCTACATGTTGACCAGCGTCAAGGGTGTATCTGATCATTTTATTGATGACACAAACAAAGCATTTGTTGAGAAAATAACAGAACAAGTTCTGGTAATCTAGGTAATGGATGTGGCAGCTCAGATTGTTTGTGTAACAGAAATAATAATCATTTGCAGTGTAAATGGAACAGAGGAAATATAGAAAACATATGGCTCGGCAGGAAGGATCAGAGAAAAGAGGACCGAGTGCATAAACTAGAATGCAGCATGAAACACAGTCTTTTGACTTGATTAAGGGAAAGTATTCTTTCGGTTTGGAAGTAGTGGAAGAACCACTTAATTTTCAAGCATAACTGATAATGTTCAAATCATTTATTTCCTTTTACTCATAACAAGATTGACTTCAAATCATTACCAGAAACCTATTGCCAAATTTTCAGGATGAACAGATGCGGAAAAATCCATAAAGTAAAAAACAAAAGGTTTCCTGCTGACTTAAATTAGCTAAAGTCTTTATTGGGCCTGATCAGTCCTTTAGTACAGTCTTCACATTTACAGCACCTGGCATATAAATATGGATTGAATCCCAATTTCTGCACTTTCAAGAGCCAGTGCTGCTTCATTGGCTTCAAAGAAACCTAAAGAATGAAACCGGGATACAGTGCCCTACAGGCCAAGTAAGTGAATGGAAAATTTGAGCAGCATTGCAAATTCTACGAAGGAAAGCCAACAGCAAGCAGGTATTTGCCCATTACCACGAGGAAAATGATTGGTATATACTAGGCAAACAATTTTACTGCCCTCACCCCAGAGAGAAGATAACCACAGGAGGTACATCCTTGGTGTAAATATGCCTACCCAGACAAGAGGGCTGGAATAATGAGCAGCTGTACTGAAATCCCTGCAGGTATGTGAACCAGTGTGTGACCTCTTCCAAAGAATGTCAAGTTCATATTGGTGGAAAGAGAATTTAAGTGGGATACTGGTAAAATTTCATGGAACAGAGGAATGAGGAACCACCCCATGTAAGGCTTGCTGATTCAGTGAAACCAAAATGTGAGGAAGCATACTTGCAATCTGTCAGTTCTTTTGACATTGTGTAGGGTGGCTCCACTTAGATGACTTCACATCTCAGAGATCTGCTGAGCTGCACTGCCAGACTGCAGACCTTGCTCATTGCTCAGGGCTGCTGCATTTTCTCCTCTGCCATCATCCCTCCAGGAGAAAGCTTCCCTGTTTGGTCAGGGTGGGAATCTGTGGCCCATGGGCTGCATCTGGTCTGGAGCTCTGTTCCAGAGGGCCTGCAGCCACATGAGCGGGAAGAAGGCAGACATGCATCTCACTAGTGCAAAAAAAGGTGAATGCTAATTATGTTTCTGGTCATCACGGGAGAAGTTTATTGTGTATATATGTGTCAATGTGCAGCCCAAGGAACATTCACTAAAATCCCAGCTACAGCCTAGGTTAAAAAACAAATTCCATTCCGTGACTGCAGAATGTGTTCTTCTTATAATCTGCAGCAAATGATACAATAGAATTGCATCAAGTGCAGCACCTGATCCTTTACACACCATTAAGTAGATGATTTATCACCTAATTCTCCACACAACAGAGGTGTGTTATTACTGCAACAAGCATAACCTTGTACTCTGTCAGTAATTAATTTATGTGTGTATGTCCCGCTAACAAATGGATTTTACCGTGAATGCTGATGATGAGACACAACTATATTCACTGAAAAAACATTGATTTGAGTCAAGTCAAAACGTCTTTAAAACTGTGTCACATTCACACTTGCTTTTAAATATTCCTTTAAGGAGAATGTTAAATTCAATTTAAAATCTGCACAGTACATTCTATTTCCAATCAATCCAAAATGATTTCTTGAAAGATAACAAAGTGTTATCAAGATAACAAGAATGTCAGTTATTCTCACAATCTTGTCTTAGTGACTACACTGAGAGTAGCATCCAGAGGTCTGCAAATCTTGATGTTTTTAAAGGGCAAATGCTATGAAAAAAAGAAGAAACAACAACAACAAAAACTGTTGCAAAGCAATGCAAGTGAAGAAAAAGCAATGCAAATAAACCTCCCCAGTACCAGTATAAAAACATTTTGAGATACTCGAAAACTATTTAGGTTGCTCCAAAAGTAATGCTTCCTGTTCATTTCATGGAAACTACAATGGATACAAAGAGCACAAGAACACTAGTTGACAGAGCAAAGTCTCAGCTATGAAACAAAATTTTGCAACACAGTCACCACCAGTGATGAAAAAGAGCTTGTGTGCTGCACTTGTAACAATCTGCACCATCCACCACCTCACTGTGCTCACATCCACTGTTTGGTCTCCATAAATGTCCAGCAATTGTTGACGAATGCCACTGGGTTCCATTTTTTCTGCATGGAGGAGTTCAGTTTCACACCTCTGCTTCATATGCACTTCCATGTCAGACGCCATTTTTTTAGACTGCCCCCACTGCTGCCATCTGTCACACAGCAACAAAATGTAATGCAATATTGGTGAAAAGGTTCAGCCTCTACTGTCAATACCATCCACATCCTCCTCTGATGTCATAAACATCATAAAATAGGAGGTGTTCCTTTTGGAGCAGAACTTGTATATACAATTTCTGAATAAAAATAATAAGAATCATGTAGTTTGCAGCTAAATATCAGTATTATACTAAATAAAAATGTTACTATAATTTTGAGAGAGATTAAAACCTAATCCTCCATGCTTAACTGTCTAAGAGGAAACAGATTAAAGATGCATTTGCCATTTAACAGACACTTAGAACCGAACCCTTTGAAACAAGATTATTGTTTAGAAAAGACCTTCTAAACTTTCAGTATGAATATTCATGAAAATAATTAAATGCTAAGAAAACACAGACATGAGATTTAGAAAATTCTCTATCTATGCAAAATAGTAGAAGGTATGCTAAATATAGCTCCCTCCAAAAAAAAAAGGTTTTCTAATATAATAATCTGTTTAAGAATATATGCTTGATTTTAGATACAGTTTTATGGAACGGGTTGATGGATCACAGCTGTATAAGGCTGTAAATAAACTTTAGAAGTTGCTGAGAAGTATTCCCAGCTCATCCTTATGGATATTTTTCTAATCCATCCTTAAAAACCTCAAAAAAGTATATTTTCAGTCCCTTCAAGTGAATCTGTCCTTCTACAGTAATCTTACAATAGTAGACTTTCACCACATTCCAACCTCATCCTTTCTCTTTCAGATCAAACAATCCCATTTCTATCGTATGTCACGTCTTCTAAACCTCTTACCCTGCTTGTTACCTTTACTCTGGATTTGCATATATTCTTTTTCAAATGAAGTGTCTGAAAGTAGGCAGTCTTCCAATTGAGGCTTCACCAACACCAGGCAGGGTGCTAAGCAGATGCTTCCCAATCATCTTCGTCTTGATCAAAACAGCATGATAGAGCTGACTCATAACTGGTTTGGGCTCAATATCCTTCCCTGTTGGGCTGCTGTATCTGACACTGTCCATATTATTTGTGTGTTTTATTTTTCCTGCTGAAGTGTAGCTCTCTGCCCTTCGCCTTATTTTATTCCATCCAGTGGATTTCCGGCTATCCCTCCATTTTAGCATTTGGTTTCTGAAGATGTGTTCCAGATTGCTTGGAGCATTACCCCAGCAGTGCTGTCTGCAAATTGACTGTGTGTGTAATGCTCTCTAACCTATCATCTAGATCCTTAATGAGGGTCTAGAGACTGGGACCAGGACAAAAGCTTGCAAGCACCTGACTTAGAAGGACTTCAGAATTTTGCAGCGAATCTCACAGTTCATTTTTAAGAAAGATTTTGTAGGCTGATCTACTTTCCAGTTATTTTGTAGAGTCTATGCTTCCTTAGCTTGCCTGTGGCATTCTGGGAGGGAAAGCACAGAAGTTTTACCAAAATGTCTGCTGTTCCCCTGCTCTTTAGCAGGGAAAGGTACGTTAAGGTAAAACTTTCACATTTAATCATGCAATAATTCCTAAATTCTCAATTAAATCCTAAAGTAAAGCGATTTCTAAAATAAATGCCTAAACTTCCCTCACAGTGATTTAATAGACTTCCCACCTTCCAAAAAAGAAAATTTAAAATAAAGTCATACTACAAATGTGTATGAATTCCCCTGACTGGATTGCAAATTAATACAATTTTGGCTTCACTTATAAAGTGTTTGCTTCAACGCTTGCCACAGAATTTGTCTGTAAAAAGAGAAGCCTATGTGCAATATAATTATTTTCCTACCTATTTTTTTTCACAAAGTTTCCTGAAAGTAAAGATTCTTTCTTCACTGCCTGTACATAACCTCAAAATACTATCTTATGGTCACAAAACTCTTATGTTGTGTAAATATATTTTAGGACATTTGATCTTTTCCCTCTTCTTTCCTCCTCTTCCGTTAGCAGTTTTTATTGCAGCTGCTTGAATACAAGGCAATGAAAGCTCATGTTTCTGTTTACTCTAGGTCTGTATTGGTACACATAACTAGAGAGGAAACAAAAAGTCTGGGCATCATTATAGAGATTGTCATCAAACAGCCAGTATTTTCTAGTTTGTACTTTAATCAGTGTCTGGAATTATATTACAGGACCTGGCAGTTAGTGCATTAAGGGAACATTCTCAGGCATTCTTTGAAAGATGCAATTTTATTTCTGTGCATCAGTGAAAAGCAGCACATTTCAACATGGAAAATGATTTAAATTTAAATTAAGTGATAACTTATGCATGCATAAGAAGCATGATCAGTGACTGCTTTGGGATTGTGCAATTTCTTTTTTGACACCATACACTGGATCACACCTGTGGGAGGTGAACTAGGCTGCTACCTGCACATCCTTGGAGTCTGTAAGACTCTTCCATCAGAGCAATGGAGAACCTTCAACAGTGGGAATGATGCTGCAATATCATACACAGAACAAGGATAATTAGAAAAGCCCCACAGGGAGGTCATGTTGTTGCAGTAAGCTGCATCCTTTTACATTACTATACAGGGGTACATGGTAGGAGTAGAAGAAAATAGCCTGACAATAACTTTCCATAAATTATCCATTTCTTGTTGAATTTCCTCTGCTCAGAGATGTGTGACGTATTAAAGTCTGGTGGCTATTTCAGCTGCTAGTCCTACAAGGTCTGCACGCAGCTCAGCTGTCACTGCATGCAAGAGAAGGATCTCTCTTCTCTTTCACTTCATCTAATCCATTAAAATAACTTCTGTTTTCTTTTCCCTTAAGCTGGTAGTAAGGACACGTGGAATCTCCGAAATTCAGGCCTAAAATGTGTTTTCGGCATTTTTGCTATTATTTATATTGAATACTTCACAGGCAGACCCATCCAAAAACAAGTGAGCCATCTTGTGTCATTGACCCTTTGAACCAGTGTGTTTGCAGCAGAAATATGATCATCTTTTGGTATATTTATTGCAATCCACACTATTAATATCAAGGTTTCTAGAAGATGGCATTCCTAATTCTAAAAATAGTGTTTTAATTACGCAAGCCACCAGAGTCAGCCTCTCAGCTCTGGGCTATCAGTTCCTCACCAAACTAGCACTCCTTGTTCATCAATTAATCTCCAGCTTACCGGCAGCTCTTATGGGCAGCTGATGATATGACGGCAGCTTTTGGAGGCAGGACAGAGCTAACTGTAAACTAACAAGGCTGACCGAGAGCAACATTAGTATGTAGTTCAGTACAGGCTGCATGTACATTTAGGCCAGGTAAATATTTGTGTGGTCTGTCCTAGCAGAGCACTGAGCTGCTGTAGATGCCAGTTGATTTACAGCTATTGTGGGAACATTAGCAATGGCTACAGTGATAACCTTGGTTGTAGTACAGATACACCCTAAAAAGGAAGAGATTTACTAAGCTAGCTTTCTAATAATTTTCAACATAGTCTGTTTGATCCTTATTTATTCTTCTAGTTCAATTCACTCTGTAATATTAAATTAAAACCAACAAATTTTCCAGTAAATGTCTTCAAATCTCCATATACGTGCTAAATTGTTCTCATCTGAAACAGATAAAACTATGAAGGACTTCAGAAACTGGATAACTTACATATTTATTAGGAAGTCATACTGATTTGTAATTTCAGTTGTGTCAAACTTGAAGGATCAAAGTGATTATCTGTGATGCAAAGTGATTAAAAAGGAAATGTGTAGAATAAAAAATATTAATGAGAGAATGCTGACAGTACGCATAAAGAATTGAATAAGGCAAGGTATAAATAAATGCATGACAGACAAAGGGACAGATCTGGAATGGGGAACTATCTACAATGTACAGAGAGAAGTGGTTGGGGAAATATTCTATTTGTATTCAATTAGTATATAAATATTACAGTCTCCATGGTGTCGGTATTTGTCAAACAACTTTCTAAGGAGAAGTTCAAATAGTGAACAGTTAAATGACTACGAATATCATTTGAATGTTAGGTACTTCAAAACCTTAATATGTAACAATATCCACCCAAAGCATTTACAAATTCCAAACCACAATTATTTTTGAAATTATAGCTCCTCCCATGAAATATGTATAAACAGAATTCTCCCTAGACAGTGAAAAATGTCTTGAAAATCTGGCACTTTGGTCCCAATCTTTGGTTCCTCAGTTAGTTCATTAATAGGCTTTTCCCAGAAAATAAATTTCATACAAATCCGAACAATGGACAAATTCATGGAAAACATGAACAACTCACAGATGATTCATGAACAGAAGTAGTTGGAGTTCCTCAAAGAAGTTGATAGATCTTAAGACCTTTTGCTTAGGTCCTTGTATATCTAAGAGGCAGTGTACTAGTAAACTTATGCATGGTTGAGATAATTCTGGAGAGGAAATAACAGTCAAGTACCACAATTGTTAAGTTTCTTTCTATTCTTGGCATTCCTGTTAAATTTAACCTGCTTTTTCTAATTCCCTATACTACAGAATCTGCTGTTTGTTGAATTACATTACTGTAAAAGTATACTTTGTATTGGCTCTTCTCTTATTACTACATGGAGTACTAAAGAAATTGTTATAGAGGGAATTAGGAACGTGATTAAATACATTTTCAAATCCCATTGAACACATCCATATTTTTAGGCACATAAGTACTTATAACAATCCATCTTTTTGTGTGCATTATTTCAAGCCCACTGATAGCTCATTGCAGTCAAAGGATAGTTTTCACATGCTTGAAATTACACATTTTTCTAAGTGCTTTGCAGATTCAGGGTCTACTTTATCTGTTAAATGGAAGTACGAACAGCTGGAAACTCTTTCTTAAGCAGCCGGAAGGGAGGGAAATAAAATGAGAATTTAATAGAAATGTTCTAACAATTGGTTTTTACATGAAAAATTCAAACCAACTCCAAACATTTCTGGATGAAGGTCTCAAAGGCACATCAATATATTCCAAATAATAAAAACCCACCCTTGTGCTCACACATTTCATTTACCCACTTGCTGGCTTCATCCTGTACTTTTGAAGAAGACAAACTCTCATTAAAACTAATGGCAGCTTTGCCTGAACATGCACCTGCAGGATTGGGCTTCATTTGCTGAAACTAACATTTACTCCCTGAAACTACCAGCAGATCAGCATGTTGATAAGTCTGAATACATTACCGCAGGAAAACATACAAAGCTGCGTTTGAACAGGTGACATTTCCTTTTCAAGGCAGACCTGTTCAGAAGTTTAGCATTAATCATTTCCAAGCAGGCATAACAGAATTATCTACTATATCTGTCAACTTTCTGCTTCTTATAAAGGTAAACTTCTTCAACCTGTAGAAAGCTATGTCAAAAACAATAAAATATGGCCACTGATTAACTACTCAGCGCAATTTAACAGCAGCATCAGAGCTTACTCCATCAACAATTGCTACATCAGCAAAATGTGTGTGTATATGTATATAGATTTATACACTGCTTGAAGTTAGAGACAATATTTGGTTTAGTTACTTCATGCTCAGCACTAAAGAGCTCTGTATAGTGCTATGGTCACAATTAGCTTTTCACAGATGAAAAGCTTCTGTCCCACACTGCACAGAACTAGAACTAGATACCCATGTATGCTACAAGAGCATGCATCGGATGCGTTTGAGTCCTACTTTAAAGCCCTTCCACTGCCTTTGCTTCAAGTTCTTGAACCACTACAACTCACTGTTTGCAAGAAAAGAAAGGGAAAAGCACTTGCATACTTCTAGGGATACCTGTAGTATTCCCTGCCCACACTGTGGGAAAGACCCGCTCAGGTTCCCAATTATGCACACAGACTGCTGTGGTGTCCATAGTAAAGCTGCCCAATGGGCTAGGTGGCACATAGCAGGACTGTGAACTGCTAGGGAGTCCCCTGAACTCTGCAAAGTGGATTTCAGCCGCAGCTGAAAAATCTGCATTTGCAGATCTTAGCATTTGTGCTGTCCAACTGATCTTACATTAATAAATTACTTGTCTGGGACCATTCTTCAGCATCAAAACTGACCAACCCACAGCGTACCATTCCATTACTATTAAACTCTCTTACTCCCCCAGAACAGGGTGGCCACACTTACACAGCCATCTGGGAATAGTCCCTTGCCTCTGCTGACTCCCCAGTCATGCCAGTGAATTGTTTAGGAGAGTGCTTGCTGGCCCAGGCCAAAAGCATGTCAACAGCTGCTCTGACAACTTCAGTTCCAGTGCCCTGGTACTACTTAATTTACTAGCAGAAAGGCAGACTCAGTGCATGTGGTCTTGGGAGCAGCTTTAGGGAGCATCTCTAAGTGAAATGTAGAAATATCCCCTGAGGCTACTAAAGGGATGAGGAAGTCCTTGATCTCAGCAAGCTTATCAACCTCTGGCCTATAATTAATTATGCTGTCCAAGCTGGCAATACACTGATACAGTAGCACTTAACATTGTTGTAGCTTGCTCTGTTTTGTTTAATGAGTGTGTTTAACTGAACAGTATGTATTAACTATTATTAACGGCACATTAATTGTTAACTATGCATTACCTAAAAAGACACCATAGGATAATTACTTCTACATTAATACATTAATCAATATGCTTGTAGGTTAAATACATGTGTAACTTATTTGGAAAAACTCATCTATTGATCAGAAAAAAATGTTTATTAATTATTACTCTACAAGGATTCTGATTAAAGAACTCTGATCACCTGGCAGTGAAAATATCACTACTTACACAATTCCCACATGGATGCCACATTCCTATAACCCTCATGTTATCATCCTCTTTATAATCTTTGTAGCACATATTACCAAAGTTTACACAACAAAAACTTCTCAAAAATACAGTAAATAAGAATTAGTGCTAGAAAAATAGATGACTAGTAATCTGATAATCCCAAATCCAAAAGTATTCTTTGGAATCAGAATCTTAGGTTTCCATCTCTATTTTTATTCAACAGGAGGTTAAGCAAAACTGGCATGTACTCAAATACTACAGCCATAAGCACTAATTCGAAAGTTGACCTTGAGCTAGCTCATGGATGGAGGCCTTGTGTTTGCTCATACAGTGCTGAACCTGCTGAATTCTGTGATGATGAGTAACTCAGACCTGGACTGGGAGAAACCTGTAAAGCAGACCTTAAATGGCATGTGTTCACTCATACCCAAACTCACTTCTCTCCAACCACCCAGTACCACCACAGGCATCTTGCTTCCACAAATTATTGCCTTTTTGCTCTGGGAAGTTCTCCATAGACCTTGAAATGTGCCTCTGGGCATACACAGACATATTTTCTTCATGACAGGTCTGGGGATCTTGGCCCCTGATCATGTCTTGGCCATACTGATACACAACCTGAGGAACTTTTGTTTATTGGTTTTCCTAACGCATTCCACACAGCCAGGAAACAGCTGCCTCCATACAACAGAGTGGTTCATACCACTTTTTGTTGAACATAGCTAAAGAAAGAGCTGCCAACAATTGCTTTGTATACAAACACTTCGTGGCTAGGGTATTTACGAAGGATGTGTGATATGGAGTCTATGCTTTTTTACCCACTTGGAGAGGTTTGGCTACCTATCTTCCAAGTCCCCAGGGAATGCTTAGGTCAAGTCTGTACTCAAGTTGCCAAGCTGCATGGAAAACAAAGTTATAGGCCTAAAGAGAGAAAAAGGAAAAAAGGGGTGTGACTGCAGCACAGTGATTAGGGCCATCAGCAAGAAGAGTCCTAGGAGCTGGTTCTTGTTCCAAGAGCTGTTTGTACACTTTATCTAACAATTTCATGTAAACAGCTCTTGTTTGAGGGTCTGGAAATCTCTGGGGCAGATCCAAAGCCTGTTGAAGTCAATGGAAATCAAAGCCAAGTGAAGCAAATAGAAAGTTTTCCACAGATTTCAGTAGGCTTTGAATTACTTTGGGAATACTTCTTGGGTGGTAAAGGCTCGATGCCAATGCACTGAAGGCATGCACCGATTGCATACTAACACACACGTTGTTGTGGCTTATTGCTATATTGGAACCAGCCTTTGAAAACTATCATAATATCCTGAGGCAAACTAGAGAGAGTCAATTATTCAAAATTTTGGTCTTGAATGTTTAAAGGCCCTGTCATGGTCTCCTTAGGCTAAGTTCCCACTGCCTGCAATGAGAAATCTCTCTGAGGAGCACAGGCATGGGCAAGCTCTGAGATTCACATTTGCAGGGTATTTTGAAGATCTTGGCTGAGCCATGACTACAGTTTAATGTAGAAGCAGTCAAACTGACTAGAAACTGTGTACTGTGGGTTGCAAACACAATATAGCTATATTAGCATAGTACTTCATATGAGTTAACAGTCCTGCCAAGAGGCAAAGTTCATCAGCCTGGGGAGTAAGCTATAGGAAGATGAACAACTTCCAACTCGTTTACAGGTAGCTTTGCAAAGCAACACTTTGTGCCATGCAGACATGCTAAATATCCTCTTATTCCAAAGATTACACAACTTCCAAATCTGCAGCAGATATAGAAATTGTGCAGTAATCGTGGACTCATCTTTCTTTTGAAAGGAAGAGTCTGTCACACATATTTCATTTACCAGAGGATACACACTGAGGCTTCACTCTCACGAGACAAATCAGTCCCATGTTAAAGCTTGGCAAGAAAAGCTTTTCACTGCTTTCTTTAAAAAAAAAAAAAAAAAAAAAAAATTACAATAAGCTTTCCTAGTGATTTCAGCAGTGCAAGGCTTAGATTCATGGAGACAATTTACAGCACAAACCAGAACAGTCTCATCACTAAGTCTTGACCATGTGTCTCATTCCTGCCTGCAACAATCATTTTTCTACAATTTGATGGATAGCCTTCTTAGACCCAAAGATTCCAGTTCAGATATCTTTTTATTAAGGCTTGCCTTCCATTAGAACTCTTTTCCTGGCAACTCTGCCATTTTAATTTTCCCAGTGCAGGTTTAAAGCTTTGCTTATTAACTTGCACATGAAAGTCACTTCAGCATCCTGACTTCAATAAATCCTAGAACTTTATTCCATGAACAAATTCAGATACAGAGAATGATCCCACAGTCCAGTTTATGTACTACTTATATACTACTACTACTATATACTACTACTTATACTTCTAAGTGAAGTATAAATGAATATGCATAATGAATATTGTGCTGGATCTGTCCATGCCCTTGCGCAGGTCTCCTTATTGCAGGTGTCATGATCTCTGGTCCAGAAGATCTGCGTTATCAATGAGAAGCCTAGATGAGAAATTGCTCAGCTGAGGACTCTGATAAGATCCTGAGGTCTATGAGGTCCATGAGCTAAAGAGGTAGGATAGATACATGAACAGATCAGATACTTGTGTTTTTCAGGTGAGTTGCCACTTTGTGGGTATTCACGTTACCAACTTGTGAGGTACAAGAACAGGCAGGAGCCTGTTCTGTTGATGTGATCCACTTTGGATCTAAGGGTACCATCATGGCAATAAATTTCATAGCAACTTCATGTCCTAGGCATGTGACACTGTGCATCTGTAGCTAGTAATTACTAGATTACCCCAGCCTGCTTTGAGGTTGCCAACAGATTTATGCACTTGTGTGGAATGCAAATGCTGGAGGATGTTGGGAACATGTTCTCCCCACTTTTGGAGGTATCTTGCACCACAGTGCCAGTGAGGTGCTCTCATGTGTGTGCTGCATGACTTCAATTACAGACAAGACAAATTTGCACTCTCTAGAGTAGTAAATAGCTAATGTAGATGCACATACAGAGTGCAGCAAGCACCTCCTTACGTAGACCAGAAGAAGCTACCAAGGAGGGAACTGCAAGGAGGCACTAAACCCCTTTCAAACTCTGGCTGTAAATTTAATTTCATGTTTTGTTAACAAAAGAGTCATCTGTTGCTATGGTAAGATCCTAATCTGAAGTCAGTTCTTGACTTCTGCTGAAAGTTGCATTTCAAAATTGACTCAGCCAGTTGCATTTAGAAGAACAATCTCTAAAAACAGTAAAGAGGTATTTAGAGCTAGAGAAGGTGTAAGGAATGGAGATGTTCGTGTAACATAGATACAACACTCTTCTTGAAAAGGACATACATATTAAGTTTTATGAGAAATCTGGATATTTAGAACTGTGAAAGCAAATGAGGTTCTAGACAGTATTTACAGCCCTTGGAATTTGTATCATTTAAAACTTAACATGTGTCTTTAATGGGCAAACATACTGTATGCTTGTTGTACATTCATATGCCCAATAGGCTGAATAACTTCAAAGAAGCTTACTCTGTTTCTTCTAAAAAGCCTTTTTAACATCATACGCCTTCAGAAATGTTATGGTACATGGTGCCAAGAATCTGTATTTTTAAAATTCCCTTTTTCAGCTTGAGTTCTGAATCCATTAAACTCAGTAAGAATTTTGACATCGACTTAAAAGAATGAAAGATCAAACAGTTATCTGACAGACTGTAACAAGATTCAAAAATAATTAGGGAGTTTTTAAGCCTATCCATACAGGGGATTTTTCTTTGCTTTTAAATAAGAAATGTTTTCACAAACATATTTTGGAAATATTAGTTTAAGTTTAGAAGAGGAAAGATTGAGCATTAAGGCAAATATCTGCTTTGAGTTTTAGGTTTGTTTCATGTATTTTGCTCATTTTTGAGCTAGCTTCTTATGTCAATACAAGTAGGTAAAGCTGGGATGACAGTCAGATTGAACTAATGTACTGGTTTATGTTTTAGTTAGACAGGAATGGCATTTCCCATCGAAGTACACCTTAAGTATCCTTTTTAGATCCTTTTTCCCTGCCCCCAAAATGCTTCACAATTCATCCTGATCCACACAATACATCACAAGAATTCATTTGACTGAACTGTGTAAGTTATTTAAGAACTTTCAGTATCTCTGTAGTTAGAGCTCAAGAGCTCTTTAGCAAGGCAGCAACAGCAATTTGTTGCAGAAATGAAATTTATCAAATTGAAAATACATGGATGTATATATGGCTCCCAAATCATCTATTTTTGATGAGACTTATTGTCAAAACAGTATTTATTAACAGTGCAACCTGCTATTATTCTTGACAGCTCTATGTATGTCTCATCTTTCTCATGTCTAATTTGTTTAGTGCCTAAATAACAATAACAAGCCCCTTTCCTACTTCTATGTGCAACCACAAAACCTAAAATAACTGATAAGATAGTAGGAAAATTATTATGATGATTCATGGTTTGTAAAAGACAAACTGACAGATCTTATTCTTGTAGCAGGACAAACGAATTATTATTCTGTAGATATTTTCATGAGTTCATCACCATACCATCACGCTGTGATAGAAGAGAATTGGACAAAAGGTTTCACATTTCCTGTACTTATTTTGGAAAAGGATTTAGACACATCAGCCTAAAGCACATGATTTTAACAGACTAAGCAAGTCAGTTTCACAGTGAAATCATAGGAGAACAGTGTTCAACAACCCTGAAATTTGTGCCTTGAAGATGTACCGCTTAACAGATTCATTTAAATAAACTGCATTTTATCTTTTGATAAATTCACCAGTTAGTTTTTTCTTTCTTTATATACTGGGAATCAAAGTTTGATGGTTAATCTTGATGACAGCTCTGCCATGACTACCTAAAGGTACCTGAAGGACTCAAGCAAACTTGACCCTATGCAAAATTTGAACAGGAAATAACTTAGAAATTCAGATGACAAAGATACAACCCAAGCATTCATGGATAACCCCCTCAAGAAATGCATGAGATGAAAGGCTCCATTTTGATTCCTTAGTCTAGTTGGCTAAGTAAAAAGAAAAACAAATATAAACAAAGTAATAATATGGTTTTGAAGCTATCTTCTTATGTTGGTTGGTTGGGTTGTTTTTTTTTTGTTTTTTGTTTTGTTTTGTTTTGTTTTGTTTTTTTTCATGTTTATATGTTTTACTAGCAAACCAAAAATTCTATAATTCTATTAACTGCATAGCCACCAGCATAGGATGACTGACTTTGAGAGAGGAACTGTCTCAATAAGGCCAAAGATCTGCAGCCAAAAATTAAATACATTATTTTGTTTTTATTTCATTTCAGTTGGGGTTTTTGTTCACTGTTCCAAGGCAGAACTATTCAGAACCTGATCACCCCCAGATTTTCATATTTTCACATTTTTTCAGGGTAGCCCCCTTCACACAAAAAAAAGGAACTGGAAAAATGAGGCTTTGTGTCTCACAAAAGATTTGGACATTTTATTAGGGAAGCAGATGATGAGGACTTTTTTCTCTCCCCTGTAAATCAGCATTACTATTTAGGAGTGAGAACCTGAGTTGTGTGGCTGGTGAGCTATGTGGGGGGAAATGGGAATGAGATTCAGTATGCTATGCATGTCTTTGGGGAGGGCGCATCCTTGCAAACAGACTGGGTCCCTACTATGAATAATAAGGCTTTAGTGAAATCAATAAACAGAAAGACATTCTTCAGACTCTAAAGACACGAAATTACCCTCAGGTTTAATCCAACCCTCTGTGTAGACAACTGTAGATAATTCCTGGTTTGTTGTTGTTTTCTGTTGTTGGTCTATTTTTGGTGTTTTTTGTGTGTTTGGGTTTTTTTGGGGGGGGATGGGGGGAAGGGGGTTAAGGCAAAGGTTTTGTTCACTGTAACATTCAGTATAATCCCAGGCAGTTCATTCAAAACTCTGAGCATCCACTCATCTCTGTGAGTTGCTCTGAAAGTAATGCCTTCTGTTTATTTCCATGGAAACTACAATGGATACAAAGAGCACAAGAACACTAGTTGTTAGAGCGAATTCTCAGCTATAAAACAATACTTCACAACATAGTCACAACCATTAGCTATGCATTTCCACCAATGATGAAAAAGAGCCTGTATGCCACACTTGTAACAATCTGCATGGCCATCTGGAATTTGACCTGTCTTTCATGTTGCTGTCTCCACTGCTGAAACATAAAACCCACCTCCTCACTGTGCTCACATCCACCTCATGGAGGAATTCAATGACACACCTTTGTTTCACACACACTTCCATGTCAGACTGCCCTTCTGCTCCCCGTTGCATAGAGCAACAAAATGTAATGGCCTATTGTTGGGATGGTTCAATCTCTACTGCCATATCACCAACTGCCTCTGAAGTCTTGGTCCAGTATAATAAAATAGGAAGCATTACTTTTGGAGCAGCCCTCATTTAAAAAGTGGCAGTTGGTTCAGGGGGTCCAAAGAGCTTCTCAGTTTGTAGCAAGGAAGACTTCTATGCAACACTGCAGTCCAGACCCACACTATGGTGGCTAGAACTCCGCTGAGGACTCCAGGTGCTCAAATAGTTGGCTCCCATGTCATGCCTGCAGTGACACCTAAATTTTGTCATCTGCAACATGAAGGTGAATCTCCTTCAACGTTCATTTAAAGTTTGGTGCAGAGATCCTGAAAATCATTCTCCAAGGATTTCTTATGCGCTGTGAGGTGGCCTCCATCCAAAACATTCCAGTACTTCCATGTCCTATTGGTGAACCCTTTTACCCTGGATACCCTGAGGTGTCCAATGGCACCAGACATCTAGGGGTCATCAGAAGGCGCTAGACATCTAAGCTCAGGCACCTTATTTTAGTCATATACATAATCTACTTCAACGAGGTCCTCATGTTAGCTGGAGGGAATGTTTAAAAAGAAAGGATATTCAGCCAGATTGCATAGTCTTATTTGTTAACTGAGATTGTCTCAGCTTTGTAGTCCTTGCTCAGAAAATGATTTCAAGAACTTTTTTTTTTTTTCCCTCATCAAATGGAATATCCCTGTGCTTGTCCTCTGCTTAAAAGTATGTATGTACAATTAGAGAGGAAAAGAGAACTGGAATTTTCATAAATAAATAAAAAGGTAAAATCACTTATCAAAACTGGATGCATAATTAATTCCTGGGCTTTTCCCACTGCCAGGAGAGCACAATAGTTTCCCTAGAGTACCAGCAGTGTAGAAGGTATGTATGTACCAGCCACGTGCATGCACACACATGACTGGGGGTCTACAGCTTCCCTCTCCAGGCTCCCACGCTTGGTTCTCTGACAGGGAACTAACTCACCAACACGAGTGGAAGCAGTGGATAGGGGACTTTTCTCTCCTTATTACTCCATGTCTTCTTAGATTGAATCACGGCCTGGCAAACACAACTGGGTGACAGGGAGGAATGAACAAAAGCAGCAGATGATATCACACCACACAGTTCCTGTTTTCTGACACTGAAGAACCCTGTCCTAACTTGCAGGGGTTTCTGTTTCCCCTGAGTTGTCAGTGGCCTTTTAAGTAACTCAATCTGTTCTCACTGCTGTCGAGATGGCTACTTTAAAACAAAAGGGTTCGTCAGACATAATCCCTTCAGTTTAAAATAGAGACGAGTTCAACAAGTTCTATATTTTGCTTCTTTAATCCATTTCCTTATGATCAGCATTTACGGGAAAGCTTTAAACTTTTAAACTTGTAACTCATACAGATTCAAGAGTCACAGATGCTCGGCTGCTGCATTGAAATAAGAACTGGCTGGCACCACAAACAACCCCTTACTGCAGTCTCAAAAAACAAACAAAAATGTTTGTGTTTGGTCAAAATAATGTGACATTTTGCATTATGAGATTTAAAACCTTGCAAGTAGGTAAGGGCCTTGAGTTTATTTACCTGAAGGGAAAACCTTTACTGGAATGATATTGCTGGGGACCTGAGTGGTTTTACATAAATACTAATTAGTTTACTCAACATGCCTTCTAAAGGACTCGTTTTTTCAGAGCCAATGGTTTACATTTATGCATGTCCTCAATGACATACTCATAATTTCCCACCTCACCTACCTACATATCTTATTAAGTTTTTGAAACACAAAATGAGTGTGCAGGTATAGATAGATTTAAATCAAACTCACATTGACACATTCTCACAAATAAGATCAAAGCAGTATCTTGAAAAATTCATATGAAATTCTGTTACAGATCCCTGTAAATGAGTGCATTTGCACCAACCATTGTGTTTAGAAACCTTTTTTATTTATTTATTTATTTATTTTCAGCTATAAGAGTAACAAAAAAGTGGAAAAACCTACCAAGGGATCAAGAGGATTCTCTACTTCTGATCCTAAAATGAAAACTGGATTGATCTTCGAAAAGGCATGCTCCAGCTACCCAGCCTGCAGCAGAGTAGATTTGCTCATCTCTTTGTTACATTCTGTTTTCTTTAATGAGCTTCCGAGGAAGTTACTGTTACTGTATTCCTATGTTATGTTCAAATTTAAAAGGATGAGTCAAAATAGATCAAAGCGACTGATAGATAAGTGCTCACA
This sequence comes from Tetrao urogallus, assembly GCF_951394365.1. Taxonomy (NCBI): domain Eukaryota; kingdom Metazoa; phylum Chordata; class Aves; order Galliformes; family Phasianidae; genus Tetrao; species Tetrao urogallus. Next base: position 40,102,239 of record NC_136813.1, on the reverse strand, counting down.
ACATCTCATTTAGAACAGTTATTTTCCTTAAACAAAACTGATTCAGATCTTGTGTAGTAAATAAAGCGAGTTCCACAAATCTGCTGTTCCAGGAAGGTTTTTTCCAGGATGACTCCATGGTATTTGAAGTCCTGTTTGCTCCTGCTAGACATCAGTAAGTCTCTTTCTTCTGTGGACTTTAAGCAAATTTCCTCTAGAAAACTCCTTTGTAGTTTGCTCTCTCCTGACTGGTTTTTCCTCTTGAATACTGTTGAATAGTGAAATACATCAACTAGCCAACATCCTTGTTGTATTTATTGGCTTCTGGGAATTGTCAGACATACAAAACTTGTGAGTCTCATTGCCTTGTAGAATCAGGCCAAACATTAGTATCCCACTTTGTGATCAACAGGGCATTCTCCTAGTAAGGAAGGAAAAGATGAAAATGAATTAAACATGTAAGATCCAAGAGAGCTGTCAAGTTCTTTCACTCCTTTCATGACTGAATGAACGAGGTTAGAGTAACCGACAGAGTAAATATGATGTGGTTTCTTGCCAACACAGGGATTTCCAACAGCAATTTGGAAGCACTTGTCCTGTCAGGAGAGGCTGAGGGAGTGAGGCTTTTTCAGCCTGGAGAAGAGATGGCCATCATCCACCTGAATCAGCTCCTCGTACCTACAGGGAGTCCAGAAAGGAGCTGAAGCCAGATCCTTCACAGTGGTACATGGCAGGAAAACTACAGGTAAGATGAAAAAAGGGAGAGGCTATAAATAAACAAAGAAAAAAAAGAACTCGCAAAAAAAAAAAAAATCACTACTGTGAAGATAACCACCCATTAAAGCAGGCTCCCCAGAAATGTTCCAGGCTCCAGCTTTGGAAATTTTCAAGGCCCAGTTGAATTAAGTAATGAACAACTTGGTCTAAGTTTAGAGTTCACCCTGCTTTGAGCAGGACGGGATGAGAGACTTCCCATGGTCTCCTCCTGCCTTAGTGATTCTGCCTTTTAAGAGCACAGATGTTTTCAGGTTGTATAGTATCACAAGCACAGATGTGGTTTTGTGTACAGAACATGAATGACATAAATATTTGCCTTTGAAATCACTGCACTGGTCACCACAGGACGTAGAAAAAGACCTTGTATTTTTGTACCAGCAACATGTAAGGAGAGAAGAAAGTTATATTTACATTGTCTACATTTACTATTTTAGATATATAACACAGGTGCAAGTGAAAATATCAAAAGTTAGGTGTTTATGATATTCATATAATCATCATCAAAGACAGATGCTTCCAGAAAGTGAACAGAGTATGTATTTTGGATTCATAAAGCTATGAATGGGTCAATGTCTCCTCAATTTTCAGATTGTGGGTGACATTGATTGGGATGTATATACAGATATAGCTATAGTTATCTGATTCCTCTCACACAACTACTGGCTATACATGGGCATTGTTATTTTGATCAGCAACTGGAGATGAGATGTAATGTGTTCCCTTTGGCTGTTATATTTTCAGCTGTATTGGAGAGATGTGAGTAACACATTTATTTTGTAGGTCAGTAATTTGTAGATTGCATTCCATACCACTTTCTACACACTATTACATTTCCCCTTTTTATGCTGGATGCTTTACAATGTGGCCTGTTGAGAATTTAAATTTATGATGAAGATACTTTTAAAAAGACAAAGAAACTCTACATGCACGTATAGCTTTAGAAGGCAAATGGAATGTACATGTGTTTCTTTTAACCCCCTAATGTAAATATATGCATTCTGAAATGTATTTTACTCCTCCAAGAAGCTAAGAGCAGCCCTCAAGATCACATGACAAGCAAAACATTTGTTAATCAGAAAAATTACAGCCTATTCATACGTACTGTTTGATTATTTCCACTCTGACCTTAAAGATCCCATTGTTGACTGAACTAGTTATAGTAACTTCTATTTATTTTTACAACTAGCTATTATGAGTGCAAACTATCCTTATCTCCAAGTGATTGATAGGTGCATTAAGAAGCTGTTCAACAGGTTGCTAGGTTTGAAGAAATGCTTAAATCGTGATTAGTTATTCCTTATCAGCTAAGAGTGGGCACTAAGCTCAGATAAATACATGGTGGCAAAAATTAAATTTTCAAGTCAAGTGCTCTCACTATTTTCTGTTTGCAATTGCTAAGCACTGGTGCTACAGTTTCCCTTCAGTTTTATTTAAGGAGCATTTGGGCTTTCTTAGCAAATGAAGTTGTCATGTTAGTACACTCAGGAGAGCTGAAAATCTTGTTCAATGATAACTTCCATCTGGGCCACTTGTGTAGCTTTAGTAAGTGGAGAACTATGAGTTATAGAAAGATGCCTTCACAATTTCTTCTATTAAACGTTTGACATAAATAACTTTCCTGGGTGATTCATTATTATTTTTTTTAATTGTGGAGATATTAGAGTCATTAAAATTCTTATGTGGGGATTCATAGCTTTATTTGTCCTACCCAGAATTAACGTTTATATTAGCAACATAGTGAAATCTGCCTACATTCAGAGTCTCCAAATAATTCAGACATTTTGGGTACATTTCTACCTTTACCCTACAATAAAGGTTACTCCACTGTGCTTTGATGAAATTTGTGAGATTGGTATATGGGAAGAAGCATGACTTAAACAATCAGAAAATAAAATGAACTCAGTTGCTAGGTTCCTGTTTCCGGAAAATGGAGCTGGAAAATTGTAAATTGGCTATCTCAAAGGAGGGCTGCTCTAAGATATTTGTCAAAAAGCACTCTATGCAGTTTCTACTCCCTGACCTGTATTTGTAAATAAAGTCACACAGCATGAACTGACAACCAAATTGCAGGAGACTTAAGCAGAGTATTTCTTTTTCCAGTTTTAAACCATAACTACTCCAAACAAATCTTTGACACAATTACATGGCAGATGAAATCAGGGAATTTAAGCAAATATATCAGAATTTAAGCAAATATATCAATTATATATATATAATATACAATATACAATCATATACAAATATACAATTATATACAGAATTTAAGCAAATATATCAATTGAAAAGATTAAAATGCTTCTGCTCCTTTCTATCCACATTGTACAAAAGGTGAAGGGGCTGAACTTCCATTCCAGTTTACACTCATGAGTATGTGAAAGGGAGAAAGTAAAGTCAGTTTTCAGGTGGTTCTGAAGCCACGAGATGCTCCATGAAACCTTCAAACACTTTGTGTTGCACAAGTAGCAGCAGTCCTATAGCTAACATTTTGCTGTCACAAGCACAAGAAGAGCTCTAGCTGTTCTGCCTGGCATGGTACCCCTGCCAGTGTTTGACGTAGAAATGGAGCAGGCAGAGTCACCTTCACAATACCAGCCTTATGCAAACCAAGGAGGATTCCTTTCGTGGAGGAACGATCCATCCGCCTTGACAGCAAGTTCTCCCATTGCGTTGCACTGGAGTAGCACAGAGGGTTGAAAACAAGGCCTCCGGTATACCTCCAAATACAGCTCCAAAAGGCAGAGACTTAACAGGTTCATGGGTTTCACTTGGGAAAGAGGGGTGGAGATTAAATGAATTAATTTCCTGCAGCTTTTATACTGCAGATAATTTCGATTTGAATGACAAAGCATAGAATCGCGGAATATCCTGAGCTGGAAGAGACCCACAAGAGTCCAACTCCTGGTTCCACACAGGACCACCCAAAATTCCAACTCAGTGACTGAGAGTGTGGTCCAAATTCTCCTGGATCTCCGGCAGCTTCTAGAGCAGACCCTGTCCCCAGCCCCCCAGTTGCCCCTCCCCTGACGCAGCTCCATGCCGTTCCCTGGGGCCCTGTCGCTGTCACGCAGAGCAGAGCTCAGTGCAGCCCCTCCGCTCCCTGTGAGGAGCTGCAGCCATCATCAGGCCTCCCCTCAGCTCCTGTGCTCTGGGCATGGATGAAAATAAGTTCTAACGATCATTAAATGAAAAACAAACAAACAAACAAACAAAAAAGCCACTCTCACTTTTTGAGAGATTGTTTCAATCCTTCCTGGTGCTGGAGGAGGCAGAGGGGGGTGCACATGTCTCATACTTCTTCCCACACCCCCCTGCCATCAGCCAAGATCCCCCAGGTATGTGGATGGGCTGTCTCAGCCTTCCCTCAGAAACAGTCCCAAATTGAAAAGAATAGCTAAATATTCATTGAAGAGAAAGGGAAACAGGAGTGGAAGAGCACAAGGTGCTAATGTGAACAAGGGCCACTGGGCAGGAGAGGAAGAGCTGTGTGCCCACAAAGATTCTACATCACCAAACATGTCATTAAAAAAAAACAGTGACAAATTCATTAAAGGCTATGATCACCTTCAGTTTTCATAGAACCACAAGTCCCAAAGAGACTGATAGCAACCATGCCTAGGAATCCTTGCTGTGAGGCAAGCACTGTTCACTAAGTCACCGAGAGACTCTGCACAGCAAAACTAACATGTAGACCAGAGTCAGGGATCACTGTGTTTGTGGCTGGTCTGTGAGGCTCATGTGATGCTAAGATTTTTGTAGGCAGCCCCTGTTGTTGATTGACAGCCCAAATGTCTGAGTGTCTATCTACAGGAGGAGCTGACTCTAAGTCACTCTTAAGTGTTTGAATTGAGTTTGAATCAAGGTTTGCACTTGCATCTATGGTCTCTCAGCAACCTCAACCACTCTGCCTTCTTTCTAGCCTGTAAAAATTAAGTTTTGTTAACAAACTTTCAAATTATCATCTCATTAGTGTTTTATGTTTATCTTATGCTTCCTCTTGTTTGCAAATGTAAAGTTAAGCATAGGTGGGATTGCAGGATCAAGGCAGTATTGAATCCCCCCATTGTGACCTCAGTTTGCAATCACTTCCAGTGTTAGCACAGAGTGAGTTAGTCTTCTCAGTCCTGCAGCCTGTGCACTTGTCATCCTTCCACGCGGCGTAAAATAACATTTGGACCCCTGGATTGTAAATGTATTTTCCATGCTGTCATTCTGCCTACCTTACAGACATGCTACCTTACAGGAAGGAAGCTTCACGGGAAAACATGGATGCAAAATCTGCCTTAAGGAAATAAGTGGGTGGCAGCATGTAATTAATAGAAGAAACCCTCCAGAAATTACTTGCTACAGACAGAACCAGTCTCTGCAGGAGACAACTGTGACAAAATCCAAACCTCAATCTAATTTTTGTGGTATGCACATCTGAAAATTAATAAACAAAAGCAATCTTAAGAATACCTCTGCCATTCAAGTCAGACTACAACCTAATATGGCCAAGGAACAAAGAGACTGTGAACTGCACGGTTTTGATATGAAAAATCTAGTTGAAAGTCCCAGCTCCTCTTGGCTGTACCAGTCAAAGGACCGTGAAGGATTTAGGATGCTTAGGTTGGCTTTGATGTTGTACGTGACCTGAGCTGCTTCATGGAGTTCTGTGTCAGTCATCTGGTAGGCTGCAACAGCTTCATGGTCTTTTATATGAGGGCTGACCTGAAAGTAATGTCTCCTATTTTCTAATGTTGGTCCACAATGTCAGAAGCAGATGGCAATAAAGGTTGAACCTTCCCACCAGAACTCCGTTACAGTTTATTTCCATGAGACAGACGGCAGCAGAGGGCAGTCTGACAAAATGGCGACTGACATTGAAGCGTGGAAGAAATAAAGGCGTGCCATCGAATTCCTCCTTGGAAAACAACTGCACCCATTGACATTCAGCAATGCTTGCTGAATGTTGATGGAGGCCAAACAGTGGATGCGAGCACAGCGAGGCGATGGGTGGTGTGTTTCAGCAGTGACGCTGTCATAGCAGCTGTGAAACAGTGGATCAGGTCTGCTGGATTTTGGCAAGCACAGTGTGCAGGCTCTTGTTCATCATTGGTGAAATTGCATAGCTAACGGCGGTGACTATGTTGCAAAACAGTATTTTGTAGCTGAGAATTTGCTCTAACAATTAGTTTCTTGTGCTCTTTGTATCCGTTGTAGTTTCCATGGAAATAAATAGGAGACATTACTTTCGGAGTGACTTACATACATCACAGGAGCCAAGAAACAACCAAGAGAATGTGAAGTCTTAGAAGACTGAATGCAGCAGTTAGGGGTCAAATGCAATGGGAATACGGGAAAACAAAGAACTGATAAGAATAACAATTCACGAAGTGAATTAGATAGCTGGTAGCCCTCAGGAAGCTTCATCACCCATTTGGCGCGCCTGAAAAGCATGTATAGATCCCCTGTGAGCTCCTTGGCTTAGGTGCAAAGCTCCAGTCACATTGTGACTCCAGAAAGGCGAAACAGGGATACGCACTGCACTGGCTTCTAGCTGCTTTGCAGCCCCTGCTACCTCACAGCAGAGCTCAGCGTTCGTAACCGCAGCTAGAGATGGGAACTGCCCCCAGCAGGTAGAGCTGAAGCGTTGAGGATCAGCCCCCATGACCTTAACCGAATGAACAGCTGAGTGAGGGCTCTTCCCTCAGGCTGTCCCGTGAAGACCATGAGCAGGTGAAATCAGCATTTAAAGAACTCTTTCATATGTATCCTATGGAAATCTGAGCGCTTTTCGTAAGCACCCTGTCCCACAGAGTGATCCTACGCTGAAAGGCAAAGCCTCTGTGTCCTACCTTACTGAAAATAGGCGGTGTCAGACGGTCTTGTCCTTGAGCGTGGCCAGTAACAATACAGAGTGAATCTCGGTGTAAGACCACATCTGTATTGCAGCCATCCATGCTGTGGGCAGCTCAGAGATAAGCCTGCTTAGAACAGAGCCTAGAGGTGAGTGCACACGTGCTACCTTCTCCATTTCCTTCCAGGAGGACACACTGTAAGGCTGGTGACTGAAGACAGCTGGTGCTCGGGGCTTCCCTGCAACAGCAGATCACAGCCACAGCTGTCCACGTCCCACAAAGCTCTGAGGCCTTTCAAAAGCTCCAGGCACTGCTTTTACCTCCCCATTTTCTCTCTCCCTCTCTCTCTCTCTTTTTTTTTTTTCTTTTTTTCTTTTTTTTCTCCCAGTGATTCAGAGTCATTGAGAGCACAATTGAAGGCATTTTCCAGCTAAGGAAAGATTGCTTTCAGTTGCTTATCATCTAAAAAAATGTAACAGTGTGGCCTCAAACTTCACAAGTGTCTTATCTATCTACATAGATAGGTTTTCTTTTTATTCCCCTGCTACTTCTGAAAGGATTTTGACCATTATGGCACATAAAGCAGTTCTTGAGATTTTATTTTAATAGTCTTGGGTTCCCATGTTTTCTAAACAGTCCTCTGAAGTACAGCACTAACAGCAAGCCCAGTTCTGTGCCTTCCACTGCCACCATGAAAACCTATCCAAATTCAGGCAATTAAAAAAGAAAAAAAAATGAGATGCATACCTGCTGAGGTATTTTTTTGGTTGCAGTGCCTGAAGTCCTGCACAGTCACTGAAAATACCCACACTTCTCATAATCCCCTAAACGTGACTGTGCTGCACAATTATCCTAGGTACAGAACGCAGGCCTGGGCAGATGTCCAGTTCTAGATCGCTGGTGCAAAAAATCTGGTCTCAATGCATATGTAAAAAACAGACACACAGAAACACAGAAACAGAGAATAGCCAGGGTTGGAAGGGACCTCAAGGATCATGAATCTCCAACCCCCCTGCCACATGCAGGGCCACCAACCTCCATGTTTAATGCTAAACCAGGCTGCCCAGGGCCCCATCCAACCTGGCCTTGAACACCTCCAGGGATGGGGCATCCACAACCTCTATGGGCAGCCTGTTCCTGCACCTCACCATTCTCACAGTAAAGAACTTCACCCTGACATCCAACCTAAATCCTCCCTCCCTCAACTTAAAACCAATTTCCCTTGTCCTGCAGTTATCTACCCTTTCAAAGAGTTGGTCTCCCCTCCTGTTTATAGGCTCCCTTTAGGTACTGAAAGGCTGCAATGAGGTCACCCCACAGCCTTCTTTTCTCCAGGCTGAACAAGCCCAGCTTCCTCAGCCTGTCTTCATAGGGGAGGTGCTCCAGTCCCCTGATCATCTTCGTGGCACTCCTCTGGACAGCTCTCTGTCTTTCTTGTACTGGGGGCTCCAGACCTGGACACAGTACTCCAGATGGGGCCTCACAAGAGCAGAGTAGAGGGGGACAATCACCTCCCTGTCCCTGCTGGCCACCCCTCTTCTGATGGAGCCCAGGATACTATTTGCTTTCTGAGCTGCAAGAGCACACTGCTGGCTCATTTTAAGCTTTTCGTCCATCAGGACCCCCAGGTCCTTCTCTGCAGGGCTGCTCTCAAGGACTGCTCCTTCCAGTCTGTATGGATGCCTGGGATTCCTCCAGCCCAAGTGCAAAACCTTGCACTTTGCTGTGTTGAACCTCATCAGGTTTACCCGGGCTGATCTTTCCAGCCTGTCAAGGTCCCTCTGAATGGCATCCCTTCATTTCACCGTGTCAACCACACCACTCAGCTCGGTGTATTCAGCAAACTTGCTGAGGGTGCACTTAATTCCATCATCAATGTCACTGATAAAGATCTTAAAGAATACTGGTCCCAAGACAGACCCCTGGGGGACGCCGCTCGTTACCAGCCTCCACCTGGACATAGAACCATTGATGACCACCCTCTGTCTGTGGACTTTCAACCAATTTCTTATCCATCAAGTGGTCCATCCATCAAATCCACATCCCTCCAATTTGGAAATAAGGAAGGGTTGGGGACCATGTCAAAGGTCCTCGCTCAAGTCCAGGTAAATTACATTGGTTGTCTTTCCCTTGTCCACCAATGCTGTCTCTCCACCATAGAAGGCCACCATATTGGTTAAACATGACGTTCCCCTGGTGAAGCTGTTCTGGCTTCTCGGATCACACACTCATTCCTCATGTGATCAAGCATGTCATCCAGGAGGATCTGTTCCATGATCTTCCCAGGGACAGAGGTGAGACTCACTGGCCTGTAGTTCCTCGGGTCCTCCTTGTTCCCTTTCTTGTAAATGGGAGTGATGTGACCCTTCCTCCAGTCATCCAGAACCTCACCTGACAGCTATGACTTTTCAAATATGATGGAGAGCAGCTCAGCAATCACCTCAGCCAGCTCCTTCAGAACCTTGGGATGCATCAGGCATTTTATGACCATGTTGTAGGATTCTCTTTGGTCTAGAAGTGGAACTCTCATGCCTATGGACCCAAGTACTGACTGCTCTCAAGAGAACAATTGAGGTAAAGGAAAGCAGATTTTCTTCATGACTTAATAGCTGGTAGCACTGGTCAGGAGACGAAAAGGGTCACATGCTCGGCCCAAAAGCAAGAAATGCATGTCTCCTGCATACTCCAGGATTGCAGTTGGAACTAAGGCAGTGGGAATCACAGAATCATAGAATGGCCTGGGTTGAAAAGGACCACAATGATCATCTAGTTTCAACCCCTCTGCTATGTGCAGGGTTGCCAACCTCCAGACCAGGCTGCGCACTGCTACATCCAGCCTGGCCTTGAATGCTTCCAGGGATGGGGCATCCACAACCTCCTTGGGCAACCTGTTCCAGTGTGTTACCACCCTCTGTGTGAAAAACTTCCTCCAAATATCTAACCTAAACCTCCTCTATCTTAGTTAAGAAGATTCCAAGCTGTGAGCTGAAAACTGAGTCGGATCAGGAAGTCAGAATAGGATCTGCTGGAAAGAGATGTTTTGTGAGATGGATCTGAAGCAGGAAACAGAAACCTAGACTGGCTGGGTGTGGAGATGGGGAGCAATGACTGTGTATGGAAAGTTGGACTTGATACTGGGACTAGACAGCCAGCTAGCTGAGAACAGCTGCCGCATCTGTACTTACTTGCTCTGCAGCATATCTCAGGGCCCTCATTTCCTGGTCATCTGAATTGTTGGGCCTGTTGGGACATGCTGTGGCTCCCATACAGTACACGCATCCAGGTTTCTATCCTAGCATGGAGCTGAGGCATGACTAAGTGTACATCCAGACATGGGAACTAGGAAGAACTCTGAGGTCTAATGATGTAAAAACAGACAGTATGTCTAGATAAGGAGCTTGAGAAAGCAAGACAATGACTACATGACCACAGCTTGCTAATGCAGACAAGCAGTTTGGGCATGAGGGAGAGCTGGATGGGTTAAGAAGAGACAACAGGATGAAGTGTCAGAGCTGGGGGACTCTTGTGGCAAAACTGTGGGAGAGGGAAGCAAGCTGAGGAGTGACACAGAGCTGAGTGGACCAGGGGGCAGAGCAGACATGGTGTAGCTGCACAGAAGGACCGTGGGCTGGGCACTGCGGCAAACACTGCCTGACAAGGTCCAGAGTGGAGCTGTGTGACCAGGCTGGGACATAGCAAGCCCTGGGAGAGGGTTGGGACTGGTTACAGAGGGAGCTGGGCATCAAGGTGAGAGGCTGGATGCAACTGATATTTCTGATGTCCACTGCTCATTTCATTCCATCGTTTAAGCCTGATCTGATTTGTGAAAAATAACCAGACACTGTAATGCAACCTGTCCAGTAAAAAGATGGTTGTGATTACCTTTCTGGTTGTGGTACTGTACGTAGAACTTTCTTGCTAAATTAATGTAAATTTTTACACACAGCTTAATTATGATTACTTGGGTCAAGGAGTCTGTTTTATTTCTAGGCCTAACCTGAAATACCAAATATATATTCTTTCACTTCTTTGTTATATTTAAAACATGGGTCAAGCTTTTAGAGATTTCTCTGTTTGTCTGGACCCAATCTCTTACAGCTTTCTTATATATATATATATATATATATATATATATATATATAGTGCTGCTTGCATTATTCTTTAAAACTTTATTGTAATGCTTTAAGATTCAATTCTTCCAACCACTTAAAATCCCGCTAGTCCTAGGAGCTTCTTTTAACACTGACAATAGTAACTGGAAATAGACTTCCCCAGAAGCATTATGCTGAAAGCTTCAACTCCTTTTTGTGGCATCACACCCTTATACATGTCAGTTACAGTCTCTATTTTGTCTCAGACAGGATTTTCAATAAAACTGAAATGTAAATACCCTACCTCTGGACTTTATTCCATTGCATTTTTTCCTAGGTACTCTAGAGAATCTATCTACTTCCATAAGTCCTGCTCAGGCTGTATCCAGTTTGCAATTCTTGTACTTGTAATTGAAAAAAATGAATTGTTTCCCAGCAATGTGCTTGCCAGGCCTCTTTTAGTAGTAGAAATAAGTAGTTTATGATCAGTTTCAACTAGCAAAAATTCCAATAAAGCTTTTTTACACCTCATGGCCCGAGATCAAGTCTTCCTTCTCTATTTGAGTGCAGTGACATTTCATTTCTATAAGTGCCCATGACACATGATCCACTGTATTGCTATTTGGCTGGTCTCCAACCAGCCAAGGCAGTTTTGCTGTGGCTTGTTAGCTGCTGGTGGAAAATTTAATCCTGAGTTTTCCTTATGTTGAGAGGATTGGGGTACCAGTGAGGTGGGAGAGAACAGAGGGAATGCAGTGGGCCTGATGTAGCAAGGAAGGAGAGGACAAGTCTCCTTCTTTCTGTCTTGGGAGAGTAAAGGGTCTTTCTGGTAACAAGGTGGTGAGATGGCTTTGTTTAGGGTGAACATCCACTACACTGTCAATCACTCTGTGGTGAGGGTTGCTGTGACAAGAGCACTGACTGGAAGATGTCTGTAGATAGCTTCCTTTTCCACTTAAAATTGTAATGGCTAGATTTTGCATGTCTATATACCATAGCAGTCACTGTCTTCTGGAGGCATCAGGTGACACAAATTCAGTGTTCCCTTCATAAAGTCTTCCTTTCCCAGGAATCATTGTACCCTGATATGTCTGCCTGGGGAAGACTACTGGGAGGTATCATAGTGGATGTCTTGTGGGCCTTACAGTTCCTGGAAAAGTAGTCCTCCCACAGGCCTAGTATGCAAAAGCTGGCTACCACCATTATTATTCCTAATGAGTAAAAGTATTACTGTTTTTAGGCTGGTCTTAGAGGTATCAATAGAAGGAGGGCAGTACTAGCCAGTTGGCTGTCTGCACTATTCTGTGGAATTAGGCACCTAAGATCTGCTGAAGTCTGTCCTTCAAAATCGATAGAAATCTTAATTTAGATGTAGGAAATTATATACAGGAAGTATGGTGGCTAGTATTTGCCTCAGAACCCAGATCCATATTTTATGCTTTCAATTGGGCTGTAGCCATACTGTGTCTTTGAATCAAGTTATCTCTTTGAAATGTACAGATGAACAGTTTTATAGAGGATTCCACTTGAGTACTGCTAAAATAATATTGTCATATTCTCTTAGAACAATAAGCATCTCATACTCATGCAAATATTAGTAAAATGATTCCGATTATTTACAAATACAGCTGCAGGCAAACTTGTTCACTCAGATGCAGCTATTATTTCCCTGCTAAGATTCAATGCAAAGAATCTACAAAGCCAAAGACCTGGCAATTGGTTCTTTAAGCTGGCCATTACAAGCACTTCTTGGGGGCAGGCAGACAGACAGAGAAACAGCAGAAGACACTGAAATGAGAGACAGGCAGCCATAGGGAGGCCTACAGTTTGGGGAAGAGTGTCAAATGTGTGAAAGGAGGAGGCTGAAATGAGTGCACTAAGGCAGTAGAAAAAGGGACCAAATGATGGTGCAGCCAATTTGGCAGCCCCAGCAAGAAGGAGGGGAAGGGGCTATCTCTATGCCCATGAGAAAGAGGTGCTAAACCACAGTTTTTGCACAGTCAACCAAGAGATTTAGGAGGCAGAACAAAGGTTATAGAAATATATGGATATTCCTGGGAAAAGATGGGTTCATCACTGTGCCTTTCCTTAGCATTTTGAATATTGAATTTGCTGCTTCTCTGAGGTATTCTGATTTCAAAGCTTGCAGTAAATGGGCAGTGGTGTTGCTTGACCAGAGCTCCTAAAGGATTACAATCCCCAGCATCCTTTGAGGATGTCAAAGTCAGCCTGGTTACATGCTAATCAATGTAAACATACTACTGTGGTCACACTCAGGAATTAGAAATATGTTCTCACTCCAAAGGGAGCCATGGCATTTTTTCAGCTCTTACCTTTCCAATGGTTTATGAATTCCCAAGGTCAGAAGCAATAAAATATTAACATCTAATCTGTCATACCACCAATGAAAACTATAATCTGGCCCCTGACCTCACGTGAGCACCAGGTTGTTAACTAAAGAAAGGAATCAAATCTTCCTATAATAAATACTCCAGACTGTGACAGGTAAAATTCAGGTCATACGTCTCCTTTGAAGTTTTAATGGCCACTCCAATTTTATGATAAAACCACTCACCTTATGTTTGTACTAATTTTGCAAAGCTCGAAGCGGCTCTACTCATCTCTGGTGAACAGTTCCCAAGGACAGAGCTCTCATAAAACTTCAAGCTTCAAAGGGATTAGACCTCTTCTTTGCTCTCTCTGGCACACGTATTATTTTTTTAAAAGCAACATTTCCTCACATTTCCTCTACATAGCTCCATGATGAGCCTCCCAGTTGAGCCCCCCATCTAGACTTCTTCCTCAAGCTCTGTCACTCACTAAAGTAAAATAATTAAAGCTAAAATCTTTTTTTCTTTTTCTTAATAGTAAGGCAATTTTCTGGGCCATTTCTGCTTTTTGTCTTTATTCTATTGTCAGTTTGAAGTAATTTGAAGCAAATCAATAGAGCCTGTGAATTTACATATTTCTCAGGCTCCAAGAAGGACCACATGCAGCAGAACTGCTCCCCTGAATGTCAGTTTTTGTTTGCTTGTTTCTCTTCTTTTAAAGACAGGGGGAAGCCAGGCTGAATCTGGCAATGCTTGAACTCCAAAGCTAACGTCTGTACTGGTAAATTAAAGAGTGCCAGGAACATTCCCAGGCACTGGAAGACAATTAATTGTCTATGTTGTTTAATTGTTAGCACAGTGCCTGGCACAGCAGGACTGGGGCCAATTTTCCCAAACAATTCCCAAATACGGGCCAAGAGCTGGCATGGGCCAGGATTGCTCTCAGTAGATGATTTGTTTGCAGGGCACAGAGGGGAAGAGAGATCAATACCACAGATGGACCCATTTCCATCTCCATTGGCCTCAGTACCTAGGAGTAGTCCGAGCTATGCTTAGCTTACTCAGGCATTGTTGCTCATTAATACTTCTACAAATGTGTCCCTGTGAGGAAAAGGCTGACAACCTAACTTCCCAGGGTAAATAAACATATATATATTTCCTTGCAGACTGATTTTGTGCATTGTCTTGGTGGTAAGATTAATTTGTTCCCTTTAATTGCTACTGGTGTTTTTTCAGATGCTTGTGCTTAAATGCTAAGGATGAGGCAGTTGGGGAAGAATAAACAACATTTGTCCATCTTGCTAATGCCTCAATGGTACTAAGAAGTAACAAGTCTGAGAGGGAGCAGATGGGAACTTTCTGCAGTTACACTGACCTCAGAAAAACAATTCAAATCAGATTCCTGGTGAGGCATTGGCAAAACCACCCCAAACCGTGGCTATTTAAATGGCATGAAGTTTGATTTCATTCAGTTTTATCAGCAAATCCTCCAGTCCCAGGTATTTCACCAGATGCATTAAAAGGCACCAACCCATGCACGCTATGGCAGTGGTGGCAGGGAGAATTTTCATGAAAACAATACTTGCTTGGAAACAAGTAGGAGACTGGTCAGACTGCCATCCTCCCTTCAGCTCACCAACTTCAGCTAACACCGTCTCCCACTGCAGCAACAAACTGAGTAACACTGAGAAGCACGAGGTACCTCTAAGGGACTATCACAAAACAGCAGTATCAGTCACAGCAAACTGAAGAGCATCTACCAGCTACAGTATGCAAGCTGAATAGCATAAATACACAGAATAAACATACTAAGAAGATAAAAGTGGAATATGTGCATCCCTCAAGCCTAATTTTTCTGCATATTGTACATGTCAGAAATAGCTGATATTCAGAACTGTCTTTTCAGAGTATGCTTCTTTAAGGTTACTGAAAAGTTCCTTTATTTGAGAAATTAGCTTAAATGTCCTAAGGCACAGTATGTACTCTGAAAATACTCACATTTCATTTGATTGCTGTTGTTAATGTTTCAGAAATGAAGTAAGTTTTCCCCTGGGGACATTTTGCCTGGCTTACCCGTTTGTCTGAGCTTCTTCAAAGGAGGAATGATTTTTAGTTCTAGTCTGATAACAGCACCAAATACAGTGCTTGGAAAAAAACAATTTATTAATTTTTGGGGTGGAGAGAGAGGGGGCCACAGGTAAATTCAGTATTAAAATACAAATATTTGTATCAGAAAGCTACTATTTTATTATTTGGCTGAGAACAGTGAGAACAAAAATAACAAATCAAGCTGACTTCAAGATTATCTGAACACATTACTCATGCTTTTTCTTACCAGCAGTTTGTGAATGTAAGTGTTCATTTAAGGGATCCATCAGAGCTGGGCTGAGGGGAATGTTTTGGACCATGTAAGGTTTTTAATTGATAGTTGGCTATAGAGCAAATGCTTGCTCTATACTCTTGCAAGAATTCTGCCATCTTCCACCATCAAAATCTGTAAAATGTTGCTCTTGGGAGACTGCTGTATTTGAACAAAACTGGAAAATAAACCTCTTCGTAAGTACAAAATCCAGACTCAGCCTCAGGAGACACTGGATTAAAAGACCGAAATTCAGAAATTTGCTGTGAAAGCTCCCCGAGAGCAATCCTCTCAAGACTTTAGGTCTTCTGTGTCAAACTGTAATGCAATAGTTTTTTAAATTAAATCTTATTTCATTATGTCATTTCAACCAGCCATGGAACTTCTTGGTCCAGCCATAAGTGTACATGGTGCCCAGGTGCCTGCAAAATGCTGGTGTCACTCACCTGGTTCCAGCTTTGCACTGTTGACACCGAGACAGTTGGCAGCTCCTACAGACTCAAACTTTAGGTCCAGCTCTGGTGCCAATGCAACCTGCAGAAACAGATTTCTCAAGCCTTCCCCAGTCATGCGTGTTACTGAAGCTGCACGTTGCTTCTTCTCATTGAAGTAAAAAATTCCACTTCCCCAAAGGATTTAGCACCTAAAGTAGAATGTAATGTATGCATAAAATCCAGGAAATATTCATACTTCCAATGTTCAACCCTACAGGTTAAGCTCTATATGCCCATGAATTTATGAGTTTAAAATTCCTCATGGTCCTTGAGCTGTGCTTATGTAGATATGCAGTAGAGCCTCAGGCTTCATGCTGTTAAGGATTCAGGTCACTCTTATCCCTTATCAGGATCCAGAAGCTAGGTATTGTCCTGCCTGAATCCTCCTGAGGTCTTCATGTCAAAGACACTTTTCTGACTCACTTTCTGCATGTGTGCAAGATGAGTCTTCTCACA
Organism: Tetrao urogallus; assembly: GCF_951394365.1. Lineage (NCBI taxonomy): Eukaryota > Metazoa > Chordata > Aves > Galliformes > Phasianidae > Tetrao > Tetrao urogallus. Next base: position 40,085,916 of record NC_136813.1, on the reverse strand, counting down.
GGTTGCTTCAGCTCTCCTTTGCAATGCTCCTACCTTGAGGGGGTTTGGAGATGGTGCTCTTTTTTTACAAAGTAATAATAAATGAATGAGGCCAATCCTTTGGTGGCCAGGAATGTGGTGCCCACTCCTAGTCGTCCTGAAAAAGCTGGAAGCACACATCCCTGACTTCTCAGGAGATTCAGCAGTCCATGAGCTATGTAGTCAGAGAGGATACAACAGAGCTTGTTTTCACCCTCCTTGAGGCCAGACCCGTGTGCATCAGAGAACACAAGGTTTGTGGGACTGGAAAAAGAGAGCAGCAGAGAATGTGAGTTCTCAACCTTGCAGCTCGGGTATTGACCTGGGAGAGCAGACATTAGGTTTTTGGTCCCTCTGAGGGTGCCTTTGTCCTTTTTTTGGTCTAGTGATCCACCCCAGTGGGCTGGAAATAATGACAAACCACAATAACAATAGCCAACTAAACAAAACAAGTATAAACAGAAACAACAACTGAGGCTGGGAAGAAAAATGGCCTATGGGGATATTATTTAGAAGAGACTTCAGACTTTGATTTCCCAGGCAGAAAAAGATGGCAAATCAGCCAATATGATTCCTCAGTTCTTGAGAAAGAGGCAAACCAAATTTTCCTAAAGCTTCCTGTAGTTGAAGTATTGAGCTTACTGTACTACTGTAAAAAGAGTAAGGAAGGAAAACAAGGTCAGTCCAAAAAGCAAGGCTGAAAACCTCATGACTCTGCACTGAACAGTTGAATATTTTTGAGCTGCTGCCTCACTGCGAGAATCCCCCTTGGCATCACATGCCTTTGCCCTGTCCCATGGGAAGGAGAATGCTCTCACAAGTTTCCTGAGCCCCATGAAGAAAGAAATATCACTCTGGGTGCAAAAATCGTTATGCACATAATTATGTCATGTCCTGTGTATTTACACAAGCACTGTACATAAAGAAAAAAGGAAGTTTGCCCCGGTTATACAATACAGTGTAGGGAGACTGGCAGAAAATAAACAATTTGTGCTGTTATTCTTCGTGCCAAGAAGAGAAGCGAACAGCAAGGAAGGAATTTCTGTCCAGGTTCATGGCTTCTTCCTCCTATACTGTTGCTTCTCCTGAGTCAAAAAATGAAAAGTCACACAAATGACAATAGAAAGAGACAGAAAACTGTGGAGAACAGACAAAAGCTGTCACACTTCCATGTTTCATTTCCCACGTTCTTGGTCTGAGCTCCTCTGCACACAGCTTCTTCCTCCACATTCCCTGCAGTTTGCCCTGTCTTCAAATGGGGCAATTGCTGCTGAACCTGAGCTGAGTGAGGTGCATGTTCTGGCTGGGAGCAGGAGCACAGGCAGGAAAAGCCAGGGTTGGTGCTCAGCTGGTGGCTGGGTTGGACCAACTTGGGCAGCCAGAGCTTTGGGAGCAGTGAAAAATATGAATTAACCATGAGACAGATGGGCAACAGAGATGGGGATATGCCGAGACCTGGAAAGAAAGTAAAGCTGAGATAGAAGAAATTCTGCTTTGACAAGCTACACCTGGAATTACATTCCAGGACACTGTCTGCTACCATGTGTGGAGGTTCTTCTGCAGAAATAAATCATTATTTTAGCTTGACCAATTGAAAAGTTTCTTTTCCGAATTAGCTTTTTTGCTGTAACGTAAATGCTCTTCCTTCTCTGCACAACTCTCACTGTCTCCAAAATTTTTTTGAAGTTGTAAAGTTAAAACCTACTCTTTGGAAACTGAATTTAATTGTGGCATTTTCCCTCAGTATGTATCTGTAGCAAGGAGAACAGACATTTACATTTCTCTGTTTAGAAGTTTTGTGAAGAAATGTAGAAGTATGTGTTTTCTCCTCCCCCTCCTGCTCCTCAGCTAACCCTGTGGAACTCACTGCCATGAATCAAAAGCATTTGCCAGGAGTCAGAATTATATTGAATATTCAAGTGAGCAAGCACACATACACACATGCCAATATATATTTGCATATATATTTATATATAAACAGTAACTATTTTTAAAAAGCACAGTACCAACATCAAATAAATCAAATAAATCTTTGAAACCACTGTAGATGGGACTTTGTAGATGGGACCTCTCTGCCTGGTCTGCCATGAGTTTCTACAATGGCCTGTATCAGCTCACATCCTAAATCCCCAACAACAAGCATTTGTGGGGGTGCTAGAAACACAGCAGATGACAACAACATAATGGTTTGTGGTAAAGGAGAAGAGGAATAAGTAAACACAAGCAAAGTATGCAAGTCACTCTATTAAAAGCATACCCATTGGACTGCTTCTCCTGCTTACAGCAGCCAAAAAGTTCCCTCTGCCTTCATACGCTTAAAGCGCCAGGATACATTATTCAGCACATGAGTAATTCACCACATTCTTCTGGATACTAGTCACCTTTGAGCTGGACTCTCTTTCACGAAGTTCAATGGCAAAACCATTATTGTGGTTACACAGCATGGCAGAGCCTTGTGGCACCTTACAGAACAAGGATCCTTGAGAAGTTCCCATGCAGTGAAGGCCATAGGACTGCCACATAGGTGGCACCTTACAGAGCTCATTACAAGGATCCTTGAGAAGATCCCCACGTAATGAAGGCCACAGGATCCCCATGTGGGCACAGAGGCACCTTGTTCACATCAGTTGTGCCTCAATTAATATAAAAACCACAGGAAGGAACTCAGCACCCAGTGAAGAGACAGCATGGCTTTCACATGATCACCGGAAAATCCAGTTTGCCAACTGGATTTTCCCTCTTCACGTGGAATGATAATTTGGGTGTTGAATGATAATTTGAGAGCTGGATCCGAGAGCTGCCTCAGTACCTCAGGGGACTCTGCCCAATTGCTTCCAATGACCAGGCAGGGGCTGTGGCAACGCAGCCTTTTCTGCCTGGTGTTGAGATCAGTTGTGCTATTCAACTGCTAATACAAGGATATAGCACTCACCAAGAAGGCACTTCTCTGCCTTCTGTTTTTTAATGTATTCTAGTGCATGAATCTGCTGTGTGCGTTTCTGTTTGTGTTAGGCTAAACGCTGCTGAAGTAGATGGACATAATTATGGCCTTTCATTCAAGATTAACACAGAGTCATTAAGCTGGTTTATGCAACCAGGTAGCTGAGCAAGAGAAATATTTAAAAGTAGTATGAAGCAATTTCAGAGGCCGAAACCATGCAATCAGTGGGCCCTCGTTGAGAATAGGCATGGGAAACATAGAAACTAGAACTGTCTTCGTTCACAGAAGACCAAAACAGCTCCTAAACCTGCTGCCCATCCAATCCCAAGCACGACGTGAGCTATTTGGGCTGAGTGAAGTGGCCAGGCTTGGCGCACTGAACGGCCTGGAACACTGCTGTTATTTACTTCACCCTGTGCTCAGGAAAATAAGCTCTGGTAACTCTCATTTACCATGACAGCACATGAGTGATTACTGAACACAGCGCCAACTTCCCCTCCTAGCAGAAAAACTCTGAAGAAATGCAGCACTTCTTCTAATTGCTGGATCGAAAAAGGATAATGCAGCAGTAATGCTTCATTGACTTTACTGATGACTATTCTACGTATTTTCAAAAAGGAGGAATTAGTTGGTGTATGGAAACACTTTTATGTGAAATCGGAAAGGCAAACTAAGAGAGAAAAAACAATCAAAGAAAAATCCAAGTTAGATTATAAGGAAATAACTGGGCCATACAAGAAAGGATTTAAGAGCCAGAGTTTGCAGGAATTTGAAAACTGGATTTTTAGTAAGTTGATGGTTAATATATCAATTTGAAACAGTAAACAAAATTTAAACTGAATTTTTCATTGGTTGTAAAACTGATTTCCTTTGGAAAGTTCCAGTATACCCATTTTCTTTAAGCCTGACATTAAGGATTAGGTGACAACTGCAACCTGAGATCTGTACGCACATCAACGTGAGTTTCTAAATCAAATGATACTTCTATCTTCCAATAAAAAACACTGAAAAGGAGATGTGGTTTTGGGAGTGGGGGGAGGAGAGGACATTGTGTAAGACTTCTTTGGGGCCCTCCTGTTTTTCTATGACATGAGAAGAAGTCTGGAGGAAGAAAGTAATTTTGGGCAACACTAAACGGCTGTAAACAGCTTACACCCATTTTGAAGGTTGGGGAGAGAACTCCTATACTTCTTGTATTCCTGCCATGAGCATTTTTCCTTTCCAGCTACTTGGCTGTGGATGGACTACCAGAATTATGTTCAGGCTACTGCACACTTCTGTTGAAGTCCTAGTGGCAGAGAAGCACCCTAAACTAATAATCTTTTCACATTTATTGTTTTAAAGAGGGCCGGACGCAGAAAGGCAAGGAACTTTCCAAAGAGACAATCCCTACTATGAAGAATAGACATTCTTAGCTTAATATAGCTGTGATTTCCAGCTCATCATACAAAAACACAAAACTTTAATTGTTAAGAGCTACAGAGAGCACACACACGCACATTAGGCACTTTGTTTTATTTTGCAAAAAAAAAAAGTCTTTTATATATAAACCATTTCATTCTCTCTCAAAACATTCTACAACTATACAGCTGTTTGCTCCAACATTTGCATAGGAAATACAACAATACAAAAATAAGGTAGGGGGGAGGCAAAAGAAGCAAAACAGCAACCAATTTATGCATGTGTTTCCACGTATAAACATTTGAAGCCTTACAAAATTATTTACATCATTTGTCAACTATTTACATTAAGAGCAACATTTCTAACTATAACAAACAAAACTATAATTTATCAAGTATATGTAAAATTGTCTTAAAAAAAAGTCTATCATATACCACAAATAAATAAAGACAAACAACAGTTTTAACAATGCTAGGTTTTCCTGTGAGACCCTTTTTTGGTATTTTGATTGTTTATTCTACCCTTTGGTTGACAGCTTAATATTACAGCTTGTGAATTACAGACACTTTTACTTGGTTTGTTACGTTTTCTCCTGTTGCCTGGCCAAATCCTGCACGGTCTAACCTCATCTTTGGCCCTTCACTTAATGTTTCAAGGCTGAACACTGTGGATCAAAGTCATTGTTAGCATAAAAGGGCACCACTTCACTGACTTCAGAGGAGTTTCAGCTACCTTTGTCAGCAGTTAATTTTCCCTGTGTGTATCCATTTGAACAGTGGATAAACTAAACTGCACTGTAATTTTAAATAACATTACTGTATCCTTTACCTTCTAGTAAATTACATGCAATATCCACATGAAAACAGATCATACTGGTGCTGAACCAGCTTAACATGTCCGTATATGAAAATTGCATCCTAAATCCTTCTTTTTAAAGTGATACTAAGTTTAGCTTATAGTAAGAGGTTTAACATTCTGTATACTGTAACTATCCCCCCCTCCCCGTTTAAGCTTCCAACATTTACTTTCCAGTTCACTTTAAATGTTTCACCCTTTTAAGCAATTTGAAAACAAAATCCTGCTTTGAATATTCAGTGCACACCATCTGAGTTAACAGGTACAAAACATCTGAATGTCTTGCTCATTTCTCTTAAGAGAAATGAAGCTAAGTTGGTACTGTTCTGAGAGGTATTTAAGTAACTTTTTGTGTAAATGTGCCGTTAACAAATGTAAAACAACTGATTTTTTTTCCAGATAATTCTTAGAAAACTTTTCTTTTTACCCTAAAAAGCTGATTTGCATATTTACAAAATCTTTGTCATAGCAAACATGCAACATACAGAACAAAATACTTTGTTCTATGGCTGTTTATGAATTTTTCTATGTATTTTATCTCCACAGAACGACTTAACATTTAAAAAAAAGCACAAGTACTAAACAAATCCAGTAAAACCCTGACAGATTACAATGCATGGCTTTTCCACTGTGTCCATTCATCTGCAGTCTCTCATTAATTTGTTTACTAAACACTGTCACAATAATGACAGTGCTTTGGTCAAAACACCTAGAGAGAAAAAAAAATATATGTGTAACGCTGCCATGTGTCAAGACATAATACTTGTAAAGAGATGAAACCTGCTGACTAAAGCCATATACACCCACGTGAGCAAACCAACGACTTGAACACTCTGGTATTGTGATACAGTGTTTTCCCTTTTTCTGCATAAATATACAAAATATACATTTTCCAGTTTTGAGATTTCTTTTAAATGGATGATCCATCCTCAAAAATTAAACTAATTTCGGTTGTAGGTTGAGAGTCATTAGGAAATTGCATAGATACAGAACAGCCTCGGCAACAAGCCTGGCTTTCAGTTCTGATGCCTCTTCATGTGCAGAGCCAGGTGATCGGAGCGAGAGAAGCTGCGGTTGCACACGGCGCACTGGAAGGGTTTGGCCCCGGTGTGCTTCCTGTAGTGGCGCGTCAATTCGTCTGAGCGCGCAAATCGCCAATCGCAGCCCTCCCACGTGCACTTGTACGGTTTTTCACCTGAAATCAGACAGAAGGAAGAGAAACATCAGCTGTGCATCTTCTGAAGAGAGCTGGCGTGAGGCTGACACGAGTAACACTGCTGTTCAATTTAAAGTAAACGACAACAGAAAAAAATCTCATGTTTCCTAATTCACAGGCATGTTCTGCGGGCCCCAAATGAACAGCCCCTTTGTTTATTCTGAACTTTCTGCTCAGCAATTCTGCAAATTAATACCTGGGTAAAATGGCATCAGGAAGAAAGAAGAAACTTTCAAACATAAGCTGGGCACTTATACAAATCAGGGACAGTTACGATAGAGAAATGATCAGAGGTTTAGAAAAAACCTGCGTGAGACTGAAATATGCTCCCTCACATTCGTCTCAGTATGAAAGGGAGTAGAGAGAGGAAAGCAGTCTCACATGACAACCTGGCCCAGTTTGTAACTTATGCTCGCACCTTTTAAAAAAGGATAAATTAAGTTTGAGTGAGCTTTTTTAAGAGAAGCCTGAAGTGGGAAGAAAGATTCCTATAAAGAATCTTTGTAGCGTATAGATTGGTTCAAGGTCTTCTGAAGCATGAACAAAGGTGCAGTGTATTACAAATACAACTGGGATAATATTTTCTAAAATGTCAGAGGCAATAAAATCCTGTGGTGCTCTGCTTTCAGCTAGCTATATATAGAAGAAAGCATCTAAAAGACCAAAGTCCTTGTTTTCAGAATTAAATGTCTACCATCAGGTAATCACACTGCAGACATAGCAAATGCTTGTTGTTTCCATCAGGCTGTACCAATGCAGAGGGAGCATGAAAACTTGCTATATTACAGAAACTCTGAATGCTACTTTGAAGTACCCTGCTAGCCTTGAATATGCTAGCTCAAGCACCCGAAATACATGCATTCATTCATTTTACAACTATAAACGGGGTCTTTGAAGCATGTCTATAATATATGGATTTGTTTGTTGAAATGGGAGAAGCGTGAAGCCACAAAGTCAAGATGACTTCTGTGTGAAGAGAACTTTACATGTTGGACATACACCTGCTCAGGAGCTGGCATGGACATGATGTCACCACACAAGCAAGCTTCATATAAATAAAGAAGCTAAGATTACCTATTTATAGGATATTGGTTGACGCTGGTTGACAAAAACACCTTTCAGATGGCACAGTCATTGCTATCTATATCCTTTATATCAATTTGATTCTGGCAAAGAGAGAAAGAAAGCCAAGTTTATCTGAGCTCTCAGCAGCAAAGTGGAGCAGAATCAGATGAAGACTTGAGCTTTCAAAAAACTCTTTTCACCATGACTTAAAGACCTTCTCCTTCTCCATCTGGTCCCAGACCTTTACTCTAACAGCTTCAATCCTACAGCTCTATGGAGCGACTCAATCTCCCCTGGGTTACTGTCACATTAGCAAGTAGAAAACAGTCAGAAGATAGTATCCTGCCATCTGTTTGTTCTGCAAAGAACACCATTTGAGAAACATCAAAACGTCTCTTCAGAGACTCTAAACTGTAATTTAAATGAAATTATGAAACATGTTTTGTCTGTGAGTTTCTACTGCTTCTTCTCAACTAAGCAGTAACTTTCCATCTACAGCTAAAAGTGAAGTCAGCTCTCTGCTTGCCATCGCAAAGTGATTTCATATCAGCAGCATGCTCACAACTAGAATGAGACTTCTACAAGATAAACTGACCAGCCAAACAAACCACCACCTCTTTGCATAAACAGCACAGGATTTACTGAAATTGCAGTGGATAATAACAAACCTTAAGAAAACAACAAATTTGGGGCCAGGAATCACCTCACAATTCAAGTTCAAAATTAACTGATACATGGTAAAATAGATCACAATTTGTTGAAAATTTCCATCACAGTTGAATTTACTCTTCCTGACACTGACTAAAGACTGGAATGACCTACAAAACGGGATTTTTTTTTTTGTTCCACGCAACATATACTGTAGATCAAAATACAGAGCTCATTCAAATTTAGTACATAAAGCTTTTCTAACATCAGAGAAGTCAGCTGAGATAACACAGTTAGTCTTCATAGCAGAATGACAGCAAAGGTCTCAGTGCAGGATCCTTTGTAGTATGTATGTCATCCTTCATGTATTTAAAGTCAGTCTTGCTTTAATTCACATGGAGGTCTGTAAAAGACTGCACTGCTGTTCCATAAGCGTAACATCAGAGAGACCTTCAGCGAATGTTTTAAATTTTGTTGCACAAAAGCATTACTCTTATATGTAAAGCACCTTAACTCAAAAACAATTCCCTTTTCTCTTTTTTCCTCTTTTCTTCCACATTGGCTTTAAGCTCATCTAATCAAATGTTTCCACCTGGTTTACAATTAATTTAACCTAAATCCAGAATAGTCTCAGTAAGATGACACTATTAAAAGCTTCTGACCAATCTTCAAAAACTGTCACTTAAAACTGTCATAAATTCCATCCTGTAATCCCCCTACCCTAACTGCCTTCAGAGAGCACAGAGATTTAGTCAGCTCTCTGTTTACTCCTGTCTTGTTTACCAATTTACAGATTAACATTGGGTATATGAGAAACGATAAAGAAGGTGGGGAAATAGCACTTATCAAACAGAAGACCTGGACCACCTAGAATAAAACACTAAATGGGAAACAAGAGACTAAAAGCACACTTCATAGACTTAGTGTAGAGGTGATATAAGGTATGTTGAAATTCACTGACACGCTACGTTGTATTACTGAAAAAGCAGTCCCAAAATTGTCCTAGTAAGTAGCACCTAGCCCTAAGACCAAACAAAAAAAACTGCTGTCCTCCCATTCTATCTTGTTTTTCATCTGTGACAACATGTTGTGTGAAGACTCCTGGCACATAAACCACCAGAAATCAGGACAGCAGCAAACCATGCCTCTTCTTGGACCCAACAGGTTCAAAGGCAATGACGAATTCCTACCTAGAAAACTCTGTAGCTTACCCCATTGCAGTGGTCACCTCATATATCAATGCTACTACAGTCAAGAAAGAGCCATGGGCATCTCGCTGTCATGTAGTGCAGCACCAGCACAAGCAGAGAAGCTGTGCTTGCTTCTCCTTCCTGGACAAGTGCTGCAGACCTGAGCTGAACTGAACAGAGCTTGAGGACGCACTCAGGGGAACAAGGGGGTGCCTTACTCAGATTGTTTTAACAGCGTTACTTTTATGTACTTGGAAATTAAAGCCAGAAGGTTGCTTTTAACCCCTGCTTTGGCTAACAGTGAGAACTGGAAAATTTATTTTTAGCGCCAATATAGAGGCCCAGATTATTCTGAATAAATCCTAGGGGTAAAATACTGAATATCTATGTTTGTAATGCTAGTTTCCGCTGGAAAGTTCTATTTAAGAACTGAACCAATTTCAAATGTTTTCCTTTTGGGCAAGAAGGAAGGGGGGCAAGAAAAAGAAGGTGGAGGTTATTTTCACTCCTTTAAAGATAGCAGAACAACTAGCTGCTAGTATTCTCTCTGTCAATCTATACACATGCTTTTTGTCACTGAGCAGAAATAAGAATTTGGTTTAAGCTCCTGTGGCAAGGAAAAAAAAAAAAGCCTCATGTTACATATTTTCTGAAGTGATTCTACGTTCTCTGTGCTGACTTAAAAGCTCTGAGAAATCTGAGTTTGAGAACTTATTTAAAAAAATAACAACACCACCACCACAGGTATACACAAAAAGGGACACTGAACCCTTTATAAACTATTTCCATTGGCTACATAGTAGTGTAAGATTTGTTTACTTTAATGATTGTGTGAAATACAGTAGCTGTAAAGTTTTAGAAATCCTTGGTTTTCCTCCAGCAATTTAGTATTTCTATAGGGTGTTAGACCAACGCCATTGGTCATTAAATACGAACGCAGTATAGCTCAGTTACTGGAACACGATCACTGTATCAAACAGATATTTCACTGTAAAAGCAAGAAAACAGCTAACTCCTCCACTTCAGGGGAGCTTCCACAGGATTTGTTAGAATGTCAACACTGTTCAGCTAAAACACCATGGAGGAAGCTGGTACCGATTTCCAGCCAAATAGCACACTCCAACCCTTTCTTCCCAAGCCAGAAATATTATACACAGCACTTCTGGGAAACAGAACTGCTTTCCTTTAAATTATACTTCAACAGGATAGGGATTTCATAAGTTTAATTGGACTTTTGCATAACCTCCTTCCAGTATCACTCATTTAAAATATTTTGCTAGGCTTATGCATCACAAAATATATTTTAAGTTCTTGAACTGCTAATATGTATCCATTCTCCAGTTTTAAAAATAAATTTGTAGAGCATGAGAAACAGGCTTGTACTTGAGCACTGAAATTTTAATCACCCATGTTTAGTTTGGAAGCTCTTTTACGGAATGTACCTAACAAGAGATAAGGGAGTTTAAAACCTGAAAGGAGACTATTTTTCTTCCAATGTGTTTGTCAATCCCCTAAAAATTAAAATAAATAATAATGCTCTAAGACTGCAAAAATGTCAGAAACATGTACACACACCTGCATATAACATGGCAACCTTACTAGCCACTTCAATAGCTAAACTACACCAATGTAGATCCTAAGGTTTGGGATCCTTATCAATATCTCACAGAAATTATCTGGACCTTTGAGTCAATGCTGACTCTTCTTTTAATTTATCTACAGGCTGTAGTAGTTTAAAAACAGACCAAGTGTTTTCCTAGCATTAATTCTATCTGCTGGCAGTGACTGTCATTGCCATACTCACATAGGAAAGGTACGGTGCCACCCATGAGGTGGGTGACGGTAACTCGGAGGACATCCTTTATCCTACAGTCCTTGTCCAAGAATCACAGAAAAATTTGAGTTGAAAAGGACATTTAAAGGCCATCTAGTCCAATTTCCCTTCAACAAGCAAGAACTTCCACACTGGTCAGGTTGCTCAGAGCCACATCCAGCCTAATCTTGAATGTCTCCAGGGACAGGGCATCCACCACCTCTCTGACAACCTGTTCCAGTGTTCCACTTCACCTTGTTGTAAATTACTTCTTTCTTATACACAGTCTGTATCAATCTATCAATCTTCTTTAATTTGAAACAATTTCCCCTTGTCCTATCACAACAGACCCTGCTAAGGAGTTTGTCCCTTGCTCTATTATAACACCCCTTTAGATACTGAAAGGCTGTGATCAGGTCTCCCTGCATCCTGAGAAGACTTCCTTATAAAATGCTGTTTGGGAAAAAGAATCACTCGAAACCTCTGTTAGCAATGAATTTTTCCATTAACAAGAAAGTAAACTTCCTTACTCCACTGAAGAAGCAGCTGTATAATTTTATTTCTGTACTTCACTACTAGAATGGCCTTCTTAAAATATAAAGTTATATAGAGTAAGGGTCAGGTTTTCAAACCTAGTCAACTACTTGAAGAGTACAGGAGACTGATCTAAGCACATGCAAATATGCATAAAGAAGCCTTCATCAAATGGAAATACATAGGAATGCCAGAAGCCTCCACGTCTGACAAATCACACATAATGACTCAAGTGAATTAAAAAGGGACAATTCCACCCAAGGTCCCACATTTCAAAGCTACTGCAGGACACAGGAGGGAAGAGTAGACCAGGTCGACGTGAATAAGCACTAGAGTTGGCTAGAAGATGAAACACTCTGTTCTCACTCTGCTGGGAAGCATTTTCACCTGATGCTGGAGTAGGGGGTGGGGAAAGGACCCCTTTGAAGTTCTGTGGAGAGGCATGCATGGCGTTCATGAGTCACTGACAGAGACAACACGTTTTTGCTCCCTTTGTGCCATATCTCTGTCTGGCATCTGCCTCTTCAGGAGCTAAAAGATGGACATGTCTGGCAACAGCAGAATGCCAGCCCCAGAAAGCCCAGACAACAGGTAATCCTAGCCCAAGCATAGCTGGCCTAGCTTCTGGGGCGAGACTCAGAATCAGCTGGAACACACAACATTTTCTTCCTGTAGAACTGCTTCCCCAGAGGCAAGTGCCCAGCCTTAAAAAACATTCAACTAGGTGTGATACCAAGGAGGGAGGAAGAACAGTTTTTCACTGGTATAAACACTGTGGTGCAGAAATTTTCACACTGTGTCCTGCTTTAAAACAGATTACTACAAAGGTTTCTGACATCTTTGCTTTTAAAAGTTTACATCTTAGAATCAGTTGTCTTAGATTCCTGATGTACTACAGTCTTCAAAAAGCTAAGTCTGCCCTTTTAGTTTGCCTGACTTTGCTCTAGGTTAAAGCATGACTGTTTTAAATGCCTGCCTCTTCCTGGCTAACTGGAATTGAAAGCAGTTGGTTGAGTATCCTACCCTCAATCGAAAGAAGTTTCTAGCTCTGAAAGTTTACCTAAACTTAGATCCCCATTCTATCATTAACTAAGCTGTCACTGTTAGAAACAGTCTTTTATTTGGGGTTTTTGTCTTTCTTTTTTAAGCAGTTTTTGTTGTTGTTCAGATAAAGAACAGAAAGCTGAAATTTCAAAATTAAAAAAAATATCCCTCAGCTGCTTAAAAGCTCTTTAGAGCATTGAAATTCTCTGTGTTGTCCAAGTCAGAGAGGGATTAGAAGGCTGAGAGCATACATAGAGGCAGAAGGAAATCCAGCTTATTTTTTGAGTGATGAAATAAATATAGTCCTTGAAATAAGCAGTCCCCCAGTGATACGAATACATAACACATGCTGTGCATTTAAAAATGTGATAGAAGTCTGTGTCTAGTATAGTAATGGCTATTGGGTGACCACTACTTAACAACAAAACAGGATTTTTAGGGGTTCTGTAACACAGTTGTTTTTCCTGGTACATCCCATCACTGATAAACCAAGAAGTATTACATCTCTTTCTAACAAAAGCATGAGGAGGAAAAAAAAGACAAGAGTTTGGTAAAGCAAAGAGGACAGTAAAAAAAAGAAGTTACGTATCACTCAGTTTCTGACTGCAGCCACACAAAGGCATTATCTTCTGAGAGCTCCCAGCAATGTCTGAAGCACTCTTATTTTTCTAAGTGTTGTCTTACGCAGTTCAAGGATTACTGGGGAATCTTGACTGGCCTGTGAAATGGTTTATTTTCTTTCTGGCATAACATTCTGTCTTAACAGAGGTGGTCTCTCCACAAGGAGATATGCAAACAGAGGAAAGGAATTTTTTAAAGTAGGTTTATAAGAAATCCATGCCATCTGGGGCGTATGGCCATGTCTACGGGTTCTGTGCTCTGCTGAAGAACGCATTTCCTCATCTACGGCTGTGGTGCAAGAACAGCTCTTTAGCTCTCACACCAATAACACTGGCTCTTGTGCAGCCAGATAAGAGGTGCTCTTAACGTGGAATTCATTAAACCTGCTGTAGACTTCCAGATTTCCATCTACTGTACGCACAAACAAGAATTGAAAGCAATACATTACAGCTATTTTAATTCAAAGCAAAGTGCTGTACACTTGCCAAAATCAAAGGTTTTAATATGTCCTTAATCAGACTTGTTAGAGATCACTGAATATAAATAATGCAGCCTGACAGAACGAGAATGCTGCTACCAAGATACTCAGACTAAACTAGGACATTACTTACATGTTTCTAATCTTTCACCAGTGGGAGGTTCAGGTCATCTAACAAACAACAAACAACGCTACTCAGAACATGTTCAGTGGAACCAGGAGTCAATTGTCCAAGTCAAGCTCAGAAATTAATTACAATAAGGAATGTCTACTCAAATAATGGAAAATTTTAATCACTGGCAATTGCTGTGAATCTTGGACTATAGTAGTGTATGTAGGGCGGTCTCAAAATGAACTATATTTAAATCCGGTCTCTTAGGTCAACAGTTTCCTTATCAGGAATCAAATATCCTGGAACTGAAGTTTAATCCTCTCAGGGAGCAATTGACAGAAACAACAGCGTTGTGTTTTTTTGTTTTTTTTTTTAAAGCTTTCATGCTTAAAGGGACTTTCTAGGCTTTTAATCAAAAAGAAAATGTTAGGCTTTTCTTTCAAGTATCTCAAATCTAACAGAAGTATCCCTCACCTGACACCTTGGAATTTAATTCCCGCATCCGAAAAACTGAGTGCCAGACACTGACGTGAATGGCCAGTAATACTTAATTAAAATTTAGGAATATATTGCTAAGACTTCGCCCAGAAAAACACAACGCATTCAAGCATGTCTCGTTTAGGTTATGACTACAGATAAAGAGCTGAATCAATTAATCCAAAGGTCTGCAATCATCCACAGAGTGTTTGAAAAATGCATTATTTTCCCTTAAACTGTGGTTTGCACAGGAAAATAATGTTCTTCCATTTCTCACACAGGCAACTAATGGATTTAGCAGAATTCATAAATAAAAGATACCAACATATTCTCCAGCAGTGTCTAGCAATATTGCACTTTAATGCACTTTGTCAACAATTTTATTTAACTCTCCTCCATTTTTCCTTATTCTCTCTTCCAATGATGGCATTTACTGACATCTCCTTAAAGAATAATCAGCACAACTGACTCACTCAACAGGTTAAAGAAACAGAATCTGTGCTTACTTAACAGCTATTTTCACGATCTAAAGGTTTTTTTCCTGGATAAAGTGTCGCTACAGACACAGAAAGCTGCTACCATGAGCAAGGCAGTCTTGAGCTTCAGTTCCCCACTTGTATAACACAAGCAAAATCCTTCACCTAATTCTCAGGACTGAGATCAGTATGTGTTTTTTGTGAGGTGCTTTTTTTTTGGTAGGGTCCACTGTCACTTGTACTCCCTTCTAAAGAATGGGTGTCCTGAGCTTCTGGGCGATTCTTTAAGGTACCACTGTTAACATGCATAGATCTACAGCTATAGTAAATTCAGAACACAAAGTCATAAGGACTGCTAATGTCTACTGCACACAACTGGTTCTAATTCTGGTGTATACAAACTAGTTCTGGATCTACTGAGGCAAAGATCTAAATGGAAGTAAAATGTTTAACACCTTGAGGAACCGCACAAGCTAGCAGCTGTCCCATGCCAATGCAGCATTTGAAATAACTAGGGCTGGTGGAAGTATTTTGAGTGCATCTCATTTAGAGAAATGCCATTTCTCTTGAGTTATCTCGGCTTCCACTTCCCATCACCAAATACAAACTAGATCTATAGATAGAGACGAAATAGTTATGCAGTTAATGTTAGAAACTATTAATGGCAAATCAACCATGTGATCAGAGAACATGCCTGTACGAAGCTTCTGTATACGGAAAACCAGTACGCAGCTGGAAAATGCCCTCAGTGCCTTGATGAGTTCAAAACAGTGACAGATTTTCCTCTAAAAAAGCATACAAAATTCTCAAGTGTGCGGCTGTTTGCAGAAATAATAGAAGAAACACCCTAGAGCCAGCAGCTCTGCTGTAGCATTACAGGTAGTGTATTCCAGGTGCCTGCATATTAAAGACTCAACTTCAAGTCCCAAATTTTTACATATAAAGAAACGTAACAGGTTTAAGTTTTACAAAACATGGTTCTAAAGGCTCATATGCATATATATAGATATATATATGAAGTATGTATCTACTCGTGTTACAGGAGAAATCTAATGAGGTTATCTACAATACGCAATGAATTGCTTCGCTCTGACATCTGGCACGTTTTTCTAGTTGGACACAGAACTGTTATGTCAGTGTCTTAAAGTAGTTTTCATGTTGGACAGCTTGCAATAAATGCATAACACCCTCTAATATATACACCAGTTGCACAATACAAGTTATGAAACTTGTTCCATGACTAACGGGTATAATCATTTTAAAAGAGAATCCCCGCTTCCAGAAGTAAAAAGAAAAAAAAAACACCTAATCTATTTTGACAAATGCTCCAACAGGTATTTCCATGTGATGAGTACTGTCCTACGCGTCTTGGAAATAACTAAGAGCAAGTTAAGATACCATTCTGAAGTGTTTAAGCTTTTCAAATGTACTGGACATCTGTTCCACAACTGCACAGAAATGGATACACAGTGCTGTGTTTCTCCACAGCAGCTGAATGTTTGTGTATATTCCAAATTTTGTGTTACCAGTTTATCAACAACAAAAACTTACTTCCTAATTTACAAACACTAAAGCAGTATCTAGAGGAAGGAAAGTGGATGCCTGCTCCAGCAGCTCAAACACAGATATTAACCTTGTTTCTCTGTGTGATTGTTGGAGAGAGTGAATATGGCGTCCAGCATAATTCCATTACGTACCAGCTTAAGCTATCTGACTTGCTGCAAGGTAAACATGCAAGAAACACGTAAGAAAAGAGAATGGCATTTTGCTCTTGCCCATTTCCTAGTGTTAGTTAAATGTAAAAGTCTGAGAGTGTGTTTGTATTTAATTTAAAAAAACAAAAAAACAAAAAACCAAAAAACTACAGCCTACATTCCACCTATTAAAAATAACATTTCCCTGAAGTTTGTTCTCAAAGAACATCTTTTAGACCTGGTGAAAGCCATTCAGAAGAAAAAGACTGCTAAACAAATACTTTGAAAAGGCTGAGATTTTCCAATATAAAAGGAAAACCATAAGGTCTGTCTTGACTTTTACTGGCAGACAAACTTTGCTGCAGGCTCTTTTATTTTAAGATGACAGATTGCTAAGAAGGGCGGGGGCTGGTTGGGATGAGAGAGAGACTGCAGCCAATTTTGAAAGGTATTGTTAAGAAACTAAGAATAAGGAGAAAACAACTTCAGTGGTCCATGATTACTAAAGAACGGGTTTAGCCAGATAAACAGGTCTGCTATCCCTGAAGGGATTTGAAAGAATATCACACACAACTTTATTAAAATGGATTACGTGACAATTACTTCAGACTTTGAAGGTAAAAGCTTCACAAGAGTCTTAAAAATAATAATAAATTAAAGCCAAGGCTCAGTAACACTGCATGAATGCATAGTTCTAGGGGACTAGGTGCACGCAAAGTGGACTGATACACAAAGAAACGCCTCCGTGAAGTTTAGCACCAAGCCTCCCTCTTTTGAGGCAAAGTAGAGAGATCTCCCTGCACTCCTGAGGGAGCCCCGAGGGCCCCCAGCGTAACTGCCATTTCCCTGAGATCGCTTCCATTCATGTTAACCTTCAGTTGATTGATTTATGTGGTATCAGTACGTCAGAGATCCTGCTCGTAAATCGACACGTTTCAGCTGTATCTTAAGCGAAGAGATTACAATCTGTACTGGAAATCTTCAAGTATTAAATGAATATTCAAGAGAGCTAACTAATCCAAACTCTGAAATAATGCAGGTAACAGGATATGGACTCGCATTCTTGCATGTTAGCGCTTCAGACAGTTTATCCCTTCATTCACCTCCCCAGAAGACCCTTTGTATTCTAGGCTTGCTTAAATTCACTAGATTTTTATCTCCAACATTCTTGTTTCCATGAATACATCAGCTTCTCTGACCTCTGCACATTAATCCACATTTCTAAGGTCAAACATCTATAGCTAGAAAAGTGAAGGTAACAATAAACATTAGTGATCCTATGCAGTACGTATTAGGGGTGTATATATTTCTGTGCGCACAAACATTAACTTCATAAACCCTAAAGCTATTACCACTCAGGATAAAAAAAAAAAAAAAAAGAAAACAAAACACCACACTGATTTTAAAAAGGGAAAGTAGTATTTAGTGATGCCCAAGTAACTCATTTTTTTGGAGTAGAACATTACTTTTATCTTCTTCCTAGTTACTGTATAATAGCAAGTGACATTTAAAACTGAGACTCAACTGCTGGCTAAATTGCACGGACACCACTTACAGGTTATTTATTAAAGACCAATAATATTATTCTGTCTGACATTATTCAGGTTTACAGTCTCAGAAAAATATTCTTATTAATCTAGTCAGTAATGAGTGACCATACGTACAAAAATACCAAAGTGTTCTTGTTTAGTCTATTATGAAATTAAAGCAGTAGAGTTGCTTAGAACTTTTTTTTATTTTTTATTTTTTTTAAACTGTGAGTGCAACACAGATAACTCTTTCATTTATCAAAACAAAATTTCCATAGTAACATTTAGCCTGGAGATACTCAATTTCTTACGATAATCTAACAATCCATTCAGAACAGCTGAAAACACAGCCTTGTTTCCACAGAGACAGCAAAGCATTTTGCTGGATCACAGCTCACGCTAAATTTTGTTTTGACTTTTGATTTAAACTTAGGTGAAAACTCATTACTTGAGCAGCACAACCTTAGTGCTGGCAGCCTGCTTCAATAAGCAAACTACTTGAAGTGCATTGATGTTCGCAGGTAAGAGTTCAAGCTCACACTCCATTTTAAAAACACAGGAAGTAGCCCCCTTCCTTTTTTTTTTTTTTTTTTTAACTTTTTATTTTGGCAAATAAATAAGTAATTGTATTTTACTGTAAAGTAAAAATTGTCTTCTTACTGTAGCACAACTAGTTTTGTATTAAGATCCCAGAAGTGTCCTAATAGCTCTAAGTGTGCTGTTGGGGAGCTCAGCATTCCTCCCCCTGCCTCCTTTGTCTACACAAGTCCATCCTTAGGAGCAATCCCTATGAAGTTCTGGGTTTTGAAGGCTTGGCTCCTGTGTGCATGAATAAGCAAAGCTTTGTCCTGAGCCTGTCTTGGTGTAGGCCCACGAGCTGTAATTGTGTCAGTATCTGCACACAGAATTCGATCAGTGTGTAAAAACAGATGTTACACACTAACATTCTGCACTTCCATTTCCTCCATTCTAATGTCTTCCACTGGTAGAAAAAAAAAGAACTGTAGAACTGTTTGTCTCAGAAAACAAACAAACAAAAACATGCACGATATGGAAATGGAGATGACGAGAATTTTCAAAGCATTTTGGAAAAAAGAAGTTTAAATAACTCTGAACAGGTCAAAGAGAAGGCTCAAAATAGAAAAATTCTATTTATGTAGATAAATCTTCAAATTCGTAATATTTATTCTGCTGAATTCATTATTCATAAGAAGATTTTCTGGGGGGAAAAGTAGTATTTCCATCTGTTTTATTCTTAACAGTTTTGAGTTTTGCATTGTAAAAGGCTGAACACTGCATTTAGAATTAAAAAAAAAAAAAAAAAAAAGCTTTTCTTCTCACAGACTAAACCTGAAATTTTTCTTAAGTGCCAGTCTGATCCCGTACCACTGTACAAAAATGGGGAGAAGATGGCGGATCAAACACTTTTGCCTTTTCAGAGATATAAGCCATTAATGAGCAAGAGACAATGAGAGCGAGTACATACCCGTGTGAGTTCTCAGGTGCGCTTTTAAGTGAGAAGACTTTGTATACACTTTTGTGCAGCCTAAAACAAAATAAGGGAGAGAAATGCTTCAGTAGGGAGAACAGGAACACTCTACATTATGCTTAAACTTCCTCATTCAGTGCTGAGGTACTATCTGGAAGCATTTAAGTTTACTACCTTCTGGCACGATAACCATTTAGAAGTATAATTTAATACAGAAAGTTCCTAGGGAGACACTGCTTTACATAGAAAAAAAATATATGTTTCTGGGAGACTTACTTCCTTCTAATGTAGTATAAAACAATAGCTGCTAAAATCTACATGGCTCCATAAATCTTGAAGTCTACTTACAAACTTGTTTTTAAATTCCTAAAGCCAGTTCACCTAGGATTCTATCTCACTTCTCCATTTTATGCATTTATCACGTTGATCAGGTGATATACCACTGTGAGTTATAATTATAAAGAGAGAACCAAGAGCTGTGACTTTCTCAGTGTGCACAGAGTGGTGTAAGCATCCTGTACCTGGGATCACATATTACTGGAAGGAATAGCTTAAAGAGTGAGGTTCTTCTTTCAGCGCAACATATATTCCCTCTGAGCCTACCCTCTTATGTGAAACTTTTAAAGGTAATTTTAATTGCTTTATCCAAGCAGATGAATTCCTTATTTGTATCAAGGGAGGTACAGCCATTGGCTCAACTGCCAGCAGATGAAGCAAGTCTTACAGGATCAAACTGAGCTTCTGCTCCATCACAGGTATTAGAGAAGTTAGGGCACGAGCTGGACACCCACACAGACTCTAATTAGAGACGGACATCTAGCTAATTTTATTTTTTTTTCCCCCCAATAAAGACAGAGCACAACTTTTTTAAACACAGTAAAGTAAGGTCAGAAGTTTGACTGTAAAAATGACATGCAGAAAATGACAGGCACTATTTAAAGAATGTAAGTACACACCACACAGAATAAGACGCTGGAGAAATTCCACTTCAACAAGAAATTATTTGATTCTAAATATAGTAAAGAAAATAACTTATGCCTAGTGTATGACTATTCACACTTTCTTATTCCCAGAGGTGCGGTCGCCATGCTGCTTACCAGGGTAGTCACAGTAGTGGATGCGTCTTTTCTCCAAATCTGGGTTACTTCTTCTGTTGTATCTGACTGGCTGTATGTTCTGGGGAGTTATTGGCAGAGTTGCAGGTAAATTCGGGTTGTGAATTGCCAGCTTGGAAGCTATAGTGGCAGCGTATGATGGAGGAGGGGTTAAATTCTGTAGTATCTCTGCTTGTCTATCCGGACTGCCAGGCTCTGAGCTGGGGGGAGAGGGGGGGAAGTAGGTGGCCTGCTGCTGAAGAAATTGGTTTGGCATTGTATAGGAGCA
Source organism: Tetrao urogallus (assembly GCF_951394365.1). NCBI lineage: Eukaryota > Metazoa > Chordata > Aves > Galliformes > Phasianidae > Tetrao > Tetrao urogallus. Next base: position 40,064,932 of record NC_136813.1, on the reverse strand, counting down.
TGGGGGAATGCCCTGGAACTGTTTCATTGCAGTCTGTGGGACAGCTGGGGAGAGGGTGTTGAGGCCTGACATGGCCGACGGCATGGAGACACTGCTAAGGGAGTCCATGACGGCCGCCTGAGGGGCTGCACTGGGCATGTCAAGGTCCGGCGAGCTCAGGAGTTGGTAAAGCTGGCCCTGCTGGGGCGTGACAGAGAGGTGGACATCAGGGGTCGGGAGCTCCTGCTTGATGAAAATGTTGTTCACATCAGGGGTCTGATGAGAGCTGAAAATGCTGGTGAACTCGGGGAGGGCCTGAGTAGGGGCAGGGGCAGTAGTTTCACTCTGGTGACTGAAGATGGTGACGGGCTCGGTCTTGATGTGGGGGACGCAGGGCCGCTGGGATTTGTACAGGCCGGTTCTCAGGTGGCTGATGTCAGGGAGGAAGACGTTCATGTTGATGCTGTAAGGCAAGCCTTCGCTGTCGGTGAAGAACTGGTCTACGACTGAGGCACTATCTCTTCTGTACTTCTTATGCTCAGAGATGACTGGGACGGGAGGAAGCTGAGGTGCCAGATATTTCTCCATTTCACATCTTGTCTGCAAAAACAAAACGTACGATAGCCCACATGACTTGCTGCGAAACAAGGTGGCACGTGCACAGCTTGAGTTGGGAAACAGAAAACAGCCGCTCTACGGCCAACTGTGAGCTACCTATGGAGGGAGATACCAACGCCACTGAGAACGGGAAGGCAAAACAAAGGCAAGCACAGCTCACACAGAGAAATGCCGAGACCAATCGCGTGCCTCAGCCCATGGCAAGCTTTCATCTTGTGTCTATAAGACAACCCCGCACGGGGAAATGACAGGCCCCGGCCTAATCTACAGATCTCGCCTTCGGAATTTGCTGTCGAACAAGGTCGCTGCCGATCGGTTTCACTCACTCCGCTTTGAAATGCGAACTCTGGGAAGTCACATCCCCAGACAGCCGTTTGAGCTAACACTTCAAACGATGTTTATACGTGCCTGATTCCTGCGCTTCCAGGGTTTTTCATGCTTAGAAGAAAGGTGTTCGATTAGAAGTACAACACCGTAGTGTAAAGGTATAAGTAACACCGAATAAAAAAAAGACTGGTCGGCGACTTTCGCTCACCCTTTTTACAAAGCGTCTCACTAAGACTTCAGAAATCTGCACAGCGGTGAATAGCAGATAAACATGCCCCAGCTCTGCCCGGGTCCCGGGAACTCTGTAATTACGGGGATCGCTGCCCCGGTGCAGTGGTGCCGGGGAATCCGTGGGCGGCAGCGCCTGACCCCGCACACTCATCGGCCAGGCATGTGCCGAGCAACACCAGTGGGCAAACGCGGCATTCCCCCTCGCCCCGTCAGGGCTCATTCCAGACCCGGCGAGCACCCGAGAAGAGAAAGCGGCTGATAAACAGCCTGCCCTGCTTTAAGTGGCTTTCAGGACGTTTCTTCAAAGCCCACCAGTAAACAACACAAACAAACAGAGACACATTCCCTCGCTTTGATCTGCGTCTGCCCTAAACACGCCCGGCTGCTTTCTGCCTCCCCCCACTTACAACGGGACGCTTTGAAGCCGGGACCGCTCCTCTCGGAGGGGCACGGCGCGGGTCGGAGGGCGGCCGGCAGGCAGCTGTCCGCAGCGGAGCCGATCCCGAGCAGCGTTCCGGGACGGACAGAAAGTCCCGGGAAGTCCCCGCCGCCCCCACACCAACCCCCCCCCCCCGCTCCCCGAACATGACTCTCCGCGTGGGCGAGGAGGACAGGCGGCCGCTCTAATTCTGCCACCGGGCAAGTGCACGGGCGGCAGCCGGAGCTCTCAGCTGCCCCCGGCCCGGACCCGCGGCGCGGCCCCACCCCGTCCCGCCCGCTCCTACCTGCACCATTTCCTCGCCCTGCAGGGCCGCGCCGCCGCCCCCTCCGCCGCCCCCCGGGTGCTGGTGCTGCTGCGGCGGCTGTTGCTGCTGCTTCAGGTCCTCTCCGGGGAAGACAGGCGCTTCCCTGGCCCCCAGCACGGGCTTGAGCTGCGCGAACACCGGCTCCTCGGGCATGGGAGCCAGGCGAGCGCTCATGGTCAGCACCCGAGTGGCCATGGGCAGGGCACTGCGGTGCGGCACGGGCGGGCTGCCCGCCCCGGCGCTGGGCTCTGCCCGCGGGCTGCTGCGCTGGGCTGGGCGGCGGCTGCTCGGCTCTCACTATAGCCACGAGCCCCGGCCCGGCCGCGCATCCACTCGGGCGTCGTCAGTGCCTCCGCCTGTACCTGGCGGCTGGTGTCTATCGCGGACACGCGCCCGCCTCTATTTCACCCACCCCACCCCCTGCACCCCACCCAGCCCTGCGAAGGGGCGGCCCTGAGGCTGCCCGGCCCACGGGGCGCACGGCGGGCTGCGCGGCGGGCTCCTCCCCGCGGCGTGCCGGGGCGGCGGCGCTGGAACTCTGGCGACGGAGCGGCCCTCGTCCGGCCCCGCGCGCGCTTCGGACCGCTCGCAGCCGCGCGGCTCTCCCGGCTGCCACCTTCCAATAGGTTTTTAAAGCCGTTCACTCACGGCTTTTTTTTTTTTTTTTTGTCCCGGAGGCAACTCGCAGTCGCAACCCGCTGCCCGTCCCCGCGCGGACGGAAGGAAGAAGGGGCGAAAAGGAGACGGGCACGGCCGCTGCTATCCCCTCTTTCCCTCTACTGACGCGGCGGGCGGGAAACGGGGACCGAGCTGAGGCGGCGCGCCGCGCTCCGCCGTGAGGGGCGGGCACAGCTCCTCGTGGTGAGGGAGCCCGAGTTCGGGCGGCGTTAACACCTGTGCACATGCGGATGCCCCTCGTGTATCCCTCCTGTAGCCCAGCGGGGCTCCAGGCTGCCGTTGTGAAGTGAGGAGTTCGCTCTGTGACAGCTTTAAAGAAGCGGAGCTACCAACTGTGCTGTCCGGGGCTGTGTTTCTCCAAGAACCGCAGCGCGAAATGGGACTGGGCAGCGTCTGGTGCGTGCATTCAGCAGCAGCGTTCAGACGCTTGTGCAGATCAGACTTTAATTATATGCTTTGCCTCCATCTGATTAAATGGGTAATAAACAAACCATTTCAAAACTGGGTTTTTTTTGTTTGTTTGTTTTGTTTTGTTTCCCTTTGTGCTGTGTATGTCTATTTACACATGGCCTGCTCGGGAGAATGCTTTGCTGCTCCATCAGAGTGGTACTACAGATGTGTATACACATCTCCAGAAGCAGCTTTCAGTGTTGGTAATTTTTCTAAAAGGCTGCAGTTGGGGCTGAGCTGCAGGTAAACATGCAGCCCCACCACCTCCTGTTGTGCTCATGGCGTCCCGCTCTTACAGCCTTTTCTCAAGCGGCAGTCGGTGGAAGATTACTAAAGAGCAAGCAATTGTGAAGAGTCAATTTTTATTTTAGCATTTCTTCTGTCACTAACAATTAGTGACAGTATGTAAAAGGCAGTCAGATCGCTTCTGACTTCCTGCTCAGGTTTGCTGATTGAGCTACGGAGTGCTGCACTATGTAGTTCAGAGATAGTGCACACGAAAGCCTTGGGTTGGTGCAAAATACCCTGTTTTTGGAGTTCTCACCATTACTAGAGTTTATACCTCTTTCAAAAATAGATTTTCTTTACAATGTGAAAGCCAGAAATAAACTGTCAACTGATACGATTCCTAAATGGAAACAATGTCTTGCTCAGAGTTAATTAGTAGAAAAAAAAATATGAATTTGCTGGTATAATTATTTCAGAATATCTCTGTTTCTTCACTAATTTTGCAGACAGTTACAAGTGAATTTACACTTCACCAGACAAATTTGTAGTTGAAAACCCAAGTAGGGTCTTGCAACCCCAGCTTGGATATGTTGTGTAAGTGAGAATTTCAGCCGAGCGTTCGGGGGTTATTGTAAAGAGATCCTTCCCCTGCAATGCAGTTCTATGAACATCTCACAGCAGGGGACTCGAGAGCTCAAGTCACTGTCCCGCAGAGTGAAAAAAATGGGAAATAAAAAGCGGAATGGGATCGCTACAGGTGGGTTTGTGAGAGATACCTTCCACTGTGCTAAGGCACTAATGAGAAGCGCTTGCCCTGTGCTGGAAAGCGCATTGCCAGGTTTAATGGAAAAGGGTTAAACTTTCTGAAACTATGTAAATGCTCCAGGTTCTGGGCGGGCAAAGATCCAGACATTCTCGGTAAATGTAGGCTTGATTGCTTTGAACTCCCTTGTTCTTTGCATTCCTCTTCGCTTAGTAGTGCTGTACCCATTAGGGAAGACGGGAGAAAACAAGAACAAATGTCAAGTCCTCATTGAGGCGGTTGGAACCTGGCAGTGGTAGAGCCCAGTGCTGCCTGGTGTGAGAGAGCAGCTGGGGCAGAGGAGCAGGGGTTGCCAGATGGGATGGAGATGGGTTCCGCTTTTAATAAGTTCTCAGCTACATGAGGTGTGCCTGTAGGGGCACCCCTGTGTCTCTCTGTCCTTGTGAGGAGAAGGACCAGCATTTATGGGGACCTGTACCTCACATCGAGGCAGGAGAGGAATGGAAGGACATGGGTGGGTTGTTTCATAATGACGAGGTGAGGGAGACCTGAGGACATCAGCAGGCTTTAAGCCTCACAAAGATTTCTGATAATGATTACAGGAGCTTTTTAGCACGCTCAGAGGCTGATTTTGAGCCAGCAAATACCCAGTTTGTTTTCTCACATCAACTTTCTAGAGAAGTGGAAATGAATTTCCTTCCTGGCAAATCAGTAGCCACCTATTTTTGGCCTCCCATTAGAATCCATCTCCCCAAAGGAAAAAATGGTTTCTCCTTTTACATTTGATTGTCAAAAGAGAGCCAGTGCGATACTTTCACCTCAAGGAATCATTTTTCCTCGTCTTGCTCCCTACCAAGCACCATGGTAGGAGCCACCAGGTACCATGGCAGCTACTGACAGGCCTTGCAGATGCCACTTGTGGCTCTGTAACACAGCACCGCCACAAAGAGGAATGTAGCAGGGTGACTTTCTGCTCAAGTGAATGTGGGAGTCATGAAACGATAGTCTGCTGCTGTGTACTTTATCTGCTTTAGCTTACAGAAGTGTCTTCTTCAAAGGCAAACTACACTGACATTTTTCATTTCCCTTTATACAAAATAGTGTGATAGGCCCTATGGAAAAAAAGGATATTCTTCCTAAAATAATGAATGGCACTTCCTTATTAATTCCAACAGGTATTTTAAATACAAACACGTTTTGTTTTGACTTCTCTTCTTACATTTCAGTAGTCATCTGCTTCCACCTTTCTGCTCTGCTGTCCAAAGAGTTACCAGCAGAAAAATACCTCTGGTTCCCCTTGAATGGGATTTTATTGTGAAGCATGTCCAGAAAATAAGTTTCATGTTTGTAATCCCCCTGCATGCCTTCAGACAGTTGTGTAAATACTTCTTGTTTTCAGTACAGTCCTTCAGGAACCCTTTTCCATATGGCTAGGAGTGGTTAGTGCAACTTCTTCAAACCAGCTGGATGTTCTCTGTCACTGGAACTCTACAGGCACATCTTATCAGGTAGAAAACTCCTAAATGATGCGACTCTAGCATCAGAGAACTGAATTTGAAGCTTTTTAGAATATAAAGCTGTAAACAGTGCAAAACAACCAATTTCTCTACAGGCAAAGGGAGAATCACCATTGCAAAGCTTAGTAAATACAAAACAAGTGATGTTAGCAAGCTTCTCTTTTGCACAGTTAAAACAGGGCAAGATGCATTGTTTGAAGTTTATTAAGATTACTAAAAACACTCAGATGCAGTTGTATTTGTGGTTTGTTTTTATCCTTTAGCTAAACATATTTTTCTTCCAACTTAGAATGAGTAAGTTAGAATAGCAGTGAAGGTTTGTGACAACTAAATAAAGGCATGTAAACTTACCCACAAATAACCTTTGATTTTTTTTTTTTTTTTCTTCCAGCAACAGGTAAAGATCCTACCATGTCTGTATTTTCTGTGTTTTGACTGAGTCAGTCTGCACCATGTAAGGCCTAATTACAGATTAATTATATAAATCTGTCTATGCAAGGATCTGTTCAAGTATTTTCTCTCAAATTTAGCTTGAGCATGTGTGTATACACTTGCATGCATCAGTCTGATTTGCTATTTATCAAGGCCAGTGCTGACTTGGCGGAACAGATGCTTCAAGATGGAAACTTCAACTGCTCATTACTTGAATTCTTGGATTAAGAATCATCAACCTGTCTGGAGGAAACAAGACATCTTACTCAGTAGCTGAACCCAATCTTTACTCAGGTTTTAAGGAGTCTTAATAACTTTTGTTAACAGTCTCCTGTATTTTGGTTTCAGGTACATTTCAAGTATTTTCAGCTTATCTGGGAAGAGGAAGTACAGCAAAATCTCTTAGTGTTCCCAGTCCCATTCTGTGACCTTTATAGGCCAAATGTGCAGACTGTTTATTACAGCAGGCCTTTTTGAGAACAGGTCACTGACTCAGCTGTAAGACACAAGTGTTTCCTGTAGTTTCATCGGTTGTCATACAGCTTCTCAGCAATGACTTGTTGCATAGCAGGGCCAGAAACTACAACAGCGTGCTCCTTATGCATGTTGTTTAATTATTTATGCACTAGTAGTGCAGATGAAAATCTGTACGAAGTATAATTACAGAAGATTAATTAAAATACATACTTAGAGAATAACATTTATGATTTTTGAAAAGGTGGTTTGTCTGCCACTTGGAATTTTTGGTAGAAACTACCACCACCCTTTTCTTCTGCCTTACCTAAGGAATGCTGAGGCTACCTGCCTTGTAAAAGCAAGTGCTGTTGGCAGCATTTGTTAGCAATGGGTGGTCCTACCCTGGTGTTTAACCGCTTGAATATGAGACAAAACCACATTCTTCACTACTAAAGAAAGCATTTTTGGCTCCAGAGTGTTTATGCTGAAAATTTGTTTGCAAACACTTCCACTGTAAAATTGGCATGCTTACATGCTTTGGCTGAGGTCTCCTGATTAGAGAAAAAAAGTAGAATGGTTTGGGTTTTGTGAAGTACTGCTCCATCAGATGGGAGATGGAGCCTTCATGGACTTGGACATAGCAGGGGCAATGGTCTGGCTAGACAGGCTAGGAGGTCATTAAAACAATGACATAATACTTGTTTAAGAACCTCTTAGCATAGTAAGGTATGGCAGTGAATACTCATTTGGAACTAAGTCCTGATGTTGAGAGCAAAAATAATTAAGGGATGTGGTCAGAAAAAAAATCCTTCACCTCTTATGCTGCACTCTTTCAAGTAGGGGAAGATAGAATAAGCTCCTTAATCAACTGCCTGTAATGTGCAAAAAGAAGATCCTAGGGCTTTGGATCACAGCATCTTCACAATACAGTGTGCTGCTAGGAGCATTAAAGAGACCTTGTCAGACCACTTTGGCTATCCAGAGAAGCTATTGACCCTTAGTGGCTATGTTTCTTTTGATAGCTGTACTGTCATATTCAGAGTGAATCTAAATTTCAGCATGTCATGCAGCTACACCCTTAGTAGTGAAGCAGGAGAACTAATGCTATTGGTGACAACATCTTTACAATTTTAAAAATAAAGTAGTCTCTGTACTCAAACAGTCTTGCATCCAGCAATTCTGTACTAGAGAAATTTATAATCAGTATACCCAACAACCGATCAAAAACATGGATATTTTTGGCAAACATCATAAAACAATTATTTAAACATGCTGCCTGTAATCAGCTGAAAAAAACGGAACAAAAACAGTTGGTGATATAAAAGGGCCAAGTTTAAAACAGTGAAAGAAACAGTAGGATAAATTAGCCAGTAGTGAATAATTGCGCAGAGTCTGAGTGAGGTGAGTACAAGCACTGAAGTCCACGACTGCAGGGACTCTAGTTTAAAAAAACCCACTTCCTTAAAAGAACAACCCCTTTCCTTCTGCCTCTTCAGAGTGGATTTTGAAAAGCAGTTACATATTAATTGATTAATAATTAATTAATTATAATTACAGATACTCAAGAGCTCAGTAAATGAAAACAGAAACACAAGTAAAGTGAATATAAACATGACAGTATAGAGATTATGGAAAAATAATATGGAAGAAAAAGATACTTAAGAAGTCAATGACCTTCTGAAAAAGAAATTTTTTTCTGAAAAGAAATCTTTCCTGAAAAGAAATTTTTTAACAGAAGGTCCATAAAATGCATTAAGAATTCTAACATTTGTCTGTTTTTAGACAAAGAAATGTAGAACTGTTGATAAGCAAGCAGAAAGAACATGGTGAATATGCTTGTGCTGTACTTTAGAAAAGAGTAGGTAATGTATTTCTATCACATGATAATGACAGAATATTTTCCATTTCAACAATAATTCAAGAGCACATTAAAACAGCTACTATTGATACTCTTTATATTGGTGTGTCTGGATAACTTCACACCAAGAACTTTAAAAGAGCAGTCAGTGAGCTTTCAGGATTAATATTCACTAATTGTTAGAACACTAGGCATATTCCTGAAGACGGTTAAGAAAGCCAGAGTTAGAACCAATACTTGAAAGAAAATGTAAAATGTAAAATGATGCTGGTAATTATAAGTTTGCTTTAAAACATTGACTGTGGGCAGCTTAACATTAATAATCAGTGCCGGGATTTATTAGTATAGAAACATAATGCAATTTAGGCCCAACCTATGCTTGTGAAAAACAAGACCTAGTCAAACTAGCGTGAATATAGTTGGTCACAAAAGATTAAATAGAGTTTGTATAAAACATTTTTATAAAGTATGTCACTTGATTTAGCTCAGTATTTTTGGCTAAAATTGCTAAGTATCAAGTCTCAGTATTTTCAGATAGGATTTTTAATTACAGGGATTAGTTTATAAGTTAAACTACTTTCCTTTTTTTCAAAGACTTAGAATAAAACATTGTAATTAAACAAATTTGTTGAGGAGATGAAAAGTCAGGAAACCTGCCTATTGAAATAACAAACCATTCACTGGTATGTTGGATGCTGCTGAGCAATACATCTTCTGATATAGATGTATATGAAGACATGGAAAGGACCTGGGCTACATAATAACTAGTTAACTCAAGGTGACTCCTCTGTCTAAGGAGGATGTTTAAGTGCCTAAGCAGATGATACACATCCAGTCATATAGGTATTATACCATAAGTGGCACTGGAGAGTTTTACTGAAATAATCTTTTTCACATACACAGTTCAAGAGGGTGTGAAATCTCTTTTCTCATGCTTAGTTTTTGAGCTAGCACTCAGTTGTAGTGTTCAATGAATTAACCGTGTGTAGTCGATGGTGATTCTCCAGATGCAGGCAAACATTGCTTCCCTCTGAAGGTACTGACCATGCTCTAAATTTAGGTGTTCATTTTAGGAAGCTGTTTTCAGTCTTTCCGACTTACAGCCACATTTATTTTTTTTCATTAAAGATAAAGAAAGCTTGGATAATAATGAATTTAAATTTTTGCCAACAAGTTTGCTTTTCTTTTCTGTCTCTTAAGAAGCATAAGCTGATGCTTTAGAAGGATGTTTTCAGTAAACACTTTAAATTTATGTGCAATATAAATGCCTAAGCAGAGTAGAAAATAATGATTTTTTCAAGCTATCAGACAAAGATCTATCTGGGCTGGAAGTTGAATGGCTGAAGGGAAACCTAGACAGTTTTAAGCTGGATCGTGTCTCCCAGAATGTGATTTTTGATCATCACCGTTATTTTCTGGGTGAGTTAATAATCACTTTTTTCTTAGTACTTGAGAACCACTCTGAAGCAGCTTATAGATCACTAATAACATGGACAATGCAGCTCAGAATCTTCCTGATTTAGAAGTACACTTGCAGTGTACTTTTGTTTCTTTATTTCTTCTGTTGTGCACCCCAATTCCATGACGTATTTAGAAGAGCTGCACCAACTAAAAGGAGCTCAGAAAATTTAGTTGTCTCCTGTCTATTTAACAGCGTGTTTCTGGTAGGAAAAAAAACAACACAAAGCAAAACAAGATGAATTGGAAAAAGCTAACCCTTCTGCTATCAGGAACAGCTATAACAGCAGCAAAAAGAGGATTTTCAGTCAGTCAGAGGATATTAAAATTACGACAGCGTTCTCTCTTGCTTAATGATAAGGGTAATAACTCAGATGACCCTCACATTTTTTAACACATCCTGGCAGTTTGATTGACATTTTTTGAAAAAAGAGGAAGTTTAGGAGCCAGCAAGTAATTTCCACAAATGTCAATAGTAAGTAGTGATTTTCTATTCATCTGTCTTAAGACTCTGAGCTTTGACCTCCACGAAGGCACATTAAACATCTTTTGGGAGTGAGCCGGATAACTGGACATCAGTTGTCAGGAAGGGAAGCTGCAAAGAGTCACTACAAAAGCTTACTTCAGACCAAAGTGGAAGCATGAATCGGGTGTTTAAAAGGGGTTTCCTATGAAAGCTTCTGAAGGTGTACCTCATTTATCGTTCCAATCACACCATCGAGGAATATCATCTTGTCAACACACAGTTTTAAATCCTGATCATAGCCAAAACTCCCAAAGTCAGAGTATGTATTTGTACTCACCAGTGAAGTTAAAATTGAGAACTATTGCTGGTATTAGAGGCCATCATAAGCTGTTTGCTGACCAGTAAGAAAGATGGATGAACCATATACCACTGATCTCACTCAGTTTCTCCTGTTCCACAATGAGGAAACTGGACAGCCTTGCTAAAATGTGGCTGCACACGAATACAAGCCTTATCTCCTGTTCACCTGGCGGCTTATGGAGATGCTGACAGTGTTCTGCTTGCTGGATAGGGGAAGTTCTGTATTGCTAATCATGTGCTGTAAAGAAAAGACATAACTGCATCCTCCTTTAAGGTTTCTGTTTGTCTCATGATGAACTCCTCCCATTAAGGAAGCAACTGCTTCCACACAGTTTGTCTAGTTTCATTTAATTAGGTGAGATACCGTTGGAAGATACAGACACTGGAACATTCTGGAAGTGAGACGATAAGGGAGAAGTGACAGTGATCACTGGTGATGACTGAAGTACCCTGTCACGATATGGCCTTAGAACTGACATACATCTATCTAAGCGCACACAGAAATGGTGCTCTTCACAAATAAAGAACATAAGTTAATTTGTAAATTAAAAATAATACATAAACCAAATGTTATAGAAAGTGAAATGTCTAATTACATAGAAAAGTATTATATATATATCACCTAAGTTTATCTAACTGTATTATTCAGCTGTACTCTGAGTGCATTCACTTTCAAGGTCCATTGTAATTCTTTTAATTTTAGTTCTCAGATATATTAAATAGTGCATTATGTCGAATAATATACAATATATTTAAATTAAATTAACACCGTCTTGCTTTCTTTTCCCCCATGATTTTCAGCCTTCCTCAAAATATTTAAAGAGTGATGAGCAGAAGTAAATTACTTTTCAGTGAGAAAAAATGAGAAAAACATGAAACATTTTGTTCATATATTGGCACTCGGAGCTTCGAGTGTTACTCACATTGTTTTCCACAAATTATGTTGGGAAAACAGCAACACAGAATCCAGTGAACTAGTCTGTTTTATTTGAAACATATTTAAAAGATACTTACTTATTCAGTTATATTTCAGGTTATTATTCTCCAAAAAGATAGATTTAAATTGCAGCTATTTGTTACCTTCAGTTTAACCAGGGTTTCCACCTGATGAGAGTATAACAGTTGAGATTTTTGTCACTTCTCTTTGAAAATAATGTATGAAATACTGAAAATAAATTAAAAAAAAAGGAAATGCTTACTTTCAGAACAAAGGACCATATTAAAAAGCTTTCTCTATTTTAATGATATTATTTAAATTTGTGTTTTAAAGCTAGATAAAAATATTTGTTTATAAGTCCATGTTTGGCCTGCAGGTATTCTTGCTGGATGACTTAATGGAAGGTTGGTCTATGTCTGTTGTGTTATGGTATGGAAAACAACATTTCATGAATGTACAGCCTGTTTCAAATGTTTTTACCTGACTGGTTCATAACACGCTTAGTTAAAGCTAAGGAGCCAGCTTATTCATGAACTCATAAGTAATGTGGCAAGTTGGGTGAGGCAAGACTTTAACAATACATCTTAATCCCTGAGCTGCTTGGAAGATAGAAATAAGATAAAGAAGAGAAGTTGATTCACTCTTTTAACAAGCCAGGGCTTCTTTCTTTCCTTTCTTGCGATTTTTTTTACTTTAGATTACTTGCTCTCTAGATGACCAAAGATCACTCTGTGAAGAGAAGACTGACAAAATACAAAGCTTCTTTTTAGTGCATAGAAAGCCTTGCTTCTGTGCAACTCAACAGTAAAGCCTAATGATTCATAAAGCTGATACTCAGTATAGGCTATGAAGTACCATAAAATACCACCGAATCAAATCTAACCTCTAGAAAAAAACCCACACATTTTATGCAAAAAAAGAAGCAAGTATTAAAAGATGGTAAGAACAGGATGAAAGTAACCTCTTGTTCTGAAGCATTTCATTGTGGCACTGGAATTTTTCAAATTCTGAGTTATGAACTCAGATATGGCATCAATGAAAGGATGTAAGAGTGGAAGGGACAAAGAGGATGTAAACTCTCTCCCTTATACCTCATGTTAGCATTGCCAAGTGTTGTGGATAGAGCAGCTTGCAGTTACACAAACTGACTTTCATCAATGCCACATCTATATCCGTCCTTGTACTTTTAAATCTTACATTCAAATAATTATTTGAATGTAATGAAATTCACCTATGAGATAATTATTAATCACAGTAGGGGCAGATCAGCTTGGTCCCCAGTGTTCTATCAGCAGAAGCATTTTGCAATGATTATTGCAGCACTTCCAATCCAGGTGACGTTATTTATAGTACGAAAACTGTGGTAATAAGCCTTCTTGGTATCTAATTTAAGAAGAACTAAAAAAGGGTCTGTGTTCATTATCCAAAGGACATTGTGGTACCATTAGACTGATCTCATGTCAGTTTTTCTTTGAAAAAATATTGCAGTGACAGAGAGTATGGTGCAATGCCTGCTTCCCTCTGCTCTGAATGGAGGAATAAAAACAGTGTTCATGAAAAGCTAATTATCACCACAGCTGAACAAGTTGCTTATTCACACTGAGATATGCAGCTTAAGGAATTCTCCTCTACAAAGACACTGCTAAACATTAATGCATTATATTTTTAAATACCCGCCTTCAAGCAGATGCTATGGCATGAAAATTTGCTGGATTGTATTACATCTGCTCTTAGTGGCTACCTAAATCTAAAAAGTAAGCACTAAGCTTTGCAAAGTTAAGTAATGAAATAGTTATGCTATTCATACTGTCCTTGTCCAGTGTTTATTATTTCTTAAAGTTGGGTGCTTAAGAATGGAGTAAATGAAAGCTAGCATACACTGTGTTCAGCACCTTGTCAGCACTTAAGAGCTGACAGTCTGGAGGAGGTGATTCAAGCCAATAGACTGTGGAAGGTCTGGATTTTTTCTTGGCTGTTTCTTTCCAATGCCAGATGTCATTCCCTTGTTCAGAAATGTTCCCATCATTATCTTGTCCAGAAGTCAAGCTCTATGAACACACAAGGAGGCTCATCATATTCAATTGTCTTGTATCTGAGGGAAAGGGGAACACACTTCTATAGTAGCAGTATAGCTGCTACAGAGCGCTGTGAAGCCAACAATTACGGCAGCACTGTTTAGACTGTTCCACTATGTATTTGATAGGTGAATATCCCTTGAAGAAGGAAGTAGTGAACACAAGCATCCTCTACTGCTTAGTACTTAGAACAATGATTCTAAGAGGAACTCAGTTCCAGTTTATGGTCCAATGAATAGGTGTTCCAAATCATGCTTGTTCTTATTGCCAAGCCCAGCAATTAGTATTTCATGCAGAGTGAAGCACTGTACTGTCATTTCCCTACGTATGACCTTGTGGAGAGACTAAGCATTACCACGACTGGAACAAATTTAGATGGTCACTGAGAATCTTGGTATAACTGTGCTCATGGTACCACCATGATTGAGTGGCACCAGACCTGAGTTTTAAGCATGTTGAAGTTACAACTTCATGTTTTCAGAAATTAAGTTGGAGTAATAACAATAAAGAGCACATGAAAGGATAATTGGAAAAATAATAACCATAGGTAGCAAAGTAGATCAAGAATTCCTGTTTCCAAAGACATCCAATAATCTGAAAGCCTGCAAATTAAAGATACTGAGCATTTAAATGGAAACTAGTACTGTCAATCAGTAAGTATGCGGCCATCCACTGTAGGCCCATGGTGACTTTGCATGGTGAGCCTGACAGTACCTGAAGATGGAATAGTAGAGCAGACAAGCCCATGAAGGTGATGCAGAACAGCGCAGCATTTTTAAATGACATGAGACTTTATTTGCATTTCCTTCAGTCAACTTTAAGATATCTGTTCACAAAAAAATATTTTGCTTTGTATTAAAAATAAGCATGATCTAAAACAAGTCTCACTTGCATGCATTCTAGAATATATATATATATATATTTCACTTTACAAAATAATAGTGAATCATCAAAGATTCATAAGAACTTCACATCATTTGTTTCTTTGTAATTTCATAGAATTTAATGTCCCTAAGTCAGTCAGAGATTTCAGATTTGTTATCATGGTGTAAAACTATGACAAAGGTTTCAGCATGGACAGATTTAAAGTGTAAGAAGGTCTATATTTCATAGGATTGGCTATTTTGTTTTCATGGACAACATATCTAATCAGTCCACTTCGGTTACCTTAGGGGAGATTTCAGACAGCTCCATTGTGTCGGAGGGCACCCTGGCTGTGCACTAAGATTAGCCTGTAGAGATTTTACAGAGTTGAGAAAGAAAGGTAAGCCCTCTCCTGCTGCTGATAAACACTGTTATTGTTCTCCATTCCCTGCTGAATAGAACAAATGCAATTCTGTGAAGTTAATTACTGCAATAATGAAAGAAATGACACAAAATGACAAGGAATGTGCTAATTCAGTAAGACTTAGTCATTGACAAATTATTCCCTTTACTGCTCGTTGTTACTGTCAGGCACGTACGCCTCTACTCGTAAATACTAAGTAGACTTTTTTGGACTTAGTATTTAAGTAACAAGCTAATAAAATAAAGATTAATGTGTAAGTAGTGGTGCCTATTGGTCTCTTAGTTGTCTGTTCTGTACCTGAGATCTGAGATGAAGTACTGGAAAGAAACGACTTGGCCATCCCTGCAGGACATAGAACTTCTTTCCTTTGGAATGCCCAGGAATGAAGTCTCACTCAGATTTTATTGATACATTAAGATAATTTGACTCCCAAGAAGGAAGAGATGGCCAATGAATCAGGCTGCACCAGAATACTTTATTTTTTCCTCACTTGCACTTCTCACAGCGTCACAGGAGAGATGAATGATGCTAGTACTTCTGTGAACATAGCTCCAGGTGACAACTTGTGAATCCCTGCTTACATGGCTCCGCGCTCCACTCACTGGCACTGGGAACTGTGCACTTAGAAATAACAGTGCCTGAGAACCCCGAGAACACAGTGCAGTGACTCTCCTCTGTGATGGCACTGTACTGTGATAGGAAGCATAACCCTGGGCACAGAAACAATCCTCTTTCACGGTCTCAGAACTCAGTGGGAATATTTCCAACTCTTTCTTTTACGAAGGGTGACTGCATTTAGGTAACAGTCCTGTTTAAAATCCACTTACAAATGCAAGGTTACAACTTCCTCGTAGAAACTGAGTACTACATTGCCATGTCTTACTTAATAATAATGCAAAAAGAAACAAATTCTTCTGAAGAACTGAGTAAGAAATCAAAAGAGAAAGTATATGCTGAAATATGTATCTCTAAAATCATGATAAAAAGGAGCATTGGGAATTGCTAACAATTTCAGCTGCAAAACTGAATAATCTAAGTAATCCTTCTTCTATTTAACCAAGAAGGAAAAATGAAAAGACTTTCGTTGAAATGCAGTCATAAATTCCATCCATAAGTCTTTTCCTGCAATTAAGTTACATTTACTGATCCACTACCCCCTAAAAGAAGCATTAACACAAAGACTTCAATTATTCATGGTCAAACAAAGTTGATTCTATTGCTTCAGTCAAAGCAGCATTCTCTCATACAGTGGTTATTTCTGTAGTATCTTCAAAAAGGGCACAGTCTATGAAAACATGTAAGTTTCTGAGTAAAAGCTATTTCCATGATCAATCCCGAGTTTTCGCATATCATACTTCTGCCATTTCTTGCTTTCATGGGGATTAATTTTTGTGTATCCCCTTCATTCCTTTCAAGATGAGATGACTAAAATTCACCCTTTATTTGAATGCAGTTCCAATGTCCTGAAAAAAAGGAGACTCTGAAAAGTGAGGAGAGAAAGGGAAAGGAAAAAGGAAAAGGAAAAGGAAAAGGAAAAGGAAAAGGAAAAGGAAAAGGAAAAGGAAAAGGAAAAGGAAAAGGAAAAGGAAAAGAAAGAAAAAAAAAAAAAAGGAGAAGAAAAAAAAAGGAGAAAAGGTGGGCATTTACAGTTACCTGAGGGAACATTTATTATGCAAAGGGTATGTATAGTTATGCAAAACTTATGTGAGGAAAAAAACCCAGGAAAGTCAAAATTAACTCCGTGGAACAAAGTTGGTGCTTCCCATGCTGTCAGCAGAGGGCTTAAAGAGCTGCAGAGGGTCTAACATCTGCCAGGAACCACACCTACCTCTACGCAGTGCTGTGACCTTCAGCAATATCCTCGCTCTTCCATAATACTCAGCTACCATCCATTTGCACTAGCAACGCCGTCCCCAAGAGTTAACACCTTGTACTGCTGCCCAGCTGAAGACTGAAATGCCCCAAGTGTAACTGCCTTATTAAGCTATGGAAGCATGCATTTGAAAGGTCAAGAGTTCCCAACCAATCCTGGGAATTTAAGAAGGGGATAATATTGCCCAAAGACACTAAGCAAAACTTGATCTTCTGGAGATATTTATTTCATTTGCAAAGGTCAAGAATGAATACAGATTGTCTGTGTGCTTTGCTATAAGAAAATTCCAGGGATATCTTTCTTTGACTCAGTAAAGTCTAGCATGTGTTCTATTAAATGCAATGTTAACACGGAGATACGTTCTTTCCTCAATAGACATCCCTAATGAGAGTAGCCCTGAAAGATGGCAGGATGCTGCAGTCTCAAACTGTTGTGTATAAATCTTTTTTTCAGCAGAATGCCAATTGATGCAGTTACGCACTATCGTAAATATTTCTTCAAAAAGTGCCACACAATTTCTAGAAAGTCACGCTCCCTGCCTTGTGTCTTCCAAAGGCATGGAAGCACGGCGTGGCCATCTGGAAGCTGAAGTGGAGTTAGCCTTCCTTTTTCCTGGAACTAGATAGCACATGAAATGATAACTGAAACTGAAAATAATGAAGTCTGAGAGGTTGCAAATCTTATCTCAGAGATACTGACAAATACTCAGACAAGGAATGTAAAATTTGCAGCTGTTCTTCTTTTCCAAAGTTTCATTGCTATTTTATACAGAATGTCTTGGAAGGGAGGAAAACTGCATATCCCAATGATGTATAATTTCTTTGCACAGAAAATATTTAGGAACTACAAATTCGAGTGAAGCGTGACCACAGGATTCAGCAGCACGCTTTAAAAGTAGTGCCTTTTTTAAAAAAAGCCATTTCATGTTTTCAATTTCTTTGATTTCCTTGATGTGTCAGAAGCCTTTTGCTTCTAGCAGGAAACAGAAATGTGAGAAAGCAATTACACTGTAAAAAAAACGATTGAAAGGTCTTTACCTCTCTAAACCAACTATGCCTCCTTCTTTCCTGTTCAACCTATGTACTTAGGAAACTCTACACTGAAGTAACACCAACTTAGTGTACCAAGAAATGTACTAGATAGAGAATTTTCTTTCTTTTTTCTCTTTGGTTTGAAAAAGAGGAACTGAAGGTGATTATATGGGTTGGGCACTTCAGTCACAAGTTTCTTATATGCGTGACTGCCCTTTGAAATTTCTCTTTACTTCATTACTTTTGACTCATACATCATTGACACAAGACCTACTGCAATGGAAAACTATAATGACCATTTCATGAAGAATAAGTCTGGAATAATTCATTTTGCAGCCATGTTTGCAGGAAATAGCATCAGTCAAAATACTGTACAGGTAATACAACAGAACCTTTTCATTACTTAAAGAGCAAATATTTATTAATTATTGCTGTAGGGCTCATTGTGTCTGAATAGTTACATTTAAGTGACATTCTTGTTTTCACTTTTTAAAAGTTTTTTCCCACAATGATGAACTGTAGCCTTAGTCTAATGATGAGAGACAAGAAAAATACAGTCTTCAGCGGGAAAAAAAAGTATACACATGGAGCAGGTTTTATATGAACTTACCAAAAGCATTATGAATTGTCATTATATGTAGACAAATTAATTTTTGTAAATTTCATGTTGGGAGTTTGTTATTAATTTTCTTAAAATCCAGTAAATGTCAAAGTGTCATCTGAAGAACTGTTTAAATGTTGATATAATTTCACCATATAATAGTTTTTGTCTGCCCTCCCAGAAGAGCTGGCTGCTGCATAGAAATTTATGAAGCACAATTCATTCAGGAAGCATCTTAAATACTTAAAAAGTGTAAACATTAAGAAATAAATTAATGTCGCTATCTTGTATATTTAGAAATGTTGCCATGGAGAAATGTAGGTTGGAAAGGAATTCTGAAAAATAATCATCTGGTCCAATGTAAAGGCAGGTCCAATTATATCAGATTGCTCAGGGCTTCACCCAGTTGATTGCTAAACCTCTCCAAGGATGAAGATGCCACCACCTCCCTGAGCTATCTGTTTGAGTGTCTGACCATCCTCATAGTCATAGAATCCTTAGAGTTGGAAGGGACTTTAAAGCCATCTAGTCCAGCTCCCCTGCAATGAGCAAGGACATCTACAGCTCCATCAGGTTGTGTAGAGCCCCGACCAGTCTGGCCTTGAAAGTCTCCAGAGAGAGGGCAAGTGCCACCTGTCTGGGCAGTCTGTTCCAGTGCCTCACCACCCTTGCTGTAAAAGACATTTTCATTATACCCAACCTAAATCTCCACTCTTTAAGTTTGAAACCATTTCCGCTTGTCCTCTCACAACAGACTCGGCTAAAGAGTCTGTCCCCTTCTTTCCTGTAGATACTTTAGATACTGAAAGGCTGCTCTCAGTTTTTCCTTTTCTTCTCCAGGTTGCACAGCCCCAGCTCTTTCAGCCTGTCCTCATAGGAGAGGAGTTCCATTTTTCATAATAGACAGTCGAAACTTTTGGTGTTGCACTTTTTGTCAGTTTCGTCTTTTTCTATATTGTGCAGCTCTGAGGGCAGGCTGGCCCTCAGAAGGCCTACCATCGCATCAGGTAGTTCGAGACTGCACCAAGATCCCTGCCAAGCCCTTTAAGTCTCAATTTGTTCAGCCTCCCCATCTACAGTATGTACTCCAGCCTCTGATCATCATGGTGAATGTCTGTGGACTTGCTTTTGTACATGAACGCTTTGCACAAACCCCAAACTGAACATAACTCTCTGGATGTGGTCTCCCATGTACCAAACAGAAGGGAAGAAGCACTTCCCTTAATGTGCTAGCTATACTGTTAGTACAGCCCGGGATCCTTTGCTGCAAGGGTGTATTGCTGACATGTTAAGTTTGTTGCCCACCATAATGTTGAGATCTGTTTCTCCCAAACCGCCTTCCTGTCAGTCCTGGAATATGAGGTTCTAGAGATGGGACTTGCCTTTGAACTCTGTATGGTTCTTGTTGGGTCATTTTTCCAGCCAGTTGATGTCTGTCCAAGACCCTGCCCGGTAGAGACTACGTCTCCAAATTTGGCATTGACTGTGAAGTTGCTGAAGGACGCCTTTGCCAGTTGGATTTTGCATTGCTGATCACATTTCCTTGCGCTTGGTGTGTCGGCCAAATTTCCATCCACTTCATAGTCTATATCTTACCAATTTGTCCATACTGGAGAACAAATAGTGAATACTAAAGATTGCAGCTAGCATCTTAGAATAGTTCACAGGTCCAGATAACAGAATTTACTGATTATTGGGTGATAACAGACAAGCAAGACAGTCTGGGAAAGATAAATTAGGGGCAGTGAATCAGATTAAATACTTATTACAAAACTATTATCTGCATATGTGAGCTGTCTCACACAAAAACAACAATTCTATTTACAAAAAAATGCACTACAGAAAAACCTAGACTTCAAGAAACCAAAGCTGATCAAGCAATATCAGTACAGATAGTCTTGTGTGTCCAAATATCAGTGCTTTTTTTCCCACGTGAACAATTACCTTTGTCTACATACTATGTCTCCCTCATTCACAGAAACATCATTTTAATCCCATGGTGTGCAAATACTTGTGTTTTTACCTCACTCTCTCAGAATTAGCAAAAGTTGAAGCTTACCTTCAGTAGAGGAAGTATTGCTTCAAGTACTGTTTCAACTTGATGTTTGGAAAATGAAGAAGAAAAGTGTATGTAAGAATCATAAGCTCAATATTTACATACAGTAAATAATTATTGTTCACATCCAGCTAGGAACGATGAAGCAGTTGAAGAGATACTGTCAAGGAAACAGGAAGTAAGAAAAAAAGAAACTTCCACTTAAATGAAATCTGAGTGAAATCAGTATGCACTTACTTAAACAGTGCCATCAACATTTATGTGATACAGAACTGTAGAGCAAATGCATCTAGCCCCGAGTATCAAAGCTGATAACTAAGATGTATTTCATTGCTTCATCAGAAGATCTGTAATGATTGAATAACCTGATATTAATTGTCAAATCATACAAATTGGGGCTGATAAGGGAATTGTTTTTTCACTTGACATACAAAAGCAGTGTGCCCTTGTGGTGAAGAAGGCCAATTGTACTTTGTGTGCACTAAGAAGAGTTGTGGCCAGCAGGTTGAGGGAGGTGCTCCTCCCCCTACTCTGCCCTGGTGAGGCCACATCTGGAGTACTGTGTCCAGTTCTGGGCTCCCCCGGTATGGAAAAGACAGGGATCTACTGGTGAGAATCCAGTGGAGGGCCAAGAAGATGATGAGGGGGCTAGAGCATCTCCCACATGAGGAAAGGCTGAGAGACCTGGGTCTGTTCAGCCTGGAAAAGAGAAGACTGAGGGGGGAATCTGATCAATGCCTATAAACATATAAAGGGCAGATGTCAAGTGGTTGCAGCGTGCTGTTTGCAACAGTGCCCAGCAACAGAACAAAGGGCAATGGGCAGAAACTGGAACACGGAAAGTTCCATCTGAACATGAGGAAAAACTTCTTTTCTGTGAGGGAGACAGAGCACTGGAAGAGGCTGCCCAGAGAGGCCGTGGAGTCTCCCTCTATAGAAATATTCAAAATCCATCTGGACGCTTTCCTGTATAATGTAATGTAGGGAACCTGCTTTAGCAGGGGATTAGACTAGATGGTCTCCAGAGCTCCCTTTCAGCTCTTACAATTCTGTGCTTTCCCTCACAGAAAGTAGGGTACAGTCTGATGCTAATTCATGTATATTTTTTCAATTTCTGTGAGCCAGAATTGTTGCAGGGAATGTGACATGAAGCACAAGGTCCAAGAAAAACAATATAGAGAGCTGAAGCATGCATTCATTTGAATGCTATGAATAAGACACCGTTTACAACTCAGATTATAAATATATGCAATATGATGGTGTTTATTTATCTTTTAAAATTCAAATATATAGTAGTAAGTTCATTGCATGCATTATTTCCACACATTTTATTCACACGGCAGATCTAAAAATTACATTATACAACATAAGATAATTTCACAGATATAAAGCAACAATTGTAATCAAAAGAGTTGTTTGCCTTTATGGGAAAAGAGGCATTATTATGGTGAAAATATCTTTCTTCAAAGAAAATCTCCTTAAAGGATTTTCATAGTATTTACGGAAAAATGCTATGGTGATGTTTTCTTCTGCAGTTTCTTGTACCATACAGGTGCCTGTGTATTTGTCTGTAACATAAAGAATGTATTAGTTGTGAGAAAGAGCAAAAGTCAGAATAAGAACATGCAATCTATGATGAATTCTCTTTCTTTCCTATGTAGCTCATAGTGTTAAATCATTTTTTTCTGCTTAAAGAAAGTAAAAGAAAGTAAAGAAAGTAAGACTATGTATTCAAGGTTATTATTACTACATATCTGTATTTAAACCAGCTGATTTCTAGGTTATAAAAAGCAGATGAGGTAAATGTTTTGTTTTAAAATATTGAACATGAGTCAAGTGTAGCACAGATAGATTTCATTCTAAATATCATTATTCAGTGCTCCCGTTAGAGAAGGAGATGAAACTCAGGAAAAAGATTTTGTGTGTGCCATAGACCAACACTTTGTCCAAAATAAGAGCTCTCAAAAAATTATAACCTAAAATGAAAGAATTCAGCAGTTTAATGACAATGCAGGAATAATTTTATTGGTAGAGAATTATCAGTGAGTAACTTCTTGCTTTCATAATCCTTTGGGCTACTGCACATTCAAGACAGTATAGAACATTCTTGGGGCAAATTCAGAAGTTGTTTATATGAAGAAAAAAAACAAAGCGAAGGTGGAACAAGGTTAAGGACTGTTCTACATTCAAGTTTCAGTATTAACTCTTGCTTTTGCTAATACTGTTTCTTGCATCTGTTGTCTCTAAACTCATTCTAAACAGTTTGTTTTCTTCTCCCTATTTGTTCTGTTCCTCCAAGACTTAATAACCAATCAGTCTTCAAATTCAGCTCGCCTTGGATCATGTTTAAATCTTCATCTTTCTCTGATTTTGAAGCTCTCAGTTATAAAAATAAATTTACTCTATTTGTATAAGCTATTAAAATTCTCAAAATTGGCCTAAATGGGCAGGACTTCAACAGGACTACTGAATTATTTCCCCATCTAGTAAGAAACCCTGCGATCAGCTTGTTTGCATTTCCTACTCCACAGTTATATGAGGAACAATTTCAGCATGTCAAAGCATTTCTTTTTCTAGATTGCCACATCATTTCTATATCCCTAAGAAAGGCAGGACAGATTATACACTCAAACTCTGGATCATCTACGCAACCTAATCGTTAGCTCACAGTTTGTCTTTGGGTCACTGCACCAAAGACAAAAGCTTGGGATATATGATTTAGCATTTCCAAAAGGATTACAGATGAGACAACACATGGCATGACTTTTACCTCTGAGCAGTCTCAAAACACTGTCTAAGCAAAATAACAACCACTGAATAATCTAAGTAATTGTCCCCAAATGCCCTCATGCCATACTCAGGGGATGTAATCATTCTCTACATTGTGTATTACAAAAACATTATCTGACGTGTTGCAATATCAATCTTACATTATTTGAGTCTCTTTCAATTTTAAGAAGATTCCACCAGAAATAAAAATAACAAAAAACAACCATATATAGATACACATTTGGACCAAAGCAGCAAAATATTGGGCCCAGGGAAAAGGGAAAAAAAGAGGGTTGTGTAGATTGAACCAGCCTACCCTAGAGGAAAACAGCTGCAACCATTGTAAATACAAGTTATCATTTGCTTTGTGACTCAGCATTATAATTCTCTTAAATTTATCATCTGAGGCGCACTTGTTATCAGAAGCTTCTATATCATTTTTCTGAACCTTTCAAATACCAGAAGCACTAAATTCAGTAGGGAACCTGAAGCATTTAAATCCAAGCATTTATTTTTTAAAGGTATAGAACAAGGTTTTGTAGTATCAAAATTATCCATAGTAACAGAAGTTATAAAAATCCTGGGCATGTGCCTGTATGTATACATGTATATGCAGCAGTGTAAATACACATAAATACATTTTTTTTCCCATTGCTGCTCCTCAGTACATCCATACACAATCACCTCATGCTCAGGGTAGACTTAAAATTGCATATTTATTCTGTGCTCATTACAGTTTTGTGAACTGATAGTAATATAATTGGTTTTCTTTTAAAAATCTTGTTTACTTCAGACTTTACATGCACGAACTACCAAACATGTAAATAACATCACAAACTGCAGTTTGTCTCCTCAAAATCAACCACAGCCACACAAAGTTGCAAATATTATGTGGAATAAAGTATGTACCTCGTTGAAGTATGAACTACCTTTTTTCTTTTTAAAGTGTGAGGAAATAAGTTGATGGCACTTACTGTTAGCATAGTACTTACAAATAATGTTGGCTTAGGTCTAAATACATTTTCTTCTTCATATTCTGGCAGCGGTTTTACTGAAGGGTTTAATTTGTTTTCTGCAGTCAAACTTTTTAAATTAATTTGAGATGGAAGTAAGTTTTGTTCCTTGTGTTTATCCTGTAGATTAATTAGAATCTGTTTCATTACGGCTAGTTCCTGGAAAACCATAAAAGGGCAATGCTCAGTTAATCAGTAAAATTACATTTGAATCTGTTTTGTTAATAATGGATTTTTATTCACCAATTGAAAAATGCAAGTGGAATAGAAAATCCAACAAGCACCATGTACTTACAAAATTACTAATTGCATATTAATAAAAGAAAGTGAAAAATGTACATAGGATTTATTTATACAACTCAAATTTTGTACTGAATAATTGCTGTAAAAGACAACATTTGTTGTGTAATGAAGAAGCACTATCTCTTTTAAGTTAAGCTTCCATTTAATTTAAAAGAAATATTTTGAGTTTGTTTTGTTCAGGCAGAGGGAGTTTACCAACATAATTTGTATATGATAAATTGTACTTTCAAGTGTTGCGTCTTGCACAAAAGTCTTACTACTAGAAATATACCTTTATATTCAGATCAGAAAAGTCAATGCAATACCTTACAAAGACTTAGAGTAACAATGGGATCAAGTGGAAAAGAATTTTTGCGAAACATAAAAAATTCCAACATTGGAAATAAAAAGGAAAAGCATGAGGAAATAACTCAGGTTTTTTTTTTTTTTAATATTCTAATAATTTGATGGCTAAACAATCTGATTAAAAAACAAAAAAACCAAAAACCACGCTTTCTTACTATTTAGCTGAAAAAAAAATCCATTCAAAAGTTACTGTAAAGTGAGAAAGGAAAACTCATGGTATTTTGTGTCTTTAAATGGCTGCCTTCTTTTGTTGTCATGCATCTCCTCGTGCCTAAAATTCTATTCCCTTACATCTAGTAGGTAATTAAGTTACAGAATTCAGAATGTTTTATCTGTCATTCTACACTGTACATAATTCATGCTTCATTACTGCAGAGCTAGGTTAGCAAAGTCAGTAGAAACATCATGCAAAGTGTAAGACAATTTTATATATTTTTAAACTCTATGTTTTAGCTTTCTTACAGTGCTCCTGTTTTCAATAAACACTGCTAAAATATCAGCATTATAATTAGCATTGTATCTTATTTCTCAATCAAAGCAGAGTAATTCATATCTATAGCTGAATGACAAACATTTGCCGTGCCTTACCTATTTCTTAATTGCCAGAAAAGTATATTGATGCACATTCTGTTTTCACTGCATTTTAATAAGTAGTCAAAAGAAAAGCCTTACAAAACATTCTTGCCATATAGCTTCTCTCTGTGCATTTCTGCCTTAATACAAGTATTTGTACTCAAAGTCAAAAGAATCACATCTTTAAACTGCACCAGACTCATTCAGTTACATGAATGGGTGTTACACTCCACAGACCGGCTTTATTGAGTGTACAAATTGTTCTTGTATCTCAGTCATTTAATATTAACTATTTGCATAATTCAACCATGTGTAGTGGCATGTTAAAACAGCATGACTGCAGAGCAGCTGTTTAAAAGGACTGCATAGTTGATGCCAACATGTTTTTCAAAGTTGTAAACTCTGCAAAGATGTTGCCAAAGTGACACATAGACAGAATTTCTTGATGAAAATAACTCAAGCAAGTATATAGCAAATACGTACACCATCACAGGAGATTAAATGGTACATAAACAATGTTTTGACATTAACAAGTGCTGTTCCTATAGTTAAACTTGGCTATTCTGTAGACCAAATAGCTGCACGTTTGATCAAGGCAAAACTCCCAAACTGTCAAGTAGATTTATTTCAGAAACAGAACTGAAACATGGACACGTAAGGTCAAATTCTCTCGTCCAGATCCTTTCAGCACTCTAAGGTCTTCTCTGCTCGCAGAGTCTGTCCTTTACTTCACAGCCCTGCCTGTTTTCAGACTTGGAATAGACTCTGGAGTCAACTCTGATATGAGCTTCCACTTGATAGGGGAATTCCCAATGTGAACATATGGGAAGGAATAACAGGGAATTGGGATGGCAAATTAGTCCACAATGTATAAATCAGTTTGGCATCACAGCCAAGTTTAATACAAGAATGAAGCCTTAATATTTGTTCTAAAATCACATTTTGTGAGAAAAAAATTCTAACAGATGTGCCAAAGTACTACAGGAAACACTGAGTCCAACAGAATCACTAGTATGTATACTGCTTAACACGAAATTTCACATATTTACCAGAGGTTTGTAGTTTTCTACCCAGGAAATACTGAAAACAAATTTCTGTTTTGAACTGCAGTAGGTTTTCAAGGCCGGGTTGGATGGGGCCTGTGGCAGCCTGATCTAGTACTTGATATAGCAGCTGGCAACCCTGCCCCTGGGCAGGGGGTTGGAATTTGATGATCCTCAAGGTCCCTTTCAACCCAAGCCAATATATGATTTCTAAAGATTTCTCTGCTCAACACAATGTTAATTCCTAGTTTTGCTTTTGAATTCTAAACAGAGTCAGTAGTAATACCTGGCACTGCCAGCAAGCTACCATGATCCAACTATTTTCTAACCTTAAAAGCTGGCAAATTGGTCTAGAAAGCTAGTAAGGCAAAAGATGCTCAGGACATTGCGCATAGCAGGAATCTGCAAACCTTTTCTACTGTGAAGAGTCTTGTGAAAAAAAAAAAAAAGGTGTGGGAGAGTAGGTATAGGATTCAGAATGGACAGGAACAACCTTTTGCGTAGAACAACATGCTTTAGTTTCAGGATAAGCTGAATATGGGAAAATGTGAGGAGAATTGGATGGTTACAATTCTTATACGATTCTACTGTGTCAATACCCTGTTTTTATGTCATATCAATCTTGTGGGATCTGATCAATGTCTATAAATATCTATGGTGTGGGAGGCAAAGAGACGAGGCCAGACTTCTTTTAAGTGATGCATGGCAATAGGACTAGGGGAAATAGCCACAAACTGAAGCATAGGAAGTTCCTCACAATGTGTGTAAGAACTTCTTCATGGTAAGGATGATGGAGCACAGGAACAGGCTGCTCAGAGATGTTGTAGAGTCTCCTTCTCTGGAGACATTCATGACCTGCCTGGACGCTAACCTGTGCAACCTGCTATTGGGAGCCTGCTTTGGCAGGAGGCTTGGATTTGATAATCTCTGGAGGTCTGTTCCAGCCCCTACAATTCTCTGAATCAGTGCAAATCCTTTTGTCTATGTTATTCACTTTGGTTCTTTCATGCACTGGAGAAACCATGTCACTTAAGCCCTGTGTGTCCCAAGCCCTCTGTAGAGATACCTGCCCTTTGCTGCTGGCTTCTGCAATTATTAAGAAAGCCATGCTATAGACCTTATGGAGTGTCACTGTCTGAGGACTTTGGCTTTTGAGGGCCATACAGACCTTCTTGGGAAGAGTATGAGTACTGGAAGCTGGGAGTGGATTCACCCAGCTCCTCTCTGTACCTAGCTGCACAGCTTTTGTCTCACTTGCATCCACTCTTCACCTCAGGAACATTATGTGCAGATGTGTGGCGGCACAGATAGATGGAAAACAATGCAATTAGCTCAAAAAGGTGGGTTAAGATGAAACAAGGAAAAAAGAATAAGTATGCAACTGGAACAAAAACACTGCTTATACACAGTGAGTGTCACCCGCACAAATAATTATCAGCCTCAGACTGTACCATTAAATATTTTGAAAGTCTGTCCACAGAAATCTAATGAATTCTTGTTTAAGGATTCTAATTTGGTCTGGCTACCAGCACAAATGCCAAAAACACAAAGCAGTGACCTGTTCGACACACGGGATTTAGCTCAAGCTTATAAATTTACATGTCTAAACTTAAGTAGCTACACATGAAATAGGAATCTGATTTTCCATTACAGATGATGTAGCTTGGAAAGTGAGTCAACCCATTCGGAAGTAGACACCTATTGGCATGACAGCTGAATTGTGTTGCAACAACACTAACATATTGACTAGGTTGCTAGCGATGAGGCTACTGTGAAGCAAAGGAAAGAATGCTCACCACAGACACCTCCTGTAAATACCTACATTAAGGTGTCACAAGCTGAATCCATTTTTCACCTCACTTTCTTCACTTTTCTTATCCTTCTGCTTCACCACTTCACCTAAAACATCTTTCATCCTAAATAGCCAGTGTACAATTATAACATCTAACATCCTATATTCCACTTGATTATGCACATTTAACAAAGATAATTTGAGCTATAAAATAGTATTTGAAACTTTTGCCATATATGACCAAAACATAACTGTAATTCAAAATAAGTGATTAGAATGAATGGACTGAGAACAAGGGGAGGGAAAAAGGGGGAAACCAAGCAAAGGTAAAATATATTGTGTTGTGAGAATAACATGACATCTGTGCATTTCCATTTATTCTTTGCGCTGTTATGTCCAAGACTTTAAAACTTGCAAAAGGAATTTTGTGTACCAATACACAAATAATAGTGTTTGGGTTTTTTTTGTTTGTTTGTTTTTTAAATTAAGAAAGGATTTATTTAGTTATAGACAAAGGATAGGCACCAACATTTTCCTTGTTGTTCTTCAATTAAAGTATATTCTGCTTGGGAATTTTTTCCTAATCGTACCTTGTTAATTATTAAGTTGAATGCTATCAGTGCTATTGTTGTGAAACTCTTACAGTCTGTGAAAGTGTTACATCAAAACCACCAACTTTTTAAATAGTGTTAAAAGGAACAAAACCAAGGAAATGTCAATCATTTTTAAAAGGTAAAGGAAAAAAGGCAAAATAGTTGGATCCTGTCAGCATACTCCTATTTCAGTAGAATTTGAAACTCCAATAATAATGTTTGATCTTAACGCATAAATAAAATGATACAATAAAATGAAATTTTATTTAAACTTGTTTTTGCCTGTTTATAAGGATAATTGAACTAGAAATTACAGGAATGGAGACTGAAGATCAGTTTGGGATAAAAATGGATTGTTTCCACTAAATCAACCAGCAGTGTAATTAGAAGATGGAGATGAACAAACAGAAAGATAAAAAGGCAGCAGTTTAAAATATAAATGCATTTATAATTATGAATTCTCTAAACAGCTCTATTAACGTTGCTTTTATTGTCCTTGATACATGCTCAAATATATATGTACCAGAAAAGTCCCTTACATTTTCTAATTGAGTACTACAGAAAGATTATGTTGAATGTTATAAACATATCTTAATTATATAATCATAAAAAATAAAAGGAATCTCCTGATATTGAAAATTACTGAGACATAAGGAATGCTGTTTTATTAAGTAAATAATTGAAGAAATGAGTTAAAAAAATTATCTACATTGGGCACAATAAGTACTTATCAAAGAGTAATTCCATTTTTTTTTCAGTGGATTATCAAAAGGTGAGAGGATTTTTCTTCTTACTCTTTTCATGTAATGATAATCAAAGAAAGCAAGAATCTTTTTGGTGCATTCAACAGATCACAGAATCACAGAATGGCCAGGGTTGGAAGGGACCTCAAGGATCTCGAATCTCCAACCCCCCTGCCACATGCAGGGCTACCAACCTCCACGTTTAATGCTAAACCAGATCGTAAAGGCCCTTAACGTTATGTATGTGTATAATTATAATAAATTAAAATATAAAATGGATTTATATAAGCACTTAAAGTAAATTTAGATACCACGCTCTGGAAGCAGATGCAAAATAACAGTGTTAAGAAAAAGCAACTGACTTACAGGAATCAATTACATAAATACCAGTTCTCATGTTATGCAGCCATGTCCTGCACCTCCAAACACTCCATACAATAACCTTGAAAAGAAACTTCACACAGACCAAATGGAATGGTTGAAAATATTTAATAGGGAGAGACAGGTAACTTTCTGGACTAAAGTTAACTAATTATGGTAGTAAACAAAGTTTTTGAATTCGTTAACTCCATCATAGAATCAGCCAGTGGGTGTCAGATCCGTCAGTCTTCCTTCCCATATAGTAAACCCTATGATTACAGCATTCAGACAAATGTCTTCTGAAGCAAAAGTGATCCTAACAACAGCACCAACAGTTACCTGAACCTTTATCATGACAAACCATATTCTACTTTTAGTTTTACACAGAATTTATGATTACAAACTTCACCTTGGATTAGAACTCCATTTTGAATCAGAAAACTTCTATTGTGGAAGTTGAACAATGTGGTTTTTGTGCTAGAAAATGTGTCAGATTCTGGCTGAACCACCAAATTCTGATGACTGACTAGAGTCCCCAAAGAAGAAAACAGCATAAATTCCCAGTAAAAGAAACAAAATACAGAAGAGGCACTAAATGCTATGAACCTTAAACACGAGAACCCATTTCTCTGACAAAAACAGAAAAATCAGCTGAAAGAAAGGCAAAAACAGATGTTTGCCTTTCTCAGAAATGTTAATCAAAACTTAAAATCTCTCGGAATTTGTGAGTCAAGTACTAAGACAATGGTTTTAGATGTGTCATTTCCCATCCTCCTCAATCTTTAAGACTTCAGTAAAGCGTATATGTTTACCAGCAACTTTGGAAAGCATGTGTTCATCATTTCAACTGCCATATGGTTCCCATGTGGCTAAACATAAAATAAAAGTATATATCCAGCCTGGAGAAACTTGTGAGATTATAGCAGTGTCTTTACGTTCAAGAACAGATGAGTGTGCAGACCTCTTTGCATGGAAGGAGACCAGATTAAAAACTGCCTCACAACAGTCTTAGTACATTACCTCTCGAATCGGTGATCAGACTCTTCTCAATGCGGGAGCCAAATAGTAGCCTTGAGTTCAGCAACCTGCTGACTATACTAGCTATACTTTAATCTTTAAAATAACAACAACAAAACCAACTATAATAGAACATGCAAGTGAGGGATGACAGCTGTGATGGGATGAAAAATATGTTTGTGTTAAATCAATGCAATCGTTATTCATATGCACTCTCCAGCTTAGGCATCTATTGTAGTCTTCAAACAAGAAGTCGCACGGAAAAGCAGAGTTCAAAAAATGAGGTTATGGATATGTTAAAGATTACTGATTTGAGAAACCTAAAACAGCACTTAAGAATACTAAGTCCATTTGTCAGTGCTTTGTAAAAAGTGCATTTCTGAATGCATTTCTCAGTTCCCCAAGAATTAAAGGCTCACGTTCAGATTCCAAATGTTCTTGGGAGGCCTGAGAAAAATAATTTCTCTTGAGAGAAAGTGATCTAAATCTGGAAATGGGTAGGGCAGGGTGGTTTGGAACAAACTGGCTTCACAGCTGTCTGTCTCAGAGCGCTCAGTGGGTCAATTTGATGGTCATATAAGGTGAATAAAATACTAAGGATATTGTCCTGTATGAAGTCTATGCATTTTCTTACTCAGATCCTTCTTAAATACTTATTGTGACTTTCTGTGGAAGTAAGTTCTGTGTTAAAAGCAAAGTTGTATCATATAACAGTTGTTGCCAAGATGGAGAGGGATCTCTCTAAGAATTCTGGTTGTAATTCTGCTTTGAATCATATGACCAGATTGTTAGGTGGACTTCCTCACACTGAGCTTCAGACAACTTCCGTAATAACATTTATACCTAGGCAAACTAACTTGTTTGACTCCTTTCTGTACCTGTTGGTGAGATTCATAAGTAACCCTTCATTTAGATGAGGACATGGTAAATCACATCATAATAGTGCTTGTTTTTCTTTTCTGACTGCAAATCAAAAAGGCAAGATCCAACTCTTCTACTGTGTTAACCTGACTTCACAAAAACATCTCCGATTATCTTTACAGTGATAATACTCTTCAATATCACCAGAGACCTGTTAAAATGGAGGTAAACAGAGTCTTCTAGTCCTGATTGAAATGGAGGTAAACAGAGTCTTCTACTCCTGATTGCTGGCACAGAATATCCAGTCACTGACTTATTTCTGAAGAACAAACCACAGGACTGAAATATAACCCTAGTTCCACCTATCTACATTTGCTATGGCTTGCATACAGCACTTCGTGAAGAAAAAGCTTCAGCATGGTACTCTTAATTCTGGAGTGTGCCCAGATAAAGGAGTCATTTATGTGTCACTGTTCAGGAACGAGACTTTCCAGCAAAAGTAGTATCTAGAATGTCTCCTCTTCAGAATACTGACAATGCACATAAGGAACTGTTTTAGAACTCTTCTTCATTGGCTTTACTTTTGCCAAACAGCTGGAGACACACTAAAAAAAATGTCCTTACTTATAACCTGGAAATAATTCCAGGTGGAATTCAGAAAGTGGATAAACCACTGATTCTGCTAGCACAGAATTATTTATGTTAGAGATTAATGATGAAAAGTATGAAATAGGAGAAAGATATTACAGAAGCTCCATTTTATGTATCAGGGAGCAAAATGAAGCAAATGGTAAGTCCTACAGTCTGCATATGATTGCAGATGGACAGGATGCAGTGGCATGAACAATGCAAATTCAGTTTCAACAGTGGAACACTTTGGGTATCAGGAACAGAATCTACATTCACGTCAGATCTCAAAGAAGATTTTAATAACTACCTATTAAATATAAGAAAGTATCACTAACGTTTGACAAAGTTGCATCCTCTGATGGTTCTGTACTGGAAATATCGGAAGTCAGCAAGAATTCTTGTGTGAGATCTGAACATATGGTCATATTAGGCACATGGATACAAACTGTAAAGCTGGAAACTGGAAGACACTATGAAATGTTCTGATCAAACAAATGAACCTGATAACTGGGTGATGGAAAGATGCCAGACCATATGCAGGATGTTGATAGCTTCTCTGCACTACACTTAGTTCGGGAGTTCTCTATATCCAAGTGAATATAGAGCCTTAAAGTGAACTTACAGATCTGTGATAGATCTACAGACTACTTCTAGATGTATAAAGTAAATGCACTAGAACAATAGCAACAATAAAATGGCAAAGTCACCACAGAGAACAAATTCTATCCTTCTGCCTATTTCAGCTGCATGTTCTCAACAGTTAAATCTAATTTCATATGAAAAATACAAAATAATTTGTCTCATGATTCAGAATTTGCATGCTAAATTCTGAAAAAAAATTCCACTTTTTCTATTAAAGGTAAAAAATATTTTTACAATGATGAAGACTAAACTCAGAACTATTTTTTAATCTGAGTTATTGTGACATGTAGTCAAATTCAAGTTTAGTAAAGAGTAAGTTCCATATAAAAAGATGCTACAAAATGCTAGTATGTTAAAACAGCCTTATTAGCACATGCTATTATGAAAAATTTCCTGTATTTTCCAGGAGGATAAGCATACTACTACAGTTTGATTTTCCTTGTCTTTGGTATTTTTTACAAAGTACTAAAATTCAATTTCCATTTGGTAGCACTCAAATGCTACCATAAAGTGACCAAAACTAAAAAAAAAAAAAAAAATAATTGCTAGATAAACAGCAGAACGTGACTGGAATATCCATAACCAACGCTGGAAAAAGGAATACAAAGAAAGAACGGTTTCATGTTCAGAAAACCCTTTTGCCAACAATTTGTTGTTTAAATTTCTTGTTAAATTCACTAATACTGGCTCCCTCAAAAATATATCATTTAAAACAGACATGCCAATTTTACCTTGTAATCCATGAATTGCATTTTGTCTAAGAAACTTTCTGTTACTGAGAGTAAAAATGTATTTGAATTGGACTTAATATTAACTGACACTATTGAACCCTGTGTTACTATCATTTTTCCCAAGGTTCTAAAAAAAATAATGAACTGCTGATTAGTAAACACTAGTTAGTATACAGATCCTTACTGTATACAACTGCAAAAGCTGCAGAAGATAATTCTTCAAAGAGTATCTATAAAAACTGGTAAGATATTCTGAATAATATAGTTCCAACAAAAGATGAATTGTACCCAACTGTTAAATCCTTCCTCTTCCTAAATTCATTATTTGGAATTCAAGTTTTATTAAAGTTTGACAACAACAAAATAGATAACAAAAATGAGGAATACTGCTGAGGAGCATTTTTTTTTCTTTGTACAATATGAGCTAGAAACTTCTCTACACTCATTTAGCACTGTAAATGTCACTTTGTTTCTCCAAGTTTTAAGCTGAGAATAGCTCCAGGGCTTACTTGTGATGCAGAAATGGCCCTGTAATCTACTTAGAAAACACGCAGAACATTAATAGAAACTAGAATCTTGGAACACAAACGTAGCATAAGAAAAATGATAATTACTCTGTGGCTTAACATTTAAAAAGAGAGCTAAGCATTGTACATCAGCATTTTTTTTATATAAAACAAGTTGCAGCACATAGATGAGCAGGAAGTCATTCGCTTTTGAAACACAAATAATTTTGACATTATTCTGTGCAATCTTTTAAACAAAAAAGAGAGGGAAAGAGCAGAGCTAGAGATTGTTTGAAGGCACCTGTTACCAATCACTTATTTTCAGTCGTATCTCCCCAACCCCTGCAGATAGCCCTTCCTTTCCCTCTTGCCTACAAAGAAGTTTTCTCCTTTCATCCAGTAAGCTTCCATCCCCGATTAAACACGTACTGCCCTCCCCCTTATGACTCCAGAGCCTTTTGTGAGCCTCTGAACTTCACTCTACCTCTCTTTTTGCAGATGGCAGCTGTTGTTGCTCTCCAGGTTCCTACAACCAATGCACTGACCTCCTGTCCCATGTTACTTCAGTCAACCTTCTTCAACATAACTTAATTATAGCTAAGGACAGTCTTAGCCATTTTTTAAACTATGACTAATAACGAAGTGCTGAAAACTCATCTGGAATCCTCAAGGTCATTGCTGAAATGGAATGAAATGGAATGAAATGGTGCAAGGAGCCAATTTAGCAATGAGGGACAATCCTTAAGGAGAATATGAAAGGAAGAAAGACAAATATGAGAATTTAAGAGTAGCTGATCAAAGTAAGGTAAAGACATTTCACTTCTCTAAAAAGAAAAAGAAACATGCTTCTTTTCTTTTACTCTTATGAGTAAAATAATGGGATAACTATTGAGAAGTGGTAGGGTTTTGTGCAAGATATTGGTATAAGTTGGCATGTGCCAACACAGAGACTACTAGATTCTCAGATTCTAGAAATATTAGATTCAGATTCAGAACAATATCACAATTCCAAATGTTTCTGATAACCTACCTAATGATGCTTAAAGTCCAATATTCATCAAAATTTATTGAAATCCTTGAGAACCATAGCCTTTTTATTTAGAGAAGCACTCTGAAAAAAACAGTTAGAACCATTAACAAACTATGCATATTCTAATAGGACTAATTAGTAGCTGTTCCTCCTGCCTGATCATGTGGACTCCCTCCAATCTCACGCGCACAGTGGAAAACACATTAGGCAAACATTCATTAAAAAAGCAAAAATGTGACAGTTTTTCCACATTTTGAGAATAATGAAATAACGATTTTGTGTTCTTAATTTTGTCTTACTCTTTCATTTGTTCTGCCTTTTTTCTTTGCTCTCATGC
The DNA here is from genome assembly GCF_951394365.1 of Tetrao urogallus. NCBI lineage: Eukaryota > Metazoa > Chordata > Aves > Galliformes > Phasianidae > Tetrao > Tetrao urogallus. The sequence continues at coordinate 40,029,216 of NC_136813.1, read as the reverse complement.
ATTACCTATGCAATGGCTGCCTTATGTTTCTCAACTTGCATTCAACTGACTCCCTTTTTGCTTCAACAAAACAAGCTACATTTTTAATCCTGTTCACATGAGAGCTTCAGCCTGCTATGGATTTTCTTCTATTTTTTTTTTTTTTTTTGCTAGTGAAGAAATGTCTTTTTAAAGAAAGAGTGTTTTCTTGTTTTGTTTTGAGGAATTTGCTGAAAATAAAGACAAAAGACGATAATAAAGTTAATAATAAAGACAACTACAAAAATGGCTAAGGACAGCACGACCCAATCTCTTTGGATATGTCAATGTTGTTAAACAGAACAGCACCCAGTCTGGAGCAGACTACAGACTAGAGTCTACAGAGCTGGAGTACTGTACCTTGACAAACTATAGTGGGTAAGTATTACCTTGCTCCCTTTTTCTGTTGTGGATGAGTTTAAGTATTGTTAGGAAAGGTTCACTGCTATTCAACAATCTGCTCCCCTCACAAGGAGAGATGGATGAAATTGCACCACATTTGCTTCCTTTGGTTCGGTGGTTTCTGCTGGGATGGTTCCCAGCAGATTTTGCATCCTCAAGCATGTGGTAGGTTATTAATTCATATTTAAACTTCACATGATTTTGAAAAGTTTGAATTAAAACAAAAGAAATGTCTCAGTGTTAAGGTAACATAACGATCACGTAGGCCTTGAGGAGACTACTGTGTACAGAGTTAATCTAGTCTGCAGGACAGCTGTCATAAGCAGTATGAAACCATTATGGCACTGGAACAGGGGTCCCTGACCTTTAATAGCACAGATGTGACTTCTGGAATAAAGACCCAAATGAAGAACGACTATTCAAACTGTGCATGTAGTGTATAGGTGCATGCATATTGATGAGAAAAACTAAATGTATCCACTCCGCAGTTCAAATTTTAAAAAACAAAGTTAGTTTTAATTTTTAAGAAGCTTACAGGACTTTGGAAAGTGGACTTTTTCAGGAGACGTGAATTAAAAAATCAATGTGATTGTAAATTCTTAAAACAATATACAAAGTGAAAATGTAATTTGCTTGGGAAATTACTTCCAAATTGCAATCAATTCACGTATAAGAAGATTACTTAGAAGAAAAAAAGAGGTAATTCGCATCTAGTAAGGAAAAATAAACACTGAGGAGATTTTCTTTTCAAGCCTTTAATCAGAAAAATGTAAGGAAAAAAGAATGATTAAGATACTGCATTAGTGCACATGGATTCATGGCTTAACCTCTGCCACAAACTCCATGAAGTTTTGGCAAGCCACCATTTTTTTCACTGTGGTTGCTGCTCCTACCAAACAGAGCTAATACTTTTCTGCTCCGTGTTACGAGGACAGTATTTGTGAGGTATTCAGTTATTGTGATGAAGGCCAGAGAAATATTCAATACACAGGATTATTTTTATGTATTGTTAAGAGACAGGGAAAATGTTGAAAAGGGGAAGTGTTACATGGCAGAGAAAAGCATTATGCTTATTCATAAATGGCGAGTCCTGAATTTGATTTGGAAAGCTTTTGATCAGCCAGTAGGTATACAAATTCAACATAACAGCCACTCAGGCAATAAGCATTTTAACATTAACCTAGGTAGACTATTTCAGCAAGAATAGCTCAATAAGAATTTTTTACTAATTCAGGCACACGTATTTAGGCAGATGTAGCCCTCAATTCAATTAGAGTGATACAATAATCTACTGACATAAGCTAAATTGATTTAAGTAAACAAACAGCAATCAAGCCCCATGTGTTTGTATCCATTTAACTGACTGATATCAAATGTATTTAAACTACTATTAGACTTTTACTGCTGTGTCCCATAGCAGACAGCCAATGCTTGGTTTGTGGTTGCTAACTCAACTTGAAGAGCTTTGGCACAGTAACACATCAATGCGTCACCAAGGCGGGTGACTAGTTCTGCAAGTTTACATTCTATCACTTGTATGCACAGCTGCTAATGTACTACAAGTGCACAGATGTGTAAGGGAGATAAAATCTCAGCAGATTTTCATGTAATTTTAACCAGTATATGATGTTAAGGTGCTTATAACTAATAATGTCTGCACAATTATGTTCTAAGAAATTAATAGACTTTACAGACAATCTTCCTTTGCGCTGCTCGTGTTGTAAATTTTACCCTTTTCTTTCTTACTACAATATCCTCACAATAGTAGTTTTATATATTAAAAATTACTCTTTTGGCAGAGGTGGTTTCAGGCAAGATAAATAAATTAATAAATAAAAAGTAGTGCAACTCGAGTTATCGCCTCTATATTCATAAGAACTAAAACTGTTCTTTGCACTCAGTGGAATGCCTATTTAATGGCTTTCTATTGCTGTTTCTTACATCGCTATCTCATTTTTTTCTTTTTATGTCTCCTAGAATATTTATATTTGAAAAACAAAATAAAAAAACCTCTCCATTTATTATAATTGTTCTACCTTTTTAAAAACAAAACAAAACAAAAAACAGTGGATTATGTACACACATAGAAAATATAAGTAAGTATTTATTTTCAAGACTTTAGAAATTAGGTTTCTATACTCTGCACTTTGAATTGGATAAGCTAAACAACTTTAATTTTGCACATTTTAGCATTCCTTTACAATATGTTTCCATCTTAAATATCTGAAGAAATAGTACAATGTCATGCATCAAAGCATAGCAAATTTACAACCTCTTAAATGTAATCTCAGAAAATGATTGCTAAAGGTTTTTGCCAAAAATCTGAGCACTGACAGACTGTCCTTCCAAGTTTTTATCTGAGGTTTGTAAGCCAATGAATAAAGTCTAAAATTACACTTCTGATGTTTCAAAATACCAACAACTGCATTGACCATGAAAGACAATGGCAGTGCCAAGATCACAGAGCTCATGGTAAATATTTCTTTTAGTCAAAGTTTGATTATTAGAAGAGAAGGAAAATAAAGAGAATCACAGATCGAAAGCTTCATCTGGAAAGATTTAGTGGATTCATCTCACTTAACTTTAGCACTTCACAGATACTGCACTTTAGAGCCTGTAAGTTACAGATCAGTGCTGCCTACAGGAAAGGATAAGGTTTGGATACAAAGAAAAGCACAGAAGCTTTGTGTGCTTTGCTCTGCAGTTCTAGACACAAATGCCTGTCACCCTCTCCCCCAGGTAAGAAATACTGACATATATTTTTAAAAGGTTCTTCAAACTGCTGAACTACCAGATAACAATTCAATAAACTTTCTCATTGTAGTCTAGGCTACACTTCTGTTCAGTGATATGAGTGGTTCCAGTGCACTATTAGAGAAGTGCCAGAGCTGGTGCAAGATAAGGACAGAGAAGAAGGCATAAGCAAAGCAGGAAGGCAGTGTTATAGATATCAGGTCAAATCAGGCCTAATGTGTAATTTCATCCTGATTATTTCTGAAGGAAAATCCTTCCTTTTTGCACCACTCTGACTACACAAAGACATTAGGGCAAGAAAGGTCCACCTTTGCAGGTATAAAGCTAAAGGCAGAGTTGGATAAAGCAAGGTTCAAGTTTTTATGTGTGTGGTTTGGTTAGCCATGGTGAAAGATAAAGTTTATGCTGATTAAAAAAATAGTGCAAAGTACAGATAGTAACACAAAAAAGTTTGGAATTGTTATATCCTTCTAAAAAAAGAAATACATTTTAGTAGAGGCTATTAATGGGAAACTCCATTGTCTCTCTGAACAATGTTTTATGCTCTTCTGTTGGATCTGGAAAAACAATTACAAACCTTATTGGTTACCCTGATAAAATGTAAAATTTCTTAGCATGAAATCATGTGAAAAACTTGACTGTACCAATTGTACTTGCTATCATGCATTCAGGGACTTATGAATGGCATCACATTTTCTTCTGATAGCTCAAAGAGGACAGCTGCACTGTGAAGGCCATATTATGAGCCTTTAAGAACATAATCTCAGCATGATTCCAGATACCAAACCTGCTCTGAAGTAATAGTTTGCATTTATCCATATAAAGAAGAAATCCACAGAAATTGTGAATGTACCAGCATATTCTCAATGATTTACATGAGAAGCTAGATTAAAAGGTTTTCGAAATTCATTTACTAATTGATTAACGAAAAAAAGGAAACAGAAGGCCAAGAAACAACTGAAAAAAGCAAACATAAAAGCAGCTTCTGTTTTTCTCCTGAATGGGTGGCCATACTTTTTAAGAAAGTACCAAATCAAATGACAACTTTTCATTTCAATTTCTCAGAGCAAATGTAATATTCAACATCAGATTACCTTAGTCTCCATAATTTGAAATAATGAGCTGTTTTATTATATGAAATACATTCTTTTCTGTAATAAAAGAATAATATGAATTCTTCCAACATTTAGAGTTCAGTATTAAACTTCTTTCTTCCAAGATTAAAATAAATGATAAAGGAAATAAGATTAACCATAAATATAAAACCTTTATGTAAAAAGTATGCAAAATGCTATAGTTACTTCAAAATCAAAGGGTATGAATCCAGCTGATATCACAAGGAGATAAAAATGAAAAATGACAACAACAAAAAAAGCAAAAAACCCACCCACCCAGCCTCAAACTCTTAACATTAAAAAATGAGTTAATGCAATCTGAGACCACACAGGCTGGAATACCTTATATTAAAAGTGTATACTTACTGAAACATGGAAAGACAGCATTGACACTGGTGCTTGTACTTTCAGTGTACTTAAAACATTAGTTTATATTAACTGTGAATATCTTAGGTTTATCTATTCAAGAATTCTACTGTTCTAACTTGAAAACAAGGGTAAAAGGGTAATTCCTAACATGAATTGACAGTTTTATATGCACAATGATTAAACAAGACTGATAGTGATCATATTACGTAACAGAATACAGTGAACACTTATCACCGTCATTCATATCTTTTCAAAATACATAAATTAAGGATTTAAACACTGCATATTACTTATATTTAAAAATAGCCCGCCTAAATGAAATCATGAAATTATGATGTTGCTGCATATTTTATATAGCTTTCTTTATTAAGATGGCAAAGAAATTTACTTGAAGACTAACTCTCTGTAAACTAAGTTGTCCTATTCTGTACAAAGATTTCAGTGTATACAGAAACTGCCTTTTAGAGAAATTAATAAATGGTAAGACTACTGGAAGACAGCTGCATTAAAAATCAGAAGTAACAGGCAGCATTTGGAATAAACAGAAATGACAAAAGGCAAACATAACCTCGCTCCACCCCCCATGGAAAAAGCCACTTGTTCACCCCTTTTCCTCAAACAATTTTAGCTCATGTTTATGTTTCTTTCTTTTTTTGTGTGTTTATTTGTTTGCGTAGCACTAACAGTTCATAGTGTTCCTTCCCCAAATATATCACTTCGAATGTTTCTTTTTCAGTATTTATATTCTGTTCTGCAAAGGTGACTTGAATAAGTATTATCATTGTTAGCTGAAATAATACAACTAATACAGCTTTTTTTATCTGATATAAAAAGAAATTTGGAACAAACGTAATAATGTTGGAAATATTTTCTCAATTTCTTAACATTTAGGGTCAAGAAATATTCATGAAGAAATCTGTTTCAGACACATGTGCTACTTTTCTTCTTTTTTAGTGTGTCTCACTCAGCTTTGCTTGCACTGATGGCCACAGCCTGAAAATACTGAGCAGCAAAATGACATAAAGAAGCAAACAGCTGCACATCAGGAACAACTGACATAGATAGTGACAGGGGCTATTATTGTTTAGTTGCACAGCATTTGAGGTAGAAATTTATAAACTTTTATTCTATCTGCCATATTCTGCTCAATTTAATCAGCTGCAATGCATGTTGGTTGATATGAAACCAACAAAACTAGGCATCCAAGACACAAGGAGCAGCACTACTTGTGAGAGAAGTGGTAGGAATAGGAACAGGATATTCTGAAAAAAGTAAATCTGAAGTTAGTCTGCCAAGGGTCTATCATGTTGGAAATTCATAAATTCACTACATGTTTATACAATTAATTAATTATTTCTTAAAAGTATTTTTCATATCATTAACATACTGGCAGGTTTGTAAATTATGTTTTCTATTATATTAATGGAGAGCACTGGAATTCATATACACAAAAAAAGAATGCCCAAATAAAACCCAAACTAAACATGTCCCTGCAGACATTCAAAGCCTGGTTGGATGCGGCTCTGGGCAGCAGAGCCCTCTGCACATAGCAGGGGGGTTGAAGCTACATGATTACTGTAATCCTTTTCAACCCAAGCCATTCTATGATTCTATGTGTGTTAAGACTCAGTCCTGACTTTGAAATTTAATTATATGATGTAGATAAAGACATTACAAATAAGAACTATCAAATGATCACTTCTGATGTACCAACTGATGATCCTACTATGTTAATGACACCTGAAAATTACTCTGGGGAAGCATGTTCAATTACTCTCTTCTGTAACAACACTATTTTAATCACTGTACATGGAACTTCAGAAGCATGACAATTCTGAAAGTTAAATGTGAAAACTATTGTAGGAGGATATTGCATCAGATGACCACCCAGTGTGATTCAGCAAAGAAAGTAGACACATTAAGAACTCTTGTTCTTTTTACTTCAATTTAAGGGGATTCGAATCTGAGATCTGATCTCAGGAAAATGACAGTAGTTTTAGCTTAAGTCAAGGCTCACTTAGTCTCAGCTGTCAGTGAAATTATTTCAGTTTTATTCTAATAAAAATGGTTTTCTAACTGGTTAGCACAGACAAACTGTGTTGGATCAGTTCAAAAAATGAGTTCTGCTGTAAAAATCTAAGAAGGGAGTTTGGGGCAACAGCAGTGAAAGAAGATGGGGTAAAGAATTTTGGAGGTGTAGTGAGAAGACTTCAAGAGGTATGTGAATAGTCGGTTTCTGTAGAAATAATGGTATCAGAATGAGTGACAAGGATACTTTAGGAGAATTGCAAGTTCCTTGAAAGGCATCTCCCCATCTTCTCAGTCTATTGATATAACGACTCCAAGATGACCATTCTGAACCAGTAAGAGGTTATTTAGGTTCCATTACCTTGTGTAGGTAGTTTGTCTTGCTTTTTCTCACATTCATAATTTTTGATTCGTTAATGTTTTCTTGTTTTGCAAATCTTTGCCAAAACATTCAGTAACTCTGGGAGAGCATTTAATCACTCCTCACTGTCAGCTTTTGTTTTTATATCTTCACTATTCTCTAGCTTCAGCAAACCTTCCATATTACTATTCACGCTTTTCCAGATTTGCTCTGGAAAAATTTGGAATTCCATAGGTAAATTTCATTTATTTCTATCCTCTTTTACAGACATTTAATTTACAGAAGGATTTTCTCCCTTACTCCACAGTAGATTAGTCTCTCAATATTGTTAAAGGCAAGATCTTTACAAAAGCCTTTTGGAAATCTCCATATAATGTATTGACTCCTAAAATACAAGATTTTGCACACTTTTAGATGTGAAGCACTCTTCTTCCAGAAGCACTCTGACTTCTTACTTGGATGAAACTCAGGTGTGTTTATACAGAAATATGATTCTGGATGAAACCTAAGTGATTGCCATCTAGTTTCCTTTCCTCATCCTGACTTTCTCCAATAGTTCCCTGTCCGGAGAACCCAGAATTGGATTTAGTAGTCCAGATGTGACCTCACCAGGACAGAGTAGAGGGGGCAGATCATCTCCCTCCACCTGCTGGCAACACTTTGTTAATGGATACCAGGATAGCCCAGACACCTCTGGCCTTCTCGCCCACAAGGGCTCCCTACTGGCTCATGGTCAGCCTGTTTAGCAAACTGTTGTACATCAAGACATCTATGTTCAGGTTCTCCATGGTGCCTGACAGATATCATCACGTGTGTTTCTCAGAACGACACAGGAAAAGAAAAGAAAGAAAAAAATCAAACCTAAACATTTTTTCCTATGGTTTAAGGCTAAGGAGAGAGAAAATTGACTTTATGTTAGTTATGCTAAAACAGAAAGATTACCTCACGATGATTTAGAAGTCTCTCCAAATCTGCTGCCATTTGATTCTTGACACGCAGCAAAGCTGTCTTTTCTTTATTTAAAAGACTGGCAAAAAAAGAGGATAGGAAATACGGTAATAGCAACAGATAATCTCTTTTAATCTTGTATTCTGGTTGAAACATGCATTTTCTAAAGCTAAATATTGGCAACAATGAAAATCTGCTCAAGTAATTGTATCAGATGATCCTGCTCTGTCTTTAAGCACAGGAATTTTTATAAAAGGACCTAAATGCAGCCATGTATACAAAATCTTATTTAGTCAAGTAATTCTATTCAATTTTTTTTAATTCCCTGAAGGGTAATTTAAAAATTATCAGAACCTTCTATTATTATTTATTGGTTTATTCTTAGCAAAAGGAGTTCATTTCAAAAGCTATGCAAGGTTTGTTGTACCTCCGATTTCAATATCAAAATTCCTTTTTCTACCTACATCACTAGTACAGCAGACATCACCCTTTCAAAAATCACCTTTTTTGACATTACTGTATTTAAAATTCCGAAAATAAATACAAGAAGTATCAAGATGCAGCTTCCACTTTCAGCTCTGTAGTTTCAGCAGAAATTTCAAATGTGTTTTTTTATTTGATATGACAAGAGACTCAAAAGAATCAAGTCTTTCTTATGAACAGCGTGAAAACTATTTTACCATAAATACACGCAATAGCAAATTTAGCTTTAATTGTCCTTTTTTAAACAATTATGTAATCTGAACATTTTATTTTGTGTACACATTCTGATTCTAGGTAGCAATTCACCTAATATAGCTAAATATATTTCCACAATTATCTCAAACAACAGTTTCCAATAATAAACTTCACACTAACGCATACATAATGTCTGGACATAATCTATTTTCTTAAAATAGACGGAATTTTTCTTAGTAGAACAATGTTGTACCATTACTGTGACTTAACTAAATAGGTTCTGCAATATAAACTGCAATATACATCAGCAGCTATGCAAAATTCAACTCTGCATATGGAATGAAAACATACAGTACTGAATCAGATTATGAGTTCAAAAGCAAATGTATTAAAATTTTAGAAATTGAGTGGAGCAATTATGTACATTGCAAACACAATTATTTAGGATTCCCAATATTTGATCTAGAAATTATCAGCAAAATAAATCAACATTTTCTTTAGTTGTATGCGTAACATCTGCTTGTTTCAAGTAAACATCATTCTCTGTTCCAGACATTTTCTGGAATTTTCTTACAAGATTTGTATTGGAGACTTCGGCTGTCAATTTCTTCTGGCATTCATTAATACTCTGAAATTTTGCTTACTATGATCAGATTGCTTAGCTGCCTTGCTCAGTTACTTAAAAGGGCAATAGTAAAATTTATGAAAAACTACAAGGATATTATACTATTTTCAAGAGTTTTATTTTCTGTGACATTTTTAATCATAATAAAATTGCTGTACTGTTTTTTCTTGGGTTAATTTGTTGTAATTTACTGATGCAAAAGTTTTTCTTGGATTTTCTCAGAGCAGAAACCAATTATTTTAGACAATGACTCACAAACTTATTAGAGAAGCAATAATGAAAAGTTCCTGTACGACTTAAATAGTGTACTGAATAAGCACATACAAAAGTGTTCATGACTAACCAGAAATTCATGTTCAAGGTTTAATTTCATCCGCAGAGTAAAACCTATTCTAGTTATACCAGTTGTATTTTCTGAAAGAATGACAAAACCAACCCATGTGGAGCACTCTCAGCATTATTTTCATTTTCTTTGTTTATGATAAAATACAGGAATTACTCTGCTATATCATTCAGTAGCACTTTATGTGCTTTCTGTTGTATGTAAAAATGCTATGAATGCAGAATTACCAAAATACACAGAGACTTCAGATTTAGTAGTTCTGCAATAATTATGCTTTTTCATTATTGCTGTCAGAAGGGAATAATTCATACACTTCTGAAAGAGTACTGCAAAAGAGGCATATATACAATTAATATGTTAATAAATTCACACCTATAATGACCATGTAAAACTTCCTGAAAGTTCACTTTGGGGAAGAAGATAATTTCAGTCCCTGTAAAGAAAATGTTCTAACAAGTATCTTGGATATAAGAGGTCAATGAGGTTCTAACTTTAAGCCATCTGACATGTCCATCAACAAGCAGTTTAAACTAATCCAGTTTTAATTTGTGGTGTAAGAAAGCAGACAGCAGTTCCTTTAAAGTTCATTTCAGATGACTTCAGTGAAACCTGCTGTTCAAAGGACAGCCTTTTCTATCCCTAACCATGTGGGTAGAAAAATTGTGACTTTGCAAAAAGATCATTCTACTAATCTGGCTTAATGACAGGCAGGTCCTTGACCAATCAGATCTTTTTTTGTAATTGGGTGACCTACCTGGTGGAAGATGGAAAGGCTCTTGATATAGTCTACTTAGGCTTCAACAAAGCCTTTAACACTGTCTCCCACAGAATACGGCTGGAGAAGCTGGCAGCCCATAGCTTCTCTTTGCTGAGTAAAGAACTGGCTGGAGGACTGGACCCAGGAGTACTGGTGAATGGAGTTAAATCCAGCTGGCTACAGGCCACAAGGGATGTTCCCAAGGGTCGGTGCTGGGGCCTGTCCTCTTCAATATCTTTACTGATGACCTGGATGGGAGCATTGAGTGCGCCCTCAGTAAGTTGGCAGTTGACACTAAGTTGGCAGGAAATGTCAATCTGCTCAGGGATAGGAAGGCCCTACAGAGAGATCTGGACAGGCTGGGTCTCAGGGCTGAGGCCTATGGGATGAAGTTCAGTAAGACCCAGTGCTGGGTCCTACACTTTGGCTGGAGCTTTGGCCCTAGTCAATGCTACAGGCTTGGGATGGGGTGGCTGTAAGACTGTGAGGAAGAAATGGACCTAGGAGTGTTGGTCGACACATGGCTAAACGTGAGCCAGCAGTGTGCCCAGGTGGCCAAGAAAGACAATGGCATCTTAGTATCAGAAATAGCTTTGCCAGCAAGAATAGGGAGGCAACTCTCCTTCTGTGCTCAGCTTGGTGAGGCTACATCTTGAGTACTGTGCGCAGTTTTGGACCTCTCGCTACAAGAAAGACACTGAAGCTCTGTAGAGTGTCCAGAGAAGGGCACTGAAGATGTGAGGGGTCTGGAGCACAGGTCTTATGGGAAGTGGCTGATGGAAGGAGATGGGGATGTTTAGTCTAGAGAAGAAGAGGGGATCTTATCGCTTTCTACAAGAGCATGCTCTTGCATTCCACTACACCTTCAAGACCTCACCAGATATGAATTCAGGGATGAGAAATATGGAATACGTTTGTCTCATACATACACATGGCACACTGCAACTATTGCCTTGTTTTGGTTTGCTTTCCTTGTGATCCACAGGCCATTTAGCGTGGATATCATAAGAATATGGTAATTTGAATTACCATAAGAATAAGGTAATGTGTTTTTTTTCCGGAAAAAGAAAACTAACGTTTCCTAGTCTCAGATTTTAAAGCATTAAATTTAAATTTGGGCAATTAAAGCATCTTTTAAATCTCTGGTCTAAGAATATCAGCTATTGGCATACTCAGAAGTTTCTATTATTAAATGTTCTGAATAATATGTTTGTGCTGGACACACTAAATAAACACTGTTTTAATATTGCTGTTTTTTATTATTGCTTCTATTCAGTTTGACAAAAAGTAGGTTCCTTTTCTGTAGAACTGTAGATCCCAAACGTTTATGAAATAAGGATTGTACCTTCATGTTTGTTACTTTCAAGTTACAGTACAATGAAGATGAAAATTTAAGTTCAATCTTTGATTATTTCTTTGCATCTTATTATCATATCCAAATACCACAAAAAAAAAATCAAATTAAAAAATAGTATATAAGATGGCTTTGTACACAAAACTAAATCTATAATGTATGCCCCTTCTCTGCAAATGATGATGAGCTCAGAGCAGGCAGCGAGTTTTGAACCTTGAAGTAGTTTTTTAAATTCATGCAGTTAGATATAAAAAAAGTTCTCAAATAAAAGTTCTTTAGAGAATATATGAAAAATTTGTGAGCTCTCATTATGCAGCCACAGCACAATAACCACAGATCAAATTTTTGAAGACATTTAGAAGTCTGCTGTTTGATGATTTCAACTGGATTACTTCAGGTGGCTTAAGAACTCTAGTCTGTGTAGTGTCCAAATTGAAAAAGGATTTCTTTTTTAAGTAGTAAGTAAACAAAAAAAATCCAGCTATATATACATATATATTTAAGTTGTACTTATATAAATTGTAATAAGAGTCAGTAAACATACATTTGTAGAAAAAAGAAACAGTTGCATAACTGTTGTTTCACAAGTAGCTTACTTTAGTGTTTGGATAGATGATGCACATTTAACAGAACGGTAACATTCTCACAAAAAACTCATTGCTCATTCTATGATGGGAAAAAGTCAACTAACACTGTATGCTGAATTTATAATGTTTGGAACGCGATTAGGGAACCCAAAACGCAGAGCTTCTTAGCAAAATCCTTGTACTGCTTCTGGTTTTGCCACACAGTTAGGCTTTTGAGGAGTGCTTTTGGATCAGCAAACCACTTTTAAAATCAACCATTGGTATGGAGAAATTTGAGTAAATTTAAAATAAATACTCTCTTTATGAATGAAGTCTTGTGTAATGTCTCCAGTTATTTATATACCTAGCTGTTTCAGCACAAAACTATGTACCAAAACTACAATTACTTCACTACACACACAAGAATGAAATTCACAGTCTTGTTTGCCCACAGCATGACATAGTTACAAGGCATTTCTTTTCAAAAGGAGAGCTAAATGTAGTGTTTTCATTTCTGGTTAAAGAACTGCATGCTAGAGAGCTTTCTTTATTATATGAAAGAGTCATCCACATACACACAACTGCTCTTACTAACCATCACTATTTACTTTTATTAATAAGTGCTATTCGAGCTAACAAATAAGAGGTTACTTTATAGAGTATTTTGAAATATGTGGATCTATAAATTCATCCTGTAGATGCCTTGTCATTCAAGACCTGAGAATTTCTGCAGGTACACAGTTCACAAGTATACAAGGTGGCCTCCTCCCAGTCACACCTCAGCTCCACTGCAGAATGCCAGCACAGAGTCAGTGTCCTGCCCAGAAGAATTCAGTGGCAGATGGGGAAGAGAGTGGTAATGGAGATATAGATGGGCAACATTTTACAGGGTTTTGATTGTCCCTCAGTAATCTCTCATCTTTGAATGGTAATCAAATCACACATGATTCACATAATAACTTCCCTGACATATGCTGGGAGTACAGCACAGCACACAGGAAGCAGTCTAGGAGGTTTCTGGAATGCGTAGAGGACAACTTCCTGATACAGCTGGTCAGGGAACCCACGAGAGGAACTGCCCCACTAGACCTGCTGTTCACAAACAGGGAAGGTTTGGTGGGAGATGTGGAGGTTGGAGGCTGTCTTGGACAGAGCGACCATGAAATGATAGACTTCGTGATTCATGGTGGAGCCTGGAGGGGGAATAGTAAAATTGCTACCTTGGACTTCAGGAGGGCGGACTTTGAATTGTTCAGGGGACTAATAGGGGGAGTCCCCTGGCATTCAGTCTTAGCGAGTAAAGGGGTCCAAGAGAGCTGGTTGCTCTTCAAGAAGGAAGTCTTAAGGGCGCAGGAGCAGGCAGTCCCCCTGAGCTGCAAAATGAGCCAGCGGGGAAGAAGACCGGCGTGGATGAATAGGGAGCTATTCTTGAGGCTCCGGGAGAAAAAGAGAATCTACCGCCTGTGGAAAGAGGGACAGGCCACTCAGAACGAATACAAGGAAGTCGTTAGGATGTGTAGAGGTGAAATCAGAAAGGCAAAAGCCCAGCTTGAATTTAACCTAGCTGCTGGGGTGAAAAGGAATAAGAAACTCTTTTATAAATACATTAACAGTAAGAGGAGGACAAAGGAGAATATCCACTCTTTGCTGGATGAGGCTGGGAATGTGACCACTGAGGATAAGGAAAAGGCGGAGGTTCTGAATGCCTTCTTTACGTCTGTCTTCAAAAGTCAGACCAGTTATCCTCAGGATACTCCTCTCTCTGACCTGGTAATCTCGGCTGGGGAGCACACTAACCCCCCTGTGATTCTGAAAGAAACAGTCAGAGACCTACTGCTCCAACTGGACTGTCACAAGTCGATGGGGCCAGATGAGATCCACCCGAGAGTGCTGAGGGAACTGGCGGAGGTGATAGCCGAGCCGCTTTCCACCATCTGCCAGCGCTCCTTGTTGACTGGTGAGGTCCCAGAAGACTGGAGGCTTGCCAATGTGACTCCCATTTACAAGAAAGGTCGTAAGGAGGATCCGGGGAACTACAGGCCTGTCAGCCTGACCTCGGTGCCAGGGAAGGGGATGGAGCAGATTGTCTTGAGGGAGATCATGCGGCATGTGCAGGATGAGCGGGGGATCAGGCCTAGCCAGCATGGGTTCGTGAAGGGCAGGTCCTGCTTGACCAACCTGATCTCCTTCTATGATCTAGTGACCTAACTGGTGGATGAGGGAAAGGCTGTTGATGTGGTCTACCTAGACTTCAGCAAAGCCTTTGACACTGTCTCCCACAGCATTCTCCTGCAGAAGCTGGCAGCCCGAGGCTTGGATGGGTACACTCTTGGCTGGGTGAGGAGCTGGCTGGAGGGCCGGGCGCAGAGAGTGGTGGTGAATGGAGTCAAATCCAGCTGGCGACCGGTCGTGAGTGGTGTTCCCCAGGGGTCGGTGCTGGGGCCTGTCCTCTTCAATATCTTTATTGATGACCTCGATGAGGGCATTGAGTGCACCCTCAGTAAATTCGCAGATGACACCAAATTGGCTGGAAGCGTGGATCTGCCTGGGGGTAGCGAGGCCCTACAGAGAGATCTGGACAGGCTGGAGAGCTGGGCTGAGGCCAATGGGATGAGTTTCAACAAGGCCAAATGCCGGGTCCTGCACTTCGGCTACAACAACCCCAGGCGACGCTACAGGCTTGGGGCGGTGTGGCTGGAGGACTGCGTAGAGGAAACGGACCTGGGGGTATTGATTGATGCTCAGCTGAACATGAGCCGACAGTGTGCCCAGGTGGCCAAGAAGGCCAATGGCATCCGGGCTTGCATCAAAAACAGTGTTGCAAGCAGGAGCAGAGAGGTGATTGTTCCCCTATATTCAGCACTAGTGAGGCCGCACCTCGAGTACTGTGTCCAGTTTTGGGCCCCTCACTGCAAGAAAGATATTGAGGCCCTGGAACGTGTTCAAAGGAGGGCAACAAAGCTGGTGAGGGGTCTGGAACACAGGCCATATGAGGAGAGGCTGAAGGAGCTGGGAATGTTCAGCCTGGAGAAGAGGAGGCTCAGGGGAGACCTCATTGCTCTCTATAACTTCCTGAAGGGAGGTTGTAGTGAGCTGGGGGTCGGCTTCTTCTCTCGTGTCATTAGTGATAGGACCAGAGGGAATGGCTTCAAGCTACGGCAGGGGAGATTCAGGCTGGACATCAGGAAGTATTACTTTTCAGAAAGGGTGGTCAGGCACTGGAATGGACTGCCCAGGGAGGTGGTGGAGTCACCGAGCCTGGGGGTGTTCAAGGAAAGGCTGGATGTTGTGCTGAGGGACATGGTTTAGTGGGAGCTATTGGGAATAGGTGAACGGTTGGACTGGATGATCTCTTAGGTCTTTTCCAACCTTGGTGATTCTATGATTCTATGATATCAAGCAGTGCTTAAGCAGTTAAGCACACAACTATTGACTACTTTCAGGCTTTGATTCAGTTTGGCACATATTTTGACCATTCCTCTCTTTTCAACTTGCCAACTATTGACACAAACAACCTTGAACACTATTTAAATAATTACACAATATTTCCCATGTAAGGAAGAAATTTAGATACAGGGGTTGTGAAAGACAGCCTTGGCTCAAGAATTTGACTTATGGATATGGGCACAACGCTACTGCGGTTTAAGTGAACTACAGAGATCACGGAAGGAAACTTGGATGGACCTGCAGGACTTCTCAAGAGTCATAACAAAAGGATCTGCCCAAATGTCCCACTCCTCTTGAGGAAAAAACTGATATCAGAAATCACGCTTTCTTAGAACAGCCTGAAATTTCATGCTGAAATGGATTTATAAATATCAACTTCTGACTGAGTTCTGAGATACAGAGAAGCCAGGTTTCATAATTAATATTTAGTTTTTGCACTATTTGCTTTTCTAATAGCACCAACATTATCTGTAGAATTTAGGTCCTTCCTGAGCAGCATTAACTCTCTGAACTCTCTCAAAAATATTCCACAGACAAACCAATAAAATTATGTTTAACAGACTAAGAAAGATTGATGTGAGTAATGGTCTAAATCTTTTAATTCATCAGAGGTCTACCTGGTACATATTTTGTAGGGTTTATCATTAATTTACTTAAAACATATTCAGATTAAGTTCTGTGAGAGCTGAGAGACAGCATTCTGCAAAGTAATCTGAAGTAACCAAAGTGATATTTTAAATCTGTCATCAGTAGTTTCAAAAGGCTACTGTCATGATAACTGATTGCTGGAATGTAGTATTTCTCTCTTCCTCTATCTCTTATGCCAGTTAGAGGTACGGGAAAGCCTGTGATCAGTATTATCAATTTTATACCAGATTATGATTTCTCAGCTAACAATTTAGGATATTTGGTTTAAATGTGTAAGTATGTGTAAGCGGTGTTAGGGACTACTGACAAAAAAAAAAAAAAAAAAAAAACAACACAGATGTTTCTAGTAATTTCACTGGACAATGAAATTAAGGCAAAGATAAAACTGTGACAAAAGAATATTAGATATTTCTGTTTCAAAGAAAAAAATGGAAACTATGGGAAAAAAACTTCTTACCAAAACATCTAAGCGTGAAGTGTCACCTTTCTGCTACAAAACCATTGATGGTGAAAATAGTTTCTTGTCAGGCTATAATTTCATTCAAAGAAAGACTGAGTTGTGGTGAGCACACCTTGGCTCGCCACAGTAGAGTACTGCTTGTCTATTTACTCACTATGTGGTACGGATATATTTTCTTTAAGAAGCCAAAAATTCCCTCTGTAGCTAATGAAGATTAACAAGCATCTCTCACAAAAGGCTCACTCCATCCAAAATCTGAATTACTTCCTCTGTGAGCTACTAAGAAAATCTGACATGGCCAAGTTCCTAATTTAAATGCCTAAATTTGTAGGCTAAATTTAGGAACAATATCTGGGCAGCATTTGTGATAAACCGTAAAAGCTTAAGAGAATCAATGATGATAATGCAAGTTCTTATGTCTTAATGGCACAAAACAGACACTTTCAGAAAACTGATCAATCTACTATTAAGCAAATATGAAGACTTCATTTAAAGAAATCTAAAACTGAAAAATACTCAAATACATGCATTTTTTTTTTCCTCCCAGCTGACAGACTTTTAATAGTTAAAAATTTTAATAAAAAATAATAAATATTATAATATTTATATTATATATATTATATATATATTATATATATTATATTATATTATATTATATTATAAAAAATAAAAAAACTTTTAATAGTTAAAAAAAAGTTTTCAGGTCACCTTGTAAGATATTGTTCTGTTAACATCGGTGTCTCAAAGCTTGCTGGAGACACAGACGGACTTGTTCAAGTCCAGGCAAGTCCTGGGCAGGGGCTGAGAAATCCTTTGTCTGGGGGACACAGATGGACAAGGCCAGGGGTAAGGAGAGAGAGATGAACTGCAGCTAAATAGCTGTGAAGTGCTCCTTTGTGTGGACCTATCTCAGGATGATGGCCATCTCAGGGGGTACTCAATGACTCTTGCTCAAGGCCCATCTTGTCCCGTAGGCAGGAGAACAAGTAGGATTAAAGAGGAATCGAAAACCATGAGGATAGGTTTTCTGGCAACAGGTTCAAGAAGAACAGGATTTCTGACAACAGATTCCTCACGAAGTGATGCCTACATGCTGAAGTAGGAGAAGAGGTCTGCCTCTTCTCACGCTACGGAATTCCTGCATGCTGACGAACTCTCCTGGGCCTGCTGCCTGAGCCCTGATGCTTCCTCCCGCATTGGCTCTGCGGCTGCCTCCTGCTACCTGCTTGCTGCCCAAGTCCGGCCACGCTGCTGCTACCCCCAACCCCCCCCCGCTGCTTCTGCCTCGCACCTTTGAAACGTCTTGAAACGGGACCGCTGCTGGATCCTGGTGGTGAGTATCCCCGCTTTACACTATTCTTGCTTCTTTCCTATCTTTTCTATCACCCTCCTTCCCTTCTTCATCTCCCTGATTAGGATTTGTAATAAACTGGATGGACTAACATATGAACCGTTGTTTCTTAATCTCACGCCGGGTATGCAGATATTAAAAGAACCTCATCTCCCTCCTATAAATTGGAGCGAGACACACCTCTACCTGAAAATTTTATTTGTTGTTGACTAATTCTTTATTTTATTCACAATTGAAAGATAAGGCCTTACATATGTAGTTATTATTGTGATTTTTCATCTTCTGGAAAAGGACAATTTACTTCTTATATATTGTAATATATCAACACTTGTTTTCTGGAAGAAAAATAAATGATCTATTAATAATAAGCCAGCAAAAGATACCTTGAGAGAGACTATGAGTGAAGATTTCACTTTATTTATAAATGTGTTTGTGTATAGATTTATTTGGATAAAAGAATTTTTAGGTGTTCTTCCTTAAGGCTTAGAAAACCCTATTCCAAACCATCCTAGTACTCTGAATAGTTTTGCTATGAAACAGCCTCAAGTTGAACTAGGTGAAGCTTAGATTGGATATTAGGAAAAGTTAATAAAATAAAGGGTGGTTAAGCATTGGAATAGTCTGGAGTCGTCATCCCCGGAAATATTAAAGTAAGTTGTGGACATGGTGCTTAAGGACATGATTTAGTGGTGAACTTGGTAGCGTAAGGTTGGTGGTCTTAAGGGTCTTCTCCATCTAAGCGGCTGGACTTAGTCAATGATGGAATGTCTATATCTGCTACTTTACACACAATAAAACAGTTTTCTAATGAAACATACAGAAATGGTTTTACTTTCAGTTTAAAATAAATGAACAGCAAATTTCATTACCTGACATCTTTTTCAAGTTCTGCAATGTGTTCCTTCTGTACACTTATTTGAGAATCTCTCTGTTGCACAGTTTCAATGAGGTATTTGTATGGCTGTTGTACTTGACTCAACAAAGAATTTGCTCTGTCAAGCTGACAAAGAAAAAAATTATTACTAATTTTTTTACTAATAAGGACAGTAACTTATTACTGAATCACAATTATTACCAATTGCATAGTAATATAAAAACCAAACCCATTCTCTCAAAAAATGCCACAATCTATCTCCAAATTAGTATCTAGTAAATTACCTTCTTCCTTCTATTCTAATTTTTCTATATTTTCACTACAATCATGCTACCACTATCTATATTCTCCTAATGTGCATTTTCAAGAGTTTTAATTTAACAGCTTTCACTGATGGAAGAAAAAAATGAGAATAAACAAAGCCTCTGTTTGTTCACCTTACTGACCACATGTGACACTTGGAATGGAATTGAATCTAAATAAAAATGCAGTAATAATGGAAGAGAAGTCCCATTTTCTTTTATCGATAACTGTATAGAAACATCCAATAGGATGTTTAACAGAGTAGTTTAAAAGACTTCTCATTCCTATAACGTAGGAAACAAAGCCTTCCTAGTCTTACATCCTACACAAATAAAGATCACTAGGAATAAAAACCAAATATTAGCTTATACTGTTCAAGATACAAACCATATAACAACATAATTCACTAAATACAGAATTAGTAATTTACTAAATTACTAATTTACTAATAGATAATTAAGTTCAAACGTCAAGATTTAGCAGTTCAATCTGCTGGAACACGCACAAGTCAAGAACATCAACTAGATTTAAAAGAAAATATACCAATTTTTTAAAATTTTGACCATTTTCAATGTATTTCTTCAATTAGTTAAAAATTTCTTGAATAGATAAACAATCTGCATTTGCCAAATCGTTGTTCCAAGCAAGCAGGAAAAAAAGACCCTACAATAACAACAAAAAACCCCCACCATCCTATTAAACTAGCCTAAGGAGTATTTCAGGACTTTAAGGTCAGATTTTTCTCTCAGTCCCCATTTTCAAAACATGAGGCTGTTGCCTGAGTTCTTTACTTTCTTCCTCTGATTCCCTTATATTTTATTGCAGTTTTTCTTCTGTTCTCTTAGTCAAATGGGCAAAGAACTTATAATCCAATGGTTTGTATTTACTAAAAATTAACATTTAGACAAAACTTTCATCATTCATCTTTGTGACCTTGCTAAAAGGGGAGTTAACTTCACATTTTAAAAAAGTGGAAAGAGAGAAAGTAGCACTGCACATCTTAAAAGTCATATAAATCTTTAAGTATTACTTAAATACATTATTTAGGGAAGTTACTCTAGTCTGCAGAGAATTAAAAATAAAAGGCGATCATCTTTTTGATGAAATAAATTACCTTCAATAAATTGATAATCAACAACAAAATAAATTAAGCTATTAGCTTTCTGAGAGTGGAAGCTATCAAAAAAGATCTATATCAGGAAGACAACAGAAGGAGTCTCTACATGACAAAGAGATAATTTTGAGACATGGAATATCAATCTCCAGGCTGGCCTAAAATTTCAGCATAAAACCCTAGGCTGCCTTTAAAGAAGAAACAAAATCCAACATTTCTTGTTCAGACAATCACATTCCAGATAACCTAAAAAACTTCAAAAGCTGCTTGGTGTGAAGTATTTTCAAGTACTTCGGTGGGAAATAACAAGTCTTGCAAGCTTGTTTTGATGCTGCTAAACTCATTGGTTCTTTTGCTAATTTTACTAGCTAGAATGTATCACATTTAGTAAAAAAAGGCTGTCCCTTTCCATCATGGTGTTTCGCTATTTTTATTCTATACACGTCGAAGAGATCATCATCATTAAACTGGAATACATTAAGCACCAAATGCATGTATTGGATAAATTTTTACTTATACATACATATGTATATGAATTAACCATTATCCTTGAGTAAAAAGCATTATTTTTTTTGTAAGCAACTCTGATTTCTACCTTAACGTACAAGATTCTTACATATTCAATCTTTTAAGATCTGAGACTTGAAGACCCCATACAGTAAAATAAAGCCTGAAATGGTATAATGGGATCAACTGATTAGTTTTCTTCAGCAGCTGAACTTTTACATTGGGTTCCAACTTCCAAGCAAGCACGCTGCTTAGCATAGTTCCATCAAATGAATGAATCTAAGGAGGAGTGTGTATTTTCTTCTTGGTTACATGAAACTTTTTGAGGAGATCAACACAAAAGCTTTTCTATATAGCTCCCTTTCTATAAGAACTTAGCAATACTTCTTTGAGGATACTCCATAAAAAGAATCTTACAAAGAACACTTACTGTAGTTTTCATAATCTCCCTCCTTTCATATAGTTTTAGAAAGCTTGTATCATAACTACTACAGAACAATCCCAGTACTTAATCTGAGTTCAAAACAAAAGTTGGTCCAATCACTTTGTCATCAACATTCAATCTGTGTTCTAGATTCCACGTAGATGTCTTAACTAACTGTCAATGAAAAGACCTGAGCTTGATGTAGATTGGTTTGGTCTCTGAAACAAACAATCAATAAAGCAGGTACCATCAAGTAAAAAGTCATCCTAGCTCAGGGGATGCAGTAGAAATAGCAAACTGAATTTTAAGAAATAAAAATCATAAAGATAACAACAACTTGCATAAGATATGAAATACAGATAATTTACAAGAGAAGTTAGTTTTGTGGGAAAAGTTGATACTAGTAGACAAATTACTCTCAATAAGCAGCAAATAAACCCTAGAAACACACAACCCACAATTGCAGAGATACAAAAAAACTGAATATAATTTTGAAGAAAACACAATTTTCAGTAATGTTTTTGTCCTCTGCTTGAAAAGTCAGATTGTTAGTTTGTACACAAGAACAGCGAGCTACTTCCTAGCCCATAAATAAGTGTAAAAAGTCTGTATGTATATTGAGTGGCAAGCAGAATGGTTGAAATAATACGTATGAAACTAAAAATCCAATAATCATACGTAAAAAAAAAAAAAATGAAGCATTTACACATTAATGCCAAATATGAATTAAATAGAAAGCAAGTTTTAAAAGATTTATTATTTAACCTCGTAAGAACTTAACAGGCTTAGTAGCTGCTGTGCATTAGCTAAAATCTGTAAGATATTTAATTTATTACTGAGTCATATCCTGATTTAAAATGCACAATTACATTATAAAAGATCAAGAAAAGGCTACATAATATCCCATGAAAATTCTTCTATTCTTCCTAAAAAAAAAAAAAAAAAAAAAAAGGGGGGGAAGTTGTTCTAATGGAATTTTGCAGGAATTTGAATGAACGTCTGTAATTCTAAATCTTTCATTACTGATCTAGAAACAAATGTAAAACTGCAGCAGGTAAGAAAAAAGTCTACAAAAGCGGAAGCTAGACATTTAAATGGAGAATAAAGCACAGATTTTATTAATGATTAAGAAAACTATCAAGGATAACACTGGAGTCACCAATGCCCCTGAATCTTCAAGTCAAGAACATATGGCAGATATGTTTTACTCAAATACAAATTACTAACATGTATCTGGAAGAATGTATTAAAAAAAATCTAATATTAGCTAAAAATAAATAAATAAACATTCACTGTTGACATATATTTGATTAAAATTAAATTAGATATATGTGATTACTTGTATAAAAACAAACACATAAGTACACATGTATTTTTAAACGTGCAGACAATTCAAATATCTGTACTGTGAAGTACTTACATTGAATCACAGAATCACAGGTTTGGAAAGGGCCTACAAGATCATCTAAGTCCAACCGTCCTCCCATCACCATTGCTACCACAAGCACTAAACCATATCTCGTAGCTCCTCATCCAGGCGCCTCTTGAACACTGCCAGGGATGGCGACTCCACCACCTCCCTGGGCAGCCATTCCAGTGCCTGACCACTCTCTGAGAGAAGAAGTTTCTCCTCATGTCTAACCTAAATCTCCTCTGGCACAACTTGTGGCCACTTCCTCAGGTCCTGTTTGTTGCCTGGGAGAAGAGGCCAAATCCCTCCTCATCACAGCCTCCTTACATGAAGTTGTAGAGTGCAATGAGGTCTCCTCTGAGCTTCTTCTTCTCCAGACTGAACAATCCCAGCTCTCAACCTCTCCTTAGAAGACCTGTGCTCCAGACCCCTCATCAGTTTCACTGCCCTTCTCTGGACACATTCCAGGGCCTTGATGTCTTTCTCGTAGTGAGGGGCCCAAAACTGAACACAGTACTCAAGGTGTGGCCTCATCAGTGTGGAATACAGGGGGATGATTACCTTCTTGCTCCTGCTGGCTACACCATTTGTAATGCAGGCCAGGATAGTTATCCTAATTTATAATTACTGTTAAAATAAAATAAACAATAAAAAAAAAAACAACCAAAAGAATACCACATTTCCAAAGCAGGTAGCCTTGAAATTTCATATGGTGGCACTACCTGACAGCAAATCAAGACAGAGTTCCTTGGTTGCTAAGAGAAACCGGTAAGGTAATCTTAAAAATATTTCAAAAAATTAGTTCAGCTTAATTGAGGAAGATTGCAAAATGATCATTTTACAATGTTTATTTGCCAAGTCAGTGTAATATGCAATTTCAGCTATTACGTCCAGATGTATTATGAAATTTAGCACATTATAATACCTCAAAAAAATTAAGCTTCTTTTTTTTAACAGCTTATATCAAACGTTCCTTGGATTTGTATATTTGAAAGACTCAAAGTAGAAGAGGATTTAGAGAAATATCTTCAAATGTGATTTAAGGGCAGAGCTTTGTAAAATATAATGAAATATTTACTGAACAAACTAGTTTGGCTAGCTGGTTTTCTGTTCAGAAATCAGAACGTTGTCTGTCTGGTCTACATTCCTGTTTAGCCTACAAAGTAATCCCGTTTTTGATCTTCATTTCAAAATACAATATAAACTTCTTTCAGAACATTTACCATGGAGTTTTGGTTAATTATGAGGCTTTTTTTTTTTTTTTTTTAACATCAAATAGATAATAAACAGTGTTTAGAAAATATTCCATTTTATGTACAGCTGTTCCACTATGTTTATAGTTTCTACACTTTTTTTTTTAGCAATAATTTACCTCTTGTGAAATCTGTGTTACTTGTTCCTTCTGATGTTCCAGATCTTTTACAAGCAAAGAGTTTTGCTTTTCTAGCTGCAGTAGCCTTCTTGCCAAGTGAACACTGTGCCAAGAAAAACAAGCTCAAGTTGATTTTTTTCAAACTATGCTAAATAAATTCTCACAATTGTACTTCAAAACTCGATTGCCTTAATTTTATACTAATACATAAACTATACAGTGAGACCATGCATAATCAAAGCTAACAATGAAAACATTACAGACTTCAACAGCACTGAAATAGCATTCCTGTAGCGACACCATATTAATATTTCTTAAAAAGTCATTATTTATATTATTTGTAAAATACTTTATAATTGCAATAATCATGTCAGGATATTTCAACTAATCATGAATATTTACTTTTTTTAAGCTACTTTAAGGAATCACCATAAGTGCCATCTGCTTAAGTCAGTTTTAAAAATACATACAACGTATATCTTGTAGAAAAGCAACAAAAAATGAAATACTTGATCATTTTCTAAACAGACAAAATCATTTTGTCTGACATCTACTATGCTAGTTAAATGTCATTACCACTTTATTATTTTTATTTTTTAAATAAAAAATAGATCCACAAAAGAATTATTCAGCTGTGTAAGCACTACAACTTCTTGCATATTTTCATGTCCAATATTAGAAGATTCCATCATCAATTCAATAGCATAGTTCCATAGACAGTAATGGGAAGATTTCACATACCTGGAAAGAGGCTTTGGAATTATATTTAACCCAGTCTTTCAATTTGTTATTACAGTCACTTAGCCCTATTCAATAGACAGGAGAACCTGAACATATTCCACTAAAACAGACTCTTGGATGCACTGAAATGTACTCAACTTCACTGTCTGTACTAATCAGAATTAAATTAAATTGATTACAATGGCTGGATACTAAGTCTCTGTCCTAAGCCTATGGTCAGATATCTAAATTTGTATTTAGATATTTATATTTATCCTGTAATGAGTCCTGTCATCTTTGCAGCATTCAGCAGCTTGGTAACTGACTGTAAAAAGATATACAACTCAAGAAAGTATCACTGTATGCCTCCATATTTAAGTAATCTAGCTACAAATCAACATACTTATCCCTTTACGTGCTTTAACCACTGAAATAACAGCTCTATACAACAATCCATTGTTTCAGTCAAATGCATGCCATTTTTTTCCAAAATATCTACATTGAAGAAAAGAGAGGAGTCACTCCAGTTCAGATCTTAGAATTAATGTATACCTTCCATACACTGAAAATGTGTACCTAAGTCGACAAATAAAAAAATAACAAGTTTTGGACTATGATGCTGAAGATGTAAGAGTATAAGTGGTTTACAGCTGACCAACTGGGAGGTTTTATTTGTTCTTAAGTTGAGGATTAAAGTTAGATGTAAAGCTAGATCAGTATGTATTCTTTCTGAGAAAATTGAAGAAGTCATATTCACCACCTCCCCCTCTGTAAAAATGAACGTACTTTTAGATTTGGTAGAACTGTTGATTTTAATTTCTTGATATTCTGTGTTACAATCCTACTCTCACACAGATTCTCTTTCACCTTTTGTGAGACAAATGACAAATGACAAATGAAATTGGCAATAGCACTCACTAGAATGTTGGTTCTCTCTCAGTTCCTCCAGAAAGAGTATCAGACTGCATAAACATTAACTGAGAAGAACAGCCTTCCCCAAGCTAGTTTTTCTGATTTTAGCTTACGAGTTATGAGATGTGCATGAGGATCCCATCTAGCAAAAAACCAGAAGTCAAACACTTCTGTAATATATCTAGTCAGGGATCTTACATTAGACATTTTACATCTTACACTAGACATTTTACATCTTACATTAATGTTTGGAGCGCAAGGGGAAACAGCGATACCTTCCCATTGCAACTTTGGGAATGTAGAATCATAGAAATCATTAAAGTTGCAAAAAAAATGATCAAGCCCAACTGTCAACCTATCATAACCACACCCACTAAACCATGTCCTTAAGTGTCACATCTATACATATGTAGCCCATCATACTTATTCCAGTTACAACTGTTCAGTGAACTTGATCGGAATGTGCAAGGATTTAAAGATAAGCACAAGTAACTATGTTAAGTATGCTTTTCGGTTTGTTTTTTTTTCAAGTAGCTTAAATTTAAAACATAAAAAGGACAAAGGTCCTTGAATGTGTAAATAATCTAAACTGAACCTAATATGGTGAGGAAAAAAAAAAGAAAACTCAGAAAACTTCTGAAATTTTAAGAAGTTCTCAGAAATTGGCATTTCCAAAGATAAAGTTCTGGACATTTTTTCATTCCACTATAACAGAAACTAAACTCAAGAATGTGGTAATCCCAAACAGTTTTTAGGCACAGTGGAGGAGTTAATTTGGGCCAACAACCATTGCTAGTAAGTCATTCACATGCAGCTAACCTACACTGAGAATTCAGTTTTGTGAAAGTGTGCTAGTACATGCTATTTCATCTCAATGCTTGAGAATGTTCCCAGAAATACTTAATTTACTAGTATGGGTGTATGGCACTTACATACAAATACATGAGACAGTTGTTTCTGGCAAGTAAAAGCAAAAAAGTATAGACACCGTCATGCATTACGCTTGAATAGACAGCTTTGCCTTTTTTCTAGAATTCTACTTAAGAGGGCTGCTCCAAAAGCAACGCATCCTTTTTTATTATATTGTCTCACAGCGACAGAGGCAGATGGTGGTATGGCAGCAGAACACTGCCATCAATATTAAGTTCCATTTTGTTCCCACACAACAGATGGCAGCAGAGGGGCAGTCTGACAAAATGGAGTCTGATGTGGGAGTGCATATAAAGCAAAGGTGTGGAACTGAATTCCTCCACAAGAAAAAAAAAAAACATCATACCCACTGACATTAATCGACACTTGCTGAATGTTTACAGAGATCAAACACTGGATTTGAGCACAGTTTCAGCAGTGATGACAGTGACACTAGGTCACCTCCAAAATGATGGCTGATGAAAAACAGTGTTTTGCAGTTAAGGACTTGCTCTATCACATAGTGTTATTGTGCTCTTCGTAGCTGTTATAGTTTCTATGGAAATAAGTAGAATGCATTACTTTTGGAGTGACATAGGTGGTATAAAAAGAAATTTTACTAAGAAACAGTATGATGAGGCATACAAATGCTAAAGAGCAAATTAAGCTATGCTAAACTTAAGTACTGCATAAAATCTTCATGATCCTTACAGCAATATGTAACTCAATACACGACAGGTCTGAATCTGATAGACAATACCGACAACATTTAGTAAATTGGAAAAGGTCTTAAGCAATTGAATTTGCTCTGAGCAGGGTGCTGGACTCCACTAAGTTCCACGTGTTCCTTTCAGCCTAAATCATCCCACCATTACATGATTTTGATCTTAGGTTATGTTTTCCTTTTATATTATTTGGGTATATTTTAAACAACTGCAGAGTATTTTTTTTGCTCTCACAGTTAAAAAATAGTATAAATCATGTCAAATATTGTAGATAAACCTACATTCCCTATCTTTCACAATGAGCTGTAGCCTTTATGCACACAGTGAACTATTTGAATGTCACCATTATTTCTTAAAGACAATGTGTTGTATAAATTTATTATTTAAAAATGATTATGACCAAAAGGTACGTTATTTGGTCTACATGTTATTTTAATCTATTAATCAAATGGTATCAGAGAAAACTGAAAAACGTAACTGAAATCAAATGCCGTGTATGTAAAGATAAAACGATGCTCTTAAACTTTACTGTTCTTAATTTCCTAAAAGATATGTATTAAATACAGTACGTTATCTTCATCCTATTTCTGTATTCTTAAGTAATTAAGAAACTAGTCATTTTAGTTAACATAAAGAGGTTTTTAAGATTAAACATGCTGTATCTCTCTTCATCTACTACTTTGTCTTGAATGAGTAAATTCAGAAAAGCCACTTGTTTACCTTTGCTTTAGTCGTCTTTTGGCTGTTGTAGGAACATTAGCACCATACCCATATGAGAAGAGAACCCTTTCAGCTTCAACTTCATTTTCCACTGCAGAAAATTGCAGAAAGGTACTATTAGTAAGATGTCCTTGGAAGAAAATAATTAGAATGCAAGAGCTTATAAAGTTACACATATGCTTTTTTTCCTACATTTTCAGTTGTGAACTGCTATAGCCTCTGGTGCTTCAGTGGAAGAGTTTTGTTTACTATTAGCACTGACACAGTGCCATACATTCATGTTATGATACAGGCAGACTTCTCACTTTAAAAAAACAGCAATTTATATTAAGAAATAATACAAAAGCAAGATAAAAATTCAGTGACCTTTCATATTCATATGCATGGTAACAAAATAGTAGTAGTAGAAATTTACAGTAAAAAGTTAGTTGGTGATTTTTTTCCCATAAATAATTCATTTTTTGTGTATTCATGAGGAAGTAGAGGAAGATAAAATCAGGTAGTGTTTAAGACAAATAGAAATAAGCAAGTCCATGGGATCAGAAGAGACAAATTCAAGGTTGCTGAGGAAACTGATGTCACTGTGTCTCAATCATTTTTGAAAGACCGTGGCATTCAAATATTTCTTATTGTCTGCAGAAAACAGTTACTGTACCCGTCTTCAAGGATGGCTAGAATGAATGAGAAACTAGTCAGCCTCATTCCAGCCTCTCAAATTCCAAGCATGGACAAATAGGTGGTTAGAACAGCTAGCAAAAAGAAATCATGTCTGACTAATTTAATACTCTTTTGTGATTAAACGAATGGTCACACCTTGACTAGGGTGAAGACAAAACCTTTGGTACAGTCTCTCATAGCCAAGTCTCTCTTAAAGCCAAGCAAGTTATGGACTAGGACCTTTGGGCTCAAATAATGGTCATTAGTCATACAGAGTCCAACTGATAGTCATTTACTATTGGAATTTCTCATGTTAATACCATTCAAAATCTTTACTAAAAATGCACACAGTAGGATATTGTGCACTTTCAGAATGTTTCATAAAGCTAGCAGCTTAGGGAGGTGGTAAGATAGACCAACCGGGGGACAGAGCTGCTAGTCAGAGGAACCTAAAATGCTGGAGAAAAAAATGTACGAACAATAACGTTAAGGTTAAGCAAAGGCAAATACAGAATCTCACATCTGGGACCTAGATGCTAACATAGTTTGGGGATTGACTGACTATAAAACATTTTGCAGAAAAAGATCCAAGGGTTCTAGAGGACAAGCTGATCACAAATTGCCTTGTAGCAAAGGACAACTGCATCCAAGGCTCTATTAGCAAGAGCACAGATGGATGGTCAAAGAAAGCGATCCTCCCCATCTACTCAGTATTTCTGTGGCCACATGTGGCTATGCTTAGTTTTGGGCTTCCTGGTGCACAAAAGATGTTGATGTATTGGAGGAAGTCCAGCAGAGAGTCACCAGGACAATGAGAGCACTAGAGCATGTGACATACAAGTTCAAGCTTAGAAGAGATCTTGTTGCTCTGTCCCACTACCAGATGGGAAACTACAGTAAAAACAGGAGACAGACTCTTCTCAGAAGTGTACGGTGACTGGGACAAGCGGCAATCCTTCTTTTAGGTAACAAGTTCAATACTGTATTTCTCAGAAAAATGTCAAGGAAATCCTACCCTATAAATGAGTATCACCAGTAATATACATATAAAAGTCATATCAGGAAAACAATATAGCATGTACCAACCCAAAATAATCTCTACCAGGATATGCTTGTGTTACCTTTTCTTTCTGGGCTCTTCACCTGACTCTGCGGTATACGATAAACATTTACTAATTAGGGACACACTCATTAATTTCATTCTTAGAGTGTGATTGAGAGGATACAGATAGCCTTAATTATTTTTCTTAAAAAGATGCCAACCAGTAAAAACCAAGGAAGTCATAGAATCACCATGGTTGTAAAAGACCTCCAAAATCATCCAGTCCAACTGTCCACCAGTATGTTTCTACTAAACCACTTCCCCTAGTATAATATCTAAATGTTTCTGAAACACTCTCAGGGACGGTGATTCCACCAGCTCCCTGGGCAGCCCTGTCCAGCACCTGACCACTCTTTCAGAGAAGAAATTTTTCATATCATCCAACCTGAATATCCCCTGCTATAACTAGAGGCCATTCCCTCCAGTCCTATCACTGGTTACATGACAGAAGAAACCAAGGCCCACCTTACCACAACTTCCTATCAGTCACAGAGAGCAATATGAAGTGCTCTGTGAGCCTCTTCTCCAGACTGAACAATCCCAGCTCTCTCAGTAACTCCACATAAGACCAGTGCACCAGATCCCTCATAGTGTCTGCCCTGCTCTGGACACGCTCCAGGGCCACGATGTCTTTCTTGTAGTGATGGGCCCAAACCTGAACACAGTACATGAGGTGCGGCCTCACCAGAGCAAAGTACATAGGGATGATCACTTCCCTGCTCCTGCTGGCAACACTATTTCTGATACTAGCCAGGATGCCACTGGCCTACTTGGCTACCTTGAATGTTCTGACTTAATAGGGACCTTTAAGTTACAATCCCCCTGCTATAGGCAGGGACACCTCCTTCTTGACCAGTGGCTCAAAGCCCCATGCAGCCTGGCCATGAATGCCTCCAGGGAGGAGGAATCCTCTGGGCAACCTGTTCCACTGTGTCAAAATAAAGAATTTCTTCCTAATATCTAGTTCAAATCTACCTTCTTCCAGTTTAAGGCCATTTCCCCTTGCCTTGTTGCTGCATGTCCTTATAAAAAGTCCCTCCCCAGCTTTCCTGTAGGCCCCCTTCAGGCACTGGAAGGCCACTATAAGATCTCCCCAGAGCCTTCTCTTCTCCAGGCTTAAGAGACCCAGCTCCCTCTTCCTGCCCCTGGCAGGGGGGTGCTCCAGCCCTCTGATCATCTTTGTGGCCCTCCTCTGGACATGCTCCAAAGCTCCATGTCCTTCATGTGTTGGTAAAATACCTAATCTAAAACTAAAATTTTCCAATGTGAATATTTTACATTGAAAAGGAAAAAGAGAGAAATGCCAAGAAAGCTTATTGTTATTCACATGGAATATGTTATTCATGCACTTCAGCAAGGGCGTTGGACTAGAAGATCTCAAGAGGTCCCTTCCAACTCCTACAATTCTGGGATCCTGCAAAATCACTCAGTTGCTGTAAGGAGTGGCTGTATAAATTCTTGATCGTTTCCTGAAGAGGCTGTTTCATGTTACTTCAATATTAATAAAGTGAAGCATACTGATGAGGGAATAAACGATAAAAATGCAGTGATCCCTTCCACATTTACATTCTCTGAAGTAAGATCATATGGTTACATGACAAAATCCACCTCACATGTACAAATACAAAGCTTTCTAAAAGGTCCACAAAATTTGATGATCAACCCCTCACACTCCAACACTCCTAAACAACAGAAACAACAGTGAAACAACAGAGGCTTCATAACCCACAGAAAGGAAAAAAGACTTATCACACTGAAATGTAAAGACACGATCACAAGACTAAAAAGCAAAATCTTGTTGTCATTATAGCTTATAGGAAATTCCCACTGTCTTCCACATCGTGCATCAGCCTATATAACATTCTTTGAAAGACTGGAAAATTTCTAGAATGCCTTAAATTTGAAAATCACGTAGTTTTCCTTCATTCAAATATTTTTTGACCTTCTGTTACGGCATGTAAATGCCAGGTCTTAATTTAGGAAGTAGGAGAAAGTATGTCTGTATTCTTCTTCAAATATTTTGAAAAGAAGTAAGGCTTTTATTTTCTCTGATTTACCTCAGAACTTCAACTTAGTGCTGGAATTCTGTCATAAGTATTACTTCTAACTTTCAATGTCAAAGATACAATAGTAAGAATAAGCAAATATATTAGTTATATATATATAGTAAAAATAAGCAATATATTGAAATAATCAGAACATCATAGAATAGTTTACGTTTGAAAAGACCTCAAAGATCATCGAGTCCAACCACAACCTAACCATACTACCCTAACTCTAACAACCCTCTGCTAAAGCATGTGCCTGACTACCACATCCAAACCGTTTTTAAGCACATCCAGGGATGGTGACTGAACCACCTCCCTAGGGAGCCTATTCCAGTGCTTAACAACTCTTTATGTAAAGAATTGTTTCCTGATATCCAACCTAAACTTACCCTGGTGCAACTTGAGGCCATTTCCCCTCATCCTGTCACCAGCGAGAAGAGACCAACCCCACTCTCACTGTAAGCAGCTTTCAGATATTGGAAGAGAGCAAAAGGTCTCCCCTCAGCCTCCTTTTCCCAGACTAAACAGCCCCAGTTCCTTCAGTCTCTCCTCGTAGGCCATATTCTCCAAGCCCTTCACAAGCCTTGTTGCCCTTCTTTGGACCTGCTCCAGCACCTCCACGTCCTTTCTGTACTGAGGAGCCCAAAACTGAACACAGTACTTGAGGTAAGGCCTCACCAGTGCCAAGTACAGGGGCAAGATGACTTCCCTAATCTACTCACCACACAATTCCTCATACAAGCCTCATACATGGCCACCTGGGCTCGCTGATGGCTTATATTCAGCTGACTGTTCATCAGTACACCAAGGTTCCTTTCCATCAAGCAGCTTTCCAGCCACTCCTTCCCAAACCTGTAGGGTTGCCTGGGGTTGTTGTGACCAAAATGCAGGACCCGACACTTGGCACTGTTGAAACAGTTAACCTTGGCCCAACGATCCAGTCTATCCAGGTCCCTCTGTAGTGCCTTTCTCCCCTCTGGCAGCTTAACACTCCCAACTTGGTGTCATCTGCAAACTTACTGAGGGTGCATTCAATCCCCTAATCGAGATCATTATTAAAGATATTAAACAGAAGCAGCCCCAGTACTGAGCCTTGGGGGACACTGTTTGTGACTAGTCACCAACTAGATTTAACTCCACTGACCACAACTCTTTGGGCCCAGCCATCCCCAGCCAATGCTTCACTCAGCAGAGTATACACCTATCCAAACCATGGGCAGCCAGCTTCTCCGTGAGAATGCTGTGGGGGACAGTGTGAAAAGCTTTACTGAAGTCCAGGCAGACCACATCAACAGCCTTACTTTCATCCACTAAGCAGGTCACCTTGTCATAAAATGAAATCAGGTCTGTCAAACAGGATCTACCATTTGTAAACCCATGCTGACTGGTCCTGATCCCCTGGTTGACCTTTAACTGGTCCATGATTGCTCCCAAGATTATCCATTCCATAACCTTCCAGGCACTGAGCTGAGACTGATAGGACTATAGCTACCAGAATCATCTTTCCAGCCCTTTCTAAAGATAAGCATCACATTTGCCAGTCTCCATTTCCCCAACACATTTCTGGTTAGCCAAGACTGCCAAAGAATGATGGAGTGTGGCTTGGCAACCACATCGGCCAACACCCTCAGCACTTTCTTCACAGTGATAACAATCCTCCTCCCTGGGTAGTCATGTGAATAGGTGGCTTATGGTTTCTCCTTGTCTGAATGGCCCACGTGATTCACATATCCGACTCCTCTCCATCCCTGAGGCTTTTTCTAGACAGGGAGCATGGATGCAGAGCAGTTGTCCTGACAACACCCACTTCACATCAGCCACTCTCGTGAGAGCTGCCGGGCTGCTCTGTTACCTCAGGGTTCCCTGATCAAAGAACTGACTGAAACCCTCCTGTACCTCATGGTCAATTACTGCGGTTCTGGCTGGAACAGCTTTGAAGCAGCGAACCTTGGCGATCAAGCAATATTATTGTGCTATATCTCCCTTTTTACCTCCTCAAACTGAACCAGAATACAAACTTGTTAAATATTAACAAACAAGTGCATTTGTAAACTTCGACTTCTTTAGGTGATCATACAATGGCTTGTGTTGGAAGGGACTGTAAAAATCTAGTTTCAACTCCTGCAACCATGGACAGAGCTGACACCCGTTAGATCAGGCTACCCAAGGCCTTGGACACCTCCAGGGGTATGGCATCAACAGTGTCTCTGTTCCAGCGCCTCACCTCTCTCAGAGTGAAAAGTCTCCTCCTAATATCTAACCCAAATTACCCTCTTTTAATTTAAAACAGTTCTGCCTTGTCCTATCACTATCAGGCTATGTAAAAAGTCACTCTCCATGGTTTTTTTTATACGCACTCGTTAAGTACCAATATTCTGTAGCTTACAAATATAATTAAAACATTATTTAGGAAGAAGTTAAGAACTATTCAGTTTTGTAAAAAAAACTTTACTACCATAAGGTGAATGAGAAAATGCGAATCACTGTAAGCAGAAAATGTTATTTTTAAGTTCATTTTCACCTTGCAAAAAAATATCTACATGTATTAAATGAGCAAAAGTACACACATCTGCACACCCTAGCTATTGAAGGCTGCTAGATGCCACTAAATCCCACTAATGCATACTTAGCTGTAGACTAATGTTTCCATTTAAAGCTTATGTAACTATCTCCTACCTGTAAAACATCATTTATAATTATTCTTTTTAGAAGAGAAAATGAAGACACAAGGGCAAGAAGATCCACAAATTAGTTTGAGAAATTAAAATGGCCTATTATCATCATACACTGGCTAGAAGACTTCAGGATTAGAGTCCTAACTTTGAATTAGAAAACAGTTGCTTTGTTGATTCACCTGAGGTAAAGGAGATGTCTCTGTTTCTGACCCCAGAGATATCACAATTTCTGCTCTTTGAGAACAGATATTGTTATTTTGGCCAACCAGAGAGGAAAGTTTTCCAAAGTAATCAGATCAGAAGCAAATCACTGGTTTACTACTTACAGCGGGATGATTTGCCATTAGTAATTAGAACAGATTGATTTGCCACTAGCAATGACTTCACAGAATCACATAAAATTAGAGAATCATAGGGACTGAAAGAGATGTCTGAAAATCATCTAATCCAGTTCCCCTACTAAAGCAGGCTCCCTAGAGTACACTGCACAAGAAAGTATCCAGGAAGAAATCTCCAGAGTATCTCCAGTAGAAAGAGACTCCACAACCTCCCTGGGCAGCCTGTTTCAATGCTATGGCACCCTCAAAGTAGACAAGTTCTTTCTCATGTTCATATAGAACGTCCTGTGATCCAGTTTGTTCCCATTGCCCCTTGTTCTGTCACTGAGCACACTGAAAAGAAGTCGGCCTCATCCACTTGACACCTGCCCTGTAGATATTTATAAGCATTGATAAGATCCCCTCCCAGTCCTCTCTTCTACAGGCTTAACAGTCTCAGGTCTCCGAGCCCTTCCTCCCAGCGGAGATGCTTTAGGACCCTCATGATCTTTGTGGTCTTCAGCTGGACTCTCTATAGAAGTTCCCTGTTGTACTTGAACTGGGGAGAAAGAACTGGACATGGTACTCCAGATGGGGCCTCACCAGAAACAGAGTAAAATTATTATTAATTCAACACAAGAAATAACTTTTATTTCCCATAATTAATTTAAAAAAATCACATTTATCACTCTGCTATATTATTAAACCTATAGTTGTCTGTCAACAAAGCTTCCTGGTACTCAAAATATTTAATAGAAGAATTCTAAAAACAAAACAAAACAGAAACCCAACAAACTCATAATCTTAATGAATAATTAGAACAGGCAAAAGAGAAACGAGGGGGAAAAACGAGATGATTTTTAACATCAGTACGTCTAATATCATGTTTATTTGATAGATATTTAAAAATATATGTATATAAACTTGTCATTAGTATTTTCTATCAAAATAACTATAGCTTCTTAATTTTTAGGCATGAGGAAGGAGAATAGCAGACACTAAGTGCTGTAAGATATAAGATATTGCCAGAATTCTAGAAACATCTACAGATGTAATTTGTATCAGAACTTACTTTCTGCTGTCTGCATTATTATCTCATCAAGGTCTTTTTCAAGTTTTTCGTAAGTATCTAGTCTTGCCTGAAACTCAGAATTCTGTGTTTGAAGTTCAATAATGCGTGTTTCACTAGAAGACTGAAGACTGTAAAATTCCTTGGTGAGCACCTGTGAGAATGAATAATGAAAATATCACTGAAAACAGCATGACAGCTGTTTATGAAAAAGGTGAAAACCCACATGTAAATTAATCAGTAACAGAATACCAAACAACAATAATGTATCACATTTGATGCAACTTTTGCACAGGTACAGTAAAATAGTTGAAAAAAATTAGTTCTTTTCAGCTATGTTATCTTGCACAGACTACACTCTCATGTCCTATAACACTTTATAGAATCATATGACTATTTGATCTTGAAGGGACTCTTAAAGATCATGAAGTCCAATTTCCCTGAAATGAACAGGGACACCTACAGCACCATCAGTTTGCTCAGAGCTCTGGGCAACATGTTTCAGTGCTTCAGTCTTACCATAAAAGACTTCTTTCTCATTTCCAATCTAAATCTCCTTTGTTGTATTTTGAAACAATTCCCTCTTGTCCAATCACAACTGACCCTGCTAAAGACTCTGTCCCCTTTCTTATTGCCTCCCCTGTAGATACTGAAAGGCTGTTATCAGGTCTCCCCAGAATTTCTTAATGCCTTTGTCTCAACTTGGAAAAATGGCAATAATTTTAAAGGGCAGTTACAACAACCAAAGCAATAGTTACAAAAATTAATAGAGAAGTAAAAAAAAAACAAAAACATGACTATTTCTTTTTTGTTGATTCAATTACATTCATATACCAGTAACCAATTTACTAGAATGTTCCTTTATGGAATAGTAAATGCACAAATAACAAGATTTGTTATTTAAGTTATATCAGATTCTTATTATTTACTCATTATTGAAAAGTAATACATCATGAGCATTTGCAACTAACGTAAATACTTAATCTACCAACATTTTACAAAAAAGGGACATATTCAAAGTTAAAAGTTAGGAAGTTCTGTATACAAACTAAAGCTTAACAAGAAAGCTAAGTGATATGGTGCTTGAAAATAGAAAAATACAACATTGACAAATACTGTAAAACCAGCTGGAATGAAAACCTTCATTCAGTGAAGTAGCAATCTATGTACCGTGTACACAGCAGTAATGCTGTATGCAGTCAGGAATACAAAGCTATCCACAGCATTTAGGGAAATAAGCAACACAAATATAAAAACATGGAAAGCATCAATCTATTGTCATAGAAGGCTACATTTATAGGTCAAATTTTGGCAACATATAAAACAGTTTTGTAGTTCTAGGATGTTTAAGAGAAACTATTCTGAAATCCAATTAAAAACAGATTTTTTTCATGAAGCAGCTACAGCTCTACAGCTGAGTCCTAAGTTACTGGCGACTACATTAGTCGATATGCTGTACAATATTAATATTAATACACTGATTGTGTATTTTAGAAAAGAAATATAAGAAATCAGTCAAAAGGAACAAATGCAAAAAATAAGGATTTCAAGTGTTTAAATTCTGCAGTAATACTCTGTAATGAAAAAGCATTGGTTTCAAGGCATATCTCTATCAGGAAAAGGAAGTGCCAGGAGAACTAATACAGTTGAACACCGTATATTCAAGAGTTTATTCAAATCAAATAAATATCCAAAGAAAATGGAAACACAACTCAAATGCAACTTCCTTACTCAAAGTTTAGACATGTCTGTGCAATTAAAATTTATTTAGTAACCTCAAAGTCTAGCACAGCTGGCACTCCCAGTGCTCATGACCACAACTAACCTCATCAGCCAGGATCTGAATGTTCCAATACAGACAGAACAACAAGAAGTTACATTTCATCTAAAGCTTTGTTTCCACTCTGTAAGTGTTTCCACTCTATAGCTCCTTTTCATAAACATCCCAGTAATGCAGAATCTCCAACAACAGCATATTTCCCCCCCAAAATAAAGACTGAACTAGCTGAAATCTAGAAAAAAAGAGTTCTTATTCTGTTCTACTAAGTTTGTGTAGCCTACTGTCTGTTTTACACACACTGTCATTTTCATTTAAATCTCACAAATTGGATGCAATGGTATGTTTTCAGGACTAACTTTGCACAGATGAAGAAATTTTGTTTTGATGTAAGTTTCCTCTGCTGCAGACTGGACATCTTTCCAATACTACAGTTAGTCAAACAGGATATATTACATTTTTTGGAAGTACATATTTGAAAGAGAATAAATTCTAAGCTTGTTTAGATAGAAAGGTCCAACTCACTGAACTTCATGTAAACAGATGTAGTGGGTGTAAGTATCAAAATGCTGCAGTCTCTTGATAGTGTAAATTTTATCCATAGTGCATATAGCGTATTTGCACACTAGTGAAATTTTATATACACGTCTTAGATTCATGTGGGCTAGAATTGTTTTTTTTAGAGTGTCTGGTACAACACTATGTTTCGGTTCCAGGAGAAAAGCAATGTTGATAACAAATTGATCACAGAATCATCAAGGTTGGAAAAGACCTTCAAGATCATCCAGTCCAACCATCCACTTATCACTAATAGTTCTCACTAAAACATGTCCCTTAACACAACATCTCAACATTCCTTGAACACCTCCAGGATTGGTGAGTCCACCACCTCCCTGGGCAGCCCATTCTAGTACCTGACCACTCTTTCAGAAAACCAGTATTTCCTAATGTGCAGCCTAAATCTCCCCAGTACAGCTTGCAGCTGTTCCCTCCAGTCCTATTACTAGTTACACAAAAGAAGAGATTGACCCCCAGCTCACTATAACCTCCCGTCACGTAGTTATAGAAAGCAATAAGGTCTGTTTTTGATGCCATTGGCCTTGGCCACACTGAAGGCTTATGTTCAGCCAAGCATTAATCAATATCCTTCAGGTCCATTTCCTCTACACAATCTTCCAGCCACTCTGCCACAAGCCTGTAACATTGCTTGGAGATGTTGTGGCTGAAGAGCAGGACCTGTGCACTTGGACTTGTTGAACCTCACCCCATTCACCTCAGCCCAGCGATCCAGCCTATCCAGATCCCTCTGTAGGACCCTGCTGCGACCAAGCAGATCGACACTTCCTGCCAGCTTGATGTAATCTGCAAACTTACTGAGGGCACACTCAATGTCCTCACCCAGTTGATCAATAAAGATACTGAAGATACTGAGGACAGGCACCAGTACCGATCCCTGGGGAACACAACTCGTGACTGGTTGCCAGCTGGATTTAACTCCATTCACTACCACTAGGCCTGGCCCTCCAGCCAGCTCCTTACCCAGCACACAGCTTACCTGTCCAAGCCATGGGCTGCAGCTTCTGCAGGAGAATACTGAAGCAGAGATTGTGGGAGGCTTTGCTGAAGTTAAGGGAAATCACATCAACAGCCTTTCCCTCACCATCCAGGCAGGCCACTCCATCGTAGGAGATCGTGTTGGTCAAGCAGGCCCTGTCCTGCACAAATCCATGCTGGCTGTGCTTGATCCCCGGTTGCCTCACACATACTGTGTAATCTCACTCAAGATGATCTGCTCCATAACCATTCCTGGCACCGAAGCCACGCTGACAGGCTGTAGGACCCCAGATCCTCCTTACAACCCTTGTAGAAAAGTCAGATTGGCAAGTCTCCTGTCTTCCGGGACCTACCCAGCTGACCAGGAATGCTGACACATGATGGAAAGCAGCTTGGCTATCATCGCCACCAGTTCCCTCAGCACTTTCAGATGGATCTCATCCAGCCCCATGGACTTGTGGCAGTCC
Source organism: Tetrao urogallus (assembly GCF_951394365.1). Lineage (NCBI taxonomy): Eukaryota > Metazoa > Chordata > Aves > Galliformes > Phasianidae > Tetrao > Tetrao urogallus. The sequence goes on along the minus strand of NC_136813.1, from coordinate 39,989,335 downwards.
ACATGGAATAGTAGGCCTCTGACTGCTTCCTCCTGAATCATGGGGGATCTATTCCTCTACCCATCCGAGACTTCCTAGTCAGTGAGTAGAGTACCCTGATGATAACTGGCTTGACTTTTAAGGACAGATGTAAATAAGGCATTGAGAATCTCAGCCTTTTCCCTATCCTCAGTGGCCACATTTCCAGATGCATCCAGTAAAGAAAGGAGATTCTCTTTGGTCCTCCTCTTACCGTTAATAAATTCATAAAAGATTTTCTTGTTCCCTTTTACCCCAGCCAAGTTGAGTTCAAGCTGGGCTTTTGCCTAATTTTCTCCCTGCTCATCCTACCAACTTCTTTGTACCCTCTCCAAGTTGCATAGTGCAGAGCCAAGGCCATTTTTAGCAAAGGCCTCAGGGAGCTAGGATGGAAAAGAATTAGGACAGCTGACTAAAAATGACCAAAGGGATATGCCATTCCTTATGATATCATGTAGAAGCAGTTCTGAAAGAGGTGGGAGTTAATATCTCTCTCTTCCACTGCTCAGGTGACTAGCATGGGACTGATCAGGTATGGTTAGCAATTGCTTGTGCATCTCTTGTCATATATGCTCACATAAATATAAAAATGGTCATAACTATTGCCCTTCTCCTTTTCTCTATCCTTAGTAAACAGTTTTATCTCAACCCCCGAGTTCCACTTGTATTTCCAGATTCTTTCCCCCATCCCACTGGGAAGGGCGGAAATGAGCAATGGACTGTGTGGTGCTTAGCCACCTGCCAGGTTAAACCACAACACTATGTTATTGAAGTTAGGCTCTTGAATTTGTGATGTATTTTCAAGTGCTGACACAATACATTGGTGTTTCTGAGGTATGTTTTCTTTTTTTTCCCTTAATATCATTTATTTTACCTAATATATTCTATTCTTTTAGGTATTGGAGGGCCACTGTAACGTTCCCCAGAGCCTTCTCTTCTCCAGACTGAACAGCCTCAGCTCTCTCAGCTTCTTTTGTAGTAGAGGTGCTTCAGCCCTCTGAACATCATTGTTGAAAGTTTTTTAAAACAGGCTGTTTTACAAAGGTTGTCAATGCAAACCTATAATTATACTGATACTATTTTTCAAATTGTTTTCCAAAACTTAGTTTTATCATTACTTTTATTAAGGTTGTAGGCTTCATATTAATGTTCTCGTAACTGTTGTGGATAGCAAAAAGGAAGAGATAATACAGAAACAGTAATTTCTTGAATAGAATCATAGAAGTTGGAAGAAGCTCACAAGGACCATCGAGTTCATCTATCTGCACAGGGCAAGCTAAATCCATATCTAAGAGCACTGTCAAACACTTCTTGATCACTGATAGGCTTGGGGCCACAAAAGCTTCCCTGGGGAGCCTGTTCAAGTGCTTCATCAGTCTCTCAAGAAATAACTTTTTCTTAATATCATAAAATCATATCATAGAACGGCCTGGGTTAAAAAGGACCACAACGATCATCTGGTTTCAACCCTCATGCCACCTGCAGGGTCAACAACTACTAGACCAGGCTGCCCAGAGCCACATCCAGCCCAGCCTTGAAGGCATCCAAGAATGGGGCATCCACAACCTCCTTGGGCAACCTGTTCCAGTGTGTCACCACCCTCTGTGTGAAAAACTTTCTCCTAATATCTAACCTAAGCCTCCCATGTCTCAGTTTAAAGCCATTCCCTCTTGTCCTGTCACTATCCACCCATGTAAACAGTCATTCCCTCTCCTGTTTATATGCTCCCTTCAAGTACTGGAAGGCCACAAATGAGGTCCCCCCAGAGCCTTCTCCTCTCAAAGCTAAACAAGTCCAGTTCCCTCAATCTTTCCTCATAGGAGAAGTGCTCCAGCCCTCTGATCATCTTAGTGGCCCTCCTCTGGACCCACTCCAAGAGCTCCACATCCTGCACTGGGGAGCCCTGGCCTGGATGCAGTACTCCAGATGGGGCCTCACAAGAGCTGGCTGGGGGGGGGGGGGTTGGAGGGGGACACAACGGACACAATCACCCCCTGGCCACCCCTTTTTTAAGGCAGCCCAGGATTGTGAGAATCCTTCTTTGTTTTTTTGGCTCAAAGCTTGCTTCCTGAGGTATTTCTTGTGATAAGACTGACTCATCTAGGAGATGAGTGATGGGTGTTGCCATGTGGCAATCAACATAGCTGTGTGGACAATTTTACATTTGAAAACATTTCTTTGGAGCTGTGTGCCTTTGAAAGATAGTGCTCAGGACTGTTTACTGGTGGAAGATCTAGCCTGTGACCAAATAACTCCAGCTTGCTATGGGAGACTGGGGGGTGATGCCACTGTATCCTGTGAAGGCAAGATATAAGTTGGTGCCTCCCTGCTCCCTTTTACCTGCTGGCAAGGCCCAGAAGATGCAAACAAAGAAGTTTCCTGCTGAGATCCCAGAGCCAGAATCTGCCACTCCAACTAGAGCTGACTCAACCACTTTGGACTTATTATAAATAAGTTTGTACTACCATTGAAAAGTTGCCATCATTGCCGTGGTCACCATCATCGTCAACAGAACAACAATGTCTGACAGCCCACCACTGCTGAAGATCAATGACTGAACTATGTACCACGCTGGATTCGTGGTGGTAACTATCTCCCTCTTGCTTCCTATAAAGACTCCTTGCTTCCTCTTTCCTGTCTTTTCTATCACCCTCCTTCCCTTCCCCATTACCCTAATTCATAGTAGCGTCCATCCTCCCCTTCTCCATCTCCATGATTAATATCTGTAATAAACTAGTCAGACCAACATTTGAACTGCTGTTTCTTAATCTCACACCAAGTATACAGATATTAAAAGAACCTCCACTCCCTCCTATAAATTGGAGCAAGACAAGGATGTAGTTGGCCATCTGTACTGCAAGCGCACACTGCTAGCTCACGTCCAGCTTCTCTTCCACTAGGACCACCAAGTCCTTCTCCACAGGGCTGCTTTCAAGGCGTTCTTCCCCTAGTTTGTATAAATACATGGAGATGCCCCAACCCAGGTGCAGCACCCTGCATTTGGCCTTGCTGAATCTCAGTAGGTTCACATGGGCCCGCTTCTCCAGCCTGTCCAGGTCCCTCTGGATGGCTTCCCTTCCTTCCAGTTATTGACTGCACCACTCAGCTTGGTGTCATCCACAAACTTGTGAGGGTGCACGTGATGCAATTGTCTGTGTTATTGATGAAGATGTTGAAGAGCACTGATCCCAAGACAGACCCCCGAGGGACACCTCCATCCTGACAAAGAACCATTGGCTGCGTCCAATTCCTAATCCATCAAACAGTCCATCCTTCAAATCCACACCCCTCCAATTTGGAGCGAAGGATGTGGCAAGGGACCATGTCAAAGGCTTTGCAGAAGTCCAGGTAGATAACATCTATTGCCCTTCCACCACCCATGGTGCCATCACTCCATCATAGAAGGCCACCAGATTGGTCAGGCAAAATCTGCCCTTGGTGAAGCCATGCTGGCTGTCTCAAATCACCTTTTCATCTCATATGTGCTTTAACATGGTAACCAGGAGGATCTGCTTCATGATCTTCCCAGGTACAGAGGTGAGGCTCACCAGCCTGTAGTTCCTTGGGTCTTCCTTTCTCCCTTTTTTAAAAATGGGAGTAATGTTTCCCTTTTTCCAGTCACCAGGGACTTCACCAGCCAGCCATGATTTTTCAAATATGGAGAGTGGTTCGGCAACCACATCAGCCATTTCTCTCAGAACCCTGGGATGGATATCACCTGGCCACATGAACTTATATACATTCAGTTTCATGATGAGGTCTTGATCTTGTTCCATTGTTACATTGGGACAGAATCTGTTCCACTTCCTCTTGGTGTATGGATAACCTCTAATAAGATAACGGCTTTTGTCATGAGCTAGGAGTAGCCATAGCAGGATAGTGCTTAGGGCTGTCCACTTTCAACTGTTTTTCTGTGATCCTTTGTGAAGGTAAAATTTTTAATCATGTAACAGTACTGAGTAAGTGTGTCCTGAACGAAGTAAAAGAAATAGCTCTTCTACAGAAAAAAAAAAAAACATTCATTTTTTCCACTTAATTTTAGAAGGAATGAGTTAAATAAAAAAGGGTTTTAATTGCCATCTATTAATGAATGCAGAGCTGTTCAAGAGAGCTAGCAAGCTATTACTCTTGTGTGTAAGGGAACTCAAAACAGCTTATTTTTCATCTTGCACAAATAGATTCTGAAGAATCTGCCAGAGATCAAATATCCATATCTAATTATGACAAACTGGATTCCTCTGGATATGTCTCCTACAAAAGAGTCTGAACGAACTTCTTCTAGCAATACCTCTATAATAAAAGGACAGTAAAGGACAGTAATAGAAGTTCTACTAAATCAGTTTGGTTTACTCTAGTGTTATTAAATAATGTAATAGACTTTATAAAGTTCTCTATGCTTCCAAGAAACGTCTATGCTTTTAAGAAGTCTATATACTTTCAAGAGAATTTCACCATATCACCATTTTTTTTGCTCTAAAATTGTTCTACTTAGTACTGGTATTGAAGTTCTAATACATACTTGAAAGAATAAAATAGAAAGACATTTTCCTATACATTATCTGTTTAGCTTCCTAAAATGGAATTAATAAGCAGTTTTATACAAGCCAGATTAAAAGACAAAGGATTTATCAGTAAGGATGCATAATAAGGACCTATCCTTTCCAAGTGAAGTATCTAATGCTAACATATGACATGCAGAGATAATTTCTATGATGGATACTGTTAACCTAACACACACGTCTTAAACATCTCACCATAAGAAAATGTTTTGCTTTCTTCTTTCCTTAGTTTTCCCTGAAACAGTATAGCTTGGTAAGCTTTTTCAAAATGTTCTGCTTCAGCACTGTTTGGTGGAAATACTAACTCAACCATGTACATCTTTTGGTGATGTCATCTTTTCCTCCTTCTCCCCCCCCCCCCAAGTTTCTTCATTTCGAATTATAATTGAAAACAACTTTGTAATGCCTCATTAAGTATTAATAACATACCTCCAACTTTCTCTGATATTTCTCACATTCTATTTGGCACTGTGAAAGATTCTTAGCTGTTTCTTGTTGCATGAGTTGAATATGTTCACTTTCAAAGGACTTTAACTTACTTTGGTGAAGAAGTTCAGATACTTTGCTTTCTGTGCCAAGCTGCATTTGTCTATACCTAAAAACAAACAAACAAACAAAAAAATTTTTTTTTTTTTTGAATCTTCAAAACATCTGCTTGTTCTGTTTTGAAATTTATACCTGAAATGAAATTGAGAGTATTTTTAAGAGTTTGGTAAATACAAGTTAGTTATCTATTTGTAGTTGCCTATCTAAGTACCATTGGATAGATGACTATAAAACACAGCAGGTAGAAAACTCAGTCCATGGCTTTGCTAAATTTGTGGATTGGTAATGCAAAAATCAAATGACAGTGGCCTTAGTTTTTAAAAATATTACATCAACATGAATTTTCTTTTCAGTATAGATGTGCATACATTCCATACCTCTAACAATGAAATCTTTAAAGGACACAGGAGAGATACCAAGGAGGCTATTGCCTCTTCTCCACCAACTGTAATACATGATCCAGAGAAGTAGTGTTAGACACCAACGGAATCAAGGCTGCATTCCCTTAGGTTTATCTTGGATATGTGCTACACTAATTCTTCCCATAACCAAAGACATAAAGAAACCAGACCATGACAGTTTATTTCCACAGTCAACCTCAGGTTGAAGACTATCTAACAGGAATTAAGCTATCAGACAAATAGTATTCCACTTAGAAGCAGGTATCTGTTGTTCCACTCCTTATGCTTAATAGGCAATCTCAAAAAGGTTTCTAATGGAATACTAAATTACTGGACTGTAAAAATGAAGCTGATGTGAATAACAGTAGAAAACCTTAAGAAGCTGGGTGTTAAATCATATGAAATTTAAAGGAGATACGTAGAAAGTAACGAATAAAAATTTTCTTAACCATATACATAAAATTACCAACTCCTACTTAACTTTTAATTTGGAAATGAGATCTTGGGATTATACTGGACAAATCTATTATATCTTTAATTCAGTTTTAAACAGTGGTAAAAAAATAACATTTGGGGAATGGCTGTGAAAGGAATAGAGAACATACAGAAATCATCATGTCACTTTACAATTCCACACTGCTACCTGCATAATGAATGCTGAACACATTGCTAGTAACTAACCTCACAAAGAATATAGTAGTACATGTAAACATGTTCTTTACATGTAAACTACATGTAGTTTGAGAAGGGCATTAAAGATATTTGACAATTGGCAACATTGTGCTATAATATAGTGACAGTATGAGAAATAGGTTAATTAAGCAAACCAGAATGCTAAAGAGATGGTATAAGAAAACGGGAGTTATAAGAGGCCTGAAACAGCCTAAGTGGCATCGAGAACGGGATTGAGAATCAATTATTTACCATATTTTCCAATAGATGAATGAGGAGGTGTGTAATAAAACTAGCAGCTGTGGAATGAAAAGCAAATATAATTCTTCACAGACTATCATGAAATATGTGAAATTCCTTGTATAAGATGTTCTGAATACTCAATGTTAACACTTACTCAGGATGAGATCGAACAAACTCTCAGAAGATAAATCCTTTGACAACTATTAAATGTAAGATGGTACTTCTCACACAAATCACTGAAATTGTTAGAATGCCAGATAAACCTTCACTCTAACCCATTACTGCTCTTAACTGCCATTTGTCAAGTAGCAGTTGCAACACATTTCTACTCTATTTAGTATCTAATCTTTAGGTAGGATTGAGAGCATTATTAAAAAAAAAAAAAAAAAAAAAAAAAAAAAAAAAAAGGGGATTAGTCAGATATTTACCCTGAGGATTTCAGATGTAGGAATGTTTCTAAGATACAAAAAGGAAGCAATTTTCACTGAAATAAACAGAAAAAACAGGTGACACTATGATGTCCTCTGTAAACATTTGTGTATGTATAAACAGTCCAATGCATGAATGAGATTGTTCCCATACAGACTGCATGAGGAAAGAGTGGAAATTTTGCCCACAAACTCATGAAGACATCATCACTCTTTCTAAAAACAACTTTCTTGTCAATAGCAACATGACATTTCCTCTCATACAATACTGCTAAATGCCCATTATCTATCTGATATCAACTGCTGTCAATTTTGCTTGAGGCTGATACTTTAAGCATTTCATCATTGCTCTGACTGTATGTTCCCATTTTCATTTTATCACACAAAAATAGTTTCAGCATGCTTACATTCTGTATACTTTGTACGTGATTGGCTGCAGACAGGACAGTCAATCTTTTCTGCTAAGCACGTTGTTTACAACCCTGGGAAGAATATTTCATTCCAAAATGAGCATGTCTTCACAAAGATACATGTCATCTAACCATCTGCAATGCAATGCACAAATGAAATTTATCTACAAGTGACATTCATTGACTTTAAACAACATTATGCCTTCACAGAAAATAAGTAGCTATCCTTTCCAGAAGACTGCTTCAGATCTTAAAATAGTCTGAGGCTTAATGATCTGTAGAGAGCATACACACTGGAAACATGCATAAACAGAAGTTATATATACTTTCCTATACCTTACAAAACTTTCCAGAAAAGTGTACTAGATCTGACAATTTTCAAAGTCCACTCAATCAACTAGGTGCTTCCAGACCATGCTTATCAGCAAAATCACAAATGGTAACTTTAGGAAAAAGAAAATTTTCTTTAGAAATTCTAAGTAATTTACATTGGCATAGTATGGTTTGTACTGGTAAGGTTATGAAGAACCTCGTGTGCTTTCCAATTGGCAATGATTTTTGAGAAACAGTCAGGGCAGAGCTTATGAGTAATGATAAGTAACAACTTCATATGCTCTTTTGTCAACAAATAATAACATCTATTTTCATGTGTAGTATGGAAAATAACACTCCCATTAATGACAGAAAAGATCCGCCCTTTTTTCCAATCTGGTAAAGGAGAAACTGTTGTCCAACCAAGAATATTTTCTAGTACGCCTCAAATAAGATTTTCTTACTACACCTTTGAGCTCACCAGTGAGCTCTCCATTACAGCAAAGTTTTCAGAGTTTCTTCGGCATGTGAGTTTTTATTTGGCTAAATAGCACATCTGACTTCTTGGCTATTATTTCAGCAGAAGTCTAGGAGCACACATACACATACAGTCATGAAACACAATGTCAGAACACATTCCTTAATCCACCTAGATGGTCTCCAGGAAAAACAACAGAAAACGAATCCACCCTATGCTTGAATATCACTACTATTGTGGGTGTACAGGATTTTTCCCCATAAAAAAATTTAATAAAACTGATACGGTATAGTTTTTGTTTCACAAAAGAATATGGGTTGAGAATTACAGAGTAATTACAGAGTGAGTTAATGAAAAAAACAAACACACAAGAATCATCTGAAATGAAGTCTCAACTTCATTATTTTTCTGCACCATCAAGATGACCAACCAGTAATGCTGGAAGTTCACTGGAGTGACACAAAAGTTATTAATTTTAGAGTAAAGTAGAAGGAATATTCAGTTAGGGACTTAAACAATAGTTCCTAAGCAAAGATATAACATTAAAATTATCACAAAATGGACTTCAATGTAAGCAGTGAGAAAAAGTACACTTCTCTAAATAGTGTGCATCTAAAGAAAGCCAACTGAAAGCAGAGATTACCAACTGCTTTTTCATTGGGGTAAACTACCAGGCATATCCAGCACAGCTCAATCTAATAGTCATATTCAAAAGCTTTTACAGTATGTGCATGTAACTTTACAAACTTCTTACAAGCATTGTATATGTACTGAGATAGCACTGTTTATACCTGACAGAAATAGACTGTTAACTTCTACCACTGTCTATTCCATAGACAAAATCTGAATTTACATCAGTACTCTTCAAAAGCAGGTATAACTGAATAATGAAGTACATAGGAAGACAATGAGATCTGTGAAATTAAGCATTCAAATAGTAAATTGTAGTGGTAAGATCATTATAAAAAGGAATGACAAGCAGGTAAATTATATGAAATACATCTTCCAAATGAAGTCCACTTGGATTATACAAAGATGAGTACCAACCCTTTCCAACTTTGTGAACATGATTATAGAAATCTAAGGTTCTTTAGGATACAGTTGAGATGTTATTTTCAAGTTAAAAAAATGAAGAAAAAAAATCAGTGACTTGTAAGTTGCGAAATGCTCCTGACTCCACAGAAGGGTCAGTTCCAGGTCTAAGATCTTCAGAGTAATTACAATATATTCTTTTTTTCTTTTAAAAAAATGTATGTACTTTGGTTCAGTGCCAAATCTGCAAAGAAACCTAAATGCTACAGACATTTTCTCCCTAACCTCTCCTATTGCAATCCTATTCCTTCCAGTCCCAACATGTACTCTAATGTCCCTATCCTTCTCTCACCCTGTTGCAGCTCCAACTCAGATTTCTCATCCTTTCCAATTCTGCTTTCATTCTTTCTGCTTGAGGTATGTTTTTTCTCTTCATGTTTGTTCCAGCCTATTCAGTTCTCATTCCTATCTTTTAGTCCTATTCTCCAACTGTTGGTCATCTTTTTATTCCTCTATTGCTGTCATGGTTCACAAAAATCAGGGAATCGCAGAATGATTTAGGCTGGAAGGGATCAACAAAGATCGAGTCCAATTCCTCTGTGTCACGAGCAGGGATATCTTCACAGCATCAAAGCTGGTGAGGGGTCTGGAGAACAGGCTTTACAAGGAGCAGCTGAGGGAAGCAGGATTGTTTTGTCTGGAGAAGAAGCAGCTGAAGAGAGACCTTACTGAACTCTACAACTCCCTGAAAGCAGGTTGTGATGAGGCAGGGGTTGGCCTCTGCTCCTGCATAAGCAGAGACAGGACAGGAGGGACTGGCCCCTAGTTGCACCACAGTAGATTCAGGTTGGATATTAGAAAGAATTTCTTCTCTGAAAGAGTCATCAGGCACTGGAATGGGCTACCAAGGGAGGTGGTTGAGTCACTGTCCCTGGAGCTGTTCAAAAAATGTTTAGACGTTTAGTAAGGGACATGGTTTAATGGGGAAATATTGGTGATAGGTGAATGGTTGGACTGGATGATTCTGGAGGTATTTCCCAACCTTGGTGATTCTATTATTCTATCTTCCACTAGACTAGATCACGCAAAACCCCATTCAACCTGACAAACACTTACAGGGATGGTGCATCCACAACTTCTCTGGATAACCTGTGCCTCACTATCCTCTGAGTAAAGAATTTCTTCCTAATAACTAACCTACATCTAGCCTCTTTTAATTTGAAACCATTACCCTTTGTCCTGTCACTACAGGCCATTGTAAAAATTCTCTTTATAAGCCCTATTTCAGTAGTTGAAAAATTGCAATGAGGCCTTCCCTTTCAATACCTAAAGGGTATCTATAAGGAGGAAGAGGATATGCTTAGTAGCACAGTCAATTGTGACAAGGGGAAGTGGAAATTGAACTAGATGACCTTTAATTTAGAAGTCCATTCCAACTCAAAAGATTCTATGATTCTATGAACAAAATCTTTGCTGTTTATTCTTCTTCCTGGAGTCACAAAAGGATTAATAGGAGCTTACATTGGCCTAAATTAAATTCAGTCATGTAATAGACCACATATACACTGTCCATACCTGAGACAAGCTATAAGACACCAGTTCAAACATGAGTAGTCAAAAGATCCTATTGTTGGTATTCTCTTCGATCCTTGGTACTAAAAATTGATTGGCTTGTTTCTGAGCAAGAAAAAAATTTCCCATAAATTGAGTTCACACCAAGTAACTGGAAATGTAGGAACTCCACTGCTTAGTTTTAAATGTGTTAATTGCTCAGTTTCTGAAGCACTGAGCATAAATTGGATGTGTTGTGTATCTGGCTAGTTTAATAAACCATATGTCTATTATAATAATCACTAGAAAATGGAAAACTATTATTCTTAATTTAAATACATGTAATTAATTGAGATACCTATGTCAGTTTCATATTATCTATTATTTTAAATTACTTCTCACATAGACTAAAGTAACAGGGTACTTATTAATCTTAGTATAATGATTAAACAGAAGATAAAATATGTTATCTACAAATAAACAAAAAAAGTTTGCTTCTAGCACAGCCCTGATACATTATACAAAGCTATCTTTTGCACATGCATAACAGCACATAACATGGTAAAAATGACAAATTTTGAAACTATAAGAAACATACTCAACTGAAGAGGAAAGCACAACTGTACAAGCTCCAGAATAAGCATAATTACATTTCTCATTACCTAAACAATATCAGCGTTCAAATGAATAAACACTTACTCTTAAAAACTCACCTTGAAATGACAGATAGAAAAGGATTTCTTCTCCACAACATTGTTTCAGTATTCATATTATAATCAAAAAGCACAAAAGTAAACACATGAAAATCCTGTTATATTTTAAGTCACATTTTCTATGTACACTTTCCTGTTTGAATTCCCATTCAATTTCAATCATGACTAAATTAAAACAATATCCATATTTCATGCTTCAGTTCACAAGACCTACCACGTTGAAGCTGAATTCTGTAATAAATCAACAAAAACACAAATAATAACAAAGAAACTAATTCATCAATAATGTATATTAACTATGTACAATCAACAACATACAATCAGCAGAGTAGCATGATTAGGCTGGTATTTAACAGGCTGTATAACTAGAAGAATAATCACAGTGGAAAGGGACAATAAAAAATAAATGAAAATGCACGCCCTTTTCTGGGTTGACAGAAAAAATCCAAAGGGAACAATATCCAGAAAAAAAATCCTTCCACAGAGGCAGTCAGCCCTTAAATGGGGTCTAGGAGAGGTGGAGCCAGGCTCTACTCCTTCTGGTCACACAGGTGAATTGCCTTCACCTGAGCTCCCGTGGCTGACTCAGTGCTTCCCTCAGGTGATTCAATCAGTGGTTTAGGCCATGACTGAACAGTTCCCATACATTCTACCTCTTCACAGTGTGAAGAAATGATCAAGTTTACTAGGGGGTGAATATTCCCTAATACAGAGATCCAACACATCATGGCACTTATACAATTGCCTGTCGTGATGCAGGTTGACACAATTTAAGACAAGCAATGATCAGTGTAAGGTGGAAGTTCATGTTCTTATATGGGCCAGTGCTCAGGTGAGTTACCAGAGGCATGTGGTTATCAGGTGCAGGTCCATCCTATGCTCCATTAGTCCCATGTAGATCATCACTGGATGTTACACGTGATCTGACAGTAACACTGGAACGCTTTGATAGCATTTAATTCCTTCCAGTGATCCTGAAGGCTCAAAAACTCACGAGATGGAATTGACACTCAATGTTGTTTTCTTCTGCCCAGTGTTGTATCATTGCACCAGTAAAATGAGTCCCTTGGTCACTCTCGATGATTTGAGGTGTCTCGTAGGCCAACATCAGTTCAGTAAGTGCCTTGATGGTACATGCCTGGTTTGCTTTCAGTACTGGATAGGCCTGCAGTAGCCCACTTGTGGTGTCGATGCAGGTCAGGGCATATCTCTCTCCTCAGACCGAGGGAGGGGCCTGACGTAATCAACCTGCTATTGATGGAGAGGATTGTGTCCTCTAGCAAGATGGGCTGTTGTTTCGGGCAACGACCTCAGTTTCATCTTGGAGCAAGCAATCTCAGCATCCCTGGACGATGTCAGGTAGCTGTATGGGCAGTCCCCATGCTTTAGCAGCTGCCCACATTGTCTTCTGTCGAGCATGCTGTAGCTTCTGATGTAACCAACGGATTATGTTCTCAGATGGCAAATTCTCAATCCATCAAACTTGGGCTGGTGTGTTGGCTTTATCATTTCCCAGTGATTGTAGGGGCTGATCTTATAATCAGACCCTTGGTAGACACATACAGTCCTGTGTTTAACTGCATTCCATATGTCTAATCACATGTCTTTGCCCCAGATTGGTCAGGTGTGGATAGTCCATTAATGGGTGGCCCAGGAATGTGCAATCCAAAGAGTGAGCCTCCGGTACACAGCTCAACTATCTGTACAGATATTCAGGATATCATCACCAGGTTCCTTGGTTATAACCATCCACACGGCTCGCAGTTCTGCCCATTGGCTGCTCTGACTGTCCCCCTCGTCAAATCAAATTGTCTCGGTGGAGGGATGGCATGCTATTGCTCTCCACCATCTTGAGTTGCCTTTGCTGGATCCATCTGTGTACTGATCCATCAGGCATCTTCAAGGATAGGATATTTCCCCCTCTTGAACTGGACTCTTCCCTGGTGGAGTGACCAATGTTTCTTTTGGTGCATTGCTGCGATATGTCACTGGGCTTAGGATCTTCTGAAGTTCTTCTTTCAATGGTGATGAAGACAGATCACTCCTCTGGCTGAGATAGGTGACCCATTGTGCCACTGTTTGTGCTTGGGTCACCCTTGTCTTAGGAAGGTGGGTCAGATCTTTCACCCGTCCATGAATTGGCAGAGTGGTCTTAACTATGATTTCAGCTGTTTTGAGTTATCGGCTCTACTGCCTGTAATGCAGAGTAGGCAGCCAGTAACTGTTTCTCAGTCACTGTATATCTTTCTTCTGCTCCACGCCAGACCTGAGCCAGAAACCAATGGGAGTCTGAACAGAACTCTGGTGTTGCCACAGGCCCCAACCAAAGCCATCTTGAGTAACGTCAACGTCCAACTCGGCTGGGAGGGTAGGATCAAATATACCCAATGCCTGGGCTTGTTTAACTGCCAGTTTTGCCTGCTGGAAGGCGGCTTGTTCTGTTTTCTCACAGTCCCATAATTGCCCTTCCTTCATGAGTCTGTACAGTGGTTTCAGCAGCTGTGCTAAATGAGGTGTGAAAGAACGCCAGTTTCCCAATATACCTAAAAATTCTTGATTGTTGCAGCTGCTATGGTGTTGTAGGGACTGGGAATGCCTGAACCTTATCTATGACAGCTCTGGGCAGGACTTCAGTGTTTCCTGACCAAACTACCTCCAGGACTTTTATGGACAGGCCTAGACATTGCAACTTCTGAGGATTTATAGCCCATCTTCTTTCCTGCAGATAAGCAGTTAGTGAATCTGCTGCCTGTCCTACCACCTCCAGTGAGTCAGATGTCAACAAGAGAACTTCAATATAATACAAGTTAACATTATCAGGCCATCTCCAATTAGCCAGGTCACACGCCACTAGATTATGGTATTATGTTGGTGAATGCATGTACCCCTGTGGCGGAATGTGAAAGGTCCACTGCCCGCCTCCCCATGTAAACACAAAGTGGTCTTGCAATTCTTCAGCAACTGGAATACTGAAGAATGCATTTGCTAAATCTAGGACACAACGGTAGGTTTTTATCTCCCTACTCAATGTGTACATTATGGAAACAATACTGGTTATGGCTGCATGAATAGGCGGCATGATCTTATTCAATTCTTTATAATCCACCATCATTCTCCATGTTCCATCCGAATTTCGCACTGGCCATATGGGGGAATTATATGGGCTATGTGCAGGTCTTATAATGCCAACTTTTTCTAATTCCTGCACCATTCTTGATATTTCATCCATGTGGGAGTCTGTCTCACATTAGTAATCCGGCACGATTTCAACAGGCAAATAGGCTCATGCTTCACATGGCCTGTCAATATTGCCTGTACCGCCTAGATACTAATGCACTTTTATCAAAGTCTGAACTCTCCCACAGTCATCTGGATAGCTAGACCCCATAAAATATCTATGCCCAAGATGTATATCTGGGCTTTCAAATATATATATATATTATTATAATATTATATATTTCATATATCACCTATATATAGTATATATATATAGTGTATATATATAGTATATATATTCATATATCACCTATATCCAATTCGCGAATGTAATTTTGAAGGTCCTTCATGGAGGACCATAGCCCTGTGTAACGGTGTATCTGATTTATTAGGCCAGACCTTATGGAATGCCACCATCAACCAATGTATTATGGTTTTCATTGATATAGTGGATGCCAGCATATAGCCTCTGCCCAAGGGCAGACTGTACAGTTTAGAGATTTCTGGCCTGTTGACCACAGCACTTTCTGCCCCTGAATCCCATAATCTTAACAGCCAAGTTGGCACGCTTTCTCTGGGCTTCTGTCAGAACCATTATACTTGGTCCATTAATTCCATTGACGTATATGGACGGGCCATCACATGTAAATGAGTTTGGGCAGGGGTCACTGATTAGCGGGCATATCTTGCATTTTTTTCATTTTGAGTTACATAATGGATCTCCATGGGTCCATTGCTAGCGGAGCATTGAGATCTGATTTTAAGTTCTATTTTCTGGATCAACCAGGTCCACTGATTCAGAAGCCTGGTTATTATCTATTGAAATGTTACAGACCTGCCCTACTGGAAAAAATCAGGCTTGCTTTTTTACCCCATCAGTATACCAAGTTCTTGCTCTAATTATTCTATGTGGACTCTCAATAATTGATTTTCATTTCCTAAGGTACTGGCTCTGATTTCAGCCTGACTTAAAACATCTAACAGTGGCCATGCCACTGTGGAAGCAGCTAGCTACCGTTCTTTTGTAACCAATATATCTCAGCTTAATCCATGAAAATAGTCCGCCATGTGGAAAGGAGAAATATTTTTCATAACATGTAGGGGACCCCATTTTTCAATTGTGGTTGCTAATTCATAATAAGGTGAACCCAGAAATCCTGGGATCTGTCCAGGGATTGTTTTGTCTAGGGGGGGTAGCATTCTTTCCCCTAACCCACTTACAGATATTCGAAAGGAAAGACACTATATATATATATATATATATATATATATATATTTCTTTTTTTAGTATACTTGGCCTGCCTGGCTCACCAAGTGTAGTCAATAAGTACACAATCAGCAGAGTGGCATGGTTAGGCTAGTATTTTACAGGTTGTATAACTAGAAGGATTATCATAGTGAAAAAGGATAATCAAAATAAATGAAAATGGTCTAGTATTAAATGCGAAGGTTGGTGGTCCTGCATGTGGCAGGGGGGTTGGAGGTTCATGATCCTTGAAGTCCATTGCAACCCTGACCATTCTGTGATTCTGTGAAAATGCTCACCCATTTCCTAGAGCTGCAGGAAAACTCCAAATGAAGAATACCCAGAAAAAGACCCTTCCTTAGAAGCAGTCAGCCCTTAAATGGGGTCTAGGAGAGGTGGAGCCAGGCTCCACCTCCTTCTGGTCACACAGGTGAATTGCCTTCACCTGAGCTCCCGTGGCTGACTCAGTGCTTGCCTCAGGTGATCAATCAGTGGTTCAGGCCATGACTCAACAGTTCCCATACAAACTGGAATAGAAACAAATTAATCTGAAGTTTAACTGTGAGAGTTTTTGACATGAGTAATATAGAACAAATCTGACTGAGAGAAACATCACTGATTTTGTTGCTATAAAAGACTAAGAAAAGTATCAATTTTTAATACTACTCAACAGTAAACATTTGTAACCTACACTTAGAGTTGTCTCAGTAATTCTTTCTGCTGTTCATAATTATTTTTTCAAGCTGCTATGCAATTCAACAGCTTACCTCCCTAAACTAAGTATTGCCTGTGTCCAGGCCTGGGGCCGCCAGCACTAGAAGGACATGGGACTCTTGGAACGGGTCCAGAGGAGGGCCACTAAGATGATCAGAGGGCTGGAGCACCTCTCCTTTGAGGAAAGATTGAGGGAACTGGGCTTGTTCAGCTTGGAGAAGAGAAGGCTTTGGGGAGACCTCATTGTGGCCTCCCAGTACTTGAAGGGAGAATATAAACAGGAGGGGAAATGGCTGTTTACATGGGTGGATAGTGACAAGAGGGAATGGTTTTAAACTGAGACATGGGAGGTTTAGGTTAGATATTAGGAGGAATTTCTTCACTCAGTGGGAGGTGAAGCTCTGGAACAGGTTGCTCAAGGAGGCTGTGGATGCCCCATCCCTGGAGGCATTCAAGGCTGGGCTGGATATGGCTCTGGACAGCCTGGTTTAGTGGTTGGCAACTCTGCACATAGCGGAAGGGTTGAAACTAGATGATCATTGTGATCCTTTTTAACCCAGGCCATTCTATAATTCTATGATTCTATGATTACTTCATGAAAATATGTATTCAATCACTATTTGTATTTAATCGCTATTGGTATTTGTGGTTCTGGGTTATAGTTGCAGTAGCTACTGTGGTTGATTACAGAAACCTGAAGAGAGCTGGAGTGATGTGGGAAGTGATGTATTTGCTGATTACATTTTTAATTGCAGTACATTGCTCTTCACTGCAAAAATTAAGAGATTGTAGTAGGCTGCTGCAAGACCCCCCCTCGGGATGTGACGCGATAGGACCTCCCCCAGGTCTATGATTGATGTGTGGCACATGCTTTAGGGCGTAGACGAAGCACATAAGGTATATAAGCTAGGGCTCATGTGCAATAAACGCCATTTTGCTGTTCATCATATTGGTGTATACGTGCAGTTATTTGGTCCTGACCTGGTTAGGGTTAGTAGCGTAGGAGGCAATGCAACAGAGATCAGAGTTAACAATTAAACAAAGACGCTGAAACTATTATCTGTATTAGGTTTTCACAAATATAGTATTATTCTTCAGATATCTGTTTGAGTCAGTATAAATATTTTCAGAATCTTGTGACTCTAGGCAGGGTGATTATTAATTACTAGGCTATTTAGTATTTGGGGAGTTGTCAAAGTGCCAATACGTGCATGTAGTTGTACTCTACATGGAGGACATTTATTTTGTCACAACATTATTCAGCTTACAACTGTCCAACAGCATATTTACATACATTCCTTCCACTGAATGTTTTGGTGCAGTAATTTTTCAAAATAGGAGCAGAAAAATTGATAATGAAGGAAAAGAGACACAATTATCATTAAACTGCCAAGTTTATATCAAATTCTTTAGGTAAACAGTCAGGAATTACTCCCAGTATGCTGTAAAACTCTACCAGGGAAAAGCCTTTTTTATTTTTCCTTATTTAATCAACCCACACCACTACTGCCACTGTGAAAAAAAGAACACTGCATTGAAATAAGCATGTGCAGGTGCAAGTGCATACAACACACAAAAACAAAAGTATATGTTTTCATTGATGTTAAATAAGTAAAAGTTCACAGAATTCAAATCTCTGCAGACAGTGAAGATGAAGCTACTGAAAACTTCTGATATACTCAAACACGTCAAATCTATACCATAAACAGATAGAGGGGAAGGAGATTCAAGGAAATCAAGTTCATGCTGACAAATCTTGTTACATTTTCTATTCACTTACATAGCACATTTAATGAACACATCAATAGTTAAATTGCTCTTATTAATATTTTTAGATCTCCAATCTTCTTTCTCTGCTCTTGTTTTTACAAATCAGTGTGCATTTGCAACTCATACCAGAAAATTTGATTGCAAACATATTTTGGAAAGAATATTACAGGCCATGCAACGGTTATAGAAATTGCTGTAGTACTGAAGAACAGAATACAACAGTTCAGCTGGAAAAGACCTACAAAGACCATCAAGTTCAACTGTCTCACCTCTTCAGCGCTAACCAAAAGCTAAAACACGTTGTGGAGCATTCTGAATGCTGACAGGCCTGGAGAATCACCCACATCACTAGGAAGCCTGCTGCAGTGACTGACGATCCTCACAGAAAATAAATTCATTCTAATGTTCATTCTGAACCTTTCCTAGCACATCTTTATACAGTTCTTTTATGTCCTGTCATCAGTTACAAAAGAGATCAGCATCCTCTTCTGCATTTCTCTGTACACAAACTACTACTAAGCAAGATGTAAACTGTCTCATACAACTTTAATAGAACTTTCACAGAAAACTCAGAGACTGAAAGACAAGGATAACAGACTGAAATGTGAAATTCAAATCATATTTTACACTCTAGAAACATTAAAAATGAGTTTTAAAAACTTATATATACACTGGTAATCTTAAAGTCTACCACAGCAGCATTTCTTGTCTGCTGCATACTCCACCATTGCTTTATTTAATAATAAATTCCTAAAAATAATTTTAGATGTAAATACACTAATTATGTGTGTATAATTTTTAATTTTCACTGCAAAAAGGGAAATAAATCTATGTGATATGACTGACAGAAAAGCAGCTATATAAATGAGAACAGCAGTAGTGAAAAGTCACTTTCTTTTAAATAAATAAAACAGATTGAAAACACAGAGAATAACAAATAGAAGAAAAATGTTTGGAATGCCAAATACCTCCTTAAAATGGTCAGAAATGAACATACTGATATTTAAGTTCCAAATTCCCCAAATTTAACTACTGTATGCAATTAACAATATCAAAACAAAATTTCTATTCAGGGATGAAAAAGGGGATCTTTTTTGATTATCAATAAGAAAGAAAATAAGAAAAGGAAATGTCATCACTGAAACTTCCCAAAAAGGACATTGAGAGAAAAGAGAAAGTAGGGACACAAATACTTTGAGATACAGGCTAACTGGGACCCTATCTGATAAAGTTCCTTTGTTATCTGGAAAAGATACATGTAACTACAGTACTGGTAGACAGATTGCTCTCCCTAAGCCACCATTTTCCTCACTGAAACTCTGGCAGCATAGGTCAGGATGGTTAGGGTTCAAACTGCCATAACTTAGCAAATAACTGGTCTATCTTTTATATCACATGTAACAGCTTTGATTCACTGATAAGCAGAGTTCAAAGTACAAGCATACCTTGTTATATGTCAAGGATGTGCCCCTAAAAGTGCTATGGTTAGCAATGATGGATAGCAAAGCAATCTTTCCCATAAGAATTCATGTACTGGGGGAAGGGAGGGAGGATGTCTTGGCAGTGACAATGCAAAATTTAAATATGAGGGCAGTGTAGTGGTAGATAATTTTTCAATTTATTCCCCAGCAAGTTTGTTCATAAAAAGAAATGCAAAACAAAATTACTGAATAATTCAGGTTGGAAAGTGTTTCAGGAGGTAGCTAGTCCAATATCCTGCTCACAGGAAGGTGAGCTATAAGATCTCAATGGATTGCTCAATTTTTCAGCCATTTCGATCTTGCCTACCAATGATGGAGACTGTTCAAATACAATGCTTGACTGTAGCGAAAAACCTTTTCCTTTCACCAAGTTTGAATATCCTTTTCAACCCTTCCCACCGTGTACCATGCATCTCCCCCCACTGAAAGGGCAGAGCGAGTCTGAGAACCACCTCATGAGACTGAATGGCGTACTAGTCTATGGGGCCAGATAGCATGCATCCCAGGGTTCTGAAGGAGCTGGCTGAGGTGCTTGCCGAGCCACAGATCTGCTTTCACAACATACTTTTCCATATTTCTTAAGATACCTGACAAGTTTTAACAAAAATTTTATAGACATACACAACTTTGCCTTTATACATACTTTCTGCGGAAGATATTCTTTACAAACAGTAAGACTGTGGGGAGCAGTTAGAAAAGACAAAAACAAGTTCTGAGAAGAAATTCAGAATTCATGAATTATGGGAATACTAACGGCTTTACAACAAAGTTTCAAGCATGTCTGCTAAGAGTCTTATATCTGATATAATCATTACCCAGATTCTGAGAAGACACAAAAAAAGTACTGAGTTTTATTTATTCTAATGCACACAGATCTTAAGGCTTGCTGCATTTTGTTCCTCTGCTCTCTGTAATTATGTTTAACTCTCTTCCCCATTTGTTACCTTCCCCTATTGTCTTGCTCCAATTTATAGGAGGAAGATGAGGTTCTTTTAATATCTGTATACCTGGCGTGAGATCAGTCCACACAAAGGAGCACTTCACAGCTATTTAGCTGCAGCTCATCTCGCTCTCGTTGCCCCTGGCCTTGTCCATCTGCTTCCCCCAGAGAAAGGATCTCACAACCTTTGCCCAGGACTTGCCTGGACTTGTTCATCCGTGTCCTTCAGACAAAGGATTCCACAATCCTTGAACAATACTCTCACAGCGGGTATCCTGCCGACTACGCCAATAATAATATCTTTTAATATCTATATACCCGGCGTGAGATTAAGAAACAACGGTTCATATGTGGTTCCGACCAGTTTATTACAAAACCTAATCAGGGAGACGGGGAAGGGGAGGGTGATAGAAAAGATGGAAAAGAAGCAGGAGTTGTGTAAAGCGGGGATAGTCACCAGCAGGATCCAGCAGCGGTCCTGTTGCACGGCGTTTGAAGGTCCAAGGCAGACGCAGCAGGGGGTGAGGAGCAGCAGTGTGGCTGGCCTTGGGCATCAAGCAGGTAGCAGAGGAAGTCGCGGAGCCAATCCTTGAGGAAGCAGCAGCGCTCAGGCAATAGGCACAGGAGAGTTTGACAGCATGCAGGTGTCACCTCAGGAGGAATCTGATGGTCAGGAATCCTTGATCTTCTTCATGAGGAATCTGTTGCCAAAAACCTCTGTTCTGCTTCATGAGGAATCTGCTGCCAGAAACCTGTCCTCATGATTTTCAGTTCCTCTTTTATCCTCCTTGTTCTCCTGCCTACGTGACAAGGATGGGCCTTGAGCAAGAGTCATTGAGTACCCCCTGAGATGGCCATCATCCTGAGATAGGTCCACACAAAGGAGCACTTCACAGCTATTTAGCTGCAGCTCATCTTGCTCTCGTTGCCCCTGGCCTTGTCCATCTGCGTCCCCCAGAGAAAGGATCGCACAACCTTTGCCCAGGACTTGCCTGGACTTGTTCATCTGTGTCCTTCAGATAAAGGATTCCACAATCCTCGCTCGGGACTTGAACAAGTCCATCTGTGTCCCCAGCAAGCTTTGAGACACAGACGTTAACAGAATAATATCTTACACCTATTTTCTCCATTCTCTCAATAATTAATTCTTCTTTCAGCTGAACTATCATAATATGTGCAATAACTACATCTGATAAATTTTCCTTTCCTTCTTGTAGTTAACTTGAAAATGAAGTCTGTTCTTTCAGGCATTTTTTCCTGATGGGACCGATAGACAAGACACTCCTGATCTCCAAGTATTCCCTGTCCCAGCTGAGCACATAGATACTACGTTTTCTTTCTTATCACCTAGGCTGCAGCATATCAGAGTAGATACCTTTTTAGTCTGGGATAGAAAATGAAAGCTTCCACTTCTCTGTGTGTTCCGTGTTTGTATTATGTCATTTCTGTCATCATCATCCATTCTTTCTGCCAGAAGCCCCAGAATATGGTTACTATCACATAACTAATGAACCAAGTGAAGATGCAATTGAATAGCTGTCAGAAAGTCCCATTCCTCCATTCCTCCATTCAATGGAGACTTAAAGACAGGAAAAGTTATTTCCCTTTAAAAGGTGAAGAATCAGCTGTTACATTTCAGTCTGACCATGCTAGTCATCAGTTTTGTGTGAATGCACAAAACAATCTAGTTACTACTGCATGTCAGTTAACCTTATTTTGTGTGATGTGTAACTCTTTTGCCTTCTTTATTACAAGAAGGTTTAAGTAGATGGAAGTGTTTAATAGTTTTTCCACACTATTTTTAACTTTATTCCACTCTCATCTCCATTCTCAGCATTCCATTCTTCTATTGTTAAAAAAAAAGTCTGAACCATAAGAGGACGTTCAAAGACAAGTAATAAATAGAGTGATCTGTGAACAATCACAAATAAATTTGATTTCTGTTTCAGGACATTCACACTGATAGTGACTCTGAGCTGTGCTCCCTACTGAAACCACAAGTCTGGGTACAGAATCTAAAATCAGAACTGCTGAAAGCAGTTTCAGTACTTTAAAGGTTTCAGGTATTAAAAAGCAGCAATGTGAACCCCATGAGTGAACTTCTTTTTCTGGAACCGTCACTGTGACACAGGCTTTAGCAGGTTTGGATGACAAAAATCAGAGCTTTTTCTTCCAGTGAAAAAGCTTTGAGACATCAAGGTTCCCTTTCTCCAAATCAATATATTTTGGAATTTTGAGTCTATTAACACGAAATGAAATTATAACAGCTATCCAAGCTATGTAGAACTTCCCAACAGAAGAACAGAGAAATTTTTTTTGTTCCCTGACACTGTTAAGAGGATCCAACATTTTGAACTGCTGAATATAATGAAACATTCATCATATTACCTCGAAAGAGATCAGTAACCTACCCATAAAATAAGAATCTAAATGATTTAGTTACAAACCCATTAATGATACTTCCTCATATCAGGCTAACCTATTGTTATGATTTTATGATTTTTGGTTATTGGTATTCCACATCATAACATCATGTAGTGCATTGGGAGTTGAAGAGTTAATGCTCCAGTTCTGGTCACCTGTCCAGAAGAGAAGAAGAACTACATACCCTGTAGTAGGCGCTAGCGAGGCACCCCATCGGGATGTGACGCGTTAGGACCTCCCCTGCTCTGTGATGGATTTATGACACATGCTTTAGGGGCGTAGACAAAGCACGTAGGGTATATAAACCTCTGTGTAATTGCAATAAACGCCATTTGCCTCTCCATCATGTTGATGTATGTGTCGCTAATGGCCCTAGTCATTTGCTAGTCCTAAGGCGGCCTTGACCCTTCAGAACGGGAGCTGCAACAAGTGGTGCCCCGTGTGAGGAGAGGGATTGGGCTATCTTCCCATCCCTTCCCCCCTCCGGCAATTAGCAGTGCGGTATTGGCGCTGTGCTGGGGCCCAAAGTCACCAGGAGGCAGCATGGTTACGTCGCTGCAGCGTGGTAACGTTGCTGTGCTGAGGTCTGGGTCAAGTGCCATGGCTCGTAGTTGGCAGAATGGAGGGGTAGAGAGGCCGCGCTGAGGTCCAAGTCATGGAATCCGTAATTAAGGTAATACTCCTGCTATGCAAGGATTATTGCGGCAAGAATGTTCCTTCTAAGAAGGAGATTGCTGCGGTTATCTCCCGGTTAGAGCGGGAGGGGGAGGTTAAGGCTCCCCAGGATATTCTCAATCACAGGAGGTGGGATGATCTCACCTCTGCACTCGCACAATATATCATGAGTGCCCAGAAGGGTGGGTCTGAGCTGAAAACTTGGGGCCTGATACTAGGGGCGATGAAAGTGGCTAGAGAGGAAGGAGAAGTATCGGCAGAGGCTTGGCAGCTTTTAGGTCTAGGTGGTGGAGGAGAGACATGGGACCCGGTGGGTTCCGGTGAGGGGGGCTCGGGAGTGGTTGTCGTTTGCAGGGGCCAAGAAGAGATGCAGCTGCTGACGACTGTTAGCAAGATGGCGCCAGCTGAACCAACCGTGCCCAGCCCGAAAGAAGACAAACAACAAGATGGCAGATGTTGGTTGACCCACCCCCCGCTGCCCGAACTCGTCGGGCGGAATGTTATATCCTTTATCAGAATTACATCAGTGTTCCTCGTCTCAGGGAGGAGGAGGAGGATGTGATCTCATGGGCGGGATCAGCTTACTGCCCACACAGAGGGGGACCAAACCAAAGGCCTATCCGATGCAGACAGGGGGCTGGACCTGCCATCTCCGGCTACACCTAGGAGCGATAACACAAGTAACAGTTCGGGGGAGCAGCAATTAGATTTAGAGGGCTCTGTAAAGGAGGCACTGACAGACTGGGGTCGGATTAGATCTAGTTTGTTGGAGGAAGGCATGATCCCGGAAGCCTTCCCGGTAATAGTGGGCAACAATGGGCCACAGTGGATACCCCTTTATCCTAAGGGCGTCACGCACCTGATGGACTATGTGGAGAAATGAGGGTTGAAGTCATCCCTCACTCTAAATGCACTGGAAGCTCTAACCATGCCAGGGCCTCTTCTCCCCCATGACATCACAAACCTAATGCACATAATATTGAAACCAGTACAATACACCGTATAGACATCGGATTGGATGACAAATTTACGGGCTATTTCCACAGCTGCAGAAGTTGATCCGCATCACCCCGTGCATGGGACAAATTTGCAGTGGCTTTCAGGGAAGGAGAGAGGCATGACCTCCCAGCAGGCTCAAGCGGCCAGATTAAGGCCAGGGGAGCTCATAGCAGCCACGGACGCAATGATAGATGCGTTCAAGAAGCTTGCTAGTAATACCGAGCCGCCAGTCCCTTGGACTGACATTACCCAAGGTCCAAGCGAGTCTTTTCAAGAATTTGCAAACCGGCTTTTGCAGGCAGTACAGGGGTCAGATCTCCCCAAGGCGGCATAGGGGTCAGTGACTGGATTGTCTGCAACAAAGATTGCATGCAGACATTAAGACCTTATTGAGAACAGCGCCCAAACATGTAACGCAAGGTGGCCCGGGAGACATTATTAAGTATGTTCTGGATAAACGAAAGACTGCACCATTGACAAACGAGGGTATAGCAGCAGCAGTATAGGATGGAATAGTTGAGGCTGTTGTTGCTGCCATCAGTATGCAACAGCAATCACAAGGGCCATGTTTTCGATGTGGTAAGTATGGGCACATCAAATCACTGTGTTGTGTGGGTGGGGCTCCATTGGGGCAGCTGGACCGCGGAAAGGGATTGGCAAAGACTATTTGCCAAATTTGCGGGAGGCGGGCTGGATGATCCTGGTATGGGGAAGAGGTTATGCAGCAGTAAAACATCGCGAGATGGGAAAAAATAGTACGGGTACCGTTGCGGAAAGTCAAGCCAGATACCAGTAAGGAACTAACCGGATCATGAGTCTTGCCATTTGCAGGAATGGCTCCTAGGAAAACTTAGAGCATGCTCCAATTGGAATGAATCTTGCTTTGGTGAAGAAACTTTTACAACATGATCACAGAATCACAGAATTGTAGGGGTTGGAAGGGACCTCCAGAGATCATCGTGTCCAACCCCCCTGCCAAAACAGGTTCCCAACACAGGTAGCACAGGTAGGCATCCAGGCAGGTCTTGAATATCTCCAGAGAAGGAGACTCCACGACCTCCACCATCCTTGTGGCCCTCTGCTGGACTCTTTCCAAGAGATCCCTGTCTTTTTTGTACTGGGGAGCCCAGAACTGGACACAGTACTCCAGATGAGGCCTTACCAGGGCAGAGTAGAGGGGGACAATCACCTCCCTTGACCTGCTGGACACGCTCTTTTTAATGCACCCCAGAATGCCATTGCACTTTTTGGCCACGAGGGCACACTGCTGGCTCATGGCCAACCTGTCATCCACCAGGACACCCAGTCCCTCTCCGCAGAGCTCCTCTCCAGCAGGTCATCCCCCAACCTATACTGGTGCATGCAATTATTCCTCCCCAAATGCAAGACTCTACGCTTGCTTTTGTTAAACCTCATCCAGTTTCTTGCTGCCCAGCTCTCCAGCCTGTCCAGGTCATGCTGAATGGCAGCACAGCCTTCAGGCGTGTCAGCCAATCCTCCCAACTTTGTATCATCAGCAAACTTGCTGAGGGTGGCCACTATCCCCTCATCAACGTCACTGATGAGGATGTTGAACAAGACCGGACCCAGCACCGACCCCTGAGGAACACCGCTAGTTACAGGCCTCCAACCAGACTCTGCACCACCAACGACGACCCTCTGCGCTCTGCCAGTCAGCCAGTTCTCAACCCACCTCACTGTCCACTCATCTATCCCACACTTCCTCAGCTTTGTTATAAGGATGTTGTGGGGGACAGTATCAAATGCCTTTCTAAAATCAAGGTAGACTACATCTACCGCTCTTCCCCCATCCACCCAGCATGTGACGACATCATAGAAGGCCACCAGGTTGGTCAAACACGACCTCCCCTTGGTGAACCCATGCTGACTACTCCTGATAACTTCTTTTCTCCCAGTTGTCTGGAGTTGGCATCCAGCACAAGCTTTTCCATCACCTTTCCAGGGACAGAGGTGAGGCTGACAGGCTTGTAATTACCCAGGTCTTCCTTCTTGCCCTTTTTGAAGACCGGACTGACAATGGCTATCCTCCAGTCTTCAGGGACCTCCCCCATTATCCAAGACCTCTCAAAGATGATGGAGAGAGGTTCGGCAATGACTTCCACCAGCTCCCTCAGCTCCCATGGATGCACCCCATCAGGTCCCATGGACTTGTGGACCTTAGTACTGCTTAGGTGCTCATGCACCACCTCTTTCCTGACTAAAGGGAAGTCTCCCATTCCCCAGACCTTCTCACTAACCTCCGGGGTGTGGGAAACCTGAGGGAGAGCCTTTTCACTGAAGACGGAAGTAAAGAAGGCATTCAGTATCTCTGCCTTCTCAGCATCCCCCGTTACCAGAACACCCCCCTCACTTAGTAAGGGGCCCATATTCTCTCTAGTTTTCCTTTTGCTGTTAACATACTTGAAGAAGCCTTTCTTATTATCCTTTATCACTTTAGCCAGATTCAATTCCAGGCGGGCTTTAGTCTTCCTCGTCACATCCCTGCAGGCCCTGACTACATTCCTATATTCTTCCCAAGTGGTCAGACCCTTTTTCCACATTTCATGGACCTTCTTCTTTTCTTTAAGCGTGCGCACGAGCTCCTTGCTCATCCACACAGGTCTCCTGCCACCTTTTCCCGATTTCTTGCTCACAGGGACGCACTGATCCTGAGCTTGGAAGAAGAGTTGTTTAAATGCTGATCAGCTCTCAGAGGCCCCTTTACCTTCTAACACCCAACACCCATAGGATAGCTCCAAGTAGGTCCCGGAAGAGATCAAAGTTGGCTCTCCTAAAGTCCAGGATAGCAATCCTACTTTTTGCTTTGCTTCTTCCACTCAGGATCTTGAACTCCACCATCTCATGATCACTACCACCCAAGCTGCCCCCAACCTTTACTTCCTTAACAAGTCCTTCCTTGTTGGTGAGAATAAGGTCCAGTAACACCCCTCCCCACGTCGGTTCCTCCACCACCTGCATCAGAAAGTTGTCTTCAACGCACTGCAAGAACCGTCTGGACCGTGTGTGTCTGGCCATGTTGGTTGTCCAGCAAATATCTGGATAACTGAAGTCCCCCATAAGCACCAGCGCCTGGGAACGTGACGCTACATCCAGTTGCTTATGGAAGGCCTCATCAACGTCCTCATCCTGATCAGGGGGCCTGTAGTACACACCCACAACAGTGTCACCCTTACCAGCCCGCCCCTTGATTCTCACCCATAAACTCTCCACTGCTACATCACTCTCCTCCAAGTGGAGTTCAATACATTCTAGCTGCTCTCTCACATGAAGAGCAACTCCACCAGCCCACCTAGCCAGCCAATCTTTCCTAAAAAGCACATAGCCCTCCATGACAACATTCCAGTCATGCGAGCAGTCCCACCACGTCTCTGTGATCGCAATGAGATCATGACCTCGCTGTTTATTTTCTATGCTATGCACATTAGTATACAGGCACTTAAGAGAAGCAGCATCTCCCCACCCCTCTCCAAGCCTTTAAACTCCATCGTCTCCACCCATCAAATTCTGTTTTGAGCCTGAACTGCCCCCTCAGTCCCAGCCGTCCTCATTTTGTCCCCTTCCCCCTTCATACCAAGTTCAAACACCTGTCAATAAGTCCCGCCAGTTCCTCGGCTAGAACCCTCCTTCCCTGTGGAGACAGGCTGCTTCCATTTGCAGCCATCATGCCAGGTGCTGAGTAAATTGCCCTGTGATCAAAAAAAACCAAAACTCCTGTGTTTGCACCAACTCCTAAGCCATTTGTTCAAGAGATGGGTTTTTAGGCTCATCCCAGTATCCTTCCCTGCCACTGAAGGTACAGATGTAATAACCACCTTCACACCTGTTCCTTCTACTACCCGCTCCAGTCCCCTGAAGTCATCTTTGATAGCCTTCAGGCTTCTCTCACTAACTTCTTCACTGCCAGCCTGTACTATCAATAGTGGATAGTAGTCAGAAGGTCAGATCAGTCTGGGAAGTCTCCTAGCAATGTCCCTGACCCGTGCCCCAGGGAGGCAGCACACCTCTCTGCGGATAGGGTCAGGCCAGCATATAGGGCCTTCGGTTCCTTGCAGCAGGGAGTTGCCTATGACAACGACCCGTCTGTCCTTCTGGGTGGAGGAAGTCTTGAGGTGCAGGGGTGACCCCCTTAAGTTGATTCACCACCTAGAGAGTCAGGGAGTGATCAGCAAAACTCACTCACCTTCTAATAGACCAATATGGCCAGTGTGTAAAGCCAGTGGAGAATGGAGGCTGAAGGTAGACTACCGTAGCCTGAATGAAGTCACACCCCCACCGAATGCTGCTGTACTGGATGTGTTAGCACTCCACTATGAACTGGAGTCAAAAGCAGCCAAGTGGTATGCCACCTCTGACACTGCTAATGCCTCTTCTCTAATTCTTTGGCCACAGAATGTAAGCCACAGTTAGTTTCCACCTGGTGGGGCATTCAGTATATCTGGAATTGTTTGCCCCAGGGGTGGAAACATAGCCCAACCATTTGCCATGGGTTGATCCAAGCTGCACTGGAACAGGGTGGTGCTCCTGAGCACTTACAGTATGTTGATGACATTACTGTGTAGGGCAACACAGCCATGGAAGTTTTTGAGAAAGGAGAGCAAATACTCCAGATCCTTCTGCATGCTGGTTTTGCTATTAAGCAAAGCAAAGTGAAAGGACCTGCACAGAAAATTCAGTTCCTAGGCATAAAGTGGCAAGATGGCCGTCGTCACATCCCAATGGATGTGATCAACAAAATCACTGCCATGTGTCCGCTCACAAATAAGAAAGAGACCCAATCTCTTCTGGGTGTAGTGGAGTTCTGGAGAATGCATGTTCCAAACTATAACCTCATTATAAGCCCCCTTTATCAGATGAAGAAGTGTAGGAAGAAGTGTAATTTTGCATGGGGTCCTGAGCAGAAACAGGCTTTTGAGCAGATTAAACAGCACATAGCCCGTGCTCTGGGTCTGGGGCCAGTATGGACGAGACAGGATGTAAAGAACATCCCCTACACTGCTGTTGGAGAGAAAGGACCCACTTGGAGTTTGTGGCAAAGAGCCTCAGGAGAGACCCGAGGCCAATCTCCGGGATTCTGGAGTCTGGTGTACAGGGGGTCAGAAGGGTGCTACACTCCAACAGAAAAGGAGATCTTAGCCATGTATGAGGGGGTTTGGGCTGCTTCTGAAGTAATCAGTACTGAAACACAGCTCCTTCTGGCATCTCGACTGCCAGTGATGAACTGGATGTTCACAGGAAAGATTCCCTTCACCCATCACACAGCTGATGCTACTTGGAGCAAGTGGATTGCATTGATTACTCAATGAGCTAGAACGAGGAACCTCAGCTGTCCAGGAATCCTGGAGGTGATCATGGACTGTCCTGAAGGTAATAAGTTTGGAACATCACCAGCAGAAGAGGTATCGTGAGCTGAAGTGAACTACCAGAAAATGAAAAGAAATATGCCCTGTTGTCAGATGGATCATATCATATTGCGGGGAAGCATCGCAGATGGAAAGCTGCTGAGTGAAACCCTACAAGACAAGTTGCAGAGGCCATTAAAGGAAAAGGAGAATCAAGTCAATTTGCTTAACTGAGGTAAAGGCAGTTCAATTGGCCTTAGATGTTGCTGAACGGGGGAGATGCCCAATGCTTTATCTTCATTTTGACTCACAGATGGTGACAAATGCCTTACAGAATCATAGAATCACAAGGTTGGAAAGGACTTACAAGATCATCTAGTCCAGCTCTTCTCCCATTACCATTGCTACCACAAACTACTAAACCGTATGTCGTAGCTCCTCATCTAGACGCCCCTTGAACATTGCCAGGGATGGCGACACCACCACTTCCCTGGGCAGGACATTCCAGTGCCTGACCACTCTGAGAGAAAAAGTTTTTCCATATGTCTAATCTAAATCTCCCCTGCCACAACTTGTGGCCATTTCTTCAGGTCCTGTTTATTGCCTGGGAGAAATAGCCAAATTCCTCTTCGTCATGACCTCTCTTCAGGAACTTGTAGAGTGCAATAAGGTCTCCTCTGAACCTTCTCGAGACTGAACAATCCCAGCTCCCTCAGCCACTCCTCGTAAGATTTGTCCTCCAGACCCTTCATCAGTTTTGTTGACCTTCTCTTGACACGTTATAGGGTATTGACGTCTTTCTTGTAGTGAGGGGCCCAAAACTGAACACAGTACTCACCAAAGCTGAGTATAGGGGGATGATTATCTCCCTGATCCTGCTGGCCACACTATTTCTAACGAGGCCAGGATGCCGTTGCCCCTCTTGGCCACCTGGGCACACTGTCGGCTCATGTTCAGTCCAGCATCACCAACCCCAGGTGAGATATCGTATCAGCTCTGTGTCATTCATATCTCAAGTTTGAATGCAGATAATCTAACAGTAGACTTGAGAAACAAATTGGTCATTGTGTGCTAGCCACAATGGTAAACAGTGTCAAACTTTTGTGTTATTTTTCAATTGCTGTAGGTCTATGTATACAATGTCAAGTAGAAAATTTTACATTATTTAGCAATGTCTTGCTTCATGTATAGTGCTATACAACAGAATTTCTAATCATACTAAGTTTTTTCTTACACAGAATTCATGGTTATTAAATTCACGTAATTTCCTTACGTACAGATGATAACACTTCCAAATTTACCCCCAAATGACATTAGATATTTGCCTATATGTACTTTGTTAATAGTCAGCAATATCCTTAGAACGTCAAAAAATATCACAGAATATACAGAATCATAGAATCACAAGGTTGGAGAGGACTTACAAAATCATTTTGTCCAACTGTCCTCCTCCTCCTGTATCATCAGCGTTACTACCCACTAAGCTACTAAACCATATCTCGTAGCACCTCATCCAGATGCCTGCTGAATAGTGCCAGGGACAGTGACTCCACCAATTCCCTGGGCACGCTATTCCAGCGCTTGACCACTCTTTCAGAGAACAAGTTTTCTCTTACATCTAATCTAAATCTCCCATGGTACATCTTGTCGCCTTTTCCTCGGGTCCTGTTTGTTGTCCTGAGAGAAGAGGCCTGTAGTTCCCCAGATCCTCCTTATGGCCCTTCTTGCAGATGGGAGTCATGTTGGCAAGCCTCCAGTCCTCTGGGGCCTCTCCAGACAATCAGGAGCATTGGTAGATTGCACGCAGGTTGGCAATCACCCCTGCCAGCTCCCTCAGCACCTGGAGCCCATCCAGTCCCATGGACTTGTGACAGTCCAGATGGAGTAGAAGCTCTTTGACTGTCTCCACTTGATTCACTGGAGGTGTATTCTGCGTAGCATCCCAGATTTCCAGATCAGGATGTAAAGTGCCCTGAGGATAACTGATCTGCCTATTAAAGGTAGATTTTAAGAAGGCATTGAGGACCTCAGCCCTCTTATCCTCAGTAGTCATATTCCCGCTGCATCAAGTAAAGGATGGAAATTCTCCTTGGTCCTTCTCTGATATATTATATATATATGTATATATATGTGTGTGCATGTGTGCATGTCTTTAATGTTTGGTAATTAAGGTTTGTTTGTATATATTGAGCATGATGTAGTGATGTGGAATAAGGGGTGGGATGTCATGGTTTTATGATTTTTGGTTATCAGTATTCTAAATCATAACATCATATAGTGCATTGGGAGTTAAAGAGTTAATGCTCCAGTTCTGGGCACCTGTCCAGAAGAGAAGAAGAACACATACCCCAGAACACTTTGCATTCAGAGAGGAGATATAACTCCTGGCAAGGTCACAAGACCTTCCTTTTTTCAGCTGTCCTCCCTGCTGCTCAACCTGACTGTGCATCTCACCTCAGCGTTATGGTGAGGTTTTTCCAGCTTCCGGACACTCTTTCTCATTATATTTATTAGCTTCAATTCTAATTATATTGCATTATAGTGTGTTATCTTACATTCTGATACCATATTTATATACCATAAATTAGTTTGTTTCTCCTCGTTGCTGTTGTTTTCAATTATTTGGGGTCCCCTGTTTCCAAAGGCGCAGATTTGCGAATCTCTCCGTCCTGCTAGTCACAGAACTGAGCTGAACCAGCTGACTGGTTACGAGTAAAGAAACTAGTTCTGACACCCTAGCAGTCCCACTAAGCAGAACTGTCATGAACATCAGCGGTTTCCTGCCTTTTATAAATAACTTTATCAATTACATTACAATTAGCAGGATCTCTCTGTCAGAGTGCTTGGGACTGACTAATGAACAGCAGCAACACAGGCAGTTTTCCCAGCTAGGAAATAAAAAATCTTCTCAAATGTATTCTAGATTTGTTCAAATTTGTAGAGGAAGATATACACTTCCTATGGTGTCTAACGTAATATGATTAATCTTGCCTTGTTTCCAAGCTGTTCTGAAAACAATACTTAAACCATTACCCCTTACTTTATTTTACTTTCTTTTAGTTGGGAACAGGCAATTCTATTTAATAACATAGTCAACACTAATTCAGTAAAACAATTCCATATGATCAGTTATTCCTAAGTCAGGAAACCTCATTTTTACTTTTATTAACAAATGATATGAAAATACTATTACTCCACTATTATCCATGTAACGGTAGAGAACTTGGAAGTAGAGCACATATCCATATCCAGAGATATGAAAATGTAAACTGCCCTCAAGGATGAAGCATAAACTTTACATCAGCAGATTACTGGAACAAAGTCCTTACATGAGGTAAAAGGTATCTGTCATGGTAGTGAAGATCTTAGGAAATGAGGAAACAATCTTACTCAAAACACAACCTCCACCTGCATCTCCTGTTTTTGTAAAAAGTAAACACACTCTTTCAGAAGCTACTTCTGGTAGTTTTAATAACACCTTCTGTCTGTCAGTGCTTTAGTTCTTAAACAAAATGTCTGTTTTACCCCTTTGAAGCAAAGGAAATAAAAAAATATGCATTAAACTTGAGGAAGTTATCTTCAATGAGAAAACTACTGGTGGAGGTGATGCCCCTGGATAAGTGAAGAAAAAGTAGCAGCAGTAAAAGCTGTGGCCTTCACGCACTATAGCTTCTCAGTGTTAAAAGGAACTGAGCATGAACATGCAGGACTGTTTATCATAGGTGATATGAATGAATTCTGACAAGCAAAGGAAACTGACTTTACACTTGAGTGTATAAATGTATGTATCTGGAAACAAACGTGAGGAAATCAGTATTTCATTAAAATACATTAAAATACATCAAAAACATTACTTCTAGATGTGTACTGCTAGGATTTACAATTGTTTTGGCCACAGTAGGTTTTCAGATAGAGTCTGGACTTTCAATAACGAAGAGCATTTGAATAATGAAGAGCATCCAAGACTATATGAACTAAGAACAGTAAATTAGTCTTTGCTTAGCTCTGTGCTGAAACTAGTAATTGTGTATGAGCTGACTAATGTAAAGCTACATCAGGTACACCCAGAAAACATGACAAACTGTGTACATGCAGTTTTTTATATGCCAAAAGTAACCACAGAATCCACTTGTTTGACTCACGTAAAACATAGGACTTCCATGAATTAATTGTTTGAATTAAAACATGGAAGGAATAGTAACAAACACAAACAGCATTTTCAATACGTGTCAAATTCTAAAATTCTGTAAAGGATTATTGAGAGACCTGTGGCTTAATATGTTTGAACAACTTCTTTAGAACCTGCAATGTAAATTCAACCCTTCAGAGTAAGCTAAAAATATCAAGCTAATTCAATTCTGCCTGCAACACCAGCACTGGAAGACAGAATATTTAGCATTTTATCCCATCTTAAAAATGCTTCCTGAAAACAGAATGAAATATTCACGGAATCACAGAATGGCCAAAGTTAGAAGGGACCTCAAGGATCATGAATCTCCAATGCCCCTGCCACAGGCAAGGCCACCAACCTCCCTATTTAATACTAGACCAGGCTGCCCAGGGCCCCATCCAATCTGGCCTTGAACACCTCCAGGGATGGGGCATCCACAACCTATCTGGGCAGCCTGTTCCAGCAACACCTCACCACTCTCTCTGTAAAGAACTTAAGTTAATAAAGTTCTTTATGAATCTGTTCCCTAACCACAGAATGTAACAAAATTAAATACAACTTGTTTGTTTACATACAAATATGTCTTTTTAAAGCCAAATGAATCATTGGTTATTTGCCCCTTACCATCACACACAACATAAAACATTAATCAAAGAATAACATTTGTTACAACTGCAGAATAATACATTTTTCAGCAATTACAGACATTATGATATTTTGTCAATAATAATATATTTCCAAAGTTTTCTTGCTGGACAGTGAAAAGTTCTTTTAGGTTTGTAAAGTTACTGACTTGGACAGTTTTGAGGAATTATTTCTATGCCATTTTTGGAGGTTGTGAAGTTTGTTAGCTTGTAGTGTTTGCTTTAAATTCTGAAAAAAATGCTTACATAGGTGAAGCAATATAGAGCAATTGCAATATATTAAGAACTAAAACTATCATCACTTAAGAGCAATAGTGCGTGCCAGGATTTTTGGTACATTACACTGTTCATACACTGTTCAGTCTGTGTTCTTTTATCTCTTGTGTTTCTAAAATACCGTGCATTAAAAATGTTAGATATGGCATTGTTAAACACAATGTTCTTTAAGTTCTTCAGTCTTACCCATATTCTCTCCCATTTTTAAGATATTTGATTATTTTACTTTCAAATTTTCATTTACTCTATTATCTTATATTCTTCCCTAAAACGACACTCAATCCCTCATGTGTATTATACTCTATAGCAGCTGGAATGAATTTAAGGACTAGCTAACCATGTCAAAGTTAAAATAGGACAAATATGTTGCTTTGGCATGGTACAGTCAAATCCAGGCCACAAAAGTTTGGATTATGTGCAAACAACTCCCCTCTTCACCGCTCCTTGGGATACCATCATTTACACACACTCTACAATATCAAATACAAACAATAAAAAATTCCTTGCAAATATATTTGCTTATAAATGAGGAATATGAAAAACGAGGCCCATTTTAAATTGATAAAGACTGAGACCTATTTATTCCCTTCAGATAATGCTCACTGATTGAATCAGAACGTAATCCTTCAACAGAATGCACAACCAATATCCACTCCTCTTCTAGCTTTACCTCCTCTCCAGATAAAGGCATCTTATAGTAACTTCTTAACTTTGACCTGAGTTAACTACTCTTAAGAGTGTTTTCCTAAAACACTCAGTTCTCAGCTGTAACAGCATCTGTCATTCTTGGCTTGAAAGCAAGCTCTTTTATGAATGTGAGCAATCTTTTTTTGCTTCTTTAAAAATGCAGGGTATGTCCAACAACTGTACTATGGATCTATAGGAATGTAAAGTATGTGTTTAAAGTTATTCAATACATCTCTCAGATCATGATCAAATAAGGCGTACAATATGATTAATAAAGTAAACAGTATATAACAGTATTTGGTACTCCTAGTCTACAACAAACAAACAAACAATCAGGTGCATTAACTTTGTGGAAAGTACTTGAAATATTCATTAGAAAAAGAATTTAGCGTACACATTGAAACAAAAGACTACTGCTACTGCACACATTTTTACCAGACTTTATACTTTAAAATATAAGTATACAACACTTGGTGCTCTGTTACCATTCTTTCTATGAATTCAAGTTTCCACAGCTCTAATGGCATGTACAATTCCCATTTTACTTTTTTCACTGACTTAAAGTCAGTTTGTGCAGCTTCAAAAAAAGAAAAAAACAAAAAACCCACAAAAAATAGAGGTTGGAACTGTTTAAAAGAATACCAAAGAGCAAAACAAATCTGAAGAAAAAAAAAGGACCATTTGACATAGAAATTACTCCAAGGGTGTAAATATATCTATCTACAGTACTCTCAAATATTTAGAGCATTTCTTTCATTCTCTGATAGAGGAAACATTTTTTTTTACTCATTTTCAATGTTGAAATTGTCTTTTTTGGAGATTCTACCACATTTTTTGAAGTTTCTGCAAAGTTTTATAATCTATTTAATGGAATTAAATTGTTATTAAATATGCAATAAAGACGAAATTACAACATGAAAGATGACTGAAGTGAAAGGCAATGTTCTTGAGCACAATTCAATGGGAAGAAATAGAATTCAAATTTTTCACAGTTCTAGAAAAAATTTATATGAACCTATGTTGTACTTGCAGAACTAATCTGCTGTCATTTTTTAAAATGAAAATTCAGTTATTGTTTAAAATATTGATATATACTTCCTCTTATGTTAGATTATGCTTCACTTTATACAAATTTTATTTTTATTTTGGGAAATGCATTATGGTTCTAGCTTATAAACAAAATGAGTTTAGTATTTCAGAGGATTTGTTTTGAAAATGATCATGAGCTATTTTAGAATTAATATGGCAGTAAGGAGAATGACTACACTAAACATTTATAGAACATGGAATAGATACCAAATGTGCACACATGCAAGATCAACAAAGATAATCTTTTTTAGTGATCAGCATTCACACATATAAATTAATCTTTGTCATTCCATGAGAATGCACTAGCACACCAATAAATGCCCCAGGAGTTTTTAATATGAATCATGCGTTACAATTTGTACTGCTGGCATCTTGGCATCAATCTGAACATACAAAGATTTATTTTACAGGATGCTATGTGGAGTAGGAAAGCAACAGAATTACGAAACTGCTAAAATTGCAAACATTACAGAAAAATAACTATTACTAAAACAATAAGAGAGTTTGAGAATCTAAGAAGCGATGCTTAAAAATGTCTTAACATTATGTAGGCAAGCTATAATACATGGGTAAAATAATAATTGGTAGAAAGTGAAACATATTTTGAAACTGCTAACTATCTATACTATGGTGTTCTGAAAACCCCGAGTGTATTGAAAGGCATTCTTCCAGATAAAACATTTTCTGCTTAGCAGGACCTAGAAAGGTAGACCACATGGCTAGTAATTACAAAACAAATCCGAGTAAAACCTATGGACTTCTAAAAATCAAAAAGTAATGCTAGTCAACATTTTCATTATTATTAAAATTGGTAGATTTCTAATTTATGAAAACAGAAAAATTACTTTAAGAGAGGCAGAGTAATTTGTTTCATGCTTTTTTGTGACTAGTGAATACAGAAAAAAAATAAATAATGAAAAAGACAAAAACAGAAACCCTTGGACAGGTTTGTAAGAACTGTTAAAAGACAAAAAAAAACCAGACAGGGAATCAACTTACAAGTATTCTCAGTTTAGTGAATCTTACATTTTTCCCAATTCAATAATGAAAATTCACATTGACTAGAAACATATACTAGAGCCAAAATTGTAACTTTTGAGATTTCTTTTCCTTTTTCTAAGTAATTCAGATTTTGTTTGCTACTGAGGCATTGCTGAATTGTTGAACAATTTTTTAAAAAAAATTAATGTAGATGAAAAACATGTTTCAGTAATCTTTGCTCAGGCAATTGTGTTGTATCTCAGGACGGAAAAATAGAAATAAAACCTTCTTACTGCCAATCACTCTTATC
Organism: Tetrao urogallus; assembly: GCF_951394365.1. Lineage (NCBI taxonomy): Eukaryota > Metazoa > Chordata > Aves > Galliformes > Phasianidae > Tetrao > Tetrao urogallus. The sequence continues at coordinate 39,950,989 of NC_136813.1, read as the reverse complement.
CTGCTGACCTAAGATTGCTTTCTATTTCATATCAACCGAATTTCACTAAAGGTAGTTTTCAAAAGCTTCAAATTCTTTCTTTATGAAATTGCTGTAGGGGTTACATTAATACAGATTCTCTGACATTCATGTGACATCGCCTTTTATTGTATTATTGCTATTAGAAATATTGCAATAGAAACTATTGCTTATAGTTTCTAAATTAAAGAGTGTTATTTGCCTACATAATATAGTTAATTGCTATATCCGCTGTATACATTTATGACAACTAAGAACAGAAATACATGATAAGGATAATGTTCTGTACAGTTCTTCTTCTACTTCTGAGTACAAACAAAGATAATAAAAATATTAATTTTGCCAGTTCAGTGTCACACCACAAATACATGTCCTGTCCATTTCATGCTAAAATGAGTCCATGGTAACACTTAAACAATCATTTACATTGTAGCCAACTATCTCAGAACTACTAAGAAATTAGTGACTACAACAGCTAAGTATTTCTGTACCTGAACGTGCTTTATCTTCTGGCTTAGAATTTGAGCAAAGACATTCTATGTGCACCAAAACAGATTTTTGCTGACAATCTCTCTAATGCCGTTTATCATCCTGGCTAATGTAATAAAATACAGTGGCAGCAACCCCAAAATAATTGACAATAAAAGTGCTTTGAAGATCCTTATTAAAAACTGCCTACTTTTCTTATTTGGTTATTTCCAAATGTAATATGGATTCCTCCTATACTTCAGCTTGTCCAGAAATCTGGTACAACAGTTATTGTGAGAAATTTTGCTGCTGTTCTTTTTCTCCTTGCTTGTCCATTAAATAAAAATAAACAAATAAGTAAATAAAAAACAAAAAAAAAGTAAAGAATGCTTTTATCCTCTATATAAGCAATGGAAAGGTGGCTATATACATAATTCTACAAATTCATTATGCATTTGGAGTTGTGATTAAACTTGTCAAAATTTACAGGTTTGACTCAATTACTCCCCCACTCATGACTTAAGAATTCCATCTAGTTTAACTGCTGCTTCAAAAGTGCAAATGCTATGTGTCAACCCTGTGAACATCCAAATACCCTATTTGATACTGGATGCTTGTGTTTAGGACATTAAACATTTTTATGCTGTATTCTGTAAAATCTTCACAGAGAAGCTGATGGAGGAAGGTTGATAAACAGTGTGAAGTGGACTGAAAACTAAACGGTCAGGTAAAGGGGCTAGTGGTCAGTGGTATGAAGTCTAGTTGGACGCCAGTAACTAACAGTGTACCCAAAAGGTCCAGTCCTGTTCAACATAATTACTGTTAGTGATCTAGAAGATGGGGAGCACACCCTCAGCAAACTTACTGATGACACAAAACTGAGTGGAAAGTGACTGTTGTACCAAAGGGTTGTACTGCCATCCAGAGGGGGACAGGCCAGGACAGGTCTAACAATAACTTCATGAAGCTCATCAAGAAATGCAGAGTCCTGTAACAAGGGAGGAACAACCCCAGACACCAGTACATGCTGGATGCAGATCAGCTGGAAAGCAGCTCTGCAGAAAGATACTTGCAAGACCTGGTAGACACCAAGTTGAACAGGAGTTAGTAGTGTGTCCAGGATGCAAAGAAGGCTAGTGGTATCCTTAGCTGTACCAGGCAAAGTACTGCCAGCAGGTCAAGAGAAGCGATTCTTCCCCTCTGCTGAGCACTGGAAGGCCAGATCTGGAGTACTGTGTCCAGTTCTGAGTCTACTGGTACAGGGACATTATGGAGAGAGCCCAATGAAAGGTCATGTAAATTATGGTACTGGAGATTCTCTGAAAGTCTGAGAGACTTAAGACTGTTTAGCCTGGACAAGGGAAGAATCAGCAAGAACATTGTCAATGAACATGCATATCTGATGGGAAAGTGCAAAGAGGATGGAGCAGTGCCCAGCGGTAGAATCAGAGGCAACAGATACAACTACAACACAGGAAGTTCCTTCAGAACACCAGGAAGCACTTATGTACCGTGTGGGTGATGAGAGCACAGGCTGCCTAGAGAGGTGAACAGGTATATATGTGTAAGTTAGGTCCTCAAATAACCAATGAACCTTGCAGCCCTGAAACAGCAACTTTTATTTGGTCAGCTGAAAAGCTCTCTAAACCTCGCTAACTGCATTTACTCCACTAACTATAACAATATCTTGTACATTTGCAACTCTTCTTAGTACACTTACATTTAGATGAGTTGTAATGTTTAGAACTTGAAGCAAAAAGGCCGCACATCTTCCAGAATGATGTGCCTCTCTAATAAGCTGGAGGGTGATTTACAAATGAGTAACATAACCATATAAAAACAAGTAAGAATGCATATACAAATCCAGGACTTAGAGCAGGCCTAGAAAACAGAAGACACTAACTATTCTGACCCAAAATCCAGATGCTTAGAGAGAGAAGACGGAGCAAAAAGATCTAGATACATCACATGACTTCGGGATAACTGAACTATTAATATGATCCAGCTATGCAAAAAGCATACAATTCCAGGAATCACTATGGTACATCCAGTGGAAATGATGGTATCATAAAAGATACAGCAGGAAATTAACTGGAACACTTCAGATCTATGTTGAAGTAAGGTCAAGATTAAACAAAATGCTACTCATATGTTGAAGACAACAAGGAACCTATCCCATGAGAAATGAGATAAGCTACAGTAGAAAAATCAAGTCTGACAAGGACTTTTATGAGCAGGTAAGCATCCAAAACAACAGATATTTAAGGACTAATGCTGGCACAGAACCACTTGCTAAAATCCAGGAAAATAACATTATAACAGGAATTAAAATCTCATCTGAACACTTACAACTAAAATAGCTCCCACTAGGAATAGTGGAAATTTGTTTAATTTATGAAAATATGATTATAAGAAATGACAAAAGAATGAAACATCCTGGAGGTTCATTCTCTGTAAAGTTTGTAAGGCTTATAAATGTTACAAGTAAACTTTTTTATTTCCAGTATCCACATCAGTGTTTTTATTTAAATAATGGAAAAATAAATGCAAAAAGCCTTAAAGCTGTAAGTGTGTAAATATAACTTTTCTGAAACGTGTATTTTAACTGTATTTTTATGGTTTTGTGTGTATTTGTACGATTAGATTTCACAAAACCAAAAATAACTTATTGTTCTCTTTTGCACCATTTGCTTTGACCCACACAGAGTTAACTCATAGCAACACTTGCTGCCAGTTGTTCAGGCAAATGGACTAACATCCTAGTAACAACAAGTAACTAGGGAGAAAGAGAGGGAAAGGACCAAAGTCTTGAACTTCCTGGATGAGTGCTCGCAACATGTTAAAAAAAGAGGCAAGCTTAGCAATTACCACTACTAACAGTGCTCTGGACTGAACTCAGTTCTATTGCTTGAGTTAGCTACAAACTAATAAAAAAACACCCTCCAGGGACTTGAACAGAGTTCAAGCACCTTCCTGCCCTTATCAAAATAAGTACTTAGGTTTCCAAACCAGGACACTTCCGAGTATGTATGCCGAATTCCATCCAGATGTGCTCCAACTTGGAATTCAGGCTGATTTTAAGTGCCTCTGAGGTTAGGTGGTGCTTGAGAACAAAAGGTATTGGTAAGACTTCAGTGGAATCTAGTCAAGGAAAATCTGCCCCCAGATGTTACTGTGGCAACCTGCTGGAAAACCGTCAGTACGTGCAAAATCTGTACTCATCAACAATGCACTAAAATTTAAATATAGTTATGCATACTTTCCTTAACGGTATTGTTATACATTTAGAACCAAAGAAACTTACATGTATGTGAAGTACCTAATTAACACGAGCTAATTTTGAAGCATGTCTTCCCACATTTTGCAGGTTCATTAATGAGATTTAATCCTCTGTATAATCAAAACTGTATATATAAACTCAATGAACTTCTGTTTCTCTACTAATCATGGAATACACTACAGTTCATTAAAAAAAAAAATTACTGTACTTGCGATGAAAAGGTTTAATTTAATGATCAACATCTGACAAATATTTAAATATTCTGTATAGAACAGGACTCAGTAAGAATGTTGGTGAAGGACAAGGGGAAACAGTTTTGAACTGGAAGATGATAGATTTAGACTAAATATTAGGAAGAAATTCTTTACTATGAGGGTGGTAAGACACTGGAACAGGTTGCCCAGAGAAGTTGTGAATGCCTCCTCTCTGGAAGCATTGAAGTCCAGGCTGGATGGGGCTATGAGCATGGTCTAGAGGGAGGTGTCCCTGCCTATAGCAGGAGGCTGGAACTAGGTGATCTTAAAGATCCCTTCCAACACACACTATTCTATTATTCTGTGATCTGAGCTAATCATGTAGACTTCTTTTCTAAGCCAGTGGGGGAAAACAAGTATTTTGTAGGCATGACTTATTTCATCCCAGTGCAAGAATGTGAAGTTAAACAAGAGTGCTGCAAGTCACATCCATGTTGCACTTAACTGCTTTTCTCAAAAATTAATTTCCAAATTCATACAAAGTCTATCAGTCGATTACATTTAAAAATAAAATCTGAAATGGTGTTACGAACTAAACAGACTTTTACTAGGAAACAAAACCACAGTATTTTCAAGGGTTCTAGTAAAGCATCAGCCAAAAAATTAACTGGTAAAAATATTTTAGAATCAAAAAGAGGTATTCACCTTGACTAAGCAAAATGCATAGAAATTAAGATTGATAAGATTCACAGTTTCAGCCTCTGAAAATAGCTGGACAGAACTATGTGGGCAGAACAGAGAAATGGACTTTACCACCACTAATACACTGCCTTCAATTACTAAATCCCTTCACACAAGTCTTGTGCCTGCTTGGCTCTGATAAGTCTTCCAAAGAGTAAGACTGGAAAATAGCATGAATCCTAAACAATAAAGTTTTCAAGACTGCTCTTTTGTCTCTTCTCATTTTCATTCTCATTATGGCTTTTTCCCACCCCTCATCCTTTTTACATTTCCTCTTTTGCCTACCATTAATTTTTTGTAAGCTTCATAACAAATATAGTAGAATATTGTCTCATTTTCTCTCACAAAATAATTGACTCTTGATTCCCTAAATTAACTTCTCCCAAACTTTAAAAATAAAAAAAAATCTCCTGGATGAAAAGTTAAATGCATTCAAGACAATGCAGGATGTTACAGGGTTTTGAAGTAGGTTTCCTATATATGTTACGTGGCACAACCAATGGAAAAAGGATTTGGGGAAATATACAATGAAAGCCTTAGTAATCCAAGTTTAAAATGTTTAAAATGTTTTCCCCATCTTCTTCTGCTTCTATTAAAATGCTGAAGATATTTTTAAGGGTAGCAATTACAGTAAGAGCAACTTAGTGATAATATTGTGTTGCAATGTGGAATACATGCATATGGTTAAAGCTGGAGGAGAGAACCACAGATTTGCAAAGTTAGCCCTACTGTGAATATTAGACTGGCAAAACAAATGCTGCCAACAACTGGAGAAAATTTAGGATGGCATCCAAATCCAGACTACAGAAATGGGAGTGCATCTAAACATAGGGTATCAACAACTGAGTAAAGTATTTAAGCTCTCATCGTAATAAATTTTCCAGACACCAGAAAACCAAGACAGAAAACTTAAAATAACAAATATTATTTAAGTAACTGATAAATAAAAATATTAAAATATTTTCTGACAAATGAGAGGTGTTTTTTTTTTTTTTATTTAATCTAACTATGCCTGTTAGGTCTTCCTAATTTTCTTCCCATTCTACTCCTGTTACTCATAATTTTCTTTTAAACATATGAGCTATTTAGTAATGAGTTTTAATATTCGAATTATGAAATTGCCAAATTGTGCCAATTGCCACTTACACATTAAGGAGCAGATTAAGATATAGAATAACACATGGCATAATAACATCATTTTAAAACAGAGATGGCAATAAGAAAATTGTAGACTTAAAAATAAAATAGCATGAAATTTTACAAGGTTCAGTTTGCAAAGAAAGCTACCACTTCCTTGGCTAAAACAATCCATTTAACAACACTTTGTCTATAAAACTCAAGCGTCTTTCACCAAAGTATTTTGTCTGATTTCCTGAATAGTTAAACTGAAACATGCTAAAGATAAAAACAAACATCATCATCATCAATAACAGCAACAAAAAGATCTCTGCAAATGATTTTAGGCTTATCACAAAGAACACTTCTGCATTCTAAAAGGTCTATTCACAGTCATCATGTTAGTAGATTATTTGGAAGCAGTTTCTAAAACTGGATGCAAAGCTCATTTACATGCATCTGCCAAGTTTTAAAATGTTTTAGAAGCTAAACTAAAACATGATGAAAATGACTCACTGTGGTATCAGAATATGTACTGTAGGAAATAAGAACTCATTTGCAAGTGGGAGAAATGCACTCACACTTCATCTGTGGGAATTCACTAGACTGCCCTTCCAGTAAACATTATATTTTAAAATAATGACGGAAAATATGCTTCCTTTAACTGCAGTTTATGAAAAGATTTAGACAGCTGGCATTACAAAAGAGACTTAGAAAGACAAATGTAAAAGCTGTTTTTAAAAATAACTCACAAATCACTTTGCCAAAAGATAGCAACTTAACAATAATTAAAAAAAAGATTGCCATTATTTTTTGCATATTTCAATGGATAAATTAAAACTGCTTTGTCCTTTTGAGAAAATGAACAAAAGAAACACTAGAGATTGCTTTAAGTAAATCAACCAACCAACCAAACAAGCAGATTAGCAGGCACACTGATTGCCACAACATAGCTACCTTCTGTTCATTTGCACATTTTAATGAAGCAAGTACCTTGCAGCAAATGAACTACTTGAAAAAGCTATTTCTTTATTTTAATGGAGAGAAGCCATCCAGTTCCAAGAAAATAAACCTGATATTTACCTCATTATCTACGCATACGGAATGCTTTGTAAAAAGCCCAAAAATTCAACATAACACAGAAATCAGACCCAGAATCCAGAACCTGTGAATGGGAACAGTGTCATAAGCAACAGTACTGGAATGTGCAAATCCAAGCCACAATCTTATAAAAAGTACACCACCTGTAGTAAAAAAGTCCTTCATAAATATGCAACAAAAAAAAATGTAATATTACAAAGATGATCGGGGGGTTGGAGCACCTCCCATACGAAGACAGGCTACAAAGACAGGCTGAGGGAGCTGGGCTTGTTCAGCCTGGAGAAAGGAAGGCTGCAGGGTGACCTCATTGCAGACTTTCAGCACCTAAAGGGAACCTATAAACAGGAGAGGAATCAACTCTTTGAAAGGGTTCATAACTGCAGGACAAGTGGAAATGGTTTTAAGTTGAAGGAGGGAAGATTTCGGCTGGATGTCGGGGGAAGTTCTTTACAGAGAGAGTGGTGAGGTGCAGGAACAGGCTGCCCAGAGAGGATGTGGATGCCCTGTCCCCGGAGGTGTTCAAGGCCAGGTTGGATGGGGCCCTGGGCAGCCTGGTATTACATGGGGAGGTTGGTGACCCTGCATGTAGCAAGGGAGTTGGAGATTCATGATCCTTGAGGTCCCTTCCAACCCTGGTCATTCTGTGATTCTGTTATTCCTCACGTAGTTCCAGATGTAAAGATCTTATAATTAAGACATCAATCTAAGCTTCATCTAATTTTGGGCATCTCAAAGAGACATAAAATTTAGATCAGTCACGTTTTTTTTAATCCTAGAGAAATAGTTTATATCGAGTATGGTTGGAGATTTATATGTCTGAAGTTAGGGAGCACGAAGAGAAGAATGAGGGCTTCTAATTACTTTCACTAATCACAGTATCATTTTGCACAATCAAAATGTTTTCTTTTTCCCATAGGAATTTGAATAGGAAAAATTCTTCCTCTCTCTACAATCCAAAACCAATTCTAATGATTTTGGCAACCAAGAAAAAATGGGAAAATGCAACTTTCTAAATCATCTTTAAGCTTATTATCTAGAGCTGTTTCCTATCCCAGAGAAGCCACAACTAACATTAAGCAAAATTTCAGAAGGAATGAATCAGATGAATCACTGTTTTTATCTGTTTACCCATGGCAATGGACACCTTCCATGAAACAGAATATCCTTGAAAACAACTGCAGAGTTCCACATCAAAGCTTAAACTACATTAAGTAAAGATATATGCAGTAGTATTTCTGTTACAATATTAGCTACAAGTTGCAGCATTTTTACCATGTATTTAGTATGCAAATATTTTAAAAGATATACAAATAGACAGTAACAGTAGTTAAGGAAATTAAGGACACTTTACATTTCATAATTTACATTTGATATCTAAGTTATGAAATCTAACACTTTATGAAAAAACTAAAATGACTGAAATGTGTATGTATTTTACATGGCACCCAAGCTTCATCTCAGAGGAATTCACACAGTATCTCCAATACTTTTATTTCCACAGTTATTCTGCCATTTGATGATGAAGTTTAAAATGCTTACTCACTCTTAAGAGAAAGTTTCTCGAGTTTTCCTGCCTGCAAGTATTTTTATTCTGTAGGTGAGAAGCTGATAGAAGCTACAGATTTTTTTTGCTTCTGGATTACCTAGTAAGGGCACATGCATACACAGTCCCTACGTTCTTCATGCTTCATCAAAAATGTCGGTACAGACTGTGTGCAACATCATCTTCAGTCATCATTCATCAGCTTCATTTCAATTACAAAAACTTGCTAACAAGCAGAGGCAATATGAAAAGAGTAGACAACGTATGTTCACATGAGCAATATCTAAGAATTTTACCTAGCACTATGGAGATCTACAAAAGAAGTTTTTTGTTTGAAAATCTGCCTACAACTCTATCAGATGTACTCTTCCATACCACCTCTGGTAGATTTGTTCAATTCCTCGCACCACACCTTTTCTCTGGAATTACAAATCCTCTCACTAATCATCACCAGCAGCGCAACCTCCCCACTTTAATTCAGAGCTGTTCTCAGAGCCCCACTCTGAATAAATAATCCCATCTCAATTAAGTCTGGCTGAACTTTGGCTTGTAAGTAACTTTTTTTTTTTAGATATAAAAAAACACTTCACAACTGTACACTCACTGATATCATAAATATCTCAAACTAGTACCACCCCATTCTGGTATCCCCAGGACTCAAACATCATAGTACATCTAAGTGCAAATACTGCTACATACTATTTGCTAAAAATTCTGCTAACATGTCACAAGGATCCCACAGACCAAGTTATTGCTTAGCAAGAAATTAAACTCTGGTTAACTATGCATTAAACATTAATTGCGCATTCATTTTAGTTGCTTCACAGAATATTCTTACGGTTAACCAGATAGTCACATAGGTAGGCATTACTGCGCCACCAGCTTATTTAGCTAAAAAACCAGAAAGTATTTAAGCAGCTTTCCTTAGCATAAGCTAAAGGACACAGACATCTCAGTATCTCGTATGCGATGCAGTATTTCAGTGTTGATGGCATATAGTTTCAAAAAAAATTTGCTGGTCCCTGAATGTAAACAACTCTGAGCCAACCCTGACCAAAGGAAATAATAGCTAGAAATAAGATCATGCAAAAAGGAAGTCAGTTCTTCAGCCCTGATTTTCCTATTCTCCTCCTGGTCAACAGACAGATTGATCTCACAGAGAGAGCAAACATCACACAGGATGACAAAGACTCTCATGATGGTTTCATCAGTTGTAAATACCGCCTGTAAATACCATACTGCCCCTTTTCTTTGGTAAGTCTTCAATATAGTTATCATCAGTTAATCCCAGTACTGGATAGACTACTATCAAAGGCAAACAGCTCCTGGTAGCTCATGGCTTGGCTCAAAATACCTTGGCTCAAAGAGGTATTTTGTTTTGGTAGCATTCATGAACACAAGCATGATGGTTCCTCGTTTACAGAATACTCATCAAACAGACTAGCTATCCTCCACTATATAACAATGTGCTAGTGTTTTTCATATTGTTGAGAGTTATTTGCATCAAACAGGTGTCACTACCAACAGGTGAGGAGTAGGCTAAGAGTAGCAGTTAGCTTCCCATTTATACCTCTTTCTCAACAGTTTGAATTTGACTCTGTGGATGACAAGCTCTGCCCAAAGTTGAGATAAATAGTCTCTACGTCTAACTCTGGGGAGTTTCCCATGAGTTTACTAGGAGGTCCGCAAGATGATGAGGCTTTAACTCCCTTCTCAGACCACCATATAAACACCTAGTTAGACAAACTGTTCTTCACCAGTTATCCAATTAAGAGGAAGGTGATCAGATTCCGAATTTACCCACTGGATTCTAAAACCTTTATTGTTATTGAGATACTAAGATTGAAGAAGTGTACATCATAATGGTCTGGTTCACCCTCAACTTTAGTTAGGGTTCTGTCAAAATGTTTTGAATGTTACACGGAAGACAGCTTCCTGAAAGTACACCCAGAGGAAAAACACTTACAGAACAATTTTAATTCCTAACTTAAATTTCGATGTCCTTTGTGCTTTACAGCTACCAGCTCTGTTTCAGGCCTTATCCTGTACTACTTGTATTATACATTACATGCCATGCAGCAACAGAATTTTCAAAGATGAAATGGTGTCATGGTTTTGTGATTTTTGCCTCTCGGTATTCCACATGATTCCACATCATAACATCATGTGGGGCACTGGGACTTTAACTGTTAATGCTCAAGTCCTGGGTACCTGCCCAGAAGAGAAGAAGAACTACATTCCCCAGGGGACTTTGCAGTCAGGGAGAGGAGGCTGAACTCCTGGCAAGGTCACCTGATTGCTTTTTCTCGCCTGCCCTTCGTCGTGGGCGCTGCTCCCGTCTCCCTGCTGCTCAACTGGACTGCGCATCTCACCTCAGCGTTGTGGTGAGGCCTATCCACCCTTTCGGACATTCTCTCTCTCTCATTATATTTGATTTATTAGCTTCAATTCTGATTGTATTGTATTATAGTGTGTTCTCTTACATTCCGATAATATACTTAGTAAATTAGTTTGCTTCTCCTCAGATCGGTGCCACTGTTTTTAATTATTTTGGGGTCCCCTGTATCCTTTTTTTCCGGAGGCGCGGATCTGCGGATCCCTCTGCCCCGCTCGTCACGGAACCGGGCCGAACCAGCTCTTAAACCGTTGACATTCTTGGTGGAGAATGCGGGCAAAGGCTGTTTTTTAGCTTTTTAGAACGAATCTCTCTCTGCTCATGGAGCGCTTCGTTGGGAAAGTTTATCTTTTTCACCAGTGCTCACTGAAAACTTGACCTTGAAAGTCTAGGCGGACTGCCAGTGTTCTGGGATATTTGTAAACTTTGAGCACTGCTATCTTGCTTCTGTAAAGAGAGGAAAAAAATGATTCTGCTTTCTCTTTTAAACCTGTTTGCAGAGGGAGCTGCTAATTTCACAGAACTTGGGATTTTTAAACGGGTTCCCAGTCTCTCCTTTGAATCCTTTATGCAGTTTTTGAATGCTCACCTGATTGCATTGTTAATCTCCCTGAATTCACTGTTCGTTATTTCAGTCAGTTTTTGTATTTATTGTATTTTGAGGAAGCCTTTCCCAAAACCAGAGAATACTGAATGGCAGGGAGTGTGGAGAGGCTTGGGAGAGACTTTAGAGAGATGAACATCTTCGGTGTCATGGAACTTTACTCCTGAACACCTGAAAGACCCTGAGAGCTTAAGCATTTATTTGTGACAGGAATGTTGCGGCTCAGGCAGATCTGAGGAGGCACAAATGATTTGGGGCCTGGCTAATGCTTATCAGGCCTTATTCAATAGTATCCCAAAAAGGGAGAGTTTGTGAAATTGAGAGAGAGTGTCTGAGAGCTGAGAGGGAGAATCTCCAGGCTGAGAAAGAGAGTTTCCAGGAGAGACTCCGAGCCGAGAGGGAGAATCTCCAGGTCCAGAGAGAGAGTCTCCTAGTTGAGAAACAGTCTCCAAATCCAAAGAGAGAGTCTCCAAGCCGAAGGGGAGAATCTCCGAGCTGAGAGAAGGAATCTCCAATCTCAACGAGATGCCTTTGAATCCGAGCGAGACTCCCTCCAATCCAAACTCGACACCCTCCAAACTGAGCAAGACACCCTCCAATCTGAACTAAATAATCTCATAGTCGAACAAGACAGCCTTCAAGCAGAGCTAGAGGGTGAGAGCATCAGAACTGACCAACCTGATCAACCACAGGAGGCACCACAACTGATGTCAGTTGCCCCTGTAAGAGGACGGAAAACAAAGCGAATCTCGACTCAGTTAAAACAGAAGAAAGAGGAGGAAAGAGGTCCAGAGGAGCAGCTCTGAGGTCTAAGAGAAGCACCTCTGAGTCCAGGGGAGGGGCCCTCAGTAAGACCAAAGTCACCAATGCCTACGAGGGCAACAACAAGTCCTGAAAGAAGAAGGGGTGAGCAAGATATTGTTACCTTTGTTGATCGATCTCTGAAAATGAATGAAATTCGAAGTCTGAGAAAAGACTTCTCATGTCACCCAAATGAGCCTATTGCCACTTGGTTACTTTGATGTTGGGACAATGGGGCCAACAGTGTGTGGCTGGATAGTAGAGAAGCTCGACAATTGGGTGGCATTGCTAGGGACTCAGCCATTGACAGAGGCATTAGTACATGCCAGAACCAGGCTTTCACTCTCTGGAAGCAGATGTTGTTAGCTGTAAAAGAAAGATGCCCCTTCAAAGATGATCTGATGCCTGAGAAAAAGAAATGGACTTACATAGAAAAAGGCATCAGTTATTTGAGAGAATATGATGTTGTAGAAATGCTACATAGCCCTGATTTCATTCCTGATGAGCCAGACCAAGAGCGTGATCCTGAGAGTCAGGTGTACACCAAACATGTGGCGTACATTCACAAAGACTGCACCAGAAAAGTACGCCAGTACATTTGCAGCAATGTATGGCAGAGGGGAAATAAGACCCCTTATAAATGAGTTGGTTAATAAACTTCAAGACTTTGAGTTACATTTAAGCCCTCTACGAGCTTGTGTTTCAGCCACTGCAAAGGTAGTTGAAAAGCTGAACAGAATGGAGAGCAAGCAAGAATGTATCATAGACAAACTGTCTACCGTGCCTACTGCTGATGGATCCATGGTGGCAACAGATACAACCAATGGAGATCAAAATCCCAAGACAGCCTACTGGAGGGACTGATCAACTTCATTTCCTCCCAGCCGGTGTCATTCAACGTCTCAGCTATCAAAAGAGGACATCCTCCTGCTTGAGCAAGTGACAACAGTAAAACTACGTCACGTTTTGCCTTGTGGCATTACCTACGTGACCATGGAGAAGATATGAAGAAGTGGCATAAGCAACCTACTCCTGCACTTCAAGCACGGGTAAAAGAATTACAAGACAAATCAACCACCAAGGTGAACTTCTCCAAAAAGGTGACTGCTCCAGTTGCTGCAGACAACGGAGGTAACAAATAGAAGGGCCCTGCCCCCAGCCAGGGGGGGGAAAGGGATAATAGAGTATATTGGACTGTGTGGATTAGACGGCCTGGCACATCAGAATCACGGAAATATAAGGCACTGGTGGACACTGGTGCATAGTGCACCCTAATGCCCTCGAGTCACCAAGGGACAAAATCAATTCATATTCATGGGGTGACTGGGGGTTCCCAAGAGCTGACTATGTTGGAGGCCAAAATAAGCCTCACTGGTAAAGACTGGCAAAAGCACCCAATTGTAACTGGCCCAGGGGCTCCATGTATACTTGGTATTGATTACCTCAGAAGGGGATATTTTAAGGATTCCAAAGTGTATTGATGGGCCTTTGGAATAGCTGCTGTAGACACAGAAGGTGTTAAGCAGTTGTCTGTTTTGCCTGGCCTATCAGAAGATCAATCTGTTGTGGGGTTGCTACGAGTGGAAGAGCAACAGGTGCTGATTGCTACAAAAACGGTGCACAGACCGCAGTACCGCACTAACAGCGATTCCTTGCTCCCCATTCATAAGTTGATTCGTCAACTAGAGAGTCAGGGAGTGATCAGCAAAACTCACTCGCCTTTTAACAGCCCCATATGGCCAGTGCGTAAAGCCAGTGGAGAATGGAGGCTGACGGTGGACTACCGTGGCCTGAATGAAGTCACACCCCCACTGAGTGCTGCTGTGCCGGACATGTTAGAACTCCAGTATGAACATGAGTCAAAAGCGGCCAAATGGTATGCCACCATTGACATTGCTAATGCCTTCTTTTCCATTCCTTTGGCCAAAGAATGTAAGCCACAGTTTGCTTTCACATGGAGGGGCTTTCAGTATACCTGGAACCGTCTGCCCCAGGGGTGGAAACACAGCCCGACCATTTGCCATGGGTTGATCCAAACTGTATTGGAACAGGGCAGTGCTCCTGAGCACCTGCACTACATTGATGACATCACTGTGTGGGGCGATACAGCAGAAGAAGTCTTTACAAAACGAGAGCGAATAATCCAAATTCTTCTGAGCGCTGGTTTTGCTATTAAGCGAAGCAAAGTGAAAGGACCTGCCCAGGAGATTCAGTTCCTAGGCATAAGGTGGCAAGATGGCCGTCGTCACATCCCGACAGATGTGATCGACAAAATCACTGCTATGTCTCCACCCACTAGCAAAAGAGAGGCACAATCTTTTCTGGGTGCAGTGGGCTTTTGGAGAATGCATGTTCCAAACTACAGCCTCATTGTAAGCCCCCTTTATTATGTGACGTGAATGAGAAATGAGTTTACATGGGGCCCTGAGCAGCAGCAGGCTTTTGAACAGATTAAACAGGAGATAGCCCGTGCCGTGGCCCTAGGGCCAGTACGGACGGGACAGGGTATAAAGAACATCCTCTATACTGCTGCTGGAGAGAACGGTCCCACTTGGAGTTTGTGGCAAAGAGCCTCAGGAGAGACCCGAGGCCAACCACTGGGATTCTGGAGTCGAGCCTACAGGGGGTCAGAAGAGGGCTACACTCCAACTGAGAAGGAGATCTTAGCCGCTTATGAGGGGGTTTGGGCTGCTTCTGAAGTAGTCGGTACTGAAACACAGCTTCTTCTGGCACCTCGACTGCCAGTGCTGAACTGGATGTTCAAGGGAAAGGTTCCCTCCACCCATCATGCTACTGATGCCACTTGGAGTAAGTGGATTGCACTGATTACACAACGAGCATGGATGGAGAACCTCAGCCGTCCAGGAATCCTAGAGGTCATCATGGACTGGCCTGAAGGTAAAAAGTTTGAAACACCATCAGGAGAAGATGTATCGCGTGCTAAAGAAGCCCCACCATACAATGAACTACAATACATACAATACATACAATGAAATACAATGAGAGAATGAAAAGAAATATGCCCTGTTCACAGATGGATTGTGTCGTATTGTGGGAAAGCATCGCAGATGGAAATGTGCTGTGTGGAGCCCCACACGACAAGTTGCAGAGGCCACCGAAGGGAAAGGAGAATCAAGCCAATTTGCAGAGGTAAAGGCCGTCCAACTGGCCTTAGATGTTGCTGAACGGGAGAGGTGGCCAATGCTCTATCTTTACACTGACTCATGGATGGTAGCAAATGCCTTATGGGGGTGGTTACAGCAGTGGGAGCAAAATAACTGGCAAAGAAGGGGTAAACCTATTTGGGCCGCTGAACTGTGGGGAGACATTGCTGCCCGAACAAAGAATATGGTTGTAAAGGTGCGCCATGTAGATGCTCATGTGCCCAAGAGTCGGGCTACTGAAGAACAGCAAAACAACCATCAGGTAGATCGAGCTGCCAGAATTGAAGTGGCTCAAATAGACCTGGACTGGCAGAACACGGGTGAATTATTTCTGGCTCGGTGGGCCCGTGAGACCTCAGGTCATCAAGGGAGAGATGCAACATACAAATGGGCTAGAGACCGAGGGGTGGACGTAACTATGGATGCCATTGCACAGGTTATACACAACTGTGAAACATGTGCCATCATCAAACAAGCCAAGAGGATGAAACCTCTGTGGGAGGAAAGGCAATGGCAAAAGTACAAATATGGGGAGGCATGGCAGGTTGATTATATCACCTTGCCACGATCTCACAATGGTAAGCGTTATGTGCTCACCATGGTGGAGGCAACAACCGGGTGGCTTGAAACATATGCAGTACCCCATGCTACCACCCGAAACACCGTACTGGGTCTTGAGAAACAAGTCCTGTGGTGACATGGCACCCCAGAAAGAATTGAGTCAGATAATGGGACTCATTTTAAAAATTCTCTTGTAAATACTTGGGCCAAAGATCATGGCATTGAGTGGATTTATCATATTCCCTATCATGCACCAGCCTCTGGTAAAATTGAACGCTACAATGGGTTGCTATAAACCATGTTGAAAGCAATGGGTGGCGGAACATTTAAGCATTGGGAGAAGCATTTGGCAGAAGCCACCAGGTTAGTCAATACTAGAGAATCGATCAATCCCGATGGTCCTGCTAGCTCCCTAGATACTATCAAGGGAGATAAGGTTCCTGTAGTACATGTAAAGAACATGTTGGGAAAAGCAGTTTGGGTCTTTCCAGCTTCTGGGAAGGGCAAACCTCTTCGTGGAACTGTTTTTGCCCAGGGACCTGGGTCCACTTGGTGGGTGATGCAGAGAAATGGGGATATTCAGTGTGTACCACAAAGGAATTTGATGTTGGGGGAGTGCAGTCAGTAATTGCATATATATATACATATAGGTTTGTGTGTGCATGTGTTTAATATTTGGTAATTATTGTCCATTTGTATATATATTAAGCATGATGTAGTGATGTGGAATAAAGGGTGGAATGTCATGGTTTTGTGATTTTTGCCTTTCGGTATTCCACATCATAACATCATGTGGGGCACTGGGACTTTAACTGTTAATGCTCAAGTCCTGGGTACCTGCCCAGAAGAGAAGAAGAACTACATTCCCCAGGGGACTTTGCGGTCAGGGAGAGGAGGTTTAACTCCTGGCAAGGTCACCTGATTGCTTTTTCTCGCCTGCCCTTCGTCATGCGTGCTGCTCCCGTCTCCCTGCTGCTCAACTGGACTGTGCATCTCACCTCAGCGTTGTGGTGAGGCCTATCCACCTTTTGGACATTCTCTCTCTCTCATTATATTTGATTTATTAGCTCCAATTCTGATTGTATTGTATTATAGTGTGTTCTCTTACATTCCGATAATATGCTTAGTAAATTAGTTTGCTTCTCCTCAGATCGGTGCCACTGTTTTTAATTATTTTGGGGACCCCTGTATCCTTTTTTTCCGGAGGCGCGGATCTGCGGATCCCTCTGCCCTGCTCGTCACAGAACCGGGCCGAACCAGCCCGTAAACCGTTGACAAATGGTAATCTAAATGTGATGGCTACAATAACAGATTTTACAGTCAGAATGCTATAGTTTTAATAACGTTGAAACGTAATGCTAAGATAAATAAATAAATAAACAGTAGTGGGTAGTTCACCTAAGACAATGATGAAAAGAGGCTGAATAAGCTGGATAATACAACAGAATTGTCATATAATGAGCTAAAATACTAGAAAACTGTAATAGTTAAGTGAGTGCCTGAAAATTGTGGTGACTGAGACAGCTGATTTTATGGTACATATTTACATTCCTTATTCAAGGTTTTTAAAGGGATACAAAGCACATACAATAAACAGTAAGAAAATTCCCAGTATTTTACAGCTTCTGTTCAGTTTTACATCGAGTAGCCGCAGTGTATCAGAAAATAAGTCTATGTAGCCTGGTAATACTGTTCTCAACTATGGACAAAAATGTGTATTTTGATCAAGAAAAATGTCTGCAAACATTGTATTTCTTCTTCTCCTACTAGTATTTAACTTTTACCAATTTTCAGCACATCTCATTTTATGAGTCCAAACACAAAACAAGAAAAATCACTTCAAGTGCATCCCATGAGCAGCAATGAACTAACTGAAGAAGAGTTGAGATTTTCTTGTTTGATCACTAAAAAAAGATTTTATTAAAAAAAAAAAACACAAGAAAACAAAATATAGCCAAAAATACACCTGCATACTGTATAGGTGTTTCCTTGCTATTCCCAATATTTCTGATTTTTTTTATAAAACCAGTTTCCACAGATACACAGATAAAGCTGAGCTACAGTTCTGGAAGAAGAAATTATACTCTTCAAGGTTTAAAAAAAGTGAATAATCAAAGGGGTTTTCTGTTGGCTTGCTTTCTGGTAAGGAGATTAATGGCCATTATTTTGAAAATAATACTTTAAAAATATTCAAACTAAGAAAAAGTTGGCATACATTTAGTATTACGACTTAGCCTTGCAGTAGAAGATGGAAGTATTATGAAGTGACCCTCTCCATTCAACCTCAAAACATTCAATTGAGTTAATTGAGTTAATATAGCTTTAAAATTAGAAACAGTAATAATATCAGCAACTTGAAGCAAAATGAAAACATTTCTATTTGATCATCAATTTCCTTCAAGGTTTAACACTGACAGCAATTTAATCCAAAATATTGATTTTTTAATTTCATTGGAGGTAAATGAAGCATATTCTCGCACAGAATTCACAACTGTATAGTATCAAAGAAGAAACAAATACTACATTCTAACATCACAGTGATATACTCTGAGGTAGAAACAGCAGATTCTTTATCAATATAGCCTTCCACAAATACTATCATTAAGTACTTTATCAGCATTTGTAAGCAGCTATTTACAAAAAGCTATTGGTTTTTTTATTATTATTATTGCTTATATCATGTAAGCAAAATGGAAATAACTGCACCTGACTAGTAAATTGGGCATTAGTTACACTTCTGATCACAAGATTTGCCAGGGGCTTAATTTAACCAGAATTCAGGCCAGTCAACATTCCACATAATCCTGAAGCTTTCAAACATGTTTGCTTATATAGATTATGATACCAGTGGAAACTACAATGAGTCAACTTGTTTTCAATAAAGCAGAGCTAACTGTTATATTCACTTAAATACAATAATGGACAACACAAGTATTCCTTTTTTATTCGTGGATGTTCTGGTTATGTTAGAAAATTTCTTTGTTCTATAGAACTGTAAACTCAGACGTTGGAATTTTTCATTCCATCTTATTATGTGAATTTATTATTTCGCAGTACAATTTTGATAAATTATTTGGAATGTGAGAAAGTCACAGTCTTGACAACTCTACGGTCTTGGAAGAGTGGTATTTTTAAAGCTATGCCTTTATTTTAAAGATGTGAAATATGGCCTTTTCATTTTCCTAAACAGATTTAAAAAAAAAAAACAACCATAATCATCTGGGGAGTAACCTGTTGCTCTGAACTCCCAAAATTGTACTAATCAACATTTTAAGAGTGCAAATAGGAGTTTTATTTGAATACTTATTTATGGAAAAAATTATAGTAGGATGGAAGCACAAGTGTATTAACCAAGATGATGACAAATAGCAAAAAAAAAAAAAAAAAGACATATCACATGAGTGATCCTGGGGCAATGTAGATCCTTCACTAGTATTATCACTGTAATGTAGTTATGCACTAAAAAAAGGTTTTTAAATAATTTGTGCCTATGCTTAAATTAACATTTTATTGTTAATTAACAGATTATTAAACACAGCTAAAAACATCTCCAAGCAAACAAGTTTACATCAAGTACTTCCTTTAACAAGATGACTGAGTGGCATAGCTAGTTAAAGCACTGTGCTTTTCTTTATGGAACAAAGATGTTGATAACAAATCAAGCGCGAAGATTAAGCACATATGATGAACTTACCCTGAATAGCTTTGATTACGGTCAGTAGTTTTAAATTAGCCCATTATTTACTGTATCTAATATTCTAAATTTGCAAAAAGCGAAGGTGCTGCAAAGCAAGATAGCAAACTGCTTGTGAATCAGCAGAGAATAACAGTTTTCTCCTATCGATATGAACAGAACTGTAGCTTCATATAGATACTGTGCTTTACATATTGAATATGAAAGAGGGAGGAAAGAGAGCAGTAAGAAGCATGTAATAAGCATAACAGTTCATGACTGTTGCTCTTTATCCACACTTTAGAAAAAGTCATCATAATAGATAACTTTACATCTTCAACCAGAAAAAAAAATAAAGAAGTTCAGAGTTTGAGCACTTCTATGGCACAGCAAGAAATACACCTTTTCTGTGAGAGGCATAATGACGGCTGCCTGTCTTTACAGGATTGTGAGAGAAGAATCAAATGTCCACATTGTTACCATGCTGGTAATGGGAAAAAAAAAAAAACAAAAAACAACCTACTAGAATTAAATCTGTAACTTCATTTAAACAAAATTCTTGTAATTCAAATTATTCTTTGTAAGCAGAAAGCCACACTGGTCATTCCTCTTCCTTAAAACTTTGAGTATAAATGTACTTGCATTTTAAGATTTATTTTCATTTTTAAAAGATACTTACTGTTCTAAGAGTTGGTCATACTTTCTTAAAGCATCTCTTTCAGCAGTAACAGCTCTCTCTTTTTCAGCAACAGCATTATCTCTTGCTTCTCTCAAATTTCTGAAGGAAACAGAAGCAATTGTGTCAATATTTGGTTAGACTATTTCATTTTATAGATTACTAATGACTGATCTTAACTTTAATACTACCTAATTCAATTTTAATAGAGCAATAGAAAGACATCTGTCTATATGCCTATTCATTATATTTCGTTCTTATCAACAGAATTTCTCATTCTAAAATTCTAAAAACAATGATCAAAGTTCCTATTTTTATGCAGAAATCCATGAATAATTCAGAATACAAGAACTACAAATTAGTTTTTTTGTTTTGTTCTGTTTTTTCCTGAGAATTAAATGCATTGCAGTAATTGGAATGTATTTATACATGTATATACGTATTTGCATTTACACTTGGTACTTCACTAAATCTATGTTGTCCTCCTAGGTGACATGATTCAAAACTTTTGTGATACAGCAGGAAGATTAGCTGAGCATAGAAACCCTACTTCCATACACAACTAATTCGATAGTCAGTCATATCGGTTATTACATATTGTTGGTGTTTCTGTCCGCCTTTTGCTGTTGTTGAAACTTGCAAACTAGCTCACTTCTACTTCATCTATACATACCAGAACAGTATCACATGAACTAAGAATAATAAATATAACTCTTATGTTAAAAATGATATAGGTATTAACAGTAGTATTACAGTTTATTGCCACTTTATAAATGGCACTTAGTGCTTATAAGCTGTATTTTTATTATTAAGTATTGTGATACAGCAATAACCACAGAACAGTTGTTGCTGAAGGTCTGATCTATATTATGAACATTTTCAAGGATTTTACTTGAAGATATCTACAGTTTGCTCCAGTGATGTGAACACCCTCTGGCACTTTGAATGTATTAGATGTCCTTAGAGATTCCTTTCAGTTTGGCTTCATAAAAAAGGAATCCTGTTTATGGATGAGAGAACGATAACAAAATCTGCCTTAAAAAAATAGAATTATTAGGCTGCAAAATTTACCAGTGAAATTCAGCAATTCATCTTGAGAGTACACTATTTAAACTGGTTCTTGACAAACTGTAAGAATACAGCAGTTGATTCTCTTAACAACAGTGAGGTTGACCATATTAAGTCTTAGTGCAAAAGCACAAAGTTGCAATCTTAAGACTAAAGGAAGAGAAGTGGATGATAATTAA
Organism: Tetrao urogallus; assembly: GCF_951394365.1. Taxonomy (NCBI): domain Eukaryota; kingdom Metazoa; phylum Chordata; class Aves; order Galliformes; family Phasianidae; genus Tetrao; species Tetrao urogallus. The sequence goes on along the minus strand of NC_136813.1, from coordinate 39,929,407 downwards.
ATGATAGATGTGCAGTCACTTGTTTAGAGAATACACTATTTTGCTTAACCGTTAATTTAAGCAAATGAAAATTATACAGAGAAAAACCAGCATGAGTAAAGTACTACTAAGCAACATGATGGCAATCACAGATGTGATGCAACTTCTGTTGAAATATTTGCAATAGAGCTAGGAAACACATTAGTGACACTGCCAGTTTACAGATCATGAGCATGTTTTTAAAAAAGGTAAAACATCTGATTGCTATATATACATAGCTATACATACAGGCCACATTGAACATCATGTATATGGCAAGCCTATCATACAAGTGAAAATCTCTAAAACTGGACAGGACTACTACCTACATATTCATGAACAGGTCTGGTAAATGAGAAAAAAGAGGTTTTGAATCTTCTGAAGCAAAGTTGGGCTGGTTTGAGCTGACGAGGCTCAAGGCTGAATGCCTTTTAGTGTTCAGAGTGTTCAGAGTGCATTATTTGGATTCTCAAAAAGGAACTCAGCTAGCAAACACTGACATGATTTCAACACAAGCTGGTTAACTGGAGACAACCAGGAAACTTGGTTCAAACTAACAATTGCCATTGTATTGCACTTCTCACCCCAAAACTATGCTAGAGTGCATAAACTGGATTCTAGTAAGACTGAAGATCTGCTCACAGAGGGCATCTAACATGCTCAAAACCATTTAACTGTGTTTGACCTACAGGAACAGACTACAGCTAATCCAGAGTAAAACCTTACGTGGCTAATCCAGGGCTCTGTGAATTCATTCGTGCTTGCTAATGCAAACATCACCAATGATGACTGCAATTGAATAAATGGAACTGATCCCAAATAAGTTAAGGCTCTAAGTATCATCCTTTAATAGGATTCCCCTCCTCCTTACCCCTTATTTTAGCTTCTTAAACTGACTCATCCAAGTGTAAAACAACTATCAATAAATTCAAGGGAAACATCAGTTCTGTCAGGCTCAGCAAGTAGAAAGGAGTAAGAAGAGCAAAGTATTATATTAGCTCCATGCTTTCAGCTTGAGGATAAAATCAGCATCTTATTTTCAGTCACAGTCAATCAGCATCTCATCACATCACACAACTTCACTATAAATTGCTTTGCTTCCCATTTAGGCTTCCATCTGTCCCACCACTGAAGGGAACTTCAGACAGAAAAGCACCATCTTATGGTAGAATTTTTAATTATTTTATAGAAAGATCACAAAGCTAAAATCATTTTTCCTGCAAAATATGAAATAAAATCTTAGGGACTTACATTTCAAAAGTAATTATTTCAAAGTGAGGAAAAAAGCTTCCACAAATTTATTCCAGATGCAAACAAAATAACTTTTGATAGCTTTCTCAATGATGTGCAGAACCTCATCAAGTCTCCACAAACTGTCAAATCGTTCTTTGTAACTGAACATAGATTTGAATACAGGAAGTGGTGTGGATGTGTGTGTTTGTTATATATAAATTTTACTAACACTTGCAAAAGTACACAATGATGTAATATTTTTAATTAAAACCTTCAGTTGGCTAGAAGACAGACAGCAAGAGTCACGTTCTTTTTATACACTTCAGAGCAATAGCAAAGCTGCCTATTAGAAGAACAGATGCTGATGCTACAAATATCTTTTTACTCTAGTCATTTCCTCCTCCACACAAGGCACTTTCAGGACATCTATGATGAGTTTACAAGAATTGTTCAGTGCTCTTCCCATTTTAAGGGAAGAATAGTGTCAAAAAACAAGCTAAGAAAGAAACATACTAAAAATAGTCTAAATCTCTATGGGGATCCCTGAAGACCTATATATGCCTAATATTGCTCATAATTCCACGATATTTAACAAGAAAAGACGTTTAGAAAATTTAGCCTGTAGGTCTTTGTAGGACTAGGATATTCTTCAAAAGACACTTTTATAATACTCTACAAGAAAATAATGCTTTTGTGAACGAAAATGCTGTAAGTCAAAGACTGATGTTTAGAAGATGTCTTATTCATTTCTCTCATTTTTTCCTGCATTACTTTCTACATCAATACCTTCCTTCTGGTTTCAAGACCAGACCATGACAAAAAAAAAAAAAAAAAAATCAACACATTTTGCATGAATTAGTTAACATTACACAGCTGAATAAACTTCAAACTACTAATATTTATGGAGAAGAATTTTAATAGCTATTTTAATTGATGATGTCAGTGTAATAATACTGTTTACAATAAATATTCATGATTAACATAACAGTATCGTTAACATAAAAATCATTTCTTGTTAACATTTACAAGATCAGTTTATTTACAAGATCAATTTATTTACAAGATCAATTATCAATTTTAAAACAAATTCATTTCTAACTTAATATTCGTCAACTTTGACTATGCCTTAGCACAAAAATACTACTTGCAAATTTCTTCCCTAATTTTGTTATTGCCACATCTTATCTACCTGTTTTCACGTTCATACATCTCTTTCGAAGCACTTCGAAGTTGCTCAATTTCTTGATTTGTTTTCAGTCTTATTTGTTCCAATTCCTCATGCAATCTCTTCTCAAATTCTGTTTTATAGTGGTCCCTGTAAATAAACACATGACAGAGGAATGTAAAATGAATTGTATGGCCAAAATATCAAAGCATCTGGTACAGCAGTATGAGTGTATTTTACAATTTAATATTTTGATTCTTACTTGTTTTCCTGCCAGTTTGCTTGGAATACATACCACCCTATATTGCTCTGTAAATCTACTGCAAATTTTACCAGGAATAACAGCTTTCTGCAAACTGTAAAATATATAAGTAATTTGACATTGATTCATCATGCAATTTAACACTAACCATTTTTGTATAGGGTGGCAAAGAATTTCTGCAAGTGTTCATATTAATTAACCACTGAAAATGTTTTTAATTCTTCATTTTGCAAAATTTTCTAGTTTCTAAATCAGTAGGAAGGGTAAATTAACTTAGTAACTCAGAATAATTCCAAGCTACAACACGATATTGATGTGTACTATTTGCACGTCTCATCTGAGTGTGAACATCGCAAGAAACTTTGAAGATTACATGCTGTAGACATTTGTGAAATAAAGCAGAAAAAAAAAAAAAGATTTGAGTACTCATCCTGTCAATGTCACAAATAAATTACCTGAAATAAATATTTAAGCTTTTAAGCTGAAGACATTAAAAGATTCCAAATTACTTCATTTCAGATTAACATTGTCATCTTCCTTTTTCGTAAATTTGGAAGTTCACCTGAAAATGGAGAAAACCCCATACAGAATTGCTCTTACAAAACTATAAAGGCTTGTACTGTAGGGTAGTGTGGTTAGGTTGTGGTTGTACTTGATGGTCTTGAAGATCTTTTCCAATGTGAGCAATGCTATGATTCTATCTAACAGCTAAAGGGATGTTAATTTCTATAGCATTCAGCTGCTATTCAAGAATAATCAATCCGCAGTGAAGCCACTGTTAGACATTACAGGTCTGGAAATAGATATGCTTTTATTATTTTTGTTATATTAAACGTGCATTTACAACCATGAAGTATTTTGATTCTAGGATTTGCCGTATGGCTTGTACTTTTTAGAAACCAGTACTTGAGTTCGCAAAAAACTCCTTAGCATTAAACAAAAGCTGAAATCATTTACTTATTTTAGAATGCATGCTGTTCAAGTTTTCGTGTTTGCTTTTGTCACGGAGTTGACTAGATCAATCTATGTCCGTGACAGGGGCGACAGGCCTCTGCCCTCCTCCCCCACCCCAGTCCCACAAAAAATGGGAAGGAGGGAAGGGAGGAAAAGAGCAGCAGCAACAATCTATGAAGGAAAACTTATTTTACTATAATATCGGAATACAAGATAACACAATATATACAATTTAATTGAAATTGAGATTAATAAATCAGACAAGACGAGAGAGAGAGAGTTCCCGGGACCAAGTCAAGCCTGAAAAGCTTGGAACAGCTAGGAAAGCACCCTCCAGCACCCACTGCAAGGCAGCAAGAGAGCGCCCCCCCCACCCGGAAGGGCCAGATCCCGTGACTGCAGTAATGTACAGGGATAGGTACCTGGAATTGGGGCAGTGACACTTTAATGCCCCGTACACTACATGATGTTTTGATGTGGAATACTGAAACCCAAAAACAAAAAAAACATAGAACCATGACATTCCACCCCTTATTCTACATCATTACATCATGCTTAATATATATATACATATGTACAAACAAACAAAAAATGATTAAAATGCATTACTCACACATGGCTATATACATATACATAGAATTACTAACTGCACTCCCCCAGCATCATGTTTCCTTGTGGTACACACTGAATATCCCCATTCTTCTGCATTACCCACCAGGTGGATCCTGGTCCCTGGGCAAAAACTGTACCACGGAGAGGTTTGCCCTTTCCAGAAGCTGGAAAGACCCAAACTGCCTTTCCTAACATGTTCTTTACATGTACAACGGGGACTTTATCTCCCTCTACGGTATGTAGGGAACTGGACTGGATAGGACCATCACGATTGATAGATCCTCTGGTATTGACTAACCAGGTGGCTTCTGCCAAATGCTTCTCCCAGTGCTTAAATGTTCCGCCACCCAGTGCTTTTAGCATCGTTTTTAACAATCCATTGTATCGTTCAATTTTACCAGAGGCTGGTGCATGATAGGGAATATGATAAATCCACTCAATGCCATGATCTTTGGCCCAAGTATTTACAAGAGAATTTTTAAAATGAGTCCCATTATCTGACTCAATTCTTTCTGGGGTGCCATGTCACCACAGGACTTGTTTCTCAAGACCCAGTACGGTGTTTCGGGTGGTAGCATGGGGTACTGCATATGTTTCAAGCCACCCGGTTGTTGCCTCCACCATGGTGAGCACATAACGCTTACCATTGTGAGATCGTGGCAAGGTGATATAATCAACCTGCCATGCCTCCCCATATTTGTACTTTTGCCATTGCCTTTCCTCCCACAGAGGTTTCATCCTCTTGGCTTGTTTGATGATGGCACATGTTTCACAGTTGTGTATAACCTGTGCAATGGCATCCATAGTTACGTCCACCCCTCGGTCTCTAGCCCATTTGTATGTTGCATCTCTCCCTTGATGACCTGAGGTCTCACGGGCCCACCGAGCCAGAAATAATTCACCCGTGTTCTGCCAGTCCAGGTCTATTTGAGCCACTTCAATTCTGGCAGCTCGATCTACCTGATGGTTGTTTTGCTGTTCTTCAGTAGCCCGACTCTTGGGCACATGAGCATCTACATGGCGCACCTTTACAACCATATTCTTTGTTCGGGCAGCAATGTCTCCCCACAGTTCAGCGGCCCAAATAGGTTTACCCCTTCTTTGCCAGTTATTTTGCTCCCACTGCTGTAACCACCCCCATAAGGCATTTGCTACCATCCATGAGTCAGTGTAAAGATAGAGCATTGGCCACCTCTCCCGTTCAGCAACATCTAAGGCCAGTTGGACGGCCTTTACCTCTGCAAATTGGCTTGATTCTCCTTTCCCTTCGGTGGCCTCTGCAACTTGTCGTGTGGGGCTCCACACAGCACATTTCCATCTGCGATGCTTTCCCACAATACGACACAATCCATCTGTGAACAGGGCATATTTCTTTTCATTCTCTCATTGTATTTCATTGTATGTATTGTATGTATTGTAGTTCATTGTATGGTGGGGCTTCTTTAGCACGCGATACATCTTCTCCTGATGGTGTTTCAAACTTTTTACCTTCAGGCCAGTCCATGATGACCTCTAGGATTCCTGGACGGCTGAGGTTCTCCATCCATGCTCGTTGTGTAATCAGTGCAATCCACTTACTCCAAGTGGCATCAGTAGCATGATGGGTGGAGGGAACCTTTCCCTTGAACATCCAGTTCAGCACTGGCAGTCGAGGTGCCAGAAGAAGCTGTGTTTCAGTACCGACTACTTCAGAAGCAGCCCAAACCCCCTCATAAGCGGCTAAGATCTCCTTCTCAGTTGGAGTGTAGCCCTCTTCTGACCCCCTGTAGGCTCGACTCCAGAATCCCAGTGGTTGGCCTCGGGTCTCTCCTGAGGCTCTTTGCCACAAACTCCAAGTGGGACCGTTCTCTCCAGCAGCAGTATAGAGGATGTTCTTTATACCCTGTCCCGTCCGTACTGGCCCTAGGGCCACGGCACGGGCTATCTCCTGTTTAATCTGTTCAAAAGCCTGCTGCTGCTCAGGGCCCCATGTAAACTCATTTCTCATTCACGTCACATAATAAAGGGGGCTTACAATGAGGCTGTAGTTTGGAACATGCATTCTCCAAAAGCCCACTGCACCCAGAAAAGATTGTGCCTCTCTTTTGCTAGTGGGTGGAGACATAGCAGTGATTTTGTCGATCACATCTGTCGGGATGTGACGACGGCCATCTTGCCACCTTATGCCTAGGAACTGAATCTCCTGGGCAGGTCCTTTCACTTTGCTTCGCTTAATAGCAAAACCAGCGCTCAGAAGAATTTGGATTATTCGCTCTCGTTTTGTAAAGACTTCTTCTGCTGTATCGCCCCACACAGTGATGTCATCAATGTAGTGCAGGTGCTCAGGAGCACTGCCCTGTTCCAATACAGTTTGGATCAACCCATGGCAAATGGTCGGGCTGTGTTTCCACCCCTGGGGCAGACGGTTCCAGGTATACTGAAAGCCCCTCCATGTGAAAGCAAACTGTGGCTTACATTCTTTGGCCAAAGGAATGGAAAAGAAGGCATTAGCAATGTCAATGGTGGCATACCATTTGGCCGCTTTTGACTCATGTTCATACTGGAGTTCTAACATGTCCGGCACAGCAGCACTCAGTGGGGGTGTGACTTCATTCAGGCCACGGTAGTCCACCGTCAGCCTCCATTCTCCACTGGCTTTACGCACTGGCCATATGGGGCTGTTAAAAGGCGAGTGAGTTTTGCTGATCACTCCCTGACTCTCTAGTTGACGAATCAACTTATGAATGGGGAGCAAGGAATCGCTGTTAGTGCGGTACTGCGGTCTGTGCACCGTTTTTGTAGCAATCAGCACCTGTTGCTCTTCCACTCGTAGCAACCCCACAACAGATTGATCTTCTGATAGGCCAGGCAAAACAGACAACTGCTTAACACCTTCTGTGTCTACAGCAGCTATTCCAAAGGCCCATCGATACCCCTTAGGATCCTTGAAATGCCCCTTTCTGAGATAATCAATACCAAGTATACATGGAGCCCCTGGGCCCGTTACAATAGGATGTTTTTGCCAGTCCTTACCAGTGAGGCTTATCTCAGCCTCCAATACAGTCAATTCTTGCGAGCCCCCGATCACTCCAGAAATATGGATTGATTCTGTCCCTTCATGACTCAGGGCATCAGAGTGCACTATGCACCAGTGTCCACCAGGGCCTTGTATTTCAGTGGTTCTGATGTGCCAGGCCATCGAATCCACACAGTCCAATATACTCTATTATCCCTTTCCCCCCCTGACTGAGGGCAGGGCTCCTTTATTCATTACCTGTGGTAACTGGAGCAACTGCACTGGTGGTTGATCTGCTTTGTAATTCTCTCACCCGTGCTCATAGTACAGCAGTAGGTTCACAGTGCCACTTCCTCATGTCTTCTGCATGGTCACTTAGGTAATACCATAAGGCAATTCGCGGTGTATTATCCCTTACTTGAGCCGGAGAGCATCTGCCTCTAACAGCTGAGATTTTTGATGGTGCACGTGAGAAGGAAGGTTCATCGTCTTTAGTTAGGTGGGCTCGCATCATCTCCTTCATCTCCTTCATCTCCTTCATCAGACTCTTTTGATTATCCTGATCTTCATCAAGCATCTGTGATACTGCTACAGGTTTGTCATGGTTGATCAGTTGAGACACTTGCTCCGTCACTTTTGATATAGCAGCAATGGCAGCATGAACTGAGGACAGCAATTGTTCGTAGTTTTGGAGCGTAAGAATTAATTCATAAACTAAGTCCGTTCTCTGTTGTTCGTTGTATCTGTCACACGCTGACATTAGTGTAGCGGCATATTTGTCCGGTGCTGTTGTCACGATTTTCTGCCATACCTCAGGTGTCGTCCTCACTTTTTCAGGGTTGCGGTCTTGGTGTGGGTGGTTAGGAACAAAGTTAGGGTCATACAACATTTCCACCACTCCTATTTCCCTCAAATACTGGATACCCTTTTCAACTGTATCCCATTTTTTCATCGCAATCTTCAAGCCATTTTTGAAGGGATACTTTTCCTTCACGGCTATTAACACTCGCTCCCAGAGGGAGGCAGCCTCATCCGAACATCGACTAATTCCTCTATCAATAGCTGGATCTCTGGCAATGGCACCTAGCTGGCGAGCTTCATTACCATCCAGAGACAAGCTATGGGCCCCACTGTCCCAACAGCAAACCAACCAGGAAACAAGAGTTTCATTTGGGTGCCGTGTAAACTCCTTTCTTGAACCTTGGATTTCAGTCATCTTTAGAGGCTGGCGAGTAGTAATAGAGATTTCCTCCTCATCACTCTCTTCTGCATGTTTCCTAGTTTTTCCTTTTGCCTTTCGCAATGGTGGTGGTTCTGAGGAGGGCCCCTTGCCCCGATCTTCCTCCACCTCCTCCTCTTCTCTTTTTTGTTCAAGACGTGAAGACACTCGTTTCCATTTCTTGCCCTCCACAGGAGCAACTGGTATTGTTACTGGTGTCTCCTTTGATTGATTAGATTTGACTTGGGGATTTTCCCCTTTGGCTTGAACCTCAGCTCGGAAACTCTCTCTCTCCAGAATGGTATTATATAGGGCACGGTAAGCACAAGCCAAACCCCAAATAAGTTGTACCTCCTTAGATTTATGTAAGCCGCATCGTCCCTGACTCAAATACTGGCTTAGTTTCTCAGGATCCCACAAGTGTTCAAGAGTAAAATCCCATGACACTGCGGGTCCCCATGCTTCTAAGACCTTTCCTAAACCTCTCCATATTCCCTGCCAGTCATCATTCTCTGGTTTTGGAGGAGACTCCTTATTACGAATGCGTTGGAGTACATTCAGGAAAATTAACGACACGCACACCAACATGAGTATTAATTCAAGATTTGAAAAACGTTTGATAAACTGAGAAGAAACAGGTCTGAACATCGTGTTGTTTGTAAAATTAGCTATTCCATTTGGGATGTAGCTGTTAGTGAAATTAGCCATTCCTTCTGGGATGTAAATGTCAAAATTCAAATCATACCACATTGCATATAGGTAAAATATAGGTGTCTCCATCAGTGCCATTAGGTAGTTATATATGAATGCAATTCCACAACACACAAGTGTGAGATGGATTATTGGCCAGTAGGTTGTGAGTAACACCATTGCTTTTAATACTTTACCCAGCACCCCCACGATAACGAGTGGGTTCATCGCTGGTGCTTGCTAAAAAGGGGTTAATGAATTGAAGCTAACAAGAGGAGGGAAAAAAAAAGAAAAAAAAAAGGCACTACCCAGACGAAGTAGTGCTCAAAGTTTACAAATATCCCAGAACACTGGCAGTACACCTAATCTTTCAAGGTCAGGTTTTCCAGCACAGAAACCTGAACTACTGATAATGCTCCCTAATGAAGCTCTCTAAGAGCAGAGAGAAAAAGAGATTCGTTCTAAAAGCTAAAAAGCAGCGAGCCCCACGTTGGGCGCCAAAAATCTGTCACGGAGTTGACTAGATCAAGCTATGTTCGTGACAGGGGCGACAGGCCTCTGCCCTCCTCCCCCACCCCAGTCCCACAAAAAATGGGAAGGAGGGAAGGGAGGAAAAGAGCAGCGGCAACAATCTATGAAGGAAAACTTATTTTACTATAATATCGGAATACAAGATAACACAATATATACAATTTAATTGAAATTGAGATTAATAAATCAGACAAGACGAGAGAGAGAGAGTTCCCGGGACCAAGTCAAGCCTGAAAAGCTTGGAACAGCTAGGAAAGCACCCTCCAGCACCCACTGCAAGGCAGCAAGAGAGCGCCCCCCCACCCGGAAGGGCCAGATCCCATGACTGCTGTAATGTACAGGGATAGGTACCTGGAATTGGGGCAGTGACACTTTAATGCCCCGTACACTACATGATGTTTTGATGTGGAATACTGAAACCCAAAAACAAAAAAAACATAGAACCATGACAGCTTTTTAATAAAACACAGAATTTTTGTTGACTTTTCAAAGTAAAAGTAAATATTTCTCCCTTCCTTCCTCGAGAGTACCACTCTTTAGCAAGGTATTTTGTGAAGGTCTTTGATACACTGAAATAGTTAATGATCCCAAAAAACACATTATACTGGAATGTAAGGTCCCCGCTAGCAATTTTTTTCATTTCTTCATGCACTGTACATTTAAGTACATACAAAATAAATGAATGGTAGAGGCCAGAATCTCAAAACACAACTCATACAGAATCAACTAGCATTATTTTCTTGGTACTTGGATGACAATGACTTGCTATTAGTATTACTACTTGCTGTTACCATAGCTACTTACTATTTCTATAGGTGAAGAAATTAAGACTTTTCCTCCTGTGGCAAGACTTTAAAGTCGCGCTATAGCTGATAATTGCAGTACAGTGCTCTTAAATGCCCATTTAGAAAACAATGTTTTTTAGTAGTTACAGGAGAATCACATTAAGAACACATCAAGTAAGTTTTAAGTTTTACAAGGACACAAGATTTATAGATTTATACAAATTTGCAGTTACACCTTGCGGTTCAAACAAAAGGATGCAACTGAAGGAAAGCTGAACTGGCTTAATTCTCTTAAGCTCAAGAGGATGTTCATTTAATCAACTGGTGTTTGTCATTCTGCAGAGAGGTAGTGTGGGTGGAGCTGCACTGCCCACCCTTGATCTTGATTAGGCCTCCAGGTTATAAGCAGTCTCAGCTTAAACCACACAGGGCAAACACAGGTTGGTTGAAGTCACCTGCTTCAGAGCTGGCCCAGTTCTGTGCGAACTCGCTCAGGAAACCAGCTCACCTATTGGCAGTCTGCAAGAAAACAAATTTAGCATGGTCTCCACTAGACAGATAGCTCGCTCAAAAGAGACAAAGAGATGTGCCAACCCAGACGGAGGGCCTGCTCAGAGATGTGTCTGTTCGGGCCTCTGGTTGCAGTGGGTTCGCTGATGCCGGGGAAGGGCAGCGGGGAGACTGTGCTCAGGTGGAAGGTCAGCTCACAGTGGTGGCTGAGCTCAAGGAGGAGGTGGAGAGACTAAGGAGCTTCAGGGCATGTGAGCAGGAGATTGATTGGTGGAGTAACTCCCTAGTGTGCCAGAGGGAAGGGCGCTGGGAGGATGCCCCCCACAGTGCAGTGGAACCCCTGTCCTGTTGCGCTGAGGTAGGGGACCAAAAAGACAAGGAGGGTTGGAAGCAAGTCCCAGTTTGGCATCAGCAGCAACCCCCCTCTCCCCTCTTACTCCCTATCTCGCTTTCCCAGGTGCCCCTCCATAACAGATTTGAGGCCCTGGATCTTGAGGGAGGAGTAGAATGATAAAATAATGAAAACAGAAGTAATGAATAGTTGGCTTAGAGGCTGGTATCGAGGCAGGAACTTTGTTTTTCATTTATCATCGGGCAGTTTACTCAGCCCCTGGCCTGTTGTCCATGGATGGAACTCACCTGTCTCAAAGGGATAAACAAATTCTAGTCAGCAGCTAGCAGGGCTTATCAAGAGAGCTTTAAATTAGCTAAGATGGGGGAAAAGACAAAACAGGGCTCACCAGAGATGAACCTAAAGAAACAATACTGGATCTGGAGGTGAGGCAGATGTCTCAGCTGAAGTGCATCCACACCAATGCACACAGCATGGGCAACAAGCAGGAGGAGCTGGAAACAATTGTGCAGCAGGCTAATTATGATCTCGTTGCTATTACTGAAACACGGTGGGACCACTCTCATGACTGTGATGTATGGTTAAAAGCTCTCCAGAAGGGACAGACAAAGAAGGAAGGGTGGTGGCGTGGCCATTTTATATTAAAGAGTGTTTTGATGTTGAAGAGCTTGGGGTTGGGAATGATAAAGTTGAGTGTCCATGGATATAGAACAGGGGGAAGGCCTGTAGGGCGACATCTTGGTGGGGGTCTGTTATAGACCACCTAATGAGGATTAAGAGAAGGACGAGGCATTCTATGGGCAGCTTGCCGAAGCTGAACAACCCCAGAACTCAATCTCATGGGAGACTTCAACTTCACTGATATATGTTAGAAATATAATAAAGTGCAGAGGAAGCAGTCCAAAACGTTTCTAGAGTGTGTGGCAGATAGCTTCCTTACACAGCTGGTATGAGAGCCTATCAGGGGTGGTGCCCTGCTAGACCTGTTCTTTACTAACAGAGAAGGACTGATGGGAGCTGTGAAGGTTGGGGACTTGTAAGATATTACTCTGTCAACTTCTGTGTCTCAAAGCTTGCTGGGGACACAGATGGACTTGTTCAAGTCCCAAGCAAGGATTGTAAAATCCTTTGTCTGAAGGACACACATGAACAAGTCCAGGCAAGTCCTGGGCAAAGAACCTCATCTCCCTCCTATAAATTGGAGCAAGACATTTTTATTGGCGTAGTAGGCAGGATACCCGCTGTGAGAGTGTTGTCCTTCCAGATATAATTTGAAAGTTTTTTTTCTGTGTGCACCTCCTGGAGTTGCAAGGAGCGATAGTTTTGAAAATTTAGACGTGAGTCCTTCTCCAGGAAGACCGCTCCATATTCTCAAACGTTACCTTTTATGTGTGTACCTCTCGGGGACATATTTTGACTATTTGCATTTTGATTAATACGTGTTTGCCTCCTCGTGAAGACTTCTCTGGTTATTTGGTGACTGAAGTGTGAAACTTGAAGTGATATTTTGTGACTTAAAACGTGTGTGCCTCTCCAAGAAGTTTTATTTACTCTTGGAACCTAGAAAGTGTTTACAGTTTTTTTTAGCCTCTTATCTTTTTGTGCTCCCCTCAACAGAAGGGAGGAGTGATTGGAACATTTGCATTTGTTTAGGTGTGGTATATCTCCCTGGGAGGAGCGGTAAGGAGTAACCGAGCTTTTGAATACGTGTACCTCCTCCTCCCTTAGTGTAGATCTTTCATTGTATTAAGAAATGAGTAACAGCATTGCCAGTATGAAAAGTGAAGATGTGTTATTTGACCTTTTAGAAAAGCATGGTGCTCGTCCCTCTTTATCAGGGGTGGACTGGGCACACCAAAATTGGCATAATTTGCAGAGTGTTTCAGACCGTATTAGTGTCTTACAGAATGAGGCTCGTACACGAGCTGGAAAGTCGTTTATTTGTGCCGTACTCAGGGCTGCTTTAAAAGCTGCCGTGGAGTTCCGAAATGAAAAGCATTCGGCAGAACTCCAAACCATAGAAGCACTACAGGAATTGGTGAGAGTTACACAAGAATTGGTAAAAACTCTGCAGAATCAAATCAAGGAACAATTAGAAAGAGAGAAACATAATTCGGCCTTGCTGCAGATGGCTTTCAAAGAACTGTTAACACGTAAAGATACTAATGATACTGTCACCCATAGTTTGCCTCAAGAAAAAACTTTTCCTCAGGAGGAACTACAAGAAATAAAGGAAAGACTAGACAAATTAGAAATCCCAATAGCTCCATTGCGTCCCTTGATAAAAACAGAATATACCTTCGATAACAGCGAGGATCTAGATCCTCAAATGAACGTTAGGGAAATTCCCTTCTCGGCCACCGAGCCTGCAAAACTGAAAAGGGACTTTAGCCGCTCTCCAAAGGAATCAGAAACAGAATATGTATGGAGGGTGAGTCTCACTGGTGTTCGGTTAGATTCGGTTAACAGAAAAGGAAGCAGAAGGTTACTGGGGACCAGGAGTATTTTTAACTACTGGAAACAATCGTGCTCCCTGGTCATTAACACAGAGGGCTGCCTATTGGGCAGGTGGTCTCAACCCTTTAGAAAGGGGAGACCCTCTTGCCATTACTGGAACAACTGACCAATTAGTAGAAAGCGTTCAAAAGGCTGCTTGTCTCCAATTGATGTATGATAGAAAGCTGCAGCCGCATCATGGATCGCCCATGATGATGCCTGTTGATCCTGAGAGAATGACCCCTTTAATTAGAGGGCTTCCGGAATCACTAAAACCCGCAGGCATACAATTACAAGCAAGGATACAAGCTATGTCACAGGGAGAAAGAACACCGGCAGTGTTAGAAGAAACTGTAACCACCAACCATCTGCAGTCAGGATGCAAAGTATGGACGTAGGGGGAGGTAGCCGAAGAGTTAATTAACTATGGAAGAAAATATGGGCCGGTGGTTTCTTTCCCCAGTAAATCTGAGCCAAGAGGTGTGAGGCTTGCAGCAGCCAGTCTTGCCCCCAGGCTACCTAGCCCAAAACTTAATGGAACTGAAAAGGGTTTGTCTCCAATAAAAACAAGTAGACGGAGCGTTGATCATAAACGTAATGGACTTTGGACTCTGGGCTGGAAAAAGGGTATTCCACAAAATTTGATGGATGGATTGACAACAGATAGGCTTGAGATGCTTGTTACTGGATGGCTGACTAGACTTGAGGAAAGTAAAAAACCAGTTCCCAGTGCCCCCCCGTGACACCTGCAGAGCTACCAGAACCACTGGGAAACTAATTCCTTCACCTCTCTCAAGTGACCGGGGCGGTGAAGGGTGGATGCATTAGGAAGCTCACAACAAAGGGAAACACTGATCTCCCAGGCCAGCCTGTGTCGATTGGCTCAGCTACCCTGAGGCTGGTTTCCCTAACCTTAATGGGATACCTTAACAAATATCCTTGGAAGGCCAAGGACACCGCAAAAAAGGAATATAAAATTAACACTTGCTGGATTGTTCCCTCATTTTTTAACCATATTAACAAAGCCCCCCCGAAAAAAGGGCAAGTCGGTGTCTCCTTTTATTTTTTCAGAATACTCCTATGGACCTTGACTGAACACAGAAAGGACTCTAATGTTTTATGACAAAAATATTGAAAATTTGATCATGTTAGAATACTGAATATACCTCTTGATTACATTTTGTATTTTGGTTGCAAAAGTACTATGTTTTGTGTTGTTGTGGGTGGTAATGTTGTATCTCTATTTGTTATATTTATTTGTTATTGGTTATTGCCAAATGTATGGTTGTCTCTTTTCACTTTCTACTTTTTATTCATCATGTAACATTCGTGTCAGCACTCCTGAGGTACCACTGAGTGGTGTCTGTGGAAAGTTGATATTGTGTGCTGTTGCAACTCTTATGTTTGTTAATTGTATGGTTCCGTGTTTTATAAGATGTGTTGTATCACCTATGTAGTTTGTAACCTCCTCTACTGATGGGGAAGTCGAGCACATCAGGGCCCAGCCTGAGAAATCTTTTGTAATGATTATATTATATATTTGATTCCTTGCCCCCTTCCCTCCTTTACCTTTATGCTTGCTATCCTTTTCTCACCATCGTGGATCATCTGTGTCCCATTTTAAAGCAACCTTTGAGTCACGGGGTGGTGTAAGATATTACTCTGTTAACGTCTGTGTCTCAAAGCTTGCTGGGGACACAGATGGACTTGTTCAAGTCCCGAGCAAGGATTGTAAAATCCTTTGTCTGAAGGACACACATGAACAAGTCCAGGCAAGTCCTGGGCAAAGGTTGTGAGATCCTTTGGGGGACACAGATGGACAAGGCCAGGGGCAACGAGAGCAAGATGAACTGCAGCTAAATAGCTGAGAAATGCTCCTTTGTGTGGACCTATCTCAGAATGATGGCCATCTCAGGGGGTACTCAATGACTCTTGCTCAAGGCCCATCCTTGTCACGTAGGCAGGAGAACAAGGAGGATAAAAGAGGAACTGAAAATCATGAGGATAGGTTTCTGACAACAGATTCCTCATGAAGAACGGAGAATTTCTGGCAGCAGATTCCTCATGAAGAAGAACAGAGGTTTTCTGGCAACAGATTCCTCCTGAAGAAGAAGAGGGATTCCTGATGATCAGATTCCTCGTGAGGTGACTCCTGCATGCTGTCGAACTCTCCTGTGCCTGCTGCCTGAGCGCTGCTGCTGCAGCTTCAAGTATTGGCTCCTCGACTTCCTCGTCTACCTGCCCGCTGCCCAAGGCCGGCCACACTGCTACTCCCCGTCCCCCTGCTGCGTCTGTCTGGGACCTTCAAACGCCGTGCAACGGGACCGCTGCTGGATCCTGCTGGTGACTATCCCCGCTTTACGCAACTCCTGCTCCTCTTCCATCTTTTCTATCGCCCTCCTTCCCTTCCCCGTCTTCCTGATTAGGTTTGGTAATAAACTGGATGGAACAACATATGAACCGTTGTTTCTTAATCTCACGTCGGGTATACAGATATTAAAAGAACCTCATCTCCCTCCTATAAATTGGAGCGAGACAGGACTGTCTTGGGCAGAGCGACCATGAAATTAAAAAGGTTGCTATTCTTCGAGATGGCAGAAGGATGACTGGCAGAACTGCTATCTTGAACTTCTAGAGGGTGGATTTTGCCCTGTTCAGGATACTTGTTGCAGGGGTCCCTTGGGAGTCGCTCCTTAAAGGTAAAGGGGTCCTTGGATGCTCCTCAAGATGGAAATCTTAAAGGCACAAGAACAGGCTGTCCCTGAGTGCTGTAAGGCAAGCCATAGGGGAAGAAGACTGGTGTGGATGAGCTGGGAACTATTGTTGTGACTGAGAAAAATAC
The DNA here is from genome assembly GCF_951394365.1 of Tetrao urogallus. NCBI lineage: Eukaryota > Metazoa > Chordata > Aves > Galliformes > Phasianidae > Tetrao > Tetrao urogallus. The sequence goes on along the minus strand of NC_136813.1, from coordinate 39,912,743 downwards.
ATCTCCGAGAATCCCAGTCTCTGAAAGAAGGAACAGGCTACTTGGGGAGACTACAAAAAAGTTGTGATGGTATGCAGGAAATTAGGCAAAAGCCCAGCTTGAACTCAGATTGGCCACTGCAGAGAAAGAGAACAACAAATCCTTTTATAAATATATTAACAGAAAGAGAAGAACCAAGGAGAATTTCCATTCCTTACTAGATGCAGCAGCAAATGTGACCACTGTGGACAAGGAAAAGGCTGAGGCACTCAACACTTTCTTTACATCTGCCTTTGAGACTCACATCAGTTATCCTCAGGGCACCTTATTTGCAGAATATGCCCCTGGCGATTCAGGTGGAGACAGTTAGAAAACTCCTCCTCCATCTGGACTGTCACAAGTCCATGGGACCAGACAGGCTCCACCCTCAGGTGCTGAGGGAGCTGGCAGGGGTGATTGTTGAGCCCCTTTCCACCATCTATCAGCACTCCTGGTTGTCTGGAGAGGTCTCAGTGGATTGGAGGCTTGCCAATGTGACTCCCATCTACAGGAAGGGTCATAATGAGGATCTGGGGAACTACAAGCTTGTCAGTCTAACCTCGGTACCAGGGAAAGTTATGGAGCAAATCACCTTGGGTGAGATCACACAGCACGTGCGTAGTGTCCAGGCGATCAGGCCCAGCCAGCACAGGTTCATGAAAGGCAGGTCATGCTTGAGCAACCTCATCTCCATCTACAACTGGGTGAACAGACTGGTAGATGAGGGAAAGGCTGTTGATGTAGTCTACCTAGACTTCAGCAAAGCCTTTGACACGGTCTCTCACAGTATTCTCTTGGGGAAACTGGCTGCCTGTGGCCTGAACAGGTATACCCTTCTTTGGGTAAGGAACTGCCTAGAGGGCCATGCCCAGAGGGTAGCAGTTAATGGAGTTAAGTCCAGCTGGTGACCCGTTTGTTACAAGTGGTGTCCCCCAGGGGTCTGTACTGGGGCCCATCTTGTCTTTATTGATGAGGGGATCAAGTGTACCCTCGGTACGTTTGCAGATAACACCAAGCTGGGAGGTAGTGTTGATCTGCCTGAGGGTAGGGAGGCCCTTCAGAGGTATCTGGATAAGCTGAATCGCTGGGCTGAGGTCAATGGGATGAGGTTCAACAAGGCCAAGTGCCGGGTCCTGCAATTTGGCCACAACAACCCCAGGCAGCGCTATTAGGCTTGGGGCTGAGTGGCTGGATGCCTGTGAAGAGGAAAGGGACCTGGGGGTGTTGGTTGATGCTCGGCTGAACATGATCCAGCCCTGGTGGCCAAGAAGGCCAATGCCATTCTGGCCTGCATCAGAAACAGTGTGGCCAGCAGGAGCAGGGAGGTGATCATCCCCCTGTACTCAGCACTGGTGAGGCCGCACCTTCAGTGCTATGTTCAGTTTTGAGCCCCTCAGCGCAAGAAAGACATCAAGGCCCTGGAACGTTTCCAGAGAAGGGCAACAAAACTGGGAGAGGTCTGGAGCGCAGGTCTTACTGGCGAACGGCTACAGGAGCTGGGATTGTTGAGTCTGGAGAAGAGGAGGCTCAGGGGAGACCTCATCACACTCTGTAACTGCCTGAAGGGAGGTTGCGATGAGGAGGGATTTGGCCTCTTCTCTCAGGACAACAAACAGGACCCGAGGAAAAGGCGACAAGTTGTGCCATGGGAGATTTAGATTAGATGTAAGAGAAAACTTGTTCTCTGAAAGAGTGGTCAAGCGCTGGAATAGCCTGCCCAGGGAATTGGTGGAGTCACTGTCCCTGGCACTATTCAGCAGGCATCTGGATGAGGTGCTACGAGATATGGTTTAGTAGCTTAGTGGGTAGTAATGTTGATACAGGAGGAGGAGGACAGTTGGACAAAATGATTTTGTAAGTCCTCTCCAACCTTGTGATTCTATGATTCTGTATATTCTGTGATATTTTTTGATGTTCTAAGGATATTGCTGACTATTAACAAAGTACATATAGGCAAATATCTAATGTCATTTGGGGGTAAATTTGGAAGTGTTATTTATCATCTGTACGTAAGGAAATTATGTAAATTTAATAACCATGAATTCTGCGTAAGAAAAAACTTAGTATGATTAGAAATTCTGTTGTATAGCACTATACATGAAGCAAGACATTGCTAAATAATGTAGAATTTTCTATTTGACATTGTATACACAGACCCACAGCAATTGAAATAACACAAAAGTTTGACACTGTTTACCATTGTGGCTAGCACACAATGACCAATTTGTTTCTCAAGTCTACTGTTAGATTATCTGCCTTCAAACTTGAGATATGAATGACACAGAGCTGATACGAAACATACCACTTCCAATTTTACTTGTTTGTGAAAATATTTTATTCTCCAAATTAGATTATCTTTCGTATACTAGTTTTTTCTTTCATTATCTTTCATTTACTAGTTTTAGTAAGATTCATTTGGGCAAAAAAAGAGCTGCAACACAGGCACTTAGAATCACTTTTCTCTATTTTGCAATTAAAGTTACCTTAGTAAATCTTTATCTATACAGAAGAATACAGATATTTTCAGTGCTATGGAGTCTCATATCAATTTTTTAAGAAATAAATAGTTGATAAACCAAGAAAAGTTCTTTTTCCAGTTACACAAATATGGAACCAATACACAACTTCTGGAAGCTGAAAAATTTTAACAGGGTTTGTGCGAGAAACAAGGCAAAACAGTTGAACATATTTGACTACTGATAGAACTGAACACAGAACTTACCTGGATGCAATATATTTTTCATACATTTCTTCTCTAGCTTTTTTGGCATCCTCCAACTGAATCTGAAGCCTTTCAAGACGATCTTCTTCATGTGCACGGCGAACACTAAGCTCCATGTTCTGGCGATTAAGGTAATCTTTATCTTTTTGCAAGAGGTTGAGGGATTGTTGTATGGTTGCCAGCTATAAATTAAAAATAACTCTGTCACCATGAACTTAAAGATAAATATTTAACCAATATACATATACATACATTTTCATTTTAATTCTCTTTCGTAAATCAATTGAACTGAAAAAAACTATACTTATAATTACAGTTAATGTAAGTTGTAACCCTGTGTTGAAAAAAAGACTTCAATTTTATGAATTTTCATGATTGATTTCTCATAGTTGTCCCCTGAAAAGATGTGAAGTGTCCTTTAATATTCCTGAGTATCTACTAACCGTGAGGTAACTAAGCAGTGATAGTACTAAATCAGAAATTACAGATACTGAATTTGAGTCTTGATGTGAATCCACAGTATATAATTTTGATGTGAATCCACAGTATAATTTTGAGAGTGTTGTAGCCTCATACCGGCTACAACACTCTCAAAATTTCTCCTCCTCTGGAATACCTGCTGTGTAAACAAAATTGTACTCTCTCTTGGTGTTTCCTGGGAAGATTTCTATACATAAACCCAGCTTAAAAACTGGTCTCGTTTTTACATGGAAGATGCATTGAGTTGCATTAAACCATCCAAAAATTAGACAACTGTAATAGAAATCAAATAACTTATTTCTTGGGATTCAGTAAAAACTCTCTCACTCCAGAAAAGCTATTGTAAAGTTACATCTACCTCAGATAAAAATAAAAATTAGTAATGCAGAGAGTTTTGGATGATCCACTCCTAACTAGCTTAAGATAAAAAACTAATCCTGGAGGTTTAGTGAAGAAATCTTCCCTATAAACAATCTAGATGCAGAAATAGCGATAATGGATACTGAGTAACGGAAGCTTGTACTAGAATAAACTATCAAAATCCAATAGATCAAGGTAGCGGATTTGGAAACATTGCAAATGTGTCTGAGTCCTTTGAATCAGAAGCGCTCAACAGGGAGCCATCACTGAACCACTGTGACTGCTGAATAAATGAGGTGACAAACAAGACAAAAAATAGGAAGTTTAATGTTTACCTCCTTTGATAAATCATTTCTTTCTTTAGCTTGTGCTTTATGTGAAATTTCCAGTATTTCGTATTTTCTTCTGAGTTCTGACAATTCATGTTCAAATACATCTCGTTCACTGTGAAAAGAAGGTAAAATGTGTAAGATGTAATGAATAAGAATCTTCTTCATTCTTAATTTCTTTAACTTCTTTCAGTTCATAACAATGAATTCCGCCACTAATGATAATCTTTCTTAGTTACTAGCTCTTGCAACTGAATCATATTATAGGAAAGAATTTTCTTATATATTTGAACAATAATCCTTAATTACAGTACAGTAATTCTGAATTTCTATCCTAAATTATTTCATTCACTTCTGATTATTCTTCTTTAGTGTAACTTTGGATTGTTCAGTTCTCCAATTAGCAATGAGTTTTACACAATCTTGCCCAACCTTTTAGTTTTCTCAAGTTTTTAACGCTATTTCTCTTGAATCTTTCATAGACATTGAATTTGCATGAAGACATTTGTCTGATTAGACCCTAGTCTTCATCCTATTCAGACATCTTCCTAATCAGACAGAAAGCGGAGTAGAATTGTTTTCATCTTCTTCTTTCTCTTGTACACAGTCACTTGATGCCAGCGGGAGTTGTACTATTCTTCTCACGTTAAAAATTCATACAACACACTTGCAAAGTTTATGCTGTGTCCTCAATAACGGTGATTTCCATATGTACAAAGAAGCAGCTTTATGTCACCACTATATCTTATCCTGTCAGAACAATGGAATGAATGAGCCTGCATAAGTCTGCAGTTTGGAAAAAAAATCTCATCAGCTTTGTATTACACGTAGCATAGTTTTAAAACTAAGATAACTTGTAGTACACAAGAACCAGAAGATTTAACAGAAAATTTTTAAAGGCAGAAATGAGTCTGGAAATGATTAACTCCTGCAATGCTCTCAAATATCCCGATGCAGGCATGCCAATAATGCTCTACCCCTCCCCTTCGTCTGTGCCTACCTAGATGAATACAGCCTACTCTCTCAAATACAGGTCTGGCACGTTCATTCATGCCTTTTTCAACTCAAGACTTATTTTAAATGTACACTGTTAAACACTGGGTCCTTTCACAAGCAAGTTATTACAATTCACTTAATAAGATGCAGTTGCACACAGGAAGCAAACCATAGCATCAATCCATCCTATTTGCAACAAGCTTCCAGGTAGATTCCAAGGTTATTTTAGTATATATGGCTGTGAACAGTTATCCATAAGACAGACTCTCTTTCAGATGGGTTAGTGGCACAGTCATTTGTTTCAGTAACAGTATTTGACCTTATTCAACACGAACAAGGAACTGACAGAGTTTTCTATTCACCAATCTCACTTTTTAATCCATTTCCCAACAAATCTACCAAGGGCCAGATTTCTTGTAAGTACACTGAAAAAGCCATCTGGGAGCTGGACTGTGAACTACATGTCTATGAGAATATTTATAAAGAAGTTCATTTTCACTCTTTTGCTTATGATGTGGGCATTCAAAGCATAGGCAAGAACTCATTTTTTTTTAAACGAAGAGAGACACTTGAAAGTTATACTAAGATTCTCCGGCAAGTAGAATTTTAGAATCTGACCTATAAAAATCCTTCAACATGGTTAACAACCAGAAATCTTAACATTTAAATTTTCAAACGTGAATTCCCAAGGTTCTACTCTCTATTTACTGTGCAATCACACTTCAGTTAAGCACTGGGCCTTCTATTAAATGATAGCTTTTAAACTCTGAAAAAAAATATATTAGTTTTAACATGTTTAATATCAACAGCTCCCATGTCTTTACATGCAATGCAACTGGCAGGCTTTTCTGAAAATACAGTAAATTGAAGAATGTAAGTTTTCAGATTGAAGATGTAAACTTTAATTTGATGCATCAGATTCTGTAGCGTTTTTCATTTTATTCTACAAGAGACAATTGGGCCGTTAGTGGATAGAAGAAAAATGAGGTACATATGAGCAAAAAAAAGATCATGAAATGGAACTTCAATCCTGACGGACAAAACTAGAGTATTCTATTAATATTTGCATGTTAGTAGGAAACTTCTAGAGATTTTAGAGACCTACCATTTCACTTTATCATAGTTCTCTTGTCTGAAATCACCTTGCTGAATCATCTGCTTGGTATCAGCCAGTTCCAGTGTTAAGCGTTGGCATTTAACCTCAAGTTCTGACCGACTTCGCCTCTCGTTTTCATAGTTCTAGAAGGCAAGACATTTTAAAATGAGCACAGCTTCATTGATAATTACTTAAAACATTCATGGACTGAAGGTTGAGAAGTCCACTTACAAATATTCAGATGGTACTATTTCCATTTTTCTAAGTATTTGGACATCTAGCATAGTTGATTAATATACGTATTTTTTCCTAACAATTCCTAAGGCTTTTGTCCACTAGCCCACCTTTGTAGCCCACTAGTAGCCTTCGAATACAGTACAGGTTGTACACTATTTTATGGGACAGAAGTCATACTACTATTACAACATTTTAAAGCCAGTAGGCTTGTGAAGATACTTGCTGGTCTATTTGAAAAAGAAGAAAGACATTTGATGATTCAGAAACTTCCAGAAAAAAAAATAATCAGCCAAATCCCAAATTTAATCTGGTAATTGATATTTGTTTGTCAATCATAGATACGGTGGAAGAAAAAAAAACGAAAAAAAAAAAGAAGGGGAAAAAGAAGTGCTTATTCCACTCCTACAGTAATTCATTGTCCCCTTTTAATCCTGCAGATATCTTAAGACACTGTTATGGGAACTAGAAAATTGGATCCAAGAGAACACACAGAAAAAAAACTTTTAAAACGCTGGCTATCCATTATGGAGATTCCTTACCCACTGTACTTTTAGAATCATAGAATCAAAGAATCACCAATGTTGGAAAAGACCCACAGGATCACCCAGTCCAACCATCCACCTATCACTAATAGCACTCACTAAACCATGTGCCTCAACACAACGTCCAAACGGTCGCTGAACACCTCCAGGGTCGGTGATTCCACTACCTCCTTGGGCAGCCCATTCCAGTGCCTGACCACTCTTTCAGACAAGCAGTATTTCCTAACGTGCAGCCTAAATTTCCCCTGGCACAGCTGGAAGCCATTCCCTCTAGCCCTATCACTAGTTACACAAGAGAAGAGGCCAACCCCAAGCTCACTACAACCTCCCTTCAGGTAGTTACAGACTGCAGTGAGGTCTCCCATGAGCCTCTCTTCTTCAGACTGAACAATCCCAGCTCCTTCAGCCGCTCCTCATAAGGCCTGTGCTCCAGACCCCTCACAAGCCCTTCTCTGAATATAGTCCAGGACCTCAATGTCTTTGTTGCAGTGAGGGGCCCAAAACTGGACACTGTACTCAAGGTGCTGTCTCACCAGTGCCTCTGAGTACAGGGGAACAATCACTTCCCTGTTCCTGCTGGCCACTCTTATTTCTGATGCAAGCCAGGATGCCATTGGCCTTCTTGGCCACCTGGGCACACTGAAGGCTCATGTTCAGCCGAGCATCAATCAATACCCCCAAGTCCATTTCCTCTACACAGTCTCCCAGCCACTCACCCTCAAGCCTGTAGCGTTGCCTGGGGTTCCTGCGGCCAAAATGCAGGACCCGGCATTTGGTCGTGTTGAACCTCTTCCCATTGGCTTCAACCCAGCTCTCCAGCCTGTCCAGATTCCTCTGCAGGCCTCCCTACCCCAGGCAGATTTACACTTCCAGCAAACTTGGCGTCATCTGCAAACTTACTGAGGGTGCACTCAGTGTCCTCACCTAGATCATCAATAAAGATATTGAAGAGGACAGGCCCCAGCACCAACCCCTGGGGAACACAACTCGTGACTGGTCGCCAGCTAGATTTAACTCCATTCATAACCACTCTCTGGGCTCAGCTCTCCAGCCAGTTCCTTATGCAGCCAAGAGGTACCTGTCCAAGCCATGGGCTGCAGCTTCTGCAGAAGAATACTGCAGGAGGCAGAGACTGTGGGAGGCTTTGCTGAAGTTAAGGCAGATCACATCAACAGCCATTCCCTCACCATCCAGGCGGGTCACTCCATCATAGGAGATC